>NC_083320.1:15245847-16514597 GCF_963455315.2 Globicephala melas
GACTCCATATTGTATCTGTTCCTTTAGCTCTAACCTCTGTGCTCTGTTGCTTGTGCTTAGTCATACCTCCTCCACACATTTTGTAAAACAATATTGCCTATAGCCTGAAATATACAGAATAGCCCACTCTCAAGACTCTGACCTTTAAAGGTATAACACTTTTCCATTCATATAGAGGTAAAAAGTTGCAGAACAGAGAATAACATTTGTCTTGGAGGTTTATAGGAACATGGTGACCAGACCTACCTGGACAGCTGCACCAAGGGTTCCTGCACCAAGAAGTTTGCAGCAACCAGCCACACTCCCTCCCCTTTTAGTGGAAAAGAAGCCTGAATTCTAACTTGGGTAAGATGGTTCTTTGGGACACTAGTCCACCATCTTCTCAGTCTGCTGGCTTTCTGAATAAAGTCCTATCCCTTGCTCCAACAATTCAACTCTTAACTTATTGGCCCATCGTGCAGTGAGCGATACAAGCTTGGACTTGGTAACAAGAGCTAGGACATGTGAATTTTGGGAGAACACAATTCAGTCCACATCAGAAGGAAATGTTTATGCTTTCGTCCAATTCAATAATTTAAACAGTTCCTTTAGACAAATGCTTAGTCCCTTTAGGACTTTCACACTTCTCCTTTCTGCTCCTCTCCAGAGTGGTCTCTGGGGTGACTGTGTGTTTGTATTTTGCTCCACCTGTGGGTGGGGCATGGCCCAAGCTGTGTCTGGTGGGTCCACACGGATCCCTCTGCAGAGGCCTGGACTGCTCTCCTCCTTGTTCAGCTGAGAGCTGAGATGCACCTGATCCCATCTTGGCTTTGGGGATGATCTGCTGGCTCCTCCAGTTGGCACCTGTGGTCTTGGTGTCCCTAGTCTTGGGGTCCCTGCCCGTGCTCACCTCAGGCCTCTACTGTCCACCTGCACACTCAGAAAGTCCACATCTTCTTTTCTAGACATGCAGGAAGGTCTCATTTTCCTGAGTGCCACTTGAAGCCTTGAGGGAACCAGGAGCAGTGCCTCAGTTCATTCAACCCAGGTTCTCAGCGTACCTACCCATCCCCATCACAGTGCTGTTTTATTTATTTATTTATTTTGCGGTACGCGGGCCTCTCACTGTTGTGGCCTCTCCTGCTGTGGAGCACAGGCTCTGGATGCGCAGGCTCAGCGGCCATGGCTCATGGGGCCAGCATGTGGGATCTTCCCGGACCGGGGCACGAACCCGCGTCCCCTGCATCGGCAGGCGGACTCTCAACCACTGCACCACCAGGGAAGCCCCTACAGTGCTGTTTCAGATGGCACCCAACTCTAGCCTGGGGGCTCTCTCTCTCTTTCTCTCTCTCAGTCATCTCTTTCCCACACACACACATACACACACTCACACACACATACACGGTTGCCTTCAAGGAATGGGAGGTGAAAAATCCTTGTTTTGACTTCTTTGCTTTCCCCTTTTCTCCCTTCTTCCATTTGTAAGAAGAGGTGAGTTTCACTCCTTTTCTTACTTATATCCTCCTAGCCATCAGAGGTGAAAACGGCCTTTTAAAAAAATTTTTTAGACAAAAAAAAAAAAAAAAATTTTTTAGGAAGAAACTCTACCATGCAGGCTTGGTTCTTGATATACTGAGTTCAGTAAATAAAGGAATTTAGTAAGGCTTTTTCTCACTCACACACTCTTGCAAATCTGATAGTCAAACCTATTATCTTGTTGTTTCTGGATGCAATTCTCTAATAGTCAAACCTGAGAAATAATTGTGTTGCTCTGCTGAATATGAGCCTTTTTTCCTAAATCTCTGAAATGTACAGTTTCAGTAGGTGGGAGGCCAAAAGGGACATGAAGTCTACAGGATATGGAACAATACCAAAACATATTTTGAACTACTACCTTCCTTAACAAAGTTCACGTGCAGTTCCCTGGTTGGAACAGAATTCTGAGCTCCAGCTGCTGCCATTATCATTGCATCCAGTTTTAAAACGTGGCAGTGTTACTGGGGCAGGTTACTTCAATTCCCAGATTCCCAATTATCTGTCTTCCTGATTATAACCATCCTAGAGGGTATGAAGTGGTATCTCATTGTGGCTTTGATTTGCATTTGCCTGATGGTTAATGATGTTCAGAATCTTTTCATGTGCTTATTGACCATTCGTGTATCTTCTTTTGGAGGAGTGTCTATTCAGATCCTTTGCCAGTTTTTAAATTAGGTTGTTTGTCTTTTTATTATTGAGTGGTGAGTGCTCTTTATAAGTTCTAGATACAAGTTGTTTATCAGATGTATAATTTACCGGAAAATTCTCCCATTATTTGGATTTTTACATTTTTGATGGTCTCCCATTCTGGACCTTTTATCACTTTCTGACTGTTTTGCCTTTGTTTTTTTTTTTTATATCTATCTTTTTGGCCACATTGGGTCTTAGTTGTGGCACGCGGGATCTTGGTTGAGGCATGTGGGATCTTTTGTTGCAGCACGCGGGCTCTTCGTTGTGGCATGCAGGCTTCTCTCTAGTTGTGGAGTGTGGGTTTTCTCTCTTTAGTTGTGGTGCATGGGCTCCAGAACATGTGAGCTCTGTAGTTTGCAGCTCGCAGTCTGTCTCATTGAGGCCCGTGAGCTCAATAGATATGGCATGCGGGCTTAGTGGCCTAGCGACATGTGAGGTTTTAGTTCCCTGACCGGGGATGGAACCCACGTCCCCTGCGTTGGAAGGCAGATTCTTTACCACTGGACCACCAGGGAAGTCCCTGCTTTGCCTTTTTTGAACTCCAGTAAAAGTATGCTCAGATAATTTTGGATATGAAGGAAGACCTCAGAAATATATAATTCATGGGGACGTCCCTGGAGGTCCAGCGGTTAATATTCTGTGCTTCCACTGCAGGGGGCACAGCTTCAATCCGTGGTTGGGGAACTAAGAGCCCACACACTGCGTGGTATGGCCAAAACAAAGAAAAGAAAATAAATAATCCAATTCAATTCCCTCACTCTTCAGATTAGGAAACAGGACCAGAAAGATTGTCATATGTTCTACAGCTAGTTGGAATTAATATGTTAATTAATATCTATAACAGAACGGGAATTAATACATTATCAATCAGGATTCTTTTGGTTACAAATATAAGAAAAAAATAATTCCAAACTAATTTAAGCAAAAAAGATGACTGGCAGAGCATTAACACCCAACATTGCAATTGCTATTATTGGGATTTTCGTACTGCACACCACGAAATATTCATTTATTAGTGATGATAATGGTGGGGAGCAGAGAAGGCAAGTTAGTGGGCAGATAATTTCAAAGTGGAGCAAAAGACAAAATCTGCTGTGCTGCAGGAGAGGGGAGCATAACATTGGCAATAAGGCTTAAGTCAAAGGTGGCAGAGGTGGGACCTGGCACCATCACTGGATGGAGGTAAAGACATGAGTACTAGAGGGTCAGGGCAGAACTGGGGCAAGATAAGCTCAAACTTGATCAGTGGGCAGGGATGAGGGCTATCTTAATCTGTTCAGGCTTCTGTAATGGAATAAATGCCATAGACTAGCTTATAAACAAGAGAAATTAATTTCTCAAAGTTCTGGAAGTTGGGAACCGAGATCAATGTGCCGGCAGATTCAGTGTCTGTTAAGAACTTACTTCCTGATTCATAGATGGCTGTCTCCTCACTTTGTTCTCACACGGTGGAAGGGAGTAAGGAGTTCTCTGGGGTCTTTCTATAATAAGGGCACTAATCTTATCCATGAGGGCCCTGCCCTTATATACTAATAGCCTCCCAAAGGCCCAGCTCCAAATATCCTCATTTTGTAAGTTAGGTTTCAACATATGAATTTTGATGGAGACACAAACATTCAGTCCATAGCAAGGGCCAAAGCAGCAGATGAAAGTCTTACTGGGGTTGAGTCTGACACCTTATAGAGGTTAGAGACCAGTGAGTCTTGTGGTCCAATGAAAGCTTGCAGTCAGTCCCCTGCTGTTTTTTTTTTTTTTTAATCAGAAATAACTTCAGTTCTTATCAACCCTGTCCATGAGGTCACACTAAGTTTTAAAAGACCTGAGATTCTGGTGGCATTGGTGGCATACCCAGTCAGGAATTCCCAATGCTCCTTCCAGACCAAATTCAGATCTGCTAGGAGGATCCTTGAGATCTCTTTGTTTTGTAGTATGATTCTAATTATTTTGTAGGCGCACTTGAATTATTTCAATGTATGTGATAATTCTCCAGAAACTATATGTATCCAATCATACCACTTCATTCCCCTCTTCGTCAGCATCTTTCCCCTCTAGAACCAGCATCTCTCAATCGGTTCTGGCAACTGTGCTCTTGCTTGATACCTTCAACAAGCACTTAGTAAAACTAAGAGAAATAAAGCACAGTCTTCACATTGTGCAAGTGAGAAAGTGAAGAGCACTACCACGGCTCCTGAACATTTCAAGGAAAGAGATGGTCTAATTTTAAAAAACGGAATTTATATCAGATTGAAAGTAGGAATGTTGGAACTAATCGTCAGAATTATGGAAATGAAGGTAGAGAATGTTCTGGGAAATAAATCACTATCAGTGAGAAAGAAGGACGTAAGAGCAGCAAAAGAACAAACAATCCTCTCACCAAATAAAGTATGAACATTTGTATGAGCCAAAAGAGCAATAGGAAACCAGAACATATCATTCCAAAATCAGGAGACATTTGTTTAATTAACAGTGGTCAATGCCCTGAATAACTTTACTTCCAGTCAGTTTAATCATAAAAATGAAACAGGATACAAAATGTTCTAAAGACTGTATTATTCAAATTAAGTGTTTGTCTAGGCAGCAAACCTCTTAATTAGTGGCTTTCAAATATTTTTGAGCCTGACTCACAGTAAGAAATATATTTAACATCAAAACCTGGTGTACACACACACACGTGCACACACACTTCCTCTCTCTCTCTTTCTTTAATAAAAGTTTCACATCACCTTTACTATAGGCAGTGTACCCTGATATTTTCTTTCTAGTCTATTTGGCTTTATTCTATATCTCTTTTTCTTTTTTTTTTTTTTTTTTTTTTTTTTTTTTTGCGGTACGCGGGCCTCTCACTGTTGTGACCTCTCCCGTTGCGGAGCACAGGCTCCGGACGCGCAGGCTCAGCGGCCATGGCTCACGGGCCCAGCCGCTCCGCGGCATCTGGGATCTTCGCGGACCAGGGCACGAACCCGTGTCCCCTGCATCGGCAGGTGGACTCTCAACCACTGTGCCACCAGGGAAGCCCTTCTGAAGCTCTTAACATCACGTCTGCATTCAAGGCAGAATAAAGAGGGGAGGTGGCCACCAGTCACATCTCTCTTTTCTTATTAGGAAATCAAAAGCTTACCAAAATGCTCCAGCATTTTAGGGAATTTCTCTAAGGTCTAAGGTCCTCTATGGTGAGAACTGGGACATTTATTTACCTCCAAATAAAACTGAGGTATGGTTAGAAAGGGAAAATATTAGAGGATGGATATTAAATAGGCAGTTGCAAGTGATAGCCATATTTCCTCAATTAAGGACCATTCACCCTTGCATGAAGATCTTCAGGGCAAGGGGACAGCCTGTCCCATTTTTGGTAGCTCTAGAAAGCTCTTTTTATTTTGAACCAGAATCCGCCTTCCTGCTACTTGTCCCTATAGCCTCTGGTTCCACCATAGGGGCTGTATAGATGGATCTGAATACTTTTTGGTGACAGCCATACAAATATTTGAAGACACATGTCATTTCTCCTCCTATCCTCATGAAGCATCTCCAGCTGGGTCCTCATGTGACATGACTTAAGTGTTCTCACCTTTCTTTGGTTTTCTCTCCTCTAGGTCTGTTTCAGTTTATTGACGTTTCTATTAGACTTTGTTGCCCCAGATGACATCACTGGTCAAAGGGTGGCCTGAGCAAAACCAGAGAAGTCAAAAGATTATCTCCATTGTTCCAGGTTATCGCTAAGGCATCTCGAATTTGCATTATCTTCTATGCTTACCTATCTGTTGATAATTCAGCCAAATAAAGACCACAGATCTTTTCCATCCTCTCATCTTCCTTTACTTATGTATTTGGTCTGGAGATCCTAGAGCAGGATTTATATTTATCAGTAGTACACTTTATGGTGTTTGAGTTGACTTATAATTCTAGTTTACTGAGTTCTTTTCAGATTTCAATTCAATTATCCAGGGCATCAGTTATTCCTCCCAGAATCACATTATCTGCAAATGAGACAAATTTATATTTTGCAACCCTGTATTAATCCCCTTTAAGTATTTTCAACAAGAAAATCAGAATAGACTCTTTCAACCTGCCACCAGTGACTTCTTTCTAAGGTGAAACTAGTCACCATTTAGGTAGGGTCCTTCAACGCGTTATGAATTCACGTCATGGTGGTTCAGCCCACATTTCACCTTCTGTCCTAAGGATGATACAAGATTTTTTTCAACTACTTTGAAATTTTGACCTACAGATCAGTCTGCTTATCAAATAACTTAGAAACCTGGTCAAGTTTAGTGGCAGGACTTTTCCCAATGAATCCATATTAGTTCCTAGACAGCACTAATTCCCCTTCTGAGTTCTTCAAATTAACCTTTACATAATCTAGTCTGGAACTTTTTATGAGCATGTTGTCCTTCTTATAGTGGATACTGGAAATTCAGCACAAAATTTGGAGCTGAATCACAGTAACTGCTAAGAAATTGCACATTAAACCCGGGGTTAGCACAAAGGCAAAAATTATGTGTAATTAAAATTATCTTTGAAAAGCCATTAAATGACTCACAAAGTAGAGTATGCCTGACACGCTGTGCACAGTCTTGTACAGGAATCCTTCTTCTATCATCAAAGATTGAGAAACACTGAGACACACTAAAGTTACAGAGGAAGCCCATAATGCAACATTGAAAACATTTTATCAAATCCATCTCTAACAGTGAATGAGGGAATGGTGGAGAATTCTAAATTATCCCTGCTTGTCAGTAAAATTTAATTTGTGTTGTTTTAATATGAACCTTTTATAATATTAATATTTTGTAATAGATTTTTTTCTGTTGGCATGAGCATTGAAAGTTATTATCTATGAGAGTACCTAGCACAGGCTCTGAGACCTAGTATATTTTCATCTAAATCTTTCTAGAGTAAATATATATACACACTATTCTTTGAAAGGTTGGAGAAAATACCTTGGTCACTGATATCTTAATTTTCCAAAGCAGCTCTTCTCTTTCATGACATTGGGCATTGATCTTATGATGATCCCTTACTGTAAGTTGATGCTGGTAATTAGTTCCTACAATAACGAAACTGTGGAGTTGAAGGTGGACTTTGTTTTAAGACGGCAGCTAGTTGGCATGACGGACTTGATCAGTTATCAGCTATGTGACCTTGGGCAAGTTAACATTTTTTAACTTATTTCCCTATCTTCAGAAAAGGTTATTGATAACTGCATCAATGATGTAGGTCATAAATGTAAAGCGCTCAGCCCAGAATAGATCCAGGTGTCTATGTTACACATCAAAGTCATATTTTAGGAAAAGATAGTTTATTTCAAAAAGACCTATAAAGGAAAATTATTTCTATAAGAATCAGTGTAAAAAGTCCATCGAGGGAACCCAAACCCAGCATTCAGTTCTTTTTACCCATTAACGTTGCCTCCAACCACATTAAATAAGTTTAAAATATAATATACAATAAAAAATAATGAACTGTTTTGTGTAAGTATTTCTACTTTAAAATGTTGACTTTGGGTGTATTAGTTTCCCAGGGCTGCTAGGAACCAAGTACCAAAGTACCAAAGTTACCAAAGTAATCAAGTACCAAAAAACTGGGTGGCTTAAAGCAACATAAATTTGTTGTCTCACAGTTCTGGAAGCTAGAAGTCTGAAGTCATGGTGTTGGCAAAGCCATGCTCTCTTTGATGACTCTAGGGGAGAATCTCTCCTTGTCTCTTCTAGATTCCGGTGTCTGCCGTAACCCTTGGCATTCCTTGGCTTCAGATGCATCACTCCTATCACGTGGATGTCTTCTCTGTGTGTCTTCCCTCTCTGTGTATCTATCTCTGTATCCAAACTTCCCCTTTTTATAAGGACACCAGTCATTTTGGACTAGGGCCCAACCTTAATGACCTTATTATAAATTAATAACCTATATAAAGATTCTATTTCCAAATAAAGTCACATTCTGAGGTAATGGGGGTTAGGATTTCAACAAATCTTTCTTGGGGGAAGGGGCACAATTCATCCCATAACATTAGAGCTGAGCAAAGAATTATGGGGCCATACTAGCTGTTTGAGCAAAGGTAATAGCCATAGATGCTAACTTCAGGAGGGAAGCGTTGGGTAGAAGGGGAGGGTGGAAAGGAAGGATTTTTCATACCCACTTCTGTGAACATGACGTTTGTAGAGGTACATGGGATTGCACATAAAGAATGAAAAGTTTGCTTAAGGCCTAAAGTCTTGCCATTTTTAGCCCTTTCATAGTAAATAAGGTTTCAAGTGTCCACTGCTTTTCATTATGAATCTTAGTGTTCAGAATAAATAACAAGATCTAGGACTTTAATTTCTCCTAGCCCAGGTCGCAGCATAACTTAGCACTGACTTAAATGTGCCCCATACACCATTAGCAAAGGAAATGGATAATAAGGTATATCAGTCTGACACATAATGAGCACCTACAAAAATACTCAATAAATATTGGTTATTTTTCTCCATTCTGTGGACTGTCAACTCCCACAAAGCTAATTTTTATTAAACTTACTATAGCAAAGAAAAACGTCACCTCGACAATACTCATAGTGTCTCAGAAGGAGGATTTCAGCAAAGACAGCATTGGGGCTCGGGGCTCGAGCAGTATAAGGCTGGTTTTTCTATACAGGGAACCAATCAATATTGGTAAGAGTTTATGACATAATAGTTTAGGATAGGTGGACACAGCAAGGTATGGGTTTTGATGAGTAAGCTGTTATCTGATAGGCAAGCTCTTTCCACAGGTGGATAATCCATTTCCTGATAACAGAGCTGTTTTCCCAGATGGGGAAACTGTTTTCCTGGGTAAATTGGTTTGCAGGAATCTTCTAAAGCAAACAGCTACATTATTTATTGGTTTTCACTTATCCTCCAAGGAAATATTTCCAGAATATATTAAAACAGGTGTCATGGGGGCTTCCCTGGTGGCTCAGTGGTTGAGAGTCCACCTGCCGATGCAGGGGACACGGGTTCGTGCCCCGGTCCGGGAAGATCCCAGATGCCGTGGAGCAGCTGGGCCCGTGAGCCATGGCCGCTGAGCCTGCGCGTCCAGAGCCTGTGCTCCGCAACGGGAGAGGCCACAACAGTGAGAGGCCCGCGTACCACAAAAAACAAAAACAAAAACAAAACAAAACAAAACAAAAAAACAGGTGTCATCATTTCTCACCTCCCGCATATTCTTGGACACAACCTGAAACAATTTTACTTGAGGAATCAGTAATCTTTAAGGAGTAAAATGATTAGTATACTTTACAGCACTATGATGAAAGAATCTACCTCTTTCTGTGATAGAAAGACCACAGACATACCTAGAGGCCTTTTATAAGAGGTACCCCATAAACCCATGGTCAGTACACGGTGCTAAGCACATTGTGGTCACAGCTTTCTGGGTAGGGTAGAGAACCTTTGGCTGTTTTCTGACCTTGGTTTTACCTGTAATCTCAATTTTCCATTACGAATGCTACTAATCATAAGAGAATAAATGTGAGATCTTGATTGTATTCATAACTGAATGAGAAAAAAATCTATCTCCACAACTATAAACAGAGCTGGAAACACATAACCTTCAAAGAAGCATTTCCTACAAAGCTCAGCATATTGGCCAGAAAGTCAATATATTTCTCATCTGCTGTCAGGGTCTACTGCATACCGTGTAAGTTAACTGAGTTAGGAAATATTAATATGATAGCACTAAAAGAGATCTCCATTATCAGTACTGGACATCAAAATTGAAGTATGTGGGAAGCAGGGCTAATAGACAGGTGTGAAGCTGCCAACTTAGGGAATTTTTCTCTAAATAAACAGGACTGTGCTGAAACAGCAACTTTCTCCCTGATAGCAGATCAGCATTTCTTCAAATCTGACAGCCATATTTTCTGCAATAGCAATCACTGGTTTGATGACATAAGCATCATTTCTGGTTCTTGTTTTGGAGACAATTTTTATTCCACTGGAAAATTTCTAGCATGGGAGTGTATTTTGGTATAATATTTTGTTGCCATTTGATACCAAGAATAAAGACCAAAGAAAACCAAAGTCTTTCTCTAGTGAATCTTAGTAATATTGCTCACAGCTTTAAGAAAATCTCTTCAAGAGCAGCCTAGGAAGGTGAATACTCAGGACCGTAACCTTGACGATTGTTAGCCAGAGAAGCACATTTGCAACGGCGTATGGTGTACCCTCAACATATAAAATTGAACAGGCTGGTTTGAGAGTGGGTGGGAGGTAGGGAAATGGTAACAACTGTCCCAACAATAAATTTACACATCCTCAAGGTCACAGACCCCATGTTCACTTTTGAGACAGGTTCCTAACTCACCAGACGTCTCTAGTCTTCTCCCTGACCTTTTTATTTTTTAAAATTTTTATTGGAGTATAGTTGCTTTACAATGTTGTGTTAGTTTCTACTGTATAGCAAAGTGAATCAGCTATACATATACAGACATCCCCTTCTTTTTGGATTTCCTTCCCATTTAGGTCACCACACAGGGAACTCTACTCAATGCTCCCTGACCATCTTTTTTTTTTTTTTTTGCCGTACGCGGGCCTCTCACTGTTGTGGGCTCTCCCGTTGCGGAGCACAGGCTCCGGACGCGCAGCCCCAGCGGCCATGGCTCACAGGCCCAGCCGCTCCACGGCATGTGGGATCTTCCCGGACCGGGGCACGAACCCGTGTCCCCTGCATCGGCAGGCGGACTCCCAACCACTGCGCCACCAGGGAAGCCCCCTCCCTGACCATCTTGAGAGTCCACGACTTGTATTTCTCAGTTCACTTGGCTGATTCCATATACTTTTAGTAGATCTATTCGACTTTTGACTGATAAAATGTTGTTCTCCTTCTGGATATCAAGGTGTCACAGGAGGTGGATGAGGGTGATACAAAATAGACTGGATTCCCCTGACTCTACTCTCCTAAGTTGGTTTTAAACTCTGGTCCAAGCCCAGAGTCCATGCTTCCTGTACTGCTCATTCATTCATTCATTTAATAACATTTCAGAACTTTCTATAGACCCGCCTAAACCAGAGGCCCTAGAGAAAACAGATGGAACAATTAAAATAGGTAACTTGAGGAGAGTTTAATAGACTACTTTAAAGGTTCAGGGATGGTGTAGGGAAACCACAAGGCATAGCTAGTGGGGCACTGATCCAGCCTTAGGCCTGAGGGGCAAGGGGAGGGAGCAGTTACTGGGACTTGGAGAAGTGACCTTCTGTTGAAGGATTTAGCCAGCATGTAGCAACCTACAGGGAGGAAGCTAGGGCAGTAAACACCTCAATTTCTTTCTCCTCCATCTCTCTGATCTCTTGCCATGTTTCCCATTGGAAGAACCAGAGGCGGATTTACCATGAAGATAACTGTTCACCTTCAGCCACTTTCATTTATAGTGGCTCCTTCCAGGACCCTGTTTGGGCCCTAGCAATGTTCAGGTGTGCATATGGTTTTGTAAGACTTTCAAACGTAAGGTATTTATGTCTGCTGTCACTTCACATTCCAACCTACCCTCCATCAAACTTCCCCTGGTTCAGGTGGTGCTGGGAGTGCTCACAGGCATTTGGAGGCTCCAGCTGTGGGATAGTTGAGTTGCGGATACATTTATTTTGTGTTTAGGGGGAAATGTATGCAGTTCACGATCTCTTCTGTATTATTGCTAGGCTTCCCAGACTAGGAATAATTGCTCATTTATGCCTAGGTCACAGGGTGACCACGCAGCGTTCGGGGATTTATTGGTTTAAGACTGAGTTAGAGCCTGTATTAGTCTTCTAGAGCTGCCATATCAAAGCACCATACTGAGTGGCTTAACGCTTAAACAGAAATTTATTTTCTCACAATTATGGAGCCTGGAAGTTCAAGATCAAGGTGTCAGAGGTTTGGTTTCTAGTGAGGTCTGTCTCCTTGATCACCAGATGGCTGCCTTCTTGCTACATCCTCAAATGGCCTTTCCTCTGTGAACTCACATCCCTGGTGTTTCTTCCGCTTCTGTGTGTTGCATGTATCCTAATCGCCTCTTCTTATAAGGACACTAGTCAGATTGGTATAGGACCCACACTTGGCCTCATTTTCACTTTATCTCTGTAAAGGCCCTATCTCCAATTACAGTCACATTTTGAGGTACTAGGGGTTAGGACTTTAACATATGAATTTGGGGAAGACATAATTCAGCCCATAATCATGGGGATTATGATATCTGTTTTCCTCTCTCCTGGCACTGTTGAGAGGATATACATAAGGAATACTGTAAAGGTATGGGGACTTCCCTGGTATCTCAGTGGTTAAGAATCCGCCTGCCAGTGCAGGGGACACGGGTTTGAGCCCTGCTCTGGGAAGATCACACATGCTGCGGAGCAACTAAGCCCATGAGCCATAACTACTGAGCCTGTCCACCAAAACTACTGAAGCCCATGTGCCTAGAGCCCATGCTCCTCAACAAGAGAAGCCACTGCAATGACAAGCCTGCGCACCGCAACGAAGAGTAGCCCCTGCTTGCCACAACTAGAGAAAGCCCGCATGCAGCAATGAAGACCCAACGCAGCCAAAAATAAATAAATAAAATAAATAAATTTTAAAAAGGAATACTGTAAAGGTCTAAGCTATACAATTATAAAAATCTAAGCACTGGGAACTGAGAATATTATACCTCATTGTGAAGTACTTTTCCTCTGTGACCAGAGGCCTTTATAAGTAATAATTTGCACTCTATCACAATACCTGATGTAAAAGTGGATTGCTGTCTCTTCCTCTTCTCATAAGGACACCAGTACTATTGGATTAGGGCCCCACCCTAAGGGCTCCATTTTAACATAATTACCTCTTTAAAGACTTTATCTCCAAATATGGTTACATTCTAGGTACTGTGGGGTTGGCATTTCAAAATTTGGATTTGTTGGTGGGGGCGGGGGGTCGGGTGGGGGGGGGTGGGGGAGTAGGGGGTGGGGGGGTGGGGAGGCAGGTCACATTTCAGTCCATAACAGGGGCCAAGGCAAGATGCTGTAATGGGGAAGACCACTTCCCACGCTTCACACACGGGCAGAGATGAAGCCCAAGAAGAGAGTGAGTAGAAAGGTATGTGGCTTGGAGAAGCTTGAGATACCCTGGCAAGGCCTCAGGCAGGAAGAAGTTGAAGAACTCTTGGCTCTTCTGCTTATGGGGAGTGAGTGCTAGGAAATGCCTTAAATTTCAGACACGGAATGTGTGCAGGAGACCTCAGCCGTCTGGAGAGATCGTGCATGCTGTGGTGGTTTGCATGTCCATGTTTCTAGAGTCTGAGGCTCTTGCGGCCAAGCACTGTAATCCATTCATCTTGGCAACCCCAGTGTCTAGGGACTGAAACAGTGAAGGAACACAGCAAAGCTTGTTCAACAGATTGATGAGCCTCTTAACGGAGACCTGGAATGAATTAATGCCTCGTTTTCAAACCATCTGTGAACTGGGTCGCTTTGCAGATGGATGATCCCATCAGTCCTATGTTCATCTTTATCTTGTTCTTAAACTCTGGTTCCTGTCCCCCATCTCCTAGTGTGCACAAGTGCTCCCACATGTGCACACACACTCACACACACACAAGTGAGTGCAATGGTCCTCTGGCTAGAGCAAAAAAGCATGGCAGAATATCCACAATGGAGGTACACACCTGTTTGTCTAAAGGTAGATGAAGTCACATCTTCACTGGCCCATGAGCCTTTGCTTATGAGACGTGTTAATAACCATGGGTTAGACTTTGCAAATAGAACTAAGCAAAGTTCTTATTCTGCCCTGTCTTCCTACCTTCCTTAACCCTGCCTCGCCTCAACAACTTTGACAGGATGGAAAGGTGGCCTGCAGGTGATGAAAGTGGTCATCTCAGCAACTCTCAGGATCTGATCAGTGTGCAGATCACTCATTAAGTATGTTTAGGCACCACGTCCTGCCTTGCTGTATTAGCTAATAACAGATATCAACTTTTCGAGCCAGTGGAATTTCTTCTGTAACCCATGCTGAATAAATGGTAGAACCAAAACAGAATGTCAAAACTCTTTGGGCTGGAATATAGATGCAAACTCTCTTTAATCCTAATTACTAGGATAATAGAACGACCATGTCCAGATGAAGTGGGCAGGAGGCCAGACAATTGTACACTCCTCACCAGGTGTTTCCTCTCAAGTTTACACTGGGGAGGCTCACAGCCAATCCACCTTTATGTCAGGTAGCTGTGATGGAGAGCAAATTAGGGGAAAGGTACCGTTACTTCACAATGAAGTATCATGTTCTCAGTTCCTAATGCTTAGATCTTTAGCTTAGACCTTTACATATTCCTAATGTATATCCTCTCAACAAATGCCAAGAAACAGGAAAACAAATATTATAATCTCCCTGATAATGGGCTGAATTGTGTCCTGCTCCCCTTCATATGTTGAAGTCCTAGTATCTCAGAGTGTGACTGTATTCAGAGATAGGGCCTTCACAGAGGTAATTAAGTTAAAACTGAAGCCATTAGGGTGGACCCTAATCCAATCTAACTGGCGTCTTTATAAGAAGAAGAGATTAGGACACACACAACAGAAAAGAGACATCAGGGATGTGAGCTCACAGAGAAAAAGTCAGGTGAGGACACAGCAAGAAGGCGGCCATCTGCCAACCAAGGAAAGAGGCCTCAGGAGAAACGAAACCTGCTAACATCTTGATCTTGAACTTCTATACTCCAGAACTGTGAGAAAATAAATTTCTGTTGTTTAAGTCACCCAGTCTGTGGTATTTTGTTATGGCAGCCCTAACAAGCTTATACACCCCACTTTACAGTAAGTGATTTGCCCAAGTTCTCAGAGCAAATTAGACTTGGACCGAGAACCCTAGGTTTGTTTCTTTGTTTTTTATATTGTCTTCATTCTATTACTATATTCTGCCTTTCAATGAGGAAAAAGAAACATAGACATTTAAAAAATAACCTCTATTATTTTCTCTTTATTATTACAAATGTATGCATGCTCATGGTAGAAATTTTAACTTTAGACTAATAAGGATAACTTAAAGGAAGAAAATATAAATCACCAATAATCCCACTGTTCATGTGTAGAGGCTATCTTTCCATGCTGATAGGAGCTCCTGTTAATTTATAGACAAAAAACAGTCCCCCTCTGAAAGGTCCCCAGAAGGTTTTCCTAAGTACAGTAAGTCCGCTACATATGGACCTTCAAGTTGCAAACTTTCAAAGATGCGAACATGTGTTCCATCAACGTCAGGCATGAGTGAAATTGCAGTTTGCCCTCCGTCTCCTATAGCTGATGATCCTTCCGCTCTACCATCTCCCACCTCCTCTCCCTCCTCCAGTCAGTAACCCTTCTTGCCTGTTCACTTGATGCCAGGCCCTGTATGCCAGCTGTTGTACTGTACTGCTGTACTTTTCAAGGTACTGTATTGTAAGACTAAAAATGTTTTCTTTATTTTTTGTGTTTGTTTTTTATGTATGTATTATTTGTGTGAAAAGTATTATAAACCTATTATAGTACAGTACTATATAGCCAATTTTGTTAGTTGGGTACCTAGGCTAACTTTGCTAGACTTACGAACAAATTGGACTTACGAAGGCACTCTCAGAATGGAACCCGTTCGTATGTAGGGGACTTACTGTATTTACATCCCCCGTGCCTAGACACAAATGCCTCATGCTTTTCCTCTCCTCTTCATGCCACCTGCTGATGACCTCTGTAAGATCTCTTCTCACCTGGGGGTGAGGGGCACAAGCACAATGCTCTGTTATGTGCTTTGCTCCAAACAGGCACTCAGACCCTTCCCCAATCCCCCAAAACACAGAGATCAGTTTGTGACTTTTCACAAAAAGGATAGAAGGAAAGTACAACACCGAGAATAATGAACAACGCCTGCAAACTCTCAGACCTGCTTAAATACCTCCAAAACTCTCAGTTTTGGGTTTCCCTGGTGGCGCAGTGGTTGAGAGTCCGCCTGCCGATGCAGGGGACACGGGTTCGTGTCCCGGTCCGGGAGGATCCCACATGCCGCGGAGCGGCTGGGCCCGTGAGCCATGGCCGCTGAGCCTGTGCGTCTGGAGCTTGTGCTCCGCAAAGGAAGAGGCCACAGCAGTGAGAAGCCTGCGTACCGCAAAAAAAAACAAACAAACAAACAAACAAAAAACTCTCAGCTTTGAAGGGCTTGAGGGCCCAGCAGACAATGGGACCTGGGAAGGGGGTTGGGAAAGGAATTTGGGGCTCCATTAATATAGTAAGAGGGAGTGGGGTATAAACTAAAATGGGAAAAGAATAACATCTGTATTTTCACTAACTTCTAACTGTAATTTACATCAGCCTTTCAAATATGAATGTGGACAGCAAACCAAAGCAGGATTAGCCGTGTCTGTAACTTTGTCACTAACAGAAATCACAGCTATTTTCATAGCAAATTGTCATTGCAGATATCACTGCACATTCACCCTCATAACTTTGAAATTACAGTAGCTATTAGACCCACTGCAGGGTCTTGTTATCTCATGCATTAAAAGGTCTGTGTATTTCCTTACCACCCATCTGCTTTTTAAAATGTATTAGTAACTGTATATTAATACAGTTGGCTTCTTTTGTGGTCCCATGTATTTTATTCTATGCATTTAAAAGATGCTTTTCTGGGGAATTCCCTGGTGGCCCAGTGGTTAGGACTCCATGCTTCCCCTGCCGGGGCCCAAGTTCGACCCCTAGTCGGGGAACAAAGATCCCACAAGTCATGTGGCTTGGCCAAAAAAATAAAAATAAATGCCTTTCTGAGTTGTCTAAGGCTTCACCAGACCACCAAAGAGTCCCCGTACAAAAAAAGGTGAGGTGCCCGCTGTAGAGTGAAGCAGTAGTAAGTGTCCCTTGTTCATACTGGGATGAATGTGTGCATTGTCTCTCAGGGCTGTTCCCAGAAGATGTGGAGCTGAGGCCCTGGAAGGAGGGAGGGCAAGGATCCATGAGGAAAAGCACTGAGTCTGAATCTGCTTCCGTCTCAGCCTGTGGTTGAAGCTCCTGATTGATTAGAAATGTGAGAGCTAGGAACAGGGGAAATAACTTCCAGGACAGACCTGTTGAGACGCTGAGCAGGGGCTGGCCTGCTTTGCATCACAGGTGGTAGCGAGTGACATCTGCATGACCCTGGGCAGCACGAGGACCTCAGCACAAGTGTCCAGGTCAGAGCAGGGGTCAGGCTGTTTCTCTCACCTTCATGGGCATGGGTGTTGAGAAGTTGGTGAAGAGGACGGCAGATCCTCTATGGTAACTGCCGCTGGGAGTGTGGCTTATGGACACATGTTAAGGTGCCAATTTGGGACTCACAGAAATAACTGGATTGTAAATGGGATTCTACCTAAGGTTAGATGAGCCAAAAGGACCCCCAATTGGTCCCCAACACTAAAGGGTCCTAAACAAGTCTGCTTTATTTACTCCAGCTTAAAGGGCTGGAAGAAAATTACACTGAGATACCTGACCAACAATTATTTGAGGTAACAGGCCAATGAATCAAGTGACAAAATTGACAAAAGGGACTGAGTCCCGGCTCAACCTCTCACGGGGGACCCCAAAATCTTTTATACAAAAATGGATTAAATGGCTGGGGGAAAAAAGTTTCTGGGACTCCTTGTAAGAAAAAGACTTATTGATGGAGTCTTAATGGAGGCTAAATTTAAAGGTATAAGAGTTTATAAAATTGAGATGAAAGTTTATAAAAATTGGTATACTTGAGTGGGCTTTATATAAGATGATTACATCTCTTTTGCCCAATTATATTGTGGGTTGGACATTATGAATCAATGGGGAATGCTTCCCCTGCCTGGTGTTATAAGACAGGGCATATAAATCTGTCCCTTAAGCAATATTAATTAAACACACTGAGAAAAACCAGTAGGATTACCTGACCCCACACAATATAAAATAAAAACTGGGAGCTAATATTCAGTGGCTAATAAAAACAATAATGGAGATTTTTTTGCCTCTAGGGTAAATTGCTGTGGGTTTAACTTTTACACTCAGAAAGAGGGCCTTTGTACATCCGTCAGAATGGCCATCATTAAAAAGTCTACAAGAAACAAAAGGAGGCGGTGTGGAGAAAAGGGAACCTTCCCACGCTGTTGGGGGGAATGTAAATTGGTGCAGCCACTATGGAAAACAGTATGGAGCTTCCTCAAAAAACTAAAAATAGAGTTGCAGGACGTCCCTGACGGTCCATTAGTTAAGACTCTGGGCTTCCAATGCAGGGGGTGCGGGTTCGATCCCTGGTCAGGGAACTAAGATCCCACGTGCTGCCTGGTGCAGCCAATAAATAAATAAATAATAAATAAATAAATAAAAATTAACATAGAGTTGCCATATGATCCAGCAATCCCACTTCTGGGCATATATCCAGAGAAAAAACTATAATTTGAAAAGATACATGCACCCTTATGTTCATAGCAGCACTATTTACAATAGCCAAGACATGGAAACAACCCACATGTCCATCAACAGATGAATGGATAAAGAAGATGAGGTACACACACACACACACACACACACACACATACACACACACACACACACACACAAAATGGAATACTACCGAGCCATAAAAAAGAAAGAATGCCATTTGCAGCAACATGGATACAACTAGAGATTATCACACTAATTGAAGTAAGTCAAAAAGAGAGAGACAAATACCATATAATACCACACACATGTGGAATCTAAAATATAATACAAGTGAACTTATCTACAAAACAGAAACAGACTCACAGATACAGAGAACAGAGTTGTGGTTGCCAAGGGGAGCAGGGTGGGGGAGGGATGGATTGGGAGTTTGGGATTAGAAGATGCAAGCTATTATATATAGAATGGATAAACAAGGTCCTACTGTATAGCACAGGGAACTATATTCAATATCCTGTAATAAACCATAATGGAAAAGAATATGAAAAAGAATATATATATATATATATATATATATATATAACTGAATCACTTTGCTGTACAGCAGAAATTAACTCAACATTGTAAATCAACTATGTTTCAATGAAATTAAAAAGAAGAAAAAAGAAAGAGGGCCTTTGTTGAATGCCTTGTGCAAACTTTCAAAGACATGATAAATTGAACCCTAAAATTTTAGAACCTAGAACATTTGGGTCTCAGTTTAGTTGGAAATCTTCTCACTGATATTAAAAAAAACAGATTAAAGAAGATGTAGTTGAGCAAATCAATCTTTTGAAATCATTTAAGCATAAGAACAATTCTTCGAGGAATTAAGAGCAACTGTCTTTGTCTTACAAATCTCTACAAATCAGAAATGTAAATACAGCCCACAATGATTTGAGACCGAGCCAAGTTAGCTCAATCAGGGAGAACAACCAGAAACCAAAAGAAAAAAAAGGGCGTGGGGTCGGGAGAGGCCTTTTTAAACTCAAACTGCTGGAAAGGTTCTCTCACCCAAAATCTAATTCACAGCCTCCTTAAGGATTTATCAAGGACAAATACAAATCGTAAAAGTCTTTCCCACAAATAGTAAAGCCTTAGTCATCTAAGCAAATAAATTGAATTTATTCCAACTGTTATTTATAAACTCGTAAGTTTATATTGTAATATTTGATTCATGACGCAGGCAGATAGGGTAGGGGGGTGTGTCCCCGGTGGAAGAGAATCAGACACAGACCTAAGCCATTTTGTGATCTAAGCCTGGTTACAATGCTTGCACTTGCAGAAGAATAGTCTCAGTAGTTAATGATTTTAAAGGAAAAAAAGAATGTAAGAACAAAGAGCTATTACCAGGCTGGGGAAATAACTTAATCATATCAAGAAAATAAAGACTCCCCATTCTGTTTGGAAGGTAAAGATTAACCTGAGGCACATTCTTGAGCTGTTCTGCAGCATCCAACCCCCTTGAGCACTCAACCACCAGACTAACTGAAAACTTAAGAAATGGGAATGTTGACCTTTACTGACCCTCCTAACTTCAATCAACTAGAGCCCGGACTCTGCTAACCTTTGCTCCAATTCTATGCAGAATTCTCCTCTGCTCAAGTCCCTTCATGAATATGCATACACCACTCAAGGCCCCTCATGAATATGCATGAACCCTTAGCTTAAAACTTCCCCAATTTTGGTGTTCAGGGACACATTGCTTTGAGAAATATTCCCAGTGTTTCCTTTACTTGTTGCAAGTAATAAAATTCTTTCTTCTCCAGCCCTTGGCTTGGTTGTGTATTTTGGCTCAACACCCATGCAGAGGTGAACCCAGCTTTTGGGTAAAAATGACTAAGTTTTAAAGTGAAGATATGAGATCTCTAGTTACGTCTGTTTATATGTCTGTGTGTACATTATATGTTTGATATGTCTCTATTAATAAAAATATTTGGTGCCAAACAAATTTTTTCTATAAAAAAGCACATTTTTTAGAAATCATAAACAATATTTATGTTTGCCAAGGTACAGAACGCTACCATAAAAGACAGTGCATAATTTCTTACTTCTTAGTTTTACTTCCTACTTCTTAGTTTTCATTAGAAATTAAGGTTTTTAAAAGTTAAGAATTCTAATTAATACATGTAATTAAAACTACTAAAATTAACAAGAAAAACATCTTTGTTTGAAATAAAAACTCACAAGGAATGAAAATACATTTTGTTAAGAGAAAAAGTAATTTTGTCCTGGAGAGAGACTAAGAAAGAAAAAGCATAGGACAAAGTCTGAAAGTAAAAAGGAAGTTACAGAAGTTTTGTGGGAAAGGAGCCCTGAGAAATGAGTTTGAACATGGTCAGGACTGGCTAAGGTTAAAATAAAATTTAATTGAGTAAATAAATTTTAATATTTAAAGCAAGCTGCTACAAAACTAGAATTTAGTTTTCTTCCTTTGTTTCTTTTTTTTGACCATGCTGCTTGCAGGTTCTTAGTTCCCTGACCAGGGATTGAACCTGTGCCCCCTGCAGTGGAAACGTGGAGTCCTAACCACTGGACTGCCAGGGAATTCGAGAATTTAGTTTTCTGGGTTATGAGAACAAAGTTTTCTTGGACTATCGATCTGCTTTTAATAACAGATTGTAAATTTTCTTTACCTCCTTTTAAGTAATCTGTTGCAACTTTCTGTACCTTTAAGATGTTTTATTGTCACTTTGGTTGAATGAATAAGTATTATTTCACAGTGAACTATGATCCTATTTGACCAAATGTTGTAAAACTTTTTGATATCTTGGACAAACTTCCCCAAGTCAAATTCTAAATGGAGTTCTTTTGACCTCTAGCTAACTTTGAGATGCTTCAAAGGGCCCCTGAAACATCCCAAAGAGAAATATTAAACTAATTATGTTTACTTGATATGTTAAATTACATGGGAAACATTGTCAAATAAGTGGTGATAAACCTTCTTAGGTTATACTGTATAGGTAAATGATATAGAATTTCCAAACAATTGTATGGAATAAAATTCTAAACTTATCTTAAAATGTTGTATGTCACAGAAATAACCAGCTTTCTTGTCAATTGCATTATAATCAGATCTTTAACCATGCCATTTTAAACCTTTTGTCACTTATAGACAGTCATTATTTTACTCTGATGCTTTTATAAAATGAAGATCTTCAAGAAGATTCATAAAAAGGACTTTTTGACAAATATAAGTTTCTGATGACTTTTAGATCATACCACTGAACAGGGTAAGAAATTACAAAACTAATGGAAAACCTGATGGCTTCATCCAGGTCAACAGGAATTAATTACATAGGACTGAGTGAACTGATAAATATGATTTATAATTTTATAACCTTTTGCCTGAAATATTACTGGCCTTTGTATCTTTGTTTTTCAGAGAACATTTCCCCTTATGCTAACTATGACCTACAACAAGTTGATAAAGCATAGCTTTGTAAATAAAAATGAAACATCTATCTTTTTCTCTCTACCTGATCCTTCCAGAATTTGGCTTCTCCAACTGCCTCCCCTCTGGACTTGATGGCTTATTGTGACCAGATTACAACTAATTATACTAATCATTGTTTTAATTTGTTCTTTCTTTGTTGTTTTCAAATTGTTTATGTTTTTGTCTCTCTCTGAGTACTATGACCTTATTAATGTTACTAGCTATATTACTTATATCCTGTCTATTTTATAATATTGTTGTCTCTTGCATTACGCAATGTGTAACCAAGCCTCGGACAAAATTAATGACGGTTAAAGGTCTTGAGACAATTGATCATATATATAACTCTATATAAAATAATTGTAATAGTGCAACTCTGGATATGGGAAGAAGCAACAAGCGAAAGCATTTCCTGGATTGCAATAGACAAGACAGACAATCCAGAGAATTTTAGTTTATCAACAGGGCCTGATCCAAGAATAGCACATCGAATGCACTAACAACCTTTTATTCCTGTCTAAACTAGGAATGAAATTCAAGCCATCAGCCACTGCAGTTGCCCCTCAACAGTACACCCTGAGAGGAATTCAGGATGGAGAAAAACAGTAAACATCCTTTGTTGGATACTGGCCCTAGATACTTAAGATGCATATCTAAGGAATAATTTCAATGAGCCCAGACTCTCGCATCTTCCCATACACAGAAAAGCATTAACTTGAGATGCCTGTTTTGTGACTAGTAGTAATCTTTGATGTTCGACTACATGTTTGTTTGGTTTTTTTTGGGGGGGGGGTGTTTTTTGTTTTCAGCAAAAACTCCTATATATGCTAGCTACTTCCTTACCTCTTCAGAGCAGTCTCTCAGAGCTAAATGAGAGGCTGTCTCTTGGGCTATAGCCCTCAGTAAGGTCCCAAATAAAACTTAACTTGCAACTTTTAGGTCGTGTGTTTTTCTTCATTTGACAATCACTACTATTTTGAATGTCTCTGGTACAGCATCAGAACCAATATTCCCAATCAAAAACTTCAATCAATTGGACTCAATAAGAAACATAGAAATTTATTTATTAAGGGTCCTTAACATGGAAGATCTAGGAGAAGTCATTCTAAGTAATCCCAGAATACCATCTGGATTATAAAGGAAGGTTATTGTTGATGAACAGTGAAATCTCATTACTTAGTTTCAGAGATCTGATGAAAAGATTCCACTAATCTTTTGTTCACTTTCTGTTTCTGAGTCTCTCTAGAACCCCAAGTCCAGACATGAGAGAGGGGTCAACCAGGAGACAAGTTTCTGCCTCCTCTGGGGGATCCAGTGAACTCTGGAAAGATTCAGACCTGACTCAGGATACCCAAGACTTTAACAAATATATTATTATGGATATGATGTGGAACTATCATAATTGCTACCATTTATTGAACCCATACTACGTACAGACATTGTGCTAAATGCTTTTGTGTATTATCTCATTTAATCCCCAAACATCCTTGGGTTCATATTATTATGTCTTATTTTAAGAAAAAACTGAGGCTCAGATAAGTGAAGTACTGTAATTTTTTTTTTTTTTTTTTTTTTGTGGTACGCGGGCCTCTCACCTCTGTGGCCTCTCCCGCCGCGGAGCACAGGCTCCGGACGCGCAGGCCCAGCGGCCATGGCTCACGGGCCCAGCCGCTCCGCGGCATGTGGGATCCTCCCGGACCGGGACACGAACCCGTGTCCCCTGCATCGGCAGGCGGACTCTCAACCACTGTGCCACCAGGGAAGCCCTGAAGTACTGTAATTTAAGGTCATAGTGAGGACTTCCCTGGTGGCACAGTGGTTAAGAATACGCCTGCCAATCAGGAACACGGGTTCGAGCCCTCGTCCGGGAAGATCCCACATGCCGCGGAGCAACTAAGCCCGGGAGCCACAACTACTGAAGCTTGCTTGCCCTAGAGCCCACACACTGCAACTACTGAGCCCGCGTGCTGCAACTACTGAAGCCCGTGTGCCTAGAGCGCGTGCTCCGCAACAAGAGAAGCCACCGCAACGAGAAGCCCGCGCACGGCAACGAAGAGTAGCCCCCGCTCGCCGCAACTAGAGAAAGCCCGCAAAGAGCAACGGAGACCCAATGCAGCAAAAAAAAAAAAAGCAGTCATAGTGAAGGGGTCTGCCTCCAAAGTTATGTTCCTAAAAAGTTCTAGAATCAATATTGGCCCAGGGACAGCCCTCACCTAGTACAGAATCAAAAGGCCTGGCAAGTAGAACAACTAAATCAGCTTTTGCCCATGTTCAAATCCCATCCTCAAATCGCCTCTTGGAATTTGGCTTAGAAGGAGAAACAAACAGCAGTGCCCCATTTTTTGCTGAAATGTAATTGAAATGGCTCATTGTTTTCTTTACTCTGAGTCCCCTATGAGCCAACAAATTGTCAGCACACAAATTGAAGGCAGTTCTAACACAATGACCGCTGAGTGTGTGCAATAATAAGATGTAATCGAAGCTGGTAGGAACGTTTTAGGGGGCAGTCTTGCTATCTTGATTGTCAATAATGACAATAAGTTCATGTGTAAGGACATCACCTTTCTCAAAATTCAGCATGTGTTTTCTCTTCAGAAGCTTTGAATTATTTATTTTACTTCCCTGGTGCTTTACCGTTTGCTTTTTAAAAATATAAGACTTTATGATTTAGGTACGTTAAATATTTTATTTAAAATATTAAATATTTTAATGTAGAATTCACTGGGTTTTGCTATCACTGTTATCTGACGCATCCTTATACATCAGATAATAAATGGGAAAATGCATGTAACTGTAGTTCTTTTGACCAAAGTATTAATATTAAAGCTCATATGTCTTCCTATCTCTCTTCTGCAGTGTTCCTACTGTAAATGTTGGAGCATCTTGAAAGCATAGACCAGTATCACTACTGGGTAAAGCCAAGTCCATTTATTAAAATATTATCGGTTCAAATGTCAGCTTTGGGGCTTGGGAGAACCTTGGCTGTATTTCTCTTGATGTTAAAGGCCGAAGCAGCTACTTCGGTGTCATCTTAATTCTATCCACACCTTTCCCACATAGCCTAATTCTACAAAACATGAATAGAAGAAAAACTCATTGTGGTTGTTCTCCGCCAACTTGATTTCCATTAAAAGAGTAGAATTGTTTAGTCACCCAGGAGCAAAGACCAGTGAATAGTGTTAAGCTTAAAAGGAATAAAGCAAAATTAAAAAAAGAAAACAAAAGCAGGCCATCGCCAATTGCTTAAATGCTACCCTCCAGACTGGTTTCACCAAGGGTTATAGCTTGCCCTCAAAATCAGTTACGGAAGCAAATTCACCAATTCAATAAATGTTACTACTAAGTCCCTCTCCCATCCAGGCATTGCGCTATGCATCAGGATTAAAACACAGACAAACAAAAGCATATGTAAGGAAAAGTCATGATTTCCTACACTCGAAGATCTCACAGTCTTGCAGGGGAAAATGACCTGCAGATGGCGCTCCAGCAGCCAGTCAGTGATGAGCCCCATAACCGTGGGCGTGGATACAGCGCTCCAGGATCGCAGATATGAGAGACTATATCCCGTCTGCCTGAGATTGATCAGAAAAGGTTTTGTAACAGAGAAGCACTTATATCCGATGGACACTGAGGGGTCTGTAGTAGCAAACACTGGGTGGCCGAGGGATGGTTGGTGAGGAAGGACCTTCCAGGCAGAAGGAGCCATGTGACCAGCGGCACACGTGTAGGACAGGACTGGTGTTGTATATGACTACGCCCATGACAATACTGGTAGGAAATACAGAAATATGACAGCGGTTACCTGTTTCTTTGGATCTAGAAGTAAATCAATTTCAACTTCATCATTCTGTGTTTTTTCCAAAATTTGTACAAATAGACTGTTACATTTTTTAATAAGGACAAATAACTTTTTTAAAAAGTGCATGGCATATTTGAGGATATGGCTAGGAAGGGAAGAGATATCAAGATCCTGAGGGTGGCCAATGAGCCTGAAAAAGGAGCTGTGGTTAGGACAGTCCCAGATCCTCGCTGAGTTAAGGAGATTGACCTATATCTGTGAGCAGTGGTTTTCAACCCCGGTGGAGGAGCTTGCAAAATACCGCCACCCGGGCCACACCAAGATTAATGAACAGAGAATCTCTGGGGGTGGGATTCAGGTCCCAGTAACGTGGGGTGGATACAGTCAGACACGGAACGAGTGTGTCCCGGTAGGGAGAACCTGGAGTCGGGGAGAGGGGCCGTGAGGGGGAAAAGCACCAAGGACGGCAGTGACCACTGGCATCTTAGGGTAGCAGAGGGAGGAATATGACAGATGAAGGAAAGGAACAGGGCATTTCAGGCAGAGTAAATGGTGCACGAGGGCCTGGAGTATTTGGATAGAAGCAGGAAGCAATGTTGTGACTAGAACTAGGTGCAAAGAATGCTGAGGTTGGTGACAGTGGGTCTAATTTATTTTAAGATATCGTTACCATTAAACCCTTGGCTTCTTATGCCATAGAATGTGATTTTGCAGCCACTCATCAGTTATGTCCATGACTACTGAGTCTACTATTGATTTTTCAATCAACTTCAAGTTTTAGATACGTGGATTCTGTGGTTAGTTCTAATTGACCATCGCATCCAAGCTACGATTTGCTTTATTATGAATAATAACGTTACCATGTTAAACTCTAAAGGCTGTTGGTCTAGAGCAGGGTTACGCAGCCTCAGCACTATTGACGTTTTGGGCTGGATCATTCTTCCTTGGGGAGAGGGGCTGTCCTGGGTAGTGTAAGGATGTTGAACAGCATCCCCAGGCTCCACCCACTAGGTGCCAGCAACATCCGCCCCATCCTCACCATCCCCAGGAATGACAACCAAAAATGTCTCCAGTCATCGCCAAATGCCCCTTGGGGAATAAAATCACACACACACCCCGCCCTCCCCAAGGTGAGAACCACTGGTCTAGAGCCTAATTCTAGACCACTTCTCAAACGTGTGTGTGTACCTGTGTGTGTATGTGTGTGTGTGTGTGTGTGTGTGTGTGAATTTCCTGGGGGTCTTGTTAAAAGGCAAATTCTGATGGCACTGGGGTGGGGAGCCTGAGATTTTGCATTTGTGGCGAGCTTTAAAGTGCTGCTACTGCTGCTACTCTAAGAACAAGGCTTTTGAGTAAATAAGCTCTAGACCTTACATTACTAAGTGCTAAAGTAAGTGCTGATTTCAGTGAGGACAGGAATCGTGTTTATTGCAGCTCTCCATGAATGCATCTGAGGACTGATCATAACTTCTGAATATTTACAGGATCCCCTTATACCATTTTATAGAATTCATGGTTATGAGAGTCCACAAATACATGACTGCCATAATCTTGTAGCCTACCACCCGCCATTACTTTATGTATGTAACACTATTCACCTGGAAAGCTTTCTCTTTACCTGCCGCATTGTTAATCCTTTCGCGTTGCAAGAAGTGACTTTATCACTTGATCTTCATTGGAAGCAAATGTTTCCATCTGGTCATGTGATACTCTTATTCTAATCACACTCCATTATCTAACCAAAGTCCATTTTCGGATCATGGGTAAAATGGTGTCCCTTTAAATAGCCTAAGAGTCTATCTTCGAGCTGATGTATATTCAAATTGTCCACCCAGATGAGCCTCACATGATGGAACAGATGTGATTCAGAAGAGTTACACTGGAAAATGCATTTCTGAAAACTAAATAATATTTTCTCCAACTTACATAATTAGTAGTATATTTCCCCTGAAACGATACCCTTAGAAGACAGTATCTGGGAGAATGTCACTGCTAAGCGTGTGTCCAACATTTATTTAGTCCACAAACACTTACTGATCCCTTACAATGGGACAGGGACAGTTGCAGGAGCTGGCAAGAGGGCTGTGAGCCTAGCAGACAAGACGTGGTCTACTGGGGAAGACAAACACTGCAGGAGATCATTTCACAGAGTGATAAGTGCCCGGAAGGAAAACAGTGATACAATGGCGACACCAGAGGAGGTGCAGGTGGTCAGGGCTGGCCTCTCCCAGGAAATGCTGCATGGACGGTGAGGTCCAGTCGAGAAGGAGACAGCCCTGCATAGATCTGGAGGGAGGACATTTCAGAGGAAGGCCAAGTGATGTGACCGAAGAATAGTGGACTGAGACTGAAGGAAGAGGAAAGTACAAAATCCAGGGCCACAAAAGAACGACTTTGTCCCTGCTCAGCCCTTGCTAGCCCTTGGAAGTTGAGCAAAGTTGCCGGATCCTTTCTAGGTCTTGGGGTCTGGAAAATCAGGGGGTGGACCAGATTGCAATCACCTGGGAAACTTACCAAATGCTGATGACTTACTGCATCGGTCTAGGGGGCAGCCTTGGGCGTGGAGACTTTGAACAATCCCCGGGTGATTCTAATGCACACAGCAAGAAGCTTGAGAGCCCTGAACTGGGTTACCTGTGAAGTTCTGTCCCACTCCTACCACCTGCGGGTTTAGGGCTGACCCTGTCATTATGTTAAGTGACCTCAGCCAGCCCAGCCTTTCTGGGCCTCAGTGTCTCCAGCTGCTGGATGTGGGGAATTGACCTGGATTTATCTATCCTCTTTCGTATTATCATTATGCTATGACATGGTTAGATTGTTTGCTTATTTAACCACAGGGCTGAAATCCCATCTTGGGCCAGTCATCATTTTCCCAGTCTGAGGAGGTAATGTGATATTCCCTGCAGGGTTTCTTTCTGTCTCTTAGCCTCTCCAAAGCAAATGGACTTTTCCATCCCTTTCAACTGTAGCACAAAAAGAGGACTGCAGCCATTATAGGCATTTCCTTTATAAGCAGAGGCAAACAATAAATAGCTCTCAGCTTGCTATCCAGGTAAACTCAAGACAAATTTAGAAACATCAAACTTGGACCCATCATTTGACAAAACAGAGTGAGAATGTTTGTTTTGTTCCTGGATGATTTCATTTCCCCCATCCTTTTTTAAATTCTGTAAGATCTAATCCAAAAAGATAGGTAGTGTTTGCAAAGGCCAAAGCTCACTAAAGGGCTTAACTCCTTTAATGACCGAGGCCGCGGAATTCCAGCTCAAGCAGATTAGCCAAGTTAAGTCTTTGGCATTAGGGTCTCTCTCCTCTAACACCCAGGCGTGCTGAGAAGATGTCAGCTCTCCTTCTCACAAATCCTCACTAAACTCCCAATAATAGCAACTTAATCTATGAAGAAGGCAACAAAGGAAGAGATCTAAGTACAGCCTGTGCTGCTGAGCCGGCCTCTAGAAATAGAATGTGATCCACATGGGTAATTTTAAATTCTCTAGTAGCCATATTAAACCAGTAAAAAGAAAGAGATGGCATTAACTTGAATTAATATTTTATTTTACCCCATAATATTAGTTCACCATATGATCGATATAAAAACTTTATTAACAACATGTTTTACGTTATCTTTTTCTTAGCAAATCTTCAAACTCCCATGTGTATTTTATAGCACATCACAGTTCAACCTAGATATATTTCAAGTGTCAGCAGGCCAAATGGGGTTAGTCACCGGGGCCTCAGAGGATCCTGTTTGTTTTTGCAGTGCTGGCTGCAGGAGGGGAAATAGAGCAGGTTGGTGTAGCAGAGCGGGGTGGGAGCCAATAACATTTCTTGAAACAAATATGAAGCAGCGTGATCCTACCTAGGAAAACATGTTGGCGAAGTTCTTTCTTTGTTACAGAGGTGGTGCGGTGAGCTGGAATGGAAAATAGGCTCTGGCGTCAAATAGATTTAGGTTCAAATCTTGCTTGTTTAAGTCACAAGATTTTAGGCCAGCTGCATACGTTGCCTCACCTGTAAAATGGCAAAAACTTCTCTTCATCTTACTCATATGAGAACTAAATGGGGAAACATTCAAAACGTTCAGTGGAGCACTGATCACGGGCTTGTCACTGAGGAAATACAGGCATCCTTTCGGATGTGTGTGTCCCTGCATATGGCAGGTAACCAGCAAAGGTTTGTTGAGTTCATTATAAACTTGTGGCATAAACAAAAGCAGCAGTTACAGACCTGACTCTTATTAATAGACCTTCAAGGGCCTTAAACCATATGTGTTGAAATAAATCCTAAGGCTGTAAATTTCTGTGTGTTTTCCTCTACCTTTTCCGACTTTTACACAGGAACTGCTATTTGGAGCAAGTTGCCACATCAATTGTTAACATGGCTCCAAGATTTAGTGAAAACTTTAATTTTTCTTGAACTAAATTTTACTTTAACATTCTTTGAGATGAGTTGTCTTTATTAAAACAGAAGACTGTCATTTTCTTTTCTCTCAGCCTTCCATTGTTTGATGAAAATCAACCTTCCTTCATTCTCTGCTTTGGAAAAGTCCCCTCCCTGATAAGGACGAGCCCCAGTGTACATGAAACCAAGCAGAACCCTGCAGGGCCTTCCCGGGTACAAAAATCCCTCTGTGTCTCCCATTTGTTGTTTGTAGAGAAAAGGCTTTAGTCTCCTAGGCCTTCTTGAGTTCCAAAGAGCAGATTCAAGCAGTTAATGATTAGAACAATAGAGTCACAGGACTCCTAGTTCCTCCTGGAGGGATATAGGTAACAATCTGATGCTTATCTTTGAGCTGTTCTGCAGAAACTAAGGCCCCCCACCTGGTGTAGGGTGGTGACCAGCACTGACCACCAGCATATAGACCCCAGACTGGTTGGAAGCATAAGGCTGATTGAGATTCCTGAAACTTTGCCCTATTACCTCACCTCCAGCCAATCAGAAGGTCCATAACTGATCAGGCATCCTACAACCCTCTCCCCTAATACTGTCTTTGAAAACCCTTGCCTAAAAGCCAGTAGGGAATGCAAGTTTTTTGAGCATGAGCTGCCCTTGCTTGGCACCCTGTAAATAAACCCTTACTTTGCTGCAAACACGCACTGTCAGAGTTTGGCTTTCTGTACCATGGGCACATGAGCCCTTGCCTGGTAACACAGGGTCCTGTGAATCTTTCTGCCTGCCTTCTCAAGAAGAGTATGGACTGAGAATGGAAAGACGTGAAGAAAAAGATCAAAGACAGAGCTGGCAGTGTCCGTAAATCAACAGGTCACTACTTTCAAAATCTATATGATGTTAGACACTTTTTAACTTTCAAAAAGACAAAAAAATAACTAACTTAAAAACAGTTTGGCGTTGATAGTGGAGGATGCCACACATGAATGGAGGGCAGGGGACATGGGAACTCTCTGTACCTGCTGCTCAATTTTGCTGTGAGTCTAAAACTGCTCTAAAAATAGTCTATGTAAAAGGGGGAAAAAAGTTTTGGTTCAGGTAAAGAAGGCAAATTATAAACACAGAATAATACAATGGCCACTATGTTAGTGTGTGCAATTTATTTCCTTTTTTTCTTTTCTTTTTTCTTTTTTCTTTTTTTTAGCTATAATGAGACCTAGTAAGAAAGGGGTTTCCAAGAAATCCAGCTGCTTAAACTAAATGGACATAGAAGCAAAGCTCAAATTAAGAATTGCAATTAGCAAGTCAATAACATTTGGATGTCAGACTTAGAGTGGACAGAACCAAAAACAGGCACAAGTTCTTGTGTGTGTGTGTATGTGTGTGTGTGTGTGTGTGTGTGTGTGTGTCTTTGTCTATGCAAACCAATCTGCGTATGATTTCCAATGGATTCTAATATTATGTATCTAATAAGACTGAAAAGACACCAGAGTTAAACTTGTACTAGTGTCCTAGTTTAGGTTCCATCAAAGCAGACCCTGAGACAACTCAGGTCAAGTTTTAGGGGGAGGTGACCTCAGTAAGTGCTAGTGAAGGAGCAGGAAAGTGAGAAGGGGTAGAGACAAAGCCCAATAAATAAATGGTACATAAATGAGCAGTCTTCCCCTCCAGGCATCTGGGGCTCAGTCTCCCTAGGGACCCTCTGAGGAGCCACATAGAAGCTTCTCAGAATGGCTTCCCCAAGAGGGGAAGATGAGCTCTTTATCCACAGACTCTGTTCCCTCATTGGCAGAGTGCTGCCTGAGGTTATTAAGTTCCTGAGTCTTCCAGGCTTCCTTGATCTATACAAATAGAACAGACACCAAAAATCTTTTGAATTAGAAAAAAATTCCAGACAGAAAAGCAGAGGGTGCCTGCTCTTTTTTTATTTTAATTTTTTATTTTTATTGAGGTAACACTGATTTATAACATTATATAAGTTTCAGGTGTACAACTAATTCAGAAAAATATGTGCACCCCTATGTTCATCACAGCGTGACTTACAATTGCCAAGATATGAAAACAACTTAATTGCCCATCAACAGAGGAATGGATAAAGAAGATGTAGTGTATATGCACAATGGAATATCAGCCATAAAAAATGTTCCCACTCCTTGAGCTAGGAACTCCGAGAGGGGGGCAGAGGAGACTGGAAGGGGGTGGGCTGGGAGGGAGAAGAAAGTTGGTCTCTAGCAGCTCTGTTTAGAAAAAAACTTATCAATAGATGCATTTTGTTAATTCATAATGTTGTCCTGACATTTTCGTTGTAGTTTGGTTCCTTCCTCCCTCCCTCCCTCCTTTCCTTCCTTCCTTCCTTTTCTTCTTTTCTTCCTTTTTTGAAGTTAAAAAAAAAACTGCTTAAGCTTTGTCAGTCCCTCACACTTCCCCTGGAAGGGAGCCTGTGCATCTAAACTGGCTCACCACCACCTGGTGGCAGCTCCTGGAATTGCAGGCAAAGAGCTTTGGTCAATGACACCCTGGGTATAATCAATTTCAATCCGATTTATTTCCTTGGAGAAAAAGGCCACTGAAATGTAAAATGAAAATAAAGATGTTACGGGATGATACTCTGTGTAGTTCCAGGGATTCTTCTATCCTTTTAATAGACTTGGTCTTCTAATACGTATAGTGATACCACACGGGAAGGTAAAAGAATTGAATAATTGCCACATGTTTAAAAAAAAATCGCATATCAATGAAGATTAATTTTGATGACACTGAAGTGATGCTGCTGAAGTGAAATGAAATATTTCATGAATTCAGAGCAAATGCCACAACAGCACATATGATATTAACCAGTGAGAATATTGAAAAAGATTTTTCCTTTATTATGGGATTTCTTGAAGCTTTTACACTGTGGATGTTACTGGGAATTTCCACAAAGAGGTTTTAGTTTGCAGCTTTCCAACAATGAACAGTGGTATCAGTCTACAACTCCTTAAACCAGTGTTTTTTATATCACTATTTGGAAATACCTGCCCTACAGAATGCCCAAAATACATTTGAAGCAAATACTTTCTTTCCTTTATATAAAGATAAAAAAGATTTAAATTTTAAAATGTGCATTCAATCTTATTTCTGCTTTTATTTTTAAGAAAGTAATTTTTAAAGTAAATAAAGAACACATTTACTCAAATTTTACCATTGTTCTACATGTTTTATTTTTCATTCTTAATGATTTTTAGAAAGCAGTCTATTTAGAAAAATAAACAGCTGATAAACAGTTTTGATACAGCTTCTTCACTCAAGTTTAATGAGCACTTTTTATCTCACCAAATCTTAGTATCTAATTATTTCTACATAATCTAAGCACCTCATTTTGGATTTGAAAAGAGAAGGATAATTGAAGTTCTATTTCTTAAAAACAGTGGAATATAGACTTAGCCATGTCCTCCCTTCTTTAATATCAGAGACTTTCGGGGGAAAGGTTTGGGACATAGGATAGCTGGTGACATAGATTGCATCCCCATTTACATATGTGAAAAGAGACATAAATGAATTTGTGCTTCTCACCTTCATCCATCGATTTTTTAAATTAGCAAAACAAGTTTTTTTAAAAAATAAATAAATTAGACCTCTGAACTTCACACTTAAAAATAGTTAAAATGGAAATTTTTGTTATGTATATTTTACCACAATAAAAAGTTTAAAGGAGGGTGATGAGGAGAGAAAAAAAAAATTTTTAAAGAAGATGTTGGGGGTAGGAGTTTATTAATTAATTAATTTATTTTTGCTGTGTTGGGTCTTCGTTTCTGTGCGAGGGCCTTGTCTAGTTGCGGCAAGCAGGGGCCACTCTTCATCGCGGTGCGCGGGCCTCTCACTATCGCGGCATCTCTTGTTGCGGAGCACAGGCTCCAGACGCGCAGGCTCAGTAGTTGTGGCTCACGGGCCTAGTTGCTCCGCGGCATGTGGGATCCTCCCAGACCAGGGCTCAAACCCGTGTCCCCTGCATTAGCAGGCAGACTCTCAGCCACTGTGCCACCAGGGAAGACCAGGACAGAAATTTTTAAACATTTAATAAGTCACTAGAAGGTATAAACTATCCAAATGTATCAAATTCCCTTTACTATTGAAATACTAACATCTTAAAGGGGTTCCCTTTTCCCTCTTTCCTCAGAGAAGGATGTTCTAATAATTTCTTAGGCCAAATCAGGACTGTCAAATTACTAGATTCCTGGTAGACAAGTACTTTGTAAACATGCTGACTAGTATTTCAGTCTATCTATCATGCCTTGAGTATTCACTTTTAAAATGCCAAGAGTTTCTTAATCATTCTGTCAATTACGGATCCAGGGGGATGAAGCTTGGTTTGACGTCTGTGTATAAAAGCAAGTCCACTGATAGAGCAATAACTTATTTTAATGTCCAAAATCCATGGCCATGAGTTTGACTAATTTATCACATTGGCTGGAGAAAATGAAAGTCCTGTTTCAGGAAATATCCAGCCTGGCCTAATTTCCCTGTGGAGATGGGAGCTGGGAGCTGGGAGAATCTGCTTGATACAATGCACTAGTGTTGTGCTAGGGAAATTCAAAGGCCCAGAGGTTACCTAGAGGTACAGAAAGAGAACTCAAGGAGCCCAGTTCAGATACACTGAATGGCCTACATCTAACATCACTAAGATATCCTTAATGATCCAGAAAGAAAGTACCAGAGTTGAAGATCAAACCAAACCCTGGAGACCTTTTGTTTCAGTCATTCAGGTAGCTACTTAACTGTCTGAATAATAGTCATTATTATTAACCATTGTTTTTTTTTTTTAAAAAAAGGGAAACTTTCCACCAATCCTCAGCATACACATTGAGATTTGCATGGTCCTAAGCTAACTGGAGCTTAAACAGCCCCTGTGGTTTCCCTCTGAGCCCTGGTCCTGCTTTTGAGCAATGACCAATTGCAGAGAGGAGTTTGCCGTGCACCTCAGGAGCCATCAGACTTTTCCTCCGTATGTGTTTGATGTACTTCCTTTTCAACACATATCTCCCCCTTTCAATTTCTATTCAGAAAGACCTACTGATTTTGCATTTGAGTGATGCAGCTCTTCTTGTCAAGCAAACCAATAAATTCAACTTTGTTTCAGACTGCTGTATGGCCATCTTTCTTTCTACACCATAAAATATTAAGATACCTAATAGGAAATCAAAGACCAATTATTGGAAAAATTTTAGGGGCACTTATACCAGGGACTGAGAATCCATATACCTTCAGGGGCCAGGCCAGTAATACAGACAAGAGAAGGGGCTGGAGCAATACCAAGAGGATGAAAACTGGTCAGAATGTAGCTCTTCTAAAGCAGAAACTGATTCTCAGCTCCAGGAATTGTGGATTCCTGGCAATGTGACAATGCTAGTTTACTGTTGAACCATCTTCTAATTCTTTTAGAAAAGTTATAAATTTATTTATTTATTTATTTTTTGCGCTACGCGGGCCTCTCACTGTTGTGGCCTCTCCCGTTGCAGAGCACAGGCTCCGGACGCGCAGGCTCAGCGGCCATGGCTCACGGGCCCAGCCGCTCCGTGGCACGTGGGATCTTCCCGTACCGGGGCACGAACCCGCGCCCCCTGCATCGGCGGGCGGACTCTCAACCACTGCGCCACCAGGGAAGCCCCTAAATTTATATTTTAATGTGAACATTCTAATGTTTAAAAGAGTTAAATAAAACATAGCCACAGGCCAAGTAAGGAGTGTGGACTGCCGGTCTGTGACTTCAGGATGAGAATATTTTAGACATTGTGTTGAGCCGTGGTGCTAATAAAAGAGCCTGCAGTCTAGAAAGGAAACAGATATGTGGGTATTGAGGTATTAGGTAAAATGCTATAATCAAAAGGTTCAAGGTTGACAAGGGGCACAGAGAGACTAGGAAACCTCCTAAGATCTAACTCGGTCTCATATCGCCTTTGCAATATGTATCAGACTGTTTATTAGGAATTTGAATGTGTGCAGGCCACATCTCAGGTCTACAATGTTAGTACAGGAATCCAGGGTCCCAGTAAAGTAAGCCTGTTTCCTATTATGAGAACATTCATCTTAGTAGCTGGCTGTTGACCTCCCCCCTCCCCCCTCCCTGAGCCCAAGAAAGTAGTCTTGACTAAAGATACACACAGCGTTTCTCTACCAGTGGTGACTTTGCTACCCAGAGAACGTCTGGCAATGTCCGGAGACGTTTTTGGTTGCCGCGACTGGTGGAAGGGGGAAGATGCTACCGGCATCTAGTGGTTAGTGGCCAGGGACCCTGCTAACCATCCTCAATGCACAGGGCAGCCCCACCAACAAAGAATTCTCTGGCCTAAAATGTCAAAAGTGCTGAGGGTGAGAAACCTTGGCCTCGAGTTTATAATCATATATCCTGCAGCAAATATTCGATATTTCATTTCTATCTGCTTTGATATACTGTGGACGAAAATATGTTAGCTGCCATGTCAGTAAACGAAGGATATTGCAGCCATCTAGACACCAGCTACTGCAGCTGACCGCGATGGTGCACCACGAGGGGATTCAGGACGGAGAAAAGCAGGACACTGACCCCAGATAGTTAAGGTGCATATCAAAAGAATGATTTCAATGACTCTTGCATTTTCCCATAGAAACCCACTAAAGTCATTAACTTGAGATATCTGGTTTTCTTTAATTAACAGTCATTTTTTGATGTTCCCACCTCCAGGTTTTTTTAGCAAGAACTCCTCTATATCCTGGTTCCTCCCTTTACATCTTCAAAGCAGTCCCTCAGAGCTAATCAGAGAGGCTGCCTCCCGGGCTCAAGTCCTCAGCAAGTCCGCCAAATAAAACATAAGTCTCAACTTTTAGGTTGTGGTTTTTTCTGTTTTTGTTTTTTTCAGTCAACAATACCATGGCTGAGAATTTTTTTCTCTCTCTCCTTCCTCCAGCATTGCCCAGCCTAGCTGGGTCTTCTCTCTCTATTATGCAGAGAAATTCTGCCTGCCTCTTGTTTCTACTCGCAAACTGGCACATATAAAACCAATTCACAGCTCAACTAAACAAACAGCTTCCTGTTAACAGGATCCAGGCTCCACAAAAGGCCGTTGACTATTATTATTGTGATTTCTACTCAATCATATCCTTGGGATCCCACCTTCCTAACCCAAGTTGCTTATCAAAATATTTCTTTCCAATAAATAAAGTGCTTTCCCAAGAGGAATCTGATGAATGAAGTTTGCTTTAAATTTTTACTCGCCGTTTCAACAGATTGTTGTGAACTTTGAAGTGATATTTAACACAAAATCTAGCTCATTCTTGTGCACCTTTGTCACAAATTGTATGAAATTCTGATTGTATCAAGGTGTAGGGATTTTTAATACATAAAATATATGTAAGAATTGAAACAACTCATGCGACTACACATCAGATTAAAGCTAACAAGCGTGCTGTTTTTTCCTGTGTCCCAAAACAATGCGGAGTGTTGTGAAGCTGGCCTAGTTTTTCTCACTGCTCTTTGTCAATTTTTGACTAAATGGAGGTTGTGTTAAAGGAGACGTGGGGAGAAAAGAGAAACCGTATGTGTATGTGTGCTAGTTTGAGGAAAGGAGGTGAGACCAGTTACCTCCATGGCTCACAAGACTGAGAACACCAGGAAAACTCCTCCTGAACATACAGTTGATGTGACATTAAAACAAAATATTCACAAGTTAGAATTCAGGCAGAGAGTCCAGAAATTGACTTGATCTAGATTCAGAGAACTGGCCTGACGGGCTACAATTTCCCATGTGACTGCTTATTCCAGCTCTGTCACTGCTGGTTCTAATATCTCTCCTTTTCCTGCTGTCGCTCCCGCTCAATGACTGTGTGATATTAAAGTAAAGGTAAGGTTCTTCCTTCCTCGCCTATGAGAACAGAAACCAGCGTATTTTCTTGTGCCTGTGTTAAACAGCGCTGAAATGGGGCATATTGTCCTTACATTAAACAAGAAGCAAAAGTGTCTTATCTGCTTGCTCCAGGAAATAAATACTTGCTCCTGGAAGAGAAGACTTGAGCCAACCGAAAGAGCTTACTTATCAAGACTAATGTCTTGCTCATCAGGACTGGCTTCAGGACCCTTTCTCCACTGTGCCCACTAATGCAAAGCTATTGTGTTGTAACCCCTGCCCAGTGCCAACCAGTAACTCAGCTTCCAAGACCTGCCTTAATGTCACACAACCAGGCCTCAAACCCTATAAGCATCGTCCCCTGACTTCCCCTTCTGAGACACTAATACAACCTTTAAAGACATGGTCTTCCTTCCTGTAACAGGTGTAGTAAACTCGGCTTTGCTTGGCCAACAGGTTTTCTGGTGGTTTGAAGAGCCAACAGTTGACAAGTACTTCTTAAGAAAAATGGAGATGAACAATGAAATAAATGACTCTCTCCTAAAATGGAAATAAGTAGTTGTTTAAAGTCTAGAGGTGGGAATGTAAAATGAGCCACTACGGAAAACCGTGCATGGTTCCTTAAAAAGGAATTCTAAACTTAGAATTACCATATGATCCAGCAATTCCACTCCTACATATAGACCTAAAGGAATAGAAAGGGACTCACGTTTTAGAACATCTATGTTCATAGCAGCATTAGTCACAGTAGCCAAAAGGTGGAAGCAACCCAAGTGTCCATTGATGGAGGAATGGATAAACAAAATGTGCTATGTACACATCTCTGAATGCAAGGATCCAGAGTAGAGAGTTAACACTTACTTTACTGTGTGGCTGGTTGCTCCCAGAGAAAGCCTTTTACCTGTGTGGTCTCAGTTGTTACAGAGGTCTGGGAATTAGAACTTATTGTAATAGGGAAGAACAAATTACTTTAACCTTTGCATCTTATTGTTTTTGCGACAAGTTAATCACTAAAGGGATGTTGCCTATAAGCTTATATTATACATCATGGCCTATCTCTGGGAACCCTGCCTCCTATGTAATGAGCATTAAGCTAAAATATCTTTGTTTAGGTCACAGGAAACATCCTGACCAGGCCCACCTGTGAATGACTGCAGGAAGGAAGAGATTAACACATCCCCTCTGGAGGCTGAACGGAACCAGGAAATGTTTGACTTTACTCCCTCCCCTTTTAGTATAAATAAAGCCTGCATTCTAACTTGGGGAAGATGGTTCTTTGGGACACTAGTCCACCATCTTCCGTCTGCTGGGTTTCCGAATAAAGTCGCTATTCCTTGCCCCAACACCTTCTCTCTCAATCTATTGGCCTGTTGTGTGGTGACCAGTACAAGCTTGGACTCTAACATTATTATATTCATTTTGCAGTTAGAGAAGGAGAAGCTTGGAGGGGTTCCCTTTATGTGCTTTGTGGGTGAGCAATGAAGACACCAAGTCCATGCACTTTCTGCCACGTCTCGTGGTATGTGTCTAAGAGCAGGAGAGAAAAAAAGTCTGAGGATGAGGAGAGAGCCAAGGAAGCACCATGCTTGTCTGGAAGCCAGCAGAGTGCCACCAACCAGTGCTTTCAAAGTCTAAATGGCAAAGGAATCTTGACTTTCTCCTGTATAATCCTTGGCCCCTCTAAGTGCTCTGCCATTAGCTCAGCTTCCCTATGAGGAAGCTAATACACAAATCTCGAGTTAATCCCTTAGCTTCTCTGAGCCCCAAGATTTCCAGCCATGCAAAAGGCAGGCATTCCTTAACGACCTACCGTTCACGGATGCTACAAGGAGTAAAAAGAACATCAGTGATCCCCGGAGGAAAGATCTGTTGTCAGAATTTTGACAGAGAAATCTTGGGCTGGGTGGCTATGAATTAAACACACTAAGCAAACCAAGGTGGAAGGAGGGCGCTAAACTGGAATCCACAACTGTTCTCGTGCACAGCTTTGTTTCACATTTCTTTAGCATGCGCAACCTTGGCATGTGCTATTATAACCTCCTAGCTGCTGAGTCCAGAGAGATGGTAAAGGCAGAAGTACCTCAGCCAAAAAAAGAAAGAGACTTTCCCCTAAAGTGTCCGTTCCTTGATGATCTGAGCTATTTTTTCCCCATGCCAGCTTGCACGGCGACTCGTGCTGCAAGTGCAGCTGCAAATTCCATGCTGTCTGGTTATTTTAAATTCGGCCAAGAGCAAACTCACCTCCCAAGTGCTTTATTGCTGGCAGCTGGAGGAGCAATTGCAACAGATAGTTTATCCAATGGGCCCACTTGGAGAGGCGGCCTTCCAGGATTCTAGGAAGTGATGTCATGAGAATGAGGAGGAACTGTTATCCAAAAAAATAAATAAAGGAAATGATTCCAGTCACTTCTGCATTGCAGTGGGGCATTGTGTGAAAAGATGCGGGTTGTGTTTTCCACTAGAGAATCTATCATTTGTGCCTTACTGATTGAGGAAAGAAATACTTTCCTGGGCATGGTCTGGAAGACTATCACATTAAGAAATGAATAAAAATGAAAACCTGCCATATAACAAAGTAACAGATAATCCTGGCAATAAACCGTTTATGAGGCTTTAGAACTTAGCAAAATGGGAGCTGGGAAACATAGCTGGGGAAAAATGTATCAGTAACAAAATAATTTTTAAAAAGGGGGGGGGTACTTTGACACCTAGAGGAACCATAGTAGTAAAGGAAAGCCCCAGTGTCTATATTTTGAGGGCCTGGACAGTGGAGATGCAATGCCTGCCCCTCTTACACAAATTCTTTTTGTATAAAAGTAAGACGTTCCTTATGCTAAGTAATAGGTGGTTAGGGTGTTATTTCTACTTTCAGCAAATTCATAGAGACAAGTCAAATGAGGTGATCAGGAAGTGCTAGAAATGTCAGATAGATGCTAAATCTGGGAGTAAATATCACACTCTTTCTTAGAACAGTCCTTGAAGAAGTGCTCCAGCAAAATGAAGGAATAAAGAAAGAAAGCATAGAATCCAAAAAATAGCAGGTCCAACTAAGAAAAGTGGTGAAAGGCGGCCTTAGAAGGAGAGCTGGGCCGCTGGCTGATTAGTCCTGATGGGAACAGAAGGATGGAGGGAAGGAGATGCTTCAGGGGAAAAGGGGAGGGACATCCCCAACAGAATATCTAATTGGCGAAAAAGTATGGGGAAAAACTGCGATTGTGGTTAAGGGAAACAGTGCAGGAATAGAAGAAAGAAAGAATAAAACAGAGACCATTAGAAACTCCAGGAAAGATGAAAAGGTGGATGAAAGAAAAGGCAATCAGAGCAATAAGCTGATTCTGCAGTGAACAATTTTTATACAGACATCACCATTGGAAACATACTGACTGATTTTCAACTTGTAGAAACAGCCTATAGACAATATATGGAGAACTAAGTTATGGTTACAGAAGAAATTATAAATGGTATTGACCTTGGCAGTGTAAAAGGAAAACGACAGAAGATGGAAGGAGAGAGGACAACTAAAGGAAAGGTTAGGGGTGTTTATATCTTCTTTTGATAATTAGGGGATCACAAGATCTGGGCTGTAGTCTAGAAGAAATAATGGTGCTTAAATATTATTCAAACCATAAGTGTAACTTGTTGAGACCATAGTGATATCATTTGATATGTTGAGAGAATGAAGGAATGGAGAATAAAAGGACCAGAGCCCAACAGATAGTGACTAAAACTGAGTCAAAACAGCAGAATCCTATTAGTTAGCAGTTTTAGACGTATCTACCGGAAGAAATGACTAAGAGAGGAAAAAGTGATTGCCTCTGGGAAGCAGGCTAAGGAGGTGCAGGGGACAGATCAAAAGGCTATTATTTTTCACCATAAATATTTCACTTCTACTAGATTTGAAAAATAAAACTGTATGCCCAGGTGACTTAGATTTAAAAATCATATTTTAAAAATCTGTCGTATGAATGAGGCCAAAAAGAATGCTTCCTTATTGTCACATCCCTTGTTTGCATAAAATTCACTTCAAAATATAATAAAGCTTTTTATGAGTATGCTACCAGTTGTGTAAAAGTTGGAGTGTGTGTGTGTGTGTGTGTATGTGTGTGTTATGATGGTTAATTTTGTGTGTAAACTTGACTGGTATATATAGATATAGATAGATATAGATATACTAGTATATCTATATACACTTATACATGCATAAAATATCTCTGGAAAAGCAAAAACATTGCTTGCAAGGAGAGGAACTGGGTGGATTTGTAGCTGAAAGTGGAGATAAAGTTCTCACTCCATATCCTTTAATATTTAAAAATCTTAAATGTTAGAAGTACACCACCTGCACATGATATAAAATAAAATAAATATGTAAATTCAATAAGATTTGCTACGTTTGGTTTCTAGCTAATATTTTTAATTAGGATCCCGTAAAGAATGTATTGCTAAAACATACATTTCTGGAAATTAAAAAACAAAACTAAAAAACGGAGCCAAAGTTCTTTTTTTTTTGCGGTACGCGGGCCTCTCACTGTTGTGGCCTCTCCCGTTGCGGAGCACAGGCTCCGGACGCGCAGGCTCAGCGGCCATGGCTCACAGGCCCAGCCGCTCTGCGGCATGTGGGATCTTCCCGGACCGGGGCACGAACCCGTGTCCCCTGCATCGGCAGGCGGACTCTCAACCACTGCGCCACCAGGGAAGCCCCTTTTTTATTTTTCAACATTTTATTTTGAGATAATTTTAGACTTACAGAAAAGTTACCCCCCAAAATGACAGAATTCCCATATATCATTCACCCAGCTTCCCCTTACATTAACATTGTACATAAATATAGTATAATTACCAACAGCAGGAAATCAACATTGGTACAATATCACTAACTAAACTAAACAGAACTTGTAGCCAAAGTATTAACCTTGATGCCCACACAGCATTTAGAAATTGCTTGCTGACTGCAAGAAAAGTCTAGAAGTAAATAATCAGCCAGTAAGTTTCTAAAATGCTCTTTTGTTTTTTCCACTGTAGCACCCACAGCAATTTCTTCCATTGTCTAGATGGAAGAAAAGATCATCAAACTCGTTGATTGTACCATTTTTCTTGTCCCTAAACGAGTGCCAGTTTCTGATTCCTTGTCCAGTGCTCAGCAAAGCACTTCCATGATTTAAACTGCAGTCCATTTCCAGCTGACCCCAGGCATAGAGAGGATGTGTACTTATATCTTACCTTCACCATCTCTTCCCCACCTTTCATTGTCACTTTCTGATTTGCCTTCAATCCAGGCAAACGACTTCTTCAGGGGAGCCTCAGGACTGATACTTCTGTACCCCACCAAGACCCACCCTGTTCCCCAGCTCCCACACACCTTTTCATGTCAGTCTTGCATGGCTTCAGTCTCAAAAATGTTGGTACTGGATTGATATGCTGCTCCAAGAGGAATTCACCTGCAATATGGGAGTCCTATAGGCAGCATGATACACTGGGACAGTGTTGATGCGGGAGGGGAAGGGAGCTAAGGAAACCTGAGTGTCTCTAGAACTGTCACTAACAAGTTTGGTGACCTTGGTCAAGTCACTCAACTGCTCTAGGTTTGCATTTCCGGTAACATAAGAGGATGAGGCTAGATGCACATTTATTAATATTTTTGGCATTAAAGATATCTTTGAAAATCTGATGAAATAAATCTAGAGAACCATACTTTCAGAAAAACGCACATTGTGCCTAAATATTTTTGTATAGCTGAAAGGGACAAAAATATGAAATTATAGGAGATCACAGACTTTCCTCTTCATTTCACATCCTAAAGAAGATACTGTATCAGTTCTGCTTTCCTCAGGGCCTTTGTTATACAGTTCAGGGTGATGCGTAGAAAGGAGAATCAGAGGTAACAAGAGAAGCTAGATTGATTTACCTAAGGGTCAGGGCACTAATGCAGAAGGTGAGTAAGAATAGATCTAGGGTAGATAAAGTGTACTTAATCAAAATTAAAAACCTTCGTGCTTCCAATGGCATCATCAAGAAAGTGAAAAACAACACACAGAATGGGAGAAAATATTTGCAAATCATATATCCAGTAAGGGACTTATATCCAGAATGTATGAAGAACTCTTGTAATTCAACAATAAAATGATAATCCAATTCTTTTTTTTTTTTTAATTTATGGCTGCGTTGGGTCTTTGTTGCTGCGCGCGGGCCTTTCTCTAGTTGCGTCGAGTGGGGTCTACCCCTCGCTCCGGTGCGCAGGCCTCTCATTGCGGTGGCCTCTCCCACTGCGGAGCAGGGGCTCTAGGCGCCGGGCCTCAGAAGTTGTGGCTCACAGGCTCCAGAGCGCAGGCTCAGCAGTTGTGGTGCACGGGCTTAGTTGCTCCATGGCACATGGGATCTTCCTGGATCTGGACTCGAACCTGTGTCCCCTGCAGCAGCAGGCGGACTCTCAACCACTGCGCCACCAGGGGAGCCCTGATAATTCAATTTTAAAATGGGCAAAAGACTTGAATAGACATATCCCCAGTGAAGGTATACAAATTGCCAATAATATCATGAAAAGATGTTCAATATCATTAGTCATTAAGGAAATGCAAGTCAAAACCACAATGAGATGCTACTTCGCACCCACTAGGATGGCTATAGTAAAAAAAAAAAGATGGACAATACCAACTGTTGGTGAGGTTGTGGAAAAATTGGAAGCCCCATACTTTTCTGGTAAAAGTGTGTAAAACAATTTGGAAATTCCTCAAGAAGTTAAATATAGGGACTTCCCTGGTGGCACAGTGGTTAAGAATCCACCTGCCAATACAGGGGACACAAGTTCGAGCCCTGGTCCAGGAAGATCCCACATGCTGCAAAGCAACTAAGCCCGTGTGCCACAATTACTGCGCTCTAGAGCCTGCAAGCCACAACTATTGAGCACATGTGCCACAACTACTGAAGCCCATGTGCCTAGAGCCCATGCTCTGCAACAAGAGAAGCCACCGCAATGAGAAGCCTGCAACGAAGAGTAGCCCCCGCTCACTGCAACTAGAGAAAGCCCGCGTGCAGCAAGGAAGACCCAACGCAACCAAAAATAAATTAATTTTTTAAAAAAGTTAAACGTAAAGTTATCATAGGACCAGCAATTCTACTCTTAGGTTTATATCCAAGAGAACTGAAAACTCATGTTCACAGAAAAACTTGTGCATGAATAATTATAGCAACATTATGCATAATAGCCAAAAAGTAGAAAAAATCCAAATGTCCATTAATAGATAAACAAAAAGTGGTATATCCACACAGTCGGATATATTCAGCCACAAAAAGGAACGAGGTATTGATGCGTACTACAACATGGATGAATCTTGAAAACATTATGCTAAGTGAAAGAAACCAGACCAAAAAAAGGCCCCATATTGTATAATTCCATTTGTGTAAAACGTCCAGAATAGGCAAATCCGCAGGCAGTAGATGAGTGGTTGCCAGGGGACAGGGGAAGGAATAACGGTAAGTGACTGCTAGTGGGTACCAGCTTATTTACGGGGTGATGAAAATGTTCTGACATTAGTGGTAATGGTTTCACAACCTTGGGAAGACACTAAAGCTCACTGATTTGTAAAATAAAAGATCTGGGGGCAGAGGGGGAGAGAACAATGAGAAAGGGAGCCAGCATGGGTGGGAATTTGGGGAAGAAAAAGAGAAGAAAGTTTAAAGCACCTGCCTTATATGAGATATGGGAGAGATGGATGGGTAAAGAGGACTTTTAGGAAGTTTGATATGTATTGGGGATATATCTCCACCTCCCAGAAACTTTACAAATTACATATTTTAAAATTAATTTTGGAATTGGATTTGTGGGTTAGGGGGATGGGATATTGAATTTAGACTGGTTCCAAAGAATCAATTTATTTGGGGTTTACACATTCATTCAGTCAACAAATGTTTATTGAGCAACTACTGAGTGCCAGGCCCTGTTCTGTGGACACTAGGGTGCAGTGGTGAATAAGACAGGAGGAGGTACTGCCCTCCTGGAGCTTACAGTCTAGTGGGGTGTGTGTGTGTGTGTGTGTGTGTGTGTGTGTGTGTGTGTAGCAGAATGAGAGGCTCAGGCACAGACAATGAGGAAAAGTAAAAACATGATCAATTTCAAGTGGTGATAAGTGTTTTTACTAAAAAGGCAAAGAAAAGGAATAAAGAGTGGCAGGATTCTGAGGGTTACATTTTAGGGGTTCATGGAGTCCTTAAGCCCATGCGTTGAGAGCCTCCAGATTCAGAATCCCTGGACAAGTTAATTTCTATGTATCCCTTTTATCTAAAAAAAAAAAATCTGTAATATATGGAAGAGGTATGAGAGTAAACGTGACAAGAACTCAAATTAAATACAACGTTAGCAATTTGGAACCTGCCAATTTGGAATTTGTGCTAATGTAAAGAAGAGCTCGGCTGAGATTTAGTTTATATTATCAATAAAGAGTTTGTAGAGATTTCCCTGGTGGCACAGTGGTTAAGAATCCGCCTGCCAATGCAGGGGACACGGGTTCGAGCCCTGGTCCAGGAAGATCCCACACGCCGCAGAGCAACTAAGCCCACGCACCACAACTACTGAAGCCCGTGCGCTCTAGAGCCCGCGAGCCACAACTACTGAGCCCATGCACCACAACTACTGAGCCTGTGTGCCACAACTACTGAAACCCACGTGTCTAGAGCTTGTGCTCCGCAACAAGAGAAGCCACTGCAATGAGAAGCCTGCGCACCACAACAAAGAGTGGCCCCTGCTCGCTCGCCACAACTAGAGAAAACCCGCACAGCAAGGAAGACCCACCACAGCCAAATATAAATAAATAGTTTGTAAAATAACGATGTTAAAGGGAAACCACCTAACTCCCTCAATTAACTGCAGCATTTCCTCAGGGTCCACCGTGCCGGAGGCATTGAGATAGACAGGGAGGCCCACACTTGGTGGATGATAAAACTGGAGGGAACTTTGGAGACGATCTAAGAGTGACTTCAATCCCTTCATTGTACAGAGGAGGAAACTGATATTCAGAGGCTCAAGTGATTAGCCAAATTTCCACGGTTTACTAGTCACAGAGCTGGGATCACAGTTCAGGTGCCCTAATTCCAGGTCCAGTCAGAACATTCATTTAAACATAATTGATATGTTAATGCAAGATTGTCTATTTACTAAATCAAGGACCTAAAGTTCCCTCTGAAACAATACATTGCTTCTTTGTTCTGCTTCTACCCGTTAACAATAATGAAACAGCATTTTGTTTGGTGATTTTTTTCACTTATTCAGGTTCCCTATGAAACAAAACATTGCTTCTTAATTGTGTTTTTAGTTAACAATAATGACTGATTTTTCCATTCATTCAGCACAATGCTAGGCACCCACTAGGAACAGGAACGTCGTTCAGATGTAGCCCCTGACCTCAAAAAGGTAAACATCCAGGGCTTCCCTGGTGGCGCCGTGGTTGAGAGTCCGCCTGCCGATGCAGGGGACGTGGGTTCGTGCCCCCGTTCGGGAAGATCCCAGATGCCGCGGAGCGGCTGGGCCCGTGAGCCATGGCCGCTGAGCCTGCGCGTCCGGAGCCTGTGCTCCGCAACGGGAGAGGCCACAACAGTGAGAGGCCCGCGTACCGCAAAAAAAAAAAAAAAAAAAAAAAAAAGCTAAACAGAGGAGAAAATAAGACATGTTCACAAATAATTAGGATGTCGGATAGATCTTGGTAAGTCCATCAGATGCTACCATGTGTCAGGAGGTTCCAGAGGATCAAAGTCATGTCTGCTTGGGAGAAAGGAAATCAGGAAAACACATTCTGACTTTACGAAGCTTCAGAGAAATAACTTCTGGAGTTCATGGAAATTGTTGAAGTCCTTGGGCAACAAAAAACACAGAGACTACAAGGGGAAATCAGTAATTTCCTTAAAAGTACCCAAACAAACCTGTCTTTATTTAACCACAGGACACATTTTCTTAATTGACTGCTGAAACTTTTAGAATATTTAACCAATACTCTGGGAAAATATTTATAATTGCACCCAAGCTGACCTCAACTGTGACTACATTTAGAATAAGATAAATGTACTTAAAAATTCCGTTCTTTCTAAACTTTAGCCTTCATATGCTAAGTTGGCCACCATAACCGTGTAAGAACCTTTTCAAATGACAGCGTTACGTGTGATTAATGAGACTTGATAGTTGAAATGGAATAAATGTCTTTTTAAAAACCCTCAGGTTTGTTCGTGTATAATTTAGAGACAGTAAAATTCGCACTTTTTAGGTGTATAGCTCCATGAGTTTCCACAAATGGGATGATTTTACTGTGATTCCTACAGTTAGCTATCGGCACAGTGAAGACCTACAGAACTGAATGGAGACAAACAGCCTAGGAATCAATGATACTATACAGCAAACATCTCCACATGCACTGTGTGCTCGGACAGGGGAGCGTGCCCTTTGTGTGAACAATCTCAGCTCCTTCTTCCATCCCTATAGAAAATGTTCTTTTATAATCCCTACAGCTGAGAAAAATGAAGCTCAGAGAAGTTGAGTTTTTTGACCAAGGTCACATTCCCAGGAGGTGGCAGGCTCCCAAACAGGGAGAATTTCCTGCCTCTGTCACTAAGTGGTTTTGAGATTTGGGGACATTCATTTGGCCTTCTGGGGCTTTGTTTTTCTCATCCTCATAAAGAGAAGGTCCTACTAGCTTTCTGGTCCCCCAGACCTCTTTGATTCCTTATCAGAGCCCCACCATCTTGATTCACAAGTGGAAATAAAACATCTGACCAGCAGTAGCCTCGGGGCTGAGAGTCTCAGACAAACAGCCCCAGAAGTTAGAGAAACAAGTAAGAAATGCCACGCACACTTAGACGGAGCCCAGCCTGCACCCACGCAAACTTTTCCCCGTTTTCTCACCTTGGGCAGCTGGCACGGGGCGAGGACAATGCCATCTAGTGGAGTTCAGGAGGCCAGAGAAACAAATGGTGAGGAAGTACGTTCCGCCTCAGTCCCGCAGAACAATGCGGCCACTGTCTTCTGTCCCAGGTTCTCTGGTCGCATCACATCCTCACCGACCACGATTACAGGGATTGGAGCTGGCCGAGCCACCCTCATTCTCCCAGCTTTCAGTTCTGAGGTTGGCAAACCATCCTCCAGTACATCGCCCCACTAGCTGCCTCCTGCCATGTCTCTTTCTCGCTGTGAACGTTCGTTATTGTCCAGTCGCCTCCGAGGGAAGCGGTAACATGAGGATGGAGAGCTGGGAATAATAAGTGTGCCTCTTCTCTCCGCAGCTGTAGAGGGAGTCTGGAGACCTACTTCTGAATTCTGACTCTGCCACCCAAATGGCTGTGGATGTGGGCACTCCATTATCTCTCTTTTTTTTTTTTAATAAATTTATTTATTTATTTTTGGCTGTGTTGGGTCTTCGTTGCTGTGCGTGGCCTTTCTCTACTTACGGGGAGCAGGGGCTACTCTTCACTGCGGTGCACGGACTTCTCATTGCAGTGGCTTACCTTGCTGTGGAGCACAGGCTCTAGGTGCGCAGGCTTCAGTAGTTGTGGCTCGCAGGCTCAGTAGTTGTGGCTTGTGGACTCTACAGTGCGGGCACAGCAGTTGTGGTGCACAGGCGGATTCTTAACCACTGCGCCACTAGGGAAGCCGTCCATTATCTATTTTTATTTTATTTTTTTTAAAAGGGACTGAAGGCAGGAAGTAAACTATTTCCTGTATAACAGTTTGTTTCTCTTTGGGGTGCCGATGTTGAAGGACCTGGGGAGGAGTACTGCTTCCTCCTGATCATTCAACATCCTGTGCTTCACTGTCCTTCAGACTTTAGAGCAGCCTTTTTTTTTTTTTTTTTGGCCATACCATGTGGCTTGAAGGACCTTAGCTCTCCGACCAGGGATCAAACCTGGGTCCCCTGCAATGCAAACACTGAGTCCTAACCACTGGACTGCCAGGTAGTTCCCTAAAGCAGCCTTTATCCATGTAAAACAAAACAGTATCACACCATGCACCAACCTAATAGGCTGAACCCTTTTCTCATTTTTGCCTGTTTCTGGCTGGTTTTTTCAGGGAACTTCAGGTCACAGGTCTTCTCTGAGGCCTTGAAGGACATAGCAGGTGCTCAGCAAACGCTTGCTGATTGTCTGTCATGGGAATCAACAGATAAAGATGGAAATGACCCAACCCTAGAGTGGGGATTTCAAAAACCTTATTTTGTAGGATAAAATTCTTTTCTTAGTGGTAGCATGTCTGATTATTTTTTAATCCTCAAATATCTAACTTATCCAGGGACTCAGTTTCTACACTTGGAAGAGATTAATAATAACTTCAGAAGGTTCCTGTAAAGACCAAGAGAGATAATGCACGTAAAGGCCATGAGTGAGTCCCAACGCATGGCTTCCTGGCACATTTTACTTGATGCTACTCAGAGTAAAGGATGATGTTTGTACAGTGCATTGAGGGTAAATGGACAAGGCAACCAGAGGGATCTATCACCGCCCCAGGGGCTCCAGCAGCCCTAAAGATTCTTGCTACTCCAGTCCCCTCGAAGCAACCCCCAGGAACGAGGGAATCATTAGTTCATCACACATACAACATCTGTGTCCCAAGGTCCACTTCTTGAAAAGCTGTTTTGAACTTTCATACAAATGGACAAATGTAACGAATGATCCTATTGATGTGAGTGGATCATTTTGTCTTCCTTCACTCAGTTGCCACGGGGGAAACTGCCTAATCACCAAGATCATAATATTATTTATGAAAGTAATACAATGACATATTTGGACCAATGGTGAAAGCAGAAATGCTTTTGGTCCCTCCCTCCAAAAAAAAAAAAAAAACAGGCAAGACAGATTCACTTTGGCTTGGGAAGACTTGAGTTACACAGTTAGTGATATTGGTTTGGGATTTGTTGATGCCCAGGCTTTGGACTGGTGTCTTCGGAAATTCCCTTGGTCATGCCCTTGTGGTTGGAAGACGTCCACAGAGAGCTGGAAAATGACATCATCACCCTGTTCCAAGCCAGCCTGCAGAATGTCTTTCCCAGTGCCCTATCTCCCCATCAGGAAGGACAACACTTCCCAGAGGCCCCTAAGCAGACTCCCTTATATGTCAGTGACCAGAACTGGGCCACGTGGGCACTCTTAGCTGAGACTAAGACTGAGAAAGCAAGTATCTGATCTGTTTACTGGGATGCCAGTCAGGGAGAGGGGGTTTTGAGAGGCCAATCAGTAGCGTCTGGCTTGTTGCTATGCAAAGCACCTCTGGTTGTAACTCAAAGGGAAAAGCAAGTCTTCATTCCCCAATATTATCTGAACAGACTTCCCATTATTAAAATATACAAACGAAAAGGTTTAGTAACAGAGCGTCTGTAGTTTCTACAGCACCTGCCAACCCTGTTGATATTCGGCAGCTTGGTCCATAATGATTTGCTCAGATTTCTTAAAACAGGAATTCCCACTTTTCCTCCTGAAAGTTTCAGGATTCTTTCAAATGCCTTCAGATCTTAAGCCCGTGAGCTCCCTTGTAAACTGCTTCTTCCCCCTGGTCCATCGTGCTGCTCTTCTCACTAATTACTTCACACAGAGACTTCAGGTACATTTATAGCTCAACATCTTATTGGGAAGCAGTCTTTTTTTTTTTTTTTTTTTTTTGCGGTACGCGGGCCTCTCACTGTTGTGGCCTCTCCCGTTGCACAGCACAGGCTCCGGACGCACAGGCTCAGCGGCCATGGCTCACGGGCCCAGCCGCTCCGCGGCATCTGGAATCTTCCCGGACCGGGGCACGAACCCGTGTCCCCTGCATCGGCAGGCGGACTCTCAACCACTGCGCCACCAGGGAAGCCTGGAAGCAGTCTTCAAGAAATGAGATATTAACATTTTTGCTATTTTAAAGTATATATAATATATTTTAGAATAATATTAAAACTAATAAAAATGTTAAAACACATTTTAATGTTACATGCACGGTTTTGTAAATCAAGTAAGTATTGGCTTATAATAAACAGCTGCAGTCTCCTGTCTCACCTTCACCACCCTCAGTTCCTACTTCCAATCAATAATTTTCTACTCATTTAGCTTTCTTTATGTGTTTATATCTATATGCTAAATTACATGCTTAAATTGCTATTTCTTGACTTTTAATTTAGACTCCATCTGTTGGCTCTATTCTACACAATAGGAGAATTTGACTTCCTCATACATACATTCCCACACCTATTTTTCTCCTCCTCCCATCATCCCTGTATGGTTATGTCACTATCTTTTTTCTTAATCCTCTTTTTTACATAGTATTATGTTCTTGTTTTATTGTTGCAAAATTTTCTCTTATCTCTCTAAAGATATAAATTATCATAAGTTTTCTTCCGCTGTCTCCATCTCTCCCACGTTCCTCATCTGTTATATTTGCTCCCGTTGAAGCCTTCCTTGCAATGTCGGTTGATTCTTGGATGTCCGTTACTGCCACTAAAAAGCTGGCCAGCAGCTCTGTGTAAATAGAGTTTATTCATTGCTCGGCATCATGATATTGTGGCAGATGGGGACCCACAAGGACTGGAATCTATATGTCTTCTCTCTTGGGTTGGTTGCCTTCCCCAAAGAGGAATTCTCCAGTCTCCCTTTGGGGGTAATAGAAAACCGGCTGCCCGGGATCATGGGAACCTAGTGTGAGAAGGAGGCTGTGGGAATTACCGTTCAATATGAAGATTGTCACTCAATCTGCTTTAAAGGCGCCTCACCACCCCATTCCCCTCCACTGAGCTTGGCGCCCCAGAGCTCAGAGTTCCTCTAGAATTTCCAAGAGCAAATCTCTTGTGCTATATTCAGGTAGGCGATGGACAGGCTGCAGAAGCTAGGGCAGGGAATCTGGGAGCTGCTTCTTCAAGAGAACTTCGACTACTCTCTGTTTTTAGTCCCCTCCACAGCCAACTTTTTTTGTTGTTTTTTGTTTGTTGGTTTGGTTTTTGGCTGTGCCGTGCGGCTTGCAGGATCTTAGTTCCCCGACCAGGGACTGAACCTGGGCCACGGTGGTGAAAGTGCCGAGTCCTAGCCACTGGCCCTCCAGGGAATTCCCCTCACCCAAATTTTGATAGGTGGTGCCTTCCATCGTTTGGCCTTTCCGAGAATCTGCAATGGGAATCAGCTTGCTTCTCACTGGACATTCCCCCTCAACTCTGTGTGGCATTAAGTTTCTGTTTTTTCTGTTCTGCCTAGTCAGTTACCACTTGTTCACCTGTTTTCCACTTTGCAAAATAGGGTTGACATCACTTTCTCCTCTTATTCCTCCCCTGTCCTCTTTGACTTTTCAACTGTTCACTATTTTTATCTCTTTATTCTCATGTCAGTAGGGTTTCATGAAAGAGTAAAGATTAATGCAAGGGGCTTCCCTGGTGGTTCAGTGGTTGAGAGTCTGCCTGCCGATGCAGGGGACACGGGTTCGAGCCCTGGTCTGGGAAGATCCCACATGCCGTGGAGCAACTAAGCCCGTGTGCCACAACTACTGAGCCTGCGCGTCTGGAGTTTGTGCTCCGCAACAAGAGAGGCCGCGATAGTGAGAGGCCCGCGCACCGCGGTGAAGAGTGGCCCCCGCTTGCCACAACTAGAGAAAGCCCTCACACAGAAACGAAGACCCAACACAGCAAAAATAAATAAATAAATTATTATTATTTTTTTTAAAATGTAAAATGCCAATGTTATTGTATAGTTGTTTGTCTTTCCAGAATCCATTCGCTCTGATTTTCCTTTGGGGACGCGCTTATCCTCAATTCTCCGACCATGTGGTTCAGGCAAACCAGCCAGCTCCATAACATCGCCGGCTCTAGGGAGGGACACTCAACCACACAGCCCAAGCCAGGCCAGTCGGCATATTCCAACCTCTTGACCACAGTGATGTGTTCAGGGGTGAACACATGATCCAAGTCAGTTCAGTGAGACCCAATCCTAGGGAAAAGAACAGGTCTTTTTCCTCTGGGAATGCTAAGCTGGTAGGATGTATGCCTGCAGCTGTAGGTGCCCATCTTACCACCATTGAGGGAGTCTGAGCATGAAGTCAACACAGTGGAGAGAAGAGAGGAGAGATGATGCAAGACTAGTTCTGATGATATCACTTGAGCATCTGGAATCGTGCCTGAAGCCCTAGACTCTGCAGCTACATGACTCAATACATTTCTTTTTATAAGAAGGAAGCATCAGATTACATAGATATGTATATATTATACATCTATATATTATCCATAGTATATATATTAGGATTATTTCATATTAAAATGATACGTATATATTTAAATATTTATATAGAAATACGCAACATAATTATAAAATTAACTATGAAGTTCAAAAGAAAACAGAAAATGAACATGTAACATTTTAGAGATACTTTCAAAGAGAATAATCATTAGATCAGTGTATCTAACACATCACTCTCCTGTTTTAACTAGTACCTAGGGTAATTTTGTCTCTGAATTTTTATGAAGTTGATGCAAACAGACCTTTGAGGGATTATGCAAATGCTTTTGTTATAGTGTCAGTAATTTTCTGGTTACAGTTCTAGACTGTTCTAGAGTTTTCTCATGTAGAGTCTGATCCAGTTTTGCAGTCACTACAGGGCAACTTAAAACAAAATATGTAAAATATATAAGGCTTCCTGACCCAGGAAATCAGCAGTACAGATTTCCTGAGTTAAATGAATCTGGTAAACGTCACTGTGTTCATGGCAAGGAACATGACTGGGAAGCAGGTGCTTTTTGTTGATCTCAGGAAAATTAATGTCTGCTTGATAGATTGAACGCGTCAGCACTTTTCAATAATCTGTATTCAAGGTATAGGGCCTATTTGCTGCAGCACGTGGTGGGCCTTCCAAAGCCATTCACACCCTTCTCTCACAAAGGACTGGGGTTCTGTGTTTGTATAGCCCAGGAGCCAAGGATGATTTCCACACTTCTAAATGGTGGAAGAAAGATCAAAAGAAGAAGAATACTTCATGAATATTACATGAAATTCAAAATTCATTGCTCACAACTAAAGCTGTATTGGAACACAGTCACATTAATTCATGTACACATTACCTATGGCTGCTTTCGCATCACACGGCAGAGGTGAGTAGTGGTACCAAATGGCCTGCAAAGCCTAACATATTTACTGTCTCAGTCTTCAAGTTTGCTGACCCCTGCTACAGAGAATGGAAAGTCAATGCTCACTTTCCCAGAGATATTTGTAAGAGGAGGGGAAAACCATGTGACCCAGTTCTGACCAATAAAATGTCAAGGAAAGTTTGTAAGAGGGATGGTAGAAAAGATAGTGCAGATCCTAATAAAGTAAAAGAAGAGAGTAGACTCCTCTCTCCTTCTTCCTGCCTTAAACACAGATGTGATGTCTGGAGCTGTGGTGACATTTTTGTGACCACGATGAAACAAGCATAAGGTTGACTGCATTTTTATCTGATATATTACTTTTTTGTTCAAAGATCTAATGCTTTCTTCGGTCTCTGGCGTTGGAATTGATTTGAACCAGTCTATAGTTTTTCTAAACCTAGTCTAAACAATGGTCACTGGGGAAAGAATAACTTAGACAGATGCTTCCCATGGGAAACTTTCCATTTCTTTAGGAATTTGATTGTGGTCACGTAACCCCAGGCTCCAACTGAGGGGAGTTAAACTTTAGCCCGAGTTAAATTTGCCAAGGTACTTGGGGTGGGAAGGATATAAAACGTTTAAGAAGCTGCGTTCCAAAATTAAATGTGCTCATTTAACTGTGGCAAAGATGTAAAAGCATCAATCACTGCTAGTTCCTACTACTCAGTGAATCTTCTATAAAAGAGAGATAATTTTATTATTGTACGTAAATACTCAGCTGCAATTTGGTATTCTTATATTCAATTCTCCTTTTTATTAAGTTTCATAAGTGACCGTTTAGATCATGAAATCTCTAGCAGAGCTATTCCATCTATAGTCCTTCTGGGAGCAAGGGAGGACTTCCCTGGCAGTCCAGTGGTTAAGACTTCGCCTTCCAATGCAGGAGGTGCAGGTTCGATCCCTGGTCAAGGAGCTGAGATCTCCACATGCCTCACAGCCAAAAAAACAAAACATAAAACAGAAGCAATATTGTAACAAATTCAATAAAGTCTTTAAAAGTGGTCCACATCATGGGCTTCCCTGGTGGCGCAGTGGTTGAGAGTCCGCTTGCCGATGCAGGGGACATGGGTTCGTGCCCCGGTCCAGGAAGATCCCACATGCCGCGGACCGGCTGGGCCCGTGAGCCATGGCTGCTGAGCCTGTGCGTCCGGAGCCTGTGCTCCACAACGGAAGAGGCCACAACGGTGAGAGGCCCGTGTATCACAAAAAAAAAAAAAAAAAAAAGTGGTCCACATCAAAATCTTAAAAAAAAGATTTATTTGAATGATATATATATTTATTTTAAATGAAATATATTGTTAAAATAAATATAAATTTATAAATAATAGATTTATATATTTAACATGTACAAGGCAGAACAAAACAAAATAAAAACTTGGAGTAAATGCTATATAAAGATTAGGGCATTTTCTAATATTTCAGACCTCTAAGTATACCTGGAGTTTCAAAAGTCCCAGGGTCTAGGCACCCATTCATTTAAAATATTTTAGAAATCCATTATAGGAGAAAATAATTTCTCCTTGTAGAGAGAAAATGAAGCTCAGAAAAGACAGTCACAGTCACAGAATAACTCTCTCCACAGGACCCAGACTCTTGGGGAATACTCACTGTCATTAATTTTGAGGCCACTTGGACAAAAGAGGGCATTAAGGGGAACTCATGACAAAATCTCACTCAAATGTATGGTGACCTTTCAGAGCCTTAAGCCCATCATTCACACTGAATTCCCAGTAGATGGGAAATTTCAGAGTATTATAGGCTATATAGCTAAGCTGGAATTATTCATTTTCCAAAGATTGGTTTAAAAGCTGTTAATACATTCAAAAAAAAAAAAAAAGCCTCCCTGCCATCCCTCCTACAGGTTGAGGTAGCCACTCGCTCTGCCTTCCTGCCTAGGGTGGCTGACCATCCCACTTTGCTTGGGATTGAGGGGTTCCTAGGATGGGAGCTTTCACTGCTAAAACTGGGAAAGTGCTAGGAAAACTGTGACAAGTTGGCCACCCTATCCTGACTCCTCTGCCTGAGATTCTCCTTTGTGCTCACCGAGGTCTTCCTCAGCTTTGCAAGCCCAAGTCGATTCCATTCCCTCCATGATTCCTCCCGGATCCCCCAGCCATAACTCATCTCTCTACATGGCCAAAGCTCTGGGCTGGTACTGATTCTGTGACAGCTGCTTCCCTCTCTCTCCTGTAACACACTTTCTAATTATGGCCCCGTAGAGGGCAGAACACATGTCTTGTGCCTTGGTTCTTTTCACTGAGTCAGTGCTGGATCAACATTGTCAAATTGACTGAGCAGATGTTCAGAACTGGACCCCAAGCATCTTCCTCCATGCTGTGCCCAGACTTCTTGCATTTACTTGTAGAAATACACCTTGCAGCTCGGGCCTTGGCCCCTCCAAGAAAATCTTTGATTTGCCAGGAGAGGCAGGAAATTGCGATTGAATCTAGTAACTACAAACAAATCTGAAAATAATTCTTCAGCGGATTCTTGCCAAATAATTCTGGCAGGAAACAACCCTGATGGAACTCAGTGAATTAGGAGAAAACACATTATATACCTCAGAGAGAGGATCAGACTGAAGTTACTGCATGCCTCTGTTTCACAAAAAACTAGAGCCCTGAGCAAAGAGACATCACAGACAGGATGGAAGAGAAATTTCTCCTTTGAAATAATGGCCCTGGGGCAGTTTCTAAGCCTATCAAGATGTGGAAAGGAAAATAATACCTGCAATAAAGTCAGGCCAAAATGATGTGCTAACAGCTTCAGAGCAATTCAAAAGTTCAGTACCAATAGTTCCTTATGAAAAGGGGTTTCTCTGGCCACAAATGACCACTCAGGCACACTGCTTTGCATAAGCTCTGTCATCTGAACATCTAAACTCAGCAAATTACCCCTAGCCAAATTATCCTGATGGTTTGTTTCACCGAACTCTTAACAGTAACCATGCAAATACATAGTTCTAATGGTCACATTGCCTAGGCAGATTTAAACACCATTTTACTATTCTGTTTTCACTTGACTATTTGATCTTTTTGCTAGTTGCTAATATCATCTGTCAACCTGGCACAGTATTGGGGAAAAAAAATACTTTCAGCTAAGATTTTCAACTGTCCAGACGTCTAGTTAAGAGATAGTGGATTCCTAACAGTCATCAGGTAAATAGCAAAGATCCTTATCATAGTGGTCTGGTAGAGCTAAGAAAATGTGAACTACTAACGTAGGAATCACTCCTTCACGTTACCAGGAAAGGGCCAAGAAAAAGATAGACCTTCCTTCACTGGGGCACCATTTCTGAGATGCCATTTCACTCAGGCAGCACCAGATGTGTTCCTGTCACCTGTTACTGAAATGAAAGTCCTCCAGGACAAGGACACACCATGGAATGGAATGCGAACAGTCCTTTAACGTAAAACGTAGAATCGTGAGACGGCCTCCTCCTCGTGCAGCCCCATTGCTTTCTTATTAACTCTTCCTTACTTTCATGGTCCTTGACCTGACCACTGGCAAAAAGTAAGTTTCTTGGTTGCTTCTTGCAATTTTTTTGTTTGTTTGTTTGTTTTTCTGGACGCGCAGGCTCAGCGGCCATGGCTCATGGCCCAGCCGCTCCGCGGCATGTGGGATCTTCCCGGACTGGGGCACGAACCCACGTCCCCTGCACTGGCAGGCGGACTCTCAACCACTGCGCTACCAGGGAAGCCCTGCTTCTTGCAATTTAACTTACCCCTTCACTTCCTCTTATTTTTCTTTTTCCTGGATTATAGACAAAGTAGAAGCCAATGTTTTGAAAAAAACCTGAATAACAGAAGAAGATAGAAAAGGGGAGGAGTGTGGGTGGGATGTCTGATCAAGGTCTTCCCTGGTTGGGAAGGTCACCCCTCCCTCTGGAGCTGCAGTGCTTTTCAGGTGCAAATATGCTTGTGTCCTGGTTTGAAACAGTACACTATGTTGCAACTTCTGGAAACACTGTAGTGTCACTATGCCATATCTCCTATGTTTACTGGTAATAATAACCACACTAAGTTCAATCAACTATATATTATTCAAAATACCATAAATCAAATCCACCTTTAAAAGTAGAGTTAGTTCCCAAATGAATCACATTTACTTTTCTTCTGAGTGATTTAAAATTTCCTTTGTCTGGATATTATTTCAGTAACAGTAATGAATATATATATATAGCTATACATCAATGCCTGTATCTATAGCTATAGAATATATAAGCCCTTCTGCAAATCTCACTAAAATTATTTAATATGACTTACATTCCATATGCATGGATTCAATGTTATTTTAAACTTAAGTGAATTTGAAATTACAAATTATGTGATCCTGCTTTTATAGAGTCAACCAATCTAAGATAGATCACAGCATTGCTTTATTTCAGCATCACATGTAAAACGCCAGTATCAGGTCAAACTAAAGATCAAACTTCCTCTCCATCTTGAATTTTTTTTTTTTTTTTTTTTTTTTTTTTGCGGTACACGGGCCTCTCACTGTTGCAGCCTCTCCCTCTGCAGAGCACAGGCTCCGGACGTGCAGGCTCAGCGGCCATGGTTCACGGGCCCAGCCGCTCCGCGGCATGTGGGATCTTCCCGGACCGGGGCACGAACCCGTGTCCCCTGCATCGGCAGGCGGACTCTCAACCACTGCGCCACCAGGGAAGACCTCCATCTTGAATTTTTAAAGATGTTGTGGTGAGCTGGAGAAGACAGGGAAGGAGACGTCAAACAGGAGACATTTCTTCTTAAATGTGGAACATGCGGCAATTGTATGGAGAAAAATTTTAAAAGGTACTTAGGAACACACGTATACATACACACATGTGATAAAGAAAATGAATTTTAAAATACAGTTTGGAAGGGGGGAAGGGCTAAATTAGGAGTTTGGGCTTAACATACACATACTATTACGTATAAAATAGATAACCAACAAGGACCTACTGTATAGCACAGGGAACTATACTCAATAGTTTGTAATAACCTATAAGGGAAAAGAATCTGGGGCTTCCCTGGTGGCGCAGTGGTTGAGAGTCCGCCTGCCAATGCGGGGGACACGGGTTCGTGCCCCGGTCCGGGAAGATCCCACATGCCGCGGAGCGGCTGGGCCCGTGAGCCATGGCCGCTGAGCCTGCGCGTCCAGAGCCTGCGCTCCGGACGGGAGAGGCCACAACAGTGAGAGGCCCGCGTACCGCAAAAAAATAAAGAAAGAAAGAATCTGAAAAGAATATATATATGACTGAATCACTTTGCTGTACACCTGAAACTAACATACTATAAATCAACTATACTTCAATTTTAAAAAATAATAAAATAAAATACAGTTTGAAAAAATGATCTTTCCCCCACTAATGCTCTATGTAGTAACAGTTTCCCCCCAAAATCAAGACTTTTAATTAAACAAGTATTCTTCATATAACATTTTAAACTTTGACAACAAATATTAGTCCACTGATGAAACTTCCTCACTCTGTCCTTCTAATGGCAAACACAACATTTTTCCATCTCACAATGGGTCCCCAGAGTTGTTCTCAGCGCTGAGAATGGCTGCCATGCCCACTGGGTTGGGGGAGTGGCCTGGAAATGTAGACGTTTTAGAATAGAATCACGTCTAGGTGGACCTATAAGGAATCTTCACAATCACGTCCCACCTCCTCATTTGATAGGTAAACAATACAAGGTCACTAACCCAGAGTCACGCAGCCAGTTACTGAAAGAGATGGCACACCCCAGGGCTCCTGAGCCCTACACCCAAAGCATTGGCCCTGGCCGGAGGCCCTGGCATCGTGTCTGAGCTCCACCACCCGCCATCAGTGTTGCTTCCACTAGAGCTCTTAGCTGCTCTGAGCCCCAGTTTCCTATGGGATAAAAATAGTACCAATCCATAGGGCTATTTTAAGAGCTAAATGCCATAACTCAAAGTACTCAGCCCTGAATCTGGCACATTGTAGGTGGTCAATAAATGTTGATGGTTATCTTTACATGATAATATTTACTTAGTCTTCAGCTATAGTATTAATAAAATACTGGGGAAAATGAAAGTCAAACAGTATTTTACACCATAATAAAACGGCGTGTTCTTTATCCAATAAAATACTTTAAAAGAGTACTGAAAACACCTATTTTGAAAAGAAACAGCAGAAACACCAACAGGTCTCAAAAATCAAGGTATAAACTTTATCATTCAAAGCGCTGGCATCAAAGGGAGGCCATTTCATTTTTGACACATTAAACAAAAGAATTTTTAAACTTTTTCCTTTATTTCGCCAAGTGTCTGATTGACTTGAGTTTAGAAAACGTCCTTATTGAGACATAATTCACATACCATAAAATTCACCCACGTAAAGTGCAGAGTTTAGGGGTTTTTAGAATATTCACAGAGTTGGGCAACCATCACCACAATCTAATTTTAGAACACTTTCATCATCCAAAAAGAAACGCAGTGCCCACTAGAAGTGATTCACTTGATTGAGAACCTGTACATTTTTTGACCGGCTTTTTAATATTTCTGGATCTGAGAGGTTTCACACTTACTCCAACCACATGAGACCACAGCAATTTCCTGCCTTGTTTCCTCTCCCTGCCCTCTGCTCATGCTTCACCCTGCACACCTGCACTTTTTCGTTAGCCCTGCCCCTGCTTTCTGTCTTGACTTTTATCTCATCATGTGAATTTAAAGGACTGACTCTTCAGTAGGAGAATTTGCAATGCTCACCTTTTCACTGCATTTCCCTTGCTTGTATTCATCCCCAAGTCCAAGTTAATTCAGCCTTGTCAAGGTGTGAGAAAAGGAAAAGCATTCCATCCAAGTGAAACACCACACCCACACAATTGTAACTTGAGCAGAAAACCCATTTATTGGTGAAAACTTTACAAAACGAGAGCTTTTAAAAAGCACACAGCCACACACCCAATAATGAAAATATAAAAATTCACCATCTCCTATAAAGAGTTTAACAAGTAATAAACTGTTATGCCCTAGTTTTGAATGATATAAAGGAGGAAGCCTCATAGATAAATTTCTCTGATTTTTACTTAGAGATTTAAATTATTTCTTAAAAACACCATGATGAAAGGTCACTGTGAAGAAATTTCAGTAGCAATCTGTGTTTTATAAATAACAAGAAAGTGAGACAATCGTTTGAACTCACTACATGTCTTGGAGGAACACAATCAAATGAGGATGGTACAGGAAAAGGAAAAGTCATCACATAAATCTGCGTCTCCAGCTAGATGTCATCACAATGACCGAAAAAAGGCCAGGGAGAGACCACAGAGATAGAGCCAGAAGGAACCTCGGAGATCATTCACTCCTAACTCTATTTACATAGGAAGCCACCGAGCCCACGTCACACAGCCAATTAGTGGAAGGCCAGAGGCTAAAGGACGATTTGAACATAGAAGCCTGGAGAGCAGAAAAGAATGCGATAGTTACTTTCTCTGGTTGTCTCAACATGACTGCATCCCCATAAAAGAGGGATTGGAATCCAACCAGCAAGACCTTAAGCTCCACGTTGGTTTGGAAATGGAATAGGAGAGAATCACGCCAATTCCCAATGCCTTCGGGAATACAAGGAAGGTCGGATTTATCTTTATTCTCAAGAGAGCCTAAGATAATTCATAACCAGAATCTAAGAGCTATTAAAAAAAAAAAAAAAAAGCAGCTGTGACAAGCCAGCTGGAGGAGGCTGAAGCCAAAATGGACTGGGGCTTGGAGCAGACTATGAGGTGACAGAAACTCTGCTTGCTCCCCTGTCTGAGGTTCTGTCACCCGCCCTGGGCCTGAGGCAGCCTGCCCCATCCTGCTGCTCTTATAAGGCTCCAGTGGCTAAGCCTGTTGTTGGAAACTTGGGCTTTGCCCAGGACACATCACCAAAATAGCTCTTGCAAAAAGGAAAAGTCAACAATGCAGTGTACTGATCTCAAGAAAGGAAAACGTTCTTAATACCAATAAGACAGAGCTTGCTGCAGAGCTGTTAAATTCCTTGCCTTAAGTGTATTTTTAATCGTACTCTACTTCTTTGACACTTTTGCTTTATAGGAGGATTCCTGGGTTTACTAATCTACAGTCACAGAATAGCAGTACCTCCTGTTCAATCTGGAACATGGGGTCAGTTCCAATGCGTATTAAACCTCACTGGGGTTCAGCTGCTTCATCTGCAGAAGGAATATCTGACAGACTATGAAGTCCCTTCTAGCTCTAAAACTGGGCTTCCACGGCACCATCCGTCAAACTTCCTGGTCGATGCCTCAAGCGTTCACGGAGAGATGGCAGAAGTCGGCTCTCTTTGGGCCAGGATCGAAACACACGCAAGGCACCGTTTCTGCCACTGAGGAACTCATCACCCCATGGGTTAACTATGGATTGAGATAAAATTTCTTCTTCTCATAGAAGATTATTAAGGCACTAAGTTGATGGTGTTTGGGAAGGAGTAATTCAAATAACTAAAATATTGGGTTGGCCAAAAAGTGCGTTCGGGTTTTCATAACATTGAAATCTGGAACAAACTTTTTGGTCAACCCAATACGAGGCATTAGAGAAATCCCTCTGTTTTAAATATAAAGAACTGCTTCTGTGTTTACCATCCTAGAGAAACAGGAGCAACGACTTGGTTATTTCGACACTGCCTTGTTTTTCTCCTTTAAAAAGATATACACATTCTACTAGAAGGAACTCTCCCAGCCCCACAAACAGACATTTTATCACCTAGCTTAGAAAAAATATATATATATATGAGAACTAGCAAACTTGGGCTATTGGAGAAAACCAACCAACTGACAGATCCCATCCACATTTTCTCCTGTTTCAGAGGAAAAGAAGACGAAGATAACGCACCACAAACATGTTTTCAGATTTATCACCAATTTGGCAGTCTGCACCAGTGAGGTAGTTTGGAAGAGACGCAAAGTTACAGAAGTAAGGGCACTGAATCTAGATTCCACCTCCTGTGCTTCCCTTGACAGAAATATACCTTCTACTGGAAGTAGGGATTTTACTTTTAACCCTACACAAATAATAAAGGCTCACTCATCACCCCTGACTTATACAGACTTTGACTGTTTTCACAGTCCTGGTGAAGGGTTTGCATAAATCACGCAGCATCCCTTGCCCCGGTTCCCCTTGAGACAGAGCAAAACTGGTTGGCTTTCATAAGCACCAAAGCTGCAAACCTCATTGTGAACGTCACAGACCTAGCTGGGTAGGGACAATTTCAATACTTCTAGCTGCAAGACAAAGGAAATGACTCAGCCTGCACCTGGTGTGCAAAGGAAACAGGAGAAAGAGATGTCCAAATCAAATAGCATAAATGCACATTTTCTTAAGGCAATCTGCCCAGTTTCTCTTCCGGTGTTCTGGGGTTATTTCTGTTGTTGTTGTTGTTCTTGTTATTTTGTTTTGCTGTTTAAATTTTACATGCAATTATATATTAGATGAGAAGCTTTAAAGTTGAGGAGATCTCCATCCAACCATACTAGTGAATACAATACATGGCTCACGTTTGTGTTGTAGCAAAAATTCCTATAAAAATATTCATCTGCGGGCTTCCCTGGTGGCGCAGTGGTTAAGAATCCGCCTGCCAATGCAGGGGACACGGGTTCGAGCCCTGGCCCGGGAAGATCCCACATGTCGCGGAGCAACTAACCCCAGGAGCCACAACTACTGAGCCCACGCGCCTAGAGCCCGTGCTCCGCAACAAGAGAAGCCACTGCAATGAGAAGCCCACGCAGCAACAAGGACCCAACACAGCCAAAAATAAATAAATAAATTTATTTATTTTAAAAATACATATATATTCATTTGCAGTCTGTAGGACTGTATGGAACTTACAACTATGCTTTGAGTTTATGAAAGGACTTCTGGCTTTGCTGGATTAAGACCTCTGGAGATCAACTCCCTAATACGTACCTGAAAATAAGATTTTATGTATGCCAAAATTAAAGTTGCCGATGTCTAGATTTTTTAAATGGCGTAATTCTAAATAAATTCATCAGAGCAGAACTTTTCCCAGTTTTCAGGGCCTCTGCTTTCCACACATGGGTTTTAACTGCTTCCTAGACAATCCAGTGGAGGTTGGTGGTCATCTTGGCCCCCTCACTACTGAGTGTGAGATTAAAATTCATACCTTGTGAGATCGCAAAAGACTGTGTCATGAGATTTTCATAAACTTCTCCAAAGGAATGAAGTTCATGGATTTTATAATACTTAAAGGCCTTTAGTTGTTGTGGTTACTTGGGCCTCACAGCTCTGTCAGAAAGACTTACCCCTGACCAGCTAGGGCATAGTTTTATGTAAATGGCGCTCCTTTTACCTTTGTTTGGTATTGAATAATACCAAAAAGGATTTATCGTCAAATTATCCGCATCTATTAAAATAGGATGTGTCCTGGGAATTCCCTGGAGGTCCAGCGGTTAGGACTTGGCATTTTCACTGCCAGAGGCCAGGTTCAACCCCTGGACGGGGAGCTAAGATCCCGCAAGCCACAAGGAGAGGCCAGAAAAAAAAAAAAAAGAGAGAGAATAAAATAGGATGTGCCCTGTTCCCTGCTTTGACGAAAGAACTGATCTAATTTTAAGGCCTTGGGTCAGTGGCCTCCTGGACTGCTCAACCATATGAAGCCAAAGGGATGCTGGCCTAAAAGTCTTCTATAGAACAATTGAGAAGGTTCCCTTTTTCGTGTGTGAAATGCCTTTCTACTCACGGCATTACCCAGCATGACTGTGTTTTGCTGTTGCTACACCCAATCCAGGCTCTAGCCCAGGGCCTGATGTTTTAAAAATTAGGGGTTTTAACACATATTAACAGTAAGTTAGAACAACTCAGTAAAGTTGCCCCCAAATACTGAGAGTGGAGGAGGTATAGAAAGACATGTGGCAGTGGAGATCACTTGGAAACTAGATATTCTTCTTACTTACTGGATAATTACTTAATGCTTAGTGACTAATTCTCAGAAACGCTCCTCAACTTGCTCTTTACAAACCAGTCTGCGATACTGTCAATTACTGGCACGGGACAATCACACATAAATTACCTCCTTCGGAAAGTACGTCTTTTCTGAGAATAGGTTTCATACTATGGTACAGATTAAAAAAATTCTTCACCTATGGCAAGGTTTGTGAGTCCACCTAGAAATACGCCCATTCAACAAGTACTTATTTCATGCCTACTACGTATCATGAGCTGACCCAGGCGCTAAGGAGACATCCATGAACAGGAAGGACAAGGATCCCGCCCTCCCGGACCTGACATTCTGGTTTAGGGAGAATCATATAACCGGAGTCAACTGGTCCCATCTCTCCAGAGGGCGCTGCCTCTCAGAGCTCATCTTACTCGAAGAGGCCATATTGGAAGACAATTAAAACCCCTCCTTTTACTGTGAAAACCTTTTGGAATTTCAATGTCTTAAAACCCGTCCAAAGCATGTCTTCCAAAAGACCTCCTTACCGGTAGCAAATGAACATATTTCTAAGCAAATGGCAACAATGAATATTTCTAAGCATAATTAGAAAAGAGAAGACATGCTCTCATCCACATGCGTTTCCATATGGTAGATTCATCCTGTTTCCAAAATGGCATTAAAATTCTGCAATATTGTATAAAAATGCGTTGGTTGATATGACCTAACGGATCAAATTATCTAAGTCTTAAAAGTAACATTATTCACTAATAAATGGTCTGTTCAAGCGGAAAAAAAAATGATGTCCTCCAGTTCTACATGGCAAGTTATTTTACACACTGTCTCGTAAATGTTCCAGCTGTGCTGAACAACAGCTGTCATATTCAGTGAAAAAGCCACATTAAGTTATTGTAATATTTAGTAAAGGGGTCTAATTATTTTTTTTGAAGCTGTCATTTTTTTTAAGCACATGAATAATTTTGGGGGTATTTTGGCTGCGTTGGGTCTTCATTGCTGCGCACAGGCCTTCTCTAGTTGTGGCGAGCAGGGGCTACTCTTTGCTGTGGTGCGTGGGCTTCTCATTGCAGTGGCATCTCTTGTTGCGGAGCATGGGGTCTAGGCACGCAAGCTTTAGTAGTTGTGGCTCGTGGGCTCTAGAGCACAGGCTCAGTAGTTGTGGCGCACAGGTTTAGTTGCTCTGTGGCATCTGGGATCTTCCCAGGCCAGGGCTGGAACTCGAGTCCCCTGCATTGGCAGGTGGATCCCTAACCACTGCGCCACCAGGGAAGTCCTGCACGTGAATAATTCTAAACCTTTTCTTAACCTGTAAAATAATTTTTACCTTCCTAAATGAGGAAGACGATTAAAAGGCTGATAATCATCTCCAACCTTACCCTACAGTCACCCACTGGATTTTTAGTTACCATAGATAAACATCAACATCTGTTACCATACATAATACTTCTCAGTTGCAAATCTGATTCCTTCATCAAAGAAAAAATTTAATTTATTTAAAATATTTGTTCTTCCAACGGGATATTCTCTCGCCCTCTTGCATGCCTTCGAGGAGGAGGGTTATCTAAAAATGAGAGTTTCATTTTCTGGAATACCATACTTCCCTTTGTGCTCCTCAAATAATTTCCTTAGCTCGTCCATATAGGTCTGATGCAACTCCTCAATCTGCTCTGGGGTTGGGTGCAGGGTCTGACGAACAGGGATTGGGCGGCCAACTGCAAAAACAGAGAATACATCATACATAAGAAATCAAAACCACTCCACCACAAACTACCACCTCTAATGGACAGCCCTAGAAAGATCTCCCAATCAGAATCTGTCAGGCCTGCCAGCTCCCATCCCTTTTTCCTTTTACTGGCTGCCTGCCGTAGTCACACCATCTCTTTTGGTAGCAAATAAAGAGCTTTCCTTCTCAGCAGACGCTGGATTGTCAGGACGCTTGTGGTTTTGACTTTGAGTCAAATGAACTACTGTGCTGGCTGCAGCTGGGAGATAAGAGGACATTGCTGTGTGTGCACGTCAGCAGCTCGCTCCTCTGGTACAGCTGACAGCCAGACCACAGTGCTCTATTATCACTGCCTGGGAAATCTTAGCTCATGAGGCAGCAGCCCTCTATTCTGGCTCTGTTTAATGTCATCCTAAAAAAATGAAAAGAATATATATCTTCACTGCTAAGTATCTGTACCAGAAAACATACATAATCACAAGGATTCCACTGTCTGTAATGGTGGAAAACAAAACCAACCAAAAGTATTAATAGAAAAACACATTAAATAAACCACAGACCATTCATTCAGTGGAATCCTAGGCAGCAATTCTTTTAAAAACTAAATGATATTTTTGTAACTGTGTATGGTGACTTATTGTGGTGATCATTTTACAATATATACAAATATCAAATCAACACTTGAAGCTAACTGTTATATGCAATTATATCTCAATTTAAAAAATGAGATGTCTAAAATGCTGTAGGTGGGGAAAAGTTGTAAAATAACATAGTATGATCCTATTTATTAAAAATGTCTCTATCTAGGTGCATTATAAGCTTTTAGTGCACTAAGCAAATCTACACGGATAGCCCTTACCTGGAGCGAGGGAGGTAGAGCTGGGGGAATTTACATTTTATCTGTATTGTATGAATTTTCTACAATGAGAAGGCATTGGTGTTATCTGTATAATTAAAAATGAACTAATTAATTTTTTAAAACCTAGCAATTTCTACATGTATTTTAAGGCATTTATATAATAAATAGCTTTTATCTCACTTGTGTCAGATTTTGAGACACTAGATATACGTGGCCCCACCTCCTGCTGCCCTCAGTCCTCTCTGCTACTCATAGCGACCTCTGCTGGCCTGATGCTGCTACCGACTCCAGGAGTTGAAAAGGTACAGGATGTTCAATGAACGGCAAACTGCTGACTGCATTTGATTAGCTTGGGCATGAGGTCAAATGGGGCTGTAGGTAACAGAATGGCACTCGCAGGGCCTCCTTTGCCCACCCGGAGTCTCCCCACGCTACATCCAAGGTTCGATCCATGTTAGTAACAAAAGGTGATTAGTTAAGAAGGTACCAGAGAAAGAAGGAAGTGATAAATAACAGTAGAAGAAAGTGTGACAATAGTATGGGAGGTAAGGGAGCACAGAGAAGGGAATGTATACACACAAACACACACACATATATTATAATATATTATATATTAAGAAGATATCTATCTATATCTATCTATATTTATATACAATGTTACACATAATCTATATATCCTATGTATAGATATATAACCTCCTTATCACAACATTAGTATTCTCAAATTGCTACGTTTTTAACCATATATAGCCTCAAGAAGCTCCTATACAGTTTTCCTTGAAAGCTTGGATGTCAAACATACATAGCAGACATCAGTCCTTTGTAGGCAACCTTGAAGCTTCCATCCAGCTCCGATCTTTGTTGTTGTCTGAGGAAAGAAACTGAGAAATTTACGTGCTCATTGAGAAATCTACCTGCAAATCTACTAGCAAATCTGTGGTGTTACAGAAATAGCTTCTGTTTTCTTAGTGAAATTATCCCAAGGAGAGAGGTTAAGTGCAACTATTCTGGGTGGGAAGGGGGATTTATAAAGAGATACAGTGGTCCAAGAAGATGAAGAGTGCTGTTCCCAGCTTACTTCAATTAGGCCTTGTGAATTCTGAATTATTGAGTCTTATTTCCTGAGATAGCCTACAGTTAATTCCAATCCTGTTCTTTTCCTATTAAGAGTTTTATTATATTTCAGATAGTTCTTCCAGAGGGCTCAAACACGCTCCTCTAAATTGAATTTAGCATCATTAGATTTTTCCCTTTAAACTGTGAGACAAGCACAGTCATACTTGTCTTTCTCTTATTTACCCACAAAGAAACTGAGATGCTGAAAGTTTCTAAACTATACATACACAAAAACAAACAAAAACCAAAGGAAATGAAGATTTAAACCCAGCACTTCTGCCTCTCGTTACTAAACTAACCCAAAATTGGATTAGAGAGCAAGAACCTTTCTCAATTACTTTTTAGGGATACAGACAGAGGTAACAAAACAAAAACTTGCAAATCTGAGAAGGGTCCCCGGAGCCCTAGAAGACCAGAGTTCCCTCTCTCCACAAAAAGGAGATTTTTACTATCAAGGAGAAGAAAGCTGTCTTCCACATAAGACTGGGTTAGTTAGAGACTGCTGCCTGACTCCCTTTTTATAACACAAAGGAAAAACCAGCTGCATTAGATTGCTCTGGAGGTAGAACTCCTTGCCCTGGAAAAATCAGCTAACATCTACTTGTGGCAGAGTCAGGAATCTTAGCTCTTGTTTATGTTTCGGTGCTTTTTATAGCTGGCATGCTCCTTTGTTCCCTTTTCAATTCCATCCAACAATTCAGGATTAGTTATGTCTTTATTGCCTTACACAGCAGGCTTGCTCTAACTCCTGTGATGCTGCGCTGTATTTACCTAGATGGAGAATAAGCAGCTTCACGAGCTATTGTATTTGCAGCTGGAGAAGAGCTTGGAGATGGGAGTTATTTTCTTCTCATTGAGGCAAAGAGTTGGTATTTCTCAATAAGGAGCCTTTTTTCTATTTCTCTGTAATTGTGAACATTTTGCAGTTTTCTCTCTCTAATGGTCTCACATAGGAATTGCTCTTTCTTTAGATGCTACATAGCCATACACAAGAGAGAGACCAGGCACAGAGCTGGGCGGAGTGGGATTTGGGAAGAGTCAAAACCTGGGTTCAAGTAAACCTCTGGCTTATGATGGAGTCTCAGAAGACGCCCAATGTAAGTATGTGTGTATATAAGTGTGTATACATATGCACACACACACACTCATGAACATTTACTGAGCACTTAATACATTGTACTGGGCACCATACTAATTCCTTTATTATTACCTCCTTTAATCCCTACTTTACAATTAAAATTTAAATTAGGATCCCCTTCCTTCCTTTCTATTTCAGAAAATCCATTAGCCTGCTTTTTTTCCCATTAGGATAGAATAATGACTTGAAACAAAATGGACTACTTTTGTCCTCAAGTGGTTCTAAACCAGTTTTATTTAAATAAGGTATATTCCCTTCCCTAACTTTTTTATCAAAAAAAAAAAAAAATTCAAACCTATAGAAAAAAATAACACAATGAGCACTTGCATGCTCTTCCTCTAGACTCACCAGTTTTAAACATTTTGTGCACACACACACAATATGTATACGGATATACACACGTATTATTATTTTTATTTTTGTAGAACCATTTGAGAGTAAGTTGTAGACATCATTGATTCGATCATGCTATCTGCCTTAAAACTGCTCATGCTATAAAGACGAAGTTGAAAACCTATTCCAGCTTAAAGTAGGCTAAAGAAAGTGAAAATTAAATGCAATGTATGATCCTGCTATGGGAAAAAAAACTGCCCCCCACCAAAACACATAGCTAAAAAGAATGTTATTGTGGCAACTGATGAAATTTGGGTATGGCATGTACACTAGTTAATAGCATTTAATCGATGTTCAATTTCCTGAATTGTACTGACATTATAAAAGAGAATAATCTTGTTCTTAAGAGATAGACATAAAAGTAATTAGGAACAAATGGTCATGTTGTTTGCACTTAAACAGTTCAGCAATAAAAACAGTAAAAGGTGTATTTATGATACCATTAGAGAGAGAGAGAAAAACCGTAGCAAAAATGTTAACCGGTGAGTCTAGGAGAAAGGCACACAGGAGTTCGTTTTACTACTCGTGAGACTTTTCTGAACATTTGAAATTTTTCAACATGACATTTTAAAACTTAAATCCAACACATACTAGGACACATGAAATTTCCTCCTTTAAACAGCAAGTTTCCCTTGTATTTTACTTTCTTACCCAAACCTTTCTGTCATACCACCTGTACTGGCTCTACGACTCGAACTTAATAGTAAATTCATCTTAAAAAATTTTAATATGTACTTGTTCTATTTCTGAAAACTTAAGAATTATAATCAGACAGGCCTAACTAAAGACTAGACTTTAAGAACAGTGTGTAAAGGGTCACAGTTCCTTGCAAGAATGTTGCTTTTGTTTGTTTGTTTCTGCATCACAGACCTCCAGGAGGGCAGGGATTTTGCCTTATTTGTTTTCTGCTATGTTCTCAGTGCCCACAGGGTAGGAGCTCAAGACACATTTGTGAATCAACGAATTAGTCTTTAGTTAGTTCCTTGCAACATTCTTGCAAGGAACTGGACCCTGTACACATTGTTCTTAATGTCTAAACTCATTTCCTTTTTCTCTCCCAGTTGTCATGATGGATGTGACATTGAAATCAGTTTCTCTCCATTATTATGTAATAAAACATAATCTATGTGAACACTTTATTGTACTTGGATAAACTGATAATAACCCGGAGAAAATATATAAATGACATACTATTTGTGACACATAAAGAAAATGTATGGTAGCTTCTTTATAAATTATGTCCATTGAGAATGACCCTCAGGAAAGAGGAAAGAAGGTCTTGATGGAAGATGCAGAGAAACCTGATGGTTTAGCAAAGTCTGGTGTAAGAAATATGCAGAGACTGATGACGGCATCTTAGAATTAGCCAGAGCACATTTTTAAAGGGATTTTAACTAACAGGACATTAACAGACAAAACCATTACAGTCCTAGGGAATCTTAGTGAATCTTGCTCACACTACAATGAATGCTCTGGGGACTTCCCTGGTGGCGCAGTGGTTAAGAATCCGCCTGCCAATGCAGGGGACACGGGTTCGAGCCCTGGTCCGGGAAGATCCCACATGCCGCGGAGCAACTAAGCCCGTGCGCCACAACTACTGAAGCCCGCGCTCTAGAGCCCACGCTCTGCAACATGAGAAGCCACCGCAGTGAGAAGCCCGCACACTGCAATGAAGAGGGGCCCCCACTCGCCTAAACTAGAGAAAGCCCGGGCACAGCAACAAAGACCCAATGCAGCCAAAAATAAATAAATAAAATAAATAAATCTATTTTTAAAAAATGAATGCTCTGGTTGAAGTTGCTGATGAAGTGGGGTCTGAGAGACATGGGGGAAAACTATTTACAGGATGGAGAATCAGAGCATCTCTGGACACCTGGGAGTGAGAGGATTATAGATGCAGTAATGATTTAGGGTGAATTCAACTAATATTTAGTGAGTTCTTGTGATGCAAGGTGGAGTTAACAAACTCTTAATTAAGTAGAAGGGGGAGCAGAAGGACCCCAAAACAACTTGCCACTCTGGATGCTGCCTGAATTCTGCTTGGGGTGTGTCAGGGAGTCAGCAGAGAAACAGCTCTGGGTTTGAAGTGCACTTATTTAAAACAGAAATGAGCATAGCAACTTAGATCATGGTTTCAATATCATATTGTGTTTTATTCTCTGGCGCATGTGAATGATACATAACTTTTGCTTTTGTTTATGGAACTGTAAATAACTTAGCCCTAACTTGTGTTTCTCCAAGTAAATAAAAGTCTTTAAATACACATTGTCTGAGGGTCTGGTTCACACAAACCAGGCTGCTCTCAGCCATCTGGCTCCCACCTGATCACCATAAGAGCATGCAGCTGAGTCTTTATGCAACATGCATATCCTTAGCTTGGTTTTTAAAAGGCTTCACATAATAGCAGGATTCTGAGGATGCTAGAGACTAGAATTGGTGTTTCTGATGTAATCGTTCGGGGGGTAAGTGGAAGGATGCACTGAAGCAATTTTCTTTTGTTCTGAGTCTTTAAGAGATGCATGCTTGCGCTTCCCTGGTGGCGCAGTGGTTGAGAGTCCACCTGCCGATGCAGGGCACGCGGGTTCGTGCCCCGGTCCGGGAGGAGGCTGGGCCCGTGAGCCGTGGCCGCTGAGCCTGCGCGTCCGGAGCCTGTGCTCCGCAACGGGAGAGGCCACAACAGCGAGAGGCCCGCGTACCGCAAAAAAAAAAAAAAAAAAAGAGATGCATGCTTGACAGGCATTAAGTAAAAACCAGAGCTATAAACACGGAAGGACCTAGAGATGATCATACTAAGTGAGGTGAGCCCGACAGAGACAGACAAATACCATACGATATCGCTTATATGTGGAATCTAAAAAAAAAAAAAAAAGATACAAATGAACTTATTTACAAAACAGAAATAGACCACAGACTTATGGTTACCAAAGGGCAAAGGACGGGGGAAGGGATAAATGAGGTGTTTGGGGTTAATGTCGTCGTCATCATCCTCCCCCATTTTAATCCTCCCACACGTGCCATTTTTAAAGATAAAATCAGTCTATATTAGGATACATGTATCTAGTTGGGGAAAAAATGCTTTTGCCGTATGAACTGATGCCTATGTGAACTGAACATGACGAAGACATCTATTACACAGAAATGTCCACATATTAATAGACTCTGATGTAACATGTTCAAAGAACTGCTATGTTGTAATCTGCTAGTACAGAGAAATAGATTCATCCTAGAGTATTAGAAATTCTATTTCTAAAATTGAATTCTATTTGTAGTTCAACAGCAATATTTTTAAAATAATTGATTCCCATTCAAATGGAAAACATAGTCATTTCGTAAATAAAAGGCAGACTGTAACTGAAGCTCAAATAACACCTATAGGATTATTATTTTAGGAAGGTCTTACTCAAAGCTATCTCAGTAACAATAAACATAGCTCAGAGCAAGGTAATCCTTTTTACTCAGTCTTTGATGTACATACCAACAGTGTGGATGGGCTTCCTATAGGGCATTAGGCCAAAATTGTATTGAAAAACTCCTCTGGCGTGGAACAGTGGCAAAGCAAATCCCATGATCTTCTGTAGTTTCTCCTGCACAGCTCGAAGCCATGAGCCTTCAGGGTTGCTAACTTGTTTAAACAGTTCATTTTCACCAAAAGAAAAAACTGGCACCAAATAAGCACTGCAAATAACAAGGAGGAAGAATAAGCATTTTCAATGAAAAGGATTTAAATATTTCATTTAGCCCAGCTGACTTTTACAACAGAGTCCTAACAATCCTTTAACGTTCCCAAGCCTCCCTATAGCGCTAAGTTCATGTTCCACACATTGAAACTGACTTATACCTGAGGTCCTTTGGGGAGGTACCTCAGCAGCCTTAGTGGTTTGTGGAATTTCATTCTATAGAAAATCAAGGTTCCAGGAAGCTTCTTTGTCATCTGTGGTTTTGGCCATGGTTCATTTGTTCATTTGGCTGGGAATTTATACTGTGCCTATAAAATTTTGTGTTTTTTGGTTTTCCTCTTACAGACAAGTTGAATTGCTGGATGCCATGACATTGAGTTACCTTAGTGGGAAGGTTGTATTTCATTCCCCATAAACATCCACACCTGCTTTCATTGGGAAGCCGATTAGGAGCTCCGTCTTTAAGGGCCAGAAAAATTACTTCACTTCTTTGTGTTCATTTAATAATGTGTTAACTACCCTGACCCAGTTGCCTGAAATGAAAAGCCACTTACCCATGGGTCAAAGCAATTTTCACAAATCCCTTCCGCTGGCGGATGAACAGAGTGAACTTTCCAGGATGGGCATCCAGTGATTCCTCTGCACCCCCAAGCACAATGACTGAGATGTTTCCACCTCCTTCCTTGCTCAGCACGTGAGACACGCTTCTCCTGGAAACTGAGACTGGCCCTTAGTGAATAAAACAAAAGGTGTTAACTAACTACCCTTTTACACTCTTATCATAATAGTCTACGGCACCAGCAAATACGTCACAGACTTTCCTAGACTGCTTACATTTGGAGCAGTTTGCAGGTTTATAATTTTTTCATAGCTGACTCTTTGGTAATAGATTCCACTAATAAGATCTAACATTCTGGCAGGGGACAGGGTTAGGTCTTTAAAATGTCACTTGCTTATTACTAGGTCTATCACTTGTTCAGGTAGGTTGTGTACTGCTCATTTCTACAGATTCCATTCATATTGCATTATAAGTAAAAGGTGCCCCCTGGAGTTGTTCAGTGCACAACCCTGCACAGCTGTATGCGGTAATCTTGATGGTTATCCTGGCAGATCCTTGCTCAGAACCAAACAGCATAACCTCCAAGAGGTTGGCCTGGATCTTTTGAACACACAATGGTCTGTTTTCAGGTATTCTTTATGGATTCTTATTTCTCAGACATGGATGTATAATGTAAATGGGTTCAAAAATTCAGACATCTGACAAATAACCTACATCAATTGCTAAATCTGTGCGTGATTCCCAAATGTCTAGTTTGACTTTGGTAAACTGTTTATTTAAGACGAAAGTTACATAATTGTTCAGCCTTTATATCAGCCTTTCCCATGTAAACATAACTTTAAAGACTCCTTTTCAGATTTTAAATGGACTACGTACTCTTGGAGGAAAACACTATGAACTCTTGGAGGAAAACAGTAACAATGAAAACACAAACAACTTGTGACCCATATTTCAGAGACAACCACTTTTTAATGTCTTATTGTTTCCTTCCATTCTTGATTTTATCCGTTTTCTTTTTTTTAGTCATAAAAGAATGTAGGGCTTCCCTGGTGGCGCAGTGGTTAAGAATCCGCCTGCCAATGCAGGGAACACAGGTTCGAGCCCTGGTCCAGGAAGATCCCACATGCCATGGAGCAACTAAGCCTGTGTGCCACAACTACTGAGCCTGTGCTTTAGAGCCCAAGCGCCACAACTACTGAGCCTGCGTGCCACAACTACTGAAGCCCGCGCACCTAGAGCCCGTGCTCCATACTAGAGAAGCCACCGCAATGAGAAGCCCGCGCACCGCAACGAAGAGTAGCCCGCACTCGCCGCAGCTATAGGAAGCCCGTGCACAGCAACGAAGACCCAATGCAGCCAAAAATAAATAAATATTTTATTAAATAAATAAATAAAGGTCAGAGCCTTGAGAATGGGCTATCCTGTATGTCAAAAAAAAAAAAAAAGAATGTGTTAGTTTTATCAGGACACGGCCCTTCGTCTCTTGAAGGAAATTACATGCTCATTTTACTGTGGGTTCCTATTACTGGGGGAGAATAAAATTAGGACAGGATTCTGAATGATCAGCGACTCTCTGAAGAGAAGAGGCAGAGGGGGGTAGGTTAGAGGGTAGAGAACCTGAGCCCAAATAGGTGTGACCTTTCACTGAGTTCAAAGCCACGGCCATTCTGCTCTGCGTGCAGAGCTGGAGGCATTGCTTCCACTGGAAAGAGGGCCTCATGGATTTCCAGACACCTGGCAGTCCTCACTTGCCTCTGGACACTTCTCAGTTTCCTCCTGAGGCTTCCCTTCTTCAGGCCATGCTTAAATGCTGCTATTTCTCAGGGCTGTTAGGGACTAAATGTTTACGTTCCTCCAAAATTCATATGTTGAAACCTAACCCCCAATAGGATGGTATTAGGAGGTGGGGCCTTTGGGAGGTAATTAGGTCATGAGAGTGGAGCCCCCAGGAACGGGGTGAATGTTCTTATAGGAAAAGGGACAGAGCTAGCATGTTCTCTCTTTCTACCATGTGAAGATACAATGAGAAGATGGCCATCTGCAAGCCAGCAAGTGGGCCATCACCAGACACCAGATCTTCCCAGCCTTCAGACTGTGAGAAATAAATTTCTATTGTTCAAGCTACCCAGTCTATGGTATTCTCTTACAGCAGCTGAACTAAGACAGGCTCCTTTTCTGTCCCTGTTGTCTTTAACCTTATCTCTACATGTGGCACATGGATTCAAACCCCACTTATGTGTGCTGAGTTCTCCCAAATCCATCTCCTTAGAGTTTTACTCTAAGAAATTGTAAACCCAGCTGGTTTGGGAGGGGACATTCTATGTGGTCCTGCCCACCCAGAACCCTAGAGAAACAGTGATCTGCCTTCACTTACCACTACTCATCAGATATTCTCGGAAGAGCGGACACCGGAACCAAAATGGAAGCACGTGAAGATACGCAGTGAGGCCAGGAAACAGCTCCTTGAAGTTTGAATAATTTGTACAAAAGTTTCCAAAGGCTCCAGCAACAAGCACTCCATGGGGGTGAAACCCGAATATGTAGTTGTGACTTGGATTCAAATCCCGAGTTTTGATGAGCTATAGTGCATTTATATGGACAGAAAAAAATAAAATGTTCCCTGATTAGTTTCCAATAAGAAACAGAAGGACTCAGAATTAGTTCTGTGTTCAAGAGGAAATGAAGAACACGACTCATTTTCATTTCCTGGGGTAGAGCTGTTTCCAAATTTTTAAACTGTTTCCTGAACCCAGAGCCCCTCACACACAGCCTTCTAACTTTTGTCAATTTAGGTTAGACTCCATTTAGTAACTTGGGCTGAATTGCAGGCTCTCCCTCTAAAAAGGGAAAACTTGAAAAATATGTAATAACACATTTGAATTTTTTTCCCAGCTTAAAACCATACCATATAAAACAATTCTACTCACATGAATTGGAAAATAGTCCTTAAAGTACCTCCAAATGGTCCAGCTTCTGACCCAGTCAGATCTCCTGCCTCCTTGCTCTGGGGTTTGCCAGTCAAAGTAAAGCCATGTCAAATAAGGGATGTAGAGGAACCAGTAGTTGTATATGATCAGGAACACAATGACTCCAAGGCACACCTGTGCTGTAAGAAATGGGAAGACCTCAGGAATCAGGGTCAGTTAGCATCTACTCACTGTACTGTACAATCATTGGCCCAAGGTAGGGGGGATCTAATATATACAAAGTGTGTTCAACTGAACCTTGGTTCAAGTGAGGTGATGTAACTAGACAGCAATGGTACAGTATGACCTAACATTTCTTGGATGTTTAGTATATACCAAGTACTGTATTGTGGATTCCACCAAAATATTTTTAAATTTAATCCTCATATAGCCACAGCATCAATGAAGCAGCCCTAGCACGCCTAACATTCTTTTTATAAGAGGGAAGATAGCAGCTTAGGGAGGTTAAGTGAATTGCCCAAACTACACGGGGAAGTGGCTGACCTGTCTAAATTCAAGGTCCATTCTCAAAGCCCATGGCCCTACACCATCTCCCCGACGTGATACATGGAGGAACTGTCGCTGACAGGAGGAATGCAGAGGAATTCCTACAAGTGTTCACCTTGATTGAGCAGCTATTACGCATGTGCCCATGAAGAGGGCACATTCCAATGACAAACGTCATTTCCCGGAAGTCTATTGCCAGAGATAGATATGGCACAGGAGGGACTCTACGCCTTAGCTCACCTGCCACTTCTCTTGACATTTCATAACAACAGAGCAATCCTATTTGTTTGTGCACCTAATGCTGTGGCTTCAAATAGATGAAGCAGGAATTGATAAAACTTGACCTGGGCAGTAGGGACAAGAATATTTGCCTTAAAGTAATACATTAAGCTAAGCTAGACATTTTCTTTTTATGTCTGTGCTATGGTTATACTAAAAAATATTTATGAGAAGAAAAATATATCAATGGGGAGGAGCACAAAGACTTTAAGCCTGCGGCTTCCCCGGTGGCGCAGTGGTTGAGAGTCCGCTTGCCGATGCAGGGGACACGGGTTCGTGCCGCGGTCCGGGAAGATCCCACATGCCGCAGAGCGGCTGGGCCCGTGAGCCATGGCCGCTGAGCCTGCGCGTCCGGAGCCTGTGCTCCGCAACGGGAGAGACCGCAACAGTGAGAGGCCCGCGTACCGCAAAAAAAAAAAAAAAAAAAAAAAAAAAGACTTAAAGCCTGGCACAGAGTAGGTGCTCAATAAATGCCAGCTATTACTGTTGGTTTAAGGAGTGCCATTACCTCTTTCTTCTTTATTATGTGCTACAGTCTCTAATCTAGAACTAACTTTGGTCTCCCAAGCTGCTATCCATTCTCAACCTTATTAAAAAGAGCTTTGTCCCCAAACAATCCATCATGGTATCTGACATGAGCACCTTTGATCTATTATTGTTTTATAGTTATAGATGTAGGTATAGATTTGGGTTTTTTTTGGCAAAAACAGAACACGTTTATATTTCTAGAAATATATAAATCAATAAATTTCCCAGTACAGATTTAACCCACATACTGAATTGAACCCATCAGAGGACTGACTTGCTCTCTCCAGGGTGGGTTAAAGGTTAAAAGTGTGTGAAAGGTTAAGGAAGCATGTGCCCTCCACCGTTCAGTGGGGGTGTCTTCTTGCATTCTGGAAGTTTCCACGAGTCTAGAAGTGAGACCAAAAGAGTGTCCTCTGCCCTCATTCCTACCAAGATCACTCTATTTTGATTTACCTGCTTCCCTCTACCCAGGTCTGTGTGCTGACAATGTACCCCTGTTAATTAATTTTATTGTATTAAAATGTGCAAAACATTTACAAGAAACATAAATAGGTCTCATTATTCTCTACCCCAAGCAGGATCAGGTGAGCTATGATGGAGCAAGGGAGGGAGGGCATAGGTGCTGAGTAGTAACTGTCTCGCATGGGCAACCTTATTTACTCCTCCTTGGAACCCTCAAGGTACAGAGTTCTGTCCCCATTTTGCAGTTGTGGAAACTGAGGCTCAGGGAGTTTGAGTGTCTAAAGGACTTGAACCTGGATCTGCCTAATCCTTAAACCCAACCACTTTTTTTTTTTTTAGAAAACCAAACTATCCCCAGCTAATGGTCATAACACCATAAACATGTGTTTATTACAAGTACATAAGCAGGTTCATAAGCATAAAGAAAGGCACATGAAAGGTTTTATTTTCTTTACTATAAAGGTGGAGAAACTAAGAGCAAAAGCAAATTGACTTAATTTCAATCACAGAGTGAGTCAAGAATAGGTCCAGAAACAAAGTCCCCCAGCTACTAATTCAACGGTCCACTCACCCAACCACATTCCTCTAGGTGAATACACACTGCATATCTCTAACATTCATTATGTGTTTTGCATGTACAGTGGTTAAGACATGGATGGGAAATTGGACTCCTTATGTTGGAATGTGCCACCAACCAGCTTCCTGACCTGGGGTGAGGTCCTTTACTTCTTAAGCCTCGATTCCTTAACCTGTGAAATTGGGCTAATAACAGCGCCACTCTCCAAGGACTGTTGGGGGAATGAACAGAGAGATGTTACACTGCCTGGCACAGAGCAAGCGCTTGACAAATGGGAGCCATTTTTATAATAACTGTGTTTACTAGGGTACATTTGGAGAATGCAAAAAGTAGAAGCAGACAAGGTAACTCATATTCCTGTCACCCAACAAAAACTACTGTTAAATTTTCCCGTCTTTTTTTTTTTCTCCGTCAAACAGGTTATGTTTTTTTAACACAGTTGATCACACATATTTTTTATTCTGTATTTGATCACTTACGATTATCTCATCTTAGCTGCTTGGTATTATAAATTTGGCATTAAAACCTCTCCATAAGTGTTATTTTTAATGACTGTGCAACATTCCACTGGTTGTCAGTACTAATTCAAATTCTTTTGTTTTTGAATATTTGGGCTTCTAACAACTTTTCTCTAATAACATAATCTTGCATAAAGATTCTATTTCATATCATAAACAGCACCAAAATAGTTTTTTAATCCCTTGATCCTAAACTGGATAGAAAGCAGAAAACACTATAAAAACTAGGTGACTAGATCACCTCTATTTTCTATTTTTATCCCACTAAGCAATCCAAGGTAACACGATTCTCCTAAACTGGAGGTCAAACAGAAGAGAAAGTAAAAAAGATTTACTCCAAAACATTGTGCAGCTCTCAAAACTAATGTTGATACTTCAAAAAAAATTGTTTAGATTCACAAACCAAGTTGCACTGAAGGCCAAAATTTCAACTGCCTTTTTTTTTTATTAGAAAAATTATTTCTTTCTTCTCCTTTCACACATCTTATTGTTCAGGAAACAGTCTTACATACATATCTGAAATGATGTACTGTCACACACTCTGTTTAAAAGCAAAGCACCACAGGTAAAGCTGATCGGCTGTCCAGAGTTCTCAGCTTATGGGATCTCACTTCGTGATTTTACATTAATTTCTGAAGGTCAGAAATGTCATCTCCAAAAAATGTCAAGGGGTTTGTAAAAAATAATCATTTTATTCAATATTATAGTTGTAGAAATGAAGTATATTTTCTTTAAGAAATAAAATTTAAAAAAAGAAGAAAATGCCACTTAACATCGTTGGTGTGTCAGTACAGGCCAGCAGGAAAAAATGCTTGTCTCTTTGATACCAAGAACGCATTCTAGTCCAAGCTATAATATATAATATATATAATACGCTTCCTATGTTTTCACTAGATGTTTCTTTTCTGCTGCTTTTCATCCTTTTCCATATTTCATATCAGAGGACTGATACAGCCTTGAAAACTTCATTAACAGGAGCAAATTCAGTATCCACCGATTTCTTCTCAAAAGGCACTCTAACCCATCAGATAGCCCGGCAGTTTCATTCTCATGAATACTCTAGCCATGAAAAAACTCAATAGGACACAGACGAATCCAATGAATAGAAGGAGAAATCTATTGAGCTTGGGAATGTTTGGTGCACTGGATCGGTCCAGGATTATGAAACCTAAACCTCCCATTGTAAACAAGAAGCTGGATGGGAGTCCTTCCATAATATCTTGTCCATTGACTCTGTAGGCCAAGAAAGCTACTGGTCTCTGATGCCCATGTTCATCAGTCATGGAGCCGACACTTGGAGGTTCGACAGTAACATCATAAATGATTCCTCCGGCGATGAGGAAGTAAGACACCACCACCAGAGCATACATCGTCATGGCCGACGGCATGTGCACCCAGGGCGGCTTCTTCAGTTTCAGGTTGGGACATTCGAGCACTAAGAACGGGACGCGGTACAAACTCTCCATGTTGGTGGCGGCAGGGGCAGCTGTCGGCCGCCAGCCCCACGCACCACCCAGGAACAGCTCTCCTTTTTTTTTTTTCCTTTGGCTGCATCACAGCATGTGGGAATCTTAGTTCCCCGACTGGGGATGGAACCGTGCCCCCTGCGGTGGAAGCGCAGAGTCCTCGCCACTGGACCGCCAGGGAATTCCCCTAAATTTCAGCTTCCTTGACTTGGGTACATTCTGGATAAGAAACCACAAGTCAACCCCCAATCACTTATACTCTATTTTTACTTAACTGCCATAGATTCTACTTTCTCTACATCACTGAGGAAGCTGCCTCCCGCTATTTTTTTTTTTTTGAGGTGAAATTCACATAACATAAATTAACCATTTTAAAAAAAACAATCCAGTTGCATTTAGTACATTGACATTGTTGTGCAACTCCCACTTTTATCTAGGTCCTAAACACTTGGATCATTCTGAAATAAAGCTCTGTACCCATTAAACAGTTACTCCCTGTTTCCCTTTCCCCTGTCCCTGGCAAGCACCAATCTGCATTCTTTTTTGATGGATTTACCTATTCTAGATATTTCATATAAATGCAATGATCCAATATGTAACCTTTTGTAGGCTTTCACTTACCATCAAGTTTTTGAGATTCAGCCATGCTGTAACATGTATCAGTACTTCATGCCTTTTTATGGCTGAACAATATTCGCATGTATGGATAGATCACAACTTGTTTATCCATTTGTTTATCTGTTGATGCACATGTGGGTTGTCTCCACCTTTTGGCTACTGTGAATAGTGCAGCAATGCCCCTCTCCTTTAACAGCACTGAAAGTCAGAAAGGCTCAGCTAAAGTTTATGCATCGTCACTAAGTTTACCATCATCAGTAAAGGGACAAAGTGACATTTGCCTCTTCTTATGATCAAATGGGAAATAGACCCCATCACCTTTGTGACCTTGTTGCCAAAAATGTCTAACCTGACTCTAATCATGAGAACATATTTAGGCAAGTCCAGACTAGGGGACATCCTACAAGATAATTAGCTGGGGCTGTTTTAAAAATATCAGTGTCATAAAAGATGAAAAAACCAATAAAAAGTATAGAACAGGTCTAGTTTTAAAGGAAAATTTGAAGACAATTAGGGAAATTTGAATATGAGCCATGTATTAAATAAGATTATTGTTTCAATGATACATTTCTTGGGTGTGATAATGGAATTGCAATTGTGTACAAAATCCTTGTTTTCAGGAAACACATTCTACAGTATTGAGGAATGAAGTGCAATGATTTTTACAACTTAATTTCTTACTTTCAAATGGTTCAAAAGCAACAGTAACAGGGCTTCCCTGGTGGCACAGTGGTTGAGAGTCCGCCTGCCGATGCAGGGGCCACGGGTTCGTGCCCCGGTCCGGGAAGATCCCACGTGCCGCGGAGCGGCTGGGCCCGTGAGCCGTGGCCGCTGAGCCTGCGCGTCCGGAGCCTGTGCTCCGCAACGGGAGAGGCCACAACAGTGAGAGGCCCGCGTACCGCAAAAAAAAAAAAAAAAAAGCAACAGTAACAACAAACTGTGTGTGTGTCTACAGAAACAGAGAAAACAAACACTGAAAAATCCTAAGAGTTGGTGACTCGAGGTAAAAAGAATGTATACTGAGCTATTCTTTAAATACTTCTAAATTTCCAAAATTAAAAGACGGGGGAGGGGGCTTCCCTGGTGGCCCAGTGGTTAAGAATCCCCCTGCCAATGCAGGGGACATGGGTACGATCCCTGGTCCGGGAAGATCCCACATGCCGTGGAGCAACTAAGCCCGTTCACCGCAACTACTAAGCCCACGTGCCACAACTACTGAGCCTGCGCTGTAGAGCCCGCGTGCCACAACTACTGAAGCCCACGCGCCTAGAGCCCATGCTCCACAACAAGAGAAGCCACCGCAATGAGAAGCCCGTGCACTGTAACGAAGAGTAGCCCCCGCTCGCTGCAACTAGAGAAAGCCCATGCGCAGGAACGAAGACCCAATGCAGCCAAAAAATAAATTAAATATATTTTAAAAAATAAAATAAAGAAAAAAAAGATGGGTAAATGTATGAATTATACATGTAATTGATAATAACGCATAATAAGTGAAGCACTGCTATTTGACTGGGAACAAGTTGGCACCTCACAGAGAGCCCTACGTCTGCAGCAAAGTCTTCATCTCCAATCTCATACATACAGAGGGAACGATCGATCCAATGACCCACTTTTAGCTTCAAAGCTGCCTTCAGGTATCCCTAGCTTTATAGAAAGAAGTGTTCCAGCAAAATCAGGGATATACATTTCCTTTTTTCATGAACTAAAGACTTTTGGCAAGGAGTGGTGGCCAGGTCAACAGCTTTTGGGTGGTGGAAAGTCCTTCAGTGCTTACGTGGACTTTTCCTACCTCTGCTGCCTCCATCCGTTCTGGCTTCAAGGGATTCAACCTGGATACTTAAAATACAGGAGAATACAAATGAAAATGTAGTGTAGTGTTTGACCCATGGCAAATGCTCCATAGATGATAGCAGAATTTGAAAAGTAAATGAATCCTAACAACACGCTTTGCCTTTGGCATTTCTTCAATCAAGACCTGATGTATATAAGTTGAAAATTTCTTTTAAGTTCTAGGTTTTAGTTTCCCTTCTTTATCAGTTTTTTTAAAATTTAATAAAGTATTATTTATAATATGGAAAAATAATTGGTTAGTGAAACTTAAATAAAATAACACACAGAAAGCCATCAGAACAATGATGGTGCAGGAATTCCCTGGCAGTCCAGTGGCTGGGACTCCACGCTTTCACTGCCGAGGGCTCAAGTTCGATCCCGCCAGCCACGCAGTGTGGCCAAATAAATAAATAAAAGGAGAACACTTAAAAACAAAAACAAAAACAATGATGGTATGATGGTGGAAGCAGCTCTTCTGCTCCTTTCCTGTTTGCCCATTTCTGTTCCCCTCTAACCTTACAAGAACCTAATTATAGGAATGAGATCACTAAGCAATTGAAACTAACTCCTGACTTTTGCTCTCCTGAATGCATACCATGCTTTGCCCAACCTGCTGATTGTTTTCCTAGATAAAAAGAAGTAAAAATGAAGAATTAAGCAGTAAAAAATGACTAGCTCTCTACCCCCAACAGCCCCCCTAAGCAATCCTGCAGACAGATCACACAGGCAAGATAACATCTGAAGAGAGTTAGCCCATCTGCACTCAATGGAGGAGGATGCAGAACCCAACCTCCTGCCTTGACGATTCACTGAGATTCTTCCTCCCTCCCCCATTTTTCCTATCATGGCTGAGCAGAATCTTCAGAGCTGGTCTCTGGACATGCGTCCACCTTCTCCCCAGATTGCCGGCTTTTCTGATAAAAACACCTTTCCTTTCTACTGACACTTGCCTCGTGAATTACTGGCTTACGAGCGGCGAGCAGCTGAACCTCGGTTTGGTAACAATGGCATACAGGAAACTCTCAATAAATGTTAGCTATCAGCCATCACTGACTGCTTGAGACCTTTAAAAACACCAGTTTCATATGGCTCAACCCAATGTATTATTTTCTAGCGCATATATTAATAATTTTTTTAAATAGGTAAACAAGAGGAAAGGAATATGCCAAAACATTTACAATAGTTATCTCTGGATGGGAATATGGACTTTTTTCTAGTCTCTTCTAAAAGCTCTTCTACAGTTTCCAACTTTTCTAATAACTAGCATGAACTACCTTATAATCAAAATTTATTTTAAAAAGATAAATAAAATGGTTCCACTAAAGAGAAAAAAAAGAAACTAAACACTGCAGAACAAATCCACTTATGTAAGAATATTCTCATCTTTAACATGATTCTATTAAATCTGATGAGCAAACTCCATCAGAAAAACATTGTGAAAACTAGTGGAAGTTTACTTACTTGCGTTAAGTAGCGACCAGTGACCAATTAAGAAATAATTTAAAATATTTAATTTGTATGTGTATCCTTTCCACTTGTATCCAAGAAGTTTTCATTTTTCCCCCTAGGAAAACTGTTTCTATACTTATTTTAGCCATTTAACATAGTATGGAGAAAGAAAACAACTGAGAGGCAAGCAAAATCTTTTAGCACGTCACATTCTTTTCCTTTTTATTCCTGAGGCATTGTATTTCAAAACATCAATCGGTGTCATCTGCTGAGTACAAGAATATAAGCATAACATTCCTCTAATTTTTAAAATTCCTGCTTTAAGAAAACTTGCCTTCCAGAGTTTCTTAGGATGAGGATGGGGCTAAAAGACAAATCTCAGAACACTTTGCAGAATTTTTCAGCCTAGTATCCCTCATATGTGGGTCTGCTCCATATCGCCTTTAAAAATTATTGCCATACAAGGATCTGCATTTTTCTTGTTTAAAAGTGAATTCATTATTGGACCTATTTCTTTGCCTAATGAAGTCAAATAAATTATAACAAGGATCCAGTTGAAACCAGTCCCATTTTCATACTATTTCAGAAAGCTTTACGAGCTGAAGGACGAAAGAAGCACAAATACTTTGTATACCTACAAACTGAAAACCACATAAATAATCCATGATAAAAGAGGCACAGTAGTGTTTATGCAAGTCCAGGAATCTAGCATGAATCACTAGAGTGAATGTTAAAATGTGCTCCCTCAAAATTTTCCAGATTAAGGGAGACTAAAAAGATGTAACTACATACAACATGTGGATTCCTTTGCTATAAAGGACATCAGCGGGACAATCGCTGAAATATGAATAGGACCTCTGGATTAGGTCATAGTACAGCAACACTGTTATTTTTCTGATTTGGATAATTGTACTGTGGTTATGTAAGAGACATATATTAGGGAATATGTGCGGAAGTGCTTAAGGATAAAGGCAGACCATGTCTGCAACTTACTCTTAAAGAGTTCAGATGATGATGGTGATGATATACATGTGTGAGAGAGAAAGATAAAGGAAACATGGTAAAATGTTAACATTTGGGGAATTTGATGAAGAAATATAGAAAATTACCAAAAAACTTACAGTTATTATTTTTGAAGTTACTTCAAAATAAAAAGTGAAAACAATTTTAAGGGCCCTCCCTGACACCTACAGAACCAAAATCTCTGGGGAATTTGCATTTTAACAAGTCCCCAGGTGATTCTTAGATATACTCTAAAGTTGAAATCTTCTGATATAAATAAAATCAACAGTGGAAGACAGCATTTTTTGACGTCAATTTTCTCCAAATTAAACTATAAACTAATCTCAATCAAAAAGCAATTCCAATGAAAACCCCAGCAGGCTTTTTAGTATAAATGGACAAACCAATTCTAAAATGCATATGAAAATGTAAAGAACCTATAATAGTCACAACAACTCTGAAGAAAAGAACAAAGCTTGAGGACTAACACTACCTGATTTCATGAATTATTATAAAGTCACAGTAATCAAAACAACATGGTAATGGCATCAAGATAGATAAACAGATTAACAGTACAGAATAATCCAGAAATAAATCCACACATATATGGACAACTGATTTTTGACAAAAGCACAAGCCCAATGCAGTAAAGAAAAAACAGCTTTTTTTTTCCTTTGAACAACAGAGCTGCAACAATTAAACATATGCCAAAAAAATGAACTTGGACCTTGTACTATATACAAAAATGAACCCAAAATGGATCATAGATCTATATGTAAAACCTAAAACTATAAAACTTGAAGAAAACGCAGAAAATCTTTGTGAACTGGGATTAAGCAAAGATTTCTTAGATATAACACCAAAAACACAATCCATAGAGAAAATATGGATACGTTAGACTTCACCAAAATTTAAAATTTCTGCTCTTCAGATACACAAAAGATAACCCATAGACTGGAAGAAAAAAATCTATGCAAAGTGTATGCCTGATAAAGGCAGAAGAACACAAACTCTCAAAACTCAATAATAGGAAAGCAAGCAACCCAATCAAAAATGCGCAAAAGATTTAAACGGGTACTTCAACCAAGAAAACATACAGGGACTTCCCTGGTGGCACAGTGGTTAGGAATCTGCCTGCCAATGCAGGGGACACGGGTTCGAGCCCTGGTCTGGCAAGATCCTACATGCCGCAGAGCAACTAAGCCCATGAGCCACAACTCCTGAGCCCGTGTGCCACAACTTCTGAAGCCTGCCTGCCTAGAGGCCATGCTCCGCAACAAGAGAAGCCACCGCAATGAGAAGCCTGCACACCACAACAAAGAGTAGCCCCCGCTCACCACAACTAGAGAAATGCCGTGCGCAGCAAAGAATACCCAACACAGCCAAAAATAAATAAATAAAACAAATAAATTTATATTAAAAAAATGAAATAAGACTAAATTAAAACATTATTAAAAAAGAAAACATACAAATGGCAAACAAGCACATGAAAAGATGTTCAACATCATTAGACACCAGGGAAATGTGAACGAAAACTACAATGAGAGACACCACTACACACCTGTTAAAGTTGCAAAGATTAAAAGGACTGCCTATATCAAATGATGGCAAGGATATGGAGCAACTGGAACTCTCATACGGTGCTGGTGGGAATGTAAACTGGTACAACAACTCGGGAAGAAAGTTTGGCGATTTCTGAAAAAGTTAAAACCTGCTCCTACCATAACATGATCAACCGTTCCATTCCTAGGTTTACCCAAGAATAAAGAAAGTATACATTCGTTAAGACTTGTAGGTAGGGCTTCCCTGGTGGCGCAGTGGTTGACAGTCCGCCTGCCGATGAGGGGACGCGGGTTCGTGCCCCGGTCCGGGAAGATCCCACATGCCGCGGAGTGGCTGGGCGCGTGAGCCATGGCCGCTGAGCCTGCGCGTCCGGAGCCTGTGCTCCACAACGGGAGAGGCCACAACAGGGAGAGGCCCGCGTACCGCAAAAAAAAAAAAAAAGACTTGTAGGTAGAAGTTCACGGCAGTATTACTGATAATAGCTACAACGCAAATATTCATGAATACATGAATGAACAAACAAATTGCAATATATTCACTCACTAGAATACCACTCTGAAACAAAAAAGCTATGAACTACTTAATACACATACAAAAAGAATAAATCTCAAAGTAATTATATTCAGTGAAAGAAGCCAGACCAAAAAAAAAAAGAGTACGTATGCTGTGTCTCCATTTATATAAAACACTAGAAAATGCAAACTAGTATTATGAATGACAGCAACCACATTAAGTGGATGCTTGTAGATGGGAGAAGGAGGGGTTACAAAATGGATATGAGAAACCTTTAGGGATGACGGCTATGTTTACTATCTTAATTGTGGCAGTATTTTTTTCAGGTGTGCATTGTGACAACTGAAACTGTACACATTAAATACGTGCAGTGGGAATTCCCTGACAGCCCAGCGCTTAGGACTCTGAGCTTTCACTGCCAAAGGCCCTTGTTCAGCCCCTGGTTGGGGCTCTAAGATCCCACAAGCTGCACGGCACAGTCAAAAAATAAAATAAGATAAATGTGTGCAGTTAACTGTTTGACAGTGTCACAATAAGGCTGCTTACATAAATGAGTAAATAAATAGACCCATTCAGTAAAAGATCACAGTCTCACCACATGGTCTCAGGTAAGATACATACCTCTTGAGCTTCAGTTTTCTCACCTAAAAACAATAAATCTAATAATCCCTGCCACAAGGAGTTGTAGATAGAAGATGGTCCATAAATGTTGGCTCTCTCTTTTTCAGTTTTCCACTTTTCAGTTAGCGGGTTGGTAGCACACAAGCTAGTAAGTAATGTTTCCGTTTCTTGAATATTAAGATTGGAAGATAGGTGATCCAGCAATTCCACTTCCCAGCATTTACTGAAGGAAATGAAATCACTATCTGGAAAAGATATCTGCACCCCGTCATGTTCACGGCAGCATTATTTACAACAGTCAAGACGTGGAAACAACTAGTGTCCATCAACAGACGAATGGATACAGAAAATGTGATATATACTACATATATGAAATAGAATATTATTCAGCCATGGAAAGGAAATCCTGCCATTAGTGACAACATGGATAGACCTTTATGCTAAGTGGAATCAGTGAGGCAGAGAAGGACAAATACATAATCTTACATGGGTGGACAAACAAACAAAACAAAAGAACAAGCTCATAGATACAGAGAACAGATTGGTGGTTGCCAAAGGTGGAGGTATGCGGGGGGCCGGGGGAGGTAAAATGAGTAAAATTGATCAAAACGTAAAAACTTTCACTTATAAGATAAATAAGTCCTGGGCATGTAATGTACAGCATGGGGACTACAGTTATCAATACTGTATTGCATATTTGAAAGTTGCTGAGAGTAAATCTTAAAGATCTCAACATAAGAGAAAAAAATTGTGTGGTAATGGATTTTAACTAAACTTACTGTGGAAATCATTTTGCAATAGACATATATCAAATTATTATGTTGCACACCTAAAAATAATACGATGTTATAAGATTGGAAGACAGGCACTTAACATTTATCTCAAGGAAACAGTATTTGATTTCATGACTAAATGAAACATTTTGCTTTTTTTAAAAAATATATATATATCCCAAGTGCTAATAGGTTAAACTCATTTCCTGATGGTGGAAAGAAAAATGCATTCCAAGATTTTGATTTAGAGACTTTAAAATACATAGTTAATAAAACTTCTCTTATCACCATTGGAAGGAGATACTACACGAACTCCTTACTTTAAAATAATTAAAATGGAAAGAAATAGGTAAGCGTTTATACTGCCTTTACCATAAGAATTGAATTGCAGGGTAACCAATGGCCCTAGATGATGAGGAAAAATTATTCCTGGCATAAATTCTAGTTAATATGTGAAGAATGAATGATAGAATATGAAAATTACCGTTTTGTAGTCCCAAATAAAACAGTTAATTTGGTCAAGGATCATTAATGGAGACTAGGTGAAAGGTCAACGGTCAATAGGGAACTTTTATTTGCAGCATGTCAATTACCACCCCTCACATTACTTCCTACCTGTACCCATTGACCACTCTCATAAGGGACAGCTAGGCACTATGTGCATTCTGACATAATGCAACAGGAGCACACAGCAGCACCTCGGCAAAGGACTTGCAAAAAGGTTTCACCTAAATCTAATCAAACCTTTAGCTCCAACTTCCATTTTAGAAGAAATACAGGGAATTGAGGAACATGTTAACCCTACAAAATAGCAATCAGAGAACTTCTGAAGACACATCTTGCAGGACAGATAACCCGGCTTCTTCAATGCTTCATTGACAAGAAAACAAATGGGGGGGGAAAACTGTTCTAAATTAAAAACTAAATGCAACCCAGGGGGCTTTTTTGGATCCTGGTTCAAGTAAGTCACACATAAAAGTGTATTTGGGGCTCAATTTTAGGAAATATGCATATTGACTTGGTTTAGATGATTTTAAGCAATTAATGTTAATTATGCTACATGGGACAATGTTACTATAATTTTGTAAAATAATTTTATAATAGGCATACTAAAGTACTTGGGATTAAAATGCAATGTGATTTGCTTTAAAATATTTTTGCAAAATAGGTAAAATATAGCAAATTGTTAAAATAATTATAAATCCAAGTAATGGGTATATGGGAGTTTATACCCTTCTCTACTTTTCTGTATGTTTGGAATTTTTCATAATAAAATTTCCAAAATATATGATAATACAAAATAATATGCTCCTAGTAACACGAATGTCAAATGCATGCAATAAGAGCATTTAAATGAATTGTCTGTCAAGCCACTGTAGTTTGATTCAAATTAGGACTGGTGGGCCATGTCTAAAGTCATTAGTCCATTCCCATGTGACACATAAGGCTCTACCACCCACCTTGTGACCTTGAGCAGTTACTACACCTCCAAGCTCTATCTTTGGAAAATGAGTACAGGGGTTAGCGCCTACCTCTAGGGTCACTGTGGGGATTTACATACATGAGTTGATACAAATAACGACATGTGGGGTGGACCACTTCCCTTTTGGGTGACAGAGTGAAGACATTCAACCAGTACTTATTGTGTGCCTTCCATGAGCCAGGCACGGGCTGGGTACTCCCTCACTGAGCCTGTGAACTAGGATGTATCAGGGAGGAAGAAATTTTCCTCTACCCTCCTACATTCCTCTGGCTGATCTAAGAATTAAATTGACGTGAGACAGATTAATTGGAGGAAATCAAACAAAATTTTAATAATATGTATGCCTGGGGGAGACCCAGGAAAACTGAGTAACTTGCCAAAACGGCCAAAACCCTCCCCTTAAATACCATCCTCAGGGCTTCCCTGGTGGCGCAGTGGTTGGGAGTCCGCCTGCCGATGCGGGGGACGCCGGTTCATGCCCCGGTCCGGGAAGATCCCACATGCCGCGGAGCGGCTGGGCCTGTGACCCATGGCCGCTGAGCCTGCGCGTCTGGAGCCTGTGCTCCGCAATGGGAGAGGCCCGCGTACCGCAAAAAAAAAAAAAAAAAAAAAAAAATACCATCCTCAGCTAAAGACAAAAAAGGATATTGAAGGTGGGTTGAGTCAGTTATGGGAGGTTATGAGGAAAAGCACAGTAAGGAAGGGTAAGGTTTTACGCAAATTTAAGTCCCTGCCTTCTTCATTGGTAGGTTTTTAGAGATTTGGTCATCATCCTCTTCCTGGTACAGCAAGGGAGACACCCTTACAAATGGAGATTTCCCTTATAAATGTAAATATTTCTTACAAAAGGGTAACTCCCACTAGGTTTTCAGAGTTTTTCCCATGTCTGCTGCTTCTTAGAAAATAACCAGCTTAAAATAATTAATATACCAAAGAAACATACTTGGGGCTGGCAAATTCTGCTCTCCTACAGATGGCCATAGAGACCTTTCTCAAGTAACCACAGACACACACAAATACAAGCAATGATAAGGGCCATGGAAGGAAAAGACAGTGGGCTATCAGAGATGTGCTGGCTGATGAGCAAGAAAGTCAGTCTCCAGTTTCAAGGCATTAAATTGGACAGCACAGTGGTTAAAGCAGGAACTCTGGGTAGAATATTTGGGTTTGCACCCAGCCCCTCCACCTCCTACTAACTGTGTGACCTTGAACAGTTCACTTCACCTCTTAGTTCCCTCAGCGGTACAATGAGCACAGGAAGACACAGTCCTTACCCCACAGGGCTGTTGTGAAGATTACATGGTTAATAGTGTATGGTGCTTAGAACTGTAGAGGTAGATGGCAAGTGCCAAGCTGTAGCTGGCAGAACAGTACCTGACACACACAAGGCCCGCGATAAGTGTAGCTGTTACCTCAATGGTACTTTGGCCTAGAGCAAAACAAAGTGTAATGCTGTCTCAACAGTTTGGCCTAGGAGGACTTAATGAGTTAATTATTTGAATTTCCTTTTTCAGTAAACTCTAGCTGTACTTGGAGAGTTTATTAAAAAAAAAAAAATCCTGATGTGCAGGTTCCTTTCTGAAACAAATGAATTCAAATTTCTAGGGATAGAGCCTGGGTATCTTATTTTTTAGAAATTCCTCCAGTGACCTTAATGTGCAGCCAGGGTTGAGAACCACTGATCCAGGCATTCAAAATGTAAAATGGTTTCAAAATTGTAAACCTCTACAGTGTAATGAATTTATTATTACTGTGGCCTGGACAGTGTACCACCCATGAACTTATAGCACACAAATGACTTGGGCCTTCTGAAGAGTTTAAGTTCCCAGTAATTCCTGTCCTCTTACACCCCCTCCTTTCCCCTGCCCCTCCCCATGCCCCCACTCCCCTCAAGGGCAGAACAAACATCCAGAGAAAAAGCTTCCAGATAAGCCCCCTGCCCCATCTAGTGACTGGCTCCTGCGCATTTCTACCTGGGCTTAATTTGGCAACTGGCTAGAACACACTCTCCTGGGTCGAATTATTTACAGAGAGAGGCCATCCAACCCAACCTAACGTGTGGTGCAGTCTTCTTTGCAGCAAGGTAGCTTTCTGCATCCGGAAAATCTTCAACACGGGAAAGCTAACGCAGATATTTGTTATGAGGGGGGGAGGATAAGGAAGGAATCAGGTTTCAAATCCTTGGGCATTGTTTTTCCATTTATGAATCGATAATTCAAGAAACGAGTTTATCGACTTTTGAGGGGCTTAAGTGCAACGTCCTATAGCTCGATTGGGTCGTGGTTACACTTGGCTGTATACATTTGTCAAAACTCATCGAGTTAAAATCTGTGCCTTTTACTGTGGGTAAAGTACACCTCGAGTTTTAAAAACAGCACAGGGGAAAATAAAGTTGCCAATCAGTGGCTTGCTATAAGGTTCACGTGGAAAGATGAATCAAAGAGGGGAGTCCTAAATTAGCTACAAATGCCCTCTGTGACCTGCCTGCTCTGGCTTACAAGGGAATTAGTGATGTCCGGGAGGGGGGAGACGGAGCCCCAGGCACCGCGGTGTTTCGCCCGGATCTTGCGTGGCCGGGAGTCCTTACCGAGCAGAAGGAAGGACAGGACCCACTGCAGCACCGCCGCCGTCTGCAGCCGCCGCGCCAGCGGGATGTTGAGCGGCGCAAACTCGACCTTCATGGCCCGGCCGGAGCGAGGACTGCGCCGAGCGCTGCCGCCTGGGACCTCGCTGCTCCGCGGCGCCTGCCGGGTGTGCGCTGCCTGCCGGCCCAGCGCCCAGCACCCCGGCGCAGAGGAGGCGGCGACCGCCCCGGAGTGGGCGCGGACTGGACTTAGTCTTGGGTGGGAGGGCGCGCCGGGGCTGAGGCTGGAGGCTGCCAATCACGTGCCCGGGCTCGGGAGCAGCTGCGGCGCCCGGGGCGCATTGGCTGGCGCGCCGCATTGGGCACAAGGGTGGACGAGAGGGGTCACCTGGCACCGTGCCAGAGCTCGGCGACGCGGGCTCCTGCAACTTCGCCCAAGACCTGGGATCTCCACCGGGCTGGTTGATTCAACTGGTGGATTACTGTGCGCGAGGCTTCAGCATGCGCCTTTAAACCCACCTCTTCCTCCGAGGGTGTCTGCAGCTGGGAAAGGGTTAAGATCTCCCACCAGCTGGAGGAAGGCGCAGGAGTTAGGTTCTCTGGAGCTTGGTACCCATCTGTTTGTTGGTCTGTGTTCCCCACACCACCCCCAAACTCTGGGGCCTCCTCATCTTTGTGTCTCAGATTCCTATACGAATCTTGGAAAACTTTCGCTTATTCATTCAAAGGACATTTATTGAATACCTCCCACGTGCCGGGAACCATTCTGGGCGCTGGGGATACACTCAGTAACCAAGTCATTCATCGATTCCCAGAGGGTACAAATTATGGGGGGGGGGGAGCATAAGGAAAATAACCACACAGTTGGGTGTGTAATTGCAAAGTAAAATGCTACTATGAGTGAATGAGAAGGTTCTAGGACTTAGACTGGAAGGTCAGTCTCGGAAGAAGTGACCTTGACTTTAATTATAACGGTGAATCTAATTCAAGCAAAGGGAAGCACATGTGCAAAGGTCCTGTGGCTGAAAGTCAAAGAAGACCAAAATAGTGGGAGCTCAGGGAACAAGGAGGAGAATGGAGTGAAATGAGTCAAAAATGGTAGCCAAGGACCAGATCCTTGCAGGCTGTGTTTAGGGTTCAAGTCTTTACCCTAAGGTTTGCCAGTGAAGGGTTTCAATTATGTGTTAAATAAATGGATGGATTCTAAATTGTGCCTCATGCTGTGAGCGCCCACTACATTTTCTTTGTAAATCTTCCTGTATAGTTGACCAACACCAAGTGGCAGGTAGCTGTCAAGTCATTGCTAGAAGGGATCTGGAAGAGGGCAAAACAACAGAGTTGACTACCCATCCCCCCACCATGCCCCTTTCTCCTTCAACGTTTTAATAGAAAGTTAGATTAAAAATAACAACCACTGGGTAGTTCAGGGGAGCTGTTTGTGACTTTTTGTATGCAAAACTTGCGGTTGTTTTTTTTTGGTTCCTAATTGAGAAATCACTGTTTTGTGTGTGCCGCATTTTCTTTATTTCAAGCCACAGGTCTACTTGGAGGGTCATGCAGCAAGTGGCTTACAAATAAAATCAGAGTCTATGAATAGTGTCAGCACATTAAAAGACAGAACCACTGAATTTTCTTGTCAGGTAAAGAGCTCACATCTTTGGAATCCATGACTTGGTATTATTTATGGCACACCTGAGAGGTACCTTGCTCCGATTAACATTACCATGCTACTCACTATAAAAAAGCCCAAGGGTAAACTACTGAAGATGCTAGGGTCACCATTTTCCGAAGACTGAGTGCTAACCCAACCCATGGACTTCATCACAGCTTTCTTCCATGTAGAATAACGAATTTCACTTTCCTTGGCGTTGATCTGAGGTTCAAACCGCTCCATCGTGACAGCTGACAAATCCTCAGGCTCGAGACTCCAAACGCCAACCCCTTCTGCAGCCCCGGCTGCCATGGCAGCTCCCAGGGCAGTTGTTTCAGGCATCAAGGGCTTCACTACTGGGATATACAGAATGTCTGCTTGTAGCTGCATAAGAATTTTGTTGTTGCTCATTCCTCCGTCTACCTGCAAATGGCTGAGTGCAATTCCACAGTCCCGGTTCATGGCATCCAAAACCTCTCGGGTTTGGAAACAAACAGCTTCTAATGAAGCAAAAGCAATATGGCATTTATTGGTGAATTGGGTGAGCCCACAGATGATCCCTCTTGCACTGGGCTCCCAATACGGTGCATATAGCCCTGAAAAGGCTGGGACAAAACAGCAGCCACAAGAGGAACCTACTTCTTTAGCAAGTTTTTCAATTTCCTCTGAGGTCTTTATAATTCCAAGATTGTCTCTGAGCCAGCGAACAGCAGCACCGGCTATAGCTACCGAACCTTCTAATGCATAATGTACTGGTTTGTCTCTTCCGAGTTTGTAAGCCACTGTGGTCAGAAGGCCATGTTCAGAAAATATACACTTATGGCCTGTATTACATAGTAAGAAACAGCCTGTTCCATACGTGTTTTTGGCTTGTCCATCCTGGAAGCACTGTTGTCCCACCAATGCAGCAGATTGGTCCCCCAAACACCCAGATATTGGCACACCTTCCAAGGCCCCAGCTTTCATTAGGCCATAGATCTCAGAAGAACTCCGGACATTTGGAAGAATTTTCATTGGAACTTGAAAAAATTCACAGAGCTCTTTATCCCATTCCAAAGAATGAATGTTGAAAAGCATCGTCCTGCTTGCATTTGTTACATCCGTACAATGGACGCCTCCACTGGCTCCTCCTGTCAAGCTCCAAATAAGCCATGAATCAATGGTCCCAAAAAGGGCTCTATCTTCTTCAACTGCCTTTTGAACTTTTCTCACGTTGGCAAGGAGCCAACGAAGTTTCACTGCACTGAAGTAGGTGCTAAGTGGAAGGCCTGTCTTGGTCTTGACAAAGTTATTATTTACTGGAATGCTTTTACGAAGACTCTCAACGGTAGATTGGGTTCTTAGATCAAGCCACACCACAGCATTGTAAAGAGGTTCTCCAGTTAACTTGTCCCAGACCACAGTGGTCTCCCTCTGGTTACTGATACCAATAGCTTTTATGTTAGAAGTATTGAGCTGTCCAAGTTTCTCACACGTTTTCTCTATACACTCACAGACGGACTGCAGGATTTCCTTAGGGTCTTGTTCTACCCATCCTTCTTTTGGAAACTCTTGTTTTATTTCCACTTGATGATAACTAAGTAGTTCGGCTGTTTTCGGATTGAAAACCAAAAAGCGCGTCGAGCTTGTGCTCTGGTCCACTGCTCCCACCAACTGCCCCAAAACTGCTTTCTTCGTGGCTGCCATGAAACTCGCTTAGGTCGGCGGGCTGGCGATAGCGTCCCGTTTCCCGGGTGACGGCGGCGGGAGGGGGAGGGGCGGACGGCGAGCCGGGAGGGCCAGCCAGCGCGCGGCCGTAGAACGCAGTATCGGCAAGGAGCTTCTCGCCCCGCCCCTCCCTCTTCTCTTCTAGATTCTTCTAGATTTCTTCCCTGCAGCTTACCCCACTGGTAGTGGTGATGCGTTGAGTACACACCGTGTCAGACATTGTGCAGGGCCCTTCACCAGCCTGAGCTTATCCTGGAGCAACCCCGCGAAATAACTGTTAGCTCATTCGGCAGTTAATGAAGGCCAGGCTCAAAGTCACACAGCTGGCAGAGTGAAGATTCAAATACGGTTTTGTCGTCTAAAACCTGGAAAGGAGTCATCCCTTCATCAGTTGACCCACACGTGGACCAAGTATGTAGGGAATGCCTGCTTTGCACTGGGCATTGCCCTGCGTGCCGATAGCGCAAAGGTGAATTAAGACAGGGTCTCTGAGCCTTTGAGAATTCCCACGCATTCATTCATTGATTATCTATGGAAAGGCTGGTATGTGCTAAGCACTAGGTGAGGAGTGGAGATGGGCTGAATAAGATGGGATGAGTAAGAAAGGTCTCTGTCCTCGTGGGGTTCACGGTCTAGTGAGAGAAACAGAAAATAAACCAAATGTGTGCTAGTGCCTCGAAAGAAACATGCAAGTTCCAGTGATAGAGAATGAGCACCTAATTAGAAGAGACTGGAGGTAACAAGAGTGGAAGTGGGGAGACCCTAAGGAGGCTGTTGTAGGGCGAGAGTAGAGGATGGTGGCTTGGTCTACTGTGTTAGCAAAGGAGAATAGAGATGGATTTGACGTAAGCCTGGGAGATGTGAATGGCAGGACTGATTGATTAATTGGATTCACAATCTATTAGGAGATAAGAAGAGCAGCATACCCGGAGCTCCTTCTCCTAGTCACTTGGAGCTAACTCGTCTGATTCATGCTCTTGTCATCTTCCCCGGGCCCTCAGCAGGTAGAAAAGACCTGTCATACCCCATCATAGCTCCTTTAAGCAAAGCAGGGACCCATGAGGGTCCATCACCATTTTAATGAACAACTAAATCATTCACTCATTTGTTTAACAGTCAACATATGTTTACTTGTGTACCAGGTTATTGGAGGTAAATGGTGAGAAAATTTTAGTTCAACAAGCTATTCAAAACAACTTTTCTGTAGGAGTTTTGTTGATCTCTAGAAATAAAACTAATAGGAAAACATGAACCTTACACGTTTTCTTTCCAAACTACACATTTTGTGGAATAGGGAGCTTACAGCAGAGAAGATGAGGGATTTGCCCAAGGTACCCCAGCCAGTTACTGGCAAGGAGTAGACCTAGATCTCTTTACAACTCTACTAAAACAGATGAGCAGAAGCAGTGTCGTGTAGGATCATGGTTTCAAACTTTGACTTTAGCAGGGGGATTTTTTTTAAATCTTCAAATAACTCCAATTTATAAAAGAAATCAAAGTGAGACTGCTCTTGTTGGAAATGAATGGGGATCCTGACTCCCACCTTCTCAGTATCTTCCTCCTTCCCAAGGTGTATCTTTAGCAAAGTGAAACTGATATCAAACAGTTACAGAACCTCTGAGGGATCAGCAAAACCCAGGTTGGAAACCACTTTTTTTTTTTTTTTTTTTTTGGTGGTGGTGGGTAGGCTAATATTTGGAGAAACACAAAGTTTAAACAGGGTTGCAGTTAAAAAACTATATGTGATATATACGCTTTACTCAGTGCTTACCATCTACCAGGTACTGGGCTACATGCTTTCTGTGCTGTGTTTGATTTAAGCCTCACAGCAACTCTCCAGGGTAGGTACTATTATTCCTTTACCAGTAAAGATAGTGAGGCTAGAGGTCAAGTTAATTGTTCACCTAGTAGGTAGTAAAACTAAGTTTCTGTTTTTTAAAAATAGGCTTGTCTGTTTCTAGAGCCTGAGCAAGTAACTGCCGTACTAAGCTCTTCCTCAAATGATACCACGAGGGAGGAAGGGGATATTGAAACAGAGGAACCGGTCACTGAACCTCTGGTAGAAGAATGCAGAGGACCAACTTTGTCATGGTTTGCGTTGGGGTTAGGTATTCATTCAGTCAACAAATATCGATATTTACCAGTCATATACTATGTGCTTGGCTTTGGGTACATATGAGTGAATAAAACATGCATAACTTTTCAATAATTCAACAAAAATTTATAAATCACCTCTGCCGTGGTTAAGTCCTGAAGTGGCCATGGTGATAGGAAATCAACACTGTCCGGCTTGAAGATCTGAGATTCCGGCGATCGAGTGTGGTTCCTCTTTCCACTTCTCAGCTCTAATTAAGGAATGAGAAGGTGATAGTTTAGATTGCCTTATAGATTACAAAAGCCTATCCTTGGAAATGAATAACTAAAAATCACTTCCTCTTTTTATTTTGTTTCCTGTGCATTTTACCATAGCTAACTCCTACTAACAAGAAGATGACGTTTTTCTATTTTACTGTAGTTTAAGTTAAAATGTTCCTTTCGTTAAGTTTAAAAGGAAACAGCATTCTCTCTAGATTGAGAGGCCTTAAAGGGGACAGTTTAGGACAAAGGTCACTGTTCTGGTTTTCATAAGATGCATTAGTCATAAAGATAATATTTCTCTCTCATTCACACACACACCACATAAACTGTGAACCCAACCATCACAGTTACCATAATTCATTGAGAGTGACTGGCTCGGGTTAAAGTCAAATAGAGGACCATCACTATGGTAATTCTGATGGAATGTCCTTCACGAAATTCTATTCTCAAGGCTCTTCTGAACAAAGTTCAAGAAATTTGCCCAGGCCCCTCTGTTTTCTTACTTTCTTCTCAATGAACTATGTTATCAATCTGACAGGGCTGGAGTATGTTTGTTCTGGGCAAAGTTTCAGGAGTCTTTCCCAAGAGAGTGAGACTTTGTAGCCACCATGATAATGGTCCGAAGTTTACCTTTCCTCTGTGTTTTCTTGTTGCTATAGGCACATACAAGTTCTCAGACTCTATATACTATGCTTTCTTTTCACATTCTCCTTTGAAAGCTCCATTGATAGAGGTTCAATTTTTACCTTTCCATTAGTTAACGTTAATATTTGTTATTTGCTCTACAAAACAGGTGCTTCCATAGCTGCTCTTTTAAACAATTATAATACTATGAACAATTACTCTGAGAAATTATTACGGTAATCACTAATATTTATGAAATGTCCTTTCCCTTCCCATGAACCTCTCTCCCCTTTTGTTTGCACCCAGCCTGGGAACCTACCTGGGGCCCCAGCAACCCAAACAAGGGAAAAACTAGGGGAAAGTGACTGGGAATGCCTACTGCAACCAACCTGGGTCCAGGACAGGCTCTTGAATGAAGCACTCAGCAACTCAAACAGCAGTGTCCTTGGAGGCGTGGCAAAGCAGGCTCCATCATTTACTTCCAGTTTCCAAGAAGGTCCAATCCAATGGACGGGCTTTCACTCACGTTTGTATCTTTCTGGTTGTTTATGGTTACTTGGTATATGACCTGTTGATTCCTCGGATCTATTATTATTACTTTTTTCCCCAACACATGCCATTTCCCCAGCCTGGCTGCTATCATTTCTCCTCTGGATTATTGCAACCTCCTAAGTGATTTCCGTGCCTTGAGTTTCGCCCCTTGAACTACCACCCCTAATCCCTTCTCCACAATGTACCCAAAGTGACCTTTCCAAAATACCAAGTCAATCATGTCATTTCTCTGCTTAAAATCTTTTTTAAGATAAAGTCCAAACTCTAATGTAGTCCTAAAAATTTCAGGGTAATCTACAAAGGGATTAGAATGCCCCAGGAGACTTACAGGAAACGCATAAAAGATTTCAGCCAGAACAGAACTCGTTTTGGATACATAGCAATTACAACAAAGTCAGTTATTGTAAATTGTATCATCTATCACCTCAGTTTGCAACAGCAACCCCACTTTTACTAAGCTTAATAATAGAGCGAATTAATAGTCTCCGATCACTTGGATTGTTACCTGGAATATAAATGTCTAATATTCAAAAGTACTTAGCGTGTTTCAAATTGTTTCCACATACTTTATCCCCAAACCATCCGGAGAGGTCCTACCCTCACTTTATGGATGAGGAAGTGGACACTGTTTGTTTTAGGAGAAGAAATTACAGACATAAAAGCTTACCACTTTATTCTTTTTTCCCTAATCAGAATTTTTGCATATGTTTCTTTTTCTTTTTCTTTTTTTTTTTTTTTTTGTGGTATGCTGGCCTCTCACTGTTGTGGCCTCTCCCGTTGCGGAGCACAGGCTCCAGACGCGCAGGCTCAGCGGCCATGGCTCACGGGCCCAGCCGCTCCACGGCATGTGGGATCTTCCCGGACCGGGGCACGAACCTGTGTCCCTGCATTGGCAGGCGGACTCTCAACCACTGCACCACCAGAGAAGCCCATATGTTTCTATTTTTATCGAGGTATAGTTGATGTACAATGTTATATAAGTTTCCAATGTACAACATAGTGATTCACAATTTTTAAAGGTTATACTCCATTTATAGTTATTATAAAATATTGGCTATATTCCTTGTGCTGTACAATATATCTTTGTAGCTTATTTATTTTATACATAATAGTTTGTACCTCTTAATCCCCTACCCCTATGTTGCCCCCCCCGTTCCCTCTTCCCCACTGGTAACCGCTAATTTGTTTTCTATGGCTGTGAGTTTGTCTCTTTTTTGTTATAGTCACTCATTTTATTTTATTTATTTATTTAACATCTTTATTGGAGTATAATTGTTTTACAATGGTGTGTTAGTTTCTGCTTTATAACAAAGTGAATCAGTTATACATATACATATGTTCCCATATCCCCTCCCTCTTGCACCTCCCTCCCACCCTCCCTATCTCACCCCTCTAGGTGGTTACAAAGCACCGAGCTGATCTCCCTGTGCTATGCGGCTGCTTCCCACTAGGTATCTATTCTACATTTCGTAGTATACATAAGTCCATGCCACTCTCTCACTTCGTACCAGCTTACCCTTCCCCCTCCCCATGTCCTCAAGCCCGTTCTCTATGTCTACGTCTTTATTCCTGTCCTGCCCCTAGATTCTTTATAACTTTTTTTTTTTTTAATTCCATATATATGTGTTAGCATATGGTATCTGTTTTGCTCTTTCTGACTTACTTCACTCTGTATGACAGTCTCTGGGTCCATCCACCTCACTACAAATAACTCAATTTCGTTTATTTTATGACTGAGTAATATTCCATTGTATATACATGCTACATCTTCTTTATCCATTCTTCTGTCGATGGACACTTAGGTTGCTTCCATGTCCTGGCTATTGTAAATAGTGCTGCAGTGAACATTGTGGTACATGACTCTTTTTGAATTACGGTTTTCTCAGGGTATATGCCCAGTAGTGGGATTGCTGGGTCGTATGGTAGTTCTATTTTTAGTTTTTTAAGGAACCTCCATACTATTCTCCATAGTGACTGTATCAATTTACATTCCCACAAACAGTGCAAGAGAGTTCCCTTTTCTCCACACCCTCTAGACCAGCACCTATTGTTTGTAGATATTTTGATGATGGCCATTCTGACTGGTGTGAGGTGATACCTCATTGTAGTTTTGATGTGCATTTCTCTAATGATTAGTGATGTTGAGCATTCTTTCATGTGTTTGTTGTCAATCAGTATATCTTCTTTGGAGAAATCTATTTAGGTCTTCTGACCATTTTTGGATTGGGTTTTTTTGTTTTTTTGTTATTGAGCTGCATGAGCTGCTTATAAATTTTGGAGATTAATCCTTTGTCAGTTGCTTCATTTGCAAATATTTTCTCCCATTCTGAGGGTTGTCTTTTCATCTTGTTTATGGTTTCCTTTGTTGTGCAAAAGCTTTGAAGTTTCATTAGGTCCCATTTGTTTACTTTTGTTTTTATTTCCATTTCTCTAGGATGTGGGTCAAAAAGGATCTTGCTGTGATTTATGTCTAGAGTGTTCTGCCTATGTTTTCCTCTAAGAGTTTTAAAGTATCTTGCCTTACATTTAGGTCTGTAATCCAATTTAAATTTATTTTTGTGTACGGTGTTAGGGAGTGTTCTAATTTCATTCTTTTACATGTAGCTGTCCAGTTTTCCAAGCAGCACTTATTGAAGAGGCTGTCTTTTCTCCATTGTATATTCTTGCTTCCTTTATCAAAAATAAGGTGACCAGGGTATCCCTGGTGGCGCAGTGGTTGAGAGTCTGCCTGCCGATGCAGGGGACACGCGTTCATGTCCCGGTCCAGGAGGATCCCATATGCTGCGGAGCGGCTGGGCCCGTGAGCCATGGCCACTGAGCCTGTGCATCCGGAGCCTGTGCTCCGCAACGGGAGAGGCCACAACAGTGAGAGGCCCGTGTACCACAAAAAAACAAACAACAACAACAACAAAATAAATAAGGTGGCCATATGTGAGTGGGTTTATCTCTGGGCTTTCTATCCTGTTCCATTGATCTGTATTTTTGTTTTTGTGCCTGTACCATACTGTCTTGATTACTGTAGCTTTGTATGATAGTCTGAAGTCTGGGAGCCTGATTCTTCCAGCTGCGTTTTTCTTTCTCAAAGATTGCTTTGGCTATTCGGGGTCTTTTTTGTTTCCATACAAATTGTGAAATTTTTTGTTCTAGTTCTGTGAAAAATGCCATTGGTAGTTTGATAGGGATTGCATTGAATCTGTAGATTGCTTTGGGTAGTATAGACATTTTCACAATGTTGATTCTTCCAATCCAAGAACATGGTATATCTATCCATCTGTTTGTATCATCTTTAATTTCTTTCATCAGTGTCCTATAGTTTTCTGCATACAGGTCTTTTGTCTCCTTAGGTAGGTTTATTCCTAGGTATTTTATTCTTTTTGTTGCAATGGTAAATGGGAGTGTTTCCTTAATTACTCTTTCAGATTTTTCATGATTAGTGTGTAGGAATGCAAGAGATTTCTGTGCATTAATTTTGTATCCCTCTACTTTACCAAATTCATTGATTAGCTCTAGTAGTTTTCTGGTAGCATCTTTAGGATTCTCTATGTATAGTATCATGTCATCTGCAAACAGTGACAGCTTTACTTCTTCTTTTCCGATTTGGATTCCTTTTATTTCTTTTTCTTCTCTGATTGCTGTGGCTAAAACTTCCAAAACTATGTTGAATACTAGTGGTGAGAGTGGGCAACCTTGTCTTGTTCCTGATCTTAGTGGAAATGGTTTCAGTTTTTCACCATTGAGAACAATGTTGGCTGTGGGTTTGTCACACATGGCCTTTATTATGTTGAGGTATGTTCCCTCTATGCCTACTTTCTGGAGGGTTTTTATCATAAATGGGTGCTGAATTTGTCAAAAGCTTTTTATGCATCTTTTGAGATGATCATATGGTTTTTCTTCTTCAGTTTGTTAATATGGTGTATCATATTGATTGATTTGTGTATATTGAAGAATCCTTGCATTCCTGGGATAAATCCCACTTGATCATGGTGTATGATCCTTTTAATGTGCTGGTGGATTCTGTTTGCTACTATTTTGTTGAGGATTTTTGCATCTATGTTCATCAGTGATATTGGCCTGTAGTTTTCTTTCTTTGTGACATCTTTGCCTGGTTTTGGTATCAGGGTGATGGTGGTGTCGCAGAACCAGGTTGGGAGTGTTCCTCCCTCTGCTATATTTTGGAAGTGTTTGAGAAGGATAGGTGTTAGCTCTTCTTTAAATGTTTGATAGAATTCTCCTGTGAAGCCATCTGGCCCTGGGCTTTTGTTTGTTGGAAGGTTCTTAATCCTTCCTTTTCAGTGCTTGTGATTGGTCTGTTTATATCTTCTATTTTTTCCTGGTTCATTCTCAGAAGGTTGTGCTTTTCTAAGAATTTGTCCATTTCTTCCAGGTTGTCCATTTTATTGGCATATAGTTGCTTGTAGTAATCTCTCATGATCCTTTATATTTCTGCAGTGTCAGTTGTTACTTCTCCTTTTTCATTTCTAATTCTATTGATTTGAGTCTTCTCCCTTTTTCTCTTGATGAGTCTGGCTAATGGTTTGTCAATTTTGTTTATCTTCTCAAAGAACCAGCTTTTAGTTTTATTGATCACTGTTATTGTTTCCTTCATTTCTTTCTCATTTATTTCTGATCTGATTTTTATGATTTCTTTCCTTCTGCTAACTTTGGGGTTTTTTTGTTCTTCTTTCTCTATTTGTTTTAGGTGTAAGGTTAGGTTGTTTATTTGAGATGTTTCTTATTTCTTGAGGTAGGATTGTATAGCTATAAACTTCCCTCTTAGAACGTATTTTACTGCATCCCATAGGTTTTGGTTCGTCGTGTTTTCATTGTCATTTGTTTATAGGTATTATTTGATTTCCTCTTTGATTTCTTCAGTGATCTCTTGGTTAAGTATTGTATTGTTTAGCTTCCATGTGTTTGAATTTTTTACACATTTTCCTGTAACTTATATCTAGTATTATAGTGTTGTGGTTGGAAAAGATACTTGATATGGTTTCAATTTTCTTAAATTTACTAAGGGTTGATTTGTTACCCAAGATATGATCTATCCTGGAGGATGTTCCATGAACACTTGAGAAGAAAGTATATTTTGTTGTTTTTGGATGGAATGTCCTATAAATATAAATTAAGTCCATCTTGCTTAATGTATCATTTAAAGCTTGTGTTTCCTTATTTATTTTTATTTTGGATGATCTGTCCATTGGTGAAAGTGGGGTGTTAAAGTCCTGTACTATGATTGTGTTACTGTCGATTTCCCCTTTTATGGCTGTTAGTATTTGCCTTATGTATTTAGGTGCTCCCATGTTGGGTGCATAAGTATTTACCATTGTTATATCTTCTTCTTGGATTGATCCCTTGATCATTATGTAGTGTCCTCTTTGTCTCTTGTAATAGTCTTTATTTTAAAGTCTGTTTTATCTGATATGAGAATTGCTATTCCAGCTTTCTTTTGATTTCCATTTGCATGGAATATCTTTTTCCATCCCCTCACTTTCAGTCTGTATGCATCCCTAGGTCTGAAGTGGGTCTCTTGTAGACAGCATATATATGGGTCTTGTTTTTGTATCCATTCAGTCAGTCTATGTCTTTTGGTTGGAGCATTTAATCCATTTACATTTAAGGTAATTATTGATATGAATGTTCCTCTTACCATTTTCTTAATTGTTTTGGGTTTGTTATTGTAGGTCTTTTCCTTCTCTTGTGTTTCCTGCCTAGAGAAGTTCCTTTAGCATTTGTTGTAAAGCTGGTTTGGTGCTGCTGAATTCTCTTGGCTTTTGCTTGTCTGTAAGAGTTTTAATTTCTCCATCGAATCTGAATGAGATCCTTGCTGGGTAGAGTTATCGTGGTTGTAGGTTTTTCCCTTTCATTACTTTAAATATGTCCTGACACTCCCTTCTGGCTTGCAGAGCTTCTGCTGAATGATCAGCTGTTAACCTTATGGGGATTCCCTTGTATGTTAGTTGTTGCTTTTCCCTTGCTGCTTTTAATATTTTTTCTTTGTATTTAATTTTTGATAGTTTGGTTAATATGTGTCTTGGCATGTTTCTGCTTGGATTTGTCCTGTATGGGACTCTCTGTGCTTCCTGGACTTGATTGACTCTTTCCTTTCCCATATAAGGGAAGTTTTCAACTATAATTTCTTCAAATATTTTCTCAGTCCTTTTTTTTCTCTTCTTCTTCTGGGACCCCTATAATTCGAATTATAATTTTAATGTTGTCCCAGAGGTCTTTGAGACTGTCCTCAATTCTTTTCATTCTTTTTTCTTTATTCTGCTCTGCAGTAGTTATTTCCACTCTTTTATCTTCCACATAACTTATCCATTCTTCTGTCTCAGTTATTCTGCTATTGATTCCTTCTAGAGAATTTTTAATTTCATTTATTGTGTTGTTCATCTTTGTTTGTTTGCTCTTTAGTTCTTCTAGGTCCTTGTTAAACATTTCTTGTATTTTCTGCATTCAATTTCCAAGATTTCAGATCATCTTTACTATCATTACTCTGAATTCTTTTTCAGGTAGACTGCCTATTTCCTCTTCATTTGTTAGGTCTGGTGGGTTTTTACCTTGCTCCTTCATCTGCTCTGTGTTTCTGTGTCTTCTCATTTTGCTTAACTTACTGTGTTTGGGGTCTCCTTTTCGCAGGCTGCAGGTTCGTAGTTCCCGTTGTTGTTGGTGTCTGCCCCTAGTGGCTAAGGTTGGTTCAGTGGGTTGTGTAGGCTTCCTGGTGGAGAGGACTAGTGCCTGTGTTCTGGTGGATGAGGCTGGATCTTGTGTTTCTGGTGGGTAGGACCACGTCTGGTGGTGTGTTTTGGGGTGTCTATAACCTTATTATGATTTTAGGCAGCCTCTCTGCTAACGGGTGGGGTTGTGTTCCTTCCTGTCTTGCTAGTTGTTTGCCATGGGGTGTCCAGCACTGTAGCTTGCTGGTCATTGGGTGGAGCTGGGTCTTAGTGTTAAGATGGCAATCTCTGGGAAAGCTTTCGCTATTTGATATTACGTGGGGCTGGGTGGTCTCTGGTGGACCAATGTCCTGAACTGGGATCTTCCACCTCAGAGGCATAGGCCTGACACCCGACTGGAGCACCAAGACCCTGTCAGCCACACGGCTCATAAGAAAAGGGAGAAAAAATAAATAAATAAAATAAAATAATATAAAATAAAGTTATTAAAATAAAAAATATGTAATAAATTTTTAAAAATTGAAAAGTAATTTAAAAAGAAAGAAGAGAGCAAACAAACCAAAAAACAAACAAATCCGCCTATGATAACAAGCGCTACAAACTATACAAAAAAACAAAACCACCAAAAACCAAAACAAAAAACAAAAAAACCAGACAGACAGGACCCTGGGACAAGTGGTAAAAAGCAAAGCTATACAGACAAAATCTCACAAAGAAGCGTACACATACACACTCACAAAAAGAGAAAAAGGAAAAAATTAATATATCTTTGCTCCCAAAGTCCACCTCCTCAGTTCTGGGATGCTTTGTTGTCTATTCAGGTACTCCAGAGATGCAGGGTACCTCAAGTTGATTGTGGAGATTTAATCCGCTGCTCCTGAGGCTGCTGGGAGAGATTTCCCTTTCTCTTCTTTGTTCGCACAGCTCCCAGGGGCTCAGCTTTGGATTTGGCCCTGCCTCTGCGTGTAGGTCACCGGAGGGCGTCCGTTCTTCGCTCAGACAGGACGGGGTTAAAGGAGCCGCTGATTCGGGGGCTCTGGCTCACTGAGGCCGGGGGGAGGGAGGGGCACGGAGTGCGGGGCGGGCCTGCAGCGGCAGAGGCCAGCGTGACGTTGCACCAGCCTGAGGCGCGCCATGCGTTCTCCCGGGGAAGTTGTCCCTGGATCCCAGGACCCTGGCAGTGGCGGGCTGCGCAGGCTCCCTGGAAGGGGGGTGTGGAGAGTGACCTGTGCTCGCACACAGGCTTCTTGGTGGCGGCAGCAGCAGCCTTAGCGTCTCAGGCCCGTCTCTGGCGTCCGCGCTTTTAGCCGCGCCTGCGCCTGTCTCTGGAGCTCCTTTAAGCTGCGCTCTTAATCCCCTCCCCTTGCGCACCAGGAAACAAAGAGGGAAGACAAAGTCTCTTGCCTCTTCGGCAGGTCCAGACTTTTCCCCGGACTCCCTCCCAGCTAGCCGCGGTGCACTAACCCCCTGCAGTCTGTGTTCACGCCGCCAACCCCAGTTCTCTCCCTGCGCTCTGACTGAAGCCTGAGCCTCAACCCCCAGCCCCGGGTGCGCAGACAAGCCTCTCGGGCTGGTGAGTGCCGGTTGGCAGCGATCCTCTGTGCGGGAATCTCTCCGCCTTGCCCTCCGCACCCCTGTGGCTGTGCTCTCCTCCGTGGCGCCGAAGCTTTCCCCCTCCGCCACTCGCAGTCTCCATCCACCCGCAGTCTCCGTCCGCGAAGGGGCTCCTAGTGTGTGGAAACCTTTCCTCCTTCACGGCTCCCTCCCACTGGTGCAAGTCCCGTCCCTATTCTTTTGTCTCTGTTATTTTCTTTTTTCTTTTGCCCTACCCAGGTACGTGGGGAGTTTCTAGCCTTTTGGGAGGCCTGAGGTCTTCTGCCAGCGTTCAGTATGTGTTCTGTAATTGTGCCACATGTAGATGTATTTCTGATGTATTTGTGGGGAGGAATGTGATCTACATGTCTTACTCCCGCCATGTTGAAGGTCTACCCACTTGTTTTAATTTTTAGATTCCACATATAAGTGATATACAGTCTTTGTCTGACAGCATAATACCTTCCAAGTTCATCTGTGTTGTTGCAAATGGCAAAATTTCATTGCTTTAATGGCTGAGTAGTATTCCATTGTGTGTGTGTGTGTGTGTGTGTGTGTGTGTGTGTGTGTATCTCAATCTCACATCTTCTTTATCCATTCATCTGTTGATGGACCAGGCTGCCACTATCTGTTGCTCTAGTGTGAGATGTCATCAAACACAGCATTGTATTTTCCGGATCTATGTAGGAAGAATTTCAGATCTGACAACATCTCTTTCTCAACTGTTGCCTAACCCACAAGCATTACAGGAAAGTGGCCCAATCATTTCAGAAACTTTCTCTGTGTTACGTTACATGTTTTACAGACAAAAGCAAACATGATCCCACAGGTCTACACAACCTATGTGGTGATGAAAGAGTGAGGTTGTCTACCAACCTTGGTTCTTCTCCTTGATTAGGCAAGGAGAAGAACCAAACACGATTGGTTTTTCCTCACAATAGAAATAATCCTGTTAATTACAATTCTGTAAAATACAAAAGGTACAATGACAAAAATTATCTCACCACCCAAAGATAACCACTTAGCACTTTGGTGTATACCATACTAGCCGTTTTAGTTTTTTTCACACTAACATACATACATGCATTTAAAAAATCATTTTAAGTATATTGTTTAGTAACTGATTTTCATGTAATATGTTGTAGACATTTCTTCATGTTAAAAATTTTAGTATCATTTTTAATTTTGCATGGTATTCTATTGTATGGAGGTATCAGAATTTATTTAATCAAGTCCCACATTGTTGTACATTTAGGTTGTTTCCAAATTTTCTGTATTACAAACAGAATACTTCCTTGATTACTTCCTTAGAATAATCCCAAGAGTGGAATTTCAGGATCAAAGAGGATACATATCTAAAAGTTTGATTCTTATTGTCAAGCTACTGTTTATATTCCTGACAGGTGTGCCTATGAGTGGCAGCTTTCCAAATCTTTGCCAGCACGAGGGCAGATCATTTATTTCTTTAATCTTTGCCACTCTCCTTGGAGAAAATATCCCTGCTTTCACTGTTGTTTTAATTTGCATTTCTCCTCCCCTCCTCACTTTTTGTTTTTTGTTTCTATTGGTTGAATTGTTTGTTACTATTCTTTGCCCATATTTTTCTATTGAAGTATCTATTTAAAAAAAGAAAAGATAATACAATAGATATAATATATAATAATATATTATTAATTATATAAATATACGATATTCCTATCATTAAAAGAAAACTTCAAATATTTATCTAGGGTCTGCTCTGTGCCAGTCACTGTTTAAGGCTCTTGGCGTATATTAGTACACAAAAGTCTCTGCTCTATGACATTTATGTTTTATCAGGGAAAGACATTTATATCTAATAACCATAATGAATAGTATAGTCAGGGATACTTCTTTCTGAGAAGACTTGTTGGAGCTGGCCCTGCAGGAGTCTGGGGGCAAAAACATTGTAACAGAGGAAACTGCTGGATCTAAGGTGGACCACTGCCTGATGTGTTTAAAAACTTGCATGGAGGCTGCAGATCTTGGATAGAAAAATTCCTAAATTAACCCATAAATTACATTTGATTCCTAGTAAAACATCAAAAGAATGTTTTTCAGAACTTGACAGAATTCAAAGCTCATGTAGAAAAAGTAACATGAGAGAATAGTCAGGAAATTTTTGAAAAAAAGCATTGAACACTTTCAAATATTAAAATGTATTATAAAGCTATAATAATTAAAATAGCTTTGTACTATCAATGGAATAGATAGTTCAGCAATATACCCAAATATATATGGAAATTTAATATGTGCTAAAGAAGGTATTTCAAATCTCTGGGGAAAAAGAAGTTTATTTTATAAATTTTGTTGGGCTCACTAGAGAGCTGTTTGAAAACAAAATAAAGCTGGTTAATTCACCATCTCTCAAAACCAAAACAAATTTCAGAATGATCTGAGATTTAAATGGAGAGAAAAAAAAGAATCCATTCAAGTCCTCTAAGAAGTATATGTGATTTAAAAAAATAATAACTTCGCGTGGTGAAAGACCTATAAAACAACATAACATAAAACCCAGAATCTATAAAGAAAAACAATCATAAATTAGACTCTAATTTAAATAAAACTCTTAAAAATGCCCCTTCTGAAAAAAAAAACTTAAAACAAAATCAAATGTGAAGTATTCCGATTGTGTTTCTACTCAGCTATAGGCCACCAAGCATTTGTCTCCTTCACCCCGCAAAAAGAGGGCCACATTTATCTCTTGTTCCTCAATCTTCATCTTAACTTCCTTAAAGGTATACTAGATAAAGCAGAACACTACCAATATTTTTGAAACCCTTTGGGTATCTCAACTCCCTAGGCTTCGTTCCTTCTATCCCACTTAGAACTGACTAGTCTCAGATTTTGTGTTTCTCATTCCTTTTCCTTTAGTTTCACTATCTATTTATGTATGCCTAAATAATATACTCTTTAGGTTATCCTATTTTTCATTTTTATATAAATCGCACCATACTGTATATATACTTTTGTGGTTTATTTATTTTTTTGTCCAAGTTTATACATGCAGTTGTAGTTCATTTATCTCATAGCTGTATGGTGCTTCACTGTATGAATTTATAATTGTTTACATGTTTTAGTATTGATAGACATTGGGATGTTTCCACTTTTTTGTTATAATGAACATTGTAACAGAACATTCTTATTTGGTCTTCCAGTGCACATGGGTAAGAGTTTCTCTGGGGAGTATTCCTGGGTTCCTAATTGCTGGGTAGTAGGGTACACACACGCTCTGCCTTTCTAGGTAGGTAAGGCCATAATTTTCCAAATTGGTTGTATCAATTTATACTCCCAAGTTCTTGCCAACATCTGGTTTTGTCAGACTTTCACATTTTTACCAATCTGGTGGGTATAAAAATGTATTTCATTATAATTTTAATTTGCATCTTCCTAATTTCTAATGTATGGAGAGCTTTTTTCATGTTTATTGGCCAGCCCGTCTTTCAGTTCTAGGAAATGCTGCCATCTCATTCCTGCTCTCAGTCTGGCTCTAAAATTAGACAAGAGAAGCACGTATCTACATTTTGTGATATACTATTTCAACATTTTCCAAATACCTTCCTTATCTGTCAGCCAATGCCATTTGTGATGAGTACTTGTGGCCTAGTTTTCCCTTTTCCATTAGATTATCCTAACAGTTTAGCTAGTCATAGAGAAGGCACAGGGTACCTGTGCGTGAGCAAGGATAAAAAGCAGGATGGGTCAGTTGTGGCACTTGGGAGATGGGAACAGAATGCCTCTGGGTAGTCTGAGAATAGCAAGAAACTGACTAGGAAGATAACAATAATGACAATGCCCAATTTCCAGGACTTAAGACACAAGAACTATGATTGTCATTTATGAGTATTATTTCTAATCCTTACAATAATTCTCTAAGATGTACATTATTATCATCTCTACTTTACAGGTAAGGAAACTGAGGTTAAAGGCCACAGAACATCTTGGGGTGCCCAAAGGAGAGAAGGTCAGCATGCAATAATTCAGGAAGTCCTTTATTCATTGATTCATTTTTCACTGAGTACCAGTTTGAGAGCAGAGAATTTTATTTGGCATTGGAGATATTTGCCATTGACGTGGCCTCTGCCAGGCTATTATGTTGCATACTGGGGAGGGATTGCCTGCAGCTATAGAGGGAAGTTAATATAGTAAAAAACTGCTTGAATGGCAGTCAGAGAGACCTAAATCCCTCCCAGCTTATGTCCCCTCACCTGAATGGCCTTGGGGCCCTTACTGTACAGTATAGAGAGGATAAGGGCAACGCTCCCTCATGGAACTGTGTCAGCTCTGCCTTCTGAGTTGGGTGACTCAGAGTGGGCCTCAGTTTTACCATTTGTAAACTGAGAATAATGGTAGCACCTATCCTGGTGTATTAGTCTCCCATGGCTGCTGTAACATTTCCACGAACTTGGTGGCTTAAAACAAAGAAATTTATTCTCTCACAGCTCCTGGGGTCAGAAGTCCAAAATCAGTTTCACTGAGCTCAGGTCAGTGTATCCAGAGACACGACAGGACTGCTCTAGAAGGCTAGGAGAGAATACTTCCTTGCCTCTGCAGTTCCTGGTGGTTGATGGCATTCCTTGGTTTGTGGCTGCATCACTCCAATCTCTGCTCCAGTGGTTACACTGCCTTCCCTCTTCTGTTTTCCTCAAATCTCCCTCTAACTTCCTCTTATAAAGATACATGTGATTGCATTTAGCCCCCCCTTTTTTTTTGAATTGGTAGTTTTATTTTATTTTTTTACATTTTATTTATTTTTTTGAATTTTATTTATTTTATACAGCAGGTTCTTATTAGTTATCCATTTTATACATATTAGTGGCCCATTTTGATAATCCAGAAGAGTCGCTCCATCTGGAAATCTTTAACTTAATCTGAAAAGACTGTTTCCATTTAAGGCAACATTTACAGGTTCTGGGGATTAGGGCTTGATATATTTGTGGGTTGTTATGCTGCCTATTACACTGAGGGTTGTTAGAAGGAGATCTGCTAAGGCTGGCAGAGGATTGAGCCCAGCATCTGCCCGTACAGAACAACGAGTAAATGTCAGTCTGTTTCCTCTTTTAAAAAGACGTTTCTAAGGAAGCCTCCCTAATGGTGCTGCTGTAAGGTTCAAAAAAGCACAGTTGTAACACGTAGCAGGGTGTAGGAGATCGAGGAATGAGATAAAAGCAGATCTACTAACAGTTTCTCTCGCTCCCACTACTTGGTTTTGCACATCCTTCTCTCCAGGCCGCCTCAGACCCCGCCTACTCACAGGCTCGCCCCCTCCCAGGTGGATTGTTCTCCACCACGAGGTCCCGTCCCCATACGCACTCTCCCCTCGCCCCGCCCCCCTAGCTTGGCGTCCTCCGTCCGTAGTGTGTTGGAGGCGTGAGGGCTTTCGCGGGCTGTTCATTTTATTGCCCATCAAATCCTAGCCCATTTTATCCGAGTCTGTCTCCCTTTTCAGCCTCTAATTTATTCACCCAACGAAACTAGATTTACTGAGGTTAGTGGTGGCAATTTACCTGCTTTCAGGTGAGAAAAGAGAGGCGGAGCTTTTGGAAGAAGACTGGCGCTACTCAAGACAGCCCGACCAAAGGGGCCGGGTCCTACACACCTCGGTCGCCAAGCCCCCGCCAGCTCGCCGCGCCGAGGCCAGCTCGCCGCGCAGGCGCAGTGGGCCGGACTCGCCATGCCGACTGTCAGCCTGAAGCGCGATTTGCTCTTCCGAGCTCTGGGCCGGACCTACAGTGAGTACACGTCCCACAGCCTGGGCTCTGCGCCCCTCCTCAGAGGCTGGGACCCCCTGCAAAAAGGCATCGTGGCAACGTTCATGCTGCCCCGCAGGTTTTGGCCTTGGGCGTTCGAGTTCTGGATAGAGAGGGCATAGAGTCCCCGGCGGCCCTGCTGGGCCGATGTAGCCTCTGGGAACCGGTGTCTCCGCGGGTGCCGTTGCATCACCGGCACGTGCTGGGCTCGCTGTGTCATTCATTCAGCGATATCGAGCGCCTGCTCCGTGTCTGATGCCAGGGGATAGAACAGGAATGAAGCTCCGGGTTGCCTCCCGAGTGTAGTTCATTAAGTGCAATAAGAAGAGCGCTGTGGGAACTCCATTTGTGAGCAACAGGGTGTGTGTGGGGGGGCGGCGGCCTTCTTTCCTAGTTTTATTTACGTTTACTGAGCGCCTGTTATGTGCCAGGCACTGTTCTAAGTACTTTGGGAACACAGCGGTGCACAGGGTACATAAGGTCCACGTTCACATTCTGATGAAGCAGGCAGATAATAAAACCAGCATATTAATAAGATGATTTCGGATAATGTTAAGTGCTAGCAGGGAAACAAAAAAGATATTGTGCTAAGAACAGCATTAGATAGGGTGGTAACGTGGGCTGAGCCCAGAGTGACAAGGAGTCTTTACTTGGTGGGCTTAGTCTTCAGGCTACGCTTCATCTCTTCAGTTTTAAAAACACTACCATTAAAAAAAAAAGGGAGAAATATTAAGTACGATTATCAGTTACCCTATACATGTAGCAGTTGAAGTGACATCTGCCATGTCCCATATCATCAGCTTGTGTGACAGCAGTGATAATTGGTTTGTGAGAGCTGTTTTTGGTTTTAGGGCTCAATATAACAAAGGCCTAGTAGGTTTAACAGATACTGCTTCCTACAGTAAGATATTACTGTGAAAATAAAATTAGCTTTTTAAAACGTTTCTTAAGGTGCATTTTTAGATACTATGTGCAGTTGACCCTTGAACAATCCAGGTTTGAACTGGGTGGGTCCATTTATAGAAGGAATTATTTTCAACAGTAAATACTAAGGTACTGCATAATCCATGGTTGTTGAATCCTCCCATGCGGAACCCAGGAGGGCCAACTGTAAGTTACAGAGATTATGGACTTGGTGGAGGGCTGGGAACCCCTGATCCCTGCCTTGTTCAAGGGTCAGTTGTATTCTTAAAGTGTTATTCTCCCTAGGGTTCTGCCCTAAGTCCCTGAAAATAGAGGTAATACTCTTGTCCTCTAAACAGGGCTCTGATTCCCTATACTTTTTATTTCATACTATGCTTTTTTATATTTCTTATCCATCCTTCTAAACCATATTCTCACTAATTGTGTATGATATACCTGAATTACACAAGATGGTGTGTAGCAAAAATTTGTTCAGTACATCTGTGATCAGTTCCCACCTGTGTATCCATATCTGGGAAAGTAAGAAATAAGTCAGATTTTAAAAAAGGATGATTTATAACCTGTTTACTGTCATCTGATGTTTTAATATATTCTCTAGATGCCTTTTCCCCTTTTCCATATTGAGAGAGATCAGGTAAGCTTGATTACCCATAATTATCTGTGCACTACTGACTCATTAAAATTTCAGTCAGGAAGATTGATGTTGAGGTGTACTTCAGATGGGTCAGAGATAATACTTATCATTAGTTTATATTTCACATGTTCTTTCTTGAAATCTTTTAAATGTAAATTAGGTTGAGGTCAAAGTTGGAAAAACATGTTTGGCGAAGCATCCCGTTTGCAAGCGGTGTGGATCCGCCTTGTTTCTTACCCCCTCCCCCCTTTTCTGTCTTCCTCTTTTTTCCTTGTTTTCAGGTAACGTCTCATTCCCTCTTTTCTATCCCCATTCCCTCTTTTGTTTTCAGTCCCTCTAGGGCTTTCTTTTTGTCTGTCCTAAATTCCATTGTTTCATCAGTCATTGCCTTTCACCACTTACTTGCTTATCAAAGATAAGCAAAGGATATTTTTCAGGCTGCTTTGATTCTGTTCATTTTGCTCCTCTGGGGCAGTTTTGTCTCCTTAGTCTACCTTTTTTATTGCCTTTCTACTCAGATGTTTCCTCTTGCCACTCGTTTTTTTGTTAACTGGTTTGTTTTCACTGTTCTTCAATTCTGGCCCTGTTCTGCCTTGGTGTAATTGCTGGCAATGCGGCCAGAGCCACCTGTGTATATCATGAACCTTGAAGATATAGTTACTTAGGTGTGTCATTTTGTTAGAGGGAATCATTGATCACGATTTCATTGTTGATTCGTCTAAGTGCATGAAATACAGCTGAAAGGAATAAAACAAATTGTATGATAATTAGGACTCAGTAGAGGATTCAGTGTATTTTAATGATTCTGCACGATTTGTTAAGTAACCATTTAGTTATGTATTACTGCATAATTAATTACCCCCAAATTTAGCAGCTTAAAACAACAGTCATTTGTTATATGTTTCTGAGGCCCAAGGATTGGGAAGTGGCTTAGCTGGGTGGTTCTGCCTCTCACCTGGTTGTAGTAAAAGTGTCAGGACTCTAGTCATCTCAAGGCCTAACTGGGGCTGGAGAGTCCAATTCCAGGTTCACTCAAGTGCTTGTTGGCAGGCTTGAGTTCCTTGCTGAGTTTTGGTCAGGGATTTCAGTGCCTCCCACCTGGACCTCTCCATAGGACTGCTTGCAACATGGCGGCTTGTTTGTCCCAGAGTGAGAGGTCCAAGAGAGCAGGTAGTTGAGAGAGTGTTCAAGATAGAAGCCACAGTTTTTACTAAATCTCGTAAGGGATACACCATCCCTTGCCGTATTCTCTAGGTCACACAGACCAACTCTGGCACCGTGTGGGTGGAGACTACAAAGGTGTGAACACCAGGAGGCAGGTGTTCTTGGAGGCCATCTTGGGGACTGACTACTGCAGTCTGCCCCCTGGCCCCCAGTGATTCATGTTCCTCCCACATGCCACATACACGCCCTCCCAAGGCCCCCGGAAGTGTCATCCCATTACAGAAGCAGCTCAGAAACCAGAGTCTCATCAGCTAAATCGGGTCCAGTTGTGGATGGGGCTCTTCGGGTGTAGTTCCTTAAGTAGAGCTGATTGAGTAGAATTACTCTTGGCCTGAGAGACTAAAGAGACAGGTTATCTGCCCCACCTGCACCTAACATACAGTGGTGGCACAGGCATAGGACATTCTTCTTCGAATGGGGAAGATGGGAGACCCGAAGGAGTTACTAGTCTATGGCAGTTCTGAAGCCGAGCTGGCAAGTGTTGCATGTTTTGGTCAGATCTCCAGGCCTGGGATCACTGTCCATGGTTCTGCCCTAATTTCTAGGCTCTTGGTTCCACTCTCTGGGTGATCCTCATTATTTTATTTTTTGGTGAAAGAAAGCACGTGCTTTACAGCTCATTAGTTTTCTTGGTCTACTTTCCACTGATAGAATTTTGGGGGCTCAAAGACTTCATTTTGTCCCGTCTCTGTCCCTTTCAGCTCCAGCTTGCCATGTTTCTGCATATGTTTTTTGTTGTTGTTGTTAAACTTTCTGGGTCTTTGGTCAGTTTTGCTGGTTTCCACTTCATTAGTCAAAAGACACACCGCCCACAGATCTCTGAAATAAGCTGTTTTGTACTTTGGGCTTCTGCTGATACAGGGCTCTTATTTAAGCTCAGCTGTGTGACCGAATAAATTTGTGAGGCACGCCCTTATTTTCTTTATATGTAGCGCCTTTTGTCTGAATGAATAGTGCCTTTGATTTTACTGCGTCTTAAGATTTTACAATCATGTCCTTGATTCATCTTTCGACCACGTTTCCCTGGAAATGCTCTGGATTTGCTCTTTGATCAGAAGTCATTTTTTTTTAACATCTTTATTGGAGTATAATTGCTTTAGAATGGTGTGTTGGTTTCTGCTTTATAACACAGTGAATCAGCTATACGTATACATGTATCCCCATATCCCCTCCCTCTTGAGCCTCCCTCCCACCCTCCCTATCCCACCCCTCTAGGTGGTCACAAAGCACCAAGCTGATCTCCCTGTGCTATGCGGCTGCTTCCCGCTAGCTATCTATTTTACATTTGGTAGTGTATATATGTCCATGCCACTCTCTCACTTTGTCCCAGCTTACCCTTCCCCCCCACCATATCCTCAAGTCCATTACCTACATCTGCCTCTTTATTCCTGTCCTCCCCCTAGGTTCTTCAGAACCATTTCTTAGCATTTTTTTTTTTACATCTGGGGAGGCTGAGGATTCTTAAAACCATTAGGTCCTGGCTCCTTTTTGTTTAATAGTCTTTCCTTTAGTTTATCTGTTCTCTCACGGTCTAAACCAGGCGACACTTTCAGCACTGGTTGGAAACGTTAGTTAAGTCACCTGGTTGAGTAGGTACCTTTTCCCCAGTCCCCATAACTGTAGGCAACAGTGTTGCTAAACTTTGCCTCTACATAAAAAGGATACCCCTTCTGTCAGTTTCCAGTAACACTTCCTCACTTTCCTTCATATCCTCACCTGCATCCTTATCAGAGACTGAGGCTTCTGTTAACAGCTTTGTCAAGGCGCTTTAGGTTTTCATTTACACTCTCAAAGCCCACCTCCTCCTGATTCCAAAGCCTTCCCCATGTTTTCCCGTGTTTTGTTATGGCAGCACTCTACGTCCAGGGACTGACGTCTGTGTTAGTTATCTGTTGCTGCATAACAAATTACTCCAGTACTTAGGGTAAAACAGCAAGCCTTTATCATTGCACACAGTTTCTGAGAGAGGAGTTGAGGGAGGAGTGGCATAGCTGGGTGATCTGGCTCTGGGTCTTCCTCCAGGTTGCAGTCAAGCTGTCGTGTCAGCTGGGCCTGCAGTCATCTCACGGCTTGGTTGAGCTGGAGTTTGCTTCCCCGCTCACTCTTGTGGTTGTTTGAGACGTGAACGGTGTGAGTACCAGGAGGCAGGGGTCATGGGGGCCTCTGTTATTTCCTGCCCTAATTAGCTGACTTCTTTCTCCTTTTTTCATCATATCTCTTCCTGACATGAACCTCACGCTTCATTCATATGGAACGTCCCAAATTTGCCATGCGGTTGTCTCATTCCCCACAGTCCCTGCCTAATAAATTCATCCTTTCTGTGAAGCCTTCACTGACTGTCAGTGGAGTTGATTGCTTTCTGTGTGCCAACTCAGTACCTTGCACTTACCATAACTGTATTTACACATCTGGTTTACTAGAGTAGTTAAGGCAAGAATTGTATTTTATTTATCTCTGTAGCCCTGGCACCTAGTACAGTGCCGACACATAGTAGGTGCTCAATAAATGTTTGTTAAATTGAAGTTTAATGTCAGGAACAGGAATCTTAAGATCAGCTTCTTACTAGAATATACTAGTAATGATGGTTTGTGTTCAGTTTTTGGTAACAAGGAAACCCTGACAATGCTGTATCAGGTGGCAAAGCAAAGTAGGATATAACTTTAAAGTAAGGAAGAGAACTATTAATTGTTGCAGACCTACTATATTTCAGGGCACTATGCTGGGCCCATTATCTGCATGAACTCATTTAAGTCTTTCCAACAGTTGCATGCTACAAATAAGGGGCTGTAAAATGCTACTTTATGGATGAGGCATAGGAATCAGAAAGTTTACATGAAGTGCCAAGCTCTCCACTGGTAAGTGGAACAGTCAGAATTCGAACTTGGATGGATCTGGCTCCAAAGCCAACTGTCAGGCCACCTCAGAGAATTTTAAATGATAGGATTTATATGACGTTATTCCTTTATGTTGGATCTGTGATTTGGAGCCTACTTTACATTGGCTCCCTGCTTAGCAAGTTTTTTTCTTCCAAGTAAGTGTAAACTCCCTAGTGCAGGTAAGCTAATTCTGTAGCTGATATTAGATGAATCAGCCCTTTTTAAAATAGTTTTGGTTTTCTTAAAAAATGTTTTTTGGTCAGGCTTTTTTTGTTTTTAAATGGAGATATCTGATGCCTGATATTTAGTATGCTTGGTATAAGATGATTAAAAAAATGCAGTTTCTATGCTATTTTCATTTGTACTGAACAGATTAAAATTAGCAATCTCTTTTTTTTTTTCCTAGCTGACGAAGAATTTGATGAACTATGTTTTGAATTTGGTCTGGAACTTGATGAAATTGTATGTATTGGATATTTATTTCTCTAATATTCTGTGTATAAGTTCATTATATTTTATCTTTGTTACCTTACGGTTAGACCAAATGGAACATTTGTGGGTCGTGGTGCTTTCTGTGTTAAGGGGCTAAGCTCTGGTTCTAAGAGTGTTACTTTGTGTAAAATCTCAAAAGGGGTTCATGCCTTATTCTGATACAGTACCCTCAAGTCATCAGGCTAGAGCTGTGGAGGTGGATAGACCCTCTCAGGTAACCCCAGAATAGAAGCAGTCTCCCGGGCAGTGAGGTACCATTTGCAGATAACCGGATGGAAGGGGTCCACAAGCAGTGGGAACTTTGCTTCAGCCGGAGCTGCTGTGTCCTTGGCCTCTGGCTCCCCCTCCTTCACTTCCTCTGTGTCCCACCCCACCTTCCTCCGTGCCTACTTAACCAGCGTTAATTCATTCTTCATTTATTACTCTATACATTGATCTTGTAAAATGATCTCCTACTTTTTGAAGAATTGCTTGTAAAAATGATTTTGAAACATTTTCCTGGTCTTTTGATTATATAATGATTAAAATGTTGAAAAAATAGCTTTATTTACCAAATATATTATTAATAATGATAATGTACTAGAGACACTTTACTTGTAACTAAAAAGATAATTTAATATGTCTCTGGTAATTAGTATTATTTTTTACCCCAAGCCTTCTTGATCTGTTCAGTGTTTTATAACACAATAAGGTTTAAAAAAACCTCAGACTGACAAAAACCTATATTGTTCTGCCTTGTGTTTCCTGTTGCTTCTTAACTAATGTTGCAGAAAGTTTTTTTTATATTAGTGAGCATCCATATGCTTAAGAAGTCAGCTGAGATCTCTGTAGTTTATATTAAATTGTTATTAATTTTATTAGAACTCAAAATTATGCTTGAGGCTTTGTGATATCTAAGAGCATTGTACTGGATATCAGAAAAATGGAGGAATAGTTCGAACTCCCACACTTACTAGCTGTGGAACGATGGACAATTACATTGCCTCTCTGGGCCTCCTTTTCATCTGTGAAATAAGAGGTTTGCATTGTATGATCCCTATAGATCCCTCAGGCTCTGAAATTTCTGTAGTCATTGATTGCCATAACATTTTTGTTAGCATTGAGAAACCCAGTCTTCACATATGATCTTTTTTTTTTTTTTTTTTTTGCTGTACGCGGGCCTCTTACTGTCGTGGCCTCTCCTGTCGTGGAGCACAGGCTCTGGATGCGCAGGCTCAGCGGCCGTGGCTCATGGGCCCAGGCGCTCCGTGGCACGTGGGATCTTCCCAGACCGGGGCACGAACCCGTGTCTCCTGCATCGGCAGGCGGACCCTCAACCACTGTGCCACCAGGGAAGCCCCACATATGATCTTTGTATGAACTGAGGTACTGAAAATGGAAGAAGGCTTAGGCAGCTGTGTCTTTTTTGTAAAGGAATTAGGCCATTTTTTTGTTTGGATGCCCTCTTTTCTCAAGTTACCACATTTTCTTCCCTTCTTTATATGGGTTCCCCCTGAAATCCAGCACCCGCATGAGGTGACTTCTCTTTCTTCACTAAAATGTTAGCAGTTTTATTGCCCCCTTTAATTGAACTCTGTTTAAATTCTGATTTCTCCTCCTGCCTCTTCTCATATCCTCCCCCATCCCCGCATTTCTTTTCTCCTCTCCTGCTCCCTCCTCTTCCTCCTCTTTGTCCTCTTCTTTTTTTATTTTTAAATTTTCCCTAATTTAAAAAATTTACCTCCTGAGTTTGAGATGGCCAGTGGAGGTGTCCCTTGGAGCCCATAGTCAATGAGCGCCGTGAGCCCTGCGCAGTCCCAGCATCATATGGACTCTGTGATTCCTCAGGTGTGGCTCGGGCACGTAGTGCTTATCGACAGGAAGTGAATTCTTCTGCATGCTGTGCAAGTGTAGACTATAATTCTTTGGGCAATAACTTGAACTGCTTATATTTTGGCAGTGGGAGAGGGAGAGCATCATGTAAAACAAAAATTATCACTTATTTTGATAGGAATTCATCAGTTATTTTAGCAGGTTGTTGGTGGTAAAAATAGCAGGAGTTCCAGTTAAGTGGGGATTCCAGATAATTAGTGGGTAACATTAACAGTTGGAATATGGCTTTTAAGCATTTTGATTGAAAATTTCTTCAGTATACATACAGTTCCCTGCTGGAGTAAACAGAGAGAGCAGAATTTAACTTCTTGGCAATGGTTGTTTTTAAGAAAATCTGTAGCGTGGTTATTGAGATAGTCTAAGCTTTTTGCCACTGCATTAAAAATTATTCTAGTGGTATTTTTCTCTCTTTTTCCTCTTGTTTGCTTTCATTCTTGCTGCTCTGTAGATTGGTTTTACTGTCATTAGATTGCTTCCCATCATACCTATAATCCCTTCTAATTTACACCAAGCTTCTGATAATCTCTTCAAATTTTTTTTTTTTTTAATATTCATTTATTTATTTGGCTGCACTGATGGTCTTAGTTGCGGCATGTGGAATCTTTAGTTGTGACATGAGGGATCTAGTTCCCTGTGCAGGAATCGAACCTGGGCCCCCTGCATTGGGAGCATGGAGTCTTAGCCACTGGACCACCAGGGAGGTCCCCTCTTCAAATGTTTTTTCTTGTTTTTATAGTATTACTCTCATTCTCCTGTTGTTTGTAGGCTTGGGTGCCCATAGGATTTAGCTTTTTAGAGTCATTATCTTATAAAAAGTTGCATATCTTTAATCTTTTTTTCTTTTTTTTTGTTTGGCCGCGAGCTGTGGCTTGTGGGATCTTAGTTTCCCGACCAGGGATCGAACCCAGGCCCTCGGCAGTGAAAGCGCAGAGTCCTAACCACTGGACCTCCAGGCAATTCCCAACATAGCTTTTATTTGGTGAATTCTCTGTACTTTGTCTCACTGACACTTTTGTTGTTATTGACCTGTGTTCTTTTTGGTGTTTTCATTTTCTGTTTAGATTAAGGATGGGCAAACTTCTTCTGCCAGATAGCAAGCTTTCGAAGGCTGTATAGTCTCTGTCACAATTCAGCTGTTGCAGTTTGTAGATAACAATAGGTAAAATGTAAGTGAATAGGCTTGGCTATGTTTCAGTAACACTTTATTTACAATAATAGGCGGCAGGCATGATTGGCCCACTCCTTGTTTTAGATGGATTTCTGCTGCTCTGGAAAGAACACGAATAATGCAGTTACTACTTTATAGGGCTACTTTTTCAAAAGAATTTGGATTTATTTAGTTTTATTTTAACTTTTGGGTTTGTTTTAGACATCTGAGAAGGAAATTATAAGTAAGGAACAAGGTAATGAAAAGGCACAGGGGGCCTCTGATGTTGTTCTCTACAAAATTGATGTTCCTGCCAATAGATATGATCTCCTGTGTCTGGAAGGATTGGTTCGAGGACTTCAGGTCTTCAAAGAAAGGTAAGGGAATATGTTCATTTAATACCTGACTAAGTTGGCTTTCTTTTTTCTTTGCCTCTCATTATCAGCAACCCTGTTTAAGTTTCTAGAAAAAAACTTGTTGGACAGGTACACAGCTTTGGGTCTGCACAGAGGGATGATTGGAGCCTTTAGATTGTAGCCGTTTGAAAATTTGCCTGAATATTGAGTCATAGCCTTTCATTTTGGGAGTGTATTTTAAAGCTGGAGTGGTTAATGATTTTATGGCATCTTAAAAAACTTTTTAATGGGTTCATGTGAGTTCTTTAGTAATCCAACTTGAGTAGAAAGTTTGTTGGGTTTGTTAAAGGCTGGGAGAAAAGTAGAGGTGGCACAACTATATGCTGTTTTCTTAAGAATTCTGAGGAAGCTTGGGAATGGAGCCTCCTAAGTGGAAAACTGAAGATCTTACGTTGGCTGTGGGCAAGTTAATTGACTTTTCTAGTTTCAGTCTCCTAATTTATAATGAAGAATATTTTTAAGTCCTCTTCCAGCTCTTCATGTAATGCATATAGAAAATGATGAATGTATGAAGTGAAAAAGAGGTGAAACAGTAAAGCTATCAAAAATAATTATTTTTGGTTTTGATTACTTACTCATTATCTAGTCAGTCGCAAAAGAGTAAGAGCCTCAGGCTGATGGGCTAGACTCTGCAACTGTGAGGCCTTCGGATGAGTGATGGGTGCTGGTGAAAGGATGATAATTAGGCATTTGGTTAATGTGGTGAAAATTTGGGGGTTGACCCAGGTGCTTCTCTGCATGACAATCAGATGTTTATATTTTAGGGTCAGGGATTAGCCCTTACAGTGTGTTTCCCAAACCTGTCCATATGTATTTCTGTTTTTAATAGGCACCTCATATGATTTTTATGATGAGACTGAATTAGGAAAGTGACTTAAAACCTTTGTTACTCAAAGTGTGGTCCATGGGCCAGCATCATCTGTAACACCTGGGAGCTTGTTAGAACTGCAGAATTTCAGCTTCTACCCAAGACCTATTGAATCAGAATATGTGGTTTAACAAATTCCCCAGTTGATTGTAGGCATGTTGAGGTTTGAAAAGCACTGACTTAAAACAGTAGTTCCCACCCACTTCTGATGATAACAGTCACCTGGACTCTGCCTTCAGAATGTACTGTTTACCAGGCCTTTCCCTTGAATATCCTGATTCGTTAGGTCCAGATGGGACCAGGCCATCTGTATTTGTTATAAGCCCTGTTTTTCTTAGAAGCTCAAACTCTCACGGTTGGAATAAAACTTCCAGGTGATTTAATCCAGCCCCTCAGCTGATGTTTAAATGCCCCCTATACAGTCGCTTAGTTAAAGGTTTTCTAGCCTCTGCCGAGACTCCAGTGATAGGACACGCATTACCACGAGGCATCCTAGCCCATTTTTGTTTTATTTTTTTTAACAGATTTATGTTATTTATTTATTACCCATGCTGCGCACGGGCTTTCTCTACTTGCCGTGAGCAGGGGCTGCTCTTCGTTGTGGTGCGTGGGCTTCTCATCGCGGTGGTTTCTCTTGTTGCGGAGCACGGGCTCGAGGCATGCGGGCTCAGTAGTTGTGGCTCACGGGCTCTAGAGCGCAGGCTCAGTAGTTGTGGCACACGGGCTTAGGTGCTCCGCAGCACTTGGGATCCTCCCGGACCAGGGCTCGAACCCATGTCCCCTGCACTGGCAGGCAGATTCTTAACCACTGCGCCACCAGGGAAACCCCTAGCCCATTTTTAGACATCTAGAAATGTTAGAAAGTTTATTAGGTTTTTTTTTTAATACTCAGCCCAAATTTGACTTTCTGTAACTTTAACCCATTGTCCTAGTTCTGTTCATTTTGTATACTTTCTATACACAGAATAAATTAGTTTATCGAATGTTTTGGTTAATAATGAGAAAGTTTGTTTTAATATTTTAGGATAAAGGCTCCAATGTATAAACGGGTAATGCCTAATGGAGAAATCCAGAAATTGATCATCACAGAAGAGGTAATAATGATCCATTCTTATTTTTCTTTTAAAAACTTCTCTTTGTGTATATCTCTATAAGGTGGGACAAAGGTGACCCTTCTGCTAAATGTAGTTTTCTTTGATCACTTGCTAAAATGGATGTGTATTTAGCCTCTAGCTCTTAAAAATTGTCATTTAGTTTTTTACCAAGAAGTGAAAGGGAACACAGCATTTGTTTTCCATGAATAATTTTGGAAAATAACATCCAAATGTTTGCCTAAAATACATTTGAGATATAATTGTTTAAATTGTGGATATTAATAAAATGTAGAAAAAATCTTTTGGGGAAAGACTATTTTGGTAGAAATATTAACTACGAGCAAACTACTTAAGGGTTAACTTTTTTCTCAGTAATTCAGTAAATTTTCAGAGGTCTTGCTGAAATGTAAATTGCATGAGGACAGTGACTTTGTCTCTTATCACCACTATATCTTACTGTTGACTGAATGAATGAATGTACACTTGTTTGAATGAAAATTTGTGACAGCTAACTTTCTATTACAAGATGATATTACAAAGAAAAGCCTTAATATTTACCATCTCTAATGATATAACGAATTTCAGACAGCTAAAATACGCCCGTATGCTGTTGCAGCAGTTCTCCGAAACATAAAGTTTACTAAAGATCGATATGAAAGCTTCATTGAACTTCAGGAGAAGTTACATCAGAACATTTGCAGGTTTGTGGTCGCCTCTTCTTTCTTCCTTGCCTCCTGCTCTCCTTCCTCCTTCCTCTCCCTCCTCCTTCCCTCCCCTTCCCTTTTCTCTTCCTCTTTCCCCTGCTCTTTTCTTTCTTCCTCCACTGTAGACTTTTTTCACAGCATTTCTAAATTAATCATATGTGGGAGTAACAAGAGTTTAAAGTTAACTAAATTTAAATAAGTTTAAATTTCACCAAACAGCTCTTTGTTACTGCTTATAGATAGTGTATCCATGGAGAAATAAGAGATATATTTTGAGTACTATACAGAGAAGAAATATCTAGTCCTAGACATTTCCTTGGTTTTTGTTTTTTGGTTCAAATCATTAACAGTGGATTATACTACTAAATATTAAACCATGGTAATTTGAAGTATGACTTATTTTAAAAATAGACAAAAGTTTTTGACTTGATCTCATTTTTTTTTTTTTGCCACACGCGGGCCTCTCACTGCTGTGGCCTCTCCTGTTGCGGAGCACAGGCTCCAGACGCGCAGGCTCAGCGGCCATGGCTCATGGGCCCAGCTGCTCCGCGGCATGTGGGATCTTCCCGGCCCAGGGCACGAACCCGTGTCCCCTGCGTCGGCAAGCGGACTCTCAACCACTGCACCACTAGGGAAGCCGTGATCTCATTTTTTGAGTGAATATAATTATAAATTGACAGGTGAAACTTGAGACTTTTACATAACTGAATTTTCTTATTCTGTCGTTGGCATTGCTACACATCATTTCCCATACAGCTCCCTTTAGTGTGGCGATCTTCAAACCTATATAATTGCTGAACTCCTAAAGGTCGAGGAAGGTAACAATGGGAGTCCTTGAGCTAATTTCAGTATTTCAAAAATCCTAATAGAAAATATATATTTACTGATGATAAGAAATGTCAGCCTTTAGCTAACATACCAAGTTTTTTTTGTGTTGGTACTAAAATATATAAACGTAAGTTATCTCATGCTAGTCAAAGATATGATTAACAGTTATATAAGTCTTGAGTAAAAATGGAAAAAAATAATTTTTATATTTTAATAATTGCAGTAGTTGCAATTTGGTAAACTGTGGAAACTAGAAGAGGCTTTTGTGTAAGGGTGGTCTAGAGACAGGGTTGGGGGGACCTTGGGCGTTTTCTTCTGGTGTGAAAAATATTAAAAAAATAAAATACCTGTGGTTAAGCTCACGAGGTTTCTTTTTCTTGAAACATTTTTGCATACATCGTAGAAGAAACTTTTTCTCAGATTCTGAATAACATTTATTCCAAGTTCTTTTATAAAAATAATCTATTTGTCATCTTGCAGATATTATTATTCTTGAGATATTAATATTCTTGAGATATTATTATTCTTATTAATTCTTAAGAATAATAAGAATCTTATTATTCTTAATTCTTATTATTATTCTTGAGCAAAACAATAAGAATTTAAATATAGTTTCAAAATATAGGACAAGATAGAGGATTTCTGACAAGCACTGATATAGCTAGGACGTGCTTGAGCCCAGTTATCTGTTCTGGTCATTTGAAGAATCTAATTTTTATTTATATTGGAAAGCATTTCCTTAATTCTACTTTAAGCTCTGTTTTATACAGTATCTCTGGAAATCATGAGCTTTTTCTAAAGGGAGAATAAATCACATCCTAATACTCTGGTGTGCCAGAGTCAGTAAATCCTAATTTGCGTTTTTCAAGAGATATATTTATTTCATTTAAATTACAAAATTTACTGGCATAAAAGTTGTTTATGATCTTCCCTTATTATCCTTTAATATCTGTAGTATCTGTATCAGTATCACCTCTTTCATTCCTGTCTTCTCTCTTTTTTCCCCTTGATCAGTGTAGCTAGAGATCAGTGTACACATCAGTTACTTCAGTGAGTATCATTGTGTATCAGTTTTCAGAGAACCAACTTTTGCTTTCATTGACTTTTCTCTGCTTTTTTCCTCTATTTTTCTGTTTTCATTGATCATGCAGTGTTCTGTCTAGGGCTAGTTAGTCCTTACTACTGAGGCAAGACTTTGTTCCTATATATCCATTGCCATATGAAGAGTGAGGTTCTCAGTCTGTGTGAGCACTGTTGCCTTGGACGGTTCTTTCCCTGGCCTTGGCTGGTTTCCTCACATGCACACACTGATTAATACTCAGCTGAATTCTTGAGGGGGCCCCTCTGCAGATATCAGAGTTCTCTGTCTGAGTAGCTCTGTCCTCCCCAGTACTCTGTGCAGTAAACTCTGGCCGTCGTGATCTCCCTAGACTCTCAGCTGTGTCTCCTCAACTTAGGGAGTCCACTGGGCTCTAGCCAGACCCCGTTTCCTGCCCTGTGGCTTGAAACCCTTCCAGGCAGTCAGCTGGACTGTCGTAGGGCTCACCTTATCTGTTTTCTGTTTGTCATCTGCCCTTCATAGCCTGACCTCCAGTGCCAGCCATGAAAACTGTTGTCTTATATGTTTTGCCTTTTTTGTGATTGTATCAGGCAAGAGAGTAAATCTAGTCTTTGTTACTCCATCTTGGCTGGAAGGGTCCAGTGAACTTTTTACTTCAGTTACTTTAGTGTTCATCTCTATAGAATCTGTTTGGTTCCTTTTTAAAAAGTTTCTCTTTTTTTTGTCTGTTATTTCCCCATCTCTTCATTATGTGTATATTTTCCACATAATTCTTGAATGCTTTTTGTAGTGGCTTTTTTGTAGTAGTAGTAGTAACGTTTTAAAAATCTGTGTGGTGACTTGAAAATCTGGGTCATCTTAGCATCGGTTTTTATGGGTTCGTTCGTGTGGAGTATGTCATGTTTCTCTGTTTTCATATGCACTGCTTTTTGATTGCATACAGAATATTTTGTTATGTAAGAGGCCCTTATTTTGCTCTTTTTCTCTGAGAAGTGGTTTCTCTTGCAGGCAAAGAGTCTTGCATACTTAGCCTGACTCACACTAGAAACATTTGGCTAGATGAGACCTCTGAAGTTGGCAGCAGCAGAATTTTCTGCCCAGTTCTTTGAGCTGCTGCTTTTTCACAGCAAGACTTTAATAAAATTTCTGCCAGTAGAATAGGTAAAATCTTGATTTTTGACTTTTTTGTTTTCATATCTTTTTATATTGGGGATATTAATCCTTTTTCTGTACCTACGTTGTAGACCTTTTCTCTCAGTGTGTCTTTTGACTTTTGGGGCTTTTGGTTGTATAAAGTTTACAGTTTGGATATAGTCAAGTTTGTCAGTCTTCCTATATGACTTTTATGTTTTGTGTCTTAAGAAGGGATATTCTACTCCACAGTTTTAAGCATTGTTCTCCTATATTTTCTTTGAATAATTTTTATGGTTCCGTGTGTGTGTGTGTGTGTGTGTGTGTGTGTATGTTTGCCTTTTGTTTTTCAAAATGCATAGCTCTTTGATTAATCTGGAATTTGTTTTTTTGTGATTGGTTTGACGTTGAAATTTAGTGATATTTTGAGGTGCTGTTTCAGGATTAAGAAACCAGTATTAATGTCCAAGAAAACATGGACTTTCTTACCTATGAATTTGTCAATTATTAATTTATCTAAACTTACTGAACCATGTATATTTCTACCTATGCTAGTATATAAACATGTAACTCATTGAGTAAAGTAACACTTCCTTTAGGCTTGTCAACAACTCTTCAATTTACCCATATTTATTAAAGTTCTAGTCACCTGTCTTGGAGTTTGACGAAAAAAAATTTTTTTTTAATTTTATTCAGTATAGTTGGTTTACAATGTTGTGTTAATTTGAGGTTGACCAAAATTTGTTTCTTACAAATTTTAAAAAGTATGTCATGGTTCATGTAATATGGACTTTAACACATTCCTTGATTACTAATGATTTTATCCATTTGTTTGTTTTTTGGGTTTTTTTTTTTGCGGTACACGGGCCTCTCGCTGTTGCGGCCTCTCCCGTTGCGGAGCACAGGCTCCGGACGCGCAGGCTCAGCGGCCATGGCTTACGGGCCCAGCCGCTCCGCGGCATGTGGGATCTTCCCGGACCGGGCACAAACCCGTGTCCCCTGCATCGGCAGGCGGACTCTCAACCACTGCGCCACCAGGGAAGCCCTCCATTTGATATTTAATTGTGGTTATACATACATATTCTAATATATGTACACATAGTCTTTGAGACTTTAAGAATTCTTTAGAACATCATAAATTCTGACCAGGTTTCTCTTTTGAATTGTCTTTTGGAAAGCTTAGAGCCAAATTTGTGACCCTCTGTGATAAGACTGTAAGCTTTGAAATTCTAATTTAGTACTAATCAACATTGTTTCTGGCTTCGTTTTATATCCCTACTTCTGTTTCTTTCTCTCCTACTTTGTATCTTGCTTTAAGTTCCTAAAATTACCTTAAATCCTTTACAGATAAACTGTAGAACAAATGAAATTAATAGCTCTTGAAATTTCCTTACATATTAAATTTTAAATATAATTCACAGTTTTTAAAGCTAAATAATTTCCATTAATAAAGCAATATAGCTATGTGACAGGAAATTTAGGAAAATATGGAAAAGCCAAAAAACACAGGAGTTTTTTGGTAGTTTATTCTAATTTAATAAGATTTATGTTTACTTGAGAACACTAGAGGAAATAGATTAAAAGAAGGTAAAGGGTATGTTGACTCTGAAAACGTCCTAATAACATAGTACTAGGGATAACATAGTAGAAGGGATTTACTTCAGCTGCTGAAATAATGTGTTTTAAGTAGCTTTATATTTATATTTCTCATAATTTTTAATGGTTGTGAAGGTGCTATATAGTAGTAACAGGCTATTTTAAGGAAGTGTCTAAAAATAAAAACCCTGTACTCTGTTATCTTTAGAATTTCTGCTTTGAGATATTCAAATCGTTTTCTGTTTCTCTTTCTCTCTGTCTCTCCACATTTAGGAAAAGAGCCTTGGTTGCTATTGGTACCCATGACTTGGACACTTTGTCAGGCCCATTTACTTATACTGCGAAGAAACCTTCCGATATCAAATTCAAGCCTCTAAATAAGACCAAGGAGTATACAGCCTGTGAACTGATGAACATATACAAGGTAAATGTTCTTTTATGTTAATGTAATAGCTCTGGATAAAGCATGAAATTCCTCCCAAATCAAGTCTTAATTAGGGCAATAAAATGAGTGCTTGAAAAAATAGCAGTGTCTGGGCTCCAACCCAGAGATACTGATTCCTATGATCTAGAGTGAGGTCTGGGCATAGTTTTGTTTATTATTACTTTTATTTATGTATGTATGTATGGCTGTGTTGGGTCTTCGTTGCTGTGCGCAGGCTTTTCTAGTTGCGGTGAGCGGGGGCTACTCTTTGTTGCAGTGCTTGGGCTTCTCATTGTCGTGGCTTCTCTTGCTGTGGACCACGGGCTCTAGGCATGTGGGCTTCAGTAGTTGTGGCACGTAGGCTCAGTAGTTGTGGCTCGTGGGCTCTAGAGCACAGGCTCAGTAGTTGTGGCACACAGGCTTAGTTGTTCCACGGCATGTGGGATCTTCCTGGGCCAGGGATCGAACCTATGTCCCCTGCATTGACAGGCGGACTCAACCACTGTGCCACCAGGGAAGCCCTGTTATTACTTTTTTATCTTCTCAGATGTTTTTAATGTACAGCCAGGATTGAGAACCACTGAAGTAGGTCATACTGCATTGTAATATTCACATTTAGGTATAACTAAAACTCATTCAAATATAAGGAACAATGAGATTTAGCTAGTTTTTTTGTAGCATGCACTATTGAAAAGCATCTATCTCCCGTGATTAGCACTTTAGAATCCAGCAGTGAAAATGAGCTCAGTAGTCACTTTAAATTGCATTTAACAAATAGTAAAAGATGTGGGTATCATTTGGAAAAAGCAGCTATTATCATTGACCTGATTTGCAAGTGATTTCTTCTATTTATCTAAATAGTTTTGTATGGTTTGTGTTTTGCTTAAGGTGATTCAGGCTTACTCTGCAAGTCTGTTTTCAGTCTTGAAAAACGATTGCGGTCTTATCTTTCCCCAGTAGGAAATGAGGCTGTATAAGGATTCTGAGATATTAATTTACATTAGAAAATATTATACATTTAAAACTTTGGGGGCTGTTTTATTGTTTTTCTGATTTTTCCCCCCTCTTTTTATGCTAGGTAGGTATGTAAACTAATTACAGTGACAGAAATAAAAAGCTAATTTTGTTTGACTTAATTTTTTTTCAGACTGACAACCACCTTAAACATTATTTACATATAATTGAAAATAAACCTCTGTATCCGGTTATCTATGATAGCAATGGTGTCGTCCTTTCAATGCCTCCAGTCATCAATGGTGAGTTATTTCTTAAGCACCATAGGTTTTTTGCTGTTTCCCTCTTATTCTTTATCATTTCTGTGGAATTCTCAGTAGACTTGACTGAATCAGTCAGATGACTCAATCTGAGAATCTCAGGTCATTTGTGGATTTTATTGTAATAGTTCTTTTCATTCATTTTTCAATATTTTACTGGTGATTTTTATGTAATTTATAAATGTATACATATTTATAAGTTTATAAATATTTTCTGGTGCTACTCTCTGGGTTCTGTTATATTCCTCCAAAGGGTGTTGATATTGTGGTTTTAGCAGGTAATTCATTTAGTTAAACTTAAAGTCAAATTCTGTCTGGCCTGCTGTTTTATAGTTAAATTAAAATTTTAAAACTGAATTTTACCCTCTTAACTCCTTTCTGAAGCTTTTGTTGAAGAAGCAAATTGAACATATTTACAAAATTTAGTGATGTCAGAGCCATAGATGTTTGCCCTTCTGGAAGTGAGAAGGGGGTTCAGTTGATTCACGATGGGAAGGAGAATCTTTTCTTCCTCAAGGTCTTGGACTCTAGTACTTATAGTGGGTTTCGGGGTGAGCCAGATCCAAACCCAAATCTTAGCCTTGCTGCTTAGTAGCTGTGATCATGTTCAGTGAGCTTAATCTCTGAATCTTAGTTGTCCTGCCTGCAGCCCTGTCATAGATCGTGGTGAAAATGAGATGAGACAACTTCTGTTAAGCACCTTACATATGGAATGCACTCAGTAAAACCTTGTTTTTATTTTATCTTTATTCTCCAGCTTATAATGGGAGCTTAGAATGAAAGTTGTATATCTCCTTACCTCTGAGGTGTCAGCTTATATTATGTTCTAAACTAAATTGTAGTTTCTGTTTTGTAGAGCTTTTTCGTGCACTTTTATTTCTGAAACTAATTGTTTTGTCATTATTGTTTTGTGTTTGTTGCAGGACATCATTCCAAAATAACAGTAAATACTAGAAATATATTTATTGAATGCACAGGGACAGACTTTACTAAGGTAAATAAAACTTTTTTTCTGTTTTTGTACTGTCAGGGTAGATTTTTACTTCTGGGCCAAGACCAAGTGGCTAAACTTTAAAATATGTTTATTTTGTAGGTGGGGACATACTTTAGCCACTTAGAAAATTGGAAAGATGTAGCTATTCTGTACTTTGGTTAAGGTGCTTTCATTCAGTTGACAAATGTTTAGTGAGCACCTACTATCTTTCCAATGCCATGAATTTAATAATGAGTTACATGTTCTTGACTTCAAGGAACTTGTCATCTTGTGAGAGAATTAGCCAAATACATTACTGTAAAACAGAGAACGGGATCTACATTGTAATGCCATCTGTATAAAGTGTTCATCTTAGTTGGCTTAGTTTGAATGCTAACTAATTTCATACCTTCGTGTACTTGGTAAAAAAAAAAAAGTTAAAACCAACTGGCTATCAAGTTTTATTTAGCAAATTGATAAAGGGTTTATACACACAAAGATGTCTAGAATATGTAGAATACTAATCTTTCAGTCACTTTTCGTCACTATATATTAGATTGGATTGTTATGAAAGCTTTTTTTTATGGCATACTTTTTCTTTACAAAGGTTAAGTAAGCCATAGAGTGAGGTGGCAATTAAGCAAATTAAGAAAGGTAAACTTGAATGGCAGAAGGCTGGAGTATAGAAGTAGGGCAGATAAATGGCATTCACGTACATCTTACAGGATTGGAGATCCTTGTAAGATATTTCATTTATAACTTTTATATACCATATGTGCCTTCAGAAATATTGTCAGGGTAATATAGCTTTTCCTGTTAAAAACTTTTTTTAAATTTGCACATTAGCAGACCTTGGATATCTTTTCTGAAGCTTGTATATGAGTGAAGTATATGTAAAAGCAAAGCATATATCCCAATAAGGTTACTGTATTTTTTTCTTTTAATTAAAAATTAAAAAAAGATTTAATTGACAAATCTATATGGCCTTCACTGTGTACCAGGCATCGCTCTATGTGTTTTATACACACACACACTCATACTCTTAATCCTTGTATTAACCAAATGAGGTAGGAACTTTTATTATCTCTACCTAACAAACAAAGGTACAAAGACAGTAATTAAGTGACATGCGCAAAATCAGACTGCTAGTAAGTGCTTGGGCCAGGAGTCTGGCATCTGGCTGCAGAAACTTATGAGACTGATAAGGTTTACTGCCATAGTTAGCCATCTGTCTTTCTTGAAATTTGCTCAACCCAAGGGAGGGGGTGGGGAAATAGATGATTTGTCTCAGTCATGGATTGTAACTGTCAGAGAACCGCATAAATGCAGAACACCTGAAGATAAGGTCAGGGCCTCTCAAGCTCAAGAGTTTTTACTCCACTTCTTTCTTTAAAATTTATATATACAGATACAGTTTTAGATGTTTGGAGACTAAATTATATTAAATATTAATTCATTTCCAGCTGATGGAAGAAAGTATATTTATGGGTTACCATAATATTTGTTTTCTTCCTTTGCAGGCAAAAATAGTTCTTGATATCATTGTTACCACGTTCAGTGAATATTGTGAGAATCAATTTACGTAAGTTCGTTCGGCATCTTTATCAATGATGGCCTGTTCTGAAGTCAGAGCACTAAGGCCTTGTGCTAAATATAAAGATGAAATATGTGGTTCCTGTAACTAGAATATGTAATCTCTTTGGGGAGCTAAGACATGAACAAATAATGCATAAAGTAAAAAGTGATAAGTACCTTAAAAAGTTTCAGTGATGTTCTGGCCGTTTGTAAGGGCAGGTTACTGCTAGCTGGGGCAATCTGGGTAGACTTCATGGAGGCAATGAAATTTAAGCTGTATTTAAGGATTTGAGACTGAACATGGAGAAACAGCAGAAGGAACAGCTAAACAAAGATAGAGAATCATATATAAGAGCGAAGCATGTATCCTGTGTATACTAATAAGACTACTGTATTTGTTCCAAAGCTAATTTTTTATTTAAAAAATTGCTTATCAAACCTATATGGCCCTTACTGTGTACTAGCATCATAGTTTATTCTAGAGTATTATAATTCAAAATAAATGTATAACTGTAGAAAGCATGACTGAAATTGTATGGGCAGTGTTGGTTATTTTTTTTAATTGATTTGCATTTTAGTGGTTGTGTCAGTCAGCTTTCATTGTGTAACAGCATGACCCTGGTAAAGCCTGGAATGTGTGTGTCAGTATTGGCAAGGTGTTCATCAAGGATGCATGCTTTGTAGGACTGGGAGATAAACTTATCAAGTGGGTGCTGCCTGAAGAGACATGGGAGCTACAGGAAATGGAATAGTAATGTTGTGTATGGGAGGATTAATCCAAACAGCAGTGTTGGAATGTGAATAGATTGAATGTGTTGAGGCTGCAGTTGTAGATCAAGTGAAAGTTTTGTTAACCACACACATTTTTAGAATTTATGGCCCTTTTTCCCCTTAAGTTTTAGTTTTATTTATATTTAATTTTATTTCTGGCTTTATTTTTGTTTTCAGGGTTGAAGCAGCTGAGGTAGTTTTTCCTAATGGAAAATTACATACCTTTCCAGTGAGTATAGAAGAAGTGACTTGGTGATGATGATGACTTTGACAACAGCAGTAACATTAATAATAATAGCTGTAGAGTGCTTTTGGTCTTTCTGTCCATCTGTGCATCCACCCACCTACATGCCAGGCACTATACTGTGTGTATTACATGGATTTAATCCTCACATTAACCCTGTGAGGCTGGGTGCTATTATTAGGCCCTTGACCTTGAGATGTTAAATAGCTTGCCTATTACTATTCAGTGGTGGAGCTAGGATTTAAGCCCAGACAGTCCCAACACACTGTATTATACCACATTTCACTCCCAACCCACTACATTATACCACAGCATTATATGGCCATAATGCCTGTGGTTTATTCCCTTATTAACTAGGTACCTAGGTAATTTATCGTCTCACCCCTTTTAAGGTTAGTCAGCCCTCCAAACCACTGGGCCACCAGGGAAGTCCCAATAGCAGTTTTTTTTTTTAATTGATTGTAGTTGCTGTTATCAGTTAGCTTTTGTTATGTGACAAACCACCCCAAGGTTTACTAACTTCAAACAACGATCGTTTGTTTATATCATGATTCTGGGGGTCAGCTGGCTAGTTCTGGTCAGGACTGGCTGGGCTAATCTCTGCTAGGCTCCAGCTGGTTGGTAGGCTAGCAGCTGGATGACCTGGGATGGCCTCACTGACATGTCTGCGTCTTGGCAATGAGGTGAACAGGTCAAGTGCCTCTCATCCAGCAGGCTAGCTTGGGCTTCTTTACATGGTGGTGTCTGCACTCAGGTGATAATGATGCTTCTGCTCTGAAAATTGCATTTTGAATAGCAAGCCCATTGTCCTTACCTGAGTCCAAACAGGTTTTTAAATTTATGGCCTTTTTGCGAGTGGCGGTTACAATTTTGAGAGTAATTTTGTGATAAGAAATACTCATAGGTATGTTTCCAACGTTGCTGAAAAGCCTGGATTTTATGTGTGTTTGTTCCTATCTCACATGGTAGAGTTACGTACTGTTTGAAGGAGAGTGAGTACTAATTCATGAGATGCTCCCAGCCTGGCTGTCCTGGAGCAGGTTGATAGCTAGGACTGGGTCGTAGTTGCTTTTCCCCACCTGAAAAAAATGATAGGAAAGGAATGACTTCATAACACTCTTAGATTTAGTATGATGGATAGTCCAATATGGCACATGAATTATTCTTTCTTGGTCATAAACACCTACTTGCATGAGGTGAAATTGAAAATCTTCAGCAGGATTTGTAAGCATTTTAGAAATGATGTAATGCACTAGTGTTTTGCTGAAGAGAATGGTGATTGATCAAGTAAAAGAGAAAAATGTTTGGCATTTTATAATATTTCCAAGAGTTCCAGTTGTCTAGCAAGTAGAATGTTCATGTATGAATATAATGTAGCAAGTAATGTCCTGAAGCGCACTGAGTTTATTTTTGATATCTGGCTCTAATGACAACTTCTTGGGAGGGTAATGAAACCACAACAATAATGAATTGAATTAGAAAGAGGCTAATGCTGTATCTGGCAGGACTGATTTCAGCTTCTCAAACTCTTTTTCTCTCTAAGGAACTGGCTTATCGAAAGGAGATGGTGAGAGCTGATCTAATTAACAAAAAAGTTGGGATCAGGTATGCTCTGAAAACTTCATTTATTTATTTACTGTTGAAGAGAATTCAAGAATGAAGTACACATATGACTGCTTAATTTTCCCTGAAAAAATGCTTGGAGAGAATTTTGATATCCCTTCAGAGTAATAAGTGACAATAGAACATCAGTTAGGATGTCTGGTGTCCATTGGAATTCACAAAGATAGGTTTCAGGTAGTAGCATATTTTAAAACAAAATATAAACATGTTTTAAATAATCCAGTGAAGTTTATGGTTTGTACGTTCCTATTTCAGAGAAACTCCAGAAAATCTTGCCAAGCTTCTGACCAGGATGTGTTTAAAGTCAGAAGTCATAGGCGATGGGAATCAGATTGAAATTGAAATCCCTCCAACCAGAGCTGACATTATCCACGCCTGTGATATCATAGAAGATGCAGCTATTGCTTATGGATATAACAACATTCAGATGACTCTCCCGAAAACATACACCATAGCTAATCAAGTAAGATTGCACCCTTAAATAAACACTCCTTATTGTTAGAAACTGATTATTGAATGCCAGGAAGGCTTCGAGAAAAACAGAACATAGGAATTAAGCGGTACTGGCCATGCTCTGCTCTGAGAGGCATTTGCTGTGGAGAGGATGCAAAACAGATGTCCGATTGATTAGAGTACGTTGAAAACCTGTGATGACTAGTTCTTTGAAGAAAGACAGGTTTCGAGTTTGGAGCCCTTCTTGCATCTCTAAGTAGGAGATTCATTTTCGGATCCTGGGCCTGAAGGCAGACGTGGCGTGTGGGAGGGGTAGAAGCGGGGGGTTTGTACGTCTGGGTAGGAGTGTTGGGGTAGTGGTGATGGGGAGGGGTCGGTGTGGTGGGGAAATGGTGGGACGAGCAGCATATTAGGATGGAAGGGTGGTTTCCTTTAAGTGACAAGTTTTCTATAAGTCTCTCTTTTTTTTTAATAAAAAAAAAGTGGGAAATTTTATTGAGGTGAAATAATTTCTTCCCCCCAGTTTCCTCTAAATAAACTCACAGAACTCCTGAGACACGACATGGCAGCTGCTGGATTCACTGAGGCACTTACCTTTGCTCTGGTATGTTGTACATGCTTTTGGTGCCCTGCTCATTGTTTTCTTTGAATCTCCGAAATACTTGTTTGTGATTCCTTATATGAATTTATAAAAAGTTATAAAGAACACTTTGTTACCTGAGATTGTGTAATTTCTGGTAAAGAAATGAAGATTTCTTTTTTTTAGTCACAGAAAAGCACGAAGGACTAAATTTTAGAGTTTCATGTAATTGTTGAGGGTTCACGATGAAGTTCGTAACCAAATTTATTAAGTTAGAATTTTTAGTCTTAATTTGGTTGTGGCTGTACCCACTAGATGCCGCCCTGGTTAAGGGCTTGTGGACTGCTCCACGTTAAGCCTGTTTCTTTGTCTTTGAACATGTTCACAGACATTTGCTTTGAGTTGAAAAGCTGACATGAAAGGCCTAAGTCAGGAAATGAGTTTTATTACAAAATCAGACAGAAATCTCCCTCCCCCAGCAGATCGAGCATTTGAAGATATCGAAATGTGTCTGCAATTTGTAGTTTCTTTCTCTCTCTTGCTGAGCTGTGCTATGGTGCCCACAGTGTACTTCTTGACTATTCAAGTCTGTTTCACCTTAACGATGTAAGGCAAAAACCAAAACAACCAGGAAAGCTCCCCCCAACGCAATTCTAGCTCTAAACGTCTCAGTCTTTTAAGGTGTTTACAGAAGGCAGTGGTGGGAATCACGACCAGTACACAGAGGGCTGGTGAGGAGATGTAGCCTCTCTCACGTCACTTTATTGAGCCTTTGTAATTCATAGGATGTTCTCACTGGAAGGGACCTTCCAGATCTAGTTCAACACCTTCCTTTTGCTTTTTTTTCTTTAATCTTTTTTTTTTTTTTTGCGGTACGCAGGCCTCTCACTGTTGTGGCCTCACCCGTTGCGGAGCACAGGCTCCGGACGTGCAGGCTCAGCGGCCATGGCTCAGGGGCCCAGCCGCTCCGCGGCATGTGGGATCTTCCCGGACCGGGGCACGAACCCGTGTCCCCAGCATCGGCAGGCGGACTCCCAACCACTGTGCCACCAGGGAAGCCCTAATCTTTTTTTTTAATGAATTTATTTTATTTATTTTTGGCTGTGTTGGGTCTTCTTTTCTGCAAGTGGGCTCTCTAGTTGTGGCGAGCGGGGGCTACTCTTCGTTACAGTGCGTGGGCTTCTCATTGCGGTGGCTTCTCTTGTTGCGGAGCATGGGCTCTAGGCGTGCAGGCTTCAGTAGTTGTGGCACACGGGCTCAGTAGTGTGGCTCTCAGGCTCTAGAGTGCAGGCTCGGTAGTTGTGGTGCACGGGCTTAGTTGCTCCGCAGCATGTGGGATCTTCCTGGACCAGGGCTCGAACCCGTGTACCCTGCATTGGCAGGCGGATTCTTAACCACTGCACCACCAGGGAAGTCCCAACACCTTCCTTTTTCTGGTTTAGAAATCTTTCATTCAACAACATTTATGGAACATCTGTTATATGCCAGGCACTGTACCAGTGAGGAAGCCGGAGGCCGAGAGAGGATAAGTACCCAGCAAAGTTTACACAGACAGCAGGAGAACCATGACCAGAATCTGGCCTTTTGACTCCTTGAGGAGTGCTTTTCTGTTATGTCAGACTGAATGCTAGGTTTGAGGACCATGTCATTCATATATGGCCCACATATGCATATGCAGTCAGGAGCAGCAGTGATTCCATGTGAACTGATGTACAAAAAATAGCACAAGGAAATGTATTCTGTTCTTTTAGAAATGTAATCTATTTTTTATAATTAAGTGGCAAAGGAATTGATTTTGTAACTGTGTAGCCCCATGCATCTAAGGGGGAGCACGTTCTCTGCCTCCTGACAAGTAGCTACTCTGCAGAGAGAGTTTGTCTTCCACAAAGGGCTTTATGTACATGATTCCATCTCTCAGTGCAGCCCTGTGAAGTAGGTGTTTCTGTCTTACACAGCAGTTAATTGAGGTAACTTGTCCCACTTCGTGCAGCCAGTTGGCTGTGGACCAGGGATTCCAGCACAGGTCTGTCTGTACCCCAGGCCTGTGACTGAACTGTCCCACCACGAGTGCCAGAAACAGTCTGTTCAGTTGTCCAAGGTCACTTCAACACTTTATCACAGTGGGGCGGGACAGGGCGGGGGTCAGAATTAGGTGCTAGAGAGTTTCAGATTTGTAGTAACAGTTTTGCTATAGGAATTTCAACATGAAAGGTGTTTATAAAGTTACATACTTTCTAAGCAAACCTAAACATCACTGGGCCTTATATCTAGTTTTGCACAAGAGTAGCGGCCCTTCTCTTCCTAAAACCCAGCCCTTGACTTCCCAGGTGTAAGTAATTCACATATCATCATCATGATTTTTGCTATATCTGCATACCAGTTGTAATATTTTCATTTAAATTAGCTCACTTTTAAAACTAAAAACCTACTTCAGCCTTATTTAAGAATAATGTTTGTAAAAATTACGGGCTTCGTTTACTTATTCTATTTTTTCTAACAAGTAAATGTGTTTATTTAAAATAAACACATAAATATTCTTATAAACATTCCATCCTGTATACCAGCTACTGCTGCTTCAGGATACCTGATTTAAATTGCTTCTTACCTCTATCCCTTATGGTCCATCATCATGATAAAGTGCAAGGTCACTCAGATACCTAGCTGTGTAGCCATGTGTCTGTGGGCCCTTTTTCTTTGATACAGGCAGTATTAGTTCTGTTTGAGAATAGATCGCATCATGTAAATTGCATTTCCTAACTGGTCACGTTATGTCTAAATCTTGTTATTAAAACTCCTCCATGTTATGGAGGAAAAAATGGTTATCCCAGCATGCCTGCTACCATTCTCCACTGCTGCAGCTATGGCGGTACAGGGAGCTCTTTTCTCCTGTGCCTGGATGTGTCTTCAGAATCCTTCCTGAAAGAGCAAGGCAGAAGTCATTAGAACTGGCATTGGCATCCAAACCCACTCTTTTTTTCTAAGTGAAATACAGACCACTAGTCCTGAGGACAGTTTTCTATTTTCCAACCTAATGTTGGAAAATAGAAAAGAGTAACTGATGGTACATCAGTTTTCATGTTAAGTTTTAAACTCTTTCAAATGTTAACATTAATATATGTGATAATTGTTTATTCTTAATAATGACATTAGTTATCATCATTAATATTTTTTGATCACTTAGTTTGTGCCAGGTATTGTATTTGTTTATCTCACAGTCATGGAGTTTTATTTTCAGAATTCTGCCTACCATCCTGGTTTTGAGGGTGGCAGGCATCTTTCTTTTTTTGGTGGGTGAGTGCCTAGGAGCTTGCTCATTACCCAGAGCTTTATCAAGCACATCTGCGCGGAAGTTAAGTGACGTAGTTGAGGCCATGGGAATTCTGCTCTTAGTCCCACCATTCTATCGCAAGTCAGTACACATTTTGCAGAGGTTACAATAGTAGTCAAAACACAAAGTCATATGAGCACCAAGGAGGGAGAGAGAATTTCTGACTAGAGTCATTAGGGTTATTTTTATGGAAGTGGTGGAAGAGATGTCTTTTAAGTAGAATCTTTCAGGGGGTGGAGAGGCAGCAAGTCGGGCAGGGAGGGCATTTCAGGTAAAGGTAAGGAAAAGTGTACAGTTCAGGGAATGAGCAGGGAATTGTAGCAGACTCGACTGGTAAGGTCAGTGGGAGGCTAGCTTAGGGGGGCCCAAGTACAGGTTACACCACCAGCTCCATGTGAAAAATGTACTTTAGCTCTGCATCATGGTTAGAACTCATTGTAAGAGAATTATGAATGTTAAATTGCATCTGCTGTGGACCTGAATTTAATTGATACATGTTTATTCTCAGCTTATTCTTAGCTTACTTTATATAATCTACATTGCCATGAGGCCATCAAAAGTTGTTACAGCATTAAATACTTTTTATATTGGATTTAGTCATTGCTTTTCCATATTGACCTATTTTTATGTATTTCTTAGTGCTCCCAAGAAGATATTGCTGATAAACTGGGTTTGGATATCTCTGCAACAAAGGCAGTCCTCATAAGTAATCCTAAAACAGCTGAATTTCAGGTAAGAGTTTTAAGTAGTTAAGAATTCAGGTAAAAACTGAGAGACAGTCCATGAGTTATGAAAAGTCTCTTCAGTTATTTTATCTCAAATGGCAAAATCATAGAGCTTCTTTAGAATTTCTTCTTGGATAGATTTATATTTGGTTCTTACATACATTGCTGACAAAAATTCTTTAAATATTTTATAATCTTTTCTTGATTAACCTTATAGGTGGTTCTTACTTGCTTTGTGCTACCTATACCTAGCCCAGCCTTTCTTGTTTGAACTTTCCATTTCACAATTGATTTTTTTTTAAATACTATTTTCAGGTTTCATCTCTTTTCTATCCATTTGTAATACATGAAACTACACCTGTTCCCAGTACCTCCATTAAGTCTTTTACTTTGAAATAAATCGTTACGCCAGTTGCGGACTATGCTGACTGTGCCTTTCATTGTCATTGTCTAGTTTATTGGCAGTCTCATGTGGAGGTTAGGAATATTTAAATGAGAATGATACTCCCTTGATAGTAAACGTTCAGTGATTTACATGATAGATTCGGACCTTAACTATAAAAAGAGAGCATTTCAAAGTTATAATATCTTTGCTTATTAATGACTTTGAATCGTCTTATCTCTTTCATACTAGTAAGCTCATTCTGTTTTCCTTGTATATGCATTTCAGTGTTTTTTTAAACAGGCTTTAGAGAAGATCATGTCTTCTAGAATCAAGGGGAATCTTAGAATTGGAAGGAAATGCTTTTCAGAAAGTTAATTATAAAATAATACATGAACTCTGATTTGAGATAGTTTCTTTGGATCTTGGTTTTCACTTTTGTAAAAGTAGTGTCTGGATTAGTTCTAAAAATTCTAAAAGTTCTAAAAATGTTAAGATTTAGATTTTTTAAAGTTAGATTTAATGTATAGAGCTACATACTAATGTGACAGATTACAGCTAAACTAAAGAACTAATTGCTAATAATATGCATCAAATACCTAAATTCTCCATATTCAGTGTCAGAACTTTGAAGAATCTTTACACTAGTTTAGAAGGATTGTGATAATTTTTATATTTGGATTTCTGATGCCCACTAGCTTTTCTAAGACGTCTGAGGTGTTCTCTTTAATAAGAGATGTTCAAATTCATTTGGATAGAGAAATTTTTCAGTAAATCTTAATGGATTTTTATTTGGGTTTTTTCCAAGTGTTTCTTTTTCTCCCAGTTTTATTTCTCAAGCTTGATAGGTTTCTTACAATGTGGTAATGTTATGTTCTTTAGGGTTTACATCGTATCTATTTTATATAAGTGGAAGGAAAACAAATCAGTAACACATTAAATGTCACTCTAAATAGCTGTAGCTCAGCACACGTAAGAGTCAGTATTTCTGCATTAAATACATAAGAGATGAGAGTCTGTCTTTTAGATTTGACAGATTCTCTATTTTACTCCTCCTTTATGAACAGATACGTCCTACCGTTACCAATGTGGCTAACAGGTTTATATTTATTTATGGTTAAAATAAGTGTAAGTTGTTCATGGTCTTGTATCTCAATTTATTGTCTAAGCTTATTCTTTCTTTTGCATAATTCTTAACTTTGGGCTATTTTCTGGTAGTAGTTATACTAGAGAATGGATGAAATAAGAGAAATGTTATTTACTGAAGTATGTAAAATTTTACTATAATTATTGTAAACACAATTACAGAAAATTACCATATCCCCCTAAATTAGCAATAGTATTCCTTAATATCCTCAAATATCCAATTATTGTTCAAATTTTCTCAGGTGTCTTTTTTTAAATAGTTTATTTGATTTGGGGTTCAAATGAGGTTCATACATTAAAGCTGATTGATGTGCTTAAGTCTCTTTTAATTCACAGGTTGCTCCTCCAACCATTCATCTCTTTCCCTCTCTCCCCCTCCCCCTTTCACTTTGTGGAAGAAACTGGGTCACTTATCCTGTAGAGTTCTCACATTTAGAATTTTGCTGACTATATTCCTGTGGTCCCCTATATTTTCAGTAAATTGGAGTTAGATCTAGGAGCTTGATCTGATTCAGGTTTAATTTTTTGTGTTGCTGTGAGTTTTTAAATAAATAAATCTTATCTCTAAAACAAAGTGAAAAAAACCCTGCAAAAGTCATCTACAAAAGTGGCTTGTTTTTATTCGAATAAGTTAAGCTTTCCTTAAACATTGTAGTTTTGTTCTGTGAATGGTTTGGGCACTTTCTCTCTGGTTGGGAAAGTGAGCCATATTTCAGAAAGCACTGAGTTGAAGGCTAATAGCAGCTTTCTGGTAGAGTAAATATAGTAGGAAAGGTGTTCTCTTCTTTTTTTTTTCTTAATATTTATTTATTTGGTTGCTCTGGGTCTCAGTTGCGGCAGGTGGGCTCCTTAGTTGCAGCATATGGGCTCCTTAGTTGTGGCTCCCGGGCTCCTTAGTTGTGGCATGCGAACTCTTAGTTGTGGCATGCATGTGGGGTCTAGTTCCCTGACCAGGGATTGAACCCAGTCCCCCTGCATTGGGAGCATGGAGTCTTATCCACTGCGCCACCAGGGAGGTCCCTGTGTTCTCTTCTTTCCTCAACACAATCTAGCAAGTCCTTTTAAGGGCTTAATGTTACATGTGCAGGATCTAAGAGGGGCTGTTGTTTTAGCCAGGATGGGCAGGGCAGGCCCATGTAGGACCATGTAGACCTTTGAGCAGAGACCTGAAGGAAGTAAGATAGCTACATAGGAATCTAGAGGAAGAATGTATGAGGCAGAGGAAAGAGCACGTGTGGAGGCCTGGGATGGGATCCTGATGGCAGCATGTGGCTGGAGCACGCGCAGTATACCAGGGGGAGCAGCAGGCGTCGGGCTTGGAGAGGGGGCTAGGGCCAGATTCACATAAAGCCCCATGTAGGGCATGGGGTTTTATTCAAAATATGATGGAAGTCCATTGGACGTTTTTGAGCAGGAGAGTTCTGTGATCTGATTTAGGTGTTAAAGGGTCACTCTGTGGGGAGAATAATAGATCATAAGGTGGCAAAGTAGAAGCAGAGAAATCATCCTAGGAAGCTCATGCAGAGTCTGGGCAAAAGATAATGGTGTTGGAGTCTGACTGCAGCTGTAATACCGTCGCTCATAAACCCTTCTGGTAACATGATGTGTTGGAAGCTAACGTATCTCATACAGCTTAGAATGAGAAATTTATTTCACAGACAAAAGCAGGGGAAGTTTTGCCCTTTTTTTTTTAAGAATTGGAATGTGTATTTGTATTTCTTATGAATATTAAGAATGAAATAACTATACATTTTCCTATTTGTTTTGGCTACTAGGCTGAAAACTGTAGTCACAGCCTGCCCATAGCAGCTGTGTGGGTTTTTAGTGCCTACATATTTGTGTTCTGTTTTTCTCATTGTCCTGGTATTTTAATTCCATTTACATTTTTTCCCTGGTCCTGGTTTTTTAAAATTTGGTTAATTCATGTTAATACTGTTTAAATATTTGTATTTCTTGTAATTTACTTCAATTACTTTGTGAAATGAAGCAGGATATGAAGTACTGGAATTAAAAATTAAAAATGACTTGGATATTTAGGCATTGCATTTTCCAAAAGTGTCTTCCTGTGAGACCATGGATTAATAACCAAGTATGTGTGGTTCCTATTTGGTCAGTGCAATTTCATGTCTTCTCCTGTAGGTGGCACGCACTACCCTTCTTCCTGGCCTCCTAAAGACCATAGCTGCGAATCGGAAGATGCCCCTTCCTCTGAAACTGTTTGAAATCTCTGACATTGTAATAAAAGATTCTAGCAGAGGTAAGAATGAGTCACCTTTGATTTGTATACTTAAAGCATTTTTTATTATGAAAACTTCAACTGTATATAAAAATAGAGGAAATAATGTAATTACTCCTGTGATTCCAGCACCCACCTTCAAGAGTTATCAGTTCACACATGGCCAGACTTCTTTCATCTATACTCCAACCCACTTCCTCGTATTCCTTTAGTATAAATCTTAGATATCACATCATTTTATCAACAAACACTTTAGTTTGTATTTATGAAAGGTAAGGGCTACCACTATTGTTTTTAATAATCCAATGCCATTATTATATCTTATCATCAAATATCCAGCTAGTGTTTGAATTTTCCCAATTATCTCATAAGTTTAATTTTCATGACTGATTTATGTGAATCAATCCAAGCAAGGGCCAGATATTTGATTGCAATATCTCTTACTTTTAATGGAAAGCAAATTTTAATAGAGAATTTAATAATGTTTATGAAGAACCCTATTAAAACCTCAACTTGCAAAGCACTATGGAGTATTTCTGTTTTTCTTATGTCGTGTGATTTATATGCATATCATTTTGACGTACTTGATATCTTACTATTCTAGTTTAACAATGATTGTTCATATTACTGTTGTACCGGTGATTGTAAATGTGTTTTACCAGTTTTTGCTTCTTTTGAGGATGGTCTGGACTTGTTAGTACAGCAAGTTGCTTTGTCTAATATTTGGAATGTAGCTGTTATTTAATAAATGTATTATGTATTTAGTAAGTCCTTAAACCTGATTGCCAAGAAAGCCTGTCTCGTTCAAACTTCTCCATGTCTTCAACTTATATAAGTCCGACTGACTGTTCGAGCTGCATATGTGGTATCTCTTGGTGAGCAGTGCCCTCAAATGACTAAATTACTGGCAGTATTCCTTTGATTCCCTGGATTTAACAGTTGAAGTCCTATCGGTATTTATTCAGTCTTACCCCAGACTCTGCAGAATTCAGAATGTGTTCTTTTGAATCAGTTGACAAAAGAGGGGGCCTTTTCCTCAGTTTCTCCTGAAGAGGACAACATGGCGTCATTCTAACTACTAGAAGGTAGCCAAGAACTATTGACTGTAAATCGGCCTGTCTTAGGAAATAGATTCTATAAAGGTACCCTGTGGACTGTCCATTGCAAACCTTCCAGCCTAGGCTGGATTCCATGTGCTCCCAGTATGCAGCCTTTCTTCAGTTAACAGTGTCACCTTGCATTTGTATGGTGCTTTTTGCTTTGCGGAGCACAGGCTTCGGACACGCAGGCTCAGCGGCCACGGCTCACGGGCCTAGCCGCTCCACAGCATGTGGGATCTTCCCGGACCGGGGCACGAACCTGTGTCCCATGCATTGGCAGGCAGACTCCCAACCACTGCACCCCAGGGAAGGCCCCCCCACCCAAATTTTTTAAGGTACTTTTTCTTTTTTGATTGTTAAAACATCTCTTTGAGGCTAATGGGACAAAATATTGTCCCCATTTAATATACTGGAAAATTAAGAGAGAAAAGTGGTAATTGGCGCAAGGCTGCATAAAATAAGGGACTTAGAGCTAGGGCCAGAATTTTGGTCTCAGTGCTTATATCCTTAGAGAATAAAAGTTCTATGTAGAATTTTCCTTGGGTGATAAATGTGCTGTAATAGAAATCAGAAGACATTTTCAGTGCCAGCTGCAAATAGTTTTGAGGGTTCTTATACCTCAAGTCATCCATTGGTATAGATAACTGAGAATTTGTTGTAATTCCAATGTCAGTTTTTTCTATTAACTTTGACTTGTTACCTTTCATCCTAGTTCTTTGAGTTTTATGTTGTTTTGATCCTTGGTGATCCTTTAATATTTCTAAATATAGGATTAGGTTAATTACTCGAGATTTCCTCAAAAGTTCTGTAATACTGTTTCAGCAACAGGACTCCTCCCTAATTGCAAAGGCTCCCTGCAGGGCTGGGCATGCTCACAAGCAGGCAGCTCAGAGCCTGGACGGTGAGGGTGAGGCGCGAGCTGCGGTCCCCACAGTTGCCACAGGGAAGGTTTCGCTGTAGGCATGGAACACCACTTTACTGTATTGCAGTCCAGGGTAGAGGTGCCTTTGCTGGTTTTCTTTTCCTCTGTGTTTCTTGGGAAGGCCCGTGCTTGGAGGTTGAAAGAGAGCTGTTCTTAAATACAAGTGCTATAGGCCATCATTTAACAAATCACCCTGGTGATAGTTCCAGAAACCCCATCCATATACTTTTTAATTCAGAGATTTGTCTTTCTGCTACACTTCGTTTCATCAGGAATAGTAGTTCTTATCTCTGTAGCAAACCTTTTATACCTGATTTTAGTTGTGATTATTCTGCTCTGTTTTCCACATCAATCCATTTTTAACTGATATGACTTTTGCCTGTTGTCTTACACCATCATGGTTTATTGTTTTTCTTTAAAATTTTCTGTCATATCAATGAGATTTGAGGAATAAGAGGAGGTAGATGCACTCAGTAAGTCTACCATCTTGAAAACATAGGTTTGCTTTAGTTTATGTGGAGTGTGTTTCCTGTTTAAGTTGGCCTGGATTTTATTTCATAACAGAAGCTTTTCTGATGGATTATTATAAATAGGGACCTGTGATCTCCCTGCCTGTCATCTGGTGTACAGAGAGGACTCTGCAGGAGAGGCAGCCCAGCACCGCAGTTCCATGAGAGACTGCAGCCAGAGTGCCTGCGTTTGAGTCATGGTTCTGCCATTTACCAGCTGCTTAACTTTGGACAATTAATTTAATTTCTTGGTGCCTCAGTTTCCTCATCTGTACAATGGGAATAATGATAGCACTTATTTCAGTAGACTTGTAAAAATTAAACGTATTTTGAAAAGTTCCAGCCACGTAATAAGCACCGTTTGGTGTTTGCTCTGACTATCAGCATATTAGCAATCCCTAAGGCCCAAAACCTAGCTTCTTGGTCTCTGGAAATTTTCTTTGAGAATGAATTGAAAAACCTTTGCTGGCCATTAAAGGGTTAATATCACCTTGCTAAGGCACTCGGAGCACAGGCTCCGGATGCGCAGGCTCAGCGGCCATGGCTCACGGGCCTAGCTGCTCCGCGGCATGTGGGATCTTCCTGGACCGGGGCACGAACCCGCGTCCCCTGCATCGGCAGGCGGACTCTCAACCACTGCGCCACCAGGGAAGCCCTTGGAGCTCATTTTTATCCTAACTTTGAACTTAATTGGTTTTTCTTCTGTTGTGCACTATTTTTCTTTTTTTTTTTTTTTTTAGGAAAAGAAAACCAAAATGTACCAATGTGGGAATTTACTTAAGAAAGTGGGAATGTTGGGTTTTTTGTTTTTTTTTTTAATTTTGGCTGTGTTGGGTCTTCATTGCTGTGCGTGGGCTTTCTCTGGTTGCGGCGAGTGGGGGCTACTCTTTGTTGTGGTGCGCGGTCTTCTCATTGCGGTAGCTTCTCTTGTTGCGGAGCATGGGCTCTAGGCGCACGGGCTTCAGTAGTTGTGGCACGCGGGCTCAGTAGTTGTGGTGCACGGGCTTAGTTGCTCTGCGGCATGTGGCATCTCCCCGGACCAGGGCTCGAACCCGTGTCCCCTGCATTGGCAGGCGTATTCTTAACCACTGCACCACCAGGGAAGTCCAGGAATGTTTTTTGAGCAATTCATCACCCACTTCTTTTCAGTGAATTGAGCATATATGTTTTTACCGTCTCTCGAACCAGGAACCATTTCTCTGTTGGAGTTACAGTAGCCATTTCCTCCTAAATAATGAAACAATTTTGAAGGAAAAAAGAAAAAATCTAGACCATCAAAAGTGAAATGACAGAGCAGTTTTCTAGGGACTGTGAAAATGTCCCAAATTTTCACTAGTGAGGGCGGTACTCGAACTGCTGGTTTAAAAGGGGTGCAGATGTATGGCAACACAGTCTCATTTGTTGTACTGGGAGGAAGTATCTTTTAGTTCCTTTTCTTTGCCAGGGGCTGCTTGGAACATGAGAGAAACGGTTGCCAAGGGAGTGTACAAGGTGCCCTGATAGCACAGAGAAGGGAGTGACAGCTGCCACTAACTTGTTTCGTAACATTAAGGAAAACCCAACACTCTCAGACTCATGGTTTTTGTGTAGGCAAGTGTATCTTCCAAAATGGAAATGGAAGAGGAATCTGTATTGGATTTCAATATGCCTTCCACAAATTCTGTCTGACTTGCGTTTCTGTAAGAGTAGACGGAAGTCTCCTAGTCCGTGTTTTTGTGCTTGACCTTATCGGACAGTTTCTTATGCTAACGTGGACTTTCTGACTGGCCATCCATGTCATGAGGCTGTCAGGCTGCCCGGTGAGGGACTCAGGCACCCTTCTCAAGTGTGAGGATTTCCACTCTGAGCCAGACACAGTCCTGTTCGAAGAGGCTGAGCCAGTCACTGCATTTATTGAACTGTAAGATCTGAAGTTGCTGCAACATTTAAAAAAATTAGTCATGACTCGAGGGACAAAGCTGATTTATCCCTTTTGTTGGGCAGAGTGGCGGTGTCTTTGGAAGGAGAAGTTGAATGCAGACTCTGCTGTGGGGTAAATTTTCAGCTTTATTATAGCAGGGAAGTCCAGTAGAGGCTGTACTGAAGCTATCAGATCGGGCTGCTGTGTGAGTAACTGGTTGGTTTCAGTTGTTATGTTTGTCTTTTCAGTGTCGAGGAGAAACTATAAACAAAATAGTAAAAAATTACTTCAGAGGAGCAGTTGTGAATTTCTAATCTTCATGCCCAGAAATGCAACTATACTTTGCAAAGTCCAGCATTCTGGCTTTTTATTAAATGCAGATTGAATTCTGCCATCACAGTTTATTCCACAGTGGTCACTGAAGCTGCCAGGATGCCTAAAAGCTCACAAAAATGGCAGGAGAAAATGCATCATGGGGTTGAATCTAAGTTTAAAAGGAATGATAGCCTAAGAAGGAAGACTTACTTTGGCTTCGTAAAGCAAGTATATAGGGTGTTTTAAATCAAGTATATAGGGTGTTTTAAATTTAGCATGATACAGTCATCCAGTTGTCAGTTTGACATTTATTGGTGGAGAACCCTGATAATCATACTGCCCTTTAGTTTTAACTACTGCATTTTAATAATTTTAAAACTGCTGGGTTTTAATAATTATTGTATTGCTTAGGTTGTTCCTGCGTCTCCAGAGCGTTGCTGCAGCCCTGGAACAAGTCACCTTTCCTCTGTCTCCCAAATTGCTGCTTAAATAGTTGCTAAAATTTCTCATTCTCCCTGAAACTTTTCTAAATCTGAAAGATCTACTTCTTACCTTGCCTAGTTTGGATATGGAAATCTAGAATTTTTTTTAAACTTTTACATTTAAAGTTTTTTTTTTTTAACTTAAGTATATTTAAGATTCTTGTTCTTTTCTCCTCCTGGCACCACCATGGCCGCATAGAACAGAGCTAATTCACTGTTCTTTATGATTTGGTTTGTTCCTTCTGTTTGCTGTCGGTTTGTACCTTTCATGTATCTGTCTTATTTTGTAACCTGCTAAACTCTAGGGGCCCAGTCTTCGTAGTTTTTTGTATAATTCTTTACTTGATAAAAAGCTCAATGAAAGCATTTTCATTATGAGCTTGTAAAATACTTCAGCTCTGAGAAATTGTCCATTAATTCTGCAGCCATTGAATAATGGAAGATTATCTCACATCCACATGTGGAATGTGGCTTTCTGAAGAGAGCTTATGTCATCAGTCTAGATTAGTTTAATTTTACCACTCATGTTTTTGGCATGTAGAATTTCCAATTAATAATCCAAAAAATATGGGTGTAAGGAGCATTGACATTAACAGTATTTGAAGTAGCATCATTCGCGTATGTGATGGCATCTTAACTGTGTGAATACCATCATTTTTAATATAGAAAGTTATTTTAGTACGTTTGGTTCACATAGTTAAGATTTGCTAACATGAGTATAATGTGCTCTGTCATGCATTGAATATCGTACTTTTTTAATAGATAAAAATCCATTCCAGGTTTATGTTAACGAAATAAAAGCCAACCCACAAGGATGTAACCTTTTCCTTCATGCATTGAGAAGGTCATAGATTTTTCCTCACATTTGTTTCTTGGCTTTCAGCATTATTTAAAAGACGAAAAGTCTTTACCTCAGTGCCATAATATAGAAGTGTTTTAAGGAAAATTGTTCTTAGGTTTTATTATGTTTGTTTTTAAAATTGAAAATGTATTTGTAATATCTTTAAGAACTTTCACAAATATGTATTAAGAGTAATTCTGTTGTTTTCACATTAAAAAAAAAAATACACGTATCCAGCTTCTCCCAAATCCTACTCTTAGAATTAGTTGCCAGACATTCTATGCATATGCAACCGTATGTTTTACATTTCTCTATATAGCCACAGTTACAGGTAAATTCTTTCTGGTGTTTACACAAACAGGATTATGCTTTTTCTGTCTTCTGTACTTTTTTCCTATGAACACATTCTGTCCACCTCATTCTTTTTAATGGCTGCACAGTATCTCATTATATGGATATACTGTAATTTATTGACTCAAACTATTATGATGACTGTTTAGATTGTTACCAGGTTTTTGCTAAAATATGTCTATTGTAATGAATATCCTTGTACCCTTATACAAATATGTGTTTTTAGAAATTGAATTGGTCAGTCCATAGATATGCATATTATATGTTTGCTACCTTGTCAAATTCTCTTCTAAAAAGGATTTTTTACAAATTTGCAGTCCTACCAAGAGTGTGTAAAGGTTCCTGTTCTCCCATGTTAGATCTAATTTTTTAAAGTCTATGTCTTGACAGGATTCTTATAGCTTTTGTGAATCATTAGGCCTACTCTGAATTTCTTCTGAAGATAAGTAAAATTTGTAATGTAAGCTATACTAGTCTCATGGGTACCAATATTAAAGAAATTTTTTAGATGGAATAGACTAAAAATCAAAGTGATTCGTTTCATTTTCTGAGCTTGGCCAGGCTGTTATTCTCAAGCTCAGTGTCAGCCACCAGTTGCCCTGGGAGCTCTGTTGGTTTCCCAGTAGGCTTTCTCCTAGCATCTTTTTTTTTCTTTTTTAAAATTTATTCATTTTATTTTATTTTTGGCTGCGTTGGGTCTTTTTTGTCGCATGCAGGCTTTTCTCTAGTTGCGGTGAGCGGGGGCTACACTTCGTTGCAGTGTGCGGGCTTCTCATTGCAGTGGCTTCTCTTGTTGTGGAGCACAGGCTCTAGGCACGTGGGCTTCAGTAGTTGCAGCGTGCAGGCTCAGTAATTATGGCTTACGGGCTCTAGAGCGCGGGCTCAGTAGTTGTGGTGTGCGGGCTTAGTTGCTCCGCGGCATGTGGGATCTTCCTGGACCAGGGCTTGAACCCGTGTCTCCTGCACTGGCAGGTGGATTCTTAACCACTGTGCCACCAGGGAAGCCCTCTCCTAGCATCTTCATTTGGGCTTCTCGGTGAATGTGAGAATAGAGATGGAAAGCTTCTCTTGAAGACTCTTATCCTTTTGCATTCTGTGCCACTTAATGATAACATTGCCTAACACCCCTAATTTGCTTTTAATCATTGGTACTTTGGTGAGAGAGAATCTACACTAAGCAGAAGCTGTTCGAAACATTTGAGTTGTATGTGATAGTCATTTACTAAGGGACATCACATATCACTTTTTTTCCTTTTTTCTTCTTTTATAAAATCACTTGGCATGTTCTTTCAGCTTCCAGAATCGTAGCCAGCCACCCCTTCTCTGGGTGGTTTACATCAGCCTCTCCAGGCAGTACTTTGAAGTCTGTGAAAGACACTGGTAATTTAGGCTGACATACTTGGCAGGCCTATTTAAAAAGCAGAATTGTTTGATGGCATGACACAAGAGGTCTGTTAACTGAGTTATAAAGAACTGAGGCATTTCCAACAAACCCTAGTTTTGACATGAAATTTAAATAGTTCTTATTTTGCGGCATGCAGTCAGTGAACTTCCTGTGATGTAATATGGTCTCTCAGTGCAAAATACTAGGAAGTGGGAATTTTATTATGCCTAGCAGTTTCTCCAAGGAGAAATTCTGGGTGGAACTGAGTATGTGGTTATTTTCTCTTTTAATTCAATCCAGCTAATTCAGAGGGAATGTCTTAGCAAGATGTGAGGAAGCAAGTCTAGAGGGAATGGTAGCACTTGGGAGAGATGTGAAAAACCAGCCAATCAGTGGTGGGAGCTGGGAGGGGGCACCTAAATAATGTATTTAATCTAATTCTTATGGTGGGTTTGGTATAAAGCCCTAGAAGTCAGTGGCCTTTCCTTAAAATACTGCAAAATTGAGTTTAAAAATATATAGCTCATTATTGTATATGCGTGTGCTGTAAACATCCTGAAACCTTTCTTGAATGGAGTATAATTTTTTTTAAGTCTTGTATTTTTTATTGTAACTTCATTATTCTGATCATCAAAATCACTTAATTTTTTTCTTTTAATTCTAAGTCTTTAAACCAGATGTTGCTCCTCTTACCAGAAAGGCAGGTTTTACATAATTTGGAGATCAGGACAGAAGTATTCCAAGGCAAAGGTTACCAAAATAGAGCTTCCAGTTTGTGTTGCTAAGCTCTCTGAATGATGGCATTCCTGTTGGACTCTTCTCTCACAGCAAAAATGGGACTACAAAGTGGTTTCAATACGTGTCTGTGTGTTACAGTGGAAGCATGTGACACCAACAAATGGGTACCACATGGCAGAGATACCCAGGAGCAAGTCCGTAATATGAAAGGGATAAATTAGTTTTGTTTCATTTCATTTTTTTCCCTTCAAGGGAAGGGGGGTGGGGAGAGGGGTTGAGCAGGGAGGGAGGGGGAGAGGGGGGAGAGGAGGGGAGAGAGAGAGAGAGAGAGTGTGTGTGTGTGTGTGTGTGTGTGTGTGTGTGTGTGTTCCTACAGAGCAATCAGGCCCCTCATTTTAGTTAATGCATGTGGTTGATTTAGTGATGTTTGATGCCTGCCTGGTTTTAATATTAATCTTTATTCCGACACCTCCGATTATAGCGTTAGGTACCAAATTACTTTATTCTTGCACGTGGAAATGATGGAGAGTGACAGTGGCACAGTACTCACTTTCTGACACCAGCTGGCTCTTGTGCTGACGTAGAATGTGGCCACTGTCTTGTCCTGGCCTTGTTTAATGATTTTTTTGTGTATGCTTAACTTCCTTTCCAGGCTTTATTCATTTATTCAGAAAATAATTGTTGAGGGTTTAGTCTGTGCAGGCTCTATGCTGGCTTTGACCTCTAGTGGAGTGCTTTGAACATAGTGGGTGCTAAGAAATGTTACATGGCAAGAACAGTTATTTCTCTATGTATGTTCAGTCCAAAGTTTAACTCAGAATATACTTCCCATGAGTTACAGTACTGTTGATGGCTAGAAACTTTAGTTAACTGACTTCTAAAAATAATTTATTTCAGTTGCTTGACTGCAGTTCTTAAATATGAAAACTTTTGAAAATGAAAACATCTGTGTATCGTATCAAAAACATTTCAAGAATGCACATCTTTGACTATACTAAGAATATATTCATACATAAGCTTGCCCTTATATTGTTTATTTTCATCTAAATCCTTTAGAGATGTAGAGATCTCATCAGAATCCTTTAGAGAGTCAGAGATTTCTACTGTAGAGAGGGCATGGATTTTAGAGTTAGACAGTCCTGGTCAAATCCTGGTTTTGTAACTTATTAGCTGTGTAATTAATTACAGTTCTCTCCAGGCAGTTAGCTTGACTTTGGGCAAAACCTTTCTGAACTTTCGTTTCCCCATCTTATTTTCCCTATCCACTTTATAGATACAATAAAACCTAGCTTACATGAGTGTCTTGAGAATTAAGATGACAGATAGGTTGATAGAAAGATACTAAGTTCTGGATACTAAGTTTCCCTTTCCTTTTACCCCATTTATTGGCTAACTTTTATATTACTAGCAGTGAAGTACAGTGTTATAAAATACTCATTTGTTTATTTGGATATCTGGAAGGCAAAAGACATTCTATATTTTGTGCAAATTATAGTATGGGAATAAGTCTGTGGAAGAACTTTTGCTCAATACATGCTAATATGAAGCAGCTTTTTATTTTCAGTTTGTTCTCCCAGATAGACATTAGTTTGTTCTTTCTCTTTTCCTGATTTGAAAGGCAAAACGAAGCCAACATTCATTCGTTGTTTGTGTAGAGCAGTGGTCTCCTCCAGAATTTATTAAAGGGCCACAAGTGTATCTGCCTGTTAAAAAGTTAAATGATCTCCACTGAATTTGAGTCTGTCTTTATATGCTATGCATATCTTTCTTTAAAAATGAGTTTTGCTAAAAATAGAACTACCGTAAGACCCAGCAGTCCCACTACTGGGCATATACCCTGAGAAAACCATAATTCAAAAAAGAGTCATGTACCACAATGTTCATTGCAGCACTGTTTACAATAGGCAGGACATGGAAGCAACCTAAGTGTCCATCGACAGATGAATGGTTAAAGAAGATGTGGTACATATATACAATGGAATATTACTCAGCCATAAAAAGGAACGAAATTGAGTTATTTGTAGTGAGGTGGATGGACTGAGAGTCTGTCATACAGAGTGAAGTAAGTCAGAAAGAGAAAAACAAATACTGTATGCTGACACATATATATGGAATCTCAAAAAAAAAAAAAAAAGGTTCTGACTAACCTAGGGGCAGGACAGGAATAAAGATGCAGACGTAGAGAATGGACTTGAGGACCCGGGGAGGGGGAAGGGTAAGCTGGGACAAAGTGAGAGAGTGGCATGGACATATATGCACTCCCAAATGTAAAATAGATAGCTAGTGGGAAGCAGCGGCATAGCACAGGGAGATCAGCTCGGTGCTTTGTGACCACCTAGAGGGGTGGGATAGGGAGGGTGGTAGGAGGGAGACACAAGAGGGAGGGGATATGGGGATATATGTATATGTATAGCTGATTCACTTTGTTATACAGCAGAAACTAACAACATTGTAAAGCAATTATACTCCAATAAGGATGTTTAAAAAAAAAGAGTTTTAAATTTTTGTAACTATCACTGCGGATACAGAACAGTTCTGTCACCCCCAAAACCCACATGTCCCACGTTGTCACATTTTTTCCCCGACATCTAACCCCGGACGACCGCTATCTTGTTCTCTGTTGGTATACTTTTGATTTTTCCAGAATGTCATATAAATGGACTTACATTGTCCACTTATATTGCTTTTTAAGACTGGCTTCTTTCATTCAGCTTCATGTCCTTGAGATTCCTCTAAGTTATCAAGTCTCCCTTATTGCTGAGTAGTATTCCATTGTATGGGTGAACCAGTTTATCTAGTCACCTATTAGAGTTCACTTGGATTATTGCAATTATTTTTAAAAAATATTACATTGTGTAAGTTTGTCCTGATTTTCAAAGTAGAAAAAATATACTAATCAAGGAAAAATGGGGAAAAAAAAATTCCTGCCCAAACAGAACCTCTATTAACATTCAGGTGTATTTCTTTACATTCTTTTTCCTGTGCGTGGAGTTTTTTGGCTTGTGGTTATATTTACATAGCTGCGATTCTTCATAAATTGCTTTTTTTTTCATGTTTTAATTCTGATGTGTATGTATGACATAAACAGTTTAAAAAGATTATAAAGTAAACACTAGTGTAACCATCCAAGTTAAGACCCTTCCTTCCCTTTACCTAGAGCAATCACTATCCTAACTTTTGTGATAGTCATTCGCTTCTTTGCTTCATAGTTGTCCAACCTGTGTATATTCTTTAGATAATATAATTTAGTTTTGACTCTTTTTGAACTTTGTGGCCTCCTTTTTTTGTTCTGTTTACTATTGTAAGTATTCTAGCTCTATTATTATAAATCTTCATAAAGATGCCTTTTAGCTGCGTAGTATTCTGCTGAGTGATTGTGCTGTACTTTATGTGGCCATTTCCCAATTTGGGTTGTTTCTAATTTTCACTATTGGAAATAATGCTTTGTGTAGAAGTAATATCTTTCTACATGAATCCATTCTTGTATTTAGAATTATTTCTTTTGGATAGTATTGTAAATAAAAGAGTTTGAAATTTTAAGGTTCTGAAAAATGTTGCTAAATTCTTTACCAATTCGTACCACAATGAAGCCTTACTGTTCCTGGGCCAGCATTGAGGGTTTTCCGCATCTCCCCCAAGTAAAAACACCTCAGGGAATTTAATGGTTGAAAAACCATCTTATCTCGTCTTTCTGAGTTTGATTGGTTCTATGTTTCCTAATTGGTTTCCTTTTTTGTTGATTTTGCTTGAGTTTATGTTTTCGGGTAAATCAGCTTCTTAAGTGATGGTCAGTGTAGCCTTGTGATCAATTCTTTTATTTTTTTTCAGATGTAGGTGCAAGAAACTACAGGCATCTCTGTGCTGTTTATTACAACAAGAATCCTGGGTTCGAGATAATCCATGGGCTTCTGGACAGACTCATGCAGCTACTTGATGTGCCTCCTGGCGAAAAGAAGGGAGGATATGTGATCAAAGCATCAGAAGGTGAGACAGATCAGCTGAGTCAAGAGTCAATGATCCCATAATGAAGGGGCGAAGCCCTATTTGTGATAAAGTGTTTTTGGTTTTGATTTAGGGGGGAGGTGAGTGAGAGAGCTTCATATCAATTAATTGTCAGTATTTTCTAGAAATATCCTTTTTCCCTCCAGTATTTTGAGAAGATGCTTTTCAGAGCTCCTGTAGTGCCACACATTATACTTTTGTTCCAGCTGAGTGCTGGTAACCCCTAGTTACTGGCACCATCAAGTCGTGGTCAACCCACAATCCAAACTGCAAGCTGAGAGAACCAGAACTCATGACTTGTGCTCAGAGCCTCCTGCCTGAAGCCTTTAAGGCAAAAGAGGAAAAAAGAGAGACATTGAAAATTAGGCTAACTAAATTGTATATATACTCCTAAAATGCTAGTTTCTTGTTGTCTGAGGAATCCTGAAATTTTTGCTTTTCATATCCCTATAGCTTGAATCGATATTAGATAAGAGATCCACAGACAACTTGAAAGAAACATTTTACCACTTTATTTCCACTGTTTACCTGACAATTTTATAACTTTATCTGGCATCTTAAATTTCTATTGGAACGTTCACTTTTTTCAAAGTGTTATTTAGCAGTACTTATACTGGTGTGAGGTTTGGGGGGACATATTTTTGTTTTCCCCTAGTTGTGTTTTTCTTAGTCCTCAGAGATGGTTTTTTATTATTGTTTCAATTTTTTTTTTTAATTTGGAAAGTTCTTTGAAAATGCAGTAACCCTAAATATATGGCCTTTTTAGGTTGAAGATTTGTGGAGTTATCTTTTTTTTATAAAATTGAGAGATTAAATATTGCAGGGAGTTATCATTTTCTACCACATCTCTCATTAGTAACCATTCAGTGAAGATATGTGTGATGCTTATAGAGTTTTAGAGTGTTGGAACTGGGTCTTAGAGTTCATCAAGTCCAGTTCCCTGATTTGACAAGTGAAGAAGCCAAGGATAGGCAAGCCAAGTGAGTTGGGCTGGGTCACACATGGGGACCCCAGGGCGCCTGCCTCCCACTGTTCTTTCCACAAGACCAAGTTGCCTGTCTTTATAGTGGCTTTACATTACTCATTCACCAGTTGACTATTCTAGAATTTCTGCTTTAAGATCTGGTCATCCAAGTTAATGGCAGCCTGAAAGCTGATGTGACACATTTTTTTTAACCTTCTATACAGAGTCTTTTCTCAGAAATTTTACTTCATATAGAGATTAGCTGAATAAAAATCTGTTTCCTGAAACAGATTATGTCATATATATGAGATATAATTTTTTTTCTTACTGGAAAGGTTGCAGAGAGCTGAAATGGTAAATTGGAGCATAATTTGTTGTGGATATGATACTTTTATATGTAACTTTTATATTAATGATGTTTCTATAAGCCATAAACCAGTGTCTTAATATAATGACTCTTCTGCCTCAGTAAGTTCCTTAGACATATTTCTCAGAAGCCTCTAAGTTCCCCTGTCATGAGACAGGCTTCAAGAAGACAGAATAAGTAGGACACAGATCCTGCTGTCAAGGAACCTACAGGGGGAATGACCACTGCATACCAGCTTTCACAATAAGCTGCTAAGACGAGTGCCTTGAAGTTTCCAAAGAGGGAGATGGTGCGGTTTCTTAAGAGCATATGGGAAAGCGTTAGTGAGTTTCTGGAAAGTGACATAGGCCTTCGAAGGAAGAGGTGGGAGACAGGGGAAGCAAGGCAGACCACCAGAGCAAAGGCAAAAAATGATGGGAAACATAGCCTAGTGCAGTTTGGTTTGACTACAGGGTGAGGAAGAAGCTTGGGACTACATTTAGAGTCCTGAGTGCTAGAATAAGGAGTTGTAGCTAATTAGCTGGAAAATATTGAAGCTGCTGCTGCTTTTTTTTTTTTTCCTTAAGTGAGTTATGTGATTAGATCTGTACTTTGAAGGAATTAATCTGGCAGCATTATGTAGGTTGGGCGGCATGGAGAGTAGAGGGGAAGAGAATGGTTGAAAGGTGTTATAGTGAGAATAAGGGCTTGACTTTGAATGTTGGCCAAGGCTATACCGAGGAGAAGACTGATTTAAGAAACTTTATGAAGGTAGAAGCTGCAGCATTCAGCATTTGGAAAAGTTCCACTTGGAACCTTGTGTGCCACTCGGAACCTTTTATGATACAGCTCATATGTGTTGATCTTTTTTTTAAGTTCTATTTTCATCATTCTAAACCTATGATATTATAATTTTAATCCTTTTATATTTTAGCACCAAAACAATATAATACTTAGTACTTAATTTCCCTAATATGTAAATGTCTATCATTTTGGCTTGGAGTGTGTGTGTGGGTGTGGGGGGGTGTGTGTGTGTGTGTGTGTGTGTTTTCAAATTAGAAAATACATTCATAAATTGTAACCACTTACGATGTGGTTGTAGGTCTTCATGTTCAGTTTTTTAGGCCAAATTGTTACTGGTGTTTGATTTTGTATGAGGACAGAGGCCATCTTGTGTTTACTTTTGAATTTACTTTGGCTCTCATAATAGAATATTGTAATGTTATATTTTAATTATCTGTTTTGATTACATAATGACAAATATGATTACCTTTTTTTTAATGGTTAAAGAAACCAAGACCTAAAGAAGTGGCTTGTCAAAATAAGTCAGCAGTAAAGTTGGTATAAGTTCTTCATCTAAAATTTAATAGATATATAATATGTGTGTGTATATATATATATATCTCCTAAGTAAATCCCTACACAGGAATTTGGTTGCTGGGGTGTGTTTAGCTACATCGTTTCCTCAGATTTATTGTTATTTTGCATAAAGCTTTTTCTGCTTCAAGAAAAGATCTTCAGAGTATCAAAAAAGTCAAGAAGAAACAGATTAAGAGCTACCATTTCCTGCCATTCTTAATTAACTGAGTTGTCTTCTATTACTCTGGCATATGGTTTACCTTTTAATAATTAAAAGTCCGTGGTGGCTTTGCCATTATAATTGAGCTAAGTCTGTTCACCAGAGAGTCTTGCTAATGTCAGTTCATTGGCAGATATACCTAATCTCTCTCTGTCCTTTCTAATGAACACCACTGACTTCCTTTTGTGCCACTTTGTTTGGTGGTAGAGAGTGGAACAGAACTTGATTCCCTTTTGAGAAACTTGGCCCTGTCCACTGTGAGAGAAACCTGGAAACTCGTCTCATTGATCATCACATTGATCTCAGGGAGTTCTGTTGACATTGGCATGTAACCTGGCTTCTCATGCAGACAGCAGCCCTCTGCAGCCTGTGGATCTCTGAGAAGCACTCCCAAGTCCTGTGACTGCAGCCACAATTAGAAGCCATGGTCACTTAGTCTCACAGAGTTTTTATTTGCTGAGCGCCCTTGCAATTAAGAACACAAGGTGAGCTAGAATGCCAAACTGCTGATAGAATAAGGGCAGTCGTTGAGTAGAAAAAAGAAAGAAGAACCTTTAACTTTTTAACAGACTGTAGAGCGTTTTGAGCACTTGGAACAATTCATCATGTTTTAGTGGCATTTGATCGGATCATTACAGCATATGTATGCACTTTTTTTCAGACTTCTTCCCCTTTGTTTTTGTGGTTTGTTGCAAACTAAATTATGTATGTTAAAATGCATTTATCCTTTTCAAAACCACTTCTGGGCAAGGAAAATTTGCAGCATTTTTGTGTTTAGAACAGTTATGTGGTTCCTGGGCAAATCAGTGGCGAAAATAATTTCTTAGGGAAGGTAGTAGGCTTTGTGCGATTGGCTGCACTGACTTGAGTGTGTATTTTTTCCCCTTGAATTTGTTACTATTTCAGTTTTGTTTATTCACAAATCTATGGAAAATGTCAGTTTAACCTGAGACAAGATTCCTGATGGAAAAACAGAAGTTTTAGTACTTTTAGTTTTGACAATTCTAATTTTCATGCTGCTCAGAATTCATTTTGTGAAATGAAAAATAACCTTGTAAGTAATAGGCACATTTAATCCTGCACCATATGTACCCACAGAGGTTATTTAGATGCCTTCTGTTACAGCATCACCTAATGATCATTGACTTGACCTGTAGGTCATGACCTTTTTCCTCTTTCAGGACACCTGTGAAAGATTTCAGATGCTAAAAAGTGCGGGTGAAATTGTGATGTCTCCCCGGCCTTCACACTGGTTTTTAGTGTAACATGAGCTTGGAAATATATGAGAAGAATATGTATTGAACAGCTTGCTGGAGTAAAGGAGCCGTTTATGGTCTGATTTACACAAAAAGTCTAGGCTGGAAAAAAGGGGGATCTGTATAGTGTCTCCACATTTTTAGTTACCATCAGCAAAGACATGACTCTGTTAAGGCACCACATTGAAAAGAAAAAAAGTTTGGAAGTTAATAAGCTTCTGACCTTATTACTCTGTGTAAAAAATGTCCTTAATCCTCTGATTCTCTGGTGTTTTTCGGTGTTTGAGGCAAGCTTTCAAATACTACAATTTTTGTTACCTTCTTTGAAGGCTTTATTAAGAGCAGTATTAAACACATCTGCAGTGATCACCACATGTCAAAACAGCGGGATGACATGGGGCCACAGTGCCCAGTAGAGCCTCCGCAGCTATCACGATTCGCGTAGCCCTGTGTTGTTCTCGAGTGTGTTTTATTTCCTTGCCTCACTCTCTCTCATATGTATGAGGCAAAGTTCTCTCCACTCATGCTCACCACCTCGTGCTTTTGGTGTGCCTTGGTACCCACTTGACGTTTCAGTACTCAGTGCTGGAGTGCGTGTTCACAGCACGTCCCACTTGAATGACTTAGCTCACATTCCCATCTGATAGGTCTTGTAACACAGTATTTCTCAACTTCTTTTTTTTTCTTTTTTTTTTTTTGCGGTACGCGGCCCTCTCACTGTTGTGGCCTCTCCCGTTGCGGAGCATAGGCTCCAGACGCGCAGGCTCAGTGGCCATGGCTCACGGGCCCAGCCGCTCCACGGCATGTGAGATCCTCCCGGACCAGGGCACGAACCCGCATCCCCTGCATCGGCAGGCGGACTCCCAACCACTGCGCCACCAGGGAAGCCCTTAGTGTTCTTTAGGTCCATCCGTGTTGCTGCAAATGGCATTATTTCATTCTTTTTATGGCTGAGCAGTATTCCACTGAATTTATATGTCACATCTTCTTTATGCATTCATCTGTTGATGGACATGTAGGTTGCTTCCATGTCTTGGCTGTTGTAAATAGTGCCGCTGTGAACATTGGGGTGCATGTATCTTTTCAAATTAGAGCTTTCATCTTTTCTGGATATATGACTAGGAGTGGGATTGCTGGATTATGTGGTAATTCTATTTTTAGTTTTTTAAGAAACCTCCATACTGTTTTCCATAGTGGCTGCACCAATTTATATTCCCACAGTATAACAGTGTAGGAAGGTTCCCTTTTCTACACACTCTCTCCAACATTTATTATTTGTAAACTTTTTTTTTTTCCTGCGGTACGCGGGCCTCTCACTGTTGTGGCCTCTCCCGTTGCGGAGCACAGGCTCTGGTTGCGCAGGCCCAGTGGCCATGACCCACGGGCCCAGCCGCTCCGCGGCATGTGGGATCCTCCCGGACCGGGGCACGAACCCGTGTCCCCTGCATCAGCAGGCGGACTCTCAACCACTGCGCCACCAGGGAAGCCCCATTTGTAGACTTTTTGATGATGGCCATTCTGACCGGTGTGAGGTGATACCTCACTGTAGTTTTGATTTGCATTTCTCTGCTCATTAGCAATGTTGAGCATCTTTTCATGTGCCTGTCGCCCGTCTGTATGTCTTTTTTGGAGAAGTGTCTATTTGGGTCTTCTGTCCATTTTTTGTTTGGGTTATTCATTTTTTTTGTTTTTGTTGTTATTGAGTTGCATGAGCTTTTTGTATATATTGGAAATTAATCCCTTGTCAGTCTCATTGTTTGCAAATATTTTCTCCCAGTCCGTAGGTTGTCTTTTCATTTTGTCTATGGTTTCCTTTGCTGTGCAAAGGCTTCTGAGTTCGATTAGGTCCCATTTGTTTATTTTTGCTTTTGTTTCCATTACTCTAGGAGATGGATCCAAAAAATACTGCTGGGATTTATGTCAGAGTGTTCTGCCTATGTTTTCCTCTAGGAGTTTTATAGTATCCAGGCTTACATTTAGGTCTTTAATCCATTTTGAGTTTATTTTTGTCTATGGTGTTAGAGAGTGTTCTAATTTAATTGTTTTAACGTAGCTATCCAGTTTTCTCAGTGTCACTTATTGAAGAGACTGTCTTTTCTCCATTGTATGTTTTTGCCTCCTTTGTTTGTTTGTTTGTTTATTTATTTTTGCGGTATGCGGGCCTCTCACTGCTGTGGCCTCTCCCATTGCGGAGCACAGGCTCCGGATGCGCAGGCTCAGCAGCCATGGCTCACGGGCCCAGCAGCTCCGCGGCATGTGGGATCTTCCCGGACCGGGGCACGAACCCGCGTCCCCTGCATCAGCAGGCAGACTTTCAACCACTGTGCCACCAGGGAAGCCCTTGCCTCCTTTATTAAAGATTAATTGACCGTAGGTGTGTGAGTTTATTTCTGGGGTCTCTGTGCTGTTCCATTGATCCATATGTCTGTTTTTGTGCCAGCACCACGCTGTTTTGTTTACTGTAGCTTTGTGTTATTGTCTGAATGCACTACTCAGTTCTGATCTTACATATGTAAGTTTGGTTTTCCTCAGGGAGGAGCAGCTTTACATGTTGGCAGCACCCTGGTTTTGGCACACTGGTGCGCTGCACCGACCACTCTCCTCTGAATTTCTAGAGAATGATGTGTTCTGGTACACTAAATATTAACCCTCTAAACATTCAATTCAGTTTTAATCCAGAAGGATTAAAAGTATGGATGGGTGGAGAGAAAAAGAGGTACACATATTGAATACATTTCTAGGTAGGGTTGATAAATAAGTGCTTCTATCTGAAAAAGGTGCTTTTCCCCTTGAGGTATTCACATTTAGTATTTCCTTTTCTTTAAAGGTGTAGGACGAGGGCAATAATTTTTACCCCCTCCCCTTTTTTTTGAGAATTGATGGAAGAAACACCTACAATGTAAACCCCATTTTATTAACTTTAAAAGTTTGAAACAGTTACAAGCTTATTAAAACAGATGCAGGACAAAAAACTTTCCTGAACTGTTTGAGAATAAATTGCCAACCTGTACCCCTTAATACATTAGTGTGTATTTCTTACAAACAAGGACATTGTCCTACATAACCAAAATATAATCGTCAAAACCAGGAAAATATTATTCACGTTAATGTTGACCCCATCTAATCCTTTTACCCTGGGCAAGTTTTATCAGTTATCCTTTATATCAAAGAATCACTTATTGCCTTTAGCTGTCATGTCTCATTGGCCTCCTTCTGGAAAGTTCTAGAATAGTCTCTCCTTGACTTTCATGACCCTGACACTTTTGGAGATTACAGGCCAGTTATTTTGTAGTGTGTTCCTCAATTTGGGGTTTTCTAGATTCAAGTTAGGCAACTTTGGAGGAATGTTGCAGAAGTAACGCTCTCTTCTCAATGCATCCTATCAGTGGCACCCGATTTCCACTTATCGCTGATAATGTTCACTTAATCACCTGATCAAACTAGCGTCTCCTAGGCTTCTTTACTGTCAAGGTACTCCTTTCTCCATTATCATCAATAAACATTTTGTGGGGAGGAACTTTGAAATTATGTAAATGTTCTGTTCCTAATCAATCCTCCTATTCGTTTATATATCTTAGTATGGATTCATTATTTCCTGTTTTATTCAGTGTATCTTAATCCATTATTCTGATTTTCACGTTGTCCTCACTTTGGCCAGTGGGAGTCCCTTCAGGCTGGCTTCTGTATCCTTTTAACATGTTCCTGTTATTCTTTATTATTATTAGCACTCTCTTGCTTTGGGCACAAGAAGATATTCAAGGCTTATCTTGATCTTTCCATTGTCCCATTTCTCCATCCTGGTTCCTTTTAGTGGGGAATGGTGTCTACAAGTCCAAATGTAGGGTTCTAGTTGCGCACAGATACATACATATACTAACTTACTCCTATATCTATACGTATTTTAAAGACCATAAGCCCACAGCAATACCTCCATTCCAGTCCAACACCTTAGGGTTCATTCCAGTTTTCTCCCCTTCTGTATTTGTACCTCACTCCTCCAACAGTGAGAAACCTGGTTCCCATGATTCATAATTTATTCACTTAGTTGCTCATTGCTCCTGTTGGTAACTAAACTCCATCTTGTCCCCTGCGTGTCTGCCCTGCCCATCACTCACTCTCAGTCTCTGCCCCCTCGGGGCTGTTCCCCTCTCACCTGTGCATGCCCTCCCTGCCCCCTTTAGCTCTGACACCCAGTGCCCACATTTGAGTGAGAGGATTTCTTCCTTCCTCAGCCCCTTTAGGGCTGGATTATTCTGGAAGGGAAGGAGAAGACTTTTTAAGTCTTGAGAAGCTTTTATTGGTAGGGAGGTTCTTACTAAAATGAAAGGGAGAAAATAGTTGTATATGGTGATGCTTTTTTGGATGTGGGTGATAATATAGGAAATATATTTCTGGGCTCATCTTATATAGTTTCTGCCTCAGACCTGGAATCAGCTATATTGCCAAGTGGCCCTGGTTCCTTTTAGTGCGAAATCAAAGTTAGATCACAATCTAGGTGCTAAGGTTGCTCATTGCTACTGAGTGAGTCATTGTTTCTAGGACTTTTTAGTACACAGAGGAAAACCTTTTAAAAAAATTTTTTTTTTTTTTTTTTAACGAAAAAGCCTTGAGTTCATATGGGTGGTTCCAATTTATATTCAGGATTAGAGGATTTTTACTTAATATGTTTGTCTTTATAGTTAGCTCTTTTTCTTTACATTGAAAATCTTGGTTCCTAATGAATTTACATTATTACCTATTTATCCATCTTTGTTTCAAAATATCAATATTATTGCTAATAACATGATTGTTAGAAACAGTTTAAGCTTTATCTTCAGTTCTTTTTGTACTTAGAAAATATTCTACAAAATAAAGTACATTTTGACCAACATATTCCCAGTATTTCTTTTTATCAGGCAAGACTGTAGAAGCCTTAAATAACTAATGCTTGCACTGATTTTTAAAAATATTATATTAATTCACAGTCTGCTTTGTTTAAAGATTAGAAATGCATATTTTACTGTGGACTTTGGGGCAGTGGTGGGGAGGCAGAACCTTAATCGAACATCCATTAGGTATCTGTCTTCTCTGGAGTTTCTTTCATCTGCCAGCACATCTTTTCCCTCCCCGTTATGCTGCCTTAAGAGAGACAGCCTTCAGTATATTACAACATTGCAGGAATCCCACAGATTGACATTCATTTAAAGCATCCCTGCTACTTTTATATAAATGATAGGCAGACCATCTGACTTCACTGAGGTCCCAGTTGTGGTTTTGATCTTGATGGATTATTTTGCTTTACGTTAGTGTTCAATAGCTTGGCCTAATCTCCACCTGCTTGAGAAATAAATGCCAATAGTCGCTTGGGTGAGGGCAACCCATCCCCCTCCTGGAAATACCTCTGAGCACCTGCTGGCCCTGGTGGGTCATGGGTCAGGAACGTTGTCTTCCTGCCGAGGGTTCTTCTAGGCCAAATAGGCCACATACAAGGCCGGCAGCTCGCCTTCAGTCCCCAGCCCTCCACACTTGCAGCCTTGCAGCCTTGTGTCTTAGTTGTTCCTTCTTCCACTCCTCCCCCTTCAGGACCCTGTACTCTCATTGTTCCCATTTTGCCCTTTTTAAAAAACTTTTCTTTTCAGGAAAGCATCTGACTTGAAGTTCAGTTGATACATATCAGTGTGAACTTAAGAGATGCTTTAATTTTTGGCATTCTTTCTTATTGTGAAAGGAAAAAAATTTGGTTCCTTTATGAAAATGTCAGGTTATTAGCTTTAAAAAGGGTGGGGCAAATTTAGTGGAATAGAAAAACCTCTCCATCTTCTGAAACCACACCCAGTTGACAGCCACACACACACACTTCCTTATGTAAAAAGAGCATGTTTGGAAGAGGTGAAAGAAGAAACGTAGGAAACAGCAACATGGCCCAGTATATTAGCAAACAGGCAGACATTAATTACCTGCCTTTCTTTAAACAATAAACCGTGTGACAATAATTTTATTTCTTTTGAATGTTGAAGCCAGCCCATAAAGAGTAAACAGTTGAGCAGAAATATCAGATTAAATGCCTTGCTCTAAATGTCTCCAGAACTTCCTGTTGTCTGTTCTGTGAGACCTGTTTTGATGTGTCCAGTATTCATCAGTAGCTGTTAAATATTTTATCAATGTTGTTTTCGCAGCCACTACACTTTGACACTCTTCTTCCAGAAGGGAAGGGTTTCTGCTTATTCTCTTAATCCCTAAAGGCCCCTAGCTTGTTTGTGAACTGCATTCTCTGAACAAAGATCTCCTCTTGGAATTATTTTCCTGGGCTTTGATGCTTTTTTTTTTTCCACCAGTGGAACTGAAAAAAAAGGTAGTAAGTAGTTGGTACTATGCAAGGGAAAATTTTTAAAAAATCAGTGTTGTACAAAATAAGATCAGTATAATCTTATATTAAGTTTGTGGTTTGTTGGTACTACCATTGCTAGAAGTCCACTCTTTAACATTTTGATATGTAATTGAACTATACAATAATTGGCATTGTTTTACTTGTATGGTACTACCTTTGGCAAAAGGAAGAAACCAAAAAAGAGCAACAAGTAACATATATGTTACAGGAGCCCTATTTATAACAGTGGATAATTGGAAACAACTCCAACATAAAATACTTCAAGAACAATTTGGCAGACTACTACATATAAATATAATGGCATATGATAAACGTGAATTATAAACTAAGTTGAAAAAGCAGATGTTAAGATGGTACAGACTCTAATTAAAATGATAGGGAGGGGCTTCCCTGGTGGCGTCGTGGTTGGGAGTCCGCCTGCCGATGAAGGGGATGCGGGTTCGTGCCCTGGTCCGGGAGGATCCCACATGCCGCGGAGTGGCTGGGCCCGTGAGCCATGGCCACTGAGCCTTCACGTCCGGAGCCTGTGCTCCGCAACGGGAGAGGCCACAGCGGTGAGAGGCCCGCGTACTGCAAAAAAAAAAAAAAAAAAATGATAGGGAAGAATACATTTTGTTGAGCCCTAGGAGGCATGATCAACTGTGATATAGTAACCGTAACTCTTGTGTGTTGGGTCAGGTCCTTCTGTTGTGTTAGCCCATGTGATTTAGGACTTAATTCCTTTATGCCAGTTTGTTCATCTGTAAAATGGGAATGATAATGTCTGTCCTGTCTGTACCACAGTGTTGTTGGGAGAGGCAGATATAAGAAGTTGGGACAGCATTTTGGAATGGGTGATCACTGTCCAGAGTACCCTCTGGGTAGATACTAGGTCTGCCCTTCAGGAAGTCAGCATTATATAAAAGAGTCACAGACTGGGGTTCAGGAAGGAACTGGGTTCTCAGCTCTGCTGTTACCTGGCTGTATGGTTTTCTTAACCTCTTTGGTATCCATTTTCTCATATTAGAAATAAAGGCATGGACAAAATCACTGCCAGGGTCATTTCCAGTTTTAAGATTCTGCGGGAGTTTAAATGGTTCAGAAGCAGTCTCTGCCGCAGGGCAGGGTCTAACGTAGCAGCTCTTTTTCTTCGCCGTTTTAGATGGTGTCACTGTGGTGCTTATTTATCTGTTTAAATTATTCCAGTCTTGTTTCAGGAATCTGGAACTTATTCTTTAAGGATGCCTGTGTTATATGGGATTTTTAAAAATGTAGTTCTGTCTTCCCTGGAAAGCTCTAGGTTTTGTCTATATCATGGTGTGTTAACAATATTGTAGAGCATACTTGGTTATGCCCTAAGGCTAGAGGTTGTCAGTCTTTTTTTTTTTTTTAAAGGTTTTGTTTATTTAATTTTAAACCAGAGGAGGTTTGCAAACATGAAATGGACAGCTTGACCAAAAGTTTGAAAACACTATTCCCTAGGCCTTCTGTGCCTTGGGGCCACACACAGAGGTGTTCACTCTCTGGCCTATGCTATTGCTTGCCTCGGGCAAGTCCCCTAATCTCCTTGTGCTTCACTTTTTCCATCTGTAACTTGCCTGTCCTTGGGGCTTGGCCAGGGCTGCACTGGGACCAAGTCACTCCCTTTACTGGGGATGGAAGGAGATGAGTAGAAAGCAGCGTACTTTGTTTTCACAATCTCATTATTCTGTTATTCTTCTACACTCCCTACTTGTCTGCTGAAGTTTAATTCTGAAACTACAGCACATCTATGATAATGACATGTTTGAGGTTATGTTTATTCCATGCTGGCCAAAGGTCTCAGTTGAGTAGGTTAACTAATTGTGAAATTACAGATGCAGTCTCAAACACTCTACATTTCCATTCTTTCCTTTAATTAGCCCTAGAACAGTCTCTCTATTGTTGTTGTTTTATTATTTTACTATAACTGTGGAGAAAGTACTGATAATACCTTGCTCATATTTGGTTGGAGAAATTGTCCTTTAAAGGTTTTTATCAGATGAAAGACTGGGAAAGACCCATTTTATTGACCCAGGAAGGCAGGATGATGGTCCATACCTTTTATTTTTGAGTTGTTATTCTGTATCTGTCCAATGAACATTTAAGAAATGTGAAAATTTGGGAGGAAATGATTCAAGTGCCAGACAAATGTAGGATATGATGGCACTGTTTTGGAATAGGAATTTTCAAAACAAGCCAATAGACAGGGCACTTGTTAACCTAGAGTTAAAAATCCTTTGGTTTTACACAAATTAAAATTGAGACGGATTTAAAATTGCAACTAGATGTATCACGTTTAAGTTCTCCTAACTTTTTTTTTTAATATAAATTTTCAGGGCTTATATTGCTTCTTTTTAATAAATTTATTTGTTTTTATTTGGGGCCGTGTTGGGTCTTTGTTGCTGCGTGGGCTTTCTCTAATGGCGGTGAGCGGGGGCTACTCTTCATTATGGTGCGCAGGCTTCTCATTGTGGTGGCTTCTCTTGTTGCGGAGCACCGGCTCTAGGAGCGCGGGCTCAGTAGTTGTGGTTCGCGGGCTATAGAGCACAGGCTCAGTAGTTGTGGCGCACGGGCTTAGTTGCTCCACGGCATGTGGGATCTTCCCGGACCAGGGCTCGAACCCGTGTCCCCTGCATTGGCAGGCGGATTCTTAGCCACTGTGCCACCAGGGAAGACCCTCTCCTAACATTCTTGACCCTCTTCAGGTTATGAAATATGAGTATGTGTGTATGAGAGACAGTTAAGATCAGACTTTAAACTAGATACTAAGGGCTTCCTCCTGTGAGCGCAGGCTCCCGCTCTGCGTCCGTGTTGTGGGTGTAGGTGGGCCCAGTGCTCCTCTCCCGTCCACTTGCCTCTGCGTTAAGGGTTAACGAAGTCTGCAGGTGTGTTGGGATTAGCACTGTAAAGTTGTATAAGGGGTTTTTCTTTCTTTTGATCTTCAGAAAGGGATGAAAGATAGCCATTAAACTCAAGGGATTAGGTCCCCTCTCTTTAAAGACTTTAGGTACCATAAATATTTCACTTCAGATATAAGGTGAAGACTTGTATATATCTGGGGGGAAATGGGTGTTTTATATTACCAGTTGGAAATTATTCAGTCTCCATTTACAAATTAAATGGTCTTTGCAGAGAACTTCTCTTCCAACCCGGAGTGTACTAAGATCTGAAAAAAATGTGTGTGTTTATATCGTGGTAGTTATGCCAATTTTTCCTCCTCATATTCCTAAACCTTTTCTTTTTATAAGTTCATGTCTTATCTACATTGTGCCTTTTCCGCCCTGGGTGCTCCCTCATTCCACTGAGGCACTCCAAAACTCCTGGTTCTAAAACTTAGAGAACAACCACCCTTAAGAATTATACCCTGCTCACATGTTATAAGTGTGTGGTCGGGTTTTTGGGGGTTTTTTTTAAGCCTTATATTTTGTTTTGTTTTGTTTTTTCCTTTAAATTAACATTATTTAGAAAAGGAAAGTGAGGTTGATGTGCTGGTGGCATAGTTAGTTATGGTTACTACATTTTCAGAAAGTGGTAGGAGACCAGAAGAAAGTCCTGCATGGGAAATTATAATTGCAGCCCCATTCTACTCTTGGCCAGTCACCTACTCTGTCAGTTTCACTCCAGAATGGAACATTGGGTTTTATTTTATTTTTTTCCCTTTGTGTGATTTCCTAGGATGGGTTACTGGACGGTGGAATGGATAATTTTATATGTATCTAATTGTATTAGAATTAGGGCCCCGGGGGAGGAAAGGATAGGGTTTGGGTAGATGCCAGCCCTAGAGTCAGCCTATTAAGTGATTACTCCTTCCTCCCACCCCATAATACATCATCAGTTATTTAGAACAGATTTAAAACACATTCTGTTGGCCCAGTGGCTTACTATATTTATATAATTCCGCATTTTGTGTTTTGTCCCTGAATTTGGGGACTTATGTGTGGTTATTTTTATTAAAGCTCATGATGATAGCTTCTATTATTGGCTGTGGTGTATGGGATACACTGACATTCCTTTTCCAGTGTTCCCCACCCTCCTTTTAATTTTGTTCTTTTTATTATGGAAAATTTGATAAAGTACCAGATTGAAGGCAGTTACAGTATGTGGATTTGAACCCCAAAGTATGTATTAGTAATGTGAAGAAAGAGAAAAGTAAAATTGTATGAGTGGATGATTTTTAGAGATGGATTATATAAAATACCAGATGAATTAGTTGAAAACAGCCAATGGCAGGGGTATTAAAGATTAAGGAATTAAGCCTCATGCTTGATAACACCATGGAGCTTTCAGATTAAGGGTCTGCTCAGTTACCGCCTTAAGCTTCTACTTCCGATGCTTCACAGAATTATAGGAATAACTCTATGTGCAAAGCTTATCCGAACTTTGGGCCTATAATATTACTCCAAAAGAAAGACGGGGGCAAAAAGAAACTGTGAAAGGTGTTTGGCAACGAGCAAGAGAGGGAGCTCACAAACTCTTTGAAGGTCAATTAGCCAGAAAATGTGCTGAAGACTGGGTGCTGTGCTGATTACTGGCCCAAGAATTGCCCCCAAGGTCCTCAAAGTGGTCCTGCCGTTTGAGCACAGAGAGACAATTATAGACCTTGAGGAGATGCTACAAAAGCTTTAATTAAGGGACTTACTTACACCCCACTATGTTCTGGAAATTAAATTCTTGTTTGTGCTTAACTGATGTTTCTTTTGTCTGGGTTTCCACATGTACTTCAACAGAGGACACTATTTTTCTCAAGTCTGTTTTCCGTTCGAAGCCATTTTGCTGTGATGGATACCAGCAAAGCTGAGGGTTTAAACGGTATAAGGAACGAGATAGAAAAGTGGGCCGAGAGGCTTTTTGCTGGAGAGTGTTTTGGGCACAGGTTGAAAATTGTAGTATTTATGTACCTTGGTACAACAGTAAACCAGAACTCTGTTTGGGCCTAGATGGGTGATTAAAAGAAAAGGAAGGTACTGTGTAGAATTTGAATTTCAGAATTCCCACTCACAAGGCAGCATGATTTCCCTTGAATTGGCAGCTTTATGACTCTGGACACAGCAGGCTGCTCTTGTCCAGAAATATTTTTGTTTGCTAATGAGATCAAAGTAGCCTCTGGCTACCATCCAGGTCTGATTTTTCCTAAGCCTAGACCCATATTTAGGTTCCATTCAGATGTGACTTCTTTTACTTCTGGAAAGACTCTGATTTAAGTTGCCTTGGTCCTAACTAGAGCATTGTGATCACATTGATCCGCTGAGCTCCCCTCCTGCTGATGGAGGAGATGCTCTCATCTTTGAACTCGGGCCTAATTGCTGCCTTAGTGGGGTGTGTTCCCTTTTTTTTGTTAGTGAAGCAATTCTCTTTTTCATCTGCCCTTCTTTGAAGCCATTCACTTCTGTCTGCAAAGTTTGGTTTGAACCATAAAGATTTTTTAAAAGCACTGAGAAATGCTTATGTTCTAGTAACTTAAAATTGTCTCTCAGTATTTCTAGTTCACATACATCAGTCAGGTGGCACAGTTTCTCTCTGGGCCCCTTACAGACTTGAAGGCACTTCTGTGTGCCTCTCAGTTTGTCTGAAGGAGAGACCTTTAGCCTTGCTGTAACTCAACAGAGGCATCAATCAGCAAATCTTAAGACCTTGTAGAAATGAAAAATGGCAAGAAAGTTAAAATTGTCATCACCGGTTAAAATGTGCAGTTTCCGGCAAAGTGGAGTTTATACAGAAATCGCATTATTGGGCTTAATTTTCACATGTGGATGGGAAGGGGAGCGTTAGCATTGGATGAGAGGGCAGAGGACCCCTTTGGTGCCTGCTTCACTGCGAAGCAGCTCCTCTGTGGGGAGGGCCTCTGACCCGGGACAGTTTAGGATGCTGTAGTGACTGGGACGGGTCCGTGCTGGGCTGAGAGCTTTTGATAGGTGTCATTTAGAATGTTCCCACACCTGGATATGTTTTAAATAATGCATAATATGAATTTCAGTTCTTTTTGCTTTTCTTCGGAAAGGGGGAAAATTCTATTTAATGATACGAATATTCTTTTGTTTGACCAAGTATTTAGCTGGTTAGTGAGCTTCAGCAGTTTGGTGCAAACTTCTGGAGAGAGAGAGGTCCAGCTGGCTTATCATGCTTGCCAGCTGAAGAAGAACGTGACTGAATTTTGCTTAAAAAGCTCTGATTCAAAAAGTTACTTTATGACATAAAAATTCTAAGTTCTTATCTCTTAGGCTTTATTTTGCTAACACTGTCAGAGCTAGCACATCTGGCTTAGATTCTAAAATAGTTTGGTTTTATGCTTCAGTTAAAATGAATCCAATCACATTGGAATTTGAAGATAGATAAAAAGGAAGGATTTGGGTACAGTGAGGATTCTTAAACATAGCAAGGTTATCAGGGAAGTTCTCGAAAACTTCCTCTCTGAATGGCCTTTAAAAATAATCTGGAAAAAGAAAAAATAATCTGGTATCTTTTTCAGATAGTGTAGTTTATTCAGATGTAATTCTGTATAAGGGGTGCCAGGGGTGATGGAATAAATGACTTTGGGGCAGGCCTTTCAGCTCTGATTCTTGGTTATACCACTTACCACCAACACTTTTACAGACTTGTCATGTGAATATTTATTTGGTGGCAGAGGGGGGTGGTCTTTTTTGGGGGGGGGGCCCACACTGTATGGCATGCAGGATCTTAGTTCCCCGACCAGGCATTGAACCCATGCCCCCTGCATTGGGAGCATGGAGTCTTAACCACTGGACCTCCAGGGAGTACAACTTATGTGTTTTATTTTTGGCCTGGTTTTATCTTTTAAGTTAGGTTTTTTATTTTGACAGAATTAAAACATGCCATCTTTGTCAGATTTAGCAATATTTGTCTCTCTCTTAGGCTGTACATTATCGATGCAGTATGGTTTCTGTATTATTTTATTTGATCCCTCTCTCCAAGTGTGGATTAATGCACGTAGCCAAACAATTATGAACTTCAAATGCAGTTCATTGAAATTTTTGCTTTAATGGTGAAGCAGAATTATTTAGTTTGGGGGCATGTGAGAAACAAGGCCACCTTATAATTCAACCAGGTTGCTTTGGGGTTATTTAAGAATGACAGTTAAAAATATTTTTCAGGAAGACATCCTTCTGTATAGTCGTCCTGTGTCTCTGTGGTGTGACGGGTGCTGACTTAATGGTAGCGCACGCGCACACACACACACACACACACAGTTCTGTGTTTCTTCCTTATGCTGACCTTGGAACCATTAGTAGAGACTCAGAAGTTTACTCTTTCATAACTAACGCACTCACTCTGAAATGGCGGGCTGGAGGCTTGTGGCTCGGCATTTTATAGTTGATGCCAGTAGATGTTTTGGGTGAATCAGTCAGGAGCTGCGGACCTAATCCCTTTACAAGTTGGTGATGAGAGAAGTGAGTCAGCATTGGCGTTAACCTCAGTGGAGTATGGAGCGTTGATGCGTCCCTGTGGCACTGGTAACTTAGTGACTCTGCAGTGGGCCTGTACGTTTGTCTGCTCGCTTGTTTTTAGCTGTTTAAACCTCAAGAACTGTTACTGGGTTAGTAAGCCATAGCCATGCCTTGGCACCCAGATGGGGAGGGAAGCTTCTGCCTGTCTTGAGTAGATCAGAGGCCAACCCAGCCTTGCTCTGGGGCTAGCCTCTGCTGCGGGTTTACAGTAGATGTGCCAGAACTGCTTAGGAAGTTCTCTTTCCCACAGGAATGTGGGTCACATTCTGGTACAAGGCCTACGCCTGCCGATGACAGTGCAGCTCGCGTTTCTCTATGGAATGAGGTAGAAAAGAGTGATGTTTTGAATAGTACATGAATTCAGTGTAGGCTTTAATCCAGCAAGTATTACTATGGAAAAACCTGTTTCAAAACAGGTTCTTCCCAGGCAAAGTCGTTGGTTTTACATTTCATTTTTCCCTTTGTCCTCTGTAGAGCAGTTCCACATCTGCATACTTCCCAAGTCTTCTCCCACCCCTGCTCCTTCAGCCTCCTTTTCTTCATCCTTCCTGGACCGCTATGATAAAAAACACAGGGCCCTGATTTTCATATTTGCCCCTAACCTTTTCTTTCCTTATAAAATGCTTCTTTTTTTCAACATCTTTATTGGAGTATAATTGCTTTACAATGGTGTGTTAGTTTCTTGCTTTATAACAAAGTGAATCAGTTATACATATACATATAGCCCCATATCTCTTCCCTCTTGCGTCTCCCTCCCTCCCACCCTCCTTATCTCACCCCTCTAGGTGGTCACAAGCACCGAGCTGATCTCCCTGTGCTATGCGGCTGCTTCCCACTAGCTGTCTCAAATGCTTCTTTTTAAGACCAGAAAGTGTGAGGGAGCACTCTTATTTCATGGCCAGTGGTTTAAAGAAGAATAGTTATTTTTCAAAGTAGACTAGTGAGCTTTCAATGTTAAATGTCTATTGACATTTTTTCCAGGAGAAACGTTGATTTTTCTCTCCCTGTTTTTCAGGCCCTGCATTCTTCCCCGGGCGATGTGCTGAGATCTTTGCCCGGGGTCAGAGCATCGGGAAGCTGGGGGTCCTTCATCCTGATGTTATCACCAAATTCGAGCTGACCATGCCCTGCTCCTGCGTGGAAATCAACATTGAGCCGTTTTTGTGAAGATGGGTCTCTGTTGTGTGGTTCTCGCCCCGAAGGTCCCTCTCTCCTCCTAGGTGCCCTTTAGTTGTCCCCACAGTAAGTCAGTCCACTTGTGCTTGTGCATTAATGTTGAATAAAGTAGAAAGCAGTGTCTGGCTCCGTGGGTGGTACTGCCATCCCCGCATCAGGCCAGCTTGTACGTGAGAGCCCAGTGGGGGGCCAGGAGCTGTTCTGAGAAACAGAGAAGCTCTCCACACATCAGAGCCTCTCACCATCACGTCTGCAGGACAGAATCCTGTTCTTTTCCCTGATGAAATGAGATAGCTGATTAGAGCACACGTACGAGATTAACTAAGAATTTTTAGTTCTTATTTTCTATGTTTGATGCATGTTCATCACTGGGAAACAATAACAGCATTTTTAGAAAACTTTTAAGAATTAGTGACGGTGTAATAGTTACAGCCTTTGAAGTCATCTTAAAGTGAAAGAAAAATGCACATATATTCAAAGTATTTGAGGGTGCATCGGTATTGGCTACTCTGTGATACTCAGAGATGGGGTTTGTGGACACACAGCACAGATTCATTCTGCTAGAAGAGTTAAAAGGGACACACTGGTACCAGTGCACTATGAACATTAGGAAACAATGAAGAACTTATTTTTGTCCTAGGCCATACATTTTATTGTTGTCAGTGTTATAAAATCATGGCTTTAAATAATTAATATAGCTACTAGTTTCTGTCTTATTTTATACAGAGGTATTAGGTCTCTCCTTCTCTGAAGCTAAGCTTCTGCCTTGTCTTAACCTCCTAATTTACTTTAATACTTTGATCTAGAATCCTCCAGTAGGTACCATGTATTGAAAAAAGCTGGGTGTAATGTTTGAGAAAAGTTCTGTTACTGTTGAGATGATATGAAACACAATAAACTGTAAAAACAACTTCAAAGTAAGTCCCTGTAGAAATAGCTAATAAGGATAGACAAGAATTTTGTTTATGGAGCTTTTGCTGCACCTAATACTAAGACTATATTACTACCTTGAATCAGGGCAGCAGTGTCCAGCTTAGCAAGATTTGTGAACGTACAGACTGCCATCTCCTCCTTCCCAATCCCATTGTAAGCTGATCCTTACATTTCAGTAATGAAGTGAGATACGCCCATTAAAAATAATGCTCGTCAGAAGGTTTGTGTCCAGCATTCATAGATTTCTTATAACTTAAGACAACCCAGTTTTTAAAAAACGGACAAAAGATGTGAACAGGCATTTCCCAAAAGAAGATAAATGAAATAAGCACATGAAAAGATGCTCAACATCATTAGTCATCAGGGAAATGCAAAGAAAAAAATAAATACGAATTAATATGGCTAAAATTAAAAAGACTGACTATACCAAGTGTTGGCAAGACTGGAACTTTCATGTGTGGCTGGTGGGAATGTAAAGGGATAACGGCCACTTTGGAAAATAGTTTTGCAATATGTTAAATCATGAAACATACATCTGCCATCTAGCCATTCTACTCCTAGGTTTACTCTACTCATATGGCCATACAAAGATTTTTATGCAAATGTTCACAGCAGTGTTATTCAAACAGATGAATGGATAAACAAATTATAGTATATCTATACTATGGAATGCTTCTCCGCCAAAAAAAAACGACTGATACTCAGAACAACATGAATGAATCTCAAAACACTAAGTCCAAGAAGCCAGATGCAAGACTACAAGTGATTCCATTTATATGAAGTTCTAGAAAAGTCAAATTGATTGACTGGCTAGAGCCTGTGGAAGGGAAATTGACTGCAGAGAGTTAAGAGGAAACTCTTTGGGGTGATGGAAATATCTATACCTTAATTAAGGAGGTTGTTAAAATGTAGGTTACACCTCAGTAAAGCTGGGAGTGAAAAATTAATGCAACATGTTGTATTTTAATACGAACACCAGCAGATGCACACAAAGGGTAAAAGCATGAATTTTAGAATCGGCATGTCTGCACATGATGGCTTACTGGTCCACTACCGTTAGTGAGACATTCTCCCCCAGTTTCAAGTTCGCTATGATTGAAATCAGGGTGAGTCATGTGATAGCCATTGTTGAAGTGGGTGGAGCCATGAGTTCTGTTAGCAGCCAGCCACCTGGATAATTTTTGGATGGTCAGAAACAACTTGTAATGAAAAACCCAGTGATACCTAACTGTATATCCCAGCATGAAAGGGGTAAGAAGATCAACTGCATCCATCATGTGGAGGTTTCTGCCCTCTGAAGCAGGAGACAGCAGGAAGAATAACAATATCGGGTACATGAGAAGAAGAAGAAACGAATCTTCGGCTTAGAGTGGAGGCTCCGCAGCCAGATCGTCTTACACTCGCCCCCGTGAGGCATTTGAACTGGAGCCAGAGCAGTCTGTGGGCACTGCCTGCCAGAAAGCTTTTACTGGAGAAGACACACCTGTGTAGCAAAAACTGGGAGCCCTCGTATTAAAAGAGGAATTAGATATAATTGAGTCCTGTTCTAGCTTACAGATAACTTCTGCAGCCTGACATTCTTGCATTACTCTTCAGTTTATAAAGTATTTTCACATGCGATTTTGTCTCAACATTTTAATTTCTTGGTTTAACAATTGTAGGAGGGAGTTAGAATAGGGATTCTCCCTGTCTTATAGGATGAGAACAATTGACAGAGATTAATAATGTGCCCAGATGTCACATGGCTAAAACGTGGGTTTGTGACACCTAGTAAGAGTGACGTAGAGCCCATGGGTCACTCAGTGTTTGGCATTATTTACCTACTTACCCAAATGCTGAGGTTTTCTTTTTTTAACCAGTTTTGTTTTTTATATATAAAATACTAAAAAACACAAAAAATTAAAACTTCACTACTTTAAAAAACTGTACAAAGTAAGACCATCCCAACCTAATTTACCCTTCCTTCCGCAATCCTCTAAAGTAACTAACCATTGCTAACAGTTCACGTTGTTTCTGACGTTTTCCTTAGACAGTCAGACCCACACACATGCTCAGCTTTAGGGTCTTGCTTTACTTACTGGTTTCTATTTTCTATAGTGTATTTCATGACATTTCACTTAATATGTCCCATTTTTCCAGGCCAGTACCTTTAGACCTACCTACCTTTTAAATGATACAAAGTCCTATCGCGTGGATGTCCATAATTTGTTCAGCTGTTCCTCTGCTGATGAGCCTTCTGTTGTTGCCAACTCTGCAATTACAAAGAGTGCTCCAGTGGACTTCCGTATGCCTCTCCCTAAAATAGCACTGGCTTAGGGACCATGAAAAACCATCCCTAAAGATGCAAGACTGTAACTATCCACATTTGGTATTGTCTTAGATATCTGAATACCACACTGGAATATCTTAGATATTTCTTAGATGTGACTTTTGTTCTTGAGCTGTATATAATCTCAGTACGTTCGATTTCTCAATGCAGGGCATATGAAATTCTGCTACTACCTTTCACATAGGAGTAGCCTAACTAGGAACCAGCTCGCCTAGCCACTGCTTCTGCCCTCGGTAGTGATGGGCTCAGCACACACAATCTTGTCTCGGTGTTAGCCTCTGTGCTTGGTGTTTCCTGTAAATGTCACTGACCCCAGTGCTTGGTACTGACTTGGCTCTTTTGTCTGTTTCATCCAAAAGCTAACAGGTGGCCTTAAAGCAATACAACTGCCTTCAGCAAAATATTTCCTCTAAATAAGAAAAGCATTTGACATCTGATCTTCTGAGTTGTGACTTACTATAAGGAGCTTGAATAATTTTATGTATATAATTTTTTTTTAAAGTAGAGGATGGGGCTTCCCTGGTGGTGCAGTGGTTAAGAATCCACCTGCTAATGCAGCAGACACGGGTTCGAGCCCTGGTCCGGGAAGATCCCACATGCAACAGAGCAACTAAGCCCGTGCACCACAACTACTGAAGCCCACGCATCTGGAGTCCGTGCTCCACCACAAGAGAAGCCACCACGATGAGAAGCCCACGTGCCAAAATGAAGAGCAGCCCCTGCTCACCGCAACTAGAGAAAGCCCGCATACAGCAACAAAGACCCAACACAGCCAAAAAGAAATAGATAAAATAACTTAAAACAAACAAGCAAAAAAACTTAAAAAAAAAAAAAGTAGAGGATGGCATATGTAATCAGATTCAAGGCAGGGCTCACCTCTGGGACAATCTGTGAGCAGCTCCCTAAGGCCCCTGACCAGAGTCCATGTGGGGCAGTCGGCCTCCTTGGACAAAGGCAGAGGAGCCACGTGGCAAGTACTTGACGACAATCCGGGTGATTTTCATTTCCACTACCGCCTGCTTTGTTTTCAGGTTGCCTGCCCACCTTCAACTTTCTAGTAAACAGAAAGGATGACTGTAAACATGTAGACTGTGGGTTGAACAAACACCTCCAGGAGAGGGTTTAATTGAATTATGTAAGGCTAAAGCCCTGTTTCTTCTCCCTCATGTGACCCATGCAGTGCAGTAAAAATATACTTGAGGCCCACACTCAGGTTCTTCACTCCTCATCCATAGGTTTGGGCTTGATTGTCTCGGTTTAAGGAAATCAGGAACATGACATGTTCTGCATTAGAACACATTTTGAAAAAGCCCTCCCCCACCCCCCCCCAGGTGTTAGGAGGTGCTGGCATGAGAGAACTGCTCCAGCATTTGAATTATAGGACTTGTCAGACATGCAAAGCAAATCTGCCCTTAAATATTAAGACAGAAAAGTGAGGATGTTGAGGAAATGTGCCTGCTTGGTTCCAAACCTGGTAGAAAAAGAAATTTCCTACATTCCGCCCACCCCTGAAGTGAGTACCTACTTAGGGCCAACAAGAAACCAGTTGTAATGGAGGCAAACCCGTGTAGACATCCACACTGGTGCTGAAAGGCTACTCAGAGACGGACGGGATTCACTGGAGATCTCTTAGCTGTGACTGTCGGGCACAATGTTTAAACACAGAGCACTGGCAGTGAGCCTGCGGCAGATGAAGTAAAATAAGCCAGACGGAAAGGTGCCCCAATAGCAAACCATGCTGTACGGAGGAGAGAGATCGTGTAGGTGAGACAACCTGTGGGAAACACTGAGCACCACTGTCACGGGGAGGCCCTGGACAGGGTTTGTTCTGGAGCATAATGAAAACAAGCATGGATCGGCTGGACCTGACTGACCTCCTCTCCAGTCTTCAAGTTAGTTCAGCGTCTTGCATCCTAGTTGATCCATACATGTAGTCTTTACTCCCTTCTTCCCAAGGAACATTTTCCTCCTTTGCTTACCCATCTACAAATCCAAATGAAATACGTAAAGCAGTGGTTTTCAACACATTAGACACCAGGCAACGAAGGCCAGTGATCCCCCGAGAGATAGAAAAGAAACAAGGTGAGGCCTGTGATTCTCCAGCTTACGGCCTGGAGAGAGTCCAGGCTGTGGTGCAGCGGTGGGGGCCCAGGTGGAGGTCGGAGGTCTCCAGGAGTTGAGATGGAGCTGGGAGTCCACAGAGGCCGAAGCGGCTAGAGTTGGCAGGGAAGCGGTAAGAGCCGAGGAGAGATAGGCAGAGGCCCCGCCCTTGAGTCTTAAGTTGAGCACTGCCAGTGCGTGCATGTGAGGGAACTGCTCAGGAAGAGGAGACCGCCTGGAACATCCACAGACGTGAGGGAACCGCCCTGGGAGCCCACACGAGGTGGGCCGGAGCTAGCAAACCTCGGAACCCATGGGGAGAGTACCCAGAAGGGCTTTGCCTCCGTAGTGGGGAGACCAACTCGAGACTAAGCGTTACTCTGGTTCAACCAGTAAAGCTTAAAAGTAAGGTCCAGAAGAATCAAACTACTTCCAAGGAATGAACTGCGTCCTAGAACAAAGAATATGTATAGTGATAAAAAAATATCCAGCACCCAACACTGTAAACGTCACAGTATCTGGCATCCAATAAAAAAAGTATCAGGCAAAGAAACTGGCAAATACAACCAATAGGAAGGGGAAAAATGAATAAAACAGACTGAAAAATTACCTAGCTGATAAAATTAATAGACAAGGATATTATAACTCTATCCCATATCTTTAAGAAGCCAGAGCGAAGATTGAACAAGTCGAGACGTGGAAGATGGATATTTTCAATTTCTAACAATGAAAAAACTATGATGTTGGAGATAAAGTAGAAAGGGATACCCTGATGAAAATACTATTACCTATTTAATAGCAGCAGAACTGATTGACTCACTTCATGAAGAATTTACGTTAAGCTGTGGTTTTATTCCCCCACAGCAAAAATAGTTTTCCAGCCAAATATTTTTATCAGTACCTAATTAAGATGGCTAAAATGGTCTGTGTTTAGTGTGCCCTGTGCACGGTTTCCTGTCACAGGGTCATCCACCTGGTTCCCACAAGACACTGCAGACTGGAAGCCCAGGAGATCCTGGCCCCTATTTAGGCTCACGCATGCAGGTAGACGGCATGATGGCAGTACCAACTGTCACCCTGCCCCACCTGCAGTGCTCTAAGGCTAGCTTTGTGTGTATTGAAGAGGCATTGACATTCTTTGAACCTCTCCACTGAGAAAGAATCTGGCTTGTGCTCCAACCAAGGGGACCCTGATGTTATAGCGAGAGAGTGCCAGCTACAGGTGCCAACAGGTGTGTTGAGTGTGTGCAGCAAAGAAGCGTCCCAGCCGGAACTCCAGCTACATCCCTGCTTGTCTTGCTGGCTTTTGCTTGCTATACAGACAGGCGTGGAAGAGGAGAAAGGATTTTGGCTTCTTATAGATTTCCCTTGTCTCATGAGGCTACAGTTTTAAGAATTTAACATTCTATTCATGGTCCACATTCAGCGCTCATTCTTCTTAGTATGCATCCTGTACGTAGTCAAGTCTGCACTACAGGTGTGCCCCACCTGAAGAAAACAATGCGTGCGTGGTGTGTCCCAAATAATCCATTAAGGAGCCTTATGTTTACAGAAATGAAGAAGTGCCATGCCATATGACTTAACAGCAAATCCCTCAGTGCACTTAAAATTCACATTTAAACAATCAAAACACAGGCAGCTTTTAGGAAAACATCTATCCCATAGAACGAGATACGTCTATACTCACATCCCACTTGTTTCCAGTTAACCTCTCTTACTAGAGAAACAGGGCTTGGTTCTTGATCATCAAAGAGCAACGTGGAGTATTTACAGGTCCTGGAAAGAGCCAGGATCGTGGTAAAATGTTCTTAAGATGAAGTTTCATGGGACTGCTTCAGGGAGCTGAGCAAAGAGAAGAGGGAAGAGGCACGGGCGCCAAGGGCGCAGACTGAGTCCCTCGCTGCCGTCCCGTCTGCTGAGAGACGAACAAGAGGACGTGGGAATGTCAGGTTCAGAGCCGGCAGAAAGGGAAGGCACCCACGGGTAAATATTCGAATGAAGAACAGTGAAAGGAGACTAATCACCTGTAGATGTCAACTCCTCTGGATGGTCCCATGTGGAGGCAAGGAAATGGACTAAAGAGCTGCTTCTGCTTCCTTCCTGTTCTCGTGATTCGGTTCTGCAACATCAAAGCCCCTTGCTCACCGTTTATCCCACCCCTGCCACCACTGTTATTCCCACACACACTCACCAGCACGGGTGTGGTCTGTCTTTGTTAGAGCTGGAGGTTTTTGGAGAAGTGTCTCTGGCAAGCTGTGCCCTCACCATGGAGTACCATCTCATCCCTACTGTGCATCACATCCCTGTGCAAACCCCATCTGTTCTTTTTAAGCCTGGCTCACACACTACTTTTCCCACGAGCCTCCCTTGAGTCACAGACCTCAAAGCTGGAATTCCTCTCTCCCTCTTCTCAATTCACACTACAAAGTTATCTTTTCCCTACAGCCTTAACACTTTGGGTCTCGATTGTAATTTTCTGAGCCTGAGTCTCCTCTCTCTGGAGAGAACTCCACAGGGCAGATGAGGTCCCATCCGGCCTCAAGCATGCAGCATATTAGGTATTAATGAAATACACAGCATTCAAGGTACAAATAGGTCCCAGCCTCAGCCCTGCAAAGAAGAGCGTCATCAGCTTTCGGCACCATTTCAAATAGCGAGGGACGCCTAAAGGCAGAGCATATCGTTGCAATGACGTGAATGTGAAATGCGCTGTCCATTTTGTTCAGCAGACAACATACTCATCTGTAAAACACACTCATCTCTTTTACTTACCTTTACCAGCCTCACCTTTAACATTTACCTTTCAATACATAGTGACATTTATCTCTAAGTATGGTTAAGAGGATGCTCTTTAGTATCAAGGACTTGGAGGATAATTAAGCATGCAGTCTTACCACTTACTTCCTGTTCATCACACCTGTGGCTGCTGTGATGCTCACCAACATTTGCACGTGACTGAAGCATGACAGCGACAGAAAATTGTACAGCCTCCTGTTTATTTTTGTCGCCTCTTCTCAACTCAGGTCGCATGAACCCTGAGGATCTGGGGGAAAAAGATCTAGGGAAAAAAAATTCCAAGGTAGCAGAACACTGGGCTTTTAAAGCATTTAATAAATCTTAAAGAAAAATGATTTTATTTTAAAAAGAATAAATTTACATATGGTACATAAGACAGCTGAAAGTTTCCAAAATAGAAACCCGGAGCCTATGGCCCCGAAACACCGCATGCTTTGGTTACACTCGGGAAGCATGAGTCGCCTATTTGGGCAAGAAAATCCTGTGCTACGCTGTGATCTGCAGGCACGTGGAGGGGCGATTTCAGCTGTTTAGGGTTTTTAGTTCATGGTCTCGTCTGCGTTTTCTTTTGCATATTCTGTTATGGTGCAAGTCCGAGCAAAGCTGGCCTGAGATGATGGCTGTTTAAAATGACAGTCACAGGATGATGTCCTGGTCCAGAGAGGTGGTGGGCTGGGGGCAGGATGAGGACCGCCAGGAACAGGGCGTGTGTTCTTCCTGGAGGGGCCAACGACCCCAAGGGCTCTGCTGTCACCATTTTCAAGTTCAGGACTGGCCAGACCGCAGGTCCTAAGCTTAGATTGGATACATCACGGTGAGCTGGATTCTGAAACTTCATCTCCAGGACTCCCGCTCAAGAGAGGCTCTGGACCAAGCCTGACGCAAGCCAGCAGGGGGCAGTCTTTCCCCAGAGAGAAAATCCAAAGGTCAGAGACAGAAGGCAAAGTCTTTGAAGGGGCGTGTGTGTGCGTGCGTGAAGGAAAGACTGAGAGGGTGTGAGGGTCTAACAGAGTGAAGCGCTGTGTGAAGTGAATGAAGAGGGCTGGCCGAGCTGCAGTTTGAATCAGGTAAGGACTTTTCCAACCAGTTTCTAAGCCACAGAACTAGTGCTCAAAAACTAAGCTTGGCCTCACCAATATGCACATTTTATTCTTCAGATGCTACATCAAGAGACTTTGAAAAGCGACCAGTCATGACAAATCCACGGGTCTTTCTTTAACGAGCTGTGGCTAACATATTCATCCTCAATCCAAATTGTGTAAATACAGCCTTAAATATATAATACAGCTGATCGCAATCCTATTGCTGGGACTTAAAACGAAAGGACATCAGTAAAATGTACACACACACAAATGAATCACCCACACCCACTGCTGTGACAGTGATTATGGCCCTTCTCAAAAGATACAAGTGGAAAAGGCTGATCCTTTTGCTAGTTGGCTTCAGAGAAATCAACTAAAATCATTTCGCGTAAATATTAGCTAGCACTGTGACCTCGGGTTTGGCAGCCTGTGGGGACGGAGGTACAGGGAAGTGCCCCGTGCACTGCATTGTGGGGCGGCCTAGGGCAGGGGTGCCCGTGAGCTGGGGCATCTCCCCATCACGGTGCCACAAATACTGGTCAGAGTATGATCTAAAAACAGGCAAACGGCAGGTCATTTTGACCCCTGCCTTCTAACTATGAAAAATGTCAGAAGAATTTGAAGGAAAATTAGGATGTCTTACAATTATTCTTTTCAATAAACTGGAGCATTAGGTCAAATACTAAGGATCATCACAACCAAAAGGCCAGGGTGCGTATTCAAAATCAGGAGAAACGGTGCTCAGTTTTCACGCTGGATGCAGAGGTAAGGGCCTGACTCTCCAGGCAGGCTAATTTTCCCCCGAAGTGTGTGCATGGTGAGGATGCAAGAGGGTTATAAATCGTTGGCTTCAGCAGCTCAGGCGCTACACGCAAAAGACACGTTGTTAATTACATGTTGATACTCACTTTTAAGAACATTGTTGATACCTGTTCCTCCTCATTCTTAAGAACTGAAGAGGAGCCCCTGCAGGGGGTTGTCTGCATAATGACCACCTTCCTAAATCTAAGGACTCTCCCGAGATTTAAAGGGTGTTGTATTTTGTTGGCTTCTTTTCCTAAGAGAGGCTGATGTGGTTCTTGCATTACCCTTCAAATTGCCAAGAGGTGAGAAAGAGGTGGGAAGATGGAAAGGGAGCCACTGGTTCTATTCAGATGAGCAAATAGATTTAGGAAACTAAGTGGAGGAACAGTGTCAGGGAGGGAGGCCTATTCCCTCTGTCAGGCCCCAGGAAGGATTATGTTCCTCTGTTCTTCTATTGATCCACTTTCACGGACAGACAACACTGTCTTCCCAGTTTGTAAGGAAGCAAAAAAGCTGAAGCAGAGGGCTTGTCCCAAGTCACTCTGATGCAGGACAGAGCAGGACACTCAGATGAGGTGAGAAGGGAGCAGCCAGTTGGGTTCATGGGTCAGAAGAGGATAGAAATGGTGCCTGGAATCTTGCAAAGTGTACAAACGAGGAGGAGAGGATCCCTGTCCAGTATGCACCTGACAGAGACCAGGATGCATAAGGAAAGCAGGCTCATGCCCGTGACCTCGCCAGCTTTGCCCCCGCGTTTCATGCTTCCCAGCGAGGTTCACAGTGCTCTTTCCCCCCAAGCAGGCACTGTCTAATGTGATCATCACGACCAGAAAGTCGCCCTGTCCAAGGAACGCAGTTTCACGTGGCGCCCCCTTTCTCTTGGACCAACATTCCAGTTTTGGAAATGAGGCTCAGTGCTGGGCAAGGTCACAGCTGAAAAGGAACGCCCGACGTCCAGCCTCCTGGATCATGCCCGTCTCTTTAGGTTCTGCAGAACCCAGGAGGGCTTGTGGCCGTTCTAAGCCAGGCCACAACTCCTGCCAGCCCAGGACGGGTCCAAAGTCCAAGTAACGGACAGGGTGGGGCGCCTTAAAGAACTCAGCTGGGGGTCTGCCTGGCTTCATCTGCAACATGACGCTTACAGGCTAGTGGTCACGTGAGACCATTTTTCCTTCCATAAAGCAGCAACATTTATCTCAGGTATCAGCAAAACAGACATGTGACTTAGGGAATTTTTTTTTTTTTTTTTTAAAGAAAAATGTGTTGTCAGCTTCCCCACTCAACAGCTTTTTGGTGTCTTGCTCTCATGTCCAGTGAGCTAATTTCCGACCACTTGAGGCTCACAGTAATCCCAGAAACCTGTGTAGCATTGGCACGAAGGTGGTAGCACAGATGCCAACTGACGTGTAGGTGACAAACTTGTAAGGCACTTCGATCTCCAGCCTCTGCCTGGCCTCCTTGTTTCTGGTGACCACCTTGAACCAGGAGTACAACACTTGCAGCGAGAGATTTTGTACAAGTTGACGAACCAGGAGAATCAGCACAATTCCCACAGTAAATTTGGTCAGACCCAAAACTAACAGGTCGCTGGTGAGCGGTGGGATGTTCTGAATAACAGGGAGGGATTCCGTGGGCTTGGACACGAGCTGGAAAAAATGGTTGATCCAGAATCCTATGGTCACCCCAGCGCCGGCAGCCATGATGGTGGTGGTGTCCGCTCTGGTCGGGCTGTAGTAATCAGACACGGGGTAATTGTAACACAGGAAGAATGGTACCACCAGGACACACACAGGGAAGAGGGGGCTGGCCGAGTCCAGGCGATCGATAAGGGTCCAGGCGGGGTAGGTGAGGACGATGAGGATGGCGGTGATCAGGATGCCACCCAGCACATCCTGCAGGAGAGACACGGATGATGTACATCAATCAGATGAGTGCTCCCCTGTATACAGGTATAATTTTGATTCAAATATAATTGATTTGACATTTAAAATACAATTTTTGTATTGTTTTATAATACTTTCTTTTTGCGGTACGCGGCCCTCTCACTGCTGTGGCCTCTCCCGTTGTGGAGCACAGGCTCTGCACACGCAGGCTCAGTGGCCATGGCTCACGGGCCCAGCCGCTCCGCGGCATGTGGGATCTTCCCATACAGGGGCATGAACCCGCGTCCCCTGCATCGGCAGGCGGACTCTCAACCACTGCGCCACCAGGGAAGCCCTAATACATATTTTTAAAAAGTACAGTTGTAGACATTTGAAAATAGGAAAAATACAAACCACAATCACGCTATTCATGCTATGTCTTTTCTTCCAGTTTTTCTGTCTTTTGGAATAAATTATTTTCTTAATGCATAGCTATAATCACACTGTTCCTTCAATCTATCATTATTATTATTTTTTGAATTCTGTACTTCAAAAAACTTTGGGCTGCGCCACACAGCTTGCAGGATCTTAGTTCCCTGACGAGGGACCAAACCCAGGCGATGGCAGTGAAAGCGCTGAGTCCTAACCACTGGACCGCCAGGAATTCTCTTTATTATTTTTGATTTCATAGTGTATCACAAGGGCTGTCATGATCTTCACAGAGGTGGCGTCATCCTTTCTTGGCAGGCAGGGGTCGGGGCTGCAGCTGGCTGGAGGAGGAAGCTGGCTGCTTCGGGAGCCACTTCCTAGCAAGCACACCGTCATTACTTATGGAGCGCGTTTGTCTGGGGTGGTTTGAGAAGACGCTGTAGGTGTGGTGGTGCCAAAGCTCCGCCGTGCCCGTCTGGGTACTACCACTCTGTCTTCAGAGACAGAATTTCAAATAGTGTATAGATTTCACCGGGTGAGTGCACCCTGCTTGATTTAATCAATCCTTCTTTACATTTTAGATTCTGGTTTTCTTTCTTGCTTTCTCTGACCCTCCCACCTTCCCTATTTCTTCCTCTTTCTCTCCCTCCCTGCTTGCTTCTTTCCTTAAACTCCTGTTTAAAATATTTTTAACTCCTTAATGTCATCCACTTTCTTCTTCCTTTAGTGTTCTCGCAGCAAAATTCATTAGGTGAATTCTTTTTTTTTCCCCACACACACACTGTATTTTATTTTTACAAGAGATAAATCAACTGACACCAAGCATTGTAAATGCATGACCACAACAAAAGCAACAGTGATGGCAATTACCAAATACGAAACACACTCATACTAGGTCATGATATTGACATTCAGTCCAGGAATCCTCCACTGTAACAGCTCCTTTACTTTGCAGTGAAAATTGATTTGTATATTTTTGCCTCTGAGTCCCTGTGGGATTTTTTTTTATTCAAACAGAAAGTCACAAAAACTATAATCATCTTCATCAGTTCACTCAGTCCCATGTAATTAATTTTTTTATCTTGATCTTTTATGAATTCATCAGTTTTCCATTAGAGTTCTGAAAATGCTTATTCATTCAGTTCAGCAGTATAGTCAGTTACCAGAAACCTGTACTTGTCAGTCTTTTGCACGAATTCCTTGAAGATGAAACCCTTTTATAGGAACATTTTTGCAAAAGCATCAGAGTACACCCAGAACTGTCTGTGACAAAAGACTTAAAAATGACCACGGTTAAAGATTTGATGAAAGTTCATACTAATGCAATTGACAAGGAAATTTAGTTATTTCTGAGATATACGTTTTAAAGTGATAACTAGAATTAGGACTTATAACATTGTACCAGAACATGTAAGATTTTTAGAAATTTCATGTAATGTCTGAAACATTTATATTAACATATTTCCATACAAATAAGGTGAATTCTTAATGTAACCAAGAGATGAATACATCTAAGTCAGAGAATGAGGAGCTCGCTGTGGTTCTGTTACTGGATTATTTTGAAAGTTTACCATTGGAAAATTGAAACACTTTCCTCCATGTATTGGAAAATCTGGGAAACACCAAAAAGTAAAACACATGCATTGTGGAAAAACTGGAAAGCACTGAAAAGTATAAGAAAAAAAAAACCAGATCCTTATTTCCACCGCCTACAGTTAATGCTGTCTATATTTTGGCGTGTTGCCTTCCACTTTTTTTTTTCATATAAACATAGAGTAGAACTCTAAGGGCTTAGGTTTTTTTTTTCTAATAGCTTCATTCATTATTTCTCTTGTTTAGTTTCTAATAAAATGACATCTGATTTGAGTGAACGATGGGTGAGAATCAGACCTTAGAAATAAACACTGAGGCTACAGCAAATTTCACAGATTAGAGGGCATCCATTCTTCCTTCCAGTGCCCATGTGGGAGTGCCTGCTATATGCCAGACACAGTGCTGGAGGATCCAGTGTGAGCCAAACAATCACCACCACACCTAGGCAGAGCTTAGCTTAGTGGACAGGATTACTGTTATTGAAGAGGGAAAGGGATAAGCCTGTGGATCTTGATGGTCCCTTGGGGCTGGAGAGTAAAGAGTAAACACAGGTAGGAGACACTTCCCACAGGGCCCTAGAGTCCAGTCCGCTTCCTAAAGCCTGCATCCAGGGAGCAACGTGAAGCCACTGATGTCGCTCTCATTGGGTACCAACATGACAAGAGTTTCTGACTGCAGTGAGGAGAACAGATAGGAGAGGGGCAAGCGTGGGGGAAAGCCTTGTGTCGCTGCATGTCCTTCACGTGGCACCTGGGCTTTACCTGTTCTTACTTCTGCCATCACCCTTCTCTTCAAATATCCCTCAGGCTTCACGGTCTCCATGATCTTTCTCCCCATGACCTTCTCCTGTGCTATGATTATGCACGGATGTTACTTTATTTGGGGGGAGAAAAAGGAACAATCCTTCATTTAAGTTTCCTGGTTACCAAAACTTGAGCCAAACTCTTGAATTGAATTTTCTACACCTGTCATCTCCACTTCTGCACCTTGAAACACAAGTGCTGTCAACCTAGACTTAGATGATACACCATTCTCAAAGGCCACTTACTAGACATTTGCTGGTTGTTTCTTGAGCATCTGTCTTTGACCCAATAGCCTCATACCTCCCCTTGGGGATCCATGAAGTTCTGGAAAATTATGGAGTTGGAGCACATGACCTAGGTAGGCCAATCAGTGCACTGTATCTCCTGGTCACCGTGATTGGTGCAGGGGTGGTCATGTGACCTACACCAGTCCAATCAGACAAAATTGTGGGGGTTTTGCTTGCAACTCTTGGAAAGAGGTGTTCTTTCTCTTTCTGAACACAGGGCCCTGTGGACTGACACCCTTCACTTAGCAGACCTTTCATATTCAGCTTTTATTAATATTACCCTGCACCATCTTGGCTCTTCTCTGACCTCTAAGAAGTCTCTTTCTTGGTTTCCTCCTTTAGATCCTAATAGATCCTAAACAGGCATTTTCACAGATTCTGTCTTCAGGCTCTGTGTGTTTTTCTCTGTTGAAAAGTTTGTGCAGTTTCTATGTTGTGTTAGTTTCTGCTGTACAACATTGGAGACATAGATTTGAGTGTCACGCTGGTAGAGAATGGAGAGATGAGGCCATGGACCTACACAAACTTTTCAACAGAGAAAAACATGTAGAGCCTGAAGACACAGTCTGTGGAAACGCCCATGTTTAGATGCTCCAATAAAAATTTTAATTTCAAAAAACTGGTCAAATAAGCTATTGTATAGTCATTGAGTGGAATACTATGCAACAATAAAAAAGCGAAGTACAAAAGAAAAAAAACAACTATGTCTCCAGGCGTCTCTCTCAAACTTTAGTCCTGCCTCTTCAGACTGAAAGCTAGACATTTTCATTCAGACGTCCTGTCAGCGCCCCCAAACCAACTTGTCTAAGATAAAAGTCACCAAAATGAAAAATGAGTAAAGGAAATGAGCACTTTATAGGAAAAGAAATACGCATGCTTCTTCAACATATAAAATATACCTAAATTTACTCATAATAAGAAGTGGAAATGAAGCTATGCTGAAGAGAAATTAAAATTTGCATTCACACAAAAATCAGTACACAAATGTTTACAGCAGTTCTATTCATAATCACCCAGAACTGGAAAAAAGAAACCCAATGTCATGCAAGGGGTAAATAAACTGTGCTACTGTCATACAATGGATACTTCTCAGCAACAAAAAACAACAAACTACTGATGGAGGTAACAGCTTTGATGAAATCTCCAGGAAATTATGCTGAATGGAAAAAGCCAGTCTCCAAGGGTTACATGCTGTGGGGTTCTATTTATATGACATTCTCTAAAAGACAGAACTACGGGGATGGGGAACAGATCAGTGGTTGCCAGGATCTAGGGGCAGGGGGAGGGTGTGACTACAAAGGGAGAACATGGGGGACTTTTTTGGGGTGACGGAGCCATTCTGTGTTGCGGTGGTGGTTACTCAGATCTATCCCAGTGTTAAAATCCAGAGAACTATACACCCAAGGCAAAATCAATTTCACTGTTCGTTCATTTAAAAAAATAAAGTAAAATATGACATTTTAAACAAAAATAAAAAAGCTGGTGGCCTCTTTTGTTTTCTCTAAATAACAGTGTTGTGCGTGCTGTGTGTGAACCACTGCTCTGGAAACCCAGAGGTTCCAACGTGACCCCACCCTCCCTCCCCTGCCCCACAGACCACTGAGAATGTACCCCTCACCTATCAGCATTAACAAAATCCAAAAGTTCGACAGTATTCTGTTGATGAAACAGTAGTTGGGGGCAAAGGGACTCTTGTCTCTCAATCATATGAATGCATGGCACAACCCTTATGGGGAGGAACCTGGCAATATCTTAAAAAATTATACATTCATATAACCTCTGACGAACAATCTCACTCTAGGTCTTGACCATGGAGATACACCTGCCTGTGTCTGTAAGGAAGTATTTACACGCTGTCCATTGTCGTATTGTTTGTAATAGCAGGACCCTGGAAAAATGCCAAGCTCTACCTAGAGGGGCCAGTTAAATCTAAGCGTGGTCTATTCATACAATGGAATACTCTGCAGCTGTAAAAAGGATGAGGAAGCTCTGGTGTGGAAGTTTAAAACGCATGGTACTGAACAGTATGTACAGTATGCTACCATTTTCCATTTTTACAACGATGGTAGAATACATGGATACATTTTTACATGATACACAAACAGGTTCACTTGAACGGCAGGGGGTGGAGCCGGCAAGGAGGCTTTTCACAGGATACCCTTGTGTACCTTTTGAATTTTTTTTTTTTTTGGCCACATCACACGGCTTGCAGGATCTTAGTCCCCTGACCGGGGAGCAAACCCGGGCCCCCTACAGTGGAAGCGTGGAGTCCTAACCACTGGACCACCAGGGGATTCCCCTTTTTGAATTTTATATCATATAAATGTACTGCCTACTCTAAAAAATTAAGTGAAAATAATTCCGTCTCTCCTCTTCCAAACAGGATCTGCCTTTCAATTCCCCACATGAAGTGGGGATCTGAGGTGAGTCTAGTGGTGTCCTCCACAGGAGACTGGGCATATATGATGATGGAGGCATGCGACTGTCCTGCTGAACCATCACCTGCTGAGGACTGAGGGCGTCTTTCTGCAAGTTTTAAAGGAAAACACAGTTTGAGGGGAGGAGCAGGGCCTGCCCACAATGAACTCGATACTCCACACAAGCCTCTACTTTCTCAGTGGGGAGACGAGGTTCTGCCACTCCGAGTGTCTCCTGGCAGCCCCACTGAACTCGAGTCTGAGCCCTGAGGAAGTCAGACAGGATGGAAGAGTCATGTTGCCTCCATCTGCAAAACACAGAGCTAAAGAATGCTGCCTGGGGCTTCCCTGGTGGCGCAGTGGTTGAGAGTCCGCCTGCCGATGCAGGGGACACGGTTCGTGCCCCGGTCCGGGAGGATCCCACATGCCGCGGAGCGGCTGGGCCCGTGAGCCATGGCCGCTGAGCCTGCGCGTCCGGAGCCTGTGCTCCGCAACGGGAGAGGCCACAACAGTGAGAGGCCCGCGTACCGCAAAAAAAAAAAAAAAGAATGCTGCCTGGAGACCCTTCCGGCAGAGGGCTCTCCAAAGGGAGGAACCCATTCTGCCTCATACCTCCAGGCCACAGTGCCCCATATGGGCACTTTATGACACCATGACAAAGGTAGAGCATCTGTATCATCCACTGTGGCCCTTGAATTAGAGTCATGGGCACAGATCTGCTTTGCCTGGTGAAGCAGCCGAAGAGTCACTGGGACACGCAGAGCAGCAGGGAAGGATGCCGATGGGGCAGGGACGGCAGAACTCAGAGAAACAATCCTAGACTGGCTGCTGGGACAACACCAGAAGGCTGCTGGGCCTGGAGGGCAGTGGGCAAGACCAAGTTGCTCGAGGTCACAGCCTGGGCAGAGAGCAATGGACCCAGCAACGTTATCTTCACATCATGGTGTCCGACAGGCCAACCGTGGTGCCAGGGACTCGGACTGGTTCCTGAGCAGATGTGAGACTCCTTTTGCAAAGTCAAGACATTTTTCATGTGGGCATTTCTGTTAGGGTTGAACTGTGTTTAACGCCCCCATTTCTGTAGGGGTTAAACACAGTTTTGCAGAGGACTAGAGGTTCAGAGTGACCCTGTAGGGCTCAGAGAAATTCATTACTTATACATATTTCTGTTGATGGACACCCCCCACCCCCAGGCTCCCTGGCTGCAGAAGCTCAGAGTCCTAATGACTTCCTCTCACCACCTCCGACCAGCAGTCACAGACCCCCCCCTCCTTCATTCACAAGCTCCTGCCGTCACCTCCGAATGCCCACTCCCCCACCCAGACCTTCATTTCCCTGCCTGCCGGCCAGTCTCCTGTCCACGGCATTCACTGACCGCCTTCCTAGTTGCTGTTTCAATAACCAAGGTTCGCCAGTTTCAGTGTGCACTGGAATCACTTAGGACAATTATTAAGATGCAGATTTCAGAGGACTGCCCTGATTCTGATCTGCCCTGTGGCCCGGGAGCCTGCATTTTAACACCTCAACATGATGCTGATGTGATGAGTCTAAACAGAAACGACTCTGAGAAATACCAACCTCTCGAGGACTGAGTCCTGCTTCAGATGGGTTTGGTTAACCTACCATTCCAGGCTTTTCTCTCACTCCTTTCCCATTTGAACATTCCACGCCAGTCAGATAGGTCTACTTGCTTTTCCCACACATGCCTTGCACAATTTTATCATAGTTTTACGTTCCTTTTATGTACGGCACATTTTAACCATCTCTATCTATCAAGATCTTATCAGCTCATCTAAGGCTCAGCTCAAAAGCTACTTCCTTTCCAGAATATCTTCCTGTACCTCCACAGTTGGAAATAACCTGTGCCTGAACTGAATGTAAAGGTACTTGCTTAACAGCACTCAAAAAGCCCCTCTTTTTTTTCTTTTAATTTTATTATTTTTTTTATACAGCAGGTTCTTATTAGTTATCCGCTTTATACATATTAGTGTATATATGTCAATCCCAATCTCCCAATTCATCACCCCCCACCCCCCGCTGCCACTTTCCCCACTTGGTGTCCATACGTTTGTTCTCTACATCTGTGTCTCTATTTCTGCCCTGCAAACCGGTTCACCTGTACCATTTTCCTAGGTTCCACATATATGCGTTAATATACGATATTTGTTTTTCTTTCTGACTTACTTCACTCTGTATGACACTCTCTAGATCCATCCAAAAAGCCCCTCTTTTAAATTGCCTTTGCTGTAGTTAGGTGTTCACATGCTTTTCTCCTGAGTTGATTATGACAGTCTGATCAGTGAGGAGGAAGTTCTCTTGCAACTGGACATCATTCCTCAAAGCTCCTAGCACAGTGCCTAACAGGTAGCAGATACTCAGTTACACAGATTACGGGAATTTAATGCCTTTCTCTTTCCTGAATATCCACAATATTTAAAACCCACTGTTACCATACATCAAAGAAAATGTGCCTTCCTTCCCTCTGTCTTCCTTTGTAACTGCAGTTACCAAATTCCGGGCATCTGGTTGGAATATTAATCGTAAACTCATTCTGTTCCTCTTCAGTGCATCAGGAGATGAGACAGTTTTGGTCCACAGCCCTAGCATTTGAGGCGAAAGTAATTTGGGCCAACATGGCTGCTGCTGTACAGATTTTTCCTTCTAGCCACACAGTTGGATTTTTAGCCATAAAAGGTGGCATTGTAATAAAGACAATTTAGGTATTTCTGTAATAAAAATACTTGAACCATTTCTAATGAACTTTCTAATTTGGGGCTCTATGTTTCTAATAATAAACTTACTCTAAACAGCTCCTAAAAAATAAGGATGAGGGCTTCCCTGGTGGCGCAGTGGTTAAGAATCCACCTGCCAATGCAGGGGACACGGGTTTGGGTCCTGGTTCTGGAAGACCCCTCATGCCACGGAGCAACTAAGCCCGTGCGCCACAACTACTGAGCTTGCGCTCTAGAGCCCACGAGCCACAACCACTGAAGCCCGCGCGCCTAGAGCCCATGCTCCGCAACAAGAGAAGCCACCGCAATGAGAAGCCCGCGCACCGCAACGAAGAGTAGCCCCCGCTCACGCGCAGCAATTTAGACCCAACGCAGCCAAAAATAAAATAATAAAAATAAAAAATGAGGACCAGAGTGCTTGAAAATTCAAGGACAACTTCTTTACACTAATTTTTTCAAGCTACTAAATTCACAGAAATGAAAAACTCACAACATCTTCATCTCAGGATTGGATCTGCTGTTTTCATTTTAGCAAGTTCTAAATGAGGAGGTGATTTCTTTGGAACTGCACAGACATGTGTTTGGCACAGTGCATGGGGCCAGAGGGAAGAGTTCACAGTTCTCTGGAATGGCCAAGGTGAGCTGTGGAGCAGAGGACAGTGTACAGAGCACAGTACTGACGTGTGGAGCCACTAGCCAGCCCTGGGATAATTCTGTCCAGAAAAGGTGGATTTGTGGCGGGGGGGAGGGGTGGAGAGAGAAGAGTGTGTGTGGTTTATAAGGAGGTAGGAACGCTATGGAAGATGGGTAAAAGATAATGATGCAAAAAGCATGATAAAGAAAAGAAGTTAGGGCAAATATGGCAGAATAAATATGCTTTACTTTGCAAAAAACACATTTAAAACTCCTTTCCAAGAAGAACATAATTAGACTACAACACACACAAAATATTCAGCACTTAGACCCAGTTATTCCACTCCTAGGAATTTATTCTAAGAAAATAATCAGAGAGGGACTTGCTGGTGGCACAGTGGTTAAGAATCCACCTGCCAATGCAGGGGACACGGGTTCGAGCCCTGGTCCGGGAAGATCGCACATGCCGCAGAGCAACTAAACCCATGCACCACAACTACTGAGCCTGCACTCTAGAGCCCACAAGCCACAACTACTGAGCCAGTGTGCCGCAACTACTGAAGTCTGCGCGCTCTAGGGCCCGTGCTCTGCAACAAGAGAAGCCACCGCGATGAGAAGCCCGCGCACCGCAATGAAGAGCAGCCCTGGCTCACCACAGCTAGAGAAAGCCCGCGTGCAGCAACGAAGACCCAACACAGCGCGCCCCCCGCCCCCAAGAAAATGAAAGAAAGAAAATAATCAGAGAAGCAGCTACTCACAAAGGTTTTTGGATAGGGATGATTCTTGTTGAGTTATTTCAACCTATACTGATGAAGTCCAAAAAGTAACTAACACATGCTCCACCACAGAACAATCAGAAAACACAAATAATCAAAAAGAGCATAAAGAATGGAGCATACATCGCAATAAGGAAGAATCTGGAAAGACATAAATCAGGCATGGTATAATGCTGTTTTCACCAACAATGAGTTAAAAATACATATTGCTTTCTTATTTAATAACACGGCAGGATCATTTTCCATTTGAAAAGAAACATTTCTGCAACCTCTTTTTTTTTGTGGTTTCGAAGTATCCATAAGTGAGATAATATCAAGCAGAATACAAACTCTACATAAAGGATGATCCTAATTCTATATAAATACACACTTGCATGCATGGAGAAGGAAATAGACTAAAATATTAATAGTAGTTTTTCTGTTTGGATATCACAGATGATGATTATCTTCCCCATGCTTTGCAAATATTTTCTAAATTTTCTAGTCAACACCTTTATTACAATAAAATATAATCAAGGCAAAAGATCAGGATGTTAAAATCAGAATGGTTCAAAATAGACAAGCATGGAAGTAATTAATGGATGCTTACAAATTTTCACATCATGCAAAAAAAAAAAAATGAAACGCCCCCAGGAATCTACATGATAATCAAGATACCATTCTTCCGTGATGTAAGTAACATTTAAAATAAAAGCATATAAGATGCGTTGCCAGTGCTACCGTACAAATCACACTGAAACATAATAAACCTTTAATTCAAGTTACCATCAAGATTTAAATGAAGCCTTTTAAATTATTTGGGGAAAAAAAATCATTACATGAACCTAACCTTTTCTAAAGTTAAAACGCAGAAAGATCTAAATGGCTTTCATTTTTGTACCTATTCTCGTTTTCAGTTATAAAAGTTAGTATACAGATAAAAGCTCGAGCTTCATTATACCTCTTTACCGAAAATAATAATGAAGACAGGCAGTCTAAAGTGCTTAGGAAAGAATCCTCATGGAGTTATCCCAAACATCAGAACAAATTTTAGTGAATGCTATATAAACACATAAAATAGTGTTTTTATTCTGAGCCCAACAGAAAAACTCCTCCTTTTGGGAAACATCTCTAGATATTTCAACAGCAGGCCCTAACCCTGAGAACTCCCAGCTCTTGTGAACTCTGACCCTATATCACATTCCCATATGCGGTTTACAGGGAAAAATTTACATTCTTATCTCCAAACATCTTCACTGAAGAATGCTATTGAACAGACCAAAACAACACAGGGTTAGCTCACCAGAAAGAAGGGGAGAACGAACCCATTCATTCAATTGTTCGGAAAGAATGCATTCAGATCTTGGAACTATTTATGCCGAGAACTCGATGATTCTGGCATCTTCCCCTCTGCCAGGTCCCCTGCTGAGAATGTGAAGGGCCCTCTCTGCCCTTGGCTGCCTTCGGAGAGCAAGCTGAAGCCAGGAGCAGAGTAAAAGCCAAGACCCACTTTGTGGATGCAGTGAATGCTCTGAACGCAAGCAGACCCTGACATTAAAACGGACTTAAAAAAAAAAACCCCAAACCCTCAAACCCTCCCTACAATTATTTTAGAAAATAACTTTTAGTTATAGGTCCATGTTTCCTAGTTAATACACTCAGAATACTGATTCTTTTCCATGCTAGCTCACAATTCATTCAATTTCTGAGAAGAATGCAGATGAGATTCAACAGAAGCCAAATGGTAAGAGGGAGGCAACATTGTTCATGAATATGAATATAAATGATACAGAGAGAAACTACATCTTATGTAATTAGCATATGTATAGGCGAGAAAGAGTGAATGCCTAAGTTCAAAAATATTAATTTCCTATTGACACACCAACGCCCACAGGGATCAGTCAAAAGCAGGAAGATTTACCTTGCCACGTGGTGTAAGTGGAAGCAGCAGAATCTCCTGACAGTCCCAGCTCTCTGAGTGGGCACTCTGTCATGCCTGTTCTCTGAGCCACCTCTGATATCCAAGCACAAATCCAGGGCTAAGGATCACTAGGCATGGAAATCTACAGTGACTCTGAAAACCCGCTGGAGCTCAGGAGTAAAGACAGGAGGTAGAAAAAGGTATGCCAGCTTTCACCTTCTGCTGTGTTAGAATAAATGCCCACTTGGAAAGTGACACTATTTAAACCTTCATTAGAAATCATGTTGACACCTTTAACAGAAAATGGTTTTCTATAAGCGTAAGAAAAATTATATACACTTGGACATAAGGTAGACGACCTCTTCTGGGGGCAAAGCGCCGGAGGATAATAGAAGGAATAATACTTGGTTCACCTCACTGCTTGCTATTTTTTTTGTAAAATCTTTATTGGAATACAGTTGCCTTACAGTGTAGTGTTAGTTTCTGCTTTATAATAAAGTGAATCACCTATACATATACATATATCCCCATGTCTCCTCCCTCTACCTCTCCCTCCCACCCTCCCTATCCCACCCCTCTAGGTGGTCACAAAGCACTGAGCTGATCTCCTTGTGCGATGCAGCTGCTTCCCACTAGCTATCTATTTTACATCTGGTAGTGTATATATGTCCATGCTGCTCTCTCACTTCGTCCCAGCTTACCCTTCCCCTTGTCCTCAAGTCCATTCTCTACATCTATGTCTTTATTCCTGTCCTGCCCCTAGGTTCATCAGAACCATTTTTTTTTAACATTCCATATATGTGTGTTAGCATACGGTATTTGTTTTTCTTTCTGACTTACTTCGCTCTGTATGACAGACTCTAGGTCCACCCACCTCACTACAAATAACTCAATTTCGTTTCTTTTCATGGCTGAATAATATTCCATTGTATATATGTGCCACATCTTCTTTATCCATTCATCTGTCGATGGACACTTAGGTTGCTTCCATGTCCTGGCTATTGTAAATAGAGCTGCAATGAACATTGTGGTACATGACTCTTCCCGAATTAAGGTCTTCTCAGGGTATATGCCCAGTAGTGGGATTGCTGGGACGTATGGTAGTTCTATTTGTAGTTTTTTAAGGAACCTCCATACTGTTCTCCATAGTGGCTGTATCAATTTACATTCCCACCAACAGTGCAAGAGGGTTCCCTTTTCTCCACACCCTCTCCAGCATTTATTGTTTGTAGACATTTTGATGATGGCCATTCTAACCAGTGTAAGGGGATACCTCATTGTAGTTCTGATTTACATTTCTCTAATGATTAGTGATGTTGAGCATCCTTTCAGGTGTTTGTTGGCAATCTGTATATCTTCTTTGGAGAAATGCTTACTTAGGTCTTCTGCCCATTTTTGGATTGGGTTGTTTGTTTTTTTGATACTGAGCTGCATGAGCTGCTTGTATATTTTGGAGATTAATCCTTTGGCAGTTGCTTCATTTAAAAATATTTTCTCCCATTCTGAGGGCTGTCTTTTGGTCTTATTTATGGTTTCCTTTGCTGTGCAAAAGCTTTGAAGTTTCATTAGGTCCCATTTGTTTATTTGTTTTTATTTCCATTTCTCTAGGAGGTGGGTCAAAAAGGATCTTGCTGTGATTTATGCCACAGACTGTTCTGCCTATGTTTTCCTCTAAGAGTTTTATAGTGTCTGGCCTTACATTTAGGTCTTTATCCATTTTGAGTTTATTTTTGTGTATGGTGTTAGGAAGTGTTCTAATTTCATTCTTTTAAATGTAGCTGTCCAGTTTTCCCAGCACCACTTATTGAAGAGGCTGTCTTTTCTCCATTGTATATTCTTGCCTCCTTTATCAAAGATAAGGTGACCATATGTGTGTGGGTTTATCTCTGGGCTTTCTATCCTGTTCCATTTATCTATATTTCTGTTTTTGTGCCCGTCACCGTTGGCAGATGACATGATACTATACATAGAGAATCCTAAAGATGCTACCAGAAAACTACTAGAGCTAATCAATGAATTTGGTAAAGTAGCAGGATACAAAATTAACGCACAGAAATCTCTTACATTCCTATACACTAATGATGAAAAATCTGAAAGAGAAATTAAGGAAACACTACCATTTACCACTGCAACAAAAAGAATAAAATACCTAAGGACAAACCTACCTAAGGAGACAAAAGACCTGCATGCAGAAAACTATAAGACACTGATGAAAGAAATTAAAGATGAAACAAACAGATGGAGAGATATAACATGTTCTTGGATTGGAAGAATCAACATTGTGAAAATGACTATACTACCCAAAGCTATCTACAGGTTTAATGCAATCCCTATCAAACCACCAATGGCATTTTTCACATAACTAGAACAAAAAATTTCACAATTTGTATGGAAACACAAAAGAACCCGAATAGCCAAAGCAATCTTGAGAAAGAAAAACAGAGCTAGAGGAATCAGGATCCCTGTCTTCAGACTATACTACAAAGCTACAGTAATCAAGACAGTATGGTACTGTCACTGTTTGCTATTTATTAAAGGTCTCAGACCTTGTGAAGTGACAAGTTAGCTGACAGATTTTTTTTTTGGTAGAAATGCAAATAATTCCCGTTCAGTGGAAATGATGACCCCCAAAGGTAACAGCTTGTTGCCCTGTAGGTCAGTAACTAGTTTTGTATAACCTAGCAATCTAAGTAATATTTCTTTATTAAGTTGTCTGTAAATATTAAGTTCTTTATATCTGACTAGTTCCTTCATGAGTAAATCAGTTGAATAAAATCTTTGACGTTTATGTTTCAACAAGAGTTATGATTTTACCATTTAAAAATCATACTCTAGGGACTTCCCTGGTGGTGCAGTGGTTAAGAATCTGCCTGCCGATGCAGGGGACATGGGTTCGAGCCCTGGTCAGGGAAGATCTCACATGCTGCGGAACAACTAATCCCGTGCGCCACAACTACTGAGCCTGTGCTCTAGAGCCTGTGAGCCACAACTACTGAGCCCACATACCACAACTACTGAAGCCTGCACGCCTAGAGCCCATGCTCTGCAACAAGAGAAGCCACCTCAATGAGGATCCCGCGCACCACAACAAAGAGTAGCCCCTGCTTGCCACAACTAGAGAAAAGCCTGAGTGCAGCAACGAAGGCCCAACGCAGCCAAAAATAAATAAATAAATAAATTTATTAAAAATAAAATAAAATAATAATAAAATTATACTCTAGGGCTTCCCTGGTGGCGCAGTGGTTGAGAGTCTGCCTGCCGATGCAGGGGACACGGGTTCGTGCCCCGGTCCGGGAAGATCCCACGTGCCGCGGAGCGGCTGGGCCTGTGAGCCATGGCTGCTGAGCCTGCATGTCCAGAGCCTGCGCTCCGCAACGGGAGAGGCCACAGCAGTGAGAGGCCCGCGTACCGCAAAGAAAAAAAAAAAAATTATACTCTAGTGAGTATATAATTATTTCAATGTTTATTCATGACTAATTATTTTGAATGACTGAATATGCATATCCCATGTAACAGTTGCATTTTTTATGTTGCTTTCCTTTGTATACTCTATTTTATTATTATTATTTTTAAATTTTATTTATTTATTTTTGGCTGTGTTGGGTCTTTGTTGCTGCATGTGGGCTTTCTCTAGTTGCGGCGAGCAGGGGCTACTCTTCGTTGCGGCGCGCAGGCCTCTCACTTCGGTGGCTTCTCTTGTTGCGGAGCACGGGCTCTAGGTGCTCGGGCTTCAGTAGTTGTGGCGCACAGGCTTAGTTGGTCTGCAGCATGTGAGATCTTCCCAGGCCAGGGCTCAAACCGGTGTCCCCTGCATTGGCAGGTGGATTCTTAACCACTGCGCCACCAGGGAAGTCCCTGTATAGTCTCTTTAAATGGCACTGGTTTGCTCAAAAAGTAAATAAGGCAGGTGTTATGTTTCTTAATGTGATGATACAATAAGATATTATTGCATGCTTTTTTTTATTGCATGCTTTTTACAATATCAATATTAACTAGAAAGCATTTAGGTATACTATGTATTTCTAAACTCTAGTCCATATACAGTATGATTTGGGAAACAATCACTTGCTTGTCTTGGTTTCACAAAATCTAACAAGTCCAAACAGGAGATCTTCATGAAACAGAGTTTCCCTACCCATAATTCACATTAATATGAGCAGCTCTAACTGTAATGAATCACAGGGCCTGGCAGGTCAACGGGATTATGACATTAGATCAAACAAGCTTCACAGGCAGGTTATAACATTGTCTTTGACAACTGTTAAGCAGCCTGCAAGAATGACAAGTATAGGGAAGGGCAACCTGCTAGAAGACACAAAAGACACTGTCAAACATTTAAGTGATTTTTCTCAAATCTGGGTGGGCAGAGGGGCCTCTGAGCAACAAGAGAACAGAAGAAAGTCATATTCAAATGTAATATAATTGTTGAACAGGCCCATGCAGGTTGAAATTTAATTGGCATTGTCCCCATATTGGCTGGGATGTTGTGTATAGACTGTTTCAGTGCTTTTCAAACTGCATCTTGCATTAGAGCCCACCGGGAACTTGTTAAAATGCAGAATCCAATCCAGTAGGTCCAAGTGGGGCCTGAGAGTCTGCATTTCTTTCTTTCTTTTTTTTTTTTCTTTTTGCGGTACGCGGGCCTCTCACTGCTGTGGCCTCTCCCATTGTGGAGCACAGGCTCCAGACACGCAGGCTCAGCGGCCATGGCTCACGGGCCCAGCCACCCCACGGCATGCGGGATCCACCTGGACCGGGGCACGAACCTGCGTTCCCCGCATCAGTAGGCGGACCCTCAACCACTGCGCCACCAAGGAAGCCCCCTCTTTTTTTTTTAATTAATTTATTCATTTATTCTGGCTGAGCCAGGTCTTAGCTGCAGCATTGCTGCATACACTCTTAGTTGCGGCATGCGGACTTCTTAGTTGCGGCATGTGGACTCTTGGTTGTGGCATGCTTGTGGGATCTAGTTCCCCGGCCAGGGATCAAACCCTGGCCCCCTGCATTGGGAGCTCGGAGTCTTCCCCGATGGACCACCACGGAAGTTCTGAGTCTGCATTTCTAACAAGCTCCCAGGTGATTCTGCGGCTGCCGGTCAGGGTACAACACTGTGAATGGCAAAGACTATCTCACCTCGCTGAATTGCAGAGGTCGACACAGACTCCTCAAGCTGAATATGACAGGTCAGAGCTTCCTGAGTGCTTTTTTGAAATACACATTGAAAAAATAAAACCACCTGAGGGAGATGGGGGGGGTAAGGGAGGGAAGGAAGAGGAGTTTGGTATTAGCGGAGGCAAACTATTATATACAGGATAGATAAACAACAAGGTCCTACTGTAGAGCACAGAGAACTATATTCAGTATCCTGTGAGAAACCATAATGGAAAAGAATAGAAAAAAGAATATATATATGTATAACTGAGTCACTTTGCTGTACAGAGGAAATTAATACAACATTGTAAATCAACTACACTTAAATAAAATTTTAAAAAATAATAAAGACGGGCCAAAAAATAAAAAAAGATTTAAAAAATAAAACCTTCTGAATTATATGAGCACTGTAACATACTCATATAATACTTGAGTCAGTACTGTAAAAAAGTGATAGTATAGTTATTGAAAATCTTAGAATGATATTCCAGTGAAGAAACATTTGAGTGTAAAGAGGTCCTAGAGAAAGATCTGAAAATTCTTTGTAGACGTGGTGACATGACTGCTCACATTTAGAGGAAAAATAATTCTGTCCAGTCCTTTGTCACTGACCCCAGGGAATGTTGGCTCCGAACCCTTGAGTCCTGGCTCCCTGTGCAGAAACAAAACTCCCTGAGGGGATCTTTTGCGGCCCTTATATCACACGAGGAACTGGAGATTACTGGAGACCTAAAAAATATCAGTCTTGCTCTGCAGACTGTTCTAGGTGTGTCTGATATGGCCGCATGATGTTTATGAAGAGGCTGGACCATCTCAATCACAGAGATTGTCACTTCCTTGTTGTCGTGTCAAGTGAGAAGACAGTAACACCACATAACTATTAAAATGGAGAAATGGGATTCAAGATACAGTGAAGCACAAGACTGTGGTACGTGCATAACCCTTTGTTTTCACCCATGTGGTGAGAGCTCAGGGGTGCAGTGTGGAAACCAGACTGTGCCATACCCCTATGCATGTGGAATAATTTTATGGAGGTTTCAGTGTTGGAAAAAAATCAAATAAATTATAGCACTTACAGGAAGCCCTGTGTGCATTTAAAAATATGATTCATGAAGTGTTTATTTCCTTTCCCCAGTGAGCATGGTTTAAGGAACATTCCCACAGACATACACAAACACAGACCTCAGCCGTATTTTGCGATTAAAATTAAGTTCTAGACTTTTAACTGATTTTCATAGCATAAGATGCAAGGCAGCTAATTCACTACTCTACATCTGTCTGCTGTGCCCCAATCAGTGTTCATTTTGATCACCAACAAGGCACAGTTTGGTAATGAGACCAATTCTCAGGCAGTTTTATATGGGTGGTTTATGCGATGGATAAACCATCCATTTGCCCTGTATGGCAAGCTGGATGCTGCTATTTCTCTCCACAGGCAACTTAGCCCAGCCCAACTCTCTAAACCCTTCAAGACATATTTCTTATTTTGAAACAGCATCACAGAGAAGATGGATGGATATTAATTCTGTGGACAACTTGGTTCCCTTTCTTAATCAGATTTGGTAGGTAAGGTTACAGCGACTAAAAGGAATTTTGGAAATCAATGGTTTGTGAATTTTTAAATTGATTCCCAAACAATAAAGGGACCAAAGACAAAAGCACTTGGAAATGCAGATATTTGTTTTATTGCCAAAAACCACATTAAGTGTTGTTCTGTTTAAAAAAAAGAAAAGAAAAATAGTTACAGTGCAAGGGAAGATATAAGAAATGCAAGTACCCAGTCAATGAAGAATTATCATTCATCATAGCAAAGTCTAGAAACTTCCTTCTCTTCTAGGAAATCCTTATGTAAATAATAATGGAGCTCAAATATTTCTTTATTAGTTCATTCAATAGTTATCACGTGCTTTTATTTTTTTAATTTATTTTTTTTACGTGCTTTTATTTTTGATTGGTTATTACACATCAAAAAATATACTAGGTAGAAAAATAGAAGAGATTAAAAAAATACTAGGATAGAGGAAGAATAAGATCTAATGTCTGTCCATTAAATAAAAATAACTTCATTGTTTTTGTCAAAAGCAATTCAGGCTCACTATTAAAAATGCACTTCTGAGCCTTCTGTCCATAACCAACTCCTCTTCCCACACATAATTTTACAACTAATGGCACCATACTGTAACCTGTTTTTCATAGACTATATGTCATACACATCTTTTTGTGACTACAGAACTACGTTATTTTAATGGCTATATCACATTCCACTCTATGGAAATACCATACTTAACTCCATCTCATTGGTGGACGTTTATTCTCATTGTTTGCTGCTAAATGCATTAATGAACACCCTTGGAGGGGCAGTATAGAGTGTTATTTAAAAGCATGGATTCTGGGGGAAGGGTAAGCTGGGACGAAGTGAGAGAGTGGCATGGACATATATATACTACCAAATGTAAAACAGATAGCTAGTGGGAAGCAGCCGCATAGCACAGGGAGATCAGCTCGGTGCTTTGTGACCACCTAGAGGGGTGGGATATGGAGGGTGGGAGGGAGACGCAAGAGGGAGGGGATATGGGGATATATGTATATGTATAACTGATTCACTTTGTCATAAAGCAGAAACTAACACACCATTGTAAAGCAATTATACTCCAATAAAGATGTTAAAAAAAAAAAGCATGGATTCTCAAGTCAGACTGCTTAGTTTTAAATCTCAGTTCAGTCTCTTACCAACTGTATAACCTTGGTCAGTTTACTTAACCTCATCTGTAAGACTGGAACAACAATAGTACCTCCCTCATAGGGTCACTGTTAATTACCCTGATGAGGTAGTTAATACATGTAAAGCACTTGGAATGGTGCATAGCAGATCGTAAGTGCTTTATAAATGTTTGCTATTATTTTTTACTTTTATACCTGTGCAATTATATGCATTAGGAAAATGGGCTAAGAGCCTAGAAGGCTCTGAATGTGCACTTTAGATCTTAATACCGTCTACAAAGTGCCCTCCAAAAAGCTTATACCAATGGTTTATCCGTAACTTTGAAAACAGTCACCCTTGCTTGGCAGGTATGAGATCTGGAAACTCACTGCCAGTCTGACCAAGCTGGCTACAATGATTTAAGTGTATACCATGGGCAAACGGAAATGGCAAGATTCCAGTTCAGGGACATTAGAGGAAATGACATAGAGTTCTAAACCCAGCAAAATGAAAGTGAAATAAAGACATTTCCAGTAAAACGAAAACTGAGAAATTCATTACCAGCAGAACCATGCTAAAAGAAACACTGAATAGAGTAATTTAGGCAGAAGGAATGAGACACCAGATGGAAGAACAAAACTGTAGGAAGGAATGAGGAACAACAGAAAGGATAAATATGTGGATGAACTTAAATATATATTAAGTATACAACAATAAAAATAAGTCCTTGAGGGCTTTAAATATTTGTAGAATTAAATTTTATTTAATAACTCACTCTTCCCAGGAAGTGATAAAGTTACTAATTTGCATTTGATGCTCGTTAATCAAGGATACATGTTGTAATTCTTGGGGACCACTGAAAGAATTGTAAAGACTTTATAACAAGTTAATAGAGGAGGGGAAAAGGGAAAGTCAAAATACCTGCTTAATGCAAAAGAAGGCAAAAAAGAGATAAGAACAGGTGAGGAAAAGTTAACAAAGCACTATAGCAGATTTAAATCCAAATATATCAGATTATATTAAGTGACAACAGACTATATACACCAATTAAAAAGCAAAGCTGCCAAACTAAATTAAAAAACAAAACCCAACTACATACTGCCCATGAGAATCACAATGCAAATATTAGGATACAGAAAAGGCAAAAAGTAAAAGGATGGAAAATGCTCTGCAAATGCTCACCCAAACAAAGCTGCTGTTGCGATATTAACATTAGACAAAGTAGGCTTTGAGGCAAGAAACATTGCCAGTGACAAAAAGGACATTCCATACTGGTAAAAGGGCTAACCTATCAAAGAGACAACCATTTAAAAATTGCATGTATCAAATAATATAGCTTCAAAATATTTCAAAATATGTGAAGGAAAAATTGACAGACTAAAAGAAGAAATAGACAAATTCACAACCACAGTGAGTGATTTTTATATACCTCTCTCAGCAATACAAAGAACAAGCAGGGGAAAAAAAAATCAATGAGGATACAGGACTTCAAAAAGTACAATTTAAAAAATGACCTGTCATATAAAACACCATATGCAGCAATTACACAAAATGCAACCATATGTGGGGAAATAAAGTAAATCTCAACAAATTTCAAGAAATGGAAATCATATAGCGTACCGTTTCTGATTAAAGGGAAATTAGGCTAGAAATAAAGTTTAAAACAATAATTAGAAAATTCCCAAATATTTAAAATTTAAGTAATATACTTCTAAGTGACCCTTAGGGGAAATTAGGGAATATTTTCAAATAAATGACAATGAAACATAATTTGTTAATACTTGTACGATGCAACTAAACATATTTTTAGAGGTAAAGGTAGAGCCTTAAATGATATATTGGAAAAGAAGGATGACTAAAAATCAATGATTAAGAATCTACTTCAAATATACTTGAAAGATATCAGCAAAGTAATGCTGAAAGGATGAAAATAATAAAGAACAAAAATTAATACATGTACAATGGAGAAAATTAACAAAACCAAAAGTTGGTTCTTTAAAAAGACTAAAATTGATAAGCCCCTATAAAATGGATCAAGAATATAGAATCAAGAATGAAAAAACAGAAATTACAGATCCTACAAAGATAATAAAGAGACTTATAAACACCATTATGGCAATTAATTTGACAACTGAGATAAAAGGGACAAATTCCTAGAAAAACATAACATATAGAGAAAACAGAAAATTTGAATAGTTTTACATATATATGAAATATATCAATATAATTTAAAGCCTTTTCTCAAAAATAACTCTTCCAGATCCAATTGGGCTACTGATGAATTCTTCCAAAGATTAAAAAGAAAAAAAAAAAAAAAGTATACAAATTCTTCTAAAAATAGAAAAAGAGGAAGAGTTCCCAAATCAGTTTATAAGGTCAGCCTAACCTTAATACTAAAACCCACAAGAAAAAAATATCACACACCAATCTCACTCATGAATATAGTTATAAAAGTCCATAAAAATCACGTTAGGAGAAAGTGAATTCAGTGATATAAAAAAAGGTAATATATAATGACCAAGTTGAGTTTATACCAGAAATAAAGTTAGTGTAATAATCAAAAATCAATCAGAAGAAATCATAACATTAATAAAATAAAGAAGAAAAAGCATAAGATCATCTCAAGAGATGCAAAAAGTCATTTAATAAAATTCAGTACCATTTAGGATAAAAAAACCCCAAAACTCATAGCAAATCAGGAATAAAAGTAAACTTTCTAATGCCGATAAATGGTGCCGACAAAAAAAACTACAGTTAACAGCATCCTAAGGATGAAATATAAAACACCTTCTCCCCGAGTTCAGAAACAAGGATGACCACATCATCATTTCTATTCAATATCGTAATGGAGATCAAAGCCCATGGGATATAAGGCAAACTAAAGAAATAAATATTGGGGAAGCAGTAAATTTGGCATTGTTCACCAATTGCATAATTGTGTTAAGTAGAAAATCCAAAAGAATATACAAGCAATTAATGGAATTAATAACTGAATTTACTAAACACACTGGATATGTCAATGTATAAAAATCAATTGTATTTATATATATGGGCTAATTAGAAATAGAATAATTAGAAAATGAAACAAATGCAATTTTCAGCAACAAGCCTACCAACACCTAGGAATAAATCTAATATATTATACGCAATACCTCTACACAGTAAACTAAAACGTTACTGAGATAAACTAAAGATCTAAGTAGAGGAATGTACTATGCCAATGAATTGAAAACCGCAATATTGCAAAAGATGCCAATTCTCCCAAGTTGATCTAGAGAGTCAATATAATCCCAATAAAAAGTCTAGCATTGGGGCTTCCCTCGTGGCACAGTGGTTAAGAATCCACCTGCCAAGGCAGGGGACACGGGTTCGAGCCCTGGTCCGTGGAGAAGATCTCACATGCCGCGGAGCAACTAAGCCTGTGTGCTACAGCTACTGAGCCTGCGCTCTAGAGCCCTCGAGCCACAACTACTGAAGCCCACACTCTGCAACAAGAGAAGCCACCGTAATGAGAAACCTGTGCACTGCAATGAAGAGTAGCCCCTGCTCGCCTCAACTAGAGAAAACCCGCGCACAGCAATGAAGACCCAATGCAGCCAAAAATAAATTAAAATAAAATAAATTAATTTTTAAAAAGTCTAGCATTGGAGAAAATGACAAGCTGATTCCAAAATTTGTATGGAAATCCAAAGGGCCAAGAATAACAAAAAAAGTTTTGAAGAGCAAAGTTGGAGGACTTTTACTAGCTGACATCAAGACTTATTACAAGAGGGAATGTAAATTGATACAGCCACTATGGAGAACAGTACGGAGGTTCCTTAAAAAACTAAAAATAGAACTATCATATGACCCAGCAATTCCACTGCTGGGCATATACCCTGAGAAAACCTTAATTCAAAACAAGACATGTACCACAATGTTCATTGCAGCACTATTTACAGTAGTCAGGACATGGAAGCAACCTAAGTGTCCATCGACAGATGAATGGATAAAGAAGATGTGGCATATATATACAATGGAATATTACTCGGACATAAAAAGAAACAAAATTGAACCATTTGGAGTGAGATGGATGGACCTAGAGTCTGTCATACAGAGTGAAGTCAGAAAGAGAAAAACAAATATCGTATGCTAACACATATATATGGAATCTAAAAAAAAAAAAAAAAAAAGGTTCTGATGAACCTAGGGGCAGGACAAGAATAAAGACGCAGACGTAGAGAATGGACTTGAAGACACGGGGAGAGGGACGGGTAAGCTGGGGCGAGGTGAGAGAGTAGCACTGACATATACACACTACCAAATGTAAAACAGACAGCTAGTGGGAAGCAGCTGCATAACACAGGGAAATCAGCTAGGTGCTTTGTGACCACCTAGAGGGGTGGGAGGGAGACACAAGAGGGAAGGGATATGGGGGTATATGTATATCTATAGCTAATTCACTTTGCTATACAGCAGAAACTAACACAGCACTGTAAATCAATTATACTCCAATAAAGATGTTTTAAAAAAAAGACTTATTACAAACCTACAATAAATAAGAGAGTGGTATTGGCATGAAGATAGACCAGTAAACTAATGGAAAATAGAGAGTGTATGTACATATTAATATATATAAAGAGTGTATAGTCATCACTTGATTTATGACAAAGTTGATATTTCAGTTGGTGGAAAAAAGACAATCTAAATTTTCAATAAATAATGCTGAGTATATTGGATATTCCTATAGAATAAAAGTGGATCAATTCCAAGTAGACTGTAGATCTAAATAAGACAAGCAAAATAATAAAATTTTTCAAACTAAGAGAATATCTTCACAACATTCTTGTAGGCAAAAATACCTTAAACAGGACACAAAAAGTTATAAACACAGGTAAAGATTGATAACTGGAGTATGTTAAAATTAAGAACTTCTTTTCACTTAAAGATACCACCAATAGAATAAAAAGGCAAGGCAGAAAATGGGGAAAGAAATTCTCAATACATACATCTGACCAGTGACGCACCAATACATCAGTAGAGAGAAGACAATCCAATAAAAAATGGTCAAAGATAAACAGGCACCTCACCAAAGAGGTGATCAGTAAACATGAAAAGGGGCTGAATGCCGTTATTCATCAGAGAAATCAAAATAAAAGCACACAGAGATACTGCTACACACCCACTAGAATGGCTAAAATGACTAACGTTAGCAAGGGCTGGCAAGGATGTGGAGAACTGGAAATCTCATATACTACTGGTGGGAGCATAAACTGGTACAATTCTTCAGAAAACACAACTGGACATCTGAAAACTGAACATACCTTATGATCCAGCAATTTCACTTCTACATTCATATTCAACAGTAAAACATACATATATGCTCTAAAAGGCACATTAAAGAAGGTTTTGCATCATTCATAACAGCCTCAAACTGGAAACACAAATATCCATCAGTAATAAAAGAGCCAAGTAAAATAGGATCTAGTTCTATGATTTAATACTATACAAGAATAAAAATTAATGAACTAAAGCGACATACAGTATGGGTGAATATGACAAATGAAATAGTAAAAGAAGCCCAGGGCTGAAGAAAATACACGGTGTAATTCCGTTTATGCGAAGTTCAACTAAGGTATGGTGTCAGAGACCTGGGGAGCGGGTACTTTGGGGGAGATGCAGAGTAAAGGGCACGAGGACTTCAGAGGTACTGGTAACGCTATATTTACAGTAACCTGGGTGGTGATTCCTTGGGCGTGCTTACTGATCTCTCCTTATCCTCTAGGTACGACTTACACACCTATACCCAAGAACTAGGTAGCAGGTTTTCTATTTATGCAATTCTCAAGTCCATTAGGAAATGAAGAACTTCCTCTCCATCCCTGGCTACATCAGCAATACATTTATAAAATGAAATGTGTGAAGCACTGAAGCAGCATGTCTTCAGATACTCTTCTCCTACGAACTGGTGCCTCAAAGAGCCTCAAAGCTTCATGCTGCAGACCACTGTTCCAGGGTCCCTTTCTACATGTCAAGACACCTGCCACATTCAACTCTGGGAGTTCTAGAAGCTCCAAAATGGAGCGTCCGTGCCTGAGCAGTATTTACTTTTGCATGCCCCTTTCTATTAAATTTTTCACAAGTTTATTCTTATAGGCAAAACAAAATAATGCTGAAAAAGAATATTAGGCATGTGATCTTGCCTGGTCTCCTACAGTGAATGCAATATTCAGACTAATGGCTGAATCTTGTCAAATCTGACTCAATAAAGTACAAAGAAATAAAAAAGACTGATTTATGAACAGATAACAGATGATATCCATTACAATCCACTCGACATTTACTGGGAACTTACTGTCAGGGACTCTGTTGGGAACTCTGGGGCAAACAAAGGTGAAGAAAATAAGATTCTTAGCCTCAAGGCACTCACAATCTAATGGGAAGACAGACATGAATATAACCAATCATACGCTTATATTATAGCCTGCTCTTACTGATATGAAAGTGATATTTCTACATTAAAATGTTAGGTGAGCTAAGGGACTTTGAATGAAAATCTCTCAAGTGTCCTTTTATCTACTGGAATAGAAATATTTGTATTTAATGTTCAAAGAAACAAATGTCAGGAGATTCACATTCTTGTTTTTTCTGTTGGTAAAATGTCATAGTTTTCCCTAGGATGCTCACTTCTAGGAAATTATCCTAAGCAGAGTTTCCCACAGTATGCTTAGAGGAAACCAGATGACAATGGGAAAAGGGATCCCACAGCACGATGGGAATTTTCATCTAGCACCCTGTGTCCATTCCTGCCTCCCCCTGAACTTGAGATGTGGGAAAGATAAAAAACTACATTCCCTCGGCTCCTTTGGAAATCAGGTTCCACCATTTAGATGCATTCTTGCAGAATTTGGAAAGTGGAAAAGAGGTGGAGGCTACCTTCCTCCTGCTGTTCCTGGGATCCTGCAACATCACAGGAAGGTGAGTTGCAGCAGTAGGTTGGGGAATCCAGCTCCTAGTTTTCTAGAGGCAACAAAGTCGGGTCACAGAGGCTCCAGCCTAACATCTGCTCATTTGGTTGGTAAGTGCCCAGAGGGGAAGACGGTGAGCACTGTGGTGACAAGTGGCCAGCAGCACTTCGACTTCTGGGTGACATTTCCTGTATTAAATTCTACTTTGCTTAACATACCTAGAGTTGATTCTATTTTCTGCTGTAATGTATAATCTTGGGCTTTTGTTGTTTTTAAATAAAATTCTGTTGTGTAATTAGCATTTATCAAGCATCCATCAATAGTTGCTAGGGAGGAGTCCAGAAACATACACAGCAGGAAAAAGAAAACAATTTGAAATTCAGAAATCTCCAAGGGAATAATAAAGAGTTGGCCGGAGACCTACAGGGCATTTTAAAGGAAGCACTCAGAATTTCCTTAACTGGATTCAATGGGGTAGAACCTTGGGTGAGCAACATTACACTGGTTTCTTTGATTTCAAGTGTTTAAGAACCTTTATATACGACTGTGTATTAGGTTGAGGAGGGGCAGAACACTGATCACAAACTGCTTAAGGAATCCTTTTCTTTTCACCAGGGAATCTCATGGGACAACTGTTTTCAGGAGTGTTGTACAAAATGCACCAGAGAGAAATACCCCGCTTTCCTCACTCAGTGATATATTGTAGCAGATTTTTGTGTTACAGTTTTTTTCCCTTAAAATTGGAGTCTTTTTAGCCTTTATTTTTCTACCAGTTGTATTTCTCTCCCTCTCTCTCCCCAGACCCCTCTGCCTTTTCTTACATTTAAGAGTATAATTTAATTTTTAAATTTACATACACTAAAATTCATTTTTTTTCATTTACAGTTCTATGAGTTTCGACAAATGTAGAGACGTAGGGAACAACCACAGCCATCAGGATATGGAACAATGGTATCATCACCCCCAAAACTCTTTCGCTGGTCCTTTCCAGGCAAGCCCTGCCACCACCGTAGCTCCGGGCAACCGCTGATATTTTCTCCATCACCATAATTCTGCCTTTTCCTGACATAATATAAATTAATCACATAATATGTAGCCTTTTGATTCTGGCTTCTTTCACTTAGCATAATTCAAAAGAGAACCATCATATATATATGAATATATATAAAATATATATATAATAAAGAAGGAAAGCCTGCCTTTTCCAACTACACTGACGGACCTTACAGCCATTAATGCGAAGTGAAATAAGTCAGACAGAGAAAGACAAATACTATAGGATCTCACTTATAAGTGAAATCTAAAAAAAGCCAAACTCATAGAAACAGTAGAATGGTGGTTGCCTGAGGCTGGGAGGTGGGGAAAATGGGGAGATGTTGATCAAAGGGTACAAACTTCTAGCTATAAGATGAATAAGTTCTGGGGAATCTAATGAACAGCATCATGTCTATAATTAACACACTGTATTATACAATTGAAAGTTGTAAGAGAGTAGATCTTAAATGTTATCACCACCACAAAAAAAAAGGTAATTATGTGAGGGGCTGGGGTGTTAATTAACTTTTTTGGTTACCATTCTGCAATATATATGTATACATAATTATAATATTATACACCTTAAACTTACATATGTTATATATCAATATCATCTCAATAAACTTATAAGAAAAAACAAGACAGGACCACCCAACATATTACATGAAACAGTAGTTTGTTCCTCGTTATTGTGGAGTATATATAATCCATCGTGTGGATGTACCGAGGTCTGTTAATCAGTTCACCAGTTGAAGGGCATTTGTACTGTTTCCAATTTTTAGAGGTTATAAACAAAACTGCTCTATCAATAAATATTTAATTACATAATGTTCAAGAGCTGAATATTGTTCCATATCCTGATATACAATTAATTTAATCTGGCAGTTCCTTATTGTTGCACATTTAGTCGTCTTCCATGTTTTACTGTTTTAAATAACACTCTAACCTCATTCAAATGTATGTATTTGTTCAATTGCTCTTCAGGAGAAATTCTCAAGGAATTCCTAGATCAAACGGTAGGCATCATACATTTTACTGCTTTTGATACATATTACATGAAAAAGTCCCTTATGAGAATATCCCAGCACTCAATCCCTTATCAACATCGATTGCCACCTTTTAATTTTTTACCAATCTCACAGGCAAACATTTTAAAATGACATCTCATTTTTATTTGTACTTGTTTTACGACTTTTTTTTATATCCCTGTAAATACAGGTGGCATTGGCGCCTCATATTCATTGGACATTTTTATTTTTTCTTTCGGGAACTGCCTGTTCCTGTCTGTTTGTATGCTGGGCTTCTGCTATATTATATTAATCCTTTGCCTGTCACTTAATATATTTTTTTTTATATACAGAAGCTTTTAAAAAATGGATGTAATCAGCTCTTCTAAACTTTTCTTTTGTGAATTATCACATTTAATATCATGCCTAGAAAGGTCCTTCTCAATTTTATGTTTACATAAATATTCACTTATATTTTCTGTCTAATTTTTCCAAACGTTTGTTTGGAAAAACAGCATGAAGAATATAGGAGGCTTCCTGGCTGAGGCAGACAAAACGTCACTTCGCCCCTAGTACGTTGGGTTTGCTTCTGCCTTCATGGCTTTGAACTACTGATATAAAATATGCAGGATTCCTCTTTTCTAAGGGGTTCATCTGCCTTCTGAAGAAGGTGAATAGTTTATGAAACTAGATTGAATTTTCTTCTTATGATTGGATTGGTTCAGAAGTAAAGCTTTATTCTCTGGTTTCAGTGGTTAGTTGAATCACGGCAAAGCATTTCATATCCCTTTCTCTTTGTTCCACTAGTGGGACAAACTAGGAATAACTTAGAGAGCTGCAATGAAAATAACGTGCCAGTGCGTGCCAATATTTTCAGGAAAGTCACAGCAACAGTGAGCATTTACGGCAGAAATTCGTGTACATACTTCCCCAAGGGGCCAAAGAATCTTTTTTTAAAATAATCATGTAAATAAATGGGAAGGTATGATTCAATTTACAAAAGTTGATTTCACAAACAAATTTTGAAGACAGTGCTTTTTCCATTAAGAGAGGCATACAATTACAAGATGGGAAGAAGCCAGATTCCCAGCTGACCCACCAGTCTGGACCACTCTGGTTTCTGGTGTGAGAAGTAAATTTAATTTTCTTTAAAAAAAAAAAAAAAAAAAAAAAGGCACACGATTATAAGCTTACAGAAAAACTTCACCCTTCAATAAGACTGTAACACACTATATGATCCAAAAAGCAATAACCTAGGAAAAGAAAGAAAAATGGAGACTGGCTTCTACAGAAGGTTTAATCTGATCCCTTACTCTTATTTTATTAGTAAATGGGACTCACGCAGAACACAAATACAACCCACGGTAGTGTTGCATCTCAAATCTGTACTCTGGATCTGAATGTGCTTGTTTTGCATGAGCAGTTGGGAAAAGTGAATGCATTCTCAATACATTCTAGACCTTAAGCATTTACCCGAGCTCCCTCTTCAGCAATCTGGGCTATACAGGTACTTGGGTGTCATTCTCACTGAGGTAAACTACCTCTTCCCCATCACCACCTCACCTGCCCAACTCAGCCTCAAGGGACCATCTCTGTAGCTGCAGACCTAGTCCATTTGGCTTGCCTGCCCAGACACCGGCTCCCCTCCCCCAACAGACTGTTGGTTGTCACACTCTGGCAGGTCTGACAACACATCCTACTGGAGCAGCTTCTGAGGCTCCAGGCCACAGAATGTTAGAGGCCAACAAGTGCAGGAGGAAGGATATAAGTAGCTTCTGGTCTGAGGCAAACTGGCCCAGGACCAGACTGTGCCTGCTTTCAGCCCTTTAGGGCTTGGCCCACTGCCCCTAGGGACCTCCGAACTCTGCGTGATTCTGGTGCTTTGACCAACTTCTGTCTCTGCGTATCTTCTGTGGGCTGCACTCAAGGCTCAGTCCAGTTCCCCCTCCTAGACTTAGGGCATTTCCAGGAGTCTATGCACCTCACACAGAATAGGTGGAAAAAGTTACCCCAACTGTGGCTTTTTAGACGGCACTGAGAAAGGAGATAAAAAATTAATTTGCCTATGTTTGTTGTTAGGAATACAAACCATGAGCAGTTCTTGCTGGAAATTGTGCAAAGTCCTAATTTTGGTTCAATTAATATAGAAGCATAAAGTGCCTTCAGTTTCCCTTTGTATCGTCCTAACAAATGGCTGTCTGGCTGTCTGAACTCCTCGTGTGGTGGTTTGACTAAAGGCAATTTATTTTGTCTTAAACACACACACACAACAACAACAACAACAAAAACTTTAAAAACAAGAGGGGATGAGTGTTTTACCATGAGCACTTATTACTTTTGAAACCAGAAATAATCCTCTATTTTAATGAAAGGGTAAAAATACTTCTCTCCAAGGTAAAGAGAAAAGAATGTGCATAATATTGTGGTGACTGATGCCTAGAAACACAACCAAATTCCCTTTTTATCTCAGTAACTAACTCACCCAACAGGGTATAACAAAGTAGAGCTTTGTAGGGTGTAATTTATATTACAATTCGCTTTCTCTCTATGTTAAGTAAGGCAGTTTGAAGTAAGACTTTTTTTTAAAAAAAAAAAAAGTAGTTTCAAAGAACTTGAAAAAACACACCCAAAATGCTCTAGTCCAAAGCCAGAACATAGTTTTGTATGGTCTGCAGATAATTTAATATTTGAGAAACCTTTTCAACATTCTCCAACTCCAACCAAAACTAAAGCAATATTTAGGGGGAAAAAAAATGAGTAAGCAAATAAAACCTAATATCTATATAATTATTCACAGATCAAGCAATTTAGGGACAATAAAATAGAACAGCATTTCAGCTAACTCAAGTTTAAAATAATGGAACAACTATTCACTAACCTAACAACAACAACAAAAATTCTGGCTAATTTTACTGTTAATATATTAGGGATGATTGCTTTATCAGTTAAAAGACTTAAAATCAATTCTGTATAGGTTGGTTTATTTTCGGTTTCACAAACATAGCATGATCAGCCTTCTTGATTTTCTGTAGTCCTCCTTTCCCCACAAACATAACGTCCAGTTTTGAGTCTTTCAAACAGTAGGAAAATGCAATGATGTCAATGTACAAAGTATGTCACTGGTGCTTTGCCTGCCGTCTTCCGGCAACAGATGCATTTTATTTTGGAGAAGGGGCCCTCTCACACGCCAGTACTAACCCTAGCCGTCACTGCCAATCACAGCCCCTGTTCACATAGGCTGGCTTCTGGCCCAGCTTGTCCAATCACAATCCCCTGCATCCCCTTGGACAGTGTTTGGTACAGCAAGTGACTCATAATCCAGGCTAGGCCAATGAAAGTCTCCACTAGAATCTTTTCAGGAGTAACACAGAAAGAATTTAAGCCTTGGGTCTAGCATCAGAGAGAGGGCAGCCCAAGAGTATAGATCCACCATGTAGAGAGATACAGAAATGACCTAGGGGGCTTCCCTGGTGGCACAGTGGTTAAGAGTCTGCCTGCCAATGCAAGGGACACGGGTTCGAGCCCTGGCCTGGGAAGATCCCACATGCCGCGGAGCAACTAAGCCCGTGCGCCACAGCTATTGAGCCTGAGCTCTAGAGCCCGCAAGCCACAACTACTGAGCCCACGTGCCACAACTACTGAAGCCTGTACACCTACAACCCGTGCTCCGCAACAAGAGAAGCCATGACAATGAGAAGCCCGCGCGCCACAACAAAGACCCAACACAGCCATAAAGAAAAGAAAAGAACCTAGGGAAAGAGTGGGGGACACTTCCAATAAAGATCTAGACCCAGAGGCCCACACTCCCAGTGGCCACCTGCACCTCTGTCCTTCCTACAGTGTGGTTATAAAAACCAGTGTAGGGCTTCCCTGGTGGCGCAGTGGTTGAGAGTCCACCTGCCGATGCAGGGGACGTGGGTTCGTGCCCCGGTCCGGGAAGATCCCACATGCCGCGGAGCGGCTGGGCCCGTGAGCCATGGCCGCTGAGCCTGCGCGTCCGGAGCCTGTGCTCCGCAACGGGAGAGGCCACAACAATGAGAGGCCCGCATACCGCAAAAAAAAAAACGAACAAAAAAAACAGTGTATTTCCTCTCCAGCTTCAACAAGTTTGCGCTGGTTTCTGTTATTTGCATTCAAGGCATCCTGACTCACGCACAAGGTAACCACTTGAGTTTGGGCATTCTCAATCATGGTGAACTTACTTACTGGCTTGTTTTTCCAGTTCCTGTTCTTTGGGCTCTGCCTTTGCAGCCCACAGGGGTGGCTTCTGGGGCCCTGTCTCTGCTCTGCAACCCTGCCTCCCTGCCAGGCTCCCATGCCCAAGGGTAACGCCCAGTCCAATCAAAGTTTCATCTCTGAGAGTGAAGGTCTGGATGTGAGAGAGAAGTTGTTAGGATCTGCGTTCTGTGCACCGTGGCACTCTGCAGGGAGAGGAAGACACGTATGAAGCTTAGTTGTTCGGCCCCATCTGTGTTGGATTCCACGGGCTACCCCATCTTTCCAAGACATCCTACCCTCTCCCCTGCCCCTTCAGCTGGCCGTAATTGGTTTACTTTCCAAACCAAGGGAACATGAAATTATACACCAAAAAACTATTTCTGTAAATCATTGGTTAGGATGCTTTTTACTATGGGAAATGTACAATTTCAATAAAAATCAGCTTGGGCAATAAGGAACAGCCAGCCTACAGGTAGTGTGGCCCCAGGTATGGTACAAGAATGTCATCAGGGCCCCTGTGTTTTATTTCCATGTTTTGCCATAAACAGTGCTGACTTCTCTCAAAGGTCGATTCCCCCAAAGGCCCCAGTTGGGGCCACCTGTGTTGTTGCTCACATTCAGCAGGAGATGGAGAAACGTTTCCATGCATGGAAGAGCATCATCAGATTTGGAAATACTATCCTGGCAGTGGTGTCAGAACAGCTTTAAGACATCTTTAAGAGTCAGAACTAATGTGACTTGGTGACTACCTGACTGATGGGTGTGGGAAGAGAAGAGCTAGGACAGCGCCCAAGTTTCTCCCTTGGGCGTCCCGGTAGATAGAAGCAATGCCAGAGCTGGTTTGGCCGGATGGTGACGCCACATGCAGGTTCAATGCCTCCCCATGCTTCACTCAGACCTGCCCAGGAGTCAGCCAGAGCCTGTCCAGAAGCCTGATCTCACAGCAAACCACTCACCTTTGACAAGAGAGATTTCTTACCAGGTGAGATAAGCAAATGACTGCTCTCTGTGAACCGTCCTTCCTGTTTACGCACGGAGAACCATTTATATGAAGCTGGTAGCCACCTGAATGACTCGCGTGCTGTGAGCCTCCTAGCTGGGTGCAATTAGAGCCGTTCATGCTGTGGACACAGTGGCTGCCTATACAGCACCTGCCCCCACTTTCCTTACACCTTCCAACTCTTCTTCTGTCCAGGCTTGTGCCCTGGCCCAGCTCTAAGGGACAGTCTAATAGATGGCTCTCAACCCTGGCTGCACACCGAAATCAACTGAGGAACTTTGAAAAAACACCAATGCCTAGGACTGTATCTTTTATTGTGGTAAAAACCCCACATAGCATAAATTTAACCATCTTAACCGTTTTGAAGTGTACAGTTCAGTGGTATCAGGTACATTTACATTGCTGGGCAACATCACCACTGTCCACCTCCAGAACCTTTTCATCTTCCCAAACTGAAACTCTGTACCCATTAAATGATAACTCCTCATTCCCCCTCCCCTCAGGTTCTGGGAACCACCTTCTATTTTCTGTCTTTATGAATATAAGCAAAATCATAGAGTATTTGCCTTTGGTGATTGGTTTATTTCACTTAGTGTGATGTCTTCAAGTTTCTTCCATGCTGTAGTGTGTCAGAATGTCCTTCCTTTTCAAGGTTGAGTAATATTCCATTGCATGTATCTATCACGTTATTTATCCACTCATCCATCCATGGACACTTGGGTTGCTTCTACATTTTGGCTACTGTGAATAATGCTGCTGCTATGATTGTAGATGCCCAAACATCCCCAAATATTTTCTTTGAAGTTTTCCATGGGATTTGAATGTGCAGCCAAGGTTGAGGACCACCAGTGTGTGGCAGTCCCTAGAGAATGTGAAGAGTCCAGAGGAGAGGCACGCCACCTTAGCTGGCCTGATCCAGCTGTTCCATGCTAATTATAACACTTATCACAGCCAGCAATCAGTAAGCTCATACACCTGTCTCCGTCAATGGATCCGGACACCTGGGAGGGGGAGGTAGGTTTTGTTCACCTCAGTATCTTCTAGATCTCGCTCCAAGCCTGTGACCCTGCAGAAGCTTATTAAGTTGCTGCTAAATAAAGACAACCAATCCATAATTCAACTCCATCTTTCTATTAAAACTAACCATTCCCCTTTGCTACTAGAAATTAGGTACCATTCTACCCTGGGCCATGTCTGTGGCTGTGGAGCCTGACTCAGACCTGGGCCTGAGTCAGGGTTTCAGATCTTTTTTTTTTTTTTTAATTTGTTTAATTTTTTGGCCATACTGTGCAGCATGTGGGATCTTAGTTCCCCGACCAGGGATCGAACCCACACCCCCGCTTTAGAAGCGTGGAGTCTTAACCACTAGACCATCAGGGAAGTCCAGGGTTTCAGGTCTTTATGAGACAAAATTATACGTGTGAAGGAGTCCTGCACGGCAATGGTGGAGGAGGATGGGGGTGGGAGGAATAGTTGCTACTGCCCCTTGTTCCAGTTTTTTCTGGAACGGATGCTCCAAAATGAGTAGTGGGACCCATTCCTTAGATCTCAAAGAGAGGTCTAAACGATCTTCCCCACAAATTTGTGCTTCCCTACCCCCAACCCACTTTTAAAACTAAAGACAGACACGTAGCTGGATTTTTATTGAGGTGGGTTTTCTGTGCCCTCTATTCATGTCTGCAGCTCCACATTCTCATGTTTACTTTGGTTTTAATTTTAACCTGAGTTCCTAAGATCGCTTTTTATTAAAACCAATGGAAATTAAAAAGTAGCCCCAGATAAAAGAAATACTCAAACACCCGAGAGGGTTCTGCTTCATTCCATATTTAAGTCTGTGGACGTATCTGGAGAGAACCTCTTCATAATGAGGAGCAGTGGTGTAGCAAATTGAGAATGCTCTTCTCCCCTTTCCCCTTAAGTCTTAGAAGCCATGAGACACACTGTGCAATGGGACGGGAACAGCAGGGACGTGTCTTGGTAGGTAGATAATAAGGCTGACCCCTAATTGCTCCCGTCGTATTTTCAAAATCTGGGCCCCCTTGCACCGGGCAGCACTCCAGGATCAGGGTAGGGCAAAACCAGCAAGGTCACACAAATGCAGGACTTTATTTCAGACTGGGATATTTTGCAGAAAGTTTCTGCCTTGATTTTGATTTTTTAAGTAGCGCATGAAAATCATTTCTTTTGATTCTGGAGTTGTTTGGCACCCCTTCAATTTCCTGCCTGACTTGCCTCACCCTGGGTCCAGCCCTGACTCCACTCACGTCCCCGCTTTCCTTGGAGTTATAATTTGTTTTCTTCTTGAGAGGAAAGCATGACGTTGCTCTCTGCATGTCATGCAGCCACAAACATCTTTCTCCGGGTTTACTTCCTCCCTGTTCTCTTCTTCTGCCCATTTTGACAAACTCTCTCCCTAAATCCGTTCACCTCTGCGGCTTCTGCCGTTCCACACACACACACACACACACACACACACACACACACCCGCCACCGCCACCTTTCCCAGGATGACCAACATCAGGTACCAGGAAGAGATACAAGAGGGCCGGTGAAGGCCGGCCTTTCCCTCTGAGGTCATTTTTTTTTTTTTTTTTTTTTTTTTTTTTTTTTGCGGTACGCGGGCCTCTCACTGTTGCGGTCTCTCCCGTTGTGGAGCACAGGCTCCGGACGCGCAGGCTCAGCGGCCATGGCTCACGGGCCCAGCTGCTCCGCGGCATGTGGGATCTTCCCGGACCGGGGCACGAACCCGCGTCCCCTGCATCGACAGGTGGACTCTCAACCACTGTGCCACAAGGGAAGTGAAGCCCCCCCTGAGGTCTTCTGCTAACATAATTTTTCAGCTTCACGTGCAGAGTAACACAATAAGCAAGGGCCTAGTCCTTTTTAAAGAAACCTTTCTTGCAGCAATTATGATGATAAATAGTGCCCTTGGTAAACCATGGCCAGCATTATGCTCTGCAACTCCAAGGTAGCTGGCTGGAACACTAGGAAATAGAACTGAGTAATTTTAACTGTGCTAACTATGGAAGCCCTGAAAAAAATGCCTAATACGGTAAAAACATGGACAGCTCTTTAAACGCAAAGCCAGTATGGAAGGAAGCGAGCTCATGATTTGGGCTCTTTTGACCTGGTGGGACTCCTACCCTGCAAGGGCAGCTGAGACCCCCAAATTTCACACCCACATCTTCGAGGACCAAGTGGAGGACCTCATCCATCACTCACATCCCTGACCCTGGGTGTTTTTCTGCACCTCTTGTTGCATCATCAGTAAACCGGCATGTAAACAAACTACCTGAATCTTTGTTACCATTCTAGCTTCCAAGTCATGAGGGTCTAGCCCAGTTCAGCCTCCTTCACATCATCTTAATGATTCATTACCATTATTATACATGTGCCAGAAGAGAATAATTCCGTAATTCATTGGCCTGATGGGAAATATAATTACATATGCAAATAACTTTTAATAAACACATACTAACCACACTCCTATTCAGATAATCAAGACCTGCCAAGACCTGCCCACAACGGCTTACCAGGACTGTGTGCATCCCAGTGTAAAGTCGGCTGAGACTCACCAACGTGGAAAACGCCACAGCCGTCATCAGTCCCAAAACAAAGGGATACTGCAGGGGGAGAAGAGAAAACAAGGACATTCGGTCAGGTTCAGACACATACAATTTGATGCTGTGGAAAGGAATAGGATTTCTGATCCCGTAACTCCTAGTCTCAATCTCATATTCCCTAGACCAGCAGTCTGATGATCTCAAATCACTTGAAAAATGGGAAAACTAAGGAAAGAGAAGGGGAAGATGTCTAGGAATATAGTTCTGGAAGTAAGTTTCACAACATATTGACATGCAAATAAGACACAGCAGAAAACTTGACCTTAGCTATGGTGCTACAAGTTTTAATGGAGTAAATAATTTTTTATTTCTATTTTTAGATTAAAACTTATGAAGTATACAGTATTTCCAAGAGGCAAGGTAGATAGACAGTGCTGTCATTTGGAAGTCCAACTAGCTACTTCCCCATCATGTGCTGTGATGGTAAAGCTTGGCAACAACCAGCTTCTTGAGGAAGCCTGGGAACAACAGCCCCATGTTAAGACTGGGCATATTTCTGTACAGATGTCAAGGCAAGAGTCCAGACTTCACTGAATCTTGACATTTGCTCGTGAGTAATGAAAACAGCTGGAGGAATCTGGCTAATGACAAGTCATATAAAGAACACACAAATATCCTGCTTATGAGCTAGACACAGAGCTATAATCCAGTTGCTTCAACTACTGATGTCTGTGGTCTTCCGTGGTAATAAGGATAAAGACGATAGAGAACTGTCTATATTATGTGAAGTGCTTTATGGTCACTATCTCATGTATCTTCACACAACCGTATGAAATAGGTTCTATTACTAGCCCCAGTCCACAGATGAGGAAACCCTTAACCTTGATAATAAGTTGCATTAGTATTGAACTTTAGCACAAAGATGCTTGCCCATCCATCACCCCTCACAACAGGAGCTGGGGCTCAGAGAGGTACAATGACTTGCCCAAGGTCACACAGCCAGTAGTGACACAGTCTGAACCAGAAGCCACATCTTCCGAGTACAAGCCCAGCATGTTCTTTCCAATGCAACATCTGAGTATAACAACACAGGGTTGTGCATCTTTTCTTAAGATTTATCATTAACTGGGTCTCTGATTTTAATCGAAAAAGTGTTGAAAATTAATGAGTTAATGCATTCAGAATTTAGAGGTTGGTATTCACCTGAACATATATTTATATAAATAAACCCATTTTTAGAGCTACTCATGAGTATATAACCCCAAAAGCTGAATACATTTATCATTAAAAAATTAAATAGGAAAGAAGTGCATAACAACTCAGGCCTTACGAAAACTATTGTGGGACTTCCCTGGCGGTACAGTGATTAAGACTCTGCACTTCCACTGCAGGGGGCACAGGTTTGACCCCTGGTCGGGGAATTAACATCCCGCATGCCGAGCGGTGTGGCCAGAAAAAGAAAAAGAAAAGAAAATCGTTTCATCACGTAAGCTGTAAAGACATTTTTAAGAAGATCCAGGTGGCCTTAAAATGAGCGTATAAATGATTGCTGTTGCTTTCCTGCAGTCAGCGCCATTGATTTTTTTTTTTTTTTTGATTTTTGTTGATTTTTTCCTAAGAGAACCATGTTCACAGGCTTCTCTTGATGCTGACAGCAGCCCGATGGGGGTCAGTGTTGGGCCCACTATGTCCTTCTGGGGCAGACGGCACGGGATATGACATAGCTCAGAAGTCTGCATTCAATTAATTCCGATAGTACTGGGGAGCTCAGACATTGTTTGATCCTGGCATGACATTTAAGTTACAAAAAAATATTATACCTAGTTGGATATGATACTATACACTTGTCCCTTTGCCATTTAGGAAACTGAGATCTGACCCCAGGTGACCAGGTAGCAGACCAGGTACAGCCAGGACCTGACACTAATCTTATCTTCTTCCAATCACATCAGGCTGACACCCCATTTTTGTACAACCTGGAACATGGAACACCCCTGGGTTTCTGGTGTAGAGGAGCAGGAGAAGCAATACTATCATTTACACACAAGGCTGCTAGAGTTCATGAAATCTAAATTTTCCAACGGGTAAAAGGTAAAATTTCTGAAATTAAGCACAAAACTAGAGCAAGAGTTCTCAGAAAGGAAAAATAAATCTTCATTGCAGTAACAGTATAGATTTTAAAAGGTCTTACTATAACTGGCATTTAAGCAGATATTAAGTGAAATTCTTCTATTTTCAAGTTATTAATCACCTGTCATTTAGACAGCTTTCTAGAAAATATGGAATGATTATTTCTAACGGTTGAGCCCCCAAAAAAGGCAGAGACATCTCTGGGGGCTAATTTGGGAACAGACTATTTCACCCTGGGCCCTGGGACATGTAGCTGGAGGATTTGGTGAAACCATCTCAGCCCTGGAGGATCATTTACTAGGATATAAACCCCTCGAGTCTCTTGCAAACAGAGGGTGAGAGCACCTATTCAGTGCCATCTGGTCGGGCAGCTCAGGGTGAAAATGCCTTCGGAAGCGGGATGCCACACACCCGGGTTATGTTTGTGGTGCTGTTGTCATTATTATTTTTTTTTAATTAACTAATTTATTTTTGCTGTGTTGGGACTTCGTTTCTGTGCGAGGGCTTTCTCTAGTTGAGGCGAGCCAGGGCCACTCTTCATCGTGGTGCGTGGGCCTCTCTTGTTGCAGAGCACAGGCTCCAGACGCGCAGGCTCAGTAGTTGTGGCTCACGGGCCCAGCCGCTCTGTGGCATGTGGGATCCTCCCAGACCAGGGCTCGAACCCGTGTCCCCTGCATCGGCAGGCGGACTCTCAACCACTGCGTCACCAGGGAAGCCCCTGTTGTCATTAATGGTGTCCACTTTCACTCTTGGGCACAACCTGCTTTGGGTACTAAATCATATGGTCACTTCATTTATAAAGAAATTGTCACTGACTGCTCAGTAAATTTCTGTTCCCCATCTTTATTTCATAAACTTCAAAGTCCTTCAAAAAAAAGAAAATCCTGAAGGGAAACTCTTTGCTGCCTCATCGTACGGATGGTGTTACACGGGAGGAAGGGGAGTCTGCGCCTTACCTGGTATCTGCCCGTGGTAGAGATAAGGAGGGTGAAGGAGATGGCGGTGGCTGCCATGGCGTGGGTGGACGGCATCCCATACTCAGCGATCACTCTCTTCTCCAGTTTCACAACAGGAGGGGAGAAGGGGCGGGGCCACTTCAAGACATCCTTGGCCACCTGGCCAATATACATCACCAACTGCCAAACCAAAGGATGGAGGTAAGTCTAACCAAATGAGCAAAATAAACTCCTAGGTTCTATGAATTTATTTTGAGGTTTCCTGTTGGTTGGCTGAAATCACCTTTCTCTCTGACCCCAGCGGCCTATGGGGAAGTCTTGTAGGAAGACATTTTAGTTGTTAAAAAGAGAAACAGGCCGGGACTTCCCTGGTGGCGCAGGGGTTAAGAATCCGCCTGCCAGTGCAGGGGACACGGGTATGATCCCTGGTCCGGGATGATCCCACATGCTGTGGAGCAACTAAGCCTGTGTGCCACAACTACTGAGCCTGCGTGCCACAACTACTGAAGCCCACGTGCCTGAAGCCCGTGCTCCGCAACGAGAGGAGCCACCATGAGAGGCCCACGCACCACAACAAAGGGAAGCCCTTGCTCTCTGCAACCAGGGAAGGTCCAGGCACAGCAACAAAGACCCAACACAGCAAATAAATAAATAAATACATAAATAAATAAATTTCTAAACAAAAGAGAGAAAAGAGAAACAGCCCTTCTGGATTCCAGAGGGTCACTGGGCAACTAAGATATGACACTAACACGTCTTACTTATTTTGGTCATATATTTAACATTTGTATAGCTGGTATGTGTGCCAAGCACTGGTCTAAGAACTTTACAAATATTAACTCACTTAATCCAATAGTACCTGTAGAATGCAGACCCATTTTACAGAGGGGTAAACCGTTGTACATAGTTAGTAAGTGGCAAGACTTAATGGATTCAAATCCAGAGAGTTTGGCTTCAAAAAATATGTGCCTTAAACTACCACGGTAATACCTTCGGGATGGTCCTGGACTAAGAATTTAATACTCAATCAGACAGCCCTTCTTTTCAAGTTTTAACCAAAAAAGTGACTTCTGGCTTAAAATTTTTTGAATGCCACTGTTACTCCTGATGTATGCAGGCAACATACTGGATATAGTTTAACTTTTCTCAGTACTCGAGAGCGTCATACAATAAATGGCGTGACTATTTTCAACCCTAAAATCAACACAGCTCAATCTGGAAGTTCCTCAATTGAATTCTTTTTTTTCCATGATGCCATTAATGAAAAAATCCCTTTCTCTTTTTCCCTTAAAGCACAACATAGATATCAGAATTGATTTCCACACCCTCCTGAGATGAATAGGACTGTTAACAATAGACTTATTTACTTTGTCAGAGAGCTTCACAGGACATTTCCGTGATGTTATGAAAGAGGGAGAAGCAACCCATTCACTTAAGTCTCTGCATTTGCAACCCAAAGTGTGGTCTGAGGAGAGGCAGCATCCACACCACGAGTGCTGTTTCAAGATGCAGAATCTCAGGCCCCAGCCTGTACCTATGGAACTGGAACTCTCATTTTCACAAGACTCCCGGGTGGTTCATGCTCACGTGAGAATTTGAGAAGCACGGCCGGCTTTACACTGTATTCTTGCGCAGGTCACTTTGTCATGGGCTTTAATTATAAACCTCCTCATCTTACCATGATCGCATTGATCTTACTAGGGCTTTATTTAGCTTGTGATGGATGGAGTTACTTGGCTTTGGAACAAAACCCGCTATGAAGGACTATTTCAAAATACTTTTGATTAGTCAGCCAGATTGCTTTAGAGTTTCCCACATTGTGGTACTTTCTTTTAACTCATCTAGTTGCTGGTGAATTCTGAACATTATCCCAGCACACTCAGTATCCCCCAGAAGACGCTGCATATGTTTTTGTGCTCTGCTGCCACTTTGCTCTGGGTTAAAAATCAAGAACCACTGTCTGTGCACAGCAGGCCAAATCCACAGGCTTTAAAGCCTCAGTGACAATCACTCCAAATTCCATAGCTGCTATTTCTAATCAGACTTTGAAACTTAACCTCTTTACCATCCCCTTATTACCAGAAACTACTGTTTTGGAAACCAGCTTACTCTTTTATGTTTCTGCCTCTCCCTCCTGTGAACCTATAAAAACCACATCAGACCGACTATTTTCTGGGGAGTTGGAAAACTTGCAGATGTTGTTGACTACTAAGAATTTCTCAGAAGATGCTAGGATATAAATGTTTCTCAACCCTGCCCCTTCCCCACTCATCAACATCAAAAAGAATATTACAGGCATTACGACTAACTCCAGTTCACTCAAAAATACACAGAATCTTCAGACAGGAAACGTTAAAGTCATAGAGTGAAGACAGACTGTGCGTCCCTCATTCAGACAAAACTTAATGTCCTTGAAGTCCATGAGTTTCTTCGACTTCATTTATCTTTTGCCTTCTATATCTGAAGGATGTTTTTAAGAATGAGGACAATTGTTCATTTTATTTAAAAGTGTTCCCATAGCAGCACACTGTTTCTGATCAATAAGTTTCAAATAGCAATTACTGTCATGACAGAGCTCTTCAAACCAGAGAGAGTGAAGCTATGTTTTTCAGGTTGTAGGGAAAGAGTACCACTCACAGGGTGACAAGTCCTGTCTCTGTCAGTTTGCATTCATTACAGCAAACTGTGCCCAGCCCTGTATTAGGTCTCCAACCTTGAGTGGGGAAAACAGTCACACAGAGGATCTCATCATAATGCAAATATGCTTCGGAAAAAAATTATCCACAGAATTATATGGGTATGTATATATGTAGAGACAGACTTTGGTTCAACCCGAGACACTGGGAGCACTGAGGTGGAACGTTAAAGGAAGATTGTTTAAGATGAGGGGTGGATAGAGAAGCATCCACTTCGCAAGAATAGAGAAGCCTTGGAGAAGTGATGTTGGGTGGTATGCAGAGGGACCTCCGAGGCAGTTAGGACCAGCGGAGTTTAAATTGTGGGGCACACCATTACACATCAGTTAGAATGGCTGAGATGAAAGGAACTGACCATACCAGGTGTTGGGAGGATATGGGGAGTACCTGGAACCCTCATACAGCACTGGAGCAGGTGCAAAATGATACAACCACTTTGGAAAAGCAGTTTGACAGCTTCTTAAAAAGTTAAAACATATGATTTCCGCACGACCCAGCCATGCCGACCCTAGGTATTTACCCTCAAAGAGTGAAAGCGTAAGTCACGCAAAGATCTGTCTATGACCATTGACGGCAGCTTCTTTGTAACGGCCCCAAACCGGCAACAACCCAATTTCCATCAACAGGTGAATAGGTAAACAAATTGCGGTATAATCATACAACTGAATACTTCGCGGCAAGAACAAAAAAAAATAAACTATAGATATCACGCTACAGCATGGATGAATCTTAAAATAATTATGCTGAATGAATGATGAATCTTAAAATAATTATGCTGAATGAATAATTATGCAAATTGTGGTATAATCATACAACTGAATACTTCGCAGCAAAAACGAAATAATAAACTATAGATATCATGCTACAGCATGGACGAATCTTAAAATAATTGTGCTGAATGAAGAAGCCAGGCCAAAAACAAACAAAAGTACATACTCTATGATTTTGTTTATATAAAATTCTTGGAAATAGAAATGACTCTATAGGATAGAAAGCCGATCGGTGGTGGCCAGAAAGGCGGGAAAGAAATTACAAATGGGCATGAGGAAACTTCTGGGTAATGAAGTTTTAATTATGTCTTAACTATGTTTTAATTATGTCTGTCTTAATTATGGTGATAATTTTAGGGGTATGGACCGATATCAAAATGTGCCAAGTTGTACATTTTAAATACGTGTAAACTTTGTGAATACACTAAAAATGATTGAATCATACGCTTTAAAAGAATGAATTGAGTAGTATGTGAATTATACCTCAATAAAACTGAGTACGTACAGTTTATTGCATGTCAGTCACATCTTAAAAAGTTGTTGTCTTAGCCAGCTTGGGCTGCTATAACAAGCAACCACAGACTGGGTGGCTTATAAACAGGAAGTTATCTCTCTCAGTTCCGGAGGATGCAGTGCAAGACCAAGGCACTGGCAGATTCAGTACCTGGTGAGCGCCTGTTTCCTGGATCACAGACAGTCACCTTTATAGCACTAAAAGAAATGAGCTTTCAAGCCATGAAAAGACATGCAAGAATCTTAAACGCACAGTACCAAGTGAAAGAAACCAATGCGGAAAGGCTACATACTGTATGAATTCATTTATATGACATTTTGATAAAAGCAAACTAGGGAGATGGTAAAAAGATCAGTGATTGCTGGGGGCTGGGGACATGGGTAAGTGGTGCACAGAGAATTTTTAGGGCATTGACACTATTCTGTCTGATACTCTAATGGCGAATATACATCATGACACATTTGTCCAAACCTATGGAATGTACAACACCAAGAGTGAGCTCTAATGTAAACTAAGGCCATTGGGTGCCAGTGTAGGATCCTCAGTTGTAACAAATGTCCCACTCTGGTGGACGGGATGCATGTGTGGGTACAGGGGGTATACAGGAACTCTCTATACTTCCTGCTCAATTTTGCTGTGAACCTAAAACTACTCTAAAAGTAAAGTCTATTAAAAAGAGTACTACGGCAGAAGAGAACTATTTCTCCATTTAGTTCACAGTAAAGAGTATAATGATTAACTCAGTATGGCTTGCCCTCCACGGAGGACTTTGCTCTGTCTTCTTGAAAGGCCCTTCTACCCAAAGGGACCAAATTAAGTTCCATCATCCATCATGCTCCTTTGGGCTGAGGCCCCCAAGGCCTATGTGTAAAAGCGAAAATCCACGGGGAGGCAGGGCAGGAAGCAATTATAGCTCATTAACGCCCCAGCACCCTAGCTGGGTCCCCTGCATGGTGCTGGGGCCCCGGAGCGTTTCATGATGAGGAATTAGCCTACTTGCTTACTTCTTCCCTAATTAATGTATAGGTGGAAAGGAAATCCAGTTCTCTGGATCGTCTACTGTTGACCCCAAGCAGACAAAAGGCTTTTCTAGAGAACCAATTCTGTCAAAATGAAATGTGTCTTCACAACTTAGAAGAATTTCCCATCTGGCATCTGTCCTTGATGGCTGGGCTCTTTGGGGCCAGCAGAGAAAACTGTGCTTTTTCTCTTAATGTGGTGGGCCTTCCTAGTTATTACAATCCAAAATGACAATTTTTCTATGTCTAACACAGCTCTGATGAACAGAATTTAGTCTTCACGCCCGGATAAATGAAACCTAGATAGTTTAGGAAACAGAAGGTCCTTGAAATAACATTACTAGTAAAGCAGCCGCGGGATTTTAGACAACAGCCATACATTTATCGTTTACGCTCTGAGACTGCTGCCTGCCCCCGCTCCCACCTCTGTCCTCCTTCCAAAGCATCCCCATCCCGTCGTGTGAAGGCTCCCCTGTTTTTATAATAAAAGCTGAATCCTCTGCAAAACAGAGGGAGCACCGAGAGGCTCTTTTCAAATTTCACCCGCCCCCCCTCCCCCAAACACACACAAATTATGATAAACTCTAACATCTTTCTTCCCTCTGGCTACACCCTCAGCCCACTTCACCATGGGAAATCACAGTGCAAGCGATTAACTAACAGGGATGTAAGGGATCCCTCAGGTCTCATGGGACAGAAACACTGAATCACTGGGCTTTATAGTCTATCCATGGATTTGTTTTTAAAAAGTCAGGAATTAGTTTCACCATTCTAGAGAACAATGAGATGTAACCCAAAGACCACAGCTTCTCTACCCATCCCATTTCTTCATCTGTCCAAGTGAAGCTCATTCCCCTTCTTCTCAGGTTACTAACATGATAATTTGGATAAAGAAAGATCAGACACCAAACTGTCTCACTCCTAGGTACATACTCAAGAACACTGAAAATTATGTCCTCACGGAAACTTGTACATGAATATAATATTCTCAACATTATCCTTCACAATAGCCCCGAAGTTTAAACAACCCAAATGTTCATCAACTGATGAATGCATAAACAAAATGGGGTATATCCTTACAATGAAACATTATTTGACCTTAAAAAACGAAGTACTGATACATGCTACAAGGATCAACTTTGAAAATAGTGTGCTAAGTGAAAGAAGCCAAACAAGAAAAGGACAAACATTGTATGATTCCATTTATATGAAGTGTTCGGAACAGGCAAATCCACAGAGATGGAAAGTAGATTAGTGGTTGTCTAGGGCGGGATGGGGGGGTAGGGGAAGGGGAGTGAGTGCTAGTAAATATGGGGGTTCTTTTTAGGGAGATGAAAATGTTCTGGAGGTAGACATTGGTTGCACAACTTTGTGAATATACTAAAACCACTGAATCATATTCTTTAAAAAGGTTAATACTAATGGTAGCCCACTGAAAAAAAGATAAACTAGACATAAAGATGGGTTCTGAAATACCTCTTCTATGTGCCCTTGAAGTCTTTTGCTCCCAAATGCTATTAACAATACCTTCAAATATTGATTCAATAGAAGCAGCTATGGCTTCTATTAATATTTTCTTCAAAAGTCCTGCCCACCTCTGCTCCCAACCCCAGTTCTACAGGGCACTGAGGTGGCGACCACACATGACACAGAGAAAGCTGCTGAAAATCTACCTACTCAAACCCATGAGTATGGGATTCATTTTAAGAGCAATTTTAATCTCTGGAGGCTTTTCAGATCAACAGTTTTACAAAAAAAGACTGACTGCATTAGCCTGTGTGTGTTTTTGTTTATTCAGTGTTCAGTCTTTTTTTTCCTCCCTAGAATACACACTCCTCTGTGGTCTCCTATTTGGCTTCAGGGAGTGAATTAAAAGCAGGTCTTTGTTATGGTTATTTGGGAACATTCTAGAGACTACTGCTTACCATCCAGTGTAAAAAGTTGTTTTCAATGGGTGAATGTCCTCTCCTACTGTGGCATCATTTTTATTTACTTTTTAAAATTCACAGCCCTTCTACAGTGTATGTCACGTGGGTTCGTGTGTGTTTGTAGAGGGTGGCGTGACGGTCAGTCACTTGGACAAGCAGGTGTAATTTCAAACTAATAAAATTTCATTCCACGCCTGAAACACCAAAACAAAGAAACTACAGAGCAAACACCGTAAATCACAGAAGACTCTCAGCAAACTGGTCTTGACATATTCCAGGTTCTGTAAAAATGGAGATACAATAACGAAAGCACAAATGGCAGGTGAGAAAAATAAAATGATTAAGTGACATTTTCCTGTTCTTTCTAATGCTCCATTTTTTTCAAGCTCAGATCTGCGTCTGAAATTTTTGAAGACAAACACTAAAGGCACAAAGATTAGTAATTAAGTCATAGGTGTATGCATGTATACCTTTAGGAAAGTTACTTTAAAACATCTGAGGTTTCTTTTCGTTATCAAGGAGGACTTGGGTTAAATAATAACTAATATTTGTGCAGTGACTTTTTAAGTGTATTTTCATAGACATTACTTTAATATTCATATCATTCCTGTTTTACAGATGAGGAAATTGAGGCTTAAAGAAGGTGAACGTCCTCCTAGAGAAAATACAATGCGTGTAGAGACGCTGGGCTTGAATTTCACTCTGAGGCCAAATCCTATGGTCTTTTCACCACGCCCCCCCTCCCCCAACCTGGCATGAGAATTATTGCTGAGACCAGATACCTATTTTTAAAGAACCCAAATTCTGTGATCCTAACCCATTATACCCATGTAACACTCACTAGAGGCCACCTGGCTGCCCTTGGGGCTAAGAGATTAAGATGTCACATCTGATGAGACAATTGCTAAATTCTTATCCACACCATGCCACCAGTAACAGTCCAGCAGAAGCCTGGGACCAGTGTCCTTTACTCACCACTGGATAGATGTCACAACCAAAATGATGCCCATTGAGGGAATTGGTGTCTTCAGTCTTAGGAAATGTAGAGCATACAAAAGTTAAAATCATGCATAAGCCCACCTTCCTTCGGACAGCTAACCAACCACAAAAACCTGGAAACAACTCTAAATGTTCATGACAGGACACCAGTTAAATTATGCAACTGTTAATAAAACATTGTGAGATATACTGTTAAATGAAAAAAGCAAGAGGCAGCAAGAGTATATTTTGATCCCATTTGTAACTTTTAAAATGTATTTATAAGTAAATGCATGTAGGTTACACGAGGAACTGTGGACACTGGATCCACTGCGGGTTAGAACTGAGGGCTGGGGTGGGTGCCTTGTGTGCCATTGGAGTTTTTCATGCAAAAACTAATAAGCCTGGCTTCAGATAACAATGTAATCACTGCTAAGAAAACTATTAGACTCTTCCCTCACATTTCTAATATATATTTTGTTCAATTTTATTTACTTTTATACAGCAGGTTCTTATTACTTATCTATTTTATACACATCAGTGTATACATGTCAATCCCAATCTCCCAATTCATCACCCCACCCCCCACCCCCCGCTGGTGTCCACACGTTTGTTCTCTACATCTGTGTCTCTATTTCTGCCCTGCAAACCAGTTCATCTGTACCATTTTTCTAGATTCCACGTATGTGCGTTAATATATGATATTTGTTTTTCTCTTTCTGACTTATTTCACTCTGTATGACAGTCTCTAGGTCCATCCACATCTCTACAAATGACCCAATTTCGTTCCTTTTTATAGCTGAGTAATATTCCACTGTATATATGTGCCACATCTTCTTTATCCATTCATCCGTCGATAGGCATTTAGGCTGCTTCCATGACCTGGCTATCGTAAATAGTGCTGCAATGAACATTGGGGTGCCTGTGTCTTTTTGAATTATGGTTTTCTCTGGGTAAATGCCCAGTAGTGGGATTGCTGGGTCATATCTAAGTATATTAATTGTCAGTCCTGCTGACCCTAGAAAAAAATAACTGCAAAATAGTACTGAAAGATCAAAACCTTTATTTTTACAGACCCCTGAAAGCACAAATGCAATAGACATTAGCCACATGCCATGTTCAACTTTCTTAACTGATTAAAACCACAAACTATTCCCAAGTGTGCTGCCACAGGTCTTTGTGGGTAACCCAGCCAGCCAGCCAGCCTAGGCCACAGCCACACACACGCACAAAGGCATTTAAGTACACATGTCAATTAAATATAGTCTCAGATTTTGATGCTGGCATGGGTATTGTCCATAACAAGCACGTCATCAAACATATTCCTCAGTATGACCATGAATCTGGCCAGAGCAACTGCATGGGGGACCTGACAGTCCACGTGGGCTCTAAGGAGTCAGAGTCCTGGACTGTCCTCCCTTGCAAACGCGTGAGGGGCAGAGAGAGTCTCTCAGCCACGGAGGAATCCCTGCCTCAATTCTACCCCCAATACGCCAAGAATCTTCCATCCTCTCTATACAAGTGCCATCAGGAGTGGTGACAAAGTGGGGACTTAAGAGTCTTCCTTTGTTGTGTACCATTGGTACCAACAATAAAATCCACACTGTGCCCACTGGGGGCACAGATGAGGAAATAAAACCCATGGGGACACATAAAATTGACATTATAATCGCGCACACTGTAATCACCAAAAAACCCCAGAACTAAACAACAACAAAAAACCCCCGGTGGTCTGTAATTTACACATTGATCTGAAACAACCAGGGACTGAGCCCTCTGTCAGCTTCCAGTGGGAACAGTCCCAGAACAGCTGGCCTCACATCTCTCTTGAAGGTAGACTTGAGTACTGAAGGTAAGTGAACCAATATAAATCTATGCTCTTAACACTTACAATAAAACAACAAGAATTCACCACCAGCCTTCTCCTCTCTTTATATTATTTCAGCCCTAAGGCGTTTGAAATCTTTCATAATATATTTAATAAAATGTATGATTCAACATCATTTCACTATATAGCTTTTGCTGTAACAGAAGGACTTCCCGACCGTCCTCATTGTACTGCACAATCATGCTCTTGACTCTCATCCTTTTTTATCTTTTCTTTTTTTGCTTATTTTTTAATGGGTTATTTGGTCTGAACAGAGATCTTTTTTACCAGAATCCAAAAAAAAGTCTCAAAATTTTCCTAGGCCTCCCCAAAGCAGAATGTTCCAGAGTAGGTGATTAGGGCAAAGCGATGCTCTAAGTGATGTCCTTTGAATGGGCATCTGTTCTTCAACTAGAAATAAATCAATTATGTATCATTTAACATCAAGTTTCTAAATAAGACAGAGTACTTCAACTTTTTATGCTCTTCTATCCATATTTTTTTTTTTTTTTTTTTTTTGCGGTACGCGGGCCTCTCACTGTTGTGGCCTCTCCTGTTGCGGAGCACAGGCTCCGGACGCGCAGGCTCAGCGGCCATGGCTCACGGGCCCAGCCGCTCTGCGGCATGTGGGATCTTCCCGGACTGGGGCATGAACCCGTGTCCTCTGCATTGGCAGGCGGAGCCTCAACCACTGCGCCACCAGGGAAACCCTATCCATATATTTAAAAGGCAATTCAACTCTGTAATTGAAGAAGTCTCAAAAGACAGAACTTTCACAGAGTAAACCCTTTGTCAGTAGTGGTAGCTTTTTTTTTTTTTTTTTTGCGGTACACGGGCCTCTCACTGCTGTGGCCTCTCCCGTTGCAGAGCACAGGCTCCGGACGCGCAGGCTCAGCGGCCATGGCTCACGGGCCCAGCCGCTCTGCGGCATGCGGGATCCTCCCGGGCCGGGGCACGAACCCGTGTCCCCTGCATCGTTAGGTGGACTCTCAACCACTGCGCCACCAGGGAAGCCCGGTTCCATTTTTAATACTAACCATTTCTAATATTAGCATCCAAAACGAGCTATCATTCTCCCCAACACTCTTGTCTTCAGCAACAGCAAGCTAGAGATTTTTCAGCACATGCATCAATAATGAGCTGCTGCTCGATTGATCTAAATCCTCACTTGCTTATACATATGTCATCTTGGGAGCCACTGAGATGTTAAAAACCAACATTGCTAACAGCAGCCTAAACATGATGTGTGTTATAAACGAGCTATGCTCTGGCAGTAATTCAGGAAAACACTCTTCCCCACCTTCAAAGGACCCTCCCCGGGAAGTCGCTCTCTTATTTTTCTGCGTAGATGTAATAAGAAGGGGATACTGGTAGGTTAAATTTAAATAATAAATTTATGACCTGTAAACTTTCCCAAGACATTTTCCTGTACATATCCTGATTCCTGGTGATTTAAGAAAAAATAACTCAATTGAGCAACCCTAGGCCAACTTCCCTGTTTCACCATATTTTACAAAGGTTCCCACCATTTTATCACCCATGTTCTACGAGCGCAGCTATTTGTACCTCACGGAGGGAAAAACTTATGAGGACGGTATAAGGAACAGCTACCCAGACCTTTTTTAAAGCTCGGGTCATTCTAGTGGTACCCAAGTCAACTTGTGTTTCTCCATAAAGACTGAGAAAACATTTGTCTTAAAAACGATGGTCATAAAAACAAAACAAAACAAAACGTCTTAACCTGTCCTTCCCACCTTCACCATCACCAAAAACCCAAACCCACAACAAAAGAACAACAGCTCTGTAGAACTAAATGATTTGGGTTTTTGTAATGTATCATAATTTTCTGGAAAAAAAAAATTCCACTGGAAAAAGCACAGACATCTTGAAAATGGGATTCAGGCTCAGTACATCCTGAAATACATCTCACCTTAGAGAACGTCTAGGCTTGAATTACCTTGAGACAAGAGAAAACAGAACCACGCTGCACTCTCCTGTCTTTCTACAGAAGCGTCTGTGTATGAGGAAGTCTCTGGACGTGGTGTAAGGTCGGAGCGGGCGTCATGCTGACCTGATGAACCATGAACCACCCGATATTAGGCTAAAGGTCATGGACATTCCACACCTAGTTTTTCAGGCCATCACAGGCTCTCCTTACACATTCAGTCAGAGTTGGGTCATTTCACCTTGGCCTCCGGTCTACAATCTTATAGAACTCAGAAAAGATTTGGGTGGTGGTCACTCAGGAGAAATAAAAAAGATTTATATCTGGAAGGATTAAAGACTTTACGGAGTCAAGCCACACAACTGCATCCACCCAAGCTCTGAATGACCACCAACCACATCTCCGTGGCATGCCTTCCGAGTGACCAGTCAGCTGTACTACACAGAAAGAAAGCTGGATTTGCAGGCTCACACAACTCTTGCTGTAACCCCAGGGAATTAAAACCATTTCTCATTGTGAAAGCAATGTCAGAGAAGCACTCGTCCTGATGACCCTGGTTTGAAGCAGTTCCAGGGTTAGGGGCCTTCCGTCTGTCTGGATTTGGTCCCCTTCACACATGCCAGATCTTCTCCCTTCTCTTACTTGGCAAGTAACTTAACATTGAACTAGCTGGTGATAAGAACGGCAGATAATTGTCCCCAGTCCTTCCGGTCTAGGTGTTCTCTGTCTCTAAAGGCTGGTATTGCTGGCTGCATTTCCTTGTGCCGGAACGTCTGCACATATGTGGAAGGGGGGGGAGGTGAGAAGCACCACTTCATGATGAGATGCTCTGTCACACAGCAGCAAAATGACCAGTTAAGAGGCTGGGGAGGAAATGGAGAGCTGAGGAAATTCCTAAGAATAAAAACTCAATATGCAGGCTAACAAAATTATGGGAGCCATAATCACAGGATGGAGGAAAGAAAATTCACTTATGGCCACGCAGACGATGCTGGTTGTCGGCGAAGGTGCCCTGGATACGTATCTACTCAACTCACTGGAGGAACAGCCAAACGGACTCTCATGACTTTACACAACATCCATTTCCATTCTCAGGTTGACGTCAAAGGCTGTGCTATCAACCCTTGGCGAAGCCAATTTCCCACTTATTTTGAACGACTGTCAACATGATGGCCGTGAACAGGGGTGGCTACCAACTCTGTGTGCCAATGTCGGTCTAAATTCTAGAGACCTGAGTATACTATTTCCATAACCCCTTCAATCAGCTGTATGTCTATCAGTACCCCCAATACTCCTCACTACCCTGCCCCCCACCTTTCCTGGTTATCACTTCTCTTCCTTCCGAAAGGAAATCAGAAACACTCCAGTAAAAGTTAGGATCCACACTGTCACGACAGCACTGCTCTCCTCCACCCCCATCACCACCACCAGGAACCCCGACTTCACCTCTCACCTGGGAAAGTAATGGGCCCTGGTCTGAGATTTAACCTCCCTCCTGGGAAGCGTATAAACCTTGTGACAATCTCTTTTGCATGGCCGTGAAGTTCAGGTGGAGGCTCTCACAACTCGGGAATGAAACCTCTCAGCCAGAGGGCCCTGGAATTGAATTCCTCCTGTTGGTAACACATTTCTGACAAGCCAAGGTTCCGACATACACCTGGTCAGGCCCAAGGTGAGAGCTTACCATTCTCAGCTCTGGTCCAGGGCGCCAGCATCCTGATTCCTCAGCCTCCCTGCCAAGAGACCACTGGTCTAGTAAGCCCTATGACAGGGCCTGTTTGGGGTAAACTTAATGACATCGACTTTTAAAGTGCAACCAAAAAAAAAATGTAACTCACCACCTCCTGAAAGGAAAATATTCTAAAAACTAAGATTACAGTGCATTTGACAAGGGGTTGGAGACATGTAAATATTCTCTAGCCCATCATCTCCGAAAATCAAGTTTCCTTTTCATTTGGCTGCAATCATGTCTTTCCTCCGAAGGACTGTCTTTTTTTCTCCCCCCTTATCTCCTGTCTTTGCTGCTTCCTTCTCATCTTTGACACGGTATCTTCATTACAAGGTTTCTCCCAGGCAGAGAAGAATGGGTTCTCCTCCCCTGGAGTTAGATGACTGTCCTCCTGTAGAGCCAGTCTTTGAGCAGGAAGGGACAAGAGTCCCAGAGAATCCCCTTCCTGACGCCTGTTCACCGCAGGGAGCGAAGGAAGGAGGCTGGACCGACATAGGCGGAGTGCAGGGGGAGAGAGTAGGCCGCCATTAATTTTCCAGTCGGTCAGTGAGTGATTAACTCTAGCTATTAGGAGGGGCTGTTGATCACACCGTCAGCACCTCCCCAACAGGACTGTAACTGGGGCTATAACCTCCCCGTGACCCTTTGTAATGAGAGAAGCTTGACGTGAGCTGGCGAGCCTCAGCCTTCCGGGCCAACAGGCACCTCCATGCTCTTCTCTCGGAGCCCTTTCCTCTGCAATTTCCGCATTCCACTGTCAGGCTGGGGTCCCTATGATGGTGAGCAATGCCAGCAATTTTACAGAACCGTTTGATGAGGTGGCTTTTACCAGATCTGAATCACAGCAAATGTTTGGTGTTAGAGTTGGAAAAGACCAACTCGAAGGTGGCTTTCCACTTAAAATCCAGCTGTGTTCTTAGAAGGTTTGCTTGCCGTTTAGACTGCTTGGGAACACTGGTTTCCAAATGAATACAGAAATCAATCACAAAGACGGCTGATACATTTGGAACATTCTAGATTTGCCATAAGCAATTTAAACGTGAGTTATCAGTAAATTATAAGTAAAACCAGCCCCGTGTCCAAAAGCCACCTCCATGGAAAGGCCTTCCCTGGCCACCCTACCTAAGACAGCTGCCTCTCGCCACTCTGTCTGCATACCCTGCTTTTAGTTTTCTTCATAGGAACTCTACCCTGCCTGCACTTAGACTCTACATTTTATCAGCCTCATCTCCACCCCACGTGGACGCTCGGCCCAGAGTCTGGAACAGTGCCTGGCTCCGGCTCAGTTTTGGACCTTTGCCCTTTCTGCTTATCTCAGCCTGGAGCCTTGTCCCCCAACCCCTCGGCTGGCTGGCTAGTTTTCATCCTTCAAGGCTTAAGGGAAACTAGCACCCAGTACCCTTTCTTGACCACCTTCTCTAAAGCAGGTCTCTGCTCTCAACCTGATGTATCTCAAACAACAGTCATATAATCCTTAATTTCTCTATTGATTTACTTGTTACTCTCTGTTTTGCCTACAAGTAAACCTCAGAAGAGCAGGATGGAGTCTGTCTTGTTCGTTGCTTAATCCCCAGCACTTAGCATAGTATTTCATAATAGGCCCTTGTCAGATGTTTCTTAAATGAACGAATGAAATTTAATAGTTGTTGCTCATCAATTACAAAATAAGAAAGAGACCTCAGGCTCTTTTAAAAAGGCTAATAAAATCTGCTTTCTGGTTCAAAGATCTCTTCACAGTTCAGAAACATATAGAATTACTACTTTCATACTGAAAAAACCTTGGTGAAATCTTCACCAAATTTGTGTCCTGAATTTCCATCAGGGCCACCGGGGAACCACTCAAGATGGGGGAAGAATTCCATTTTAAAAAGCTCTCTAGGGGCTTCCCTGGTGGCACAGTGGTTGAGAGTCCGCCTGCCGATGCAGCGGGCACGGGTTCGTGCCCCGGTCCGGGAGGATCCCACATGCCGCGTAGCGGCTGGGCCCGTGAGCCGTGGCCGCTGAGCCTGCGCGTCCGGAGCCTGTGCTCCGCAACGGGAGAGGCCACAGCAGTGAGAGGCCCGCGTACCGCAAAAAATAAATAAATAAAAAATAAAAAGCTCTCTAGGATGCTCCCTTAGCACTCTGTAGAATTTTCTAATGTATCTTTAGCACTCTGAACTGTAATTACTTCTTCACATCTGTTTCCTCTACGGGGACAGCTCTTAAATCCTCTTTGTAGAAACAGGCTTTATTTATTTTATTCAATAATTATTTATTGTGTTGCTACTACATGCCAGGTTCAAGGAACAATAAATAACCATCTAGTAGGGAATAGAGATACAAGGTTCAAGGTGGCTTATCTAGAGACAATGCCTTTGCTGACACTTGAAGCAGGTGAAGGCATGCAAGGCAGTAGCAACCGTAGGAAGGAAGTATAATGTAGAGCGTGGATATGTCTGCAGTGCAGGAACTGGCGTGGGAGTTGTCAGCAGTTCTGTGATTCCAGAGAAGAGAACAGATAGGAGGAAGGGTTAAAGGTAGATATTTTGGCAGAAGTCCAATTATGAAAGCCCTTATAGGTAATTTTAAGGTGCTTGGACATTAATATGTTCTAAAGGGTGGTTCATGGTCATACTTGCATCTGAGATAGGTCACTCTATATAAGTACCACACGCTATACCGATTGTGCCACTGCAGCTCCTGAGATAGGTCATTCTACATGCTGTGGGGAGGATGGATTTGAAGGTCATAAAATAGCTGGAAGATTCATTAGATGGTTAACATGAGCATGCAAAATAAAGATGATGCAGGCTTGAAGTGAGGGAATGTTTCCAGAATTGCTGGAAATCTAAAATTACAGGTGCCCCGTATAGACCAAAAATCTTTACTAAATGAATAAATGCACAAACTGTGGCTCCCTGGAGAATTACACTCTGTTTACTACTCCATCTGAGAAGTGAAGACCTAATGGACATGAACTGTTTTAAGTTGGTTGTCTTTATTTTGTAGCTTTTCTGTTTCATATCTTCCTGTGTGAAGGAAGATCATTCAGAAGTTTTGGTTTAAAAGTCCTGCTCTTTGGATATCCCAAGCTCATGAAAAAATTAGAAAAGTCACTTCTATTGGTAAACTTGGGACTTAACGGCTTGTAGCCAGTGTACAAAATACTATGGGACAAAAAAAAATACTATGGGACAACTTCTTCAATACTATGTAAATCCTAGCATATAACTTCTAAGTTATACACTAGAATATTTAGGACTGAAAAAATATTCTGTGCTACAGACCTGATCATACAACTGGTTAAATTAAGGTCCTTGAATTAACTGGTACACAAAGTAGAATACATATTTGATAGAGTTAATCAACAGCCTAGGTGTCCTAATAGAATTAAAACTGACTTTCCACTTATTATTTTAAAATGATATAGCACTCCTTAAAACCCATATTTTTTGTGGACTATTTATTCCTTAGAAACAATAACAAAACAAGGTGACTGACTGGACACAGCTGAGAAGGAGGTACCTTACAGCAAATTCTCAACGTCTCTAGTTAATGCTGGGAAAGCCAGCTCTAAAATATATAAAGCGAAAGAGAATAAAAATAAATATTGGGGGGTGGAAGTTGCTTTTGTAGTTACATTTGAATATAGTTATCTCTGATGCTTGTGATTTGGAGCTATAACTACAAAGTTAGGAAATCACTTTGTGTTTGAGCAGCAATCTAGTCTCAAGTGTACGTGAAATACTAGCCTAAGCAAAATGACTCCTTTTCATTTTCTTTGTTTTTCAAATGGTGCTTTGGTTAGAGGAAGAATTCAAATGCCTTCCTGAAAGCTATTCTGCAATACAAAAGATTGTACTGTTGCGTAAAGGGAAGTAAACACAGAGTAAATTTTGCTGCAAATGATCTTGGAAAGTGAGAACTGTAGTACAGCCACGTGGAGAGACTCCCAGGTTGAATTCTCCGCTTCCTTATTGTCTTTAACAAATAAAAACCAATCTGGATTCAGGCAAGGAGAGCTTTAGTTGAAAGGACTATTGCAACTGGGAGACCTGATCATAAGACCTGTGAGTGTTCAAAGACCGGGCAGAAAAGGGCTTTTCTTTTATAGGGAGGGATGACCAAGGCTGGAAAGATGTTTCCTGGGTGTGGGGAGGTGGATAGGACAGTAGATCAGAGCTTGTTTACCCTGAGGTCAGCTTATCCTCGGGAGGGGCTGTGTGCTGGCTGGGCGAGAATGGGTCAAAATTCAGGGGTCTGGCAATGGAGAGAAGCTTAACTCGAGTTTGGTCAAGTCAGGGTAGCAGGTGTTTTGTCCAGATTGGCCAGTGGGGATGGAGTTCAAATCATTTATAAGACAAAGAGTGGGAATTGGAGGGTCCATGACTGACCTTGTCACAGGTAAACAAGGGGGGTGGTGGGGGACCTGTAAGTCTTGTCTAAGTCACATGGGGAAGGATGGTTCCTTGCAGTAAATCATTCCTAGACCACAAAAGGGTGGGTGAATTATCTTCATGGTTTCTGTTTTCCAGGAGTACAGAAAGGGCCCTGGGAAAATTCAGCAGGGTCACCTTCTTTCTTTTATTTTTAAGCAAAGAGTGTATTTAGGGCTTTATCTAATCAGGTTTTGATTTGCAGGAGAAAATGTAGATGTAAAAAGGGTGAAAGTACTTTAAGATAAACTCTGACAACGGCAAACCCCTTCAGGCTCTCAAACCATCAGCGACTCTTAGGCTGAGGGTGTCACCTCCAAATTGGCACTGGCCATCTACCTCTACAAGGATCAGATTATGAGCCACTGCAGCTGCTGACCTTCAACACCGCCTGAAAGGAGTTCAGGGTGGAGATCAGGAAGGAGGTACTCTGTGCTCTAGGAAAACTGGCAAAGACAGGTCTTCAGATAGTTAGATATTTTCAGGAGAAGATTTTATGAGCCCAATTCTTGCATCTCCTCGGATCTAGAAAAGCACTAAAATCCTTCATGGTGACGTCTGCGCCTTGTGACTACCAGTAAACTTCTGCAAAAAATATGTGCCTGATTGCATGCACTCCCCCTTCACCCAAATCACATGTATATACTGACCTCCCCACCTCCCACCTCTTCAGAGCAATTTCTCAGAGCTGTCTGAAATGCTGTCTCCCGGGCTACAGTCCTCATTTTGCCCCAAATATAACTTAACTCACAACCCTCACATTGTGTATTTTTTTTTTTTCAGTCGACAAGGGCCAGCTGAGTGAGAGCTGTCAGGGGCTTCCTGAGAAGCTGACACGAGGTAAAGCCAAGACTTCCAGCACTGAGTGAAAAGGAGCAAACTTTCCTTTAAAATTAAAAGAACCACCCCCCGCCCCCCAAAGTGGTCCAGTCTTTCCTGAATGTTTAAATGTCTTTAAATCCTGCTCAGCTTTATGCAACATATCTTATGATGCTAGCTGTACAATTGTTTTCCTTTGAACTTTCATGAGGGGTGCATTTTCCCACCCACCAATATTCTCTCTAAATCTACCACCCACTGTCTAGCCTATTAGGCCCTTTTCAAAGATTCTTCATTTGCTTCAAAGAGAACCTTTACTTGAGGCTTGACACAGGATGATGAAGTAAGAAGAGGGCTGGAGTGAGAATGAGGTGGGTAATATTAATATCCCATCCTTAGTTTCATCTTATGTAAATGTAGATATTAATAGCTTACAAAAATGATGTTGGATTGAGATAAAAATGTTTGGAAGTGCTCTGCCCTCTGTGGAGTTGTATGTTTTTTAAAAACCTTATTTTTAGAAACAATGACTGACTCGTGGAACTTCTTTCTTATCTACATGCTCCTGACATCACATTTTAGATACAGATACGCTACAGAACCTACTTCTACAGAGTTACGTCCAGCTGTTCTTACAGTGGAGACGGAGCGCTGGTGCGAGACCAAATGCACCCTCATTATCACCTCATCATTTTAAGAGACAAGCACGTTTTCACATCAGACTTGGCTATGGTGCACCTATGGAACCAAGCAGGACCCTGTGGGGCTCCTGGGCATGGGAGCCTTTCTGTTCAGCCTCCATGACCTGAGGCCAGCTAAAGGAGTGCATGCCCTGCACACACCCTAATTCTCAGCAACCCCACCATTGAACCACTGCTATAAGAATCCTCACCAAAGCCTTCCAGGTTGGGACACACAGTTTTCTGGGGCATGAACCCACGTGTCTCCCTTTGCCTGGCAAAGCAATTCTTTTCTACTTCACCCAAAACTTTGTCTCCGAGATTCGATTCGGCACCGGTGCACAGAAGCCGCACTTTCGGCATCAGCTAGAAGTAAATAGTTTAGGGATGGGATATTACATTACTGGTGATAACTAATGAATTAGGCTCGGGGTTATAAGACCACCAAACAAAAAACTACAAGTGAAGACCTGAGTTTGAATCCGTAAAAATACAAGATTCAGAAGATGTTTTAGGAGACACCTTCAAAAGATTACTATGCTTGGGGTTTCCCTGGTGGTGCAGCGGTTGGGAGTCTGCCTGCCAATGCAGTGGACGCGGGTTCGAGCCCTGGCCCGGGAAGATCCCACATGCCGCGGAGCGGCTGGGCCCATGCGCCACAACTGCTGAGCTCGAGCTCTGGAGCCCGCGAGCCACAACTACTTGAAGCCCATGTGCCTAGAGCCCGTGCTCCGCAATGGGAGAGGCCACTGCGGTGAGAGGCCGTTGCACCGCGGCAAGGAGTGGCCCCCGCTCACTGCAACTGGAGAGAGCCCGCGCACAGCAACGAAGACCCAACACAGCCAATAAATAAACAAATAAATAAATAAAATTATTTTTTTAAAAAAATTACTATGCTTGTCTTCTTGCTTGGATCAATGTCCAGTGTTTAAATATACAGTCTCAGAATTTCAGGTTGCAAAGGATGAAAAATGTCCAGGTGACCACAAAGGAGTATTTAACATTGTCTAGGTTTGATTCAGGTGTCCCTTCACCTTGAGTTTTCTAGAACTTCCACCACAAAAACTCTGTTCCACTTACCAAGCACATCCTATGCATGGCTCTTTATATATATATTTTTTTGTGTGTGTGTGGTAGGCGGGCCTCTCACTGTTGTGGCCTCTCCCGTTGCGGAGCACAGGCTCGGCATGTGGGATCTTCCTGGACCGGGGCACGAACCTGCGTCCCCTGTATCGGTAGGCGGACTACCAACCATTGCGCCACCAGGGAAGCCCGGCTCTTTATATTTTAATCTTAAAGATAACACACTAAAAAGGCTCTAGGTGGTTTCACACCTGTTATAAATTTTCCTTAAAATATATTCCTCATGAATGTATATAAGGTTATACAAAATTAACATCCATAACAGAGCTAGATAACAGATTAACACACGCTTAAACATCCTTTTAGGCATCTGAGATGTTTTAAATAAAGACAGGCACCTGGTTTTCTGAAACTCAGGCTCTTGACAAAGTTATAATGATTTAATCCTTTTCATGTGAAAGACACACCCTTTTGATTGCCCTGTGGGGGAAATAGTCTAGCATTCTTTGTAGATTAGTAGACTTTTTTTTTTTTTTTAAAGCATAAAACCCAGTCTTACACATTTGAAAAGCTTTCTACAGTACAAATGCAGGTTTAAATTTCTGGATCCAGCCCCCAGTGGGTTAAAGCCTCAAAGAGCTTGTTTGGAACGCTCACCCAAGTGAATGAGCCCCTGAACCTTTTTTTTTTTTTTTTTTAAATGAATTCTCATAAAACAGCCCCATTGTGGTCTTTGTTGGCTAAAGAAAGCTGGAGAGCAGTTCAGTCCATCGCCCTGTATCCATTCTTTCTGGCTAAATATTTTCCCCAATTATGTAGACAAATGCTGAAAACTCCTCAACTATTATTTCACATAACCCAGGTTTAAGAAGCCCTCGGGGCTTCCCTGGTGGCACAGTGGTTGGGAGTCCTCCTGTTGATGCAGGGGACATGGGTTCGTGCCCCGGTCCGGGAAGATCCCACATGCCGCGGAGCGGCTGGGCCCGTGAGAAATGGCCGCTGAGCCTGCGCGTCCGGAGCCGCAACGGGAGGGGCCACAACAGTGAGAGGCCCGCGTACCGCAAAAACAAAACAAAAACAACAACAAAAAAGAAGCCCTCGTTGGGGCATGGTCAGGCTGGGAAGGGCTCCTGTCCAGTGGCAGCCTCTTTACAGGTGTGCCATGGATTGCAGAGTTAGTATTAAAACCAGAGTTTCATTTTCTCCTTTGACTAAACCTTCTATTATGGCCTAATAAAGAAATCAGCTCTCTTATTTCCCTCATTTAGCCTTTATTTGCTGATCAGTGTTAGTTTAAAAGGAAGCCAGCTTACTGCTTCTCAGTTGCTAATTTCCAAGTTCGAGTTTCTGGAAAACCCGTGTCCCAACCCTTAGAGTCGAATTGCTACGTATTTGAAAAACATTTTCAAATCGAAACATTTTTTTCCCTTCTGATTTCAGTGCCTGTAAATGCCAGAAGAAATTTAATTTTAAGAGGAATAAAAACATAACATCTTTTTCTAGTTAAATTGGAGCATATGCAATGCAAACAATGGATTTTTACGTGTACACACACGTTACCGGGTCCAAGCTCGCTCTGCTCACCGCACGACAGGCCAATGAATCAGAAACGAGGTGTTGAGGCAGGGAAGACGACTTTATTCGGAAAGTCTGCAGACCGAGAAGATGGCAGACTAAAGGCTCAAAATAACCGTCTTATCAGGGTTTGGATGCCAGTTTCTTTTATAGCACAGAGAGGCGGAGGAGATGAAGAAGCGAAGTAAAAAGGCCATAAGTTTTGCAAATATCCCCTGGAATGGCCAGCCTCGGGGAGGGGGTGTGTTAATTTCTTCCTTGCAGCCATCCACAGGTGGACAGGGTCCGGATGTTTCCCTGAACAAAGGCACTTTGGTTTAACATTCAGGCGGAGGGGCAGGGTTCCCCAAGGCAGGCCATTATGTATAGACAGTATCCTTTTAGTGAACAAAAGCGACAGGAAGCAAACGCTAAAGTAAAAGAAACAAATCCGATATGTAGTCAGATTTGGCTCTTCCCTGTTACGCACACACACACACACACACACGCACGCACACGCTCACCCTTAATGTTTGCAGCCCTTAACCCTCATCAAACCCTCCCTCCCTTGGCGTGCATTTGCAGGGTCAAGTGATTTCTAGCGATTCAGATCAGGTGGGCCCAACGAAGGGTCTCAAGACTTTTTTCAGAGAATCACTAACTAGTGTTTCTCATGGGGACCCCAAGAAAACTGGTAGGAGCCAACCCACGGTGTGTGGAGGTCACGTGGGGGAAACTGTATAGGGCCAGATGCATTGTTGAAGCCGGAGCATATGATTAAAAAGACAGAATATCGTAAAAAACACATTACCATCAATATTTATATAATCATAAAACTTTCAAAATAAAAGAGGTCATTTTGTTCAACTCCACATTTCAGAGATGGTCAAACTGAGGCCAGAGATAAAAGAAAAATCAGCCAAGTGACATTTATCTTTTTTTTTTTTTTTTTTTTTTGCGGTACGCGGGCCGCTCACTGTTGTGGCCTCTCCCGTTGCGGAGCACAGGCTCTGGACGCGCAGGCTCAGCGGCCATGGCTCACGGGCCCAGCCGCTCCGTGGCATGTGGGATCTTCCCGGACCGGGGCACGAACCCGTATCCCTTGCATCGGCAGGCGGACTCTCAACCACTGCGCCACCAGGGAAGCCCTATCTTTTTTTTTAATTAATTATTTTTGACTGCGTTGAGTCTTCGTTGCTGCTTGTGGGCTTTCTCTAGTTGCGGTGAGCGGGGGCTACTCTTCATTGCAGTGCGTGGGCTTCTCAATGCGGTGGCTTCTCTTGTTGCAGAGCGCGGGCTCTAGGCGCGCGGGCTTCAGCAGTTGTGGCACACGGGCTCAGTAGCTGTGATGTACGGGCTTAGTTGCTCTGTGGCATGTGGGACCTTCTCAGACTAGGGATCGAACCCGTGTCCTCTGCATTGGCAGGCGGATTCTCAACCACTGTGTCACCAGGGAAGTCCCACTTGGCTAATTATTAAGTAACTCTGGACTAACTGATTACCCACCTGTATCAGCCAGCAGTTATGAGCCCATCCCAGCTTGGCCATCTCCCCCAACTACAAGGCGTCTCCCTCTATTTCACTAAAACATATACTATGTAAAATAGAGGTAGAACAATTCTCACTTGGATTAGAATCCCAATCTTCTAATTCATAAGGTAACGAAACTATCCTTTGATTCAATGATTTCTTTTAGGTTAAAAGATTCGTGAGTCACCCCTGTTTCATTCCCCTTTTTCTTAGGTATGCACCATGAACCCCAAGTCATGTTTAATGTTCTATCAAACCATTTATCACAAAGTATCATATAAACTGTGTCCTGTGATCAAACAGTGCATAGACAGACAGGCAGGCAAATTGATGGAAAAGGGGAATCACCCTCAAATCAATAAATGTGGTAGGATTTAGGGAACTTTCTCTTTTCTCAATTTATTAACACAGTTCACTACTTGTAAAATGAAAAATAAAATTAATTGGGCATGTTTAATACCCAAAAAGCTCGACTATATTTAACGCCATTAAGGAAAATGGTTACTGAGGGCAGCGGTTCATAACCAGGATTCTGGCGTCAGACAGTCACGGGCTCAGATCCCGAGTCTGCTCCCTACTGGCTGCACCAACCTGGCTGGCTTTCCACGTTGCTTCCTCACCTTTAAAATGACAATAATAGTGCCTATGCCTCACGCCATAATGTTTACAGGGTCCACGGCCCCCAGTCCAGCACCCAGCTGAACTCAGTAAGATGACTACGGCTGGCTGCACAGAGAGCCGCAGGCTGGCGCAGAGGCTCTGCTCACGTTTAGGACCTTTACAGTGTTATTTGTTCATAAGCAGTTAGACTGTGGCTCCTTGAAAATGATATGTTCACTCCGTCTCACAGGGGACGTGAGGTCACACGAGTTGGACTCAGCCCAGCGAGGAGAGCACTGGGGCTGGGCCTCGGGCACCACCAGGCCTGCTGCAAGAGGCAAGAGGCTAAAGTGAGACGGCACCCGAGGTCAGAGGGCAGAGGTCAGCCTCAGTTTCCCAGATTAACCCTCAGATGGCTGAGGCCCAGCTCCCCCCAAGCAAACACAAAGCCTCCCAGCCACCAGGCCCACTGAGGCCACTGGTGCAACAGGGCTGACTGGCGCCTGGTGGCAGCTGGGCCTGGAAGGAAAGGAATGGAGGTCAAGGCTGTAGTCTGCACTGGGGAGAAGGGGCTGCAGGGGGTGCCCCTAGGGAAGCCCCAGGGCTGCCCTGGTGAAAGGAGAGGGAAGAAGAGAGGTGACCGCCATGAGGTTAACAAGACTGGGTTTGTCTACTACCTCTCTAGCTTCCAGAAAATTCCAGAGGCCAAAATACAGTATGGCCTCTCCAGCTATAAATTGGTAGAGCACTTAGCTGGGGAAAACCTTTCCTTCCCCTTCTCAGCATAGGGGCCACTTCCTAATCCTATAGGAGAGCTGCTGAGGGGTGCAAGGCTCCACCCCCTCCACCAGAGGTTCCTCAGGGAAGGATTGTCCCCATAGCGCAGATCCCCACCTCCTCGTGGGACAAAGGCCCATCTTTTCCCTACTCCTCCTTTTCCACTCCTTTTCCTCCTTTCTGCTCTTTGCAGAACTGGATAAGGAAGTGGAACGTGGGCCTCGGCCCAACAAGCCTGCAGGGTCAGCAGGCAGCCTCATCAGGCCTTTCCCTACTCGCTGCCCCCAACAAAGTTACCAAAGCCCTTCTCCTCTCCCAGGTCCCTGTAATGCCCTGGCCGTCTGGGGAGGGAAAAGAGTCTGGGACACACAGTCTGACAAGCGAGGGGCGACGCAAGGGACTACAGCAGAGAACTGCAGGACAAATGCCTGGGGAACCTATGACATGAGTCTGCTGCACATATAGGGCACTTGCTAACGAGGCTGTGATGATATATGGAGCTTTTCCAACCAAATAGGCCCAATCCAATTATTATCTTGAGTAACTGGGTTGGGGGAAAAAGAATTTAGCCATTTGAGGCAAGATGGTGCACTGGAAAGGAATGGATGGGGTTGGGAGACAGATGTACCTATTCTGCTTACTAGATGTGTCCCTTTGGGTAAATCACTTAACTACTCTTTAGGTTTTAGTGTTCTCACCTGTGAAATGGGGTTCTTGTATGTAAAGCATCTGGCAGGTAGAGAAGGCTCAGAAGGCAGCTGCTGTGAGAATCACACCCATTCAAGAATGCAGCTTTGGGACTTACCTGGTAGCGCGGTGGTTAGGAATCCACCTGCCAACGCAGGGGACATGGGTTTGAGCCCTGGTCTGGGAAGATCCCACATGCCACGGAGCAACTAAGCCTGTGCACCACAACTACTGAGCCCGTTCTCTAGAGCCCGAGAGCCACAACTACTGAGCCCATGTGCCACAACTACTGAAGTCTGCACTTCTAGAGCCCATGCTATACAACAAGAGAAGCCACTGCAATGAGAAGCCCATGCACCGCAATGAAGAGTAGCCCCTGCTCACCGCAACTAGAGAAAGCCTGAGCGCAGCAACGAAGACCCAACACAGCCCAAAATTAATTAATTAATTAATTATTTTAAAAAAGGGGCTTCCCTGGTGGCGCAGTGGTTGAGAGTCCGCCTGCCGATGCAGGGGACGCGGGTTCGTGCCCCGGTCCGGGAAGATCCCACATGCCGCAGAGCGGCTGGGCCCGTGGGCCACGGCCGCTGGGCCTGCGCGTCCGGAGCCTGTGCTCCGCAACGGGAGAGGCCATGGCAGTGAGAGGCCCTCGTATCGCAAAAAAAAAAAAAAAAAAAAAAACCAACAAAAAAAGAAAGAATGCAGCTTTGCAAATGGAATTGATTGGTTAAAAAAACAGAGCACTGTTAAGATTTTATTTGAAAATTTCCTCTGAAAGAAAGGCCCCTGTGGCCTATTGATTAGCTCATTTTTCCTTCCCTTTGTTTTACAAATGAATGGGAGAGAATCTGGGACAAGGTCCAGTCCAGAAGGGTGCTTTGTAAAGACCCTAGAGACTGAGTCGCCTGCAGGCAGTTGGGGAGGCAGCCTCAGGCCTGGTCCTGGACTCCAGCTGAGTTCAGAAAGTGAACTGAGGCTCTGCCCTGCCGGATGTGCCTTGGTTTCTGGTCTGGATATAACTTGGCAAAGACTATTTGTTTTTCTTGATAAGACATTAAAAGCTACGATAAAACCAAAGGGAGAGGAGAAAGACTAACTGCATATCCAAACTCTGTATGAAATGATTAATTTTTTTTGTTTGCATTGTCTTCGCAGATTCAAACTAATTTCATCCTAAAGATATCCTGCCTCCAGGCTCCTGGTGTCTCAAACAATCTCACACCTAGCTAAGCTTGAAAGTAATCACACATCCTGAGATAAATTAAGTGAAGCATTTAGAAGTGATGCTCAGGGGTGAGAGTCAGGGGCGCTGGTCTCTATGTGGGAGGATTACAATTCTGCTCAATCCAAACCAAACCCAAAACCAGCATTGCAAGTCTTAGGGGGTTGAAAATCGGGACAGTAGTGAGGGTGGGGTGGCAGAAGAGTTAGGGAAAATTGTGGGCACATTCTCCAGTCATCATCAAAAACGGGGGGAGGGGCAGATCATTTTTCAGGTAATGATGGTGATAATCAGAGATCAAATCTGTTGAGTCCAGTTTTCAAGGTGGTTGTTTTTTTAAAAGCTACACTAAACGCAAAACATTTCCTTGTTGTGTTTTAAAACCAAATCAATACAGTTTGCATAACAAACACCCTAGAGACATTTACTTAATATTTAACTAAGGCTAAATGACAAGGTTCTACTTCAGAGGAACTGGGCAGGATCTCTGACACCTAATTCCATTTCATTCAGTTCAAGTTAGTGAGGGTTACAATCTGACCATTGTTGAATACTTCTCAAGACTCATTAATCTCGAGCAAGAACCAACTTAACAAGCAGGGCAATCTTTTGAAGTGAATGGTGGTAGTGGTTTAAACAGAGGATTAGGAGATAATCACATTAAAAGTCATCTTTTGGCACTAAAATTGACCCCTGTCTAAGGGTTGTGAATTACAGGGATGGGGCAGGCTGTTTTGCACTCCTCTCTTACCCAGTCTCAGAGACTCCCCTGTGACACAGCCAGATGGCAGCCTGCCCACATCCAAAGAGACACCACTGCATTTAGACATGTTAATCATAAAGCTACCTCTTAACCGATTTATGGAACTGTTTATAAAATACCCTAGACTCTGCTGCAGTTAGACACTAGATCACAGGCACAATTTAAATATAAATTTGAGTTCCACTTTATAATGTAGATATCAGCTAGCTAGCTTTCAATAACCAGAACGTGAGAGATGTAAAATCCATCATTTAAACTCAAGCTCTCCAACACAAGTTAATTTGACTTGCAAGAGTAGGAACGGAAGGACCTGCCAAGAGGAATCTTCTGCTGTTATGACTTCCTTATCGCCGGGATTTTGAGTGTACATAAAAATGCAATCTACAGTCACCAAGCAATTCAGCATTTCCTTTTAAAGCGTTCCTTTGATCGTGTTGAACACAAAACAGCAGACTACCTAACAAATATTTAGCAGTGGATTTGATATGCATTTCTAATGTACTGTCTAATATTGAGGGGTTCCCAGCACAAAACGTGTAAAACCGCATTAGCATTTGGTCTGCAAAAGCGATAACAGGCCTTTTTTTTTAATGTTATCCTGCCCAGCATTTACTCTTTTCCTTCTTACTCCATGCCATGGATGGATCTCTTAAGTGTCACACAGCGAACATATAAAGAAGAGTCATGACCATGTTATATGCCTCCAAAGATTCTCTAGCTGGGTCCTTTCATTTTGAAGCTAGGGATGCTGCAGGCCAGAATCATGAAGTGGCTTGAGCAAGGTTTCACTGCTACGATTATAGTCCAAGTCTCTTGATGTTTCAACCTGGCCCATGGCTCTGTGCCCCAGTTGTCTATCGCCGCCCCCAACACGGCTGCTTGGACGAAATACAGTCAACATATGCACTGACCCCGAGATGGATGGAGTTGTGCTACACAGTGAGCTGGGTCAGACTGTCTTGGAACTCTGAACTAAAAGACAGGAAGTTACCAGCTGGCAACAGGAGGTAAAGAAGCAGATCCTGGAGCAAGTGCTCAATTGTAGCAGAAACCTAGCTGTTCGGTGGCATCAGCTCCTGTGAGGTTCTGGCTCCTATGGGATTCCTTGTCACCTTACAGCAAATCCCCCTTTCCTGAGCTAGTTTGAGTGGAAACCAAAAAAACACCCTATAAACATCAGCCTCATGTTCCTTTCATCGTATTTCAGGATCAGGAACCTCTGACCAAACCTCAAAGCTGCTGATAGAGGTAGAAGCAGCCCCCCTCCCCTGACATGAACACTCCTTGCTTCCATTCAAGGAGATCATCAAAAGCCATACATTAAAATGGATTGAGGGGACTTTAAAAAAACAAACAAACAAACCCCACGAATTATCAGAAGAGAGATTAACCCTGCCCAGAAACTCTCAGAAACAACCAGATCTTCAACACTCAAGAAGTTTGCATAGGATGACCATTACTTAAAAATAACCACAGATGGGTTAGAATGGTGGAGAATGTATCCTTCGGTGTTAGGTAAAAGAAGTGTTTACAAATGGGGAAAAAAGACAAGGAAAAACTCCAAGACAAATTGAAACCTTCCTGGAGTTTAGGCAGCAAGAATCAGGTTTTCTGGGCTTCCCTGGTGGCGCAGTGGTTGAGAGTCCGCCTGCCGATCCAGGGACACGGGTTCGTGCCCCGGTCCGGGAAGATCCCACATGCCGCGGAGCGGCTGGGCCCGTGAGCCATGGCCGCTGAGCCTGCGCGTCCGGAGCCTGTGCTCCGCAACGGAGAGACCACAACAGTGAGAGGCCCGCGTACCACAAAAAAAAAAAAAAAAAAATCAGGTTTTCTAAGGGCTGGTTGCTCCTGAGTAAGCTATTTTGTGGCCAGGGAAACTGCAGGCCAAAGATTAAGTGCCTGAAGATGGGAGTCCCAAATTCAAATTAAAGGGGCCAGGGAGGTCACAAAAGGTAGGGCAACAAGGAGTGGTGAGGTCTGCGCCTAAAACTAAAGTGAACACCCAAAATAAAAGCACTGAGATTCAATTTTAAGGGATTTTCTTAGGTCACTATTGCTGATACCATAAACTTACATACCATTTCTCAAAATCTTAAATTTCTAAAAATCTTATATGTAAAGGCACATGGCCTCTGAGACATGGAAGATCAATAGTTGAATATTTTACGTTAACAACTGCTGAAAAGCAATTAAAACCTTAAAGCCCTTTAAAAATATACTCAAAAGACAGACTGACAATTCACAAGAGTTAACACAAATGGCTGATGAAAGTCTGAAAAATATTTTCATTTTCACTAAAAATATATGAAAATTAATGGAGGTACCATTTTTCATCGGTTTAATCAGCAATGATTCAAAAAATGAGAACACACAAAGGTTATGAGGAAGAGTCAAAAGGAGTACTCTCACACAGCTGATCGGGGGTACTGATAGCAAACAGCATTCCTAGGAATACAATTTAGCAACACGCATCACTATCCTTAATGATTCTATCAGTACTATGTGTCAGGAGGTTTCCTCTCTTAGGAATAAGCCTATTCTTCCCTAGCGAATAATGTCATTTCATTTTAAATTAGTCAAGACAAAGTTGAAAGACAAATTCATGGCTCAACTTTAGGCATTCATCTCTTATTCTATCTGTATTCCCCCTAATTTTGATTTTACCTACATTTCCCATTTTTTCTTGCATCTCATCTTGAATGCCATGCAAGATCTGTGAAAAGAGGCAGGATGTAAGTATCGTAAGAATAGAGACGATGAGCCTCCCATGGACCAGTTGTGGTATCGATATTTGCATTATTTTACAAAATGGAGAATAACTTTATTTAGCAAAAAGTGAGATTTTGCCTGTTACAAAGCTAAACACGATGCAGTTTCAATGAAATTGCCTCTAACCTTTTTAAGACACAAGCAGTACTATTTTCTTTTTTGGTGGGGCTGTCACCACACCACAGTGGAAGCCAGGAGATCAGATAATCACTCCGTTGGGCAGTGACGCCCTGTGAAGCACTATCTGTAACATCTCTTCATGAGCATCTAATGAATAACCATTCATGGCCTTTTCTGTCCCAAGGTCGAAGATTCTATTGAATCCAATGACAGGTTAAAAACCTTGATAAGTGACAGAAGAAAATACCTCATTGATGTTTTTCAGCTAATTAAAAAAAGCTTATCTAACTTTTCTGGGATAAGATACCTTTGACTTGTCAAGAAGGGCCTATAGAAGACACTTAAGTAGTAGATAGAGTTAATGAATGCCATACAGGCAAACCTGAAATACAATCATAGCAAATATGCAATGGAAGAGAACCTTGGGCAAGTCATTTTAACGCTTGAAGCTGAGTGGCGGCCCTCTCTAGCACAAGAGGCCTTAGGGGACAGGATCAAACCCACTTAATCCAAAGTGATCCCCTCTACATGTCAGTTTCCTAATCTGTAAAACTGGCAATAATCACTTCTCAGGACTGCTGGCAGGATTAAATTAGGTGAACTATGTAAAGCGTTATTGCACTGAGTGGCATGTACAGTAAGTCCTCAACATATAATATGGCTCATTATTATCTGAAGTATTACTATCCCAATCTATAAAATGATACCAACCCATTGTTACGAAGATCAATGAACACAGATGCCAACAAAAGCAATGGGAGGTGCAACAGACAAGAGGAACAATTATGATTGTGATGAGAAAACAGTTAATATAACCATAAATTCTGCTAAGCTACTTCAGACAGTGTGAGTCACCCCTAATATAAAAAATTATTTTTAAAAGCAATAAAACCTGTTGAGACTTCATCCAATGACAATTGTCGAATTAATAGGAAATTTGTCAAGAGGTTTGGCACTCTTGGGCACAGCTGCCTTCCAAAGGATTTTGGGTGAGAAAAGATGTTTAAAGCTAGGGGACTTCAAATTCTGCCCCTTATATAATTAACATTTCTTCACCCTCACCCCTTAAAGAGGCAGCCACTAATTTAGGGATATCCCTTACAGGAGACAGGCTGCCTCAGCAGGAAGCTGATTGCCCAAAAGAATCTCACCCGTCTCCACCCCTCCTTCCCTCCCAACTGCCAACACCATCAGGAATTTTCCTTCCCTCCACCCACTTTCAACACTGGAGCCAAACCAAGCCTCTCTCATTATTATCTATCTCCGCAGCAGAGCATAAAGCAAACACCTTCCCACCTCTGAACCCTCCCCCACCCACCCCAGCCTCTATCTCTCTCCCTCTGCCCCTTCTTCCTTCCCTCCCTCCATCCCCCTCTTGGACCAGCCACTATTCCCTCCACCGGAACTGCCAGGAATGCACACACTGCTTCACTGATACGAATTACATACCTCTCTGCATGGGGGCCTTTTGGACCTGGCCATGCACCCATTTCTGAAAGCAAATAGCACATCGCCAAAGCTCAGGACAAACTGCATAGTCAAAGGTTGCTCTTTCCTCTCTCAGGTAAAGACTTTATTTGTCCACTCTCTGACAAAAGACTGGTAATTCTACCTCAAATGGAAAATCTTTTGAGCCCTTTGAAATGAGGACTCCAAAGCGAAAAATAACAGCCCATAATGACAATCTGAGTCCCCTAACCACTGCCTCCCATCAGGTCTAAAGATCTTCCCGGCCCCTCAGGAAAAGTTTTCCACCCTCAGTGGGCAAGATAATTGGCCTTGAGCTGACTGTACACAGTATAAGATATTCCCAGGTTACTAGAAGTATTTTGCATCATTTGCCCCACTTGACAACCGTAAAAGTTGGAGATATATATATATATATATTTTGGTATCTCAGAAAATAAATGACAGGAAAAGCAGCTCAAGCACCACGGGTCTTGGGTGCATTTTCACGTCCTAAGAACAGAAGGATTGCACCCCGCTCCCTGTCTCTCCTCCCCCAGCTCCTCCCGTGGACATCACCACTCTGCAGGAATGGAAGCCGCTTCCAGAGGGAGAGGAACAACTGCTCTAATGCTCATCTTTTGCAAGATGCCTATGCTTTTGCAGAGTCTCGTTGGATCACACTTTTAGACAGAAGCTAGATTTCAGAAGAGGGCTGGAAGGGAGACAGGGATGGAGAAAGGAAAAAGTGGCGTGTAGTTTGAGAGAGAAAAGGAGCAAATAGGAAGAATTCGGGGCCAAATAATCTTAACCATAAGCCCGAGGGACCTTAGCTGTTCTTCAAGGCCAGAGGCTTCAAACCAAGCCTCGGAAGTTTAGACTTCAAGGATTCTTTGTTCAATTGGCATATAGAGCTTTTAAAAATGTAAGCCCTACATTTAAAGATTTCACATGAAAAAGAGATCTGACCACATCAGCCTGTCTTTCCTCTCTCAGACACAGGTGGAGGTAAGGGGTAGCCACTCCCAATGCCCCAGGTGCCCCACCCAGCACTTCACTGCTTTATTCCTCTGCCCTGCCTTTTAAGGTATCTGCACTTATGTCTCCTGATCAAGGCCCCTCTCACTTGTTCTACAAATGAGAAAAATAAAAGCACCAGGGGTGCAGCCACGGCTTCTAAGAGCAGAGCAGCCCGAGAACCCCAGCTTCTTTAGATATGACAGGCACTTTTTTTTTTAACTGAAGTAGAGTTGATTTACAATGTTGTGTTAGAATTTCTACTGTCGAGCAAAGTGATGCAGTTATACACATATTCTTTTTCATATTCTTTTCCATTATGGTTTCTCACAGGATGTTGAATACAGTTCCCTGTACTATACAGTAGGACCTTGCTGTTTATCCATCCTGTATATACTAGTTTATATCTGTTAATTCCAAATTCCCAGTCCTTCCCTCTGCTCCCTGCCCTCCACACTGGCAATCACAAGTCCGTTCTCTATGTCTGCCAGTCTGTTTCTGTTTCGTAGAGAGGTTCATGCATAAAGAAGATGTGGTACATATATACAATGGAATACCACTCAGCCATGAAAAAGAATGAAATAACGCCATTTGCAGCAACATTGATGCAGCTGGAGATTATCATACTAAGTTGAAGTCAGTCAGAATGAGAAAGACACATATCATATGATATCACTTATATGTGGAATCTAAAATATTTCTTGACCAGGCACTTCTGAAGCTGTTTTCAGAGCAGAATCTTGAGTCAGGGAAACAGCCGTGCTGGCAACCTTGTCCCTGAAGCCCCCTCTCCCGGCTAAACCATCTTTGACCTAAGAATTGGTTGATCTTTAAGACTCTTTTGCCTTCTTGGACGCATCACCACGTGTTAGCACGCTTATGGACACTTGCAGAGTCCTTACATGCACCAGGCCATACCCTATATGTCTTCATGATGATTCTGGGAGATGTGCATTAACACCATCTTACAGGCTCAGGACAAGGGCACACGGACAAGCACAGTGGCTGAGCTGCACTTGAACCCAGGCCTACCTGATCCCAGGGTCCAGATGCTGGCAGCAGGCCTTGCTGCCTTGCAAATAACCACCATCTCCCCCAGTTTAAAAAAAAAAAACCAGGGACTTCTCTGGTGGTCCAGTGGTAAAGAATCCACCTTACAATGCAGGGGACGTGGGTTCGATCCCTGGGCGGGGAATTAAGATCCCACACGCCACTGGGCAACTAAGCCCACACACCACAACTACTAAGCTCTCGCGCCTCAACTAGAGAGCCTGCATGCCGCAAACTACGGAGCTCACCTGCCCTGGAACCTGCGCACCACAACCAGAGAAGAGAAAACCTGCACGTCACAACTAGAGAGAAGCCTGCATGCCTCAACAAAGACCCCACGTGCCACAACTAAGACCCGATGCGGCACAAAAAATAAATAAAAATCAGAACTTATTTGATCCTGAACAAAGTTCAACGATAGGGTCCCAAACAAAACATCAGAAGGGGCTCCACCTCTCCACCCAGAATTATCATTGGGCTTTCGTGTGTACGCCAGCTGCCCGCATGATACAACAAGCTTCCTCAGAGAAGTTGCCCTGCCTTACATGCTTCTGTGTATCCAATAGACACGGGGTAGTTACACTTAATACCACTAGGAATTATTAGTCAACAGCTCCTATTTTGTTTCTGATCAAATTTTACTAAATGGGGTTTCTTGGGAGGAAGCATTTTATGTCCCTTCATGGATTCTCCGAAAGGTCCTTTTCCTGCACATCATCTCTTCCTCTCTCATAGTCTTATTCATGCATAGCTTTTAAATCTTTCCTTCCATTTTCCCAAAGTAAACCAGGTAAAAATTCAACTCTAAGTGATTTTTAATAAAGAGCATATATGCAGAGTACTTGAATCCCAAAGCAGGTAGTTGTTGTAGAATACTGGTTCATAAGTAATAATAATACTTACAACCCATATTATGGTCAGTCTTCTGGACAAATAAGGATCAATATTCCAGTGAGTGAACGGAAGGAATGTGATGTAGAACACTTCTTGTCCCAAAGCGGCTGAAAATCTGAATAGGTAATAGTAGAAATAATTCTTCACAATGTACTTCTGTACATAAGCCTGAAAGACAAAAGTTAGAAGACTCTGTGAGTTCATTGAACAGGTCACTATAAGGCAAGTTTTAAAAACCTCTATCTAAGGACTTCCCTGGTGGTCCAGTGGTTAAGACTCCATGCTCTCAATGCAGGGGGACCTGGGTTTGATTCCTAGTCAGGGAACTAGATCCCGCATGCATGCTGCAAATGAAACAGTCCCCCATGCCGCAACTAAGACCCAGCGAAGCCAAATAAATAAATAAATACGTAAAAATAAATTAAAAAAATAAGAACCTCTACCTAGGGACTTCCTTGGCCGTCCAAAGACTCCTTGCTTCTACTGCACGGGGTGTTGGTTCCATCCCTAGTCGGGGGAACTAAGATCCCACGTGCCCCAAGATGTGGCCCCCAAAACCCCCAAACAAAAACAAAACAAAAAACCCCTCTACCTACGATTCACAGGGTTTCAATTGCCAAGGTGCTACCTCCTCTCCCCTTGTGTAATTACAGTATCAGTACTAGCAGCCTACAGTGTTACTGAACATCTATCAATCCCCAGGTGCCTACACAAACACAGATGTTAATTCTTCATAAAATTAAATTAGTAACACCCAAGACAGAAATATCAGGGAAAGACACACAAAAAACCCCAAACCTTTCTCCTGTGTCCACAGAGGGCTAGAAACTCACGGGAGGTGAACTCTGCTAACACACTGTGTGGGTCTATGAGTGTGGTAGGCAGGAGGATGTCCCCAAAGATGTCTACCTCCTAATCCTTAGAATCTGCGAAGATGTTACCTTACACGGCCAAAGGGGCTCTGCAGATGTGATTAATGATTTCGAGATTGAGGGGTTACCCTGGGTTATGTAGGTGGCTTCAATGGAATCACAAAGATCTTTAACTAATAGAAGGAGGTGGAAGAGTCAAGAGGCAGAAAGTGATTTGAAGATGAAGGAGCCATGAGTCAAGGGATGCCCGCGCCTCTAGAAGCCGGAAAAAGTGAGGAAAAGGATCCTCTCCTTGAGGCTCCAGAAGGAACACAGCTCTGCTGGTACCTTGATTTCAGCCAGATGAGAACCATTTTGGACTTCTGACCATATATTTTGCATGCACAGAATAAACACGTGTTGTTTTAAGCCACTAAGTTCGTGGTAATTTGTTGCAGCAACAAGAGATTAACTAACATGAAGGCTTTAGAAAAATCGCTTGCAGTTAAATGTTTGTAATTTACCTTTTAAATGGGATTCGTCAAGTCGGCCCACTACAGTGATAGTGCAAGAAACACAGCAAGTGGGCACGGGCCTGCTAAAAATGCACTCCCATTTTCTATCATCCTTCTCCATCCTGTTATCCTGGTAGTAGGCAGGAAGGAAAAAAGAAAAAGACTTGTGTCGACACTGCCCTCGGCTCCAGAGGCATATCTGGATTCGTGTAAACCAGTCACGGTTAAGTTCAAAAATTCAGCCTCAAGCCGAGCAGTGCATGGCACTACCTGGGAGGAAGATGCTAGTCAGAGTGAGCATACAACGTAAGCCAGAAGTTCATCTCTCTACCGGGATGAACGTTACTTCTAAGTGAATTCAAAGGAGAAAGAACGGATCCATCGTCAAGTGGAAAGACAATAATGCACAAAATGAATTAAACAAGGAAGGGTATAGTTCTACCTCTCTGCCGAGATCCTATGGTTAAATGTGCAAAACAAGGTCAAGGGACTGAATGAATAAATGACAAACTCCTCCCTCCCTCCTTCTCCCTGTGTCTCATTATCTAATGCGAGGACTAATCTCTGCAGATTCTGTTTGATAAACATACATCCAACAGGCTCGACCTTGGGGCAAATCCTGTGAAGCGACCTTTTTTACGTAAAAATTAGTTATTTTAAGGCACCAGCTGTCAGGTACACTTGGTAATCTGTCCTGCTTTTAAGCTTTATGAGGAAAACTTTTGCCAAACTTTGACAAGGGTCAAACCCCTCCCTCGTGTCATTTCATGGTACCCAAGTGTTATATGACATTATAAATATTCAGCAACAACCATTCTCTACCCTAGAAACTTAACTGAGACCAAGTTCAATATTTTCATCCTAGTAAATAATCGAAAAAACTGGCATGGATGACAGCAAACTGCTTTTGTGTTACATATTACTAATATCTTTAGGCATGCCTTTTACATTCTCTTAGGAACTCTCTTTTTTTAATTTTTAGGAACGCTCTTTTTTTTTGAGTAGAGAGCTAAATATTCTCTAAATCTTCTTTAGAAACAAAAAGCAAAGGTGAAGTTAAAAATATCAACGTGTATAGGGCAGCCAAAGGAGCTTTTAGATAACATCTCTGTATATGTAATTAAATAGGTTGAGAGCCAATATTTTCTTCCAAATTCTTCAGAATTATATGTACTGTAAATAAAGTAGTTAAGTACTTGTCTTTTCAGGACAATAATCTAAGTTCCCCTTGTGGGAAATCTCAGTGGGTATCGCTTCAATGTATCTTTGTAAATAAGAATTTCAGTTTCAGGGTATGTGTTGGTCGCATCGGGAACAGTTAGAGGGAAAAGAAACCGGGGTTAGAAATAGAAATGGCAGGTAAAGTGAATGGCAGAGAGAAGAGGAGATAAAACAGAGACGGGAAACCAAATCCCGGAACAAAAACATCAATACATTCTGTAGAACTGGTCGTGCCCAAGGAGCTGACATCCCAGGCAGTGGAGCCGTGTTTCTGCAGCACAGACTCAGGAGTCAGTGATTAGCAGCTAATTTTTAGACAAAAGATCAGGAAAAGCATTCAGGTGAGTGGAGAGGCGCTACTTTTAGAAATAAAATACCTCTTAGTATACCAATCACCTGCCTCAAAGCCAAAGAAATTTCTGGTAAACAAGGGATGATAAGATGGAAATTACCCAGATAGCCATTATTACTAACTGCAAAATGTCACTGATATTCTCATTTGTCTGTTTGATTTCCTGGTTTCTTTTCTTGAAAGTGAAAAAGGAAAATGGTTTTGAGGTGGGGATAAAAAATATGATCTCAGTCTCCCAATGCCATCTTTCCCTTTTGGTCACAAATTTCTCAAATGCACATTCTCCTAAAATGGGGTTTTCGGTAACTTAAGGTTTGGGTGGGAGAACAGCTGCTCTATTGTGCAGATACAAGAGTATTCCCTGTTCTCTGCAAGGCTGCCTTCAATGCATAACTAAGTCATGACCGAAAGGGAGCAGTACAGATTTACGGCAAGATGAAGACAAAGAACGCTGAGAATGTATGACGCCTTGACTTAGGTCTGCCCCGAAACACCTGAACAGTGTTTAGTTTTCCAAGTGCACACAGAGGAGTCCTAAATGCAAAGGAAATATGGCCAGGTCAGCACCACTGGCTGGAATAAGGGCAGACCCAGACAGAAAAGACACCAATGCCTAGCACACTTGGTAGCTGACCCAGCTTTCGAGCTGTCAGAGGAGGAGTACAAGAAATAGCTTTTAGGACTTCCCTGGTGGCGCAGTGGTTAAGAATCCACCTGCCAATGCAAGGGACGCGGGTTTGAGCCCTGGCCTGGGAAAATCCCACATGCCGCGGAGCAACTAATCCCTGTGCACCACAACTACTGAGCCTGCGCTCTACAGCCCACGAGCCACAACTACTGAAGCCCACGCACCTAGAGCCAGTGCTCCGCAACAAGAGAAGCCACCACAATGAAAAGCCTGCGCACCTCAACGAAGTGTAACCCCCGCTCACCACAACTAGAGAAAGCCCACGCACAGCAACGAAGACCCAACGCAGTCGAAAAATTAAATTTATGAAAAGAAAAAAAAAAAGAAGGCTTCCCTGGTGGCGCAGTGGTTGGGAGTCCGCCTGCCAATGCAGGGGACACGAGTTCGTGCCCCGGTACCGGAAGATTCCACATGCCGCAAAGCGGCTGGGCCCGTGTGCCATGGCCGCTGAGCCTGCGCGTCCGGAGCCTGTCCTCCGCAACGGGAGAGGCCACGGTGGTGAGAGGTCCGCGTACCGCCAAAAAAAAAAAAAAAAAAAAAGAAATAGCTTTTAGCCAAAACAATGTGTGACCTTGGGGAAGTCAATTCGCCTTTCTGAACCTCAGCGGCCTCAGCTGCAAATGATGGAGTAGGATTAGTTCAGTTGGCTTTTAATATACAAAAAGAAAATTTAAGTAGGGAAAGGCCCATTAAACAGAATGTTACCACAGGACCTAGTACTAAAAAGTTTGAAACCAATTGGTGGAAAGTGAGGAGGGTCCCAGGGAACCCCTATTTCAGGCCAGGCACACCCCCATCCCAACCCCCAAGCTTTTCTCTGGAATATCCCCTCAGAGCAGTTCCGTAATCAGTTTGGAAACCACTGACCTTCATCTGTACTCGACCTCACATACCACCTTTCTGTAACTAACCCTTGGCCTTGAGAACACAGGCTATAGGCATTCTGACTTTGAGGTCTTTAAAGGACTCGATAAACTCTGGACCAATGTCACTGCAAGGTCAAGTTACTTATCTCCATTTTTTTTAGATTAGAACTGTAAATGCAAGTATTCTTCCAAAGGTCAAGTTGGAGATACCACTCTATCTCAACACAGCCGGAAGGAATTCACATCGGGGAGGGTAGTAGCTAAGGCTCCCAGCAGCCATGTTAATTGGAATCAGTAGAAGGAGCTCATTCTCTGTGGCTGAGAGAGATCAAATCTATACAGGGTACAGCACAGTCTTACTTAACCTTTAGGACTCAAGGCTTTTATAGATCACACCAAACAGCAGCATTTCATTCACCGTGGCTTTGCTTCAGAGAAGTTTTACAGACCGATAAGAGGCAAGTGGGTCCAGAGTAAAGTGGCCTGGAGAAAAGAGCCCAGGAAGAGGGGAGGCTGCAGAGCTGGTGGACAAACTTTGTGTCCACAAACTCTGGACGCAAAGTGTCTCGGATTAAATCCAGGCTGTTCCAACACTCACTACCTGAATAATCTCACACCAATGACTTGACCTCCTGGGGCTTCAGATTCCCCTTCTGCAAATGGGAATAATAACAGTACATACCACATGAGGACGCTGGGAAGATTAAATCAGAGGTTGTTGCTGGTGTGTGCAAGGCGTTCAGGTCAAAGCCTGGCGGAGAAACGTCTCACAAAGACCTAGCTCTTAGCTATGAGTGACGATGCTGGCAGTGAGGGTTTCCCATAAAGCACTTCTCAATTATAACACACATGCAACTCACCTGGATCTTGTTAAAAATGCAGATTTTGATGCAGTTCACCTGCGACAGGGTCGTAAGTTCTAATGGGCTCCCAGGTGATGCATATGCTGCCAGATTGCCCCCCCATGGACCATACTTTGAGTAGCAAGGAACAAGGACACCCCAGTGAAGGGTTTTTAAACCCAAAAGGAAGGTTCTCAGGTTTAATTCTGTGTTAGAGGAAGCCCCAACGGGAGTTTTAACAGAGTAAGATAATGTGATCAAAGCAACAGGTAAAAATGCTGGTGACAAACCAGAAGGGAACAGTTAGTGAATTCTACGGAGGATCCCACAGTGGTCCACATGCAGGAACTGAGCCCAGGCACACCCCTCAACCACAAAAGATACTAATGGGAAGGCCACGAGGAAGAGGCGCCCCGATGAAATAGCAGCGGATCAAACAACCAACTGACGACGCAGAAAGAAAGAAGCCATCCCAGGCTCCCTGCCTTCATCCGGGTAGGGTCTGCATAAATTCCTGGATGACAAGTCCAAAATTAGTTAAGGAGTCATGAAGCTTGAGAAGCATTCCTAACCTCTCAGACCATCACGGTACAGAAAAAGAAACCTCATTTCCCTAAAAAGGGCTCTTGCACCACCATCAGAATCCTGGCGTGGAAACAAGGTTCTCTGGCTCTGCAGGCAGGAGCATCTGCCATTATGTTCTTTGCTAAGATAGAGGGAGCAATTTGCTTTATTTTTAAGATAAAAACTCACAGGAGAGTATTCCATTAATATCAATGGTTTTTGCAATTCTAAACTGTTTTTTTTGTTTGTGTGTGTGTGTGTGTGTGCGGTACGCGGGCCTCTCACTGTTGTGGCCTCTCCTGTTGCGGAGCACAGGCTCCGGACGCGCAGGCTCAGCGGCCATAGGCTCACGGGCCCAGCCGCTCCGCGGCATGTGGGATCTTCCCGGACCGGGGCACGAACCCTGGTCCCCTGCATCGGCAGGCGGACTGTCAACAACTGCGCCACGAGGGAAGCCCTATGTACCAACATTTTTTAAAAACTTGAAAGTGGCAAACCTTTTCTGGAGATAGGCCATGCCAACACAGACCATTCATTCACTGCTTACACTTCAGTGATGGAAGACTGACAATAAGCAAGAGCATTTCATTTAGCAAGAAACACGAGGATGAAATTAAAGCAGGAGCAAGTGATACCAAATGATATGTATGTGCTGGGGAGGTGCTCTCCAAGGAGGGGCCCTTTGAGCTAAGCCCTGGATGGGGAGATAAGCTGGTTCCTTTGGGGCCTGGGGTCAGAGAGACCACTGAGCAAAAGGCCCCAAAGTAGGAAACAGGCCTGTGTGCTGGGACACAGGTGGAAAAGAGAGAGGAGATGGAGTGAAGAGCAGCAGCTGGGATCTAGGCTGGGAGCAATAGTAAGTCCTGGAAGGTTTCAAATAAGAGTATGATTTTTTGAACTCTGGCAGGACTGAAACAAATTTTGGCTCAGAACCCATGGGAAGAAGCCCTGCTTTAATTCTTTTGTTTTTTAGTTTCTGAAACTTAGTGGAGAAATATCATTAACTAGCAGTGCTAAACTTAAAAGCCGGGCTTCCCAGCCTCATAGCACAGGGAGATCAGCTCGGTGCTTTGTGACCACCTAGAGGGGTGGGATAGGGAGGGTGGGAGGGAGACACAAGAGGGATGAGATATAGGGCTACATGTATATATATAGCTGATTCACTATGTTATAAAGCAGAAACTTACACACCATTGTAAAGCAATCCAATAAAGATGTTAAAAAAAAAAAGCCAGGCTTCCCTGGTGGTCCAGTGGTTAAGAATCCACCTGCCAATGCAGGGGACACGGGTTCGAGCCCTGGTCCAAGAAGATTCCACATACCACGGAGCAACTAAGCCCTGTGCACCACAACTACTGAGCCTGAGCTCTACAGCCCACGAGCCACAACTACTGAAGCCCACGCACCTAGAGCCAGTGCTCCGCAACAAGAGAAGCCACCACAATGAGATGCCTGCGCACCTCAACGAAGTGTAACCCCCGCTCACCACAACTACAGAAGGCCTGCACACAGCAACGAAGACCCAATGCAGTCGAAAAAATAAAAGAAAAAAAAAGAGGGCTTCTCTGGTGGCGCAGCGGTTGGGAGTCCGCCTGCTGATGCACGGGACATGAGTTCGTGCCCCGGTCCGGGAAGATTCCACATGCCGCAAAGCGGCTGGGCCCGTGTGCCATGGCCGCTGAGCCTGCGCGTCCGGAGCCTGTCCTCCACAATGGGAGAGGCCACGGTGGTGAGAGGCCCGCGTACCGCCAAAAAAAAAAAAAAAAAAAGAAATAGCTTTTACCCAAAACAATGTGTGACCTTGGGGAAGTCAATTCGCCTTTCTGAACCTCAGCGGCCTCAGCTGCAAATGATGGAGTAGGATTAGTTCAGTTGGCTTTTAATATACAAAAAGAAAATTTAAGTAGGGAAAGGCCCATTAAACAGAATGTTACCACAGGACCTATTACATAAAAAGTTTGAAACCAATTGGTCGAAAGTGAGGAGGGTCCCAGAGAACCCCTATTTCAGGCCAGGCACACCCCCATCCCAACCCCCAAGCTTTTCTCTGGAATATCCCCTCAGAGCAGTTCCGTAATCAGTTTGGAAACCACTGACCTTCATCTGTACTCCACCTCACATACGACCTTTCTGTAACTAACCCTTGGCCTTGAGAACACAGGCTATAGGCATTCTGACTTTGAGGTCTTTAAAGGACTCGATAAACTCTGGACCAATGTCACTGCAAGGTCAAGTTACTTATCTCCATTTTTTTTAGATTAGAACTGTAAATGCAAGTATTCTTCCAAAGGTCAAGTTGGAGATACCACTCTATCTCAACACAGCCGGAAGGAATTCACATCGGGGAGGGTAGTAGCTAAGGCTCCCAGCAGCCATGTTAATTGGAATCAGTAGAAGGAGCTCATTCTCTGTGGCTGAGAGAGATCAAATCTATACAGGGCACAGCACAGTCTTACTTAAAAATAACTTTAGGTCAAAGCTTTTATAGATCACACCAAACAGCAGCATTTCATTCACCGTGGCTTTGCTTTAGAGAAGTTTTACAGACCGATAAGAGGCAAGTGGGTCCAGAGTAAAGTGGCCTGGAGAAAAGAGCCCAGGAAGAGGGGAGGCTGCAGAGCTGGTGGACAAACTGTGTCCACAAACTCTGGACGCAAAGTGTCTCGGATTAAATCCAGGCTGTTCCAACACTCACTACCTGAATAATCTCACACCAATGACTTGACCTCCTGGGGCTTCAGATTCCCCTTCTGCAAATGGGAATAATAACAGTACATACCACATGAGGACGCTGGGAAGATTAAATCAGAGGTTGTTGCTGGTGTGTGCAAGGCGTTCTGGTCAAAGCCTGGCGGAGAAACGTCTCACAAAGACCTAGCTCTTGGCTGTGAATGACGATGCTGGCAGTGAGGGTTTCCCATAAAGCACTTCTCAATTATAACACACATGCAACTCACCTGGATCTTGTTAAAAATGCAGATTTTGATGCAGTTCACCTGCGACAGGGTCTTAATTGCTAATGGGCTCCCAGGTGATGCATATGCTGCCAGATTGCCCCCCCATGGACCGTACTTTGAGTAGCAAGGAACAAGGACACCCCAGTGAAGCGTTTTTAAACCCAAAAGGAAGGCTCTCAAGTTTAATTCTCAGTGTTAGAGGAAGCCCCAACGGGAGTTTTAAGAGAGTAAGATAATGTGATCAAAGCAACAGGTATTGTAAAGCAGAAACTAACACACCATTGTAAAGCAATTATACTCCAATAAAGATGTTAAAAAAATAAAATAAATTTTTTAAAAAAGCAACAAGTAAAAATGCTGGTGACAAACCAGAAGGGAACAGTTAGTGAATTCTACGGAGGATCCCACAGTGGTCCGCATGCAGGAACTGAGCCCAAGCACACCCCTCAACCACAGAAAGTACTAACGGGAAGGCCACGAGGAAGAGGCGTCCCGATGAATTAGCAGCGGATCAAACAACCAACTGACGCCGCCAAAAGAAAGAAGCCATCCCAGGCTCCCTGCCTTCATCCGGGTAGGGTCTGCATAAATTCCTGGATGACAAGTCCAAAATTAGTTAAGGAGTCATGAAGCTTGAGAAGGATTCCTAACCTCTCAGACCATCACGGTACAGAAAAAGAAACCTCATTTCCCTAAAAAGGGCTCTTGCACCACCATCAGAATCCTGGCGTGGAAACAAGGTTCTCTGGCTCTGCAGGCAGGAGCATCTGCCATTATGTTCTTTGCTAAGATAGAGGGAGCAATTTGCTTTATTTTTAAGATAAAAACTCACAGGAGAGTATTCCATTAATATCAATGGTTTTTGCAATTCTAAACTTTTTTTTTTTTTTTTTCGGTACGCGGGCCTCTCACTGTTGTGGCCTCTCCCGTTGCGGAGCACAGGCTCCGGACGCGCAGGCTCAGCGGCCATGGCTCACGGGCCCAGCCGCTCCACGACATGTGGGATCTTCCCGGACCGGGTCATGAACCCGTGTCCCCCGCATCGGCAAGCGGACTCTCAACCACTGCGCCACCAGGGAAGCCCTAAACTGTTTTTTTTTTAATATAAAGTTATTTTATTTATTTTTGTCTGCGTTGGGTCTTCGTTGCTGCACGCAGGCTTTCTCTCGTTGTGGCAAGAGGGGGCTACTCCTCCTTGCGGTGCGCGGGCTTCTCATTGCGGTGGCTTCTCCTGTTGCGGAGCACGGGCTCTAGGCGCGTGGGCTTCAGTAGTTGTGGCACGCAGGCTCAGTAGTTGTGTCTTGCAGGTTCTAGAGCACAGGCTCGGTAGTTGTGGTGCACGGGCTTAGTTGCTCCGTGGCATGTGGGATCTTCCCAGACCAGGGATCAAACCCATGTCCCCTGCACTGGCAGGCGGATTCCTAAACACTGCGCCACTTGGGAAGTCCGTAAACTGTTTTTTTAACCCCACTTGGGAAAGCCTTTGTGATTTCTAGTTACTTATGCTGTACGTTCAGCCTACACACTGATTCTTCTCATCAGCTCCCAAGGGTTGTCACCTTGGCGTTATTCTTCAAGGTGGGAATTGCCTCACGTGCTTGGGGCTGTGGGAGAAAAGGGGCATCAGCCTAGGTCTCCAGACTGACAGCCGTTTACAGAGACGGGGGCCTACCCAGAAACGCCTTCCATGGCGGGGGCAGTGTCCCGAAAGGCAGCCGATTCGGAACTAAAACTCTGCAAGCCTTGCTCTCTGATTCTCACGCTCAGCAGACATTCATCCAGAATTTGTAATCTAGAGCCTAAAGATTAGGAAGGGCAGATCTAAGGAACTCGATGCCACTTTCGTTAGAGCCTACACTTTGCGAGGTTTTGGTCCTGCTACCTCTCTCTGAAAGAACAGGCTTTGGTGGGCATGGCATTACACGCTGCAGAGGTGGAATATTTGCAAAATAAACACTCGAAGCTATTATAAGACACCAACTAGCACGTTAACACGCCAAGTACAAACCAAGCAATGCCCAACATTTTTTTTTTTATGTACCAACATTTTTTTAAAAATTGAAAGTGGCAAACCTTTTCTGGAGAGAGGCCATGCCAACACAGACCATTCATTCACTGCTTACACTTTAGTGATGGAAGACTGACAATAAGCAAGAGTATTTCATTTAGCAAGAAGCACGAGGATGAAATTAAAGCAGGAGCAAGTGATACCAAATGATATGTATGTGCTGGGGAGGTGCTCTCCAAGGAGGGGCCCTTTGAGCTAAGCCCTGGATGGGGAGATAAGCTGGTTCCTTTGGGGCCTGGGGTCAGAGAGACCACTGAGCAAAAGGCCCCAAAGTAGGAAACAGGCCTGTGTGCTGGGACACAGGTGGAAAGAGAGAGATAGGAGATGGAGTGAAGAGCAGCAGCTGGGATCTAGGCTGGGAGCAATAGTAAGTCCTGGAAGGTTTCAAATAAGAGTATGATTTTTTTGAACTCTGGCAGGACTGAAACAAATTTTGGCTCAGAACCCATGGGAAGAAGCCCTGCTTTAATTCTTTTGTTTTTTAGTTTCTGAAACTTAGTGGAGAAATATCATTAACTAGCAGTGCTAAACTTAAAAGCCGGGCTTCCCAGCCTCATAGCACAGGGAGATCAGCTCGGTGCTTTGTGACCACCTAGAGGGGTGGGAGGAGACACAAGAGGGAGGAGATACGGGGTGTATAGCTGATTCACTATGTTATAAGCAGAAACTAACACACCATTGTAAAGCAATCCAATAAAGATGTTAAAAAAAAAAAAAAGCCAGGCTTCCCTGGTGGTCCAGTGGTTTAAGGAATCCACCTGCCAATGCAGGGGACAACAGGTTTTGAGCCCTGGTCCAGGGAAGATCCCACATGCCACGAGCAACTAAGCCCGTGCGCCACAACTACTGAGCCTTGCGCTCCACAGCCCACGAGCCACAACTACTGCAAGCCCGTGAGCCTAGAGCTCGTACTCGGCAACAAGAGAAGCCACTGCAATGAGAAGCCCGCGCACTGCAATGAAGAGTAGCCTCCTACTCGCCACAACTAGAGAAAGCTCGCTGTGTAGCAACGAAGACCCAACGCAGCCAAAACTAAATAAATTTTTTTAAAAAAAGAAAAAAAAAGAGTAAACTTAAAAGTCACTGTGGGGTAGAGTCCCACTGTTTGCCCCAGTGAGGTAGACATGCATTTTTCTTGAATTTACGTCTTCTTTTACTAATATGCTCCCATCACTTTTAATTACTCTTTTTTTTATTAAGTTAGGAAATCAAGACTTTCCAACCTATAAAGAAAATTAAATGAATGATCACTTAGGAAGCCTACGGATGATTGACAGTGTCCCTTGAAGGGGAAAACAGAAGGAACAAGAATGTAGGAGGGTATCCCCTTTCATCTTGCAATTCAGATAGAATTACGAGTTGGGTGATCTGAGATGCCTGCTCAGTGCTCGGTGATTAAAATTTCAGGATGGCGAGACTGAAAGATCAATAAATGGAAGGACAACTTCTTCGAAGAAAAGAGCTTGAAAGGAAACTGTCACACTAATCACTTTCATCTGCTTCTATTGGCATTTGCTGGGATCACTCAGTCTGTGTCCAAGAACAAGAGGGAGGCTGGAGAGGACTGAACCAACACGTGGCTTTTATTTACGGCAAAGGTTTTCGTTGTAGCCCTTTTCCACAATTTGAGCTGTCTTCCTCCTGACCATCCATCGGATTTTAGCTCTCCACCTCTGATACGTCTGATAATTTTTGTTCTTTTCCAGGGACCAGCTCTCATACTGGCCCCATCAGGAAGGGCGAACCGGGGACAAGGATTGTGAAATTCTGTGATCCAGGGTGACAACAACGCTCCACCTGAACTAAGAAATGGATCTCACAGCTCGACAGAGGGGCTGCCTCGTCATCACTGTTAGATCTCTTGTGTCTGACAACACAGAATCTGCTGAGGAAGCAAATCTAGGAACGAGAGAGAGAGAGAGAGAGAGAGAGAGAGAGAGAGAGAGAGAGAGAGAAAGAGAGAGAGAGAGAGAAGAGGGAGAGAGAGAGAGACAGACAGAGACAGAGAGGACTGAGGGAGGGAGGAGGGAGAGAGAGGGAGAGAGGAGAGAGGGAGGAGAGGAGGGAGAGAGAGAGAGAGAGGAGAGGGGAGGTGAGAGAGAGAGAGGTGAGAGAGAGAGAGAGGGGAGGGAGAGGAGAGAGAGAGAGAGAGGGAGGGAGAGAGAGAGAGAGAGGTGAGAGAGAGAGGGAGGGGGGAGGGAGAGAGAGAGACAGAGCGAGACAGAGACGAGAGAGAGAGAGAGACAGATAGAGAGAGAGGGGAGGGAGGGAGGGAGGCAGAGAGAGGGAGAGAGAGAGAGGGGAGATGATGGAGAGAGAGAGGGAGAGAGAGGAGGGAGAGAGAGGGAGGGAGGGAGAGAGAGAGAGGAGAGAGAGAGGGAGAGGGAGAGAGAGAGAGACAGAGACAGAGACAGAGACAGAGAGAGGGAGGGAGGGAGGGAGAGAGAGGGAGAGAGAGAGAGAGAGGGAGGGAGAGAGAGGGAGAGAGGGGGGGAGAGAGAGAAGAGAGGGAGGGAGGGGGGAGGGAGAGAGAGAGAGACGGGGGAGAGAGAGAGAGAGAGAGAGAGGCACAGAGAACAGAGACAGAGAGAGGGAGGGAGGGAGAGAGAGAGAGACAGAGAGAGGAGGGAGGGAGGGAGGAGGGAGGGAGCAGAGAGAGGAGAGAGGGAGAGGGGAGAGGGAGAGAGAGAGGGAGGGAGAGAGAGGGAGGGAGGGAGAGAGAGAGAGGGAGAGAGAGAGGGGGAGAGAGAGAGAGAGAGAGAGAGAGAGAGAGAGAGAGAGGGAGAGACAGAGAGAGGGAGAAGGGGGAGGAGAGGGAGGGAGAGAGAGAGAGGGGAGGGAGGGAGGGAGGCAGAGAGAGAGAGGAGACAGAGAGACGAGAGAGAACGAGAGAGAGAGAGAGAGAGCAGGACAGCAGTTTGCAGAGACCAGAGACAGGGCCTCTGCTAGAATTCCCACCATAGGCAGTAAGAGCACCAGGAGTCAACACAAAGAACAGAAATTACCGCTCCCATTTTTAGAGGGGGTGTGGAGAACCAGCTGCCCTTTAAATTCTCAAAATGTCTTAAGAACTTAACTGTTTTTCAAAATATTTGGATCGCTAAACCTGAAACCACATTGTGCCAAACATTCTTCCATTTAATTGTTAAGCCCTCGTGTGTTCAGTCGGGATTTTTGGTGCAGATGTTTCTGATTTCATTTATATTAACTTATCAAAATGACATTTGGAAGAGCTATAGGATGTTCAAGAAGGAGTCTTATAAACTTGGGTTCATTAGTTTTAATCCAGGAATTCCACCCCCTGCCCCAATGCACATACTCAGAATTCAGAACTTGGAAGGGTTGACTCAGTTCTGCTATAAACTGGCAGCATGAACTCACCCATTCCTAATTCCCTTCAAAAAACATTTGCTAAAGATTTAAAAGACACCACCAAAAAATGGGTAAAGGGGGTCAAAAGGTATAAAATTCTAGTTATAAAATAAATAAGTCACGGGGATGTAAGGTACAGCATGGTGACTATAGTTAATAATACCATAATTGCATATTTGAAAGTTTGCCAAGAATAAATTGTAGAAGTTCTCAACACAAGAAAAAATTTTCTGTAACTATGTATGGCGATGGATGTTAACTAGCCTTATGTGATCATTTTGCAATATATACAAATATCAAAGCACTATGTTGTACACCTGAAATTAATATAATGTTATATGTCAGTTATACCTCAATTAAAAAAAATTTTATTTTTAAAAGGCATCACCAAAATGTAAGAAAGTTATTCAAGTACGTGTAGGTTTTCTCCTTGGTGATCTTCTACCGACAAAGATTTAAAAACAAACATTTAGGGCTTCCCTGGTGGCGCAGTGGTTAAGAATCTGCCTGCCAATGCAGGGGACACGGGTTCGAGCCCTGGTCCCAGAAGATCCCACATGCCGCGGAGTAACTAAGCCCATGCACCACAATTACTGAGCCTGCGCTCTAGAGCCCGTGAGCCACAACTACTGAGCCCACGTGTCTAGAGCCCGTGCTCCGCAACAAGAGAAGCCACCGCAATGAGAAGCCCGCGCACCACAACAAAGAGTAGCCCCCACTCACCGCAACTAGAGAAAGCCCAAGCGCAGCAACAAAGACCCAACACGGCCAAAAATAAACAAAGAAATTTTAAAAAATAAATAAAAAACATTTAAATCAGACAAAGCCAAAACTGAAGTCTGACTAGTTTGCCACTGAAGTCAAAGATTTTATCCAAAGGCTTTCCTGCTTCCATACTTCTTGTTTATCTGGGCTAAACGGGCACAGAATGTTTAGTTTGGAGTTTTCTTTACCCAGGGCTACCATGTTAGTAGATGTCTGTGTACACGGAGAAGAAAGAGGAAGCAGAAAGCTATCTTTGTGCTACCCCATCCCCATTTCTTAAATCCAGCCTCCATTTTTCAGAGCTCTCAAGGAATCCAAGATGGTAAAGATACTTTGGAAAGATTTTCCTTCCTTGATCCCTCCCTGCCCCTCCCTGGGGCACTGTCCTTACGGGGTGATGGGTATCAGAGGTAAAGCAGGGATGGGACAGATCAAGGAGGGACAGATGGAAGGGGGAGGACATTCTGCTGAGAGGGTCTCACTCATCCACACTTCTAAGCCTTGTCTACACCAAAAATTCTTGGGAGGTTCCATCAATTTCCGTCACATTTTCAAACCGTAGTTCCCTCTGAAAGGCTATCTCTTAGCAAGTTTAAAGCCACTGGTCACAAAAATAAACTTAGGAAAAGCTTTGAAATTTTGTGTACACACATAAAAGAACATTAAGAAGAAAGCTATGCTGGGTCAGAACAATGGTCCTTCCCACCCAGCCTGTCTCTGGCACACTGATTTCCTTGTGTCCTGTGAATGTTTTTGTTTTGTTTTGTTTTGTTTTCACTTTTAATTTTTTGAGTTAAAGGTTTGGGGGTTTTTATATCATTTGTTTTCTTCCTGATTATCTGATTACCACTTATTTTTCTGATGAACACATTTCATTCCAGAACATGTGGGAGTTCAGAAACCATATAAAGACAAAGTAAAAATTACCCACTATCCCAACCCTCAGACTTAGCCCCTTTGAGCATCTCCGACTGGTCTCTCTCCTCTCCTGTGCCTAAATGTGGTGGCTTGCGTTTTCACAAAATTGAGATTCCACTGAATCTTAAAATTTTAAGTATTATTTATTGTATTGTGAGCATTTCCCTAGGTCCTCAAATACTCTTTTAGATCATGATTTCGGTCAAGCTTGACTGTTTCACTTTTTTGTTCCACGTTTACTGTGCTTCCCCTTCTCACTCACACATTCTCATGGCAGATCCCAGGGCAGACCAAGACCACAAACACGTCCGTAAGTCAGGTGACCAGGAATCTCACCACCCAAGAACCTCTTTACAGGAGCTCCCTGCCCACTTCCGTTGGAACCCCTGGAGGTACCGTTCCATGGACGCTGTCTCACCTTGCTCATTCCTCAACCTGGCCAAATAACCATCCACGCCAACAGCATTCCCTGCGACCACCTGTTTGCATTTTTTTGGTCTTACTGCTGTTTGCTTGTTTTGTTTCCCAGGGACCTCAAGTTTCTTTGCCAGATTTTGCAAAAGCAACAGGGATACAGTTTAAGGCTGCCTGAGGGCCACAGCTCAAAGCACACTGCTAAAGAAATAAAGGATGACCTGGAGATGGGCATGACCTGGGACAGTCATTTTGCTGAGGCAGAGAAACTGTCCCATAATCCGTCTCTCAACAGGTAAAACCAGGTCCTCCGTGAGCTTGGAAGTCTAGGGCTTTGTACATGATCCAGAGGCCTCCCTCTTCAGTTCTGACAAGCTTTGGGTGAGATAAATAGATATCAGCGGAACAAGACAAGGATCTGGGTGTCGGCTCCAGCCTTAATGACATACTGCTGGGCAACTCTGGGGAAGTTTGAATTTATCACCTGTGCAGTGGGTGTAACATCACCTCCCTTGCAGAGACTCTTGGAAGATGTAATGAAGGCACTTACGTAAACCACATCAAACCACGCCAGACACACAGTAGCAGCTCAATGAATAGTAGTCATGTTTGCATGGTTTTGATTAAAAGTATAAACAATGGGACGTCCCTGGTAGTCCAGTGGGTAATACTCCGTGTTCCCAATGCAGGGGGCCCGGGTTCGATCCCTGGTCTGGGAACTAGATCCCTCGTGCCTGCCGCAACTAAAGATCTCGCATGCCGCAACTAAGAGTCCACGTGCTGCAACTAAAAGATCCCGCGTGCTGCAACTGACCCAGTGCAGCCAAAACAAACAAATAAATAAATATTTTTTAAAAAATAAAAGTACAGATAATAAGCAAGTGTCTGAAGTATCTAGTTATAGCAGAGCACAGAGGAGGGAAAGAAGGTAAGAAGATTTAAAAAACAAAGAGAAGAAGCAGGAGGAAAGCAAGCTGTCCTGGTAGGAGGCTGGAACTGTGACAGAAAGAGAAAAGGAAGAGGGGCATTCCAGCTGAAGGGAACAGCATGAGGGGAGGTATGGAAGCAGCAAGGCACAGTGTTCCTGGAAGAGAACCGGGGCCAGGATAGCTAGAGCATAAGGTATGTATAGGGGGGATTGTAGGTAGCAAGGCTAGAAGGGGTGACCAGAGCTGGAGAGAGGAGTCCTGTAGGCAGTAATAAGGAGGTTGGGTTTATCGTGTGGGTAACGCGGAGCCGCTGAGCGTGTTTGAGCCGGGAAGTGACCTGATAAGAGGCGTGCTCTGAACGGCCAGCTCTGTGCTCACATTCTTGTCCTTCCTCTGTGATTTCCCAGTTTTGCAGATTGAAATGCATCTGAGTAGAGGTCACAGAAACCACTTCTCAAGCTGCGCTCCCAGAGGGTCTCACGCACGACCTGCCTCTGCCACCCACAGTCCCGCAGCCCAGGATGAGCCTGCAAGGATGTGCTCTGTTTCACATCTGCAATAAGAGCCGATGCTCCCAGAGCCTCTGTGGGCCATCATGGGAGATGAAGAGAGCTTGGTTTCTGTTTTTGGCCTCGGCTCTGCCATCTGGGATCTGATGATACAGTTATTTAGCAAGAAACCACAGGAACAAAAACAATTTAATGAAACCCAGAGAAAGCGAGTTTCTCCACGGAAGGCGACTGAATGCCACAGGCTGTGCAGAGACCCACCCTGAGCAAACCCTTGGGCTCCGAGCTTCAGCGCAGTTCTGTCACCGAGTGACGCATGCTTCGGATGCCTCCCCTGCAAACGGGGGACCGCGGCTCCGATACCTAAGGACACAGAACTCACTGAAAATACCAAAGTGTGGAAAATGTGGTTCTCATTTCTTTTCACAGAACACAGTTTCCGGAAAGCGCTGTGTGACCAGAACGGATGACCCTGACGCATCAGAGATGGTCAGAGAACACGGGTTTGCAGCGCTGATGAGGAACCAGACCGAGTTAAACGATGGGGTGTCTCTGCTTCCACGAGGATGCTGATGAAGCAGGGGGAGCACGGGTTGGAAGAAAAGAGGAGAGAGAAAGGACGTTTGGGGTCCTCACAGCCCTCATTTCAGAATGGTAGACAGAGGTCCATGTGTGCAAAGCCCTGCCTGCTGCCCTCCTCCCCCTCCCCACGCACACGTTTCCTTCCCCCCGCTTTCTACGCTGGGATGGAAACCTACCATCCTAAAGCCAGTTGAAATCACAAGTTGTTGACACGTTGTGTGAAATGGAGGCTACTCCGGTTAAAATAATGACTTCAGCATCTTCCACGCCCTTATCCTTTGAAGTGTGGTCCCCAGACCCAAAGCATAGGCATCACTTGTTAGGAATTCAGAATCTCAAGCCCACCCCAGACCTGGGGAATCACTGAGAATTTTAACCAGATTCCCCAGGTGATTCGCATGCACACTAAAGTTTAAGAAGCACTAATCCACATCTCATGAGAAAAATAAAACGGTTGGATGTAACTAAGATTTTACTATTGTCTCTGGGACTATGGACACATGAAAGGGGAAACTACTTTAAAAGTGCAAAGTCACTCAGTACAGAGTAGGCAAATCCAGACAAACAGAAAGCAGATTGGCGATTGCCCAGGGTTGGAGTGGAGGTGGGGAGGAAGCGGGGGGGATGGAGGCGGGGGACTGCTAGTGGGTACAGGCTTCTTTTTAGGATGAAAATGTTCTCAAATTGATTACAGCGATGGCTGCACAGCTCTGAAAATACTGAAAACCATTTAAATAGGTGAATTGCATGGTTTGTGAATTATATCTCAAGAAAGCTTAAAAATAGAAATAAAAGCCCTCAAGAGCCTCAGAAACACCAAACTGAAAATTTCTGGTTCCCGACTGCAAAAGAGACCACCTGTAGAACCAGATCTTGAAGGGCACCTCCAATAAGAGACCGTTCTGTGGTCCTAAGGTGGTGAGATTTAAGGGGCATATTAGGGAACAGAGTTTCTTCCAACGGAGAGGCACTGAAATGGTCACTGGCTCTTTAAACATAAAAGATTCCACGCTGCCCTCAGACCCAGGCCACAGGCTCTGTGCCCTGGACTTTGTGACTTAGACGCCTCACTCTGATCCTTCTCCAGCTGTGTCCTTCCTCCTAAAGCAAGGGGAAATGCCCAGTCTTCTAGATCTTTCTCTAGGCACCTGGTACCCCAGCATTCCCTGCCCAAATGCCCAAGCTTGCATGTGGGGCCTGTGCAGGTCTCTCCCCCAGGGCTGTGTTTCCTAGTGTAGACAAGACACCAGTGTGCACTTCCCCAGACCCGAGGGCTGGCTGCTTGGTGAGGAAGGAGCCTGGGCACCTGGGGAGTCCATTATACAGCCCCGCGCAGATGACAGGCTGCCTCCCTGACTTTGCCGCATGCCAGCGTGGAACTCTGGGGGATTGAGAATTCTAACTACGAACCTAGCTTTCCAGGTCACATGAAGATTGATATGTCAAGGTAGGAGGGCAAAATGTATCATATGTAATGTTTGGTAGCTTGATAAATATCTTCAAAATACTCTGACCTATGGAATCTCTGTCTCCACTTGTGCACTTGCCCTAAAACCCTACCGTGGTAGAGGTCGATTACTTTCTCTTCTAAGTTTGTCAAGCAGTCAGTGCATATTTTTGGTTTTCTCCTGAGCATGTTATATTTTACAGGTAAATATTAATTATTCATTAAAGGCCAACCCATCTTTAACTTCATACACAATAAATGCCAAAGATTTATTTTTGCTCTAAGAGTATTGGAAGTTTTTGGACAAAAAGCATCTTCAGTGTGTTTACCTTCATGTATGCCTCATATTTGCAAAACATAATTAAAAAAAAAAAGGAAAACAGGATGTAAAGAACAATGAAAAAAGACGCTGAATATTTTACAACATTAATAAAGCTGAAAAATCCTCTTGGGCTACTTTTCTTCTTCTAAAGGATGGAAAAGCGAATCCTTGAGAAAAAAATGCAAGCTACTGAAGACCTTTTTTTTAAATAACAGAAACAACTTAAACGGAACTTTAGGGAGGGGAGCAATTTAATGAGTTGAACTGTAAGAGTTTAAAGAATCTTTCACGGCTCTCTGATTCTTCTTAACTGATAGTTTGGCGACAGATTCCTAGAAGGGGTGATTTTGTTCCTGTGTCACAGCGACCCACAATCTGAGCAGAAGAAATCTTAGTCTCGCGTACTCTCGAAATACTCTGCTTTTGGAATTATTTTTATTCCCTGTGAGCCGTGAAGCCGAGGCCAAACTCATGACTTTCCTTTGCCCTCCTGTGATCGCACAGATGTCACCCATGCCTGCTGCCAACCAAGTTGACTCCTGCCCAGATATATTTCCAGAACAGGCTCCTCCCTCCCTTATGTCATCTCCCCCGCCCCCCCGTCCGTCATCTGGATTCCTTGTGGGAAGGCTGCAGCTTTTTCTTTGTAGTGAGGATTAAGTTTAAATACAACAATTTGTATAGCATATGCTTCAAAATTTCAATCATTTTGGAAGCTGGAGTGGTAGGGGAGATGGGGAGAATGATCTCAGATAAGACTGTGAATTTGTAAGTTGCCATACAACTGCACTGGCCAATATGGTAGCCATATGGGGCTATTTAAATGTAAATGTAATTAGATAAAAATTCCAGTTACTCAGTTGTACTAGTCACATTTCAAGCGCTCAACGGCCACATGTGACTTAACGGCTCCCAATTTGGACAAAGCGCAGATACAGAACCTTCCCATCTTTGTAGAAAGTTCTATTGGATGTGCTGAATTGGGAGTGCTTCTGTGTTTTCTCTGTAGTCTCACCAAGCCTTCCTTTACTCACTCTGTTCTTGCGACTATTATTTCTTATATAGCCACATGTTTGTAACTTAAAGCAATTTATTCTTAAATCCTAAAAGTAGATAGTACTGATGTACAATCTAAACAGCTTCATGGCTTTGTGAATATACTAAAAACCACTGAACTCAGGACTTCCCTGGTGGCCCAGTGGTTAAGAATCCACCTGCCAATGCAGGGGACACAGGTTCGAGCCCCGGTCCGGGAAGATCCCACATGCCGTGGAGCAAATAAGCCCGAGCGCCACAACTACTGAGCCCACGCACCACAACTACTGAAGCCCGCGCACCTAGAGCCCGTGTTCAGCAACAAGAGAAGCCACTGCAATGAGAAGCCTGCGCATCGCAAGGAAGAGTAGCCCCTGCGCGCTGCAGCTAGAGAGAGCCCACGTGCAGCAACGAAGACCCAACACAGCCAAAAATAAATAAATAATTTATATTAAAACCAAAACACTGAACTGTACATTTTTGGGTTTTTTTTGTTTTGTTTTTTTGGGGTACGCGGGCCTCTCACTGTCGTGGCCTCTCCCGTTGCGGAGCACAGGCTCCGGACGCGCAGGCTCAGCGGCCATGGCTCACGGACCCAGCCGCTCCGTGGCATGTGGGATCTTCCCGGACCAGGGCACGAACCTGTGTCCGCTGCCTCAGCAGGCGGACCCTCAACCACTGCACCACCAGGGAAGCCCTGAACTGTACCTTTTAAAAGCGTGAGAAAGCGCAAGGCTAAATGATCAAATATCAAGTAATAATTTCGTAAATCCACCTTGCCAAGTATCACAGAGCAGACAAAATGAACTTATTCAAATATGAATCCAAGAGAATCAATTTACGTCTAAAAACAAGAAGAGTGAACAACCTCCTCCATACAATGGCTCCTTGTTGCACTTGGAATCACGTCCAAATGCCTGACCACAGTCAAGGCCCTGAGATCTGACTGCTGCTCCTGTTTACTACATCTCCGCCCACCTCCTTTTCACGGACCAGCCGCCCCGGCCTTCGCTTACTACCTGTTCCTCCAGTGTGTGGAGCAGGTTCCACCCTGTTTACTGAGCATATCTCTCTGCCTGGCTGGCTCCTCCTCACCTCTGAGATGCCAGCCCTCAGTCCCCCCACCCCCTGCCGCCCGGAGATGCCTTCTCTGGCCACCTTCTCTGTGGCTGCGCTGCACGACCCTGTGCTATCTTCTGCGCGGCTTGTACCCCACTTGAGAGTTTCTTGGACCCGTTGGACTGTCTGCAGTGGACTGCAAGCTCCTTGAAGGCAGCAAGCTTGACCACTGCCTTCCTGTAGAATCCCTGGCATCCAGCACAGTGGCCGTGTTCTGCCCACGACACAGCAAGCATCCAATAGACACTTGTTGAATAAACAGACAGAGGGACAAAGAGTGAGCTGCCATCAACACACACTCTGGACGGAAGGGACCTTAGAACCACCCAGAAGTTCATAAGGACTACCCAGGGAGCTGTGCAAAATACACACGTCTGGACTCCGCTCTTACGATCTGATTTACTAGGTCTGGAGGGAGGCTCACATTGGTCTCTTTTTTAAAAGCTCCACTGCTTTGTGCAATTACCTCACTTTCAGAGGAGGTAACTGAGGCTCAGACTTGCCTGAGTTTCTAACTCCTCAAGCAAAAAGTCTCCCTGTCCAGTCTAAGAGGTTCAACTAACCAGGAACAAATCCACATGCACTGTGGATCCCACTACACCGTGAATCCTCTGTGGTTCACACCGAGGAGAAATCTATTCTGAAGCACGGATCGTGAGGACCTTCAAAGTTGACCACAAAATGGCAGCCCTGAACTCCCCTCCTTCCTCTCCCAAGTTCTCCTAGCATCAAGGTTTCCGTCTGGGCAGAGAGCTGCAGCCCATTTCACCTCGGCACCTTTTCTCGAGTCTAACCCCAATAGAAACGTGTAAACAGTATCCATCCAGGGTTACCTGGGGCGTATCTTCCCTTATCTCTGTTAGATAAAAATCGCTCTGTTCTTCTCTCTTTATCTTTAGACTATTGGCAGGTTACAGAGAAAATTTCCTGATTTGCATTGGCAAAAAGAAGACATAAAGTACAATAGGTCTGATTTCTGGAGGTTCCAAAGGGACCTCCTGGTTCTAGAGGAAAATCAAGCGGTAGTGTTAAAAGAAAATGATCACGAAATGCATGCGTTCTTTGGGATATAACCAAATGGCCTCTGGCACCCTCATCAAAAGGGGCAAGACAGAACGATGGTTCAGAACTTGGCTTTCAATCCTAGCTCTGTCGTCCTCTAGCTGTGTGGCACTGGCTCTATACCTATTTCCTCAACTACAGAAGAAGAAAACGGCTGCCTTACAGAGTGGTGAAAATTAAATGCATTTAGAACAGTGCCTGGCACATCAAGAGTGCCGAGCGAGGGCTTCCCTGGTGGCGCAGTGGTTGAGAGTCCGCCTGCCGATGCAGGGGACGCGGGTTCGTGCCCCGGTCCGGGAAGATCCCACATGCCACGGAGCGGCTGGGCCCGTGAGCCATGGCTGCTGAGCCTGCGCGTCCGGAGCCTGTGCTTCGCAACGGGAGAGGCCCCAACAGTGAGAGGCCCGCGTACCGCAAAAAAAAAAAAAAAAAAAAAGAGTGCTGAGCGAATGTAGGTTGTTGATGATGATGATAATGAGGACTGTTGTACCCCATCAGGCACTAGATAACCACCATTGGGCAGTATGTCTCCATGCATCCCTGCTCGGTGAACATGAGAACATATTTTAAAATCAGTGTATGTTATTCTTTTCCTTCTTTTAGTGCCTTTGCAATGCCATCAGTCTAAAACCTGAGGCACAAAGCTGCTGAGAGAGCAGTCAATGGAAAGCAAAGCAGCACTGGATTCTTCCCCTTTAGATAAGAGAAGGAAGCCTTTGGGGTGGCTGTGCTTCAGAGGACAGCCCAGGGCTCAGCCCTCAGATGACTGTCCTGCAATTTTCGAGCCAGCCACAGATAACGCAGAGGGTTTAGGCTCTTCGGACACATCAAAATAAGTTTTTACACACTTATTAGACTAGATAAAGAGGCCGCCGGATGGTGTCATGCATGGTCACGTGTGTTTCCTAAATAGTAATATGACTTTCAAACTGTTCACCATCAATAGAGTGAGGAATAGATTATACTTTTTTTTAAAGCCACATGAAGAAAATACATGAATCATTTTATGTGGTTTCGTCCTTCAAAACAGCCCCCAGATGATTGATTTCATAGGTATTCCGAAAATAGCTTCTGGAATATTGTTTCAGTGGGGAGTTTTGTTAAGTCTCTGATTCCAGCTTTTTTTTCCTCCCTCTCTTGAGTACGGTTTTTATTCATTTGCTACTTTTTACTAAAAGTGAAGAAATTGGGGCAGGGGTGGAATTCCAATTAATTGAGAGAACGAGAATACATTATGCAATTTGGTCAAAACGCATGATCCATGTTACAAAGAAAATATGCAAAAAGGTTGGGAACTTACATCAATAGAGGGTAAACCTTAAATGGTTAAAACAAAAAAAAATGCGTCCCCCTGTTTATCCAGAGAGCTCTCAGAACTGACTGGGGAAATCCTTCCACCGGAGTTTGAGTTCTAGGACACACTGGGAGGCCAGAGCAGAAAGCAAGGTTCTTCTCGTGTCTTTCTCCTCTGACAGGACCAAGGCTTGACCGCCTCACCCTCTAGCTTCCCAGGAGTCAGACTGCAGGCGGCAAGGGACGTGGCATCAGAGGTAGAACCTCCTCTTCTGGTTCCTGTGAGGCGGTCTGCCAGCCACGACTCCCCCACTACACCTTTGGTTTAAGAGAACGGAAGCATCAGTAAGCAATCTGATTGCCACCAGAAGCATTATGGACGCTGGCTGAAATGGAACTCTTCCTACTTTGGGAATCTGCCCATCTGTCTACAAATAACAACTGTTTTATCCTCAGCTATGCCTGGTTGATTTCAAACTAATGATATTTGTAGAAAATGGCAGCCTATAACTACATGGAAGACAGAAAGAGAAAAGAAGGATGACTGAGAGGAGGCAGCAATTTTTTTTTCTTTAATGATTCACTTTGCACAGCAAAGTTTTGTTTTTCTTAATAGTTATTTTCCTTATTCATTTATTTATTTTTTAGCTGCGTCAGGTCTTAGTTGCTGCACAGGGGATCTTTGTTGAGTCATGCGGGATCTTTTTCATTATGGCACGCGGTCTGCTTGGGCTTCTCCCTAGTTGTGGCGCATGGGTTTTCTCTCTCTAGTTGTGGCACGTGGGCTCCAGGGCGTGTGAGCTCTGTAGTTTGCAGCACATGAGCTCAATAGTTATGGAGTGCAGGCTTAGTTGCCCCGCGTCATGTGGGATCTTAGTTCCCCAACCAGGGATCGAACCCACGTCCCCTGCGTTGGAAGGCGGATTCTTTACCACTGGACCACGAGGGGCGTCCCGAGGTGGCAATTTTTGATGCTACAGGAGAGAACACGGTTTACATTTAATATTCTTTTTCTTGAGTGGTGAATGATTACTTCAGATTGAAGCATATGAAACTGACAATATTTGATAATTTTTGATCTACGAAACAGGAATTTCTTACGGTTCAACCCATGAATACAGATGTTCTCACTTCAGGAGAGGAATTCTGCCTCAAGTCCATGTTTGAACTTGGAGAGATGCTCAGTCTTCTCCTTACTGACAGAGCCGAAGTCACAGAAGAGCGCCCTGCACTTTGAATTACGACCCACAGAGGTACACTCACTTTGGCCCACATGTAACCGGCTTTTTAAAAGTTAGTTATCACAGACATAGAGAATGGGCTTGAGGACATGGGGAGGGGGAAGGGTAGTAAACTGGGACGAACTGAGAGAGTGGCATGGATATATATACACTACCAGATGTAAAATAGATAGCTAGCGGGAAGCAGCCGCATAGCACAGGGAGATCAGCTCGGTGCTTTGTGACCACCTAGAGGGGTGGGGTAGGGAGGGTGTGAGGGAGGGAGACGCAAGAGGGAGGGGATATGGGGATATATGTACACACATAGCTGATTCACTTTGTTACACAGCAGAAACTAACACACCACTGTAAAGCAATTATACTCCAATGAAGATGTTAAAAAAAAGTCAGAATTTTTAAACTCCCTAAAATTCATACTCCTTTCAGGAATCAAAGCCTGGCAACTGTGTGAGCTCCCACCAGCCCTGTGATGAGAATCAGCTGATTCTCCTAAGGGGCTGCCTTCTTCAGGGCCAGCCTGTGTCCTCTATGTTCATCCAAGTCCTAAACCTGACCATCTTTGCATCTCACCTGGCCCAGGTGGGCTTTTTCAGTCCAAGGCTGTTGGTGTTCATGCCTCCTTACCCAGAATGACAAAGACAGGTTTACCAGGAGCTCTCTTCCCTTCTCTGCAGACCAGCCTCCTCCCGCCTCGTCTTTCAGAGAAAGTTCATTTGGTTACAAGCACCACAGGGGTAGAAAGAGAGAGAGAGACAAGACAGAGAGCATGGTTGGAAGGCAGCCATGTAATAATCGCACAAATGAGTATGTTTGCAAAATCTCCGCAGACTGGAATTCTACAAACTCTCTCTCTAATCCAGCCCTAATGTTCAGCAACCTTCACTGTCAGGAAATTCTGCCATAAATAACCCAAATCCTTCACGCCGCTTAAACCCATTTCCTCTTACTCTCTGCTCACTGGAGATGGGGAACAGCTGGTCACCGTCCTCTGTACCAAGTTCTTTGTCAACTAGATGATTGGATCCTGGCTCTGGACCACTGTCATAATTAGGAGTCTGACCGGTTCCATATTGTGCTGTCTGCAAAAGCATGTCGAATCGGAAGGTAAAATTTTGAGCAGGCTGTGCTTCAGAAAGTACCATCACGGGAACACGATCCCTCATCGTGCCACCAGGTCGCTCACAGTTTATCAATGTGCGAATGTGAGATTTCTGCATGGGAAAAAAAAACTTTTTCTGAGGCTAGCTCTGCAATGTGAACACATCAAAGGATGCAAAGATTCTCCAAAAGCCACCAAAAGAAGCAATACACAGAGCGAGCATTTATTAAGTGCTTCCCATGCTCCCATTACCTGTATTTTCTTAGATGCTCTTCACAACTAGGCACTAAGGCAGAAATTAGGATTAGTCCTGCTTTGCAGGTGAGGACACTTGGCCGCACAGAGGCTAACTTGCCCAAGTTTATACACCGACGAGTGAGAGAATACGCCTTCAAACCCAAGCCGCTGGAGTCCAGAGCCTGCGAGCCCTCCTCGACCACCTCTCCATCCTACCCATACACCTGGTGCTGGTGAGTCCAGGCAGCTCATGGCATGGAATATAGTCTCTGCGTTTCCACGACCAGTGCCCAGTGGAGACCAGGAAGTCGGGTGGCTGGTCCCTGATGTAGTGCACAGGCAAATTTAAAAGAGCTTGATGCCATCCGGGCTGAATTCTTCTCATACACAGAGTCCGACACGAGATGCTTGGTCTCCTCTTAGATGCAGACACAAAGTGGTCCCCCAGGTCCCAGCTGGATGACTTCCCAATTACGTGCTCCAGGGGTCGACCTGGATCAGAGGCCAGGTTCTGACGAACACCACCTGTGGCTTTGGATACCAGCCTGCCTACCTCAGTGTCCCTGGCAGTAAAGTGGTGATGATGAAGCAGCTTCCTGGTGATGTTGGGAGACTCGTCTCTCCCCATCACTCTCCATCCCCTTGTCCAGCTGTATGTTTCCTCACTGCATGTATTTTTCCCTGACATTATTTGTTTCTCTGGGTATTATTTTGCCTCCTTCAATAGGCTATAAGCTCAATAGTGAAGGGGCTTGTTTGCTTTACTCACCATTGTACGTACACCAGTGCCTAGCTCAGCACATGGTCAACACTGGTTAATATCTGGAGAATGACTAAGTTACCCTTAGAAAGATGAAATGAAAACAACTACATAAAATTAGTAAATATTAGTTCTTCCCACGTCTCATAGTTTTCTCCTTCAAACTCAATAATGTGTTGTTAAACGTTGTCTTAAGTGTCTGATTTACCACCCTTGGTTCCCTCTATGGTTATGCAATGATCATTCTGATCTTCTCTTCTATTATGCAGCCTTGGCCTGGATACCAGGGTTCCTTGCTGCCCAGAGAAATACCTCCTGAATGCTGCAGTAACTCAGTTTTTCAAAGCATAGTATCTAAGACATCACGAATTGCTTACCACCCAAAAGGTGGGTGGTATCTAATAAGCAATGTTTGACTTGTTAGCAAAACCCTAACTCAGATTGGACTTTGGGCAATGGGGCAAGTCAATCTGGACAATTCTTTCTCCTTTACCAGCCTCATTTGCATTTAGGGGTGGGCATGTGACACAGTCTAGCCAATGAGAAGTGAGGGGGTGAGGAGAAGCTGCTGGATAAACTTGTCTTGTTTGTAAAAAGGATAGAGGTAGCTGCTATTACTTCCACCTTCTTTCTTAACTTGAACGTGGCTATGATGCCAGGAGTAACAGCAGCCATCTTAGCATCATGAGTCCTTGATATTGTGAAGCAGCTGAACAAAATGTCAGCATTCACCAACTCTAGACCTCTGGTTACATGAGAAGAAAACATTTCAAGCAACTATTAACAGGGTTTAGTTACCTACAGCAAAAAATTGTAAACTGATCTATAGTACCTTCCTTCAAAATTATAATTCTTCCTTTTCCCATATTTTCTCATTTATGTCGGTAACATAATCATCATGCCCCAAATTCTTTAGAGTCAAAATGCTGAGTTATCTTTGGATACAATGAGCAAAGAAGGCATCCATCTTCAAGTCTTGACAATCCTTTCAAAATGTCTCAGAACCTTCAACGAGGATATGCGCACAGATGTTCATTACAGTGTTTACATTAGCAGAAAAAAATGGAAATGACCTCACCTGACTGGCAAAAATAAATCATGGCAAATAATGAATAGAAAATTATGTAGTCATTAAAATACGGAAAACAAACATTTGTTGATGTGGAACGAAGATCAAGATATGTTAAACTAGAAAATCAGATTGGAAACCAGTATTTTTGTTAAAGATATATACATATATATAACATATGCATAGAAAAGGTGTCCAGAAATCTATACCCCAAAATAGTAAGAGGGAATATCTCTGGGTAATCTGGGTACTGAGATTAACTGTTTCACTTTAAACTTTTGATTATTTATATAGCTTCTATAGTAAACATATACTGCTCGTGTAAGAAAAAAAAGAGTTTTGTCAGTTGGCTTTTGGTATTTCTGACTCACCACTTTCTCTTTATTCTCCTGTCATGACCAGAATCCAGGGGAAAGACTTCAGCCACCACCTCCAACGGCTCCCCGACTTCTCTCTTATCTCTCATCATTTCAACCTACCCTGTACTTAGCCCGCAAATTAACCTTTCTAGTCATCTGCATTCTTCAGGTCATTCCCCTGTTTAAAAGGAACAATGACTAGCTCTCTAGAATGAAGCCCCCCATGTTTTCAGCCTAGCATTCAAGAACATATTGAGGAGACAACTAACCAACTTTATTTTCACTTTTTTCCTCTGCTTTTGTCCATCTGGTTTCCTAAGCGTTCCTTCCACATGGCACACTCATTCCCGCCACCAGTCCTTCACTTTGTGATTCCCTCCTTCTGGAATGTTCTCTCCATCTCCTCCATCAATGCAAATCCACTTCATTCTTCGAAACCCACCATATCCTTTCCCTCAAGCCTAGTCCAAGGATGAAGCTCCTGGGCTAGTGTGTGGAGGGGGCAGGTGGTAGGTCCACCTAAGCCTGGGAGGATTCAGAAAGGGCAACGTTCAAGGCTTCTTCTAATCAGCAGTCATCAGCCTTTTCCACGCACACTCCGACCAACAACAGTGGCTTTTGATGGCCTGATCACTCCAGAGTGATTCTGCGTCTCTCCCCTGGGGACCCCTGCCTACATCAAATAGTATCAGGCAGGACATGCCAGGGCAGCACTAAAGAGAGTTTCTGAGTGTCCTGAGAGCTTCTACCCTGGGAACGCTGGCCATTCTCCTTTACTCTGGAATTTTCTAGACCAGGAGCAGCAAATTCAAATGCCTACATGGATTAAGCAAGTGATGTAAATCAGCAAAGCAACTGCAGGTGTGGGATAAAATGGGGTGGGAGTCTGTTCTATTTCAGGGAGGCAACTGCAACCGGGAACCAACCCCTTACGGTCGCGCAGGAAGGCAAGCAGGTGCTGCCACATCTCCCAGGTTCTTAAAAGACAGAAGCCAGAAAATATAGAAAGATGTTGCTAGTAAAACCACGTGTGAACAAAGCGTGTGTGTAGCCCAACACTTGGCCTGCCTGTTTTGTGAGCGCTGCTTTGTGGTTAAAGGAGAGCCACCACCCTGGGCAAGGCCAGGTGCCAACAGTGAAGATTAGTTACCATCTTCACCACGCATGGGATGACCATGACTCACGTGGGGCCCTATAAGGGTGGGTGGCCTTATTCTCAAAACTCCGCACATAGTCAGTGGACAAGAGGATCATGAGAGACCCTCCTTTTTCTGGTCACTGAATAGTTAACACTCTCCTGCGCTGGGGTTTGGCCAGGGATTAAACCCACATGTTCGAAGCTTTATCTCATTACTCATGCGCACTTCTTTTCCCATTTTTAACTTCTCTTAACTTAGAAAATTCTAGTCTTAAGCATGAAACCTACATGTCACATGCTGTAATAAAAAAGTCTCCAAGGATTTTTTCCCATATGATGTCCACATTTATTGTTTTCTAAAACCTGAAAACGTCAGCTCTCCTACGTCTGTCTATATTTGGTACATTTCAAATCCTCTTAAATGGTTCCATCAGAAATCTTAGAAGCATCTTCTATTGAAATGTTCTCTTAGAGTTTTCTTACAGGGAACGAGGGAATCTGAGAAAGGAAGACCTTGTTCAATTGAACATTGATGATCTTTGAGAATCTGTCCTTTCCCCTCTGGGCTGTGTTCATCTGCTCCCTGTCTCCCCTGACAGGCTGAGAGCTCTTCCAGAGGAGGAGCTGCAGGCACACCCTGCTGAGACTTCAGAGGGTGACGCCGGGTCTGGCACGTCAGTAGGTGCTTCACATGTATTGGCTGAACATTAACAGTGCTATCTCAGAGCAAGCAACACTCTAAAATACACTTTCCATAACTCAGCAGGTTCAGATGAAGGGAAGTGGGACCTGGGAAAGCATCTTTATGGCCGATGATTAGGTGCCACAAACTATCAGAAGGAAGGAATGCAAAAGTTAGTACATTTCAATGCAACGACTGAAAGCATAAGATTGACCCAAATTGTAGGGTAGAAGCCATTCCGAAGCGGCACAGAAGGATTTGCACTGCTTATATCTACACTCCTCATCCCCCACCCCACCACCCGTGCCCTGCCGTCGGAGGTGAGATTCATTCCAGAAAAGGCCCATTGGATAAAAATAGAGGTAGGGACATTAGCAGTATTAGGAGCTGGAGCAGATACATTGGTGCTGGTGGGACGGCAGAAACCATGGTGAAAATAGTTAGCATTTGAGGGCTTGCTTGATGCCAGACACAATGTGTCCAGCACTCCGAGCACTGAGGATCTTATTTACATCCCAGGACTCTAGCAGGCACCTGGGATTATTCTCCCCACTCCTCAATGTTTCACAGATAAGGGAACCAAGGTGGTACAGCTTATGTGATCTGTCGAAGGTCACAGGGTTTGGAAGCGTAAGAAGCCAAACTCCATCTTAGCCCATTCCTTACACTGTCTCCCCGCAAAGTACAGCACAGACGTGGAACACACTGCTTTCTGCTGGAGCAAGGGCAGCCACGAAGGGCTCACCACGACCAACATCCTTGTAGCACACGACCCAAGTTAACAACACCAAAACCCATGGTTGAAAAGATAAAAATGGGAGAACAAACTATGGCAATATCGGCTCCTAGGGTAACACAGACCACCCAAAAACTACCAGGAAGAAGAAATGATTGGAGGAGCAGCCGGAAGGAACATCACTGTTTCTCCTTCTCTCCATGCTGGCCCCTCCTAAATCCTTTTCTTCAGTAATAAAAGAAGGTCAAATTTAAAAAAAATGATTCACAGGATAAAGCTAGATCTTTCATTTCATGGTGCACTACTTCATAAGACAGCTGCCGTTCTTGTCTGGTGATATATTTTCAATTTTAATATGTGACAATTTTTAGGGGAGAAACTACTAAAAATGTCATTTTCCTTTTAAGTGTGGGTGTCTTATAAAGGTCACTACATGCAAATACGCCGATTCCTTCCGCGGCATTGCTTGGTATAATCCTGTGATTCAGTACTTGGTCACTCTGATTTCTGGTTTGTTCACTCAGTCCCCACGCTCACTGATCTGCAGATTCTTGTTCTGCTTTTGGTCAGAATCTTCAGAATATTGAGCTATAAAACAGTCCCTGTTCTGAGGAAGGAGGAAGTTAGAGGCCCCCTGAGTCACATCTTTCCAATGTGACTCCGTTATGCTATAGTGGATTCATAAATACGAGTCCAGAAACACACTGCAAAAAGAAACTATTTTTTTTTTAACATTTTGGATTTTTAGCCAAGAGAAAAGCATTTAGTTAACACCTTAGGAACAGGATATTTCATACGCTCAAGAATATTTACATAACTAAGCAAATTTTACGATATGTATCTAATATTCATAGACACATGAAGATGAACTACACCATTAAGTTGTCCAGTGTTTTTTCTGTGCTTAGGAAAAACATCACCCAACAAAGCCAGAAAGGGTGGGAGAAGGGGCTGGAGGAAGATACTTTAAAAATACACTGGTACAAAAAGTCTGTTAGATAATATTTTTATAATTTCTGCTATAAGTAGTGAATACTGCTATTGATTACATCATGCCAAAGACTGAGTATATATTCCATAAATGGAAGGTTGGGTCAACAAAGAAAATCTCTTTTAACTCACCCTTTTATAAGATTAAAAAAAAAAAAACCACATATGATCCTCTCATTATAGATACAGAAAAAGAATTCAACACAATTTAGCCAAAATTCATGAGAATACTTCTTGGTAAACAAGCTCTAAGAGGGAGGGGAAAACTCCAAGTATAATACTCCATGGTGAAATGTTAAAACTATTCCCTTAAAATCAAGAACAAGACAAGAATGTGTGCTATCACTACTTCTGCTCAACGTAATACTGGAGGTCCTTGTCCGTGCAGTAAGGCAGAAAAAAAAATAAACAAATGAAAGGTATAGGAATCAAAAAGGAAGAAATAAAATCCATTTTTGATTGTTTTCATAGCAAGCACAAAGAAATGAGAGACATTTTGTTGGAATTAATAAAAGTTTGGCAAGGTTGCCAAATCAATACACCAGATTCAATTGCATTCCAACACATCAGCAGAAAACCAATTTCAAAACATTGCCTGAATACTAACAAAAATATAATATATCTAGGAATAAATCTAGCAAAAGGGGTGCAAGATCTTATGGAAAAAGTTATAAAACTCTACTGAAAAATACAAAAACAGTTAAGTAAATGGAAAGATATAACATGTTTAGGGGGATAAGATGACTTTATGTCATAAAGATATCACTTATCCCAAAATTAACCCATAGATTTAATACAACTCCAAATAAAATTATGTTAAAATTAATATCATCTACAAATTATTTTATATTTTTTAGGAAAGTGAAAAATATTACTTTAAAAAAACTATCGCTCATTTAATTTTTGAAATTAGTAATTATGTTTTATTTTAAAATAAAAATGGATAAATTCTTATATTATTCAGTTAAGAAAGACATCGAACATTTGGCAGTGGTAGTTGTGATGCTCTCAATCGAATCCTACTTCAGGATCGCTTTACTTTAATCACCGTCATCAGATTAAGTGGAACCAAGATCCAACACAAAACATGCCCAAGATATTGCTATCAGGTAACTAACGAGCCTGCAAAGCCACTTGCAATTGTTTGTATCTACAACAGTAAAAAGAGATCTTTCAAAATAGCTTGTAAAGAAACAACAGAAAATACTTGCCAAAAACTGAATGGAAGGTGGGGTGATAACACACAACATCTACTTTTCTTAAGACTTTCCTGAGCTCTCTAATAATACATTTTGGGCCAGGAAAAGAAGAGATCTTTTTGAGGCCAAAATCTTTCATTGCATTAAGAAATTCCCAATAATGCAGAAGAACATTATGTATTTTAAGCTCTTGGCATTTCACATGGTTGTTTGGACAGAGCAGGAAAAGGTGTCCTGTAATTTCACAGGGGGTCCTTATACAGACATGGAGGGAGCTATATTGTTACATTTAAGAAGGCTTCAGGGTACTTCATAGGATTTAATAAATATTCCCTAAGTTAAGAATTATGACCCAAACAGCTGATATTTGGGATTTTGTTACAAAGATGTCAATGGTAATTTAAAAAAAATTCTTATATGGAACAATGTTAGTAATCTTAGCAGCTAATATTCCTCAGAAGTATAACATATCCTCATAGGAGAATTTTTTCTATAAAATGACAATCCTTTAATTTTCTCTAAATATAAAACGACTACCTTCTATTGTAAACAAAACGAAACCATGCAGAAAATACAGAAAAGAATGAATAAGATAAAATTTTCAAATATCCAGAAAGAACCACTGGTAAGATTTGGTTCATCACTCCAGATCCTTTTAAAAAAAAAATTGTTCAAATACGTGCTTATACAGTCTAAAACATTCGGTCCTATTATAAATACATTTTATATTTGATTTTTTTTTGGTTGAACAATATATCATACATGTGTTTCCATGTCTAGAAATATATGGAATTTTAATAACTTTGGGGATATGCTTTGGATATTGTGATTAAGTTTTCCCGTTGTAGAACATATTTGAAAAAATCTTTTACAATTAGATATTTGATAAACACTTCCTGGTGATGAAAGCTACATGTAGGAGAAAAACATAAATCTAACAAAGAGGGGCAGGGAGGTCTACCACTTGAGGAGTGGACGTTGTCGACCTTGAGACCAGGAAAAGTAGCCATTAGAACATGAGTTTGTGAGCGTCTATTCAGCTTCCCTTGCCGTTGCCTTGGTCCCTGCCATCTGGCGTACAATTGAAATAAAGAGAAATCTCCTTTGCTTTTTATGTATATCAGAGAGAATGCTCTCTTTTATAATTTTTAATTTGAAATTGGTCAGCTATCCTCAATGAAATTACACACAGGCAAAGTAAACCTCAAAAATCATATTTTATGCGAGATAATGTCCTCATTTAGCATGCCGCCGGGTAAAAAAAAGTGATATAGTAGAAATGGAGTGTTGATCTCAGGTGACTCTTTTAAGATGCCTCTTGGTTCAAGAAAGACAAGAATGTCAGACTCTAGGTATGCTAGGGCTGAATGCAGATGTTCTGCGATGGGTAAGGAGGGGGTTGAAGATTCTAAGCATGTTTGTAGACAGAGAAAAAGTGACAACTGAGGGGAGAGTGAAGACTTGATGTGTGAATTTGACCTACTTGCAACACCAATTTGAAGTGACAATGAAACAGAAAACAACAAAATATTTTTTAATGCAAAAATCCTGCAGTTATAAAACAAGTGAGTCGAATGAAAGTTAAGGGCAAATGTGCTTCTTTTTGACCCTCAAACATTTCTCTGTGCTTTCCCTGGGCAGGTGGCTGAGGCCAGTGAGCAGGAGGTTTACAGTCAACCCCCGCAGCCCTGGAAATCGACACGACAGCACGGCGGGCTCTAGAGGGGCCTCAGAGGAAACTCTCCCCATTGCTGCACTCTGCACACTGGGCTTCCTGCAGTGCACACAGTGCCTGCAGTAAAAGCTGTGAGCACCAATTTTTATAAGGCAGTATTTATTTCATTGATTTTTTTAAATGTTTTTTGCGGTACGCGGGCCTCTCACCGTTGTGGTCTCTCCCGTTGCGGAGCACAGGCTCCGGACGCGCAGGCTCAGCGGCCATAGCTCACGGGCCCAGCCGCCCCGCGGCATGTGGGATCTTCCCGGACCGGGGCACGAACCCGCGTCCCCTGCATCGGCAGGCGGACTCTCAACCACTGCGCCACCAGGGAAGCCCCCGCAGTATTGATTTTTAAACGTAGATTCACAAGGATCAGCAAAGGTAGTGAGAGAGACACTGTGTAGCCTTCACCCATTTCCTCCCAATGGTTACATCTCACATAATTATACCTCACATAATTAGTTATCAAAACCAGGAATCTAACACTGGTACAGTGTGTGTGTGTATAGTGTTAGGACAACTTACCACATGTGTAGCCTTATTAGCGACTACTGTCATCAAATTATAAAACTATTCCATCACCACAAAGATATCCCTTGTTACACCCTTTTATAGTCATGCCCCCATTTTTAATCCCTGGCAACCACCAATCTGTTTTCCATCTTTATAACTGTGTCATTTCAGGAATGTTAGATAAATGGAATTATACAGTATGTGATCTTTTCAGATTGGCTTTTTCATTCAGGTTCATGCCCTTGGGATCCATCCAAGCTGTTGGGTGTATCAATCGTTCCTTCCTTTTTATTGCTGAATGGTGTTCCATGGTATGGATGTACCACAGTTTGCAGAGCCATTCATCTGCTGAGGGACATTCTGATTGTTTCCAGTTTGGGGCTTACTACAAATAAAGCTGCTGGGAACCATCATGTACGAGTTTTTGTGTGAAGAAGATCTCGTATCTCTGTGATACATGCCCAGGATTGCAATTGTGGGTTGCATGGTAAATGTATGTTTAGTACTAACTTTTTAAGATCAAGTGAGTTTCTCTTTTCAAAAGTAACATTTTCCCGTCATAGATTATTTACCTGGTGAGTCAACTGGGCTGAGGGTCGGGTGAGTCACGGGGAGAGGAGGGGAAGTACTGATCACCAAATAAATCATTCTAAACCTAAGAGAGGATATCGTTTTTATGGGCTTCATTATGATACATATGGGCGCCATAATCTATGCAGGTATACCTGCCTATACTGGGAAGTACTGAGGATGAGTGTGGGAAGTCCCACTTCTATCCCTGCAATGGTACTGAGGTAGTAAGCATGAAAATACCAGGGTGAGACCATTTATAACTCAACATGTTGGGAAATTTCAGATAAGGCCTTCAGGGTCAAAATTTTTGGACAATAAAATATGACTGTGGCTTCAGATGGGCTGAGATGGAGGCAAAATTAAAGGACCAATGGATGTTGGGCCCTCTCCAAAAGCAACGCTTACGCAGGAATATACAACTGAATAAATACTGGGAATATTCATTTCATTCCTTCTATTTGAGGATGTGCGTATTGTAATGACCATGCAAGAAGGGGGAGACCCACGGCAGGCAGGACTCGGGGAGGACTCCAGAATTGTGTGCCACCCTCTGCAAATGCACAAGAGAACTAATTCATTCTTCTGTTTCACAGTCATAATGTCATAAAGTGAGGGTAACATCCTCTAAGCATATACTGCCTTCTTGGTTCAGAGTTGCTAGGGAATATATGCTTTCTTTAACTCTCACAGAATCTCCAGCCCCTGCCTGAGGCTACTGAAGTATCGCGAACATTTCACAGGCTGCAAATGATGGGCTTGACCTGGAAGGAGCAGGTAGAAGGACAGGGGACCAGGCATGACGTATCTAAACCCACAGAGCCTTGAAGGGAGCTATCACTCTCCCTTATTATCCTTCTCTCCCTCAGGCTCCAAACGTTTTCTCGTTACAAGGAAAAACTAGAAATCCATTAGTTGTGAGCTTATGTTAACTGATGTACAACGGAAGATTTTGGTGCACAATGGATAAACTGAGAAGACCATCAAAAGTCAGTAAGAAAAAAAAAAGAGAAAAAAAAAAAGTCAGTAAGAAAAACCTCCCCCATTGAAGTCACAGTGGAAAAGTCGATACAGTATATATGACCATTCACGAAAAGAATAATACAAGTATCTGCTAAACAAAAGGAAAACACTCATCCTCATTAGAGATAAAAGAAATACAAAATTAAAATAATGAGGTGTGTTCATTTTGCTATTAATTTGGCAGATTATTTTTTTAAATGGATGACAAAATTAGAGGACGAAGATATACAGAGAAACAAGATATTTATAATGCCTCAGAATACCAGCCTATAAGATACATATTAATTACAAAGAGGAAAACATTTACCTGAAAGACACCACTTAAACACCTTTAAAGGTGTATAAAGTTAAAATTACTGGGAATGGACCAAATCGACATTGTGTGTCTCCTGGTTTGACGCACTAAGAAAGATACAATATTTTTCTTGTGGTATTCCAGCTAAAAATACAGAACCTGAATATCATGAGAAAACATCAGACAAACCCAGACTGAGGAATATTATACAAAATAACTGGCCTGGACCCTTCAAGAGTCAAGGTCAAGAAAGGCAAAGAAAGACTGAAGAACTTCCAGGTTGGACTAAAGAGACAATACCAACTAAATGCAATTTATGGTTCTACGTTAGATCCTAGAATGGCAAAAGGAGACTAGTAGATCAATTCATAAAAACTGAATAAGGCCCATAGATTACATACTGTGTCTACATTTTGATAATTATACCGTGGTTATATATGATGTTAACATTAGGAGAATATTGGTCAAGAGTACATAGGAATTGTTTGTACTATTTTTGCAAACCTTTTAAAGTTTTATTTCAAAATGAAAGTTAAAAATAAGAATGTTTTAAAGAAAATACTTGATGCTGTCCTTTATTCATAAAAACCTAAGTGTCCATAAACAGTAGAATTGATAAATAAATTATGTTTGTGCAATGGACGCTGCAGGGCATGAAAAACGTACATCCTATATGACTCATTTATGTGAAGTTCAAGAAGAGGTGAAACTATGCTATGGTGACGGAGGGAAAACAGCAGTTACTGGGGGTTAGAGTGGTATCGACTGGCAGGAGCGGCCTGAGGGAGCTTGTTGAGTTTCTGGAACTGCACTATATCTCTACCTGGGCAATAGTTACCGGGATCTAGACATACAGTCAAATTTATCAGGTTGTACATTTAATATCTCTGCACTTATTATACTGAAGTTATAATAAAGAAAAAGAAAATGGACAACAAGAAGATAAAGAATGCTGACAACGGGCTAGCAGTCTTGCATTGCTGTTCAGAACAATAACTGAGATACATTTTCCAAAAAGCAATTTGGTAGTTAGCGTGAAGAGCTCTGAAATATGCTTCTCTTCCAGTTCTCAGGAAGCAATTAAATATTTAAACTCCAGTTGAAGTAAAAGATAAACAATGAAACAACAAAATACATACTTTAGGAAATGCTTTAAAAAATTAAGTTACAATCGTATGATAAACTATAATACAACTATTAAATCATATAATTAAAGAATGTTCGGTTATATGGGGAAATGCTCATGATATGAGTGACCAATGTTGATCCCAGTATTATACGTGCATAGGATGTTGATAACTTAAATATTCTATGTTTTCATAGAGATAAAAGGAAACAATACTCTAAAACTTTAATATTTTTCTCTGGGTTGCAAAATTATGGCAGGATTTTGTTTTCTTCTTTATACTTTTCGGTGTCTTCCACTATTTCTAACATAAACATGCATTCCTTTAATAGTAGAAAAGCATAAAAAGTAATTCCAAAGTATTGGACACCTTCCTAGTTGAAAAAAAAACAATCAAAATTCAGAAAGGAAAAGAAAACCAACCAATTTCTAACAGAGCCTCCTTTAACTTGTCACGCTTTTAACAATATCTTTGATGTTCTATTTCACGGCTACCTTTTAAGTCACCTATCAAGAGGGGATGATTTTTTTTTTAACTGCAAAAAAAAAAAAAAGTTCACCTATGCCCTTTCCCCACCAATTAAGCCCCGGTCTCTCAGCTGCCAACATTTTACCCCCAGGAGCCCTCTTCTCACCATCATCAACTCTTCCTCCACTCAGAGGAGTTCCTGCTTTAAGGAGCTGTTTCCCATAAAATTCTATGAGAACAAAGTTTTTGCCACTTGGAAAAATCAAAACGTACCCGGAGATGACAGAGGACATTTCTCCTGGAGGCATGATTACAAATATATGGCATTAACAAAAGCAAGTATGAACCCAGTGTTTTGTTTTGGATCGTTTCATCTTGTTTTATTAAACAAAGAGGTATAAAACTGCCATAAGCATTTGGAGGACTAGAGGTAATATTTCAAAATAGTTTGAGGAAACCATTACTCCCCTTCCCAAGATTCCTAACCGCGCCCTCAAGATCTCTGGTGGTTCACTCATCTCCCTCCCATCCACCCTGGCCCATGCCTAAGGATTTTTTCTTTGTTTTCAAAACAGTTTGCTAATTAGCCCACACGGTTTGAAGCAAGAGTGAGAGGAAAAAAATGTGAATCAGTCTTGACCGGATTTTTGGATTTTTCCGTATCTCGTTTTCTTAATATGCAGAAGGTATCTCACCAGGCAAGCAGAATTGTAAAGACCAGTGGATGCCCCAGTTTTAGGATTTCCATAGTTTTCTAACACAGATAGGAGCCTTCTATATGTGTTGCCAGGAGACACTGACAGTATTCTCTCCCAGGAAAATTGTATGCCAAATAAAATGTAAGAAGAATGCCTTTGCTCGAGACATAATTCTTATCGGGACAACAGAGGGTTTAATCATTAACTATACCCACAGAGGTGAAAGTGCTTTTAAAACTGGAAAATTTCAACACCTCAATTATAAGAAAGGTAAAATTAGATTAGACTTGCTGTCAACGCCTTCCTAAAAAAAGCACAGTTATCTAATCACATTTTAAAGGTTGACAGGTGTTTCACCGTCATCAATTTTTAGCAATACCTGAACTCCCTTCACGGTGTCCAACAGAAGACAGCAAACCAATAAAAAAGTTATTCATTAGTCAAAACCTTCATCAGTTTCCTGGTAAAAAGGACAGAGCTAACACCGAAAAAAAAAGCCATTAAGCTAAAGAAAGACACAGCCAGGTAAAGTGGTCAGGGGTAAAATGACCCCAGTTCTGACAGGAGAGGGCAGGCGACCACATTTCTGCCAAGAAAGAAAATGTTGAGTTTAGCACACCCTTACATGCTTCATTCAACAGGGATCGTTAAGTACCTGTTGACAGGTTAATATGTTCCAAGCATATGTTAGACTGGGGATGCACAGGTGAGGAAGAGGACCCTGGTCCCTCCCTCACAGCGCCCCCCCGCCGCCCCCATTCCCAGCTTCACAAAAATGCTAGAACTAATGATTTAATTCCAATTATGTGCAAGTCTTCGGAGCACTAGAGACCAGCATGTTCTGGTTGCAAGTGGAGAGCCACTCAGGTCCCCTCCAGTGAGAGGAGCTGTAAAGTCATCCTCAGAAGTAAGGAAATACACCTGCAGCGGTGTGAGCCTCACCGTGTGCCATTCCAGCTCAAAGTCAGCAGTCCTCTAGCACCTCCCCCCTCCGAAGGGGAGTCTACCACTCAAGACTTGCCTTCTTTCTCCACGTGGAGTTTTTCCTGCTGCTTTTGCCATCCACTGGTGCAGGCGTTCTGCCCTCGTCTCTACTGTGGACATCTGCCTTGCTACTGCTTTTTCTGTCTCAAGGCTTCTGTTTATGACCTCCTTTTTCTCTCTGAAGTCCATCACGACTCTACCATTTATGTCTCTACGTCTGAGGTCTGGATCTTCCATTCAGAGTCCCTAAGGGAGCGATCTGATTGGTTCCATTAGTCACTCTCCATTACGCAGTATCCCAATTAGGTGAAGTTCCCATGCAAGGCCATTTCATAAGATGCTGACCAGCCTAAAGAGGCTGCTTTTGACTCAAGGGCTGACCCCTGATCCAGTCAGCTTGTAGCCATAATGATGGGGTCCCCTGATTCAAAACATGGCAACCTACATCTTAAGAAACCATTTGTGGTCTCTTTCCTCCTAAGGCATTTACAGGCGCAGGAGACACTCAAAGTATCACCAAGAACCCAAAACAGACACTAAGGCTTGATTTAACATTAATTCCATATTTGCTGTTGTTTGAATATAGCATCGCCATTTCTATTTTTTTTTTTTTTTGGTACGCTGGCCTCTCACTGTTGTGGCCTCTCCCGTTGCGGAGCACAGGCTCCGGACGCGCAGGCTCAGCGGCCATGGCTCACGGGCCCAGCCGCTCCGCGGCACGTGGGATCTTCCCGGACCGGGGCACGAACCCGTGTTCCCCGCATCGGCAGGCGGACTCTCAACCACTGCGCCACCAGGGAAGCCCAACATGGCCATTTCTTAAATGCTTTAGCACCAAGTCCCTCAGTGCCCCACAGAGGCATTGCCATTCAATCCCACACTCTTTCCGATTAAGCACACTGACACCCGAGAACCTTTCTCAGCACCGCGCCTGAGTTGAAAATTCTGATTTGGCACATGGGATGAAATTGATTTGCCATCCCCCTGTCTATAGGATGAAGTCCAAGTTCTGCAGGAAGCCACACTAAGGGTTTAGCCTGAAACTCTGGCTCTAGCTCAACACTCTATCCAATATAACCTCACCAGTTTCCTTACACAACGTGTGCTGGATATTCTCCATTCGTCCTTCCAGATCCACTCTCCATGTTTCTCCAGGGAGGCCGACCTTCTCGGATTGCATCAGCCCAAGCTCCCTGGCTTCTGGTTGAATTTGGACGAGGAGAGGTATTGGCAGGATATGAGAGGGCACACAGAGAAGAAGTGTGAGATGTATTTCCCCCTCTCCTCCCGCCTGGCTGTGGCTCCTTCTCTACTAAAGGCCTCAGCTCCAGTCAGGGGCCTCTCTCTGACAGCTAAGCTCTCCTTGGGTCTGGGGTTACCAGACGCTATCCTCTCCCCTTGCCTTTCTAGGCTGAAGTTGCCTGTTCCAGGACACTTCATCCTCCCGTGCTGATTTTTTTCCAGCCCTGCCTACATCTTTGTAAATGATCCCATCTTTGAACTCCCTTCAATTACCCACCCCCTTTTAAAAAATTTTAAATAGACTTTTATTTTTTTAGAACAGTTTTCAATTTACAGAAAAATGTATTTTCTTCTATTTATTTATTTATTTATTTTTGGCCAGGCTGCATGGCTTGTGGGATCTCAGTTCCCCCGACTGGGGATTGAACCTGTGCCCCTTGCAGTGCAAGTGAGGAGTCCTAAGCACTGACTAACCTTGAGTCCTAACGCTGGACTGCCAGGGAATTCCCAATTTAGAGAGAAATTTAGAACATAGTATAGAGAGTTCCCACATATTCCACATTCTTCCCATATACTCGGCAGCCCGTTTCCTGATCTTTAACGTCCTATTAGTATGATTCACTGGTTACAATACTAACGGGTTATTTTTAACCAAGGTCCATATTCTTTTCAGACTTCCTTAGTTTTTACTGAATGTCCTTTTTTTCTGTTCTAGGGGCCCATCCAGGACTCCACAATTACACTTAGTAGTCATATCTCCTTAGGTTCCTCTTGGCTGTGACAGTTCCTCAGACTTTCCTCGTGATTGATGACCTTGACAGTGTTGAAGAGTACAGGTTTTTTGTAGAACGCCCCTCAAATGGGATTTGTCTGATTTCTTTCTCATGATTAGAATAAGGGTTTGGGTTTGGGGGAAGAAGACCACAGAGGTGAAGTGACATTTTCAACATGTGTCAAGAGTATATCGTTTCAACACAAACCAAGAACACATCCATCATCATGACTTATCACTGATGACGTCAGCCTTGATCACCTGGCTGAGGTAGTGTCCATCAGGTTCCTACATTGTAAAATGTAGGGGCTCTTTCCATATTGTACTCTTTAGAAGGAAGTCACTGTGTGCAGCTCACACTTCAGGAGAGGGAAGTTATGCTTTCTCTCCCTGAAGTAGAGTAGAACCTACGTTATATCGTTTTTTCTTTCTTCTCTTTTTCTTTGGTAAATTGAGGTAAAATATTCATAACACAGAATTTGCCACTTTAACCCTTTTTAAGGGTTTCAATGACCCCTTATCAGTAGGCCATCTGTCTCCTGCTGGGACTCTTATGATACCCAAGTTGAACTTGTCACTATTCATCAAAAATAATAACGTGTCTTTATGTTTTATTACATGAGATTTCCATGTAAAGAAAAGAGATTCTCACATTTTCATCTACTTGCCTCGTACTTGACTCAAGATGTCATGGGCTCCCCTAGGGATCACCATTGCTCCTGCTACTGTCTCCCTGATCACGTATTTCTTCTTCTATACTCTAGCACTGGTTGCATTGCACCATTTTCTTGGTGGCTTTCCCAGGGCAGGAACTAAATCTTATTTATCTTTGTATCTTTAAGGCTGAGGACGGTCTCAGAAACCCAGTAGCTGATCAATAAATGTTAGCTGGAAATAAAGGAAGCAAAGATGAGATAGAAGCAGAAGTGGCTTATTTTCTCCAAAGATTAAAGAGAATGTTAATACCTAAGATTGGTGAGGGTATAGGAAAACCTGCACTCCTAGTTACGTATCCCTCCACCCTTTCTGTGGGACAAGTTGGTAATACCTATAAAAAGCCAACATACAGGCATATTTCTACACAGCAATTACAAGTCTGGAAATTTAAATTAAGAAAGCAATCAAAGACTGACATCAGTCTTGGCCATGATTTTTGGATTTGACACCCAAAGTCGAGGCAGCGAAAGCAAAAATAAACAAGCTGGACTACATCAAACTAAAAGCCTTCTTCACAGCAAAGGAAATTCATCAATAAAATGAAAAGGCAACCTAACTAAATGAGAGAAAATAATTGCAAATCATATATCTGATAAGAGAGGTTAATTTCAAAAATATATTAAGAATACAACTCAAGAGCGAAAAACCGAACAACCCAATTTAAAAATAGGCAGAGGGGGCTTCCCTGGTGGCACAGTGGTTGAGAGTCCGCCTGCCGATGCAGGGGACATGGGTTCGTGCCCCGGTCCGGGAAGATCCCACATGCCGCGGAGCGGCTGGGCCCGTGAGCCATGGCTGCTGAGCCTGCGCGTCCGGAGCCTGTGCTCCGCCACGGGAGAGGCCACAACAGTGAGAGGCCCGCGTACCGCAAAAAAAAAAAAAAAAATCAGGTTGAACATTTACCGAGTGATTATCTTTGGGCAGTGGTATAATGGGCATGGATTTAACTTTTTCTTTGTATTTTTTCCAAGTTTTCTCATCTGAACAATATCTGCAACTAGAAAAAGATCAAATGTACCTTTTCAAAGTGGCTTATTTTGTCATTTCCTACCTGAGCACCCATCTGAAGATAATCAACACTTGAAGACTGATCTGTCGGCCAGTTTAGATATAATCAAGCCCAGACATCCACAGCCACCATGACCTCTGCTTCCAGCCATCACCACCTTGTCCTGAACACACTAAGGTGGTGGATCCCAGGGGAAGAGAATTCAGAGCTTCCCCCTTCTGTTTGCCAGCTTCTCTGGGGTCCCACTTCTGACCTGGATCCTGGACATGGGTTTTTTTGTTTGTTTTGTTTTTAAAGCCCCTCTAACTGACTGTAATGTACAGCCACAGTTGGAAACCCACGGTTCTATTCTACTCTGCTCACTTTGCAGGTGGGACAACAGAGGCCCAGAGAAGTTCAGAATGATCCCAGGGCAGACAGACCTAGATCCTGGTCTTTTGATTCCTGGTCCTTTGCACTTAAGCAAACCCATAAAATCAAGGGTGGGGTTTTGTAGATTGACAGACTTGGAGCACCCCAAATGTTTCAAGAGGAAAACGGGGAGTGCAAAAAGACTTCTAAAAATAACCTAATTTTGATCCCTTCCCCAATCCAAGTTTAGAACTATGTCTGAGCAAATAGTTATCCAAAAGTATTTATTGAGCACAGTACAGTTTGGAAAGATTAACCACGGTCTAACATAACAATGGGAAAGGCACTACAAAATCTAACTTAATGCAATGGTGTTGAGTGAGCGAAGATAACAGAAATCAAAATACCATTGTATTCAAGGTTGGCTTTATCCCAGAACAAATAAACATAATTCCGAGACCGGCCTCTGCCCTCCTAGCTGGGTCCTAGGACCCCTGTCTCTTTCTCCTGGTGACTGCCAAGAACGTCCTCCTCTGGTTACCCTTGCAAACCAGTTACACTTGTAAACCAAAAGCAATAGTTTCTCTTTCCATCCAGTCTCTACCCTGCCCCCAACCAGTCCTAACACCTCACACCTTCCCAATGAGACAGATAGAATGAAGCCTCGGATTGTTTCCCTGGAAGGTGTGCACGGTAGAAAAAAGTTTAGACTTAAGTCACCGATCTGACCGTGTGATATCTGGAAAGCCCTCAACAAAGCATTCAACTCTTTAGGACGCAAACCTTTTCTGTCTGTGACATGCATGGCTACTGGGAAATCTACGAGGGCCAGTCTGATTTATTCAATGACAGCTTTGTGCAAGCCCAGCCCAGACCTGGTCTGTAAACGTGTAGTTAATCTTGAAGCTAGTGGCGTGTGGTGTTACAAGAATGTGTAATGGAAGCCCTCACTTAGTCATTTCCCTACTTGTCCCTGCTTTAAGCAGTACAAGAAATACAGAAAACATGGGAGGTGAGAAAGATTAGATTTGTTGCAATCTAAGAACAACTTCGATTGTTGAAGAAAACAACTTCACTATTGTTTGAAGCGTCTTAAATCAATACCCTGGTGCTGCCTGACTTCTAAGTTATGTGGAAAAATTTGATTTTCAATATTCACGCTTCAGTTTTTAAAAATCCTCAATTTCTTACCTTGAATTCTTAGCTCCCTCTTTTTCACGATATAGTGAGTGAAGGGTGTTAGATGGGAAGGGGGAAACCCCACCATTGGCCTCACCGAATGCCCGGGTTGTTCAAGCAGCAAGACACGTCTCTGCAAGAATATCTGCTTGTTTTGCTTTTAAAGCGCAATTTTATATTGCCATCCACACTCACTAGTTTACAAAATTCACTGAGCTCCCACATGCCGGGCCATGAGGAGAAAATACTGAGCAAGCTAGACAAGTTGCGTGCATTCTTAGAGCTTATCATTCACTGGAAGAGGCGGCCAATAATCAGATATCTGCACAAAGGTGTGCCTGCACAATGTGATAACTGCTGTGAAGAAACACAGGAGCAAAGAGAACCCATAAAAGGAGGAGGGAGACTGGAAGGTGAGTGAAAGTGTCTCCTGAGGAATTGACCTTTGAAACTGAAGGATGAATGGGAGTTTATTTAGAGAAAGAAGGACAGGGAGCTCAGGGAGGCACAGGCCACAGGCCAGGCAAAGGCCAGAGGCCAAGGGGAAGAGTAGCTGTTGGAGAGAAGTTTTGTCAGCTGTCCCCTTAAGGTCTTATCAATTATACGGGGCAGGTATGCAATTGTTTTCTTTTGGCAACTCCACCTGTACTTGCAAAGTATTAATCTTTCCAAGTCACTTGACACCAACCCACCTTTAAAAACATTAACCCATTATTTATCAGGTGCTCTCATTTTTTCCCCATCACACACCAATGTGGTGATTTCTTATCGTGAATTTTTAGCTCTCTTACTTTTACATGATCGATAGTAAGTGAGGTCGTGTGTAGGATGGAAAGGGGGCGACCCTTCCGTTTGGTTCACTGAATGATCAGGGTCTTCACGTGGCAAGATAACACCTCTCTACAAGAAAATCTGCTCATCTCGCTTTTAAAGGGCAAGATGGTCCTTTTCCAGAATTGAAAGTTACATGACTAAGGGTAATGTTTAAAACAGTTTGAGAAACACTAAGGGGAAAATGCGCTCTTCGCCAGCTTCCTGAATTAGGGAGACAGAGTAGACCCTTGAGGAGAGAGCAACAGAGAGCTGCCCGTGCATCTGCCTGTGGGTATAAAGTGTGTGTGCACAGAAAACGCCAAACAGCATTTCAGGATGGAGACTGGTTCTTATTCCTTCCCTCTGCCCCATTTTAAAGACAACGCGAGAGGAAAGGGGAAGGGGAAAGGGGGCTCTCAAACTCATCTAAAAGTTACTGGGTGTCATGGGGACAGAGAATGAACAACAAGAGATGGAAAAAAAAAATACTACGCAGGAAGATTTCTCTGGACTGGAACCCACCCCCCAGCCTCTAAATAAATCCTACAATTTAATGCCCATAATATTCCATCGCACATGGAAGCCAGGTTCTTCATAATTCCTCAGTTACTAGATCTAGAAATCTACACATAAAGGCCATCCTGCTGTCACCAAAACTTTTAGGAAGAAAAATACGCGGTTTCCTCCACCACCCCCGCCAAGAGTTGTAATTAATACATTGTTTCAGTTTTCATTTGCCACACTTTCTACCTCCCCTCCCCAGAAGGGCAGCTTCTGTGGCGGCCCAGGGCATCTCATAGCTGCAGGGAGCCCTCCCTCCCAGAGGGCAGCCCTGCGCCCCGGCAGACAGCAGCCCGGGCACATTAGCATCTGCAGCCTGTCTGGGCCCTCCCCTCTGGAGTCCCTGTGCACTGCGACGACGCGCTGGCTTCCCAAAGCCGCAGTGGATTGTGTAACCACACTGTGAACGCCTAGAGGACAGCGTGGTTAGCTTCACTCCTGACAGCGTCTGTTAAAAGTCACTGGTGCCAGTTAAGAGACCCACCAGGCAGGAGGGACCCTAAGACTCTGGGGGAAGGAGAGAGCGAAGCGCTGTCTGGACGACATCACTGGAGGTAGGGGGTGGGCTTTATAAATCTCTCCAGCAGCAATATTTAAACCCGAAATTCTGTCCTTAGAGCTGGCGTTGCAGGACGGTGAAGGGCGCGCTGAGCCCCGCTCCACGCCTTTAGTGCGGATCAAAGAAAGGGGGATGGGCGGAAACTCAGAATCCTGGGGGGAGTAGTCAGAATTTCTCCTCAGGGAAGCCTCTTGTGAAAATGCCAAGGACGTCTCCGCTCCTCTTTTCAATTATGTAACTCTTACACATTTGGGAGAATACGCATGAACATAAATTTAATTACTTATGAAACTAGAAATTCTCCAAATAGGCTGCATTTAAAGCTCTGGGGGCTTCTGAAGTCTTACTAGACCTGGTTGCCACCTGGCAGCGTTAGAGGATGTCATCCTAGGGATTGGACTCCCACCCACCCCTCCCTGGTACCCACAGCGCGGGCAGCCGGGTCGCCGCTAGGGTATGGGGCCCTCTCGGCACGGCAGGATCGGCGCGCACCCACCGCCGCGTCGCCAGGACCAGCAAGTCCGCAGGCGGCGGGGCGAGCTGTCCCCTCCCCCCACCACTGCGAACACCTGGCCCGCGGTTACCTGCGGGACCGCGACTCTCCGCAGCCCACTGGCCGGCTCCTCGGCGCCCCTGCCTTTGGCTGCGGGGAGATGCCCGAGCCCGGGCGCCCGCGCCGCGCCCTCCGCGGGGCCAGCACAGGGCTCGCCGGGGCCTTCATCCGGCGCGGGGAAGAGCCCGCAGCGGCGCTGGAAGCGGGCGACGAGCTGGGAATCCTGCAGGCTCCAGAGCAGCTCGGCCATGGTGATCCCGGGGCCGCCGCCGCCACCACCACCCGGTGCCCCCCGCTCGCACCGTCCCTCCTGCCTTCGCCCTCGCCGGGCCGGGCGCTCGGGGTGGCGGGCGGGGCCCGGGGCGCCAGCCAACAGGTGCGCCGCTCGGGTCCTAGCGCCCGCCCCGCGTACGCGGACGTCCAGGTGTTCGCCTTCACCTTGCGCCAGGCACGTCCGCCCTCCTTTCCTTCCCGGCGGGCCCGGGCGGGCTCGGGCGATCCCCGGCGTCCGGCCCGCTCGGAACTGGGCGAAAGGGTACAGGTGTCTACACCGCGCCTCTCTGCGCCCGAGCGCGCCTCCTCCACCCCTCCCGGCTGGTGCAGAAGTGCTACCTAATGGGGAGCGGCCGAGCACGTGTGGGCCTGCGTGAGTCCATCCTGGCGTGCGCCGGCTGATCGCTTAGTGACCTTCCTTTCACTTTTGAGCTCAAGGGGAGGTCTGATTTCCCCTCCAGCTCCCCGCATCCCGCCTGTAGTCCTGCCTTTGCCCACCTCCGGCAGGTAGAGGGAGCCCCCCTAGGGAAGATTCCCAAGTTCTTACCAAACTCTGCGTGATGCAACGTCTCCCCACGGGCCCAAACTTCCTTGACCTTGCTCCACCGAGGAGGTTCGAAGTGGATCCTGAGTCATCCTCTGCGTCCCTACCCTTGCCCTTGTGATTTGGCAACTGGGGAACACTTTGAGGCAGGTGGAAAGGAAAATTGATTCTTTCTTGGCTTTCCGCATTAAGAAAGATGGTGGTTGCCCCTCTCCTACTTCTTTTTTCCGCTCTGCCTCTAGACCTTTAGACCCGAAGAGAACAAGGTGTTGAAGGACCGCGAGGAGGTTGACTTCTCCCCACACCTGCACCTGCTTTAGGGATCTCAGCAGAACAGCAAAGAAAACATCCTGCTGGTCGACCTTGGTTTTCCCTCCTCCCTCCTGAATCTTCTAGCGGCACGGCACTTCCTCACAGGGAGTGAAAGGCAACAGTCAAATTAGGCCCAGATGACCTGCTTGCAACGAAAGTGCAACTCAATCCTTCTGTCTTCAGTCTGCAGCTGAAGGCTGAGCATTTCCTGGTGGCCCAGGGTAAGTCCTGCCAAGTATTTGGTTGCACAAATGACTATGGAGGAACACCTGCCACGACCTTGTTTATCCAGATGTCAATTCAGGTCTTTGGGATGTAGCTTTCAAGGATGACTGGTCTCCCTCATGCCTGAGTTTCCTCTCTCCTTCCCAGTCCTGTCTGGTGAGCAAAATCAAGGTGGCTGAGAGAGCAATGAAACTATTGGGAAATACCGTTCCCCACTTAACTCACAGAAGAAGTACAGAGCTGCCGTCACAATCCAGCTGTGTCACACACAGAGATGTTCAATCCTAGAAGCAGAAGGCTTCTCTCCTCAATGTTGCTGTCATTTACAGTCACTGGGACCAAACCCTGTGGTTTAGTTTGTTGTTGTTTTTGTGGTTTAGTTTTAACAGCTGGAATTGTAGTGGTTTCGGACCTGTTCTTTTTTTTTTTTTAATTTTTTTTATTTATTTATTTTTTGGCTGCGTTGGGTCTTCGCTGCTGCGCAGGGTCTTTTCTCTAGCTGTGGCGAGCGGGGTCTACTTTTCCTTGCTGTGTGCGGCCTTCTCATTGTAGTGGCTTCTCTTGTTGCAGAGCAGGGGCTCTAGGCACGTGGGCTTCAGTAGCTGTGGATCGCGGGCTCTAGAGCGCAGGCTCAGTAGTTGTGGCGCACGGGCTTAGTTGCTCCGCGGCATGTGGGATCTTCCCAGACCAGGGATCGAACCCATGTCCCCTGCACTGGCAGGCAGATTCTTAACCACTGCACCACCGGGGAAGTTCCAGACCTGTTCTTTGTATGTGTTAAAAGAAATATGTTCCCCATGAAGACACTTGAGTGATGTTATCTCCCAAATTCGATGCTTTGATTTTCCTTTCTCCCAATTAGGAAAAAGAGGCAAAGCCAAACATGGCACATGGAGCATAAGGCCAAAAATCACATATTCAGACAATGCATTATATCCCCTTGGGGACCAGGTACTGCCTGCAGCTTCCAGTGGCTTGTGATGTCACAGTGTGCCTCACTTTCCTCCTGTGATGAGATGAGAATCCTCACTTCTTGTCTTTCTTATATGGCTGGGGTGGCCGTGCTTGGCTTGTGGCAGTATTACTCCAATCTCCTCCTCTGTTGTCACAGGGCATTCGCCCTGCATGACTCTCTGTGCTCAAATTTCCCTCTTCTTATAGGGACACTAGTCACTGGATGAGGCCTCATCTTAACATGATTACATCTGCAAAAAGGCCACAGTCACAGGTTCTGGGTGCACATGAATTTGGAGGGAATGCTTCTCAACCCAGTAAAGTACTTTCTCAGTGCCAGGCATGTGCTCAGTACTTTCATGCCATAACTAATTTAATCACACTTTATCCTCCCAGTGGCCCTCATCCTTCATGTATTTGACAATTGTGCATTTACTAGTGTCAGACACTCTTCTAGGCCTGGGGATACGTCAGTGAAAACACCAGAGGCCCTAGATCATGGAACTTATATTTTAGTGGGGGGACAGCTCATTTAAAAAATCAAATAAATCTGTACTTTTAGGAAGCGACAAATGCCATGGAGAGGAGCAAGGTGGGTGGGGTAGGGGGAAGACCTGTAGGTAAGTTGGTTACCTCCAAAAGGAGGATATTTGTGCAGAGACCTGAAAAAAAAAAAGAAGCACCCCCCCCCCAATCCAGATCAGGAGAAACAGCATTCCGGACAGAGGAAGCTGCAGTAGCAAAGGCAGCCCAAGCTCAGCAGTGTCGGAGGAACCACCAGGAGGCCAGCCTGGCAGGGGAGGCTTGAGTGCAGGGATTGACTTGGGAGAGGTGGGACCAAGGAGGGCCATTTAGGCTGTAATAAGGAGTAATGCTCCCAGCTCAGAGGTAGGAAACTTGCCCACAGCCACACAACTAAGTGGCAGAAGGAGGATTCAACTCAGGTCTTTGTGACTCTAAAACATATTCTTTCCATTACTAAATCACATTCTAGCCCTAGAATTTATCTTTACTCTTTACTCTTGTACTGAAAAGTATTCCCAGTGTGTCATGAGTGCTCAGTAAACACTTAGTGAATGTTGTTCTAGACTAAGAGCACCCCTCACAGTTTCTAGAGCTTTGGGAGTTTAGGACTCATTTGCAAATTTTTGCCTGTAAATTCTACAACCCCCAGAGGCAAGTCGTTTTATCTCTTTTTGTAGAGGAGAAAACTGAGACTCTGAGATGTGAAGTAATTTTTCCCAAAGTTACAAAATGTATTACATTCTCTTTTCAGGGTCTGCCATCTCACACTGCTCTTATGGGAGGATCTCCTTCCTCCTTCACCCACTCTCTTCCCAGGGGATGGGAAAGGAATGGGAGAGGAGATTGGCAGCCATCGTTTGAGCCATATGACCTGGCCCCCGGTCAGAGCTAATTGGCCCTGGGCTGGACACCACTTGACCAAACTTGAGATCATCAAACGCTTTCTCTTTGGGCATTTGGATTCACAGACCCCAGTTTGTATCTGTTGAACTAAGGAGAAGAAAATTCACAAACTGGAGACCACACCATGGGGCAGGCAAGTGGTCTTACTGCTGAGTGCTCACAAGGGAGAAGTAAAGCAGACACACAGAGAAGTTAGGAAACGCAAGCAATTGATCCTGAGAGACAGCTCCGCGGTGCCTCGTTCCAGCCACAGCGAAGGTCCTCCTAGCCTGGGTTCCCAAACTACCCCCGAATCCTTGGTAACAACGCCCCCATTTCTGTTACTTATGGCCTGAAGAGTCCTAACTCAGCCAGCCAAGAATTGACAGAACACGGAAATGGAGCAGCAACTCCCCACCTTCAAGTCACCATCAAGGGGTTACCAAAGCCCTGCCCACCGCTTGCTGCTGGAGGCTTCTTCTTGCTGCCATGGAAACCGATTCTGACCCCTCACCCCAGCCCATCAGGGTGCTGAAAAGGGCTGCAGAGTCCTGGCTTCCTAAGAGATTCTGGAACACAGTGAATCTATTGCTATTTCACCTCATGGTGAATCAGACTGCTTTCTAGGCTTTGCTGGAAATCTAGTCACTTTCTGTGGGGAAGCCATTCTGAGATCCAAGCTAACTTTTGGCACATAACCCTTTCAAAATTTGCAGACTACTGTATATGTGAATTTGGTTACTGGCAGTCATTTTTTAAAAGGGTAATTTATATCTTTGCATATATGTTACATGAAGTAACCAAAGATTAATAGCCTTAGCAGATTAGAGATACATCATTTGTTGACAAATGGATCAAAACCCCAGGCTCCAAGGACTGTCCAGATCACTGAAATTTTAAAATGTAAAGCATTAAACACAGCTTTTTCTTTCTTCTCCTTAACTAATGAAAAAAAATTTTTCTATTTAGACAGTTTCAATAAATCGTCAAACATAAATTCTTGGGGTGGGGGGAGAACCTTTCAGGCTGGGAGAAATTTCAGGTTAAAACCTCCCTGCTTAACTGAGCTTGGCTTTGCAACATTTCATCCTACAAATGGTTTAAAAGAAAACAGTTACAGGTGATGTTCCTGTAAACAGAGGGACAGAAAGAGGGAAAGCAGTAAGAAGAACGACTGGGAGCCTTGAATTTCTCCTGCAGCGAACAGGCAAGGAATGGTCCAGTCCGCATGCGCTCACAACCATGAGTGTTGGTCCAGTCCGCATGCGCTCACAACCATGAGTGTTGGTCCAGTCCGCATGCGCTCACAACCATGAGTGTTGGTCCAGTCCGCATGCGCTCACAACCATGAGTGTTGGTCCAGTCCGCATGCGCTCACAACCATGAGTGTTGGTCCAGTCCGCATGCGCTCACAACCATGAGTGTTGGTTAAGAGTTTGATTTCAGCCACGACTTCTTGGTTTGAATCCAGTTGAATCAAACCATATGAGACAAAATAGTTTTCCAATGAGTGTTGATGGATTTTGACCACTTTATGAGGAACACTGTAGGGCTTAGCCTGCTCTACCTAACTAAAGAACTTGAGGGAAGGGGGAGATCTCGTGCCAACCAATTTTAAAAGTCAGTCCTCTTTGTTTGGCTTATGCTTTGATAAAACATCAAACATCTACTAGAGAAAAGGGAACCATTTCTTCCAATTCCATCAGGCATGCATTGGGGTTGGTCAAGCTCATATACAGAGAGCCCCAATTTAAGACAAAGAAAATATATTTGACTGTTCACAAGTGGTCTATTAAGAGAGTCATTTTTATTCCTAAAGAATATTCCCTATTAGTAACACTCCTTGTTGAGTCCTTTCCAATAATCAGTTTCCTGGACACTTTTTTTTTTTTTTTTTTTTTGCGGTACACAGCCCTCTCACTGCTGTGGCCTCTCCCTTTGCGGAGCACAGGCTGCAGACGCGCAGGCCCAGCGGCCATGGCTCACGGGCCCAGCCGCTCCGCAGCATGTGGGATCTTCCCAGACCAGGGCACGAACCCATGTCCCCTGCATCGGTAGGCGCACTCTCAACCACTGCGCCACCAGGGAAGCCCCCTGGACACTTTTATAATATGATTCAATTTACAGTTTCAGTTAACATAACACTTTCCAAGACTAGGTTTATTACATAGATCTGGGTAGAACTGTACCACTTAGTTGTCAAAAATTTAAAACCTCATTTACTTCGGAATAAGCTTCCAAATCTAAGTGAAGCATTTGTGGTTATATTTCCTGGGTATATTCAAATTCATGAATCATCTACGAGCTAAAGGTGGATTGGAAAACTTCACAGACATTCATCTCCAATATGCATTGTGTAATAAACAAAGCAAGTCCCAGAATAATGTGGAACACTAGGTATAATATGTTGCTATTTATGTTTAAGATGTTAAAATACACGTTTGTGTGTGTGTGCAGGTACATATATGTGCATACGTGCAAAAGATTTGAAAAAGGTCTGGCGTAAAATCACTCATTAACTAACGGTAGCTACCTCCTGGCATGGGATAGACTTTCAGTTTATCCCATGTGAACTGTTGATGCTCTGAAGTGGCCGTGACTCCAGGAACCCAGCACTCTGATTCAGTGGCCAAGCCACTTTCTTCTGGACTTTCAGTTTATCCCACGGCCACTTCAGAGCATCAACAGGTAGGAGCCCCACACCACCTGCTAGTGCCGGCACAGCTAAAACTGTGGGCCTGGGCTTCCCTGGTGGCGCAGGAGAATCTGCCTGCCAATGCAAGGGACACGGGTTTGATCCCTGGCCCGGGAAGATCCCACGTCGCGGAGCAAGTAAGCCCGTGCGCCACAACTACTGAGCCTGAGCTCTAGAGCCCGCAAGCCACAACTACTGAGCCCATGTGCCACAACTACTGAAGCCTGCATGCCTAGAGCCCATGCTCTGCAACAAGAGAAGCCACGACAATGAGAAGCCTCCACTTGCCACAACTAGAAAGAGCCCGCACTCAGCAATGAAGACCCAACACAGCCATAAATAAATACATAAATAAATAAATTTATAAAAAAAAAAAAAACTGTGGGCCTTTGCTGTGCGAAAGGAAGGAGGACAATTTTAGGGGTTGTTATTCAAGTCAACAAAATTTTACCTTATAAATTCATTTCTTTTCTCTGTTTGATTTTTTTTTTTTTTTAATACTTCTAAGTTCTCTCTTTATCTCCAGCTGGAGGCCTAAAACTTACATTTCCCAAACTCGCTCTTGCTGGTAGAGTTCCAGTTTGGATTCCTCATATGAGAGAGGCTGGTGTGATATTTGAAAGTGAGAGGCAAGCAGAAGCACTTTTGCTCCGCAGTCCTGACAGTCTATTGTGGAGGCTTCTGGACCACAGACATGAGGCCTGGCAGCCTCTGGGGGTCTTGCTGTGAAGCGCCCACTTCCTGTGACTCACCGCAGGATCCCGTGATTCCTTTATTTCCTGATTACCTAAATGCCACTGGCAAATTCCCTAGGTCCCCCATTCTGTTTTTCAATGGCTAATGAGCTTCTAATTTCTCTTTCTTTCTACTTCAGATAATACTGAGAGTAGTGTATTAGTTCTCCAAGGAAACAGAACCAACAGGAGATTATCTATCTGTCTATCATTATCTATCTCTATCTATATATCTATATGTCTATATACAGAGAGGTATATATATATATATTCCAGTGTTGTCCAAGGCCATTTGGTCATTTATATTATTTATATATCTATACCTGGCCATTTATAAATATATCTATATATTTATATTATATTATATGTAAAATTTAAATATATAGATATATAAATATATCTATACGATTTATGTATCTATATCTATTTATATCACAAGATTTATTATAAGGAATTGGCTCATATGATTATGGAGGCTGGAATTCCCCAGATCTGTGGGGAGAGCTGGCAAGCTGGGGACTCAGGACAGCCAGTGGTGTCGTTCCAGTCTGAGTCCAAAGGCCTAAGAACCAGGGGAGGAGATGTAAGTTGGCACTTTACAAGCATTATCTTTAATCATCACAGCAACCAAAAAGTTTGGGAAAAGTTACTATTACCCTATTGGACAGATGAGAAAACTGAGATTTGGAAAGGTTAAATCACTTGCTATAAACTATAGCTTTAATCCATTATTCACTAGCATGATCAACTCACTAGTGGCCTGACCACTGAAGAGCAATCATGTATCTTAGGACATAAAGCAGCTTTTCTTCCACTCACCTGCTGTTGGGGAGAAGTCCCACTTCATCTCCTTACCCAGCAGTCCCCTGTGAAGTTATTAGGAAGGCCAACATCACGTGTTGGACTGGTAAATAACTTGTAGCCCAGAGTAGCACAGAGGAAGGCAGCATCGAACTAGCCATTCTGAAGGGATGTCCGGTTGGATGGCCTGCCCTCCTCCCCAGCTTGTTTCCAACTCCCTCCAGGATGTGGGGCTCTCTGCACATTTGGTGACCCTGCTCTTGGGTTGTTAGCACATTCTCCCAGCATTCTTCAAAAGCCATTGTAACTCCGAGATCTACAAAAACCATAGGAAGGGATTCTGAATCCTTCTTGGTCAGAGTAGATAAAGAAAACAAAAACAACAACAAAACAGGATGTGGTTCAATGCTGAATTGTTCAGCACCAAGTAAATGAAGAGCTGTTTTAATGTTTTAAGGATAGAAAATGGAGAAGAGAAATCAACATAGGCCTTGTCCTCCATGAATAAACAGTGTGTGGGAAGATATAGGCAGATATGGTAATGACTGTAATAGCCAAGCTGGGATCTAGGATGAAGCAATGGGGAAATAAGGGAGGTAGAAATTAATGACAACTGGAGGATCAAAGAAAGCACTAGAGAGGAGGTAGGGTTTGAGAAGACCTATCTGTAGTGGGAAAGACTGTGACAAACAGAGACCATGGAAGGTTATAACAGACAGAAGACAAAAAACATAGCACAAAGAAAAGCAGAAACATAGAACAGTGTGGGTTGAAGTCTGGGAGGGATGTGAAAGGGAAGAATTATGTCAGAGATGGAGGGTGGATATGATAACAATATGGCCAGACCAGGATCTGCAAAGGGCGCTATCAACAGGCTGTATGTGGATGAAACTGAAATAACAAATTACTTTATTCTAGTCAATTGTCCAAATATTTTTCTAATTAGTAAATTCAATTATGAAGTTAGACTAATAAAATTGTGTTAAGTATTAATTTACACAAAAAGATATAGTTATTCAGTCTAGCACAGTTACTAAACTATACGTATTAGGTTAAAAAAATCATGAAAATAAGTTATTGTTTTAAGTTATTTTATGGGCTAGGGTAGGTTTCCAATGTACCGATTAAATTTTTTTTAATTAATTAATGTATTTTATTTTTGGCTGCGTTGGGTCTTTGTTGCTGCACACGGACTTTCTCTAGTAGCGTCGAGCGGAGGCTACTCTTCGTTGTGGTGCGTGGGCTTCTCATTGCAGTGGCTTCTCTTGTTGCGGAGCACAGGCTCTAGGCGTGCAGGCTTCGGTAGTTGTGGCACACGGGCTCAGTAGTTGTGGCTCGCGGGCTCTAGAGCGCAGGCTCAGTAGTTGTGTTGCATGGGCTTAGTTGCTCCGCGACATGTGGGGTCTTCCCGGACCAGGGCTCGAACCCGTGTCTCCTGCATTGGCAGGCGGATTCTTAACCACTGCACCACCAGGGAAGTCCCCGATTAAATATTTTTAAAAAGAAGAATTCCATTGTATGTGGGTCACACAAAGGGGTATTTTTAGTTTAATACAAATAATTATGTGCTTGGTTCATATGATACCATTAAAATGGATTAGGACCCATTTTTTTCTCAGATGATTTTGATCTATGTTCATTTTTTTTTCCCTTCCCCCTATCTATGTTCATTTTAAAATACAAAGGGAAAAGCTTCATTTCAATTAGCTTCATTTTAAAAAGCTTCAACTTTAATTAGACTCACAAAGATTATATAAGTAAATTATCTACCTCAGGTATATTGTTTGGTAAAACTTGTGCTGCTTCAGGAGAGGATGACACCTCTAAAAATGATTATAAGGGGGCTTCCCTGGTGGCGCAGTGGTTGAGAATCTGCCTGTTAATGCAGGGGACACTGGTTCGAGCCCTGGTCCGGGAGGATCCCACATGCCGCAGAGCAACTAGGCCCGTGAGCCACAACTACTGAGCCTGAGCATCTGGAGCCTGTGCTCCGCAACAAGAGAGGCTGCGATAGTGAGAGGCCCGCGCACCGCGATGAAGAGCGGCCCCCGCTTGCCACAACTAGAGAAAGCCCTCACACAGAAATGAAGACCCAACACGGCAAAAATAAATAAATGAATTAAAAATGATCATAAGGGAGAAAAACATGTTTGATGATAGGAACAGAGCTCATATGGCAGCTGGTCAACTAACGGATCCTGTAACCGGCAAAGAGATCAGCTTCTGCAGCTTAAGGAAGAAGCATAATCATGTTGCTAAAAATACACATCAGTGTTTAGTTCTTAGATAACAAATTGGCTGACACAGTACCAAACACATGAAGCTAAGAACATCTTGCAAAATACCTGTGACAAGGTACCCTGGGCCACAGTCATAGTAATACACCACTTTATCTTGGCTGTCAGACCAAATGTTCCCCCATTTGAAGAATGTACACAAAATTATCAGTGTGGCAGTGGAAGAAAACAACTCATGGAAATGTGAGATAATTACTCTGATAATCAAGTAAAGCAGAAGATATTATACATATATCACCAATTTCTATCCTCAAAATAGCTCCTTGTCACAGGGACCATTTGTTTAATATGGTAAGACCAGATTCACCTTATTGCTTCTATAATTCAGGATGAGGAACACTAGATTTTAAGTCAACACATCTTAGTAGCTGTATTACCTAAGTCATGAATCCATTTCAATATCCTGACACTTAGCCTTCTCATCTATAAAATGGGGTTAATAAAACCACAGGATGCTATGGAAATAGAATAAGAATAACAGTAAGATAAAAAAACAGAGGCTGGCAGAAATTATGCTCATCCTTTTTGTCTTGAATCCAAACTGAGTTGAAAATAAAATGAGGAATTCAACCTAATTGGTTGACTAGATTCTAGGGACTGATTCACAGTAAGCAGTTGTCACCCAACATCTCTTCCCTCTATTTTCTCCTTTAGTAATCGAACCCTATTTTTTTTTTTCGAACGCTATTTTGTTCAGTGTGGCAATGAGCTTACTTGAAAGATTACCTTTCTCGGTCTTTCTTTCAGATAAATGTCATCATTGTCAAAGTTCTGGCCAATGGGAAGTATTACATTCTTCTTTATTCCTGCTCCCTGGAATGCAGAGGTGATAGCTGGAGTTCTAACAGCAATTTTGAACCAGGAGGTGACAAAGAAGATAGAAGTTATTCACTGGGGATGACAGGGCAGACAAATATTGCCCAGGTCTCTGTGGACCCTGTGGATCCAGCATACCACAGTCCCAGTCTATGTGTGGATTTCTTTTGCAAGTGAGCATAAACTCTGTGCTTATAAGACACTTTTATGTTGGGTTCTCTATTAAATACAGCTAAATGTAACTCTAACTCTTATGCCAAAATACCAATGTTTACAAAAAAGAACTGCAAATTATTCATTTACAGTGAAAAAATAATTAGAAGTCTTACGGGTCCAGGTAATTGAATACTTAGTATACTCTGTCCTCTAGAAATCTGTCTGGGGAGTAGAGAAAGAAAGTCATGGGGAACTTGCCATACAGTTTTTGTAGCTAGCTACATCAAGTCAGATATATTTTTTTTGGCTGCATTGGGTCTTCGTTGTGGTGCGTGGGCTTCTCATTGTGGTGGCTTCTCTTATTGTGGAGCACAGGCTCTAGGCGCATGGGCTTCAGTAGTTGCAGCACATGGGCTCAGTAGTTGTAGCTCACGGGCTCTAGAGCACAGGCTCAGAAGTTGCTCTGCAGCATGCGGGATCTTCCTGGACCAGGGCTCGAACCCGTGTCCCCTGCATTGGCAGGCGGATTCTCAACCACTGCGCCACCAGGGAAGTCCCCAAGTCAGAGATTTTGAGGACCCAGAATCCACATGGGGACTGACCTGCACTGGGGACCGCATCTCAAGCCCTCTGATCAGAGGATCTTCCCCTGGACAATACTGGGTGAACATGGCCCAATCTCCCTGCTCCCACCACTGGCAGATATTCTCCCTTCTGAAGATACAGTCTTTCTTTAAATGAGTCATCAACATCAACAAGACTCTCGTGAGACCTGCTGCTACTGTTTTTACAGACTGAAGACTGACCTTTTCAGTATCTTTATTATTGTGAATTTAGAACCCACACAAAAGCAGACAGAATAGTGTAGAGAATCCCCTATGTGCCTATCATTCCACCCCAGTGTCACTGCCCCACGGCCAGTGCTGTCCCATCATACCCCCATCTGCTTCCCTCCATCCTGTATTATTTTAAAGCATGTCCCAGACATCATATAATTTCACCTGTGAATATTTCAGAATATCTTTAAAAGATATACGTGTTAGAAGTAACTGCAATCCTACCATCACAAATAATGATAATTCCTGAGGGTCAGATTAAGGTAATTTATTGGGAGGCATTATATGCAGGAAAACATAACCCTAACTCTTATACCAAATACCAATATATATTTTCAAAAATAACAAAGTATTCATTTACAGTGAAAAAAATGATAAATCCCATGTGGCCAGAAACTCAGGGCTACTTCGAGACCCTCTTTCCGTACCTGCCTTCTGCCAAAGATGCTTAGTTTCCCAGCTTCCCGTGCAGCTGTGGGACCCATATGTTTCAATCCTGAGCAATGAGATACACAAGGAAGCCTGCCAAGGTTCTCCTGGAAATGCTTTTGCTCCCTGATGAAAGGAAAGCTGGTGAGGGGCCCTGCTGCTTCTTGGCTGCACTGAACGCAGGTGTGTGAGAATGTGATGCCAGGAACTTGTTTATGCACCTGCTACCAAGGGGGGAAGGTCAAGAGAATCACAGACATGCGTAAACCAAACGTGGTATATCCATAAATGAAATATTGTTTAGCGATGAAAAGGGATGAAGAACTGATTCATGACCAATATGGATGAACCTTGAAAACCTTATGCAGAGTGAAAAGAGCCAGACCCAAAACCTCACATATTATGTGATTCCACTTATATTCAATGTCCGGAACAGGCAAAGTTATAGAGACAGAAAGTAGGTCAGTGGTTGCCTAGGACTGAGGGAGGAGAGGAGACACAAGGAAATGACTGCTAGTGGGCTTCCTTGGGGAGGATGATGAAAATGTTCCAAAATTAGATTATGATGATGGTTGTAGGACTATGTGAATATATTTTAACTAACGAGCTGTACACTTTAAACAGGTGAATTTTATGGTATGTAAATTATATTTCAATAGAGCTGTTTTTAAAAAAGCTTTAAAAAAAGGCGGGGAATCACAGAGACACCAGTCTAGGGCTCTGACATCATTGGGCTGCTGAACCCATGTCAGCAACAGTCTACCTACAAACAGCTTATTTGTGGGGATAAGATAATCCTGGCTTTTTTTTTTTTTTTTTTTTGCGGTACGCGGGCCTCTCACTGTTGTGGCCTCTCCCGTTGCGGAGCACAGGCTCCGGACGCGCAGGCTCAGCGGCCATGGCTCACGGGCCCAGCCGCTCCATGGCATGTGGGATCTTTCCGGACGGGGGCACGAACCCGTGTGCCCTGCATAGGCAGGTGGACTCCCAACCACTGCGCCACCAGGGAAGCCCAGTCCTGGCTTTTAAAAACCACTATTTGTCAGATTTTCTGGCTTACAGTTGAATGTATTCTTAACTAACAGGCTTTAATTTTTCATTCAACTAATATTTATTTAATGCATATTATATTAGGTACTAGAGAAACAAAAGGACCAACATTCATTAAATTCCCACTATATACCAGGCGATTTATATACTTTGTGTCGTCAATGCCTCACAGCAGCCCTGGAAAGAATGGCCTCTCCCTTCAAGGCACATCCAGCCTAGGGACTTGTTTTTCTGCAGTGGACCACCCACCTCATAACCCTCAAGTGGTACAATTTAAAAATGCAAATTCCTGACTTCATCCTAGACTTGCTAAATCAGACCCACTGGAAATAAATCATTGGTTAATACTCTACAAATGTGGTCATACACATACCTGTGCCTCCTGAAACTTTCAACGTAAATCAGAAATCACTGAAATACACAAATATGAATGAAACTTATGACAGCAGAGCAAAAACATCACAAGGACCTTGTGTTAAGAAAATCAGGGTGTTGGGCTTCCCTGGTGGTGCAATGGTTAAGAATCTGTCTGCTAATACAGGGGACACGGGTTCAAGCCCTGGTCCGGGAAGATCCCACATGCCACGGGGCAACTAAGCCTGTGCGCCACAAATACTCAGCCTGCACTCTAGAGCCTGCGAGCCACAACTACTGAGCCCGCGTGCCGCAACTACTGAAGCCCACGCGCCCAGAGCCCGTGCTCCGCAAAAAGAGAAGCCACCGCAATGAGAAGCCTGCGCACTGCAACGAAGAGTAGCCCCCGCTCGCCGCAACTAGAGAAAGCCTGTGCACAGCAACGAAGACCCAACACAGCCAAAAATATAAATAAATAAATAAATAAATTCATTTTAAAAAAAAGAAAATCAGTTGTTAAAAAACACGTGTAAAGCTTAGTCTCTGCACTCATGATGGTGTGGTAGGCAGAATTCTTGGATTGCCCCCAGGATCCCCAGTCACGCCCACCCCCATCGTGTACACACACCTCCAAATTTTTCAATCAAATGCTGGGCTAGGTACTGCTGTGAAGGGATTTTGCAAATCCCTTTTGCAAATCAGTTTACCTTAAGATAGGGAGATTAACCTGGTAGGCCTGGCCAAATCACACGAACCCTTTAAATCAGGGTCTAGAGGAGAGAGACAGAGGAAGTAAGAGGTTTGAAGCAGGAGAGGGATTTGATGTGTGAGAAGGTCTTCGCTGCTGGTTTGAAGATGAAGGAGGCAAGGAATGTGAGTGGCCTCCGGGAGCTGAAAGTAGCTTCTAGCTTATAACCAACAAGTAAATGGGAACCTTGGTCCTACAACTGCAAGGAAGTGAATTCTGCTACAGCCGTGTGAGCTTGAAAAAGGACTCTGAGGTCCAGAAAGGAGTGCAGCCCAGAGAACATCTTGCTCTCCACCCTAAGCAGAGAATTCAGCTCAGCCTCACCCAGACTCCTGACCCATGGGAACTGTGAGATAACAAAATTAATGTTGCTTTGAACTGCTAAGTTTGTGGTAATTTTTATGCAGTAATAAGAAAACTAATGGAGAAGGGAACTTGGGTAAGCTATATTACAGAGGGAGAGTTGGCAAAGTAAGCAACTAATGGAATAGAGAGAGAGTAGGAAGAGCTGGAAATAGTCTTCCTTACAGCAAAGTACTTATTTCCTTTAATTATATACATTTAAGGGGAGTATTAGTAAGGCATACATTTGGCTGCAAATAGTGGAATACGAAACTACTAGTACTGAGTATTGAGTAGTACAAGCAATTTATCTCTCAGAGCTACTGTGATTACTCAGTTATGCTGGCATAAATCCTTTCTATCTTTCTGAATCCCTGCTATTTTAATTTGTCAGCTCTTTGTCATCTTGTGTCATGATCGTAAGATGGGTGCTGGACCTCCAGGCATCACATACTTTCTGGTCAGGAAGAAAGGGATAAGCAAAGGGTATTGCCAGCTGAGTCTGCTCTTTTGCATTGAGAAAACAAAATATTTTCTGAAAGCCCTACTCAGAAGATTCATTTACATTTCAATGGCCACAACTAGATTACATGGCCACCTTAAAGCAATAGTGGCCAAGGGGAATGAGATTAGTATCACTGGTTTAGACCAGTCACAATCCATCCCCTTTCACTGGGGTGGAGATCCCTGTCACCACCTGAGCACATCAAGGTTTTCTTCACGGTAGGGGCAGAGGCAAGAATGGACAGTCGGAGACAACACATGGTGTCTCCCACGGTTGGAAAGAGCATTTCATCATTAACTCAACAAATATTTATTGATCACCTATTAGGGCATGGCCCAGGGTTTACAAATCCGGTGTGTGTGTGTACATGAGCATGTTATGTGTGTGCGGGTGTTTGGTGGGGAGGGGGACACAGGCATGCAAACAATAATTACAGTGAGAAGTGCTGTATTTGCAAAACGAGAATCTCTACTTTTGTTTTTGAACATAATGTACTCATCAGAGATACATTAGCTGAATCCCTAAAACAGGAATAACAGGCCCCAAGAACGCATATATTGATCTGTGCTTTTAAAAAGGAGAAAATGTTTTAATTGGTAGAAAATATATTCACAGTAAACTTCTAAGAGCTATTGAACTAAGTATAGATCAATACCTTGAACTAAATCTGGATGAGAGACATAGCTCTCATTTAAAATGCAGAAGTGTGATGAACCCACAGACGTGCTGTCCTTTCCAAATGAGGTGTTAAAATCCGTCTCTATTTTACGGGAAATGTAACACTGAGCTTTAATATAGTTTACATAAGTCTCAGGTGTTCCACCCATTTAAATAAGCTCCACTTATTTTAAAATACTTGGGTTACATGCATATCTTCTTCCGATATTTAGCCCTTGGTTCACCAACTTCATTCTTGTGAAATGCCTTTACGGAAACAACTTTATTTTCCCAACTATAATTTGATGATATGGAATACGACACTTGAGTTTATTCATATTAGGTAAATTAATTCAGTAATTAGTTATTCTGATGCAAACTAGACTTTAAGCATGATAACCAGTTTTGCACCACGTAATTAACCAGATGGACTTTGCTCTCGCTTTCCAAGCCCCTATGATTTCTTTTCTTTTTTTTTTTTGGTACGCAGGTCTTTCACTGTCGCGGCCTCTCCCGTTGCGGAGCATAGGCTCCGGACGCGCAGGCCCAGCGGCCATGGCTCACGGGCCCAGCCGCTCCGCGGCATGTGGGATCTTCCCGGACCGGGGCACGAACCCGTGTCCCCCGCATCGGCAGGCGTACTCTCAACCACTGCACCACCAGGGGAGCCCCCCCCGCCAAGCCCCTTTGCTTTCTAAAGATGTAATATAAGAGCACTGCTAGTGGACTTCCCTGTTCTATGATGCTTTTTAAAGAGTTCTGGAAAAATAGAACCCTTTATTAAAATAGCTAAGCATAAGCATTGGGTGGCGCTCTGAAGGTCTTACTGATTTTCCACCCCAGCTCCTGCTAACTGCATCATTTTACCCTCTCTCCACTGTGCTAAGCCTTGCCTTACTCTCTAGGCCAAGTCCTGGCCCCAAAGAGAGGAACCAGCATCAAGACTGACTCAGTTCTGCTGTTGGTTCACGTATACCTTTAAAGACTACTTCGCATTAATCACTCATTTGGTTCTGGTGGCCCCATCTCCCAGGGACTGGTCTTCCAAATCCTCATGTTCCTACAGTCTATCCCTGTCTGCAGCTTCTGGCCTTACCAGATGCAGATTCTCCTGAGCATTTGAACTTTCTCTTTTGTAAAAGTAATAACCTGTTTTTTAAGGCTAGGTTTTTGTCCTTAGTAATTCATGCACAGAAAAAAAAAAAAATCCCTTAATTTATGCGACTAGCCCACAACTGCTGGACACTTAGGGTTGTTTCCAGTGTTTACTTTTAGAAACAAGCCTGCAGTGAGCATTGTACTGATTCATCCTCGTGCAGAGCTTCTCTTAAGGTCTCCGGGAAAAGCTCCTGGGAGCGGACTTACTGGGTCAAAGGGTTGTGAGTTTTTAGTTTCGAAAGACATTCCAAAATTATCCTGCAGAGAGATGTCTTCAATTTCAAAGCCACCTAAGAGGATATGAAACTCGTTTCCTACCTGATCAGTGATATTAAGCGTTACTATTATTTAAAATATTTATCTATTTGATAGGTGAAAAAGGCATCTTGTTACTTTAATTTGCTTCTTTATAATCATAAAGGTTTATTGTCCTATTGTAGTTCTCCTGCTATGAACTGCCTAATTATTTTCTTTTGCTCATTTTTTTCCATGTATTTTTTCTTATTTGCTTATGGGGTCTTTGCACAGTCACAAAAACGGCTTTGTCCATAATATGTATGGCATTTTTTTTCCAGTTGTCATTCATTTATCTTTTTACTTTGATGACATCACTTTTGCCATGCAGAGTTTTAAAATTTGATATAGTTGTCTTTAGCAATTTTTTCTTTGTGGAATTAATTTGGATTTTGCAATATGCTTCAAAAGGTCCCCTATACTCCCATGTTATTTAAAAAATATCCATGCACATTTTCTTCCAATACTTTATTTCAATTTTTAAGTTTAATATTGATCCATCTGGAATTTATTTTGGTGTAGGGAATGAAGTAGGGGTTTAGTTCCCGCTTCCCAATTCGGACTTATCTACCACCTTTCTCTATTTCTTGTTATCTGTCAAGAGTGGGGTTTCTATAAACTACTAAAGGCAGAAGATGAGAACACTAGGTTTCAATTAAATAAATGTGTTCAATTTCTCCTTTCTCTTTCTCTATTCCCTTCCCCTCCTCCTCCCTTTTCTTCTCTAATCATTTCCCTCTCTGCGCCCCCTTTCCCTTCCCATCCCCTTCCTCCACTTCCTCCTCTTATCCATCTCACTAGTCATTGTCTGTAAGTAAAAACTGATTTTTGCCTTTATGCTGCAAGTCAATGATTTTCAAGCTGGAGTGGGATTGGAGAAAGCACTTCACCCTTGAAAGACTGTTTATTAGATCTGGGAGAGGGATGGGCATATGTAGATTTAAAATGAGGTAAACAAACAACTATATGCCAGTAAAATGGACAACCTAGAAGAAATGGACAAACTCCCAGAAATGTACAATCTCCCAAGACTGAACCAGGAAGAAATAGAAAATATGAACAGACAAATTACCAGTAATGAAATTGAATCAGTTAAAAAAAACACAAAAAACCCCCAACAAACAAAAGTCAAGAACCAGATGGCTTCACAGGTGAATTCTACCAAACATTTACAAAAGAGTTAACATCTATCCTTCTCAAGCTATTACGAAACATTACAGAGGAAGGAATGCTTCCAAACTCACTCCATGAGGCCAGCATCATCTTGATACTAAAACCAGACAAAGATATCACAAAAAAAGAAAATTATAGTCCAATATCACTAATGAATATGATGCAAAAATCCTCAAAAAAATATTAGCAAACCAAATCCAACAATACATTAAAAGGATCATACACCATGATCAAGTGGAATTATCCCCAGGGATGCAAGGATTTTTTCAATATCCACAAATCAATCAATGTGACACACCACATTAACATATTGAAGAATAAAAACCATATGATCATCTCAATAGATGATCTCAAAAAGCTTTTGACAAAATTCAACACCCATTTATGACAAAAACTCTCCAGAAAGTGGGCACAGAGGGAACATACTTCAACATAATAAAGCCCATGTATGACAGACCCACAGCTAACATCATACTCAATGGTGAAAAGCTAAAACATTTCCTCTAAGATCAGGAACAAGATCAGGATGCCCACTCTCACCACTTTTATTCAACATAGCATTGGAAGTCCTAGCCACAGCAATCAGACAAGGAAATGAAAGAAAAGAAATCCAAATTGGAAAGGAAGAAATAAAACCGTCACTGTTTGCAGATAACATGATACTCTACATAGAAAACCCTAAAGATGCCACTAAAAAACTACTAGAGCTCATCGATGAATTTGGTAAAGTTGCAGGATACAAAATTAATATACAGAAATCAGTTGCATTTCTATACACTAAAACCAAACTATCAGAAAAAAGAAATAAGGAAACAATCCCATTTACCACCACATCAAAAAGAATAAAATACCTAGGAATAAACCTACCTAAGGAGGTAAAAGACCTGTACTCAGAAAACTATAAGATATTGATGAAAGAAATTGAAGATGACACAAACAAATGGGAAGATATACCATGTTTTTGGATTGGAAGAATTAATATTGTGAAAATGGCCATACTTGGCCACACCCAAGGAAATCTACAGATTCAGTGCAATCCCTATCAAAATACCAACGGTGTTTTTCACAGAACTAGAACAAATTATTTTAAAATTTGTATGGAAACACAAAGGAACCTGAATAGCCAAAACAATCTTAAGAAAGAAGAACAAAGCTAAAGGTATCATGCTCTCTGACTTCAGACTATACTACAAAGCTACAATAATCAAAGTAGTATGGTACTGGCACAAAAACAGATCATAGGTCAATGGAACAAAAGAGAGAGTCTAGAAATAAACCCACACACTTATGGTCAATTAATCAATGACAAAGAAGGTAAGAATATACAATGGAGAAAAACGGTCTCTTCAATAAGTGGTGCTGGGAAAACTGGACAGCTACATGTAAAAGAATAAAAGTAGAACATTCTCTAACACCACATACAAAAATAAACTCAAAATGGATTAAAGACCTAAATATAAGACTGGAAACTGTAAAATTCCTAGAAGAAAACATAGATGGAACGCTCTTTGACATAAATTGCAGCAATACTTTTTTTTAGATCTGTCTTCTAAAGCAAAGAAAATAAAAGTAAAAATAAACAAACGGGACCTAATTAAATGTAAAAGCTTTTGCACAGCAAAGGAAACCATCAACAAAATGAAAAACAACCTACTGAATTGGAGAAAATATTTGCAAATGATATGACTGATGAGGGATTAATATCCAACATATATAAGCATCTCCTATAACTCAACACCAAAAAAAAAAACCACAACCCAATTAAAGAAAGGTCTATAAAGAAAAATGTCTATAACTGAATAGACATTTTTCCAAAGAAGACATACAGATGCCCAACAGGCACATGAAAAGATGCTCAACATCATTAATCATCAGAGAAATGCAAATTAAAAGCACAATGATGTATCACTTCACACCTGTCAGAATGGCTATCATCAAAAACACCACAAATATCTAATGTTGGCAAGGATGTGGAGAAAAAAGAACCCTCCTACACTGTTGGTAGGAATTAAATTGATGCAGTCACTGTGGAAAACAGTATGGAGGTTTCTCAAAAAACTAAAAATAGAACTACCATATGACCCAGCAGTTCCACTCCTGCATATATATCCAAAACACCCCACAAAAACAAAAGAACTAATTTGAAAAGATACACACACCTCAATGTTCATAGCAGCATTATTTATAATTGCCAAGATGTGGAAGCAACCTAAGTGTCCGTCAACAGATGAATGGATAAAGAAGATGTGGTATATATACAATGGAATACTACTCAGCTGTAAAAAAAGAATGAAATTTTTGCCATTTGCAACAACATGGATGGACTTGGAGGGTATTATTCTAAGTGAAATAAGTCAGACAGAGAAAGACAAATATTGTATGATATCAGGTATATGTGGAATCTAAAAAATACAAAAAACTAGTGAATGTAACAAAAAGGAAACAGACTCACAGATACAGAGAATGAACTAATGGTTACCAGTGGGGTGAGGTAAGGGGGGGAGGGACAATACAGGAGTAGGGAATTAAGAGGTACAAACTACTATGTATAAAATAAGCTACAAGGATATATTGTACAACATAGGAAATATTGCCAATATTTCATAATAACTATACATGGAATATAATCTTTAAAAATTGTGAATCACTATGTTGTATAACTACATCAACTATACCTCAATTTAAAAAGAAAAACAAAATGATAAAACTATGACCCACTGATTTAATTTGTCTCAGTCATAAACAAAGGAGGGAGGGGAAAAGCTTTATGTTTATAAAAGGTGGATGAGTTTTAGAAGAATCATTGTTTTCTATAATACCTACATCACAATATTTACCTACTTGCTTAATCAAGTTTCAACTGCAATCACATTGTCTGCTTAAACCTGGTTTTTACGTTTTGTCCATTTTAGCAATATCCTTAGTCTCCCTTTTTCCTACCAGCTTTTTTTTTTTTTTCCTGCTTTTAAGGTTTCAAAGTTCTCTATTCTCTTAACAAAACAAGACAAAACAAAAATAAGACTTTTGGGGTTTCCTTGGTGGCGCGGTGGTTAAGAATCCACCTGTCAATGCAGGGGACACGGGTTCAAGCCCTGGTCCAGGAAGATCCCACATGCCGCAGAACAACTAAGCCCGTGCACCACAACTACTGAGCCTGCACTCTAGAGCCCATGAGCCACAACTACTGAGCCCATGAACCACAACTACTGAGCCCGTGAACTACAACTACTGAAGCCTGCACACCTAGAGCCCATGCTCTGCAACAAGAGAAGCCACCACAAAGAGAATACCATGCACTGCAACAGAGCAGCCCCCACTCACTGCAACTAGAGAAAGCCTGCATACAGCAATGAAGACCCAATGTAGCCAAAACTAAATAAATAAATTAATTAATTAAAAAAAAAAAGATTTCTCTGATCCCACTGCCTCTCTGGATATCTTCCCAATTTCTTCTATTGTCTAATTTCTCAAATCAATGCCTATCTTTATTGCTGCCTTTTGAGTCAAACCACTCTCTTCTTAACCATCCTGCAATCTGACTTTGGTATCCACAGCCATATCGAAAGTGTTTTCTTTTTTTCTTAAACAATCTTTACCCCTCTCTCATTTCTGAAATTGTGTTTCATTCCTTGTTTTTTAAGATTTTTTTTTTTTTTTTGCTATCTCATACCCAATTTGTTCTCAGAAGGGAGGAGGAGAGGGAGGTGAGATTTTTGCCCCCAGGGCATCTTTGGCAATGTCTGGAGATATCTGTGCTCATCACAACTGCAAGGGAGTGTACTGACCTTGACCAATTAGAGGCCAAGGATGCTGCTGAACATCCTGCAATGCACAGGATGGGCCCTCACAACAAGGTATCCTACAGTCCAAAATGTCAGCATTGCCAGGGTTGTGAAACCCTGCCATACCCAGTGGTAAAGTGCCTTCAGGGGCATTTGAAAATGTGAGGAACAATAGGCATCATTTTGGTGGTTACAATGACTGAATGACTGAGGAGAGCCATTGGCATTTATCCTGGGAGCTAAGGATGCAAAACATCCTGCAGGGCACTACAGTCTCACGCAAAACACTGCAATCCAGTTGTACCTCTACTTGCCTTCTCTATTTCCTTTATTGTTTTCCCCTCTCACCAACTTATTGTGTTATTCAAGCCCTTAGTTTCTCTCTCTACCTCTGAGAGCTCCTCCTACCTCTTGATTTCCCCCTCCTGTAATCACCTAGCAATGATATTGGTAAGCCTGGATGTCTGTGACAACAACAATATTTTGGCAGTCAAGCTAAAAACTTGGAGCTATCTTTCCACACCTGAAAGATGCCATTTTATTATTTTCTGGCCTTCATTGTTTCTAATGATGTTATCCGTTATTTGTAATTGTGTCCACTGAATATAATGTGTCCTTTTTCTCTGGATGCCTTTAAGATTTGCCTTCATCTTTGGTTTAACTATGATGTGCCTAGGTGTGGATTTCTTTGTATTTATTCTGTTTTATGTTAGTTGAGTTTAGCATCTGTGAATTGGTATCTTTCATCATTTTGGAATGTTCTTGACATTATCTCTTCACACATTTTTTTTGCCCCATTCTGTCTGTCCACTGATTCTGGGAATCAAATTTTATATATATTAAACTATATTATGATATTGTCACAGAGATCTCAGATGCTCTGTTCTTTCACATCCTCCCACTCCCTTTGCATTTCAAAGCTAATTTCTTCCAAAAACACCCTCACAGACACATCCAGAAATTGTGTTGTACTAGCTATCTGGTCAACCCTTACCCCAGTCAAGCTGACACGTAAACCATCACAGCACCACTAGACCCTGAACCATGCATCTTGTGTCTCCAAGACCATCAAATCTGATACTGGATACTGCCTTTGGAAACTCTGTATGGTTGTCCCTGGTGCCTCCCTTCGCCAGAGTGGACTCAGCATAGTACTCAGTTATTCATGCAACAAATATTTACTGAGCATCTACCATATGCCAGGCCTTCTTCTAGGGGCTGTAGAAACACCAATAAGCAACCAAGATGCCTGTCTTTGGAAACATATCTTCTAACTGGGTAACCAAGTTGTCCAGTTTTCCTGGACTCCCCCAGTTTTAGCACTAAAAGTCCCACATCCCAGAAAACCCTTCAGTTCAATGGACATCTAGAGGAAGAACATTTTAGGTAAAGGGAAGAGCAATGACCTTGAGGTGAGTGGGGCCCTCACCTCATGTTATTAGACGGATAGCAAGGACCACTGTGTGGCTATAGTGGATTGAGAGAGATTTAGGCCAGTTAATAACATCTCCAAATTTAAGTTTCTTCATTAGTAATTTGGTAAAAAGAGACAATGTTTTGCTAGTGCCTGGGAAGGATCAAAAGATCAGTGTATTCAATCATACAGAAGGCTCTTTGAAGAGATCAGACATATAACTCAGGGATCCCCTTGGCCACCTCACCAGAAGCCAGGAACAGATTTGGGATTATCCAGGAAGGATCTGTGGAGAAACTTCTTATCTAATGGAGTGCATCTCTGTGAAAGAAGAGCCCCACAATGTTGTTGAGAATGTTATACCATCAGAAACACTGCCAACCTGGACTGAAAGGGGAAGAGAAAGGACAAAATGAAAGAAGGTTGTCACTCCTCCAATTCTACAGTCAGGAAACTGGTTAATAAAACTTCTATCCTAAAAGTATGTGTTACTTTCATGAAAAAGGAAGGATGACCCTAGTGCAGAGCAGTGAGCCCAGAGGGTAGAGTTATTTTTCAGAATGCTGAGGAAATACCCAAGTTGTAACAGTGTTTTAAAAAATGAAAACAAGATATAGATACAGCTTTAAGGTAGAGAAACACTTTCAGCTTTAACTAGAAAAGATAAATTATATTTTATATCATAAAATCTGCAAACCAAAGTTCTCAAATTTGATGATATAGTAATAAATTGTATTTTATTAAAAACACTTTTATTTCTTCCTTTATAGTTCAATGTGTAAAATATTTTTTATCTAAAGCATAAAAAGCTGTCTAGTTAATATTCTACTTTTATTTAATAAACAAAACATTTACTCATTCATTTATTTAATTAAAAGAACACATACTTTTCAGGTTTCAGTGGAGTACTGGTAACTAGTCATCTTTAGTTTAACTGGGTAGGATATAAACCTTGTCTTGTAGGAATGAATACTTCCTGAAACTATGAAGCTGACCCTAGGACCAAGAGAACTAACAAGAAGTCTTGTCCACTTTGGTTATAACCTTAGGCTGAATGATTTTAAAGTAGCTTTAAAATGATTCCTGAGAAATGTTCTGCAAAAGAAGACATCCCAAGCTCTGCCAGAGAAAAGCAGGTAAGAAAACTCTAGTTTTAAATATAATTTTTGGCAGCTGGATCTTATATCAGTTGGTTTTCTTTTAGTTATTATTAGGGACCTCAAAAGCCAACCTAAATAAAAGATGCTAAATTAATTTGAAGTGATTCATGTTTATAATACAAGTATATATAAAGAAACCTGATTGTCTAAGACTGGTATTAACTATGAGGCTGCTTCTCATCCTAGGGAAAATAAAACTAACATCCTCACAAAGAAACTTTTGGAATATGCTACTTAACTCCTCTATAACAGGAAAACTTCTCGATCATTGATAACCTTTGAAAAACCTGAAACAATGTGTTATTCCAACTCACACTATTACCAGCCAAAGGGAAGAGGCTTAGGCCTTATGCTATACAAAATATGTTAACAAGGAAGAGAAGTACAATGAAAATAAAGAAATCCAAGTACACTTTCCAAGGACTAAAATATAACCTCTCCAAAAGATGGAAAGGATTTCTCCATCTCATGGAAAGGCAGTGGTCCGTGACACTGCCTACTTTGTGGGGTTGAGGAAATAACTCTATGTTTATTTTAATGTACCGTGTAATCTGGCTCATTTCCCATATTGTTCTGTGATCTTAACTGTGCAATTCAAAAGAAAAGTTGGGCCAGTGTTTCAAATGTCATCTTGATACAACCTTTCCCATTTCCAAGCTCAGTTCAGTAATTTGCTTTTCTTTTTTTCCCCTTATTGCTTTTATAAAGTTGAGCCAATGATAATAAAATCAGTAGAAAAGAATGACAATATAAGAAATAAGTTACCACAGTACACAAAGAGTTCCTTAGAGTTGGAAAGCAGATTCCTGGTCTTTAAAAGCGTGCTTTCCAGTATGCTTACATGACTGGTATTTTACTTGGATTATTTTTTGTTGGTAAATGTTTCACTTTCGATTACTTCTGCTTTTATTCTGTTTCTCCCTAAACTGCCCAGACATTTTGCACCCCTCTAGTATTTGGTTGGGGTTCATTCTGTCTCCCTCCCTCTCCCAACCCCCATAGTGGCTTCTATTGTAAAGTCTCTGGTATCAAGCTTACAGTTGACACTGTTCTGGCTTTAACAGAAGGTCATTTTCAACAAAGGAATTCTGGCTTGTTTGTGTATAATACAGCTCTGCTTAGCTACATGCCAGGTTGACAAGACTAGCATGACGCCTCCTAGCTGCATTATGCTCTGTTCAGTACTATATAAGTCTTAGCGGAAGGACACCCCACAACTAAAAGTGACTTCTAGGCGCAACGTTTATCTCCAACTAGGAGTGACTTTAGCTAGGGAGAACTAAGGTGATTTCTAATGTCCTCTACTGGGTGTTTCTATCTATTCTAGACATAAAGAGATACCCTCATAGGTTAATGCCCTTCCTCAGACATAAAGTATGGTATGAAGATATTGTCTGTACCTAGGCCCCCCAAATCTTTCTATGAATACTCGCTACGATTAAGTCAAAGATTATTCAGCATCAATGATCTGTCTGTCCTTGACATCAGGTGACTTGACAGAATGTCCCACCTCACTTCTAGTGGTCTAGAAAATAATTCAGTGATAAGTTCTAAACCAAAGAAGCATAGGAGGTAGTCTTTTAGACAGTAATACAAAAATGGATGTTTCCTATATGTTTTAACTGGAAAAATGTATTATTAAAAGACCGTTTTTGTCATTGCGTGGCCTTAAGAGTTGCTATACTAAGACTGAAAAATTTGGTATGTACTTGAATCAAACGCCAAAGAACCTGCATTTTAAAGAAAGAGCCTGTATCACATATTGTTTCTTTATCAATATAAACTGCAGCCACAAATCATTTCCCATATTCAATTATGAGTCAGGACTTGGTCCAGCTCTAATTGACTCCAGGAATATTTTCATTTAAAAGAAAATTTAATTCACTGCCATATGTTTGCTGGAGTGGTTCTCTGATCTTGGCCCTGATGATTCCTCTGTCCTCACTACCAGGTGTGGTTTCCAAGGGCCTCCAGGACTCACTCTGCTCTCTTCACTGTTGGCACTGGCTTCATCTTCTTTTCTGACCACCATGTATTCTTCTGTGGTTTTTTCCCTCCAGTGTCTTTCTCTTTTTAATCACAGAAGTATTCACACTTGAATTGAAATAGTGAAGTCAGCTTATAATGCTAGATCAAAAATATCAGAGAGGAGATACCAATTTCATGGTTCACAAGCTAATGGTATCAATCTGTACCACTTAAGAGATACCAGAATCTTCTGACCCAAATGCAAACTCCATTGGCCTTGAAATAATTTTACTCATATCTGATGGCTGAGGAGTCATATTAAGGTTTTGCTTAAAATTTTCCAGGTCAATGACTGTCATCTCTGACTTTCATCCTTAAAGGGGTAGAATTTGGGGTTTTAAGAGAATACTCACTTGAATGTCAGAAGATTCAGAATTGTATTTTCTGGAAAAAGAAAATGGCCTCATCCAACTCATAAGTTCATGAACTCACTTTTGTGCAGAAATAGGATGGCTCTCTATTAATTTAGGTGTGAGATTTATCTTCCCCACCATATCAGTCAACTGTTGCTTGTGTAATAAACTATCACAAGACTTAATGGCTTAAAACAACATTTACTGCTTTTGAGTTGGTGGGTCAGCTGGGTGGTTCTGCTGATCTGGGCTAGGCTTGCTTGTGCATCTGTGGTCAACTGGCTGGTTGTGTTGTTAAACCTACATTCATGTACCCAACATCAGGTGAGGCCAAAGAAACCAAAGTGTTGGAGTTTGGAGCAGAGAAAGATTTATTGCACAGGCCAAACAAGGAGAACAGGAGGCTTGTACTCAAAAGACCCAAACTCCCCAATGGTTTTCAGGGAAGAGTTTTAAAGGCAAAATGTGGGGTGAGGGCTGCAGGCTGTGTGACTTTCTTCTGATTGGTTGGTGGGTGAAGTCACAGGGTGGTGTTTCCAGGAATCTTGTGTTCAACCTGAAGTTACCACCCTCCACCTGGCTGGGGGCCTTAATTCCTGTAGAAAAACTCAAAGATACATTGTTACGTATACCCCTTGAGGAGGAACTAGGGGTTCCTCCCTATCACTGCACTACTGTTTCTTGACTGCTTTTCCTTTGTTTCTGCATTCCTTCACTTTCCTAATGAGCAACTGTTTGAATCTGCTCTCTGGAACTCAGGGAAAGTCTAGGAGGCTGAAGCCTTGGTCCTATAAACAAGAAACAGGGAACAGGCTTTTGTACCTGGGAGGGCCCCAAAGGGTCCTGCTTGATTTCAGTTGGCTAAAGGACTGGCTGGTCTATAATGGCCTCAGCTGATGATAGTTCTATGCACATGTCACACCCACCTTCCTGGAGCAGGCTAGCTCAGGCATGTTCTCAAGGTGGTGGCCCAAGTCTGAGAAAGAGGGACCAATTGTGCAAGAGTGCAAGCAGGAACATGTACAACTTTTAAGCCTCTGCTTTGTCAAGTTAGCTCTTAACCCTTAGGCCAAAGAAAGTCACATGGCCGAGCCTAGAGGTAGGGTGGGAGGGGTGCCTACAGGGAGGCAGGAAGAGTTGGGCTATTAATCAACCTACCACCCATACCCAGATATAACCAGAGCACAACAGTCCAAGAAGCCGGAAAGAAGGGTCACTTTCTTATGCTGCTGATGTATGGGGACACAGGGAGGTGGGCAGTGGAAGTAGAGTCTAAAGTTGTGAAACCGAGTCCCCCTAAAACTGAGTTCCTCTTATGATTAACCTCTCTCTCTAAAACTATTCTCTTTCTGTTCCAATCAGGATTGAGGAGTATCAAAGAAAAGGGGGGATTGAAAATGAGCAGGACCCTCCAGGACCCTCCAAGGTACAAAACCCCTTCCATATCCCCTGTTCCTTGTTTGTAAAAAAAAAGGGTTTTAGTCTCCCAGGCCTTTCCTGAGTTCCAAAGAGCAGATTCAAGCAGTTACTAATTGGGGGAAGTGAGGGAATGCAGAAACAAAGGAAAGGCTGTCAAGAAACAACAGTTCAGTGATCAGAGTCCAAGTTCCTCCTCAAGGGATATACGTAACAATCTGATGGATATCTTTGAATTGTTCTGCAGAAACCAAGATCTGGCCCAGGTGGAGCGGTGACTATATGCTGACCACAAGCATGTAGACCCCAGACTGGTTGAAACCAGAAGGTAGATGATTGAAACTCTTGAAACACCACCCCGCTACCTTACCACCAACCAATTAGAGGAAAGTCATGTTCCCTACAGCCGTCACTCCAACTGTTGCCTTTAAAAACCCTTCCCTGAAAGCCATCAGGGAGTTCAAGTCTTTTGAGCATGAGCTTCTTGTACTCCTTGCTGGGCCCTGCAATAAACACTGTACTTTCCTTCACCACAACCTGGTGTCAGTAAATTGAGTTTGCTCTACCATGGGTGAGTGGACCCAAGTTCAGTTTGGTAACAGTAGCCAAAATAAAAACCTGGAAGTCCAAGTCCAAATCAGTTGGCCAAATAAGAGATCAAAGACAAAACTGAGGTGTGCCTCTATAAAGAGGGGTCAAAGAAGAAGAAAGGCCTAGAATGGGGACTTGGAGTGTAGACAAGCCTGAGACATTTTACCCTGCCCCAGGGAGCGTGTTTGGAAGAAACATGACATAAAATCTTTGCATATTTAAGGGCATAAAGGACATAAACTATATAAAACTGTCATTAAAAGATTCTACCACCTACAGACAGTGAAAGTTCTAAAATTTCTATGCAAGGGAGTTATGTTTCTTGCTTTGCTTTGAAGAAGTAGCTGCTACTATACCATTCTTATATATCCTTAATATGTTTCATCTCCAGTACAAATTTCCTTCAGAACTAAGGGCTGTGAAAACCATTTGCTTCTAAATGAATGAAGAAACTTTCTATTGCTAGCCTAGCCACAAAATTTCTGTAACCCAGTGTCTTCATTCTTTGCCTTGATTGCTAGGATGTTCAGAGTTCAGTTTTATAGTCCACTGATGGGAATTTTTAAGCCAGGATGTTTGGACATAACTTTTCTACTCCTCTTATTTTCTTCTTTGTCTCCTGTCTTATATTTTGTAATATGTTCAGTCTTATTGTGTCTCTGGTGTTTACACAGAGGGCTTTGAGGAACTTGCAGGTGGATCCTAGCCCACATTTTCATTCCAGAATCTCTTGTGATTCTGGCTTCTGTGACGCCTGTTTCTCAGAGAGAAAACAATATCTCATTGTACTCTGCTTTGGCAGGTCCTGCACAGAATCTCAGCTTAGGGTGTTTATGGACAGAAATAAGAAGCCAGTCTTCCTGAGCAACCAGCTGGAGAGTGTCAGAGACTTGTGGCTGTTCCCACATTTCAGAAGTGGGGTCAAGAGGCTGACAGTGTCCTCATATGGTGCTCTTCTCCAGTATTAAAGCTCCTCCTTGGGTCTTCCCCACCACATTGTAGTAGAGAGTTTGTCCACAGGTTGTCAGATTTAGCAAATAGAAATGCAGATGCCCAGTTAAATATGAATTTCAGATAAACCATAAGTAATATTTAGCATAAGTATGTCCTAAATATTGCATGCAATATAATTATGCTAAAAAACCTTACTGTTTTTTACCTGAGATTTAAATTTAGCTGGGCACCCTATGTTTTTTCTGGCAATCTAAACACATCAAATAAATAGAAATAGAGTCAAAGCACCCATATTCTCACATTTCAAAGACGGTTTTTCTTTGCTGACTTCCCTAGAGTCAGTTTTCAATTCATACAATGGTATATATTTACGAGACACACAGTAGAGAATTTTTTTCTTAGTTACATTCCTTAAGGCACTATTTCAAATGTTCTTCAAAAAGCCAAATTCTAAGGAAACCATAAACAAGACCAAAAGGCAACCCTCAGAATGGGAGAAAATATTTGCAAATGAAGCAACTGACAAAGGATTAATCTCCAAAATTTACAAGCAGCTCATGCAGCTCAATAACAAAAAAACAAACAACCCAATCCGAAAATGGGCAGAAGACCTAAATAGACATTTCTCCAAAGAAGATATACAGACTGCCAACAAACACATGAAAGAATGCTCAACATCACTAATCATTAGAGAAATGCAAATCAAAACTGCAATGAGATATCATCTCACACCAGTCAGAATGGCCATCATCAAAAAATCTAGAAACAATAAATGCTGGAGAGGGTGTGGAGAAAAGGGAACACTCTTGCACTGCTGGTGGGAATGTGAATTGGTACAGCCACTATGGAGAACAGTATGGAGGTTCCTTAAAAAACTACAAATAGAACTACCATATGACCCAGCAATCCCACTACTGGGCATATACCCTGAGGAAACCGTAATTCAAAAAGAGTCATGTACCAAAATGTTCATTGCAGCTCTATTTGCAATAGCCCGGAGATGGATACAACCTAAGTGTCCATCATCGGATGAAAGGATAAAGAAGATGTGGCACATATATACAATGGAATATTACCCAGCTATAAAAAGAAACGAAATTGAGTTATTTGTAGTGAGGTGGATGGACCTAGAGTCTGTCATACAGAGTGAAGTAAGTCAGAAAGAGAAAGACAAATACCGTATGCTAACACATATATATGGAATCAAAGAAAAAAAATGTCTTGAAGAACCTAGGGGTAAGATGGGAATAAAGACACAGACTTACTAGAGAATGGACTTGAGGACATGGGGAGGGGGAAGGGTAAGCTGTAACAAAGTGAGAAAGAGGCATGGACATATACACACTACCAAAGGTAAAATAGATAACTAGTGAGAAGCAGCCGCATATCACAGGGAGATCAGCTCGGTGCCCTGTGACCACCTAGAGGGGTGGGATAGGGATGGTGGGAGGGAGGGAGACGCAAGAGGGAAGAGATATGGGAACATATGTATATGTATAACTGATTCACTTTGTTATAAAGCAGAAACTAATACACCATTGTAATGCAATTATACTCCAATAAAGATGTTAAAAAAGGCAAATTCTCTATAAATTTGACTTCCTTTTTATCACAAACATTTGAAAAAAGGAAATTTAGTATACCCATTTAGTGTACTGTTCATTAAATCAATCTTTTCCCAAATCCTATGGATTTTTGCTTATAGCTATCATTGAAGGGGGTTTTATGTTTTGGAGATGTTTAGGCAGGATAATGTTATAGAATCACAACTGTAATGCCTTTTATTTTTAAAATATGTATTCAGCCAAATTCACAATGTGGGACATTCTACAGGACATTTGACCAGGTTTCTTTAATTAGTCAATGGCCCAGAACAAACAAATAGAAGTGGGAAGGAAACCTGGGGGTCTGGCAACGAGAAGAGGAATTCCTAGAGAATCAGACTTTGAAGTCTAGCAGGATTTGATTACAGGACTTTGACCGGAATGGGGGAAACAGAGACTCCACTCTTGGAGGGCACACACAAAGTAGTGTGCACACTGAGACCCAGGGGAAGGAGCAGTGACCCCATAGGAGACCGAACCAGACCTACCTGCTAGTGTTGGAGGGTCTCCTGCAGAGGCTGGGGTGGCTGTGTCTTTCTCTCACTTCTGGGAAGTACTCCTTGGTGTGAGCCCTCCCAAGTCCGCCATTAACCCCACCAAAGAGCCCGGTAGGCTCCGGTGTTGGGACGCCTCAGGCCAAACAACCAACAGGGAGGGAATCCAGCCCCACCCATCAGCAGACAAGCGGATTAAAGTTTTACTGAGCTCTGCCCACCAGAGCAACATCAAGCTATACCCACTACCAGTCCCTCCCATCAGGAAACTTGCACAAGCCTCTTAGATAGCCTAATCCACCAGAAGGCAGACAGCAGAAGCAAGGAGAACTACAATCCTGCAGCCTCTGGAACAAAAACCACATCCACAGAAAGACAGACGAGACGAAAAGGCAGAGGGCTATGTACCAGATGAAGGAACAAGATAGAACCCAGAAAAACAACTAAATGAAGTAGAGATAGGCAACCTTCCAGAAAAAGAATTCAGAATAATGATAGTGAAGATGATCCAGGACCTTGAAAAAAGAATGGAGGCAAAGATCGAGAAGATGCAAGAAATGTTTAACAAAGACCTAGAAGAATTAAAGAACGAACAATCAGAGATGAACAATACAATAACTGAAATGAAAAATACACTAGAAGGAATCAATAGCAGAATAACTATGGCAGAAGAATGGATAAGTGACCTGGAAGACAGAATGGTGGAATTCACTGCTGCAAAACAGAATAAAGAAAAAAGAATGAAAAGAAATGGAGACAGCCTAAGAGACCTCTGCGACAACATTAAACACAACAACATTCATATTATAGGGGTCCCAGAAGGAGAAGAGAGAGAGAAAGGACCCGAGAAATATTTGAAGAGATTATAGTTGAAAACTTCCCTAACATGGGAAAGGAAATAGTCACCCAAGTCCAGGAAGTGCAGAGAGTCCCATACAGGATAAACCCAAGGAGAAACAAATCAAGACACATAGTAATCAAATTGGCAAAAATTAAAGACAAAGAAAAATTATTGAAAGCAGCAAGGGAAAAATGACAAATAACATACAAGGGAACTCCCATAAGCTTAACAGCTGATTTCTCAGCAGAAACTCTACAAGCCAGAAGGGAGTGGCATGACATATTTAAAGTGATGAAAGGGAAGAACCTACAACCAAGATTACTCTACCTGGCAAGGATCTCATTCAGATTCGATGGAGAAATCAAAAGCTTTACAGACAAGCAAAAGCTAAGAGAATTCAGCACCACCAAACTAGCTCTACAACAAATGCTAAAGGAACTTCTCTAAGTGGGAAATGCAAGAGAAGAAAAGGACCTACAAAAACAAACCCAAAACAATTAAGAAAATGGTAATAGGAATATACATATCGATAATTACCTTAAACGTGAATGGATTAAATGTTCCAACCAAAAGACACAGGCTTGCTGAATGGATACAAAAACAAGACCCATATAAATGCTGTCTGCAAGAAACCCATGTCAGACCTAGGGACACATACAGACTGAAAGCGAGGGGATGGAAAAAGATATTCCATGCAAATGGAAATCAAAAGAAAGCTGGAGTAGCAATACTCATATTAGATAAAATAGATTTTAAAAGAAAGAATGTTACAAGAGACAAGGAAGGACACTACATAATTATCAAGGGATCAATCCAAGAAGAAGATATAACAATTATAAATATATATGCACCCAACATAGGAGCACCTCAATACACAAGGCAACTGCTAACATATATAAAAGAGGAAATCGACAGGAACACAATAATAGTGGGGGACTTTAACACCTCCCTTACACCAATGGACAGATCATCCAAACAGAAAATTAATAAGGAAAAACAAGCTTTAAATGACACAATAGACCAGATAGATTTAACTGATATTTACAGGACATTCCATCCAAAATCAGCAGATTACACTTTCTTCTCAAGTGTGCACGGAACATTCTCCAGCACTGATCACATCTTGGGTCACAAATCAAGCCTCAGTAAATTTAAGAAAATTGAAATCATATCAAGCATTTTTTCTGACCACAATACTATGAGATTAGAAAACAGTTACAGGGAAAAAGATGTAAAAAACACAAACACATGGAGACTAAACAATTCGTTACTAAATAACCAAGAGATCACTGAAGAAATCGAAGAGGAAATCAAAGAATACCTAGAGATAGATGACAATGAAAACATGATGATCCAAAACCTATGGGATGCAGCAAAAGCAGTTCTAAGAGGGAAGTTTACAGCAATACAATCCTACCTCAAGAAACAAAAAACATCACAAATAAACAATCTAACCTTACACCTAAAAGAACTAGAGAAAGAAGAACAAACAAAACCCAAAGTTAGTAGAAGGAAAGAAATCATAAAGATCAGAGCAGAAATAAATGAAATAGAAACAAAGAAAACAATAGCAAAGATCAATTAAAACTAAAAGCTGGTTCTTTGAGAAGATAAATAAAATTGATAAACCATTAGCCAGACTCATCAAGAAAAAGAGGGAGAGGACTCAAATCAATAAAATTAGAAATGAAAAAGGAGAAGTTACAACAGACACCACAGAAATACGAAGCATCCTAAGAGACTACTGCAAGCAACTCTATGCCAATAAAATGGACAACCTGGAAGAAATGGACAAATTCTTAGAAAGGTATAACCTCCCAAGACTGAATCAGGAAGAAATAGAAAATATGAACAGACCAATCACAAGTAATGACATTGAAACTGTGATTAATAATCTTCCAACAAACAAAAGTCCAGGACCAGATGGCTTCACAGCTGAATTCTATCAAACATTTAGAGAATAGCTAACACCCATCCTTCTCAAACTCTTGCAAAAAATTGCAGAGGAAGGAACACTTCCAAATTCATTCTATGAGGCCACCATCACCCTGATGCCCAAACCAGACAAAGACACTACAAAAAAAAAAATTACAGACCAATATCACTTATGAATATAGATGCAAAAATCCTCAACAAAATACTAGCAAACAGAATCCAAGAACACATCAAAAGGATCATACACCATGATCAAGTGGAATTTATCCCAGGGATACAAGGATTCTTCAATATATGCAAATCAATCAATGTGATACACCATATTAACAAACTGAAGAATAAAAACCATATGATCATCTCAATAGATGCAGAAAAATCTTTTGACAAAATTCAACACCCATTTATGATAAAAACTCTCCAGAAAGTGAGCATAGAGGGAACCTACCTCAACATAATAAAGGCCATATATGACAAACCCACAACAAACATCATTCTCAATGGTGAAAAACTGAAAGCATTTCCTCCAAGATCAGGAACAAAACAAGGATGTCCACTCTCACCACTATTATTCAACATAGTTTTGGAAGTCCTAGCCACAACAATTAGAGAAGAAAAAGAAATAAAAGGAATACAAATTGGAAAAGAAGAAGTAAAACTCTCACTGTTTGCAGATGACATGATACTATACATAGAGAATTCTAAAGATGCCACCAGAAAACTACTAGAGCTAATCAATGAATTTGGTAAAGTTGCAGGATACAAAATTAATGTACAGAAATCTCTTGCATTCCTATACAGTAATGATGAAAAATTTGAAAGAGAAATTAAGGAAACACTCCCATTTACCACTGCAACAAAAAGCATAAAATACTTAGGAATAAACCTAGGGAGACAAAGACCTGTATGCAGAAAACTATAAGACACTGATGAAAGAAATTAAAGGTGATACAAACAGAGGGAGAGATACACCATATTCTTGGATTGGAAGACTCAATATTGTGAAAATGACTATACCATCCAAAGCAATCTACATATTCAATGCAATCCCTATCAAATTACCAACGGCATTTTTTGCAGAAGTAGAACAAAAATTCTTAAAATTTATATGGAGACACAAAGGACCCCGAATGGCCAAAGCAGTTTTGAGGGAAGAAAATGGAGCTGGAGGAATCAGGCTCCCGGAGTTTAGACTATACTACAAAACTACAGTAATCAAGACAATATGGTACTGGCACAAAAATAGAAATACAGATCAATGGAACAGGATAGAAAGCCCAGAGAGAAACCCACACACCTATGGTCAACTAATCTATGACAAAGGAGGCAAGGATATACAATGGAGAAAAGATAGCCTCTTCAATAAGTGGTGCTGGGAAAACTAGACAGCTACATGTAAAAGAATGAAATTAGAACACTCCCTAATACCATTTACAAAAATAAACTCAAAATGGATTAGAGACCTAAATGTAAGACTGGAGACTATAAAACTCTTAGAGGAAAACAGGAAGAACACTCTTTGACATAAATCACAGCAAGATCTTTTTTGATCCACCTCCTGGAGTAATGGAAATAAAAACAAAAATAAACAAATGGAACCTAATGAAACTTAAAAGTTTTTGCACAGCAAAGGAAACTACAAATAAGACAAAAAGACACCCCTCAGAATGGGAGAAAATATTTGCAAACGAATCAACGGACAAAGGATTAATCTCCAAAATGTATAAACAGCTTATGCAGCTCAATATTAAAAAAAACAAACAACCCAATCCAAAAATGGGCAGAAGACCTAAATAGACATTTTTCCAAAGAAGGCATACAGATGGCCAAGAAGCACATGAAAAGCTGCTCAACATCACTAATTATTAGAGAAATGCAAATCAAAACTACAGTATCACCTCACACCAGTTAGAATGGGCATCATCAGAAAATCTACAAACAACAAATGCTGGAGAGGGTGTGGAGAAAAGGGAACCCTCTTGCACTGTTGGTGGGAATGTAAATGGTTACAGCCACTATGGAGAGCAGTATGGAGGTTCCTTAAAAACCTAAAAATAGAATTACCATATGACCCAGCAATCCCACTACTGGGCATATATCCAGAGAAAACCATAATTCAAAAAGACGCATGCACCCCAATATTTATTGCAACACTATTTACAATAGCCAGGACATGGAAGCAACCTAAATGCCCATTGACAGATGAATGGATAAAGAAGATGTGGTACATATATACCATAGAATATTACTCAGCCATAAAAAGGAACGAAATTGGGTCATTTGTAGAGACATGGAGTGAAGTTAAGTCACAAAGAAAAAAACAAATATTGTATATTTATGCATATATGTGGAACGTAGGAAAATGGTACAGATGAACCAGTTTGCAAGGCAGAAATTGAGACACATGCAGAGAACAAACGTATGGGCACTAAGGGGGGAAAGTGGTGGGGGGAGGGGTGGTGGTGGGATGAATTGGGAGATTGGGATTGACATGTATACACTGATGTGTATAAAATGGATGACTAATAAGAACCTCCTGTATAAAAAAATAAATTAGAAAAAAAAAAGAAGTGATTTTGGGCTTCCCTCGTGGCGCAGTGGTTGAGAATCCGCCTGCCGATGCAGGGGACACGGGTTCGTGCCCCAGTCCAGGAAGATCCCACATGCTGCGGAGCGGCTAGGCCCGTGAGCCACGGCCGCTGGGCCTGCACGTCCAGAACCTGTGCTCTGCAACGGGAGAGGCCACAACAGTGAGAGGCCCGTTTACCTTCAATTAATTATATTACGTAAACTCTGGAGTAAGAACCTTGTACCAGTATCTTATTTGTATTATTGTATCATTGGTGTATGCATTTCAGTATTGCATATATTATAAAGTCCACTGTGCACTGTATTACTGTTGCTTAAAACTGTCAATTATATTTTAAAGATATTTAAACAAAAAGAACAATAATTGGTTTATATGTTTCCACAAAAAAAAAACCCAACTACATTCAGGGGACCAGATAATTTACAGCACCTCCATGCTCTGGAGTGAGATGCAGCCATGGAGGAGAGTGAAGCAGAGCTAAATAAACACGCAGGGAGATGTGTAGGATGTATAACTCAATGAGAGAAAACATCTGGAAAGCAGAGTATGCACACACACACATGCACGCACGCACACACCATGCACACACACACCATGCGCATCTAGCGTGCGTAGAAAAAAGTCGGGAAGAACACACACCAGATTGTTAACAGTGAACACATTTTAAGAGTCAGGTTTTGGCGTAGGGATAGCAAACTCTCATTTTTTATTTTACATACTTCTATATTTTTTAAACGACCATATTATTACTTGTATAAATTTGTATTTTTTAATTTTATTTATTTTTTTATTTTTTGTGGTACGCGGGCCTCTCACCGTTGTGGCCTCTCCCGTTGCGGAGCACAGGCTCCGGACGCGCAGGCTCAGCGGCCACGGCTCACGGGCCCAGCCGCTCCGTGGCATGTGGGATCCTCCCAGACTGGGGCACAAACCCGCGTCCCCTCATCGGCAGGCGGACTCTCAACCACTGCGCCACCAGGGAAGCCCTAAATTTGTATTTTTGAAATGTAAAAAAATTGTACATTATATACTTGTATTTGTGATAATGGAATTGTGGCTATGTAAAGCAATAGTTTCGGGTGTTTTTTTTTTGGGGGGGGAGATACAGACTGAATTACTATAGAGGCAAACAGCCAGGGTGTCTGGGACTGGCTTTAAAATAATTCAGCAAACAGAGAAGGATAGATGAAGTAAGAGAGGCAAGATAGTGATCACTGTTGAATCTGAGTGGGTGGCATACGGGGGTTCATTACACCGTTCTCTCTACTTTTGTGGATGTTTGAAAGTTTTGATAATAAAAATTTCTAAACGTGAAAAAAAAAAAGAGAAAAAAGAAGTGGGAAGAGACTGTTCCAGATTAGGAGTTAAGACAGATATAGGATTATGAACAGCCAAATATAATGAATGGACCTTATTTGGAGCTTCATATGTAGAAACCAAGTTTTAAGAAGATGTTTTTTAGCAAATGGGGGAAGTTTGATTATGGCCTGAGTATTAGATGGCATTAGGAATTATTGTTAGTTTTACTATGTACGTGGCCATGCAATACAGTTAGGTAAAACAATGTGCCCTTCCTTTTTTGAGATTCATGATATAGTATTAAGGGCTAAAATAGCATGAAGTCTGAAATTTGCTTTAAAAAGTTTAAATAGAAGAAATTAGTGTGGCAGATTAATGATGGCTGGTGAACTCCTGTGATGAATTCATAAAGGTTGGTTATATTCTCTATTTTTGTGCACTTTTTGGACGTTTATATGATACAACATGAAATTAGATCTAATTTTGAAATATTACATAGATGACATAGAAAAATGTTTTTAAGGACACCATACTTTTTTCAACTTCTAAATGTTCTTATTAACTTCATTTACTATGTTGTTTCTAATTATAAAAGTAGTACATACTCAAAATTAAAATAAATAAAAACATAACAAAGAGCAAAAGAAGATGAAAGTACATTAAATCACATATAGATAATCTGAGAAGGAACAAAAGAGGTCATCTGAAGAAATAATTATAAAATTGTTTTTGATCTTTTAAATTATTATATATACTTGCTTAAAGGAATAGTTTGGGGCCACGATTTGTCCAACAAATTTTCTTTTACTCCAGTGTGGGTTCTATTCAATGAAAAACAAATGGTTGGAGTTTGACAGAAATCCCAGATGTTGGATTATTCAAGTGGTGTCGTCCCCACACTGTAGCAAACGGGAAAGTTTCCAACAAGGGGCCCAGAGCATTGGAGATAATTAATACAAATGCTTCCTTTTGACTTTTTCCTCTGTTTTCTTTCTTTAACTTTTCGTATTCAATGTTAGGTTCTGAGCAAAACAGTACCATAATTTAGTAACTTTTTTTGCCTTTCTGGTAGTACTGAGTGGAAGCTCTCCTTTTATTCTTGTATTAGATAGCTACTTGCTCATTTTAAATATGCAAGAGTGGAAGAGTTACCCACTTGGTTATCTTAAGGAAAATATTAGCATGATTCTGTCTAATAGAAGGGTACCTATATAACTCCAAAATTAGGTGGAGCAAGATCCTTAGAAATATACCCATCAGCATTACTTTAGAACAATGCCACACGTGGCTATAAACTGGTGAGATAATTTCCTCCCCGAGACAAATGCTGGTGCTACCCTTGGGCACTGGTCAATCTGAACATGGGGGAAGGGCGTCACCATTTGTCACCATTAGTGCCCTACAAACCCTAATAACTGAAGGGTGACCTGATACTAAAATCCAGGGGAGGGAGAGGAGATCAAGATGGTGCAATAGAAGGACATGGAGCTCACCTCCTCCCACAGATACATCAAACATACATCTACATGTGGAAAAATTCTCACAGAATACCTACTGAAAGCTGGCAGAAGATCTCATACAACCAAAATTGCGAGAAAGATCATCACATAACTGGGTAGGACAAAAGAAAAAAAGAGGAATCAGGATGGGACCTGTGCCCCTGGGAGGGAGCTCTGATACAGGAAAGATTCTGTCTCCCTGGGAACACCCTTCACCACTGAGAGATCAGCTGGGACAGAAAGGGAGCTTCAGAGGAGAGTGCAGCAGCCAGACTGCAGCAGGCAGAACAGAGAGAGGCCAGCACAGAGGGTCCTGGCCACCTCCCTGCACTCCCCAACCTGAGATACATGTCTGCCGGTTCTCTCAGGGGTTGGGTGCTGAAACTTGGGCTTCAGCAGATAGACCTGGGGAAAGGACATGGAGACAGCCTGAAGGACATGGAGTGAGGTCCAAGCAACGGGAGATGGGGGGGTGGGGGGTACTCAGGAACTAGCCTGGGGCTGCCACCGGAGCCTCATTGTTTCCATGTGTGCAAAGGGAGGGGCGGGGCTCCACCATAGCAGCCTCGTCTCAGTGTGCTCACAGTGGGTGCGGCTCTGCCGCTAGGAGCTCTGAGAGTGCTCCAGCACCGGTGGGTTGCCCACACGAGGAGGTGGGGCTGAAATCTGAGCTGATCCCCAGGGGCCTCACAACCCCGGAAGCAGGGCTGAGATCCGAGTTATCTCCCAGTGGCTGTGCTACCCACAGATTTAGGTGCTGCCCATGGCTTTGTAAGCTCAGTGCCTGTGGGACATCTGAGTGATTACGGGTGCTCCTCTGGCTGGAGTGGGCCCAGCATTAGTGGCAGCAGGCTTTGCTGGCATGCACACGTGGAGGTGGGACCAGAGTCCAGGCTGATTCCGTAGCTCCCACAGCATGTCCGGGTGCCTGACTCCAGTGATTGTGATGCCTGATTTCAGCAGATATGTACCAATGAATCTGTGCTGGTGGCTTTGTGAGTGCAGCGCCTGAGGGACACCAGGGCTGACTGCCTGCCTTCCCATGGTTAAGGCGGGGCTAGGGGCAATACCGACAGCAGTGTGCTTTGCGAGTCTGCACAACAGGTGGCAGGCGACACCACAGTGTGCACCTCCTGGTGGACAGCTCCTGCAGAGGAATACTCAGTGGCTCCTCTCCCGGTGGAAGTGCTCCAGTCCCACCTACCTCACACTGAAGCTCAGAAACGGATCTGGGGGCTTCTACTCCAACTGAGGAGAAGACCCTGCTCCAGACAGGGCTGTGATAACCACACAGCAAAGAGGAGGCCCTGCTCAACAGCCAGTGCAGTGCAGTGTGGTGTCACCACCACACCAGTCACACCCCCTATCAAGGGGATAACGGCCAGCACACACTGAGGAAAGAAGTGGCTGGCATTCATACTAAACACAGCACTCATACCAAAAATATTAGACTTATGCAGGCAACACGGGGATGCTCCCACATAAAAACAGCCCTCCATGACTGCAATAGGTAACTGTTTCTCCTAAACTCATAGAGTCAGAGAAATATAAGTAAAATGAAGAAGCAAAGGAATCAGCCCCAACTAAAAGATCAAAAGAATTCCCCTGAAAGAACAATGAAACAGACCTCTCTCATCTATCAGAGCCTAAGTTCAAAAAGGAGGTAATAAAAATACTGAAGGAATTAAGAAAGGCTATTGACAGAAATGCAGATTACTATAAAAAGGAACTCGAATCTATAAAGAAGAGCCAATTAAAATGAGAAAACTCATTTGCTGAGATGAAAGCTGAGCTAAAGGCAACAAATAGCAAACTGAATAATGCAGAAGAATGAATAGGTGATCTGGAAGATAGAATAATGGAAATCATCCAATGAGAACAGCAGACAGAATGACAAATGAAAAAAAAAAAGAAGGCAATATATAAAACCTGTGGGATAATATAAAGCCTGCCAATCTATGCATACATGGGATCCCAGAAGGAGAAGAAAGAGAAAAGGGGATCAAAAATGTATTTGAAGAAATTATGGCTGAAAAATTCCCAAACCTAAAGAAGGAAACAGATATCCAGGTAAAGGAAGAACAGAGGGTCCCAAACAAGATGAACCCAAACAGACCTACACCAAGACATATTATAATCGAAATGGCAGAAATTAAATAGAGCTGCTAAAGGCAGCAAGAGAAAAACAAAGAGTTAGTTACAAGGGAACCCCTATATAGCTATCAGCAGGTTTCTCTACAGAAATGTTGCAAGCCAGAAGAGAGTGGCATGGTATATCCAAAATCCTGAAATGGAAGAACCTGCAACCCAGCAAGATTATCATTTAGAATAGAAGGAGAGAAAGAATTTCTCAGACAAACAAAAATGAAACGAATACAGCAATACTAAAGCTATCCTAAAAGAATTATTGAAAGGTTTTCTCTAAATAGAAAAGAAGCAAGAATCTATAGGAAAGAGAACATCACAATTGGAAAGTAAGTCACTTAGATAAGCCAGTACACAGATTAAAAAAGTTCATGTGAAAGCAACAATAACTACAATGAACAGCAAAAGGATAAACATGAATATGTAAAAGAGGACATCAAAATCACAAAATGTGAGGGAGTGGAGTAAGAAAATGTAGATTTTTTTTTTAGAATGTGTTTGAGCCTATATGACTACCAGTCTAAAGCAAGTATAATAGATATACTAATGGGTTAACATACTTGAAAAACAGGGTAACCATAAACCAAAAACATACAATAGATTCACAAAAACCAAATGGAAGAGAACACAAGCACAATACAAAAGAAAATCATCAAAAAAGAAAGTAACAGACAAGAAATACAAAATCAACTGGAAAACAAGGTTTAAAGTGAAAAATACATACCTATCAATAATTACCTTAAATGTCAATGGACTAAATGCTCCAATCAAAAGACAGAGTGGCAAGCTGGATAATAAAACAAGAGTCTACAATATGCTGCCTACAAGAGACCCACTTTAGGGCAAAGAACACACATAGGTTGAAAGTGAGGGAATGGAAAAAGATATTTCATGCAAATGGAAATGACAAGAAAGCAGGGGTAGCAATACTCATATCAGACAAAATAAACGTTAAAACACAGGACATAAAGAAAGATAAAGGACACTATATAATGATAAAAGGATCAATACAAGATGAGGATATTATTAACATATATGCACCCAATATAGGGGCATCTAAATACATAAAACTAATACATACAAAAAATACTAGCAGACATAAAGGGAGAAATTAATAGGAATACAATAATACTAGGAGACTTTAACACTCCACTGACATCAATGGATAGATCTTCCAGAGAGAAAATCAATAAGGCAACAGAGATCCTAAATGATGCAATAGAACAATTAGACTTAATTGATATTTTCAGGACATTACATCCAAAAAAAAAAAAAATCACATTCTTTCCAAGTGTACATGGAACATTCTCTAGGATAGACCACATACCAGGGCACAAAACAAGCCCCAACCAATTTAAGAGGATAGAAATTATTTCAAGCATCTTTTCTGACCACAACAGCATGAAACTAGAACTCAATCACAGAAAGAGAAATTAGGAAAAAAACAATTACATGAAGACTAAACAACTTTCTACTAAAAAACCAATGGCTCAACGATGAAGTCAAAGAAGAAATTAAAAAATACGTCGAGACAAATGACAATGAAAACACAAACATACAAAATCTATGGGATGCAGCAAAAGCAGTCCTTAGAAGGAAGTTCACAGTGATACAGCTCTTCCTCAAGAAACAAGAAAAATCTCAAATAAACAGCCTAACCTGCCACCTAAAAGAATTAGAAAAAGAAGAACAAACAAAACCTAAAGTCAGCAGAAGGAAGGAAATAATAAAGATTAGACAGGAAATAAATAAAATGGAGATTTAAAGACAATAGAAAAAAATCAAAAAACCCAAGAGCTTGTTCTTTGAAAGTGTAAACAAAATTGACAGACCTTTAGCCAGGCTCACCAAGAAGAAAAGAGAGAGGACCCAAATAAACAAAATAAGAAATGAAAGAGGAGAAATAAAAACTAATACTGCAGAAATACAAAAACCGTAAGAGAATACTATAAACAATTATAAGACAACAAATTGGACAACCTAGAGAAATGGACAAGTTTCAAGAAACATACAGCTCACCAAAACTGAATCAAGAAGAAATAGATAATTTGACCAGAGTGTTCACTAGAAGTGAAATATAATCTGTAAATACAAAAAACAAAATAAAACAAAACAAACAAACAAACAAAAACTCTCTGCAAACAAAAGTCTGGGACCCGATAGTTTCACTGGGGAATTCTACCAAACATATAAAGAACTTAAACCGATCCTTCTCAAACTCTTCTAAAAGACTGAAGAGGAGCAAACACTCCCAAAGTTATTCTATGAAACCACCATCACCATGATACCAAAAGCAGACAAAAACACTACCAAAAAATAAAATTACAGGCCAAATTCTTTTTTATGTGTGTGTGTTTATAACATAAATCTTTAATGAAAATGATACATCTCCAATACATGGGTGCCACCTCCCCTATGGCATGTCTATGACAGTCATAACAAACTGGCAATGGCATTATTTCCCCTGAGTAAAATAGTAACTCAGAATCCTTCTCAACACAAAGTTCAGATGGCCACTGCTTCATTCATTCACTCACATTCATTCATTTACTCATGCAACAAATATTTATTCTGTGCCTCTTCTGAGGTCCACTGTAAAACAAGATATACACAGCTCCCGTCCTCAGAGGGTTTACACATTTTAGGAAAGACAGACATTGAAACAAATAATTACAGCATAATGAAATGTGGCGTAAGAGATGAAACCTTTTTTTGCTCTACCTGGTTTAGAATTTAGATTCTTCTTAAGATAGAAGCCTAACAAAACAGGTCACAGAATTTACATAGTTTCTCATAGAAGGACTTCCATTCACATTAGGTATTTCTGTGACAGGGAGTTTTGAAATGTTTATTATAGCTGAGCACATTGCTACTTCAATGATATTGAGGTTCTATCATTAATAGAAGAGAAGAAGGAACATCAAGAGCAGTCACTGCCTTCATGTTTAAAAATACCTTTGTTCTGTGAATGAATGAAATCAATTAGAGTCATTCCATTGCTTCCATTTCCTCAACTAATAACATTCATTTTCTAATTCTCACTTGGCAATATTCTTTTGTTTGGTTGGTTTTGTTTGTTTATTTTTTACATCTCTATTGGAGTATAATTGCATTACAATGGTGTGTTAGTTTCCGCTGTATGACAAAGTGAATCAGCTATATGTATACATATATCCCCATATCCCCTTCCTCTTGCGTCTCCCTCTCACTCTCCCTATCCCACCCCTCTAGGTGGTCACAAAGCACCTAGCTGATCTCCCCGTGAGATGCAGCTGCTTCCCACTAGCCATCCATTTTACATCTGGTAGTGTATATATGTCAATGCTACTCTCTCACTTCGTCCCAGCTTCCCCTTTCCCCCCATGTCTTCAAGTCCATTCTCTACATCTGTGTCTTTATTCCTGCCCTGCCTCTACGTTCATCAGTACCATTTTTTTAGATTCCATATATATGCGTTAGCATACGGTATTTGTTTTTCTTTTTCTGACTTACTTCACTCTGTATGACAGACTCTAGGTCCATCCACCTCATTAAAAATAACTTAATTTCGTTCCTTTTTATGGCTGAGTAATATTCCGTTGTGTATATGTGCCACATCTTCTTTATCCATTCATCTGTCGATGGACATTTAGGTTGCTTCCATTTCCTGGTTACTGTAAATAGTGCTGCAATGAACATTTTGGTACATGGATCTTTTTTTTGTTTTTTACATTTTTATTGGAGTATAATTGCTCAATGTTGTGTTAGTTTCTGCTGTATAACAAAGTGATCAGCTATATGTATACATATATCCCCATATCCCCTCCCTCTTGAACCTCCCTCCCACTCTCCCTATCACATCCCTCTAGGTGGTCACAAAGCACTGAGCTGATCTCCCTGTGCTATGCAGCTGCTTCCCACTAGTTATCTATTTTACATTTGGTGGCGTATATATGTGGTACATGTATCTTTTTGAATTACGGTTTTCCCAGGGTATATGTCCAGTAGTGGGACTGCTGGGTATTTTTATTTTTAGTTTTTTAAGGAACCTCTATACTGTTCTCCATAGAAGGCCAATATCTTTGATGAACATAGCTGCAAAAATTCTCAAGGAAATATTAGAAAACTGAATCCAGCAACATATGAAAAAGATCATACACCACGACCAAGTTGGATTCATCCCATGGTCATAAAGATGGTTTAACAGACGCAAATCAATTAATGTGATACACGACATCAACAAAAGAAAAGACAAAAACCACATGATCATCTCAAAAACATTTGATAAAATTAAACATTCATTCATGATAAAAACTCTTACCAGGGCTCCCCTGGTGGCGCTGTGGTTGAGAGTCCACCTGCCGATGCAGGGGACACGGGTTCGTGCCCCGGTCCGGGAGGATCCCCCATGCCGCGGAACGTCTGGGCCCGTGAGCCGTGGCTGCTGAGCCTGCGCGTCCAGAGCCTGTGCTCTGCAACGGGAGAGGCCACAGCGGTGAGAGGCCCGTGTACTGCAAAAAAACCCAAAAACAAACAAACAAACAAAAACTCTTACCAAAGTGGGTATAGAGGGCCTAATAAAAGCTATTTATGACAAACCCACAACCAACGTAATACTCAACAATGAAAAGCTGAAAGCCTTCCCCCTGAAATCTGGAACAAGACAAGGATGCCCACTCTCACCACTTCTATTCAACATAGTATCGGAAGTCCTAGCCATAGCAATCAGATAAGAAAAAGAAATAAAAGACACCCAAATAAGGGAAGGGAAGAGGTAAAATTGTCATTATATGTAGATGACATGATACTATATATAGAGAATCCTAAAGGCTCCACACAAAAACTACTAGAATTGATAAATGAATTCAAGCAAGGTAACAGGATACATGGTTAATGTATAGAAATCAGTTGCATTTCTTTACACTAACAATGAAATGTCCAAAAGGGAAACTGAAAAAAACAATCCCTTTTAAAATCTCATCAAAAATTAAATAAAACACTTAGGAATAAACCTGACCAAGGAGGTGAAAGAGTTATATGCTGAGAACTATAAAACACTGATAAAGGAAACTGAAGATGATACAAAGAAATAGATATTTCATGCTCTTGTATTGGAAGAATTAATATCCTTAAAATGGCCATAATACCCAAAGCAATCTACAGATTTAACGTGATCTCTATCAAATTACCCATGAAATTTTTCACAGAACTAGAACAAATATTCTTAAAATTTATATGGAACCATAAAAGGTCCAGAATTGCCAAGGCAATCCTGAGGAAAAAGAACAAAGCAGGAGGCATAACCCTCCCAGACTTCAGAAAATACTACAAAGCTACAGTAATCAAAACAGCACGGTATTGGCACAAAAACAGACATATGGATCAATGGAACAGAATAGAGAGCCCAGAAATAAACCTACACACCTACGGTCAATTAATTTTTGACAAAGTGGGCAAGAATATACAATGGAGAAAAGACAGTCTCTTCAGCAAGTGGTGTTGAGAATGTTGGACAGCCACATGTAAATCAATGAAGTTTTAATACTCCCTCACACCATGCACAAAAATAAACTCAAAATGGTTTAAATACTTAAATATAAGACGACACCATAAAACTCCTAGAAGAGAACATAGGCAAAACATTCTCTGACATAAATCATAGCAATGTTATCTTAGGTCAGTCTCCCAAGGCAAAAGAAATAAATCAAAAATAAACAGATGGAAAAAAAAATAAAAATAAACAGATGGGACCTAATCAAACTTATAATCTTTTGCACAGCAAAGGAAACCACAGTCAAAATGAAAAGACAACTTATAGACTGGGAGGAAATATTTGCAAACGATGTGACCAACAAGGGATTAATCTCCAAAATATACAAATAGCTCATATAACCCAATAACAAAACCCAAACAAACAACCCAATCAAAAAATGGGAAGAAGACCTAAGTAGACATTTCTCCAAAGAAGACATACGGGTGGTTAATAGGCACATGCAAAGATACTCAACATTGCTAATAATTAGAGAAATGCAAATCAAAACTACAATGCGGTATCACCTCACATTGGTCAGAATGGCCATCATTAAAAAGTCTACAAATAATAAATGCTGCAGAGGCTGTGAAGAAAAGGGAACCCTCCTATACTACTGGTGGGAATGTAAACTGGTGCAGCCTCTACGGAAAACAGAATGGAGATTCCTTAAAAAACTAGAAATAGAGTTGCCATATGATTCAGCAATCCCACTCCTGGGCATATATCTGGAGAAAATTCTAATTCAAAAAGATATATGCACCTTGATGTTCATAGCAGCACTCTTTACAATAGCGAAGACATGGAAGCAACCTAAATGTCCATCAAGAGATGAATGGATAAAGAAGATGTGGAATACTACTCAGTCGTACAAAAAGAATGAAATAATGCCATTTACTACAATATGGATGGACCTAGAGATTATCATATGAAGTGAAGTAAGTCAGAAAGAGAAAAACAAATACAAACAAATATATGTGGAATCTAAAATATGATACAAACGAACTTATTTATAAAACAGCAACAGACTCACAAACATAGAAAACAAATTTGTGGTTACCAAAAGGGAAAGGGGGTGTGGGAAGAATAAAGTAGGCTTTTGGGATTAGCAGATACAAACTACTATATATAAAATAGATAAACAACAAGGTTCTACTGTATAGCACAAGGAACTATATTCAATATCCTGTAATAAACCATAATGGAAAACACTATGAAAAATTCTATATAAACATATATATATATATATATGTATATATGTATATATGTAAAACTGAATCACTTTTCTGTACACCAGAAACCAATACAACATTGTAAATCAACTATACGTCAATAAAAAAAAATTTTTTTTTAATCCAGGGGAGATGTTAACTTGAGGAATGATATAAGTAGGTATCTTTCTTAATCCATATTTAACTAGGTTCAAAAGTCAGCCTTCTACTGATTTTATGAGCCTTCTGATGTGGTATTATAGAAGTACACAGCATCATCTATGAAGTAGTCCTGCCAAAACATTTAATCTGAATTTAATCAAGCCTCTATATCTGTATCAACTGGTTTTGCTTCAGGACAGATCACCCCAAAACTTAGTGGTTTAGAACAATAACCATTTATTATTTCATATTGTTTTGTGGATCAGAGAGATGATTCTTCTGGTCTGAGCCAGCTGGATGGTTGTGGATGGCTTCACTCTTGATGTCAGTCAAGGAGATGGAAATGTGGCCACACGTTCCTCCTTAGCCAGAAGGCTGACCCAGTCACAGGCCCCCAGGAGCAGCAAAGCCTTTGTGCACAAGCACAGTTCACGCCTCTGCTTGTCTCACATTTGCTAAAGCAAATGTTCCAATGGCCAGAGAAAGTCTCATGGCCAAGCCCAGAGTCAAGGTGAGGAGAAATAAACTCCACCACTTAATATGAAAAATATTGTCAGTTTTTCAGTCTCACCACGACATCTAATTTCTAATTTATATAAAAACAGTATTGAGAAGAGCAAGTTAAATGATGTCATAAGGAAATAATTAGTCATATCTAAAATGTGAAACATTCAAAATATAACTTGTTTAGTGTTTTTAAAAAGTCAATGCTATTGAGAAAAAAAAGATGAAAGACATGATGGGTGGAGGAGGGGAGAATATAAAAGATGAAAATGATGTAAAAACCAAATTCAGGTATGAACCTTATTGGATCATTATTCAGGAAAATAAAAACAGCCATTAAAAATTCTTTGGATGATTGAGGAAAATCAAATATGGAGTAAATACACAGAATATTTTAAATTTCTTAAATGTGATAATGGCATCAAGGTTATGTAAGAAAACATCCTTATTCTCAAGAGACGCAAGGTGACATTTAGGAGTGAGATGTCAATGCCTGTAATATAGTTTCAAGTGTATCATCAAATCAATACATCTATATGTTTATATATGATAGGAAGGAAGGAAGGAAGGAAAGGAAGCGAGAAAGTAAGCAAGAAAACATGATGATACAGGCTGAATCATGTTCCCCGATTCATATGTTGAAGTTCTTACCCCGGTACCTAAGAATGTGACTGTATTTAGAAACAGGGCTTAAAGGGTGATTAAGTTAAAATAAGGCTCTTAGGGTGGGCCCTAATCCAATCTGACTGGTGTCCTTATAAGAAGAGATTAGGACACAGACAACACAGAGGGAAGACAGTGTGAACACACAGGGGAAGATACAAGTCAAGGAAGGAGGCCTCAGAAGAAACCATCCCTGCCCACGCCTTGATCTTGTTCTTCCAGCCTCCAGAACTGTGAGAAGATAAATTTCTGTTTGAGCCACCCAGTCTATGCTACTTTGTTATGGCAGCCCTAGCAAACGAACACACATGGCAAAATGCTGTTAATTGTTAAAACTAAGTGGGGGATATACAGGTGTTCATTGTGCTATTTTTGTCAACTTTTCTGCACGTTTGAAAATTCATGTAAGAAAAAGTTGGAAGGACAAAACCTTTTAGGACATCCTCTTTAGTCAGCTGGCTCTTAGGAAAATATTTTCAATCAATTATAATTGAATTCTGCAATATAGAGATTTAGCTTCAACTTTGCCAAGAGAATAGATGAGTAGTTGGAATTTTGACAAAGTAAATGAGGAAGCCATTTTTCACTACACCAGCAGTTCCACTGTTTCAGATTTCAGGCCATTACCTCTACAGAGACACTTAGTGACACGATATATTTGGAAAATTATTTTGTGCAACAGAATGGAAGGACAGCACAGCAATTGCCTTGAGTTCCAGCTCCAAGTTATTTCAAAACAGCAGCGATGGCAGTTGACAAACTTTGGGACATGGTGACATGGGTAAGGGACATCAATGCTGGAATTATCCAAATGGTGCATTAACTCTGTCGGTCTGCCAATACCTCAAACATATACTTCCTGATAAAGTTTTATTGCTTCTTTAGTAAACAGTTTAGAGACCTTGATCACTGGATTTGATCCAAGCAAAAAGCAAGTTCATTTTGTATATTTTGCTTGTCTTTTTCTGCTCTTTTCAACAACTGCTCAGACACCCAATGTCCTATTTCTCTTCTCCCTGGCATCCATGAGATATAAAAAGAAGTGATCACACATTTAGGTGTTACTATTGTCAGTGGGTGTTCACATTTCTAATGGCATCAAGATCCTAAGAGAGTGGTTCTCAACCCTAGTAACTAACTCATTAATTACCTGGGAAGAGTTAAACAAAACAAAATAACAAAGATAACGATGCTGGGACATACCCCCAAACATTCTGATTTAATATGTTCTGAGGTAGGACCTTGGTATGAGTATTTTTTAAAAGTTTCCTAGGTGATATCATTGTGCAGCCAGATAAGAACAATTACCCTCACATAAAGTCAATTCCTAACCACAAGTCCAGGTACCTCTGCGGAGTCTCTGAAGAGCCTTTAAGGGTCCTTTATTTTATTTTAATTTTTAATATTTATTTATTTATTTAGGCTGCACCGGGTCTTAGTTGCGGCACACAGGATCTTCGTTACAGCATGCAGGATCTTTAGTTGCAGCATGCGCACTCTTAGTTGAGGCATGCGGACTTCTTAGTTGTGGCATGTGGGATCTAGTTTCCCAACTATGGATTGAACCTGGGCCCCCTGCATTGGGAGCGTGGAGGCTTACCCACTGGACCACCAGGGAAGTCCCCTTAAAGGGTTCTTTAAATCATCTCCAAAATGATCCTTCTCTTTGATTTTAAAAACATTTTGAAAAACAATTATGTCTAAGTATACTATTAAAGTATCATTTCACCCAAAAAATGTTAAAAGTGTTTACCAGGAAGGGATGCTATTGTGCAAAAAGGGTAAAGAATAATTATTGTAGTTGCCAGGTTGTTACATCTAAAATATTTTCCCCCATTGACAACCCCATAACATAAGTTTCCACTAGAGCACAGATCTTAATTTCTAAATAATATTTCCTACTAAAGGAAACCAGCACTTCAGTGAGCAATTTCAGCTCTGAAGCATGGAAAGTACATGGTCAGGCTAAGACATCTGTTCGCCCTAAAGCAAGAAAGTGCTCAAAGTCTAATGGGGATGTTTCAAAAGGGCTCTGAAGCCAGAATGAAGGAGCTCCTATTGACTAAATTTGGACATCAGAAGAAATAATAACTATAAAGTGACTGCAATACAATAAATAAATAAAAATCCCCAGTCCATAATGATATGCAAAATTAAACAAAATGAAGAAAAAGAACAGGAAAAAAATGAGGAAATTCATTTGCCAATATAGAGGTGACTATTAATAACCCTTTATTCTGAATGAAGAGAGTTAGACAGTAATTCTGTCCTAATAGAAGGAACCGAGACTCATCTCCAGGTGATGGAGGAAAGCTCTTCTTTTGATGGATGCTAGTTAATAAAGAAAAAAATGGAAGATTTTTAAAAAATCACCAGACTCCAATGAAGTAACTGATTAACGTGGCAGTCATTAATAAATATAGCTATTGGATACATGTTAACAGGACTTCTGCTTTTGTTACAGATGGAGTAACAAGGATAAGATACACCCTAAAACACCAGACAAAATATATGAAACAGTAACACTCAAGACATTGGACAGTGATCCCTGAGAGATTGAAAACAAGTGAAGTGAGTACTCTGAATGTCCCAGCTTACTGCCTGCACTTTCCAGGCTGCAGTGTGAGGAAGGGGAATTTAGGCAGTGACTAGTGATTTCCTTGAGTTGAGTTGAGTTGATGGAGCTGGCATTCCAGGGAAGCTAAGATGCCTAGAGTTTGCAGGGGTGAAAAGAAGTGAGCTGAACAAAGAAAACTCTGGAGATCTAAAGGGAATATCCCTCAAGTATTAAACTGACTGTTGTTTAGCACATGCATGTGAGGAAAACACCTGAGACCAGGGAAAGAGCCACCTGAAAAGATTAGAAGGGACAGTGCCAGGAGTTCGCCCAGGGTCAGAAGTAGTGCCTGTGTCCACCAGCCAGAGTGGAAAACCTCACAATTCACAGAGAACCAGATATAGTACTTCAAAGGATCTTGCTTCAGTAGTGGGAAAAATTCACTCCAGAATTAATGCAGCTTTAGTCCCACCTAACAAAGCTTAAATGTAAGCTCCAAAAAGATCAAATTATAAGCAACTTAGTCATGTTCTAGAACAAAGCTGAAGGCATTTATTTATAGGGGGACAAAAAGGACCATATGGTATAATTCACAATATCTGGCATCCAATCAAAGATGCATGCAATTAAGCAGAAAGATACAATGCATAATGAGAAGAAAAATGGATCAACTGCAAGTGACTCATATATGATACAGGTGACAGAAAAAGAACATTAAAACTTTTATCATAACTGCACTGCATATGTTGAAGAAACCGGAGCAAAGATTTAACATGTAAAGAAATTGAGTTTGTATTTAAAAAATTTTAATAAAGAAAATTCTGGGCTCAGATGGCTTCACTGGTGAAATAACATCAATTTTATACAAAGTCTTCCAGAAAATTGAAGGAGGGACTACTTTCCAACACATTTTATGAGGCCAGCATTACTCTGATACCAAAATCAAACATAGACTTTATAAAAAAGAAAAAAACCCTACAGACCAGTATCTTTTATGAATATAGATGTAAAAATTCTAAACAAAAATTAACGAACTGAATCCAACAGTATATGAAAAGGATAATATATCATTTGCATTCCCAGGAATGCAAAGTTGGTTTAGCATTTGAAACTCAATTAATGTTTCTAAAAAGGAAAACCCAGCAAATTAGTAGTAGAAGGGAACCTTCTCAATCTGATAAAAAGCAACTATGAAAAATCTACAGCTGACATCATATTTAATGGTAAAAGACAGGATCCTCTACCCCAAGAACAAGTTTTCACTGCTTTTATCCAGTATTGTACTGGAGGTTTTAGCCAGTGCAATAAGGCAAAAAAAAAAAAAAGAAAGAAAGAAAAGTTATACAGATTAGAAAGGAAGATATAAAACTTTCTTTATTCTCAGATAGCATGATCATTTGCATAGAAAATACTAGAGAATCTATATAAAAATAATTAGAAATAAGTGAGTTAAGCAAGCTTGTAGGATGCCAGTTCAATATATAAGTCAGCTGACTTTCTTATATACTAGAAACAATCAGAAATTAAAATTTAAAAATAGTACCATTTACAAGAGCATCAAAATATTAAATACTTAGGGCTACACATGACAAAAATGTATATTGTAAACTATGAAACATTCCTGAAATTAAAGAAGACCTAAATAAATGGAGAGCTATTGTGTTCATGGATCAGAAGACGCAATATTGTTAAAATGTCACTTCTCCCCAATTGATCTATAGATTCAATGCTATCTCAATTAAAATCTCAGAAAACTTTGTTTTATAGAAATTGACAAGTTGATTGGAAAATTCATATGGAAAAGCAAAGGATCTTGTAGAGCAAAAGCCATTTTGAAAAAGAACGAAGTTGGAGGACTTACACTATCTAACTTTAGCACTTATAAGCTGCAGTAATCAAGAGTGTGGTATTGCTATAACATAGACAAATAGATCAATAGAACAGAACGAGAAGTTAGGAAATAGACTTAGGCACATTATGTCAACTGACTTTCAGCAAAGATGCAAAGGCAATTTAGTTTCAATAGATGCTGGAACAATTTGATATGCATATCCATACCTCACACCATACACAAAAATTAAGCCCAAATGATCACATATCAAAATGTAAAAACCTAAAACTACACAATTTCTAGAAGAAAACAAGAGAAAAACTTCATGACAGGTGATAGATTAGGCAAAGATTTATAAGGTATAAAAACAAAAATATGATTTATAAAATTAAAAATAGACAAATTGCATATAATCAAAACTAAGAACTTTTGCTTACTGAAAGACACTGTTAAGAAAATTTAAAAGACAAGCCACATACTAGGAGAAAACATTTGCAATTCACATATGTGATAAAGGTCTTGCACCCAGAATATATAAAGACCTCTCAAAACTCTACAATAAGAAAAAAAATTTTTTTAATGGGCTAAATATTTGAACAGAAACTTTACAAAAGAATATATACAGATGGCAAATAAGTACATGAAAAGATGCTCAACATCATTACTCATCCAGGCAAATGCAAATTAAAACTGTAAGGGGACACAACTACGTACCCATTGAAATGGCAAAAACCTAAAAAGATTGACCATACCAAGTGCTGATAAGCATGTGGAAGAACTGGAACTCTCATCACTGCTGGTGAGAATGTAAAATGGTACAACCACTTTGGACAACAGTTTGGTAATTTCTTACAAAGTTAATCAGATCCCTATCAGTTAGGTATTTACTGTAGAGATACAAAAGCACATGTCCATACAAAAACCGGTTTGTAAATATTTATAACGGCCTTATTCGTAATGGCCTGCACTGGAAAATATCCCCAATATCCCTCAACATGTGAATGGATAAATAAACGGTGCAATATGCAAACCATGGAATCTATTCAGCAATAAAAAGGAATGAACTATTGATACACACACAATAGGGATGCATCTGAGAATAATTATACTCAGTGAAAGAATCCAGGCAAAAAAAGAATACCTACTGTGGGATTCTATTTATATATAAAGTTTTAGAAAATGCAAATTAATCTGTAGTGGTAGAAAGCAGATCTGTGGTTGTCTTAGTGATGGGGGAAGGGAGGGGAGGATAAGGGGAAACTTTTGGGGGAGGTAATGGATATGTTCATTACCTTTATCATATTATGATTTCATGATGTATACACATTTCAAAACTTACCAAATTGTACACCTTAAAACACATGCAGTTTAATAGATGGCAATCATATGTCAATAGGGATGTTTTTAAAAGTTGATACAACGTTTGCATGCTACCAAAGTATTACCTCACAGATTAACTGCTAATTAATAAGGGGGAAACAAATCTACAAAACGTATCTGGCAGCTGCCATGGTAACCAATTAATAAACTTTAACATCACTAATGGTGGGACAAACTGGCAGTAAGTGCCTCCTAATGTAATTTAGTAAGTTCACAGAAACCTATTTTTACACAAAAGGTTTAACCTGAACCTTATCAAATCGTGAAGTTTAGAGAAAATACCAGGGATAGACGAAGAAGCTAAATAAGACCTCATGAAACAGACAAATCCAGAATGTGGGACATTCTACAAGAAAATGTTCCTAGTCTCTTCAAAAAGTCAATACGTGGGCTTCCCTAGTGGCGCAGTGGTTGAGAGTCCGCCTGCCGATGCAGGGGACACGGGTTCGTGCCCCGGTCTGGAGGGATCCCACATGCCGCGGAGCGGCTGGGCCCGTGAGCCATGGCCGCTGAGCCTGCGCGTCCGGAGCCTGTGCTCCACAACGGAAGAGGCCACAACAGTGAGAGGCCCACGTACCGCAAAAAAAAAAAAAAAGTCAATACGTGGGGGAAAAATTGATAAGGAATGACAAATGCCATGTGTGAACCTTTACTGAATTCTACTTAAAAAAAAAAACCCAGAAAACATTTTGGAGAAGATTGATGAAAATTCAATAAGGATTAAAAATCTATCAAAATGTATACTTGTTCCCACAAAATCTTCCCTCTTCAAGGTTGTTCACCACACCCCTAAGTGAAAAGAAAATTGCCCACAAATAATTGCAGAGGTCTTGTGAAGCCATATACATTGTAAATGGTGAAGTAGGCTGTGGTTTGAAGCAGAGGAAGAAAACTGAAGTGGTTCCTTAATAAAATGACACTGTCTACTCCAATTAGTGCCATTTCTTCCAATACCTTGAAAAAAACTGTAGAGGGATTGTCAGCTATAACTTTAGTATGACCTACAAGTGGAATCACTTTCTGGTTTTCCTCCCTTGTGTTGCATTGACACCATCCAAGAATCCTGTTTATAATCCCTTTTTAGACACACAAAGACCATCATTAATGTTAGAGTAAATTTTGCAAAGTAAAACTTCCACTAGAAGAACAATCTTTAACATTCTCTGTAGAGATGGAGACCTGTGATGCTTGATAGAACATCTAACCTTGCAGCTTTGAAGAAGACATAGATATGCTTTATGCAAACACTGATGGCAAAGGAAGCTGCCCATCCTCCCGCAATAAGTCTGGTGGTCAATTTTCATGAAAGACGTCAGCTTCATCAGACTCAGGACCTCGAATCACCACTTTTCAAGGTCTTTGTTTCAAACAAGAAAGAGCAGTAGATAGTAACGCACTTTCCTATAGACAGAAATTTGCTGGCTTTCTAGAAGACAGGTCTTGTTCACTTGAATGACTTTCAGGAAAAAAAATAGAGGGGAGGGACGAGGAATGTTGAGAGTAAAGGAACACTTACTTAGGACAATTGGACATGGATGAGTTTATTCATGGCTTGACTTATTGGTGGATACTTCTGATCAAATCAACGAGGTCACTCTTTCCATTCAAACCCTTACTCACTATTAGGAAAGTTACCAAGACTCCCTCCTATCCAAACTGCTGCTCGGGAAAAGGAGATGGGAAAAGGCAATTGTGCCAGGAAAAAAAAAAAGTGTTTTTTAGGCTAAAGTACATTTTCCCCCCATGTTTCTGCAGGCAAAAATCTGTAAACACCTGGAATCCTGCAGAATTCTTTTGATGGTTATTTCTGCTCCAGTGATCTTGAAATGAATTGTGAGTTCATGATCCTCAACTTGCTGACATCAAGCATGCAGATTCTGCCAAAAATGACCTCACAAAGGAAAGGATGCTGCATGGATTAACCCAGAAGAGTCCTGGAAAAGTCTGGTGTTCCTTGCCTCAAGTCTGCCCTTGTCTTGCAAGCATTCGATGAGAGCTCTGATTCCATTACTACATTTGTGAACTATGTTTGTGAACAAGAGTTTTTCATCACTTGTCAGCCATATCAAAAGACGGAATCCATTGAATGTCAAAAATGACATTTGCATTTTATCAAATAGCACTCCACAATTTCATCCTCTCATTCAAGCTAAATAGCAACCGCTTTGCTGTTAAATTCACTTTTGAGCAGACTAAAGTGAACCTTTTCTTTGTATGGAAAAGTTCACATCTTTGCAAAAATTTTGCATATTTCCCAAGAAATGGCTATTAATTTGTGCCTGAAAAAATGAGAATGAAGCTTAAGCGTAAAGATTGTTTATACATTCTGTGTAAGTGTGGAAAAGGAATTTCCTTTGTTGCAAATGGTGCAAAACATTGTGGGTCTATGTTTACATGCTTTTTTCTGGGATATAATATCATTGCTTCTCTTGGTTTCTCAAAGTAGTACTGTAACCTATAAAGGTAAGAAACCCTGCTAAAAGAATGAAACTCTAACAGTGGAATTTCAGGCATTGCTCAGTAGCTGGAGCAGGATTCGTAAAGCATCCAGCTTTTCCAGTGCCCCACAACTTTACAACTAAGGTGATCTCCTCCATCACCTGTGCCTAAGTTCATTCTTCTAGAGTCTACTTCAAGAGGTGAAAAGTCAAATGTTGCCTAATTTTTTACAAATTTGTCTTTTTCAACCAATTGTTTCACCACTTTTTTACGTACCCTGGCCTTACTCAGCTGTAATGCTCCTCTGAGTTTATCAGCAGAGATCTCGTCCTATGCATAAGAAACAGTAGCAGTGAAGTCAATCTTCATCATATTTTTATATTTGAGGCTAATAATATCTCAGATTGTGTGCTGTATTTTGAACATAATTTCCTGTATTTTTTTTTCTGTTAGAATTGGAAAATAAGTCTGCTACTGAAAATATTTCTGCAGTTACAGGGTTGACCCATAATATTGCTCTAGAAATAGAGACAGTAAAGTACAAGTAGAGGATAGGATCATTGATTATGTCATTGGTGTTGTATTACCACAACAGTGTCACATCTGTCTTTGCTATATGAACCAATGATATATGAACAAAAATTAATATGATGGAGAGGTATAAATTTTTGAAACTTTATTAAATATTTATTAACAAGGTAGCTCAAAAGCAATGATGAAATAAGAAAATCTAAAACTGACAGCAAATATAATTTTGTTTGTGTGATTTTTTTCAAATAGAAGTCACAATATTTTCATTCAACCTCATTTGTAGATGTCACACTATTGTGGTGACTACAATCTACTCCTCTTTACCATGTGTTTAATTAAAAAGCTCCCTCATGGATACACTTAATCTCTTTTGAATATATATTTTAGAACAAATTAATAAACTCCATGGCACTAGCCTAAGTGCAATTGAAGCACTTCTCAAGTAGGAAACATAATATGAATTTTTTCTGCTAGATATAGAATTCAGATAGTAGAGAAGACCAAAATCTGTCCAAACAATTTATTTTTTAATTGTGCTACTTTTCGAGCTCTTTCCTCTACATGGCTTTTCATAAGATGGGATTTCAGGAGCTATGTAACATTTCTAAAATGATACAAAGGTCTTTAAAATTTTCTCCATCGACTTATCTGACATCTGGGAATTGGGAGAATAATCCTAAATTTTTTTTTTTTTTTTTTTTTTTTTTTGGTGGTACGCGGGCCTTTCACTGTTGTGGCCTCTCCCGTTGCGGAGCACAGGCTCCGGACGTGCAGGCTCAGCGGCCATGGCTCACTGGCTCAGCCGCTTCACGGCATGTGGGATCTTCCCGGACCGGGGCACGAACCCGTGTCCCCTGCATCAGCAGGCGGACTCTCAACAACTGCGCCACCAGGGAAGCCCAATCCTAAATATTTTAAAAGTTATATTAAAAATGTTCATTGCAATGAAAACTATGATTTCTAAAAGTTTCTAAAACTAAGATTTCTAAAAGTTTTAAGTTCCTATAATTGTTTAAAAGACTGAAAATAATTTAATTGTTTGAAATAAGAAACATGAAGACTAATGAAAATGAAGCAGGAGATGGGAAATAATCTAAAATCTCTGAAATTAATGAAATAAAAGAAAGAATACAGAAAACCAAAAACTGATTCATTAAAAGAACAAATGTAACTCCTTGTAAAAGTGATTAAGAAAAAATATGTTTAACGTTAGGAATGAGAAATAAACTCATAAAATTATTTTTTAAGTTATAAAAATATAATGTGTAAGTTTATGACAATAAATTTTAAACTATATGAAAAACAAATTATGTACTAAAAAGAGAAAACTTGAATAAGTAAGTAATTTAGGAGAAATCAGAATTATAACTTAAGATATATGATTCTTAAAAGCACCAGACGCAAAGAGATTTATATTGATAGCTGAGTAATAGCTAACGTTTGAAGAACAAGTAATTCCTATGTTAAACTCTAGCAAACCATAGAAAAATACGGAAATCCCCCCCATTAATTTTATGAAGCTAGCACAACTTTATATCACATCCTAATAAAGATGGAACAAAAAAGATAACTATAGAGGAAATCCATCTACAAATGATCTAAATGACCTATCAGTAAATTGCATCTCCGTGTGCACTGATAATAAAAGCTAACACAGCAGCTTCTCTCTGCCAGACCCTATTCTAAGCTTTCTATACATATTAATTCAGTTAATACTCAAAAAAATCCCATAAGGTAAGTACTTTTATTACCTCCATTCTACAGATGAGGAATTGAAAGCAGACACAGTTACTCTCCTAGGATCACACAGTAAGACTTGGAGTTGGGATCTGAGCGTAGGCAGTCTGGCTCAAGTCCAGGCTTTGTACCACTGAACAAAGCTGCTACAGCCAAGTGGAACTCATTCTGTAAATATCATTCAACTTCAAAATATCCATCAAATTAGTTCACTGAGCAACACTAAAAGAGGAAAGACTGTATTATTATATCAATATCCAGTCATTTTCAACAAAAACTCGCGGTAGTACAGAATTGAAGGAAATACCTTAATGTGGTACAGACCACTTATAAAAATCCCATGACAAACATATTAAGCAATAGCATATTAAAGTCATTTCCATTAAAATTAGGATCAAGAAGTGTGCCCACAATTATAATTTCCAGTTTTAGCTGAAATACTGAGATAAAAAAATAATCATTATAAATATTGAAAAAGAAGAGACAAAATTATCCTGTTTTTTCTTAATACTATTGTACATTCAGAAAAGCCAAGAGGCTAATGCGTTTTTTTTGGAAATAATAAGAGAAATTGGTAATGTGATTAGGTACAAGATGAATATTAAAAAACCCAGAATAATTTTATTTATAATTGCTATAACCACTTAGGAGTAGAAATGGAAAAAATATTCCATTGACATTAGCCAAACCAAAAGCAAACAAAAAGGGGCTTCCCTGGTGGTGCAGTGGTTGAGAGTCTGCCTGCTGATGCAGGGGACATGGGTTCGTGCCCCGGTCTGGGAAGATCCCACATGCCGCAGAGCGGCTAGGCCTGTGAGCCATGGCCACTGAGCCTGTGCATCTGGAGCCTGTGCTCTGCAATGGGAGAGGCCACAACAGTGAGAGGCCCGCGTACCGCCAAAAAAAAAAAAAGCAAACAAACAAAAACCCACAACCTAAGATGGGCACAGGACCTATATTTGGAAAACTATAATTTTTGTTGAGGTATATAAAACAGAACCTGAACTAATAGAACGTTTCCTGATCCTGCATGGAAGTCTTAATATTAAAAATGTCAATCATTTCCAAATGGGTACAACAATTTAATGCAAATCCAATCAGAATACCCATTTTTAAAACTAGGCAAAATGAATATAAAGTTTATATAAAGGGATAAAAATCTGAGAAGAGCCAATAATTTTAGAGGAAGATGTGTGTGTGTGGAGGGCATAGGTACCATCTTGCCTTGCCAAATATTAAAACTTACTACAAATCTACTATAATAAAATGGTATTCCTATACATTTACCTAAAACATTTTGGGACAATACTAAAAGAATTTAAGAACACTATATTCATAGTCAACAAGCTAACATAATTATTTAAATTAATTTTTTATTTACTCCAATATAGAACACTACCCTGATATAGCACAGTAGAGATGGTAATAGAGCATTGTGATAAAATAGAGATGACAGGAACAAATTCAAAGATATATGGTAGCTTCATACATAACCAGATTGGCATTTCACTACAGGGTGATTCATCATTAATTGGATAAATGGTGTTGGCACAATTCTCCACTTGAAATACACCCTCTAAACATTAAAATTCCATACTTATTTTTTTAATTATGAGGGGAAAAATATAATAAGTTGAAAAGCAAATGGTAGGATGGAGAAAATAATTGCATCATATGTGACCAAGTAAGTGTCATTTTCTCCAATATACAAATTCCTCATAAGAAAAAGACAAAAAAATTTAAAAAAATGAGCAAATATATGAACAGGGAATTCACAGACAAGAAAATGCAATCATAACAAACACTTGAAAATATGTATAACCCTGCATTTTTCACAGAACTAAAACAAAGAATTTTAAAATTTGTATGGAAACACAAAGACCTCAAATAGCCAAAACCATCTTGAAAGAGAAGAACAAAGCTGGAGGAATCATGCACCCTGACTTCAGACTACACTACAAAGCTACAGGAATCAAAACAGTATGGTACTGGCACAAAAAAACAGACACATAGATCAGTGGAACAAAATAGCACAGAAATAAATCCACGCACTTAATTAATCAATTAATCTATGACAAAGGAGGCAAGAATATACAATGAAGAAAAGACAGTCTCTTCAAATAAGTGGAGCTGGGAAAACTGGACAGCTACATGTAAAAGAATGAAATTAGAACATTCTCTAACACCACATACACAAATAAACTCAAAATGGATTAAAGACCTAAATGTAAGTCCAAAAACCATAAAACTAGAAGAAAACATAGGCAGAACACTCTTTGACATAAATTGTAGCAATATTTTCTTGGATCAGCCTCCTAAGACAAAACAAGTAAAAGCAAAAATAAAAAAATGTGACCTAATTAAACTTAAAAGTCTTTGCACAGCCAAGGAAACCATCAATCTTTTTTTTTTTACAAGGGAACAGTATAATTTATTGTATATTCATTCACCATAAAACCTGATCAATATTTGTTTATAACACATTATGACATGTATTTTCCCAAGAAGCAAGGATTTGAAGTTGAATACATAGGTATTAACTCAGATTTATCTTTATTTCAAAATTTTTGTCTCATATATTATTTTTTTCATGTTAAATGTGGTTTTCTTGGAAAGTGAGTATTTTTATTTTTATTTATTATTATTTTTTTTATGGTACGCAGGTCTCACTGTTGTGGCCTCTCCTGTTGTGGAGCACAGGCTCCGGACGTGCAGGCTCAGCGGCCATGGCTCACGGGCCCAGCCACTCCACGGCATGTGGGATCTTCCCGGACTGGGGCATGAACCCGTGTCCCCTGCATCAGCAGGCAGACTCTCAACCACTGCGCCACCAGGGAAGCCCCTGTGAGTATTTTTATTGAATGAAAGATTTTTAAAATTCTATAGTGCTTTACAATTTTAAATTAAAAGGCAACCTATTAAATGGGAGAAAATATTTGCAAATGCTATGACTGATAGTGGTTAATATTCAAAATATATAAACAGCTCAGACAACTCAACATCAAAAAACAAACAACCGATTTAAAAAATGGGCAGAACACCTGAATAGACATTTTTCCAAAGAAGACATACAGATGGCCAACAGGCACATGAAAAGATGCTCACATCATTAATTATCAGAGAAATGCAAATTAAAAGCACAATGAGGTATCACCTCACACCTGTCAGAATGGCTATCATCAAAAAGAACACAAATATCAAATACTGGCAAGGATGTGGAGAAAAGGGAACTGTCCTACACTGTTGGTAGGAATGTAAATTGGTGCAGCCACTGTGGAAAACAGTATGGAAGTCTCTCAAAAAACTAAAAATAGAACTACCGTATGACCCAGCAATTCCACTCCTGGGTATATATCCCAAAAAAACAAAAGCACTAATTCAAAAAGATGCATGCATCCCAATGTTCACAGCAGCATTATTTACAATTGCCAAGATGTGGAAGCAACCTAAGTATTCATCAACAGATGAATGGATAAAGAAGCTGTGGTATATATATATACATACATACGTACATACATATATACAATGGAATACTACTCAGCTATAAAAAAAGAATGAAATTTTGCCATTTACAACTACATGGATGGACTTGGAGGGCATTATGCTAAGTGAAGTAGCATAATAGTGGTTACTAGCATAATAGTGGTAAACTAGTGGTTACCAGTGAGGCAAGGGAAGGGGGGAGGGACAAGATAGGAGTAGGGGATTAACAGGTACAAACTACTATGTATAAAATAAGTAAGCTACATGGATATATTGTACAACACAGGGAATATGGCCAATATTTTATAATAACTATAAATAACATTTAAAAATTGTGAATCACTCTGTTGTATACCTGAAACTTATATAATATTGAACATCAACTATAATGCAATAAAAAAAGAAATATGCCTAACTCCATCAGTAGTATGGAACTACAAGGTAAGCAAGAGACTTTTTCAACTTCAAGTTGCCAATTATTAACAGCAACAGATTCTAGTGTTGTTGAAGGTAGAGTTGAAACTGGCAATCTCATATAACTGACAAGAATGTCAATTACTACAAAATTTTATGAAATTAATCTGGTGAGATCTACTGAAAACTAAAATATCCATATGCTTTAAGGATTCCACTTAGAAGAATGTAGCCTATAGAAATAAAAAGCAATACCTAAGAATATATGTTTAAAATTTTTCATTACGGCATTACTTATAAAACAAACAAACAAACAAACCTCCAAATAACCTGAATGCCCCTTGTAAGAAACAGTCGAATAAATTATGATATATCCACACTGTGTACTATTATGCATCTTTTATAAAGGAGGTTTCATGTACCTTATTGCTCTGGAGATATCCATGGTATATTACTAAATGAAAAAAGACATTGTAGAAAATATGGGTGTGGTTTAAGGCTATTTTTAAAAACAAAAGAAAACAAACTCTCCCTATATACAAATGAACTTATTTACAAGACAGAAATAGGGTCACAGATGTAGAAAACAAACTTATGGTTACCAAGGGGGCAGGGGGGGAGGGATAAACTGGGAGATTGGGATTGACATATACACACTACTGTATATAAAGTAGATAACTAATAAGGACCTACTGTATAGCACAGGGAACTCTACTCAGTACTCTGTAATGGCCTATATGGGAAAAGAATCTAAGAAAGAGTGAATATATGTATATGTATAACTGATTCACTTTGCTGTACAGCAGAACCTAACACAACATTGTAAATCAACTATACTCCAATTAAAATTTTAAAAAATAAAAATGATTTCTTGAAAAAAATTTTTTCTGTATTTTCCAAATAGTCTGAAATAATTGACATTATGTAGCATGGTGTCCTTACAAGTGTTTTAGAGCTTTATTTAAGTATATTTAGAGATAGTATTACTAAAGGATGAACACAGTACTACACTATTATTCGTAATAGTAAAATACTATATACTATATGTAAACAATGACTTTATACATTACCATGTGTAACATATTTTATATCTAAATGATAGTAATTATTATTTAGTAAATGATCACTAATTGCTAGTACTACTAGTACAAAATACTACTATTACTAAATACTGGTAATTATATAGGATAAAATATTATATATTGTAATAGAGTGAATAGCGCACATATGAAATTTGGACGGTTAATATTTGAATTGTCATATAACAGCAAAGTTCTATATGATATATATAAATAATGACTTATAGTTGTTTTTACATATAGTATTTTACCCCTTAATAATAGTAATAGTTACTTAGTAAATAATCGTAATTTTTGAGGGATAAAGAGCTGAATATTGTAAGGGAATAAATAATATTTGGACACTTACTCTTACCTTGAATTGTATAAAATATTTATTTCCTAGAGCTCAGTGTTGAAACCTTATAGATAATCTGCTTCATTAGCAGTGTGGAATTTCAGCCTCCACTAACTAACCCCTATGGTTCTGTGCTGACATTCCTGTGCATTAGCTTAAAACAGTTCTGTTTACAGTGTCCAGAACTTTTGAAAAAGTCATATTAATAGTCAATAAAGAAGCATGATTGTGTAAATCCAGCCTAGCAAACTCTGCCATGGCATATCATAGCAGAGAGGCTAGATAACTACCATATAACTGATTCAGTACAGAAAGAAAGTTGGGAAAAAAAACAAGAATACTATCTCATACAATCTTACTGGACCGTCCGTCATTTGGCATCTCAGAGCCTTTGTCCTCTGCAAACTGTAACCAGATATCATGTCTCTAAATAATCACGTTATTTAGAGAAATAATGACATATAAGTAAAGAATATTTCTACTTCTAATTCCTCCCCTTTGTACCTAACTGAATGTACCATCCTCACCATATCTTCTTGCCAACCAGCAAACTCGATGGCGATAAAGAGATGGGTGAACTAATGATGACAAGCAAGGATCAAGAACCTTATGAGTACCAAAAAAAAGTGTCCCTCCCTTTTTTTAATCCTCTAACTCACTAGAATAAAGATCTTGATATTAGTATGATGTCTTGACTCCCACCAGCCTCCAAGAAAGAGTTTTCACCTGAGTCAACAGGGAACCCAACAAAATCATCAGACCCAAAGGAAACTTTTTTTTTCAGCATCCACTATGCACCAGGCTCTTTGAGTTTTAAGACACAGAAACCCATTCAAACTAAGGTAGGTAAAATGGGGAGGGAAATGGCAATAATTTAGGGCATCAGGGAAATCTCCCAGAACCTAAGGGTCATCATGGTACACGAGTCTAGGAACAGGAAGAATCCTGAGCTAAGGCCTTGTCCCCATCTGTCAGGCCTTGTTCACTGTCTCTGCTTGTGTTTCAGTCTGTTTTCACTCATACTGGTTTCCATTCTTGCCCTCTCTCCCAACTTCTGCTTCTTCATCTCCTACTTGGCTCAATTTCCCTGAAGGTCTCTTAGTATACAAATTCTAGGCAAAGGGAATATGATTTTTGAATCCATGAATGAATATATGCATGAATGAATGGATCAATAAATGAATAAATCAGCATTATTCTCCTTTGAATTGGAACATTTATTGAAGATAAACAATCCACTGAACTCACTTATTTGCCCCAAATATCCACAGGTAGAATTTTGCGAAGATTACATCATTTCATCATGATGTAATATTTTGAGGGTTCTATTTGAAGTCCCTTATCGTTATGTTCCCAAAAAATATCTACTAAAATAGTGGCTTGTTGAAATAAAGTCCATTAAAACGTAAGAAAAAGACAAAATCTTTTAAGTCAGGCACTCGTTAAGTAATTTAGTATTTCATTTAAGTCTTACAATACCTAAAGAATAGGTACTATTATTAGACCACTGAATGAAGAAATTTAGGCACACAGGGTTTAGAAGTCGTTTTCACAATGTCACAGTGGACGCAGGATTCCCACAGGGTTTCTCTGATTATAGCTCAAGTGCTTAGCCATTGCCCTATATAACCTACTTTGTACTCTCAGTGAAATGAGACTTTTAAGCCCTGTGTTAAATAAATCTAGTTAATAACAATACAAATGTTTTGCTAAAGTTTAGCAGTTAAACATTGTGACTACTTAGTAGTTAACCTGGAAGTACAATAGAGTTGGCAAAATGAGATGATATTTGTAATCTTTAGTTTCTTTTAAGCACTTTAGTTTTTGTTTTTTAAACACTTGCAATTAATTCAGAACTCTGCAAGGATTTTGCAAGATGTTCAAATCTGCCCCAATACTCTTATCAGTTCCAGTGTTCGTAGGACAGAGTTGAAGTTATAATCTCCTTTATTTATTGTGAGTGTAACCTGTGGAATTATTCTTGACTTTCTAAGCTTACAATAGCAATTCTAAATTCCAACTCTAATTGCCATATCATTTAAAAATTATTAGCCACTACTTTAAAATACACATAAATTTACATAATTTAAAAAGCAGAGTACAATATATAATTTTTAATGTGTCCTTTCCTTTGGACTGTTGGCGATTATTACATATTTTGATGCTGGAGTATATTTCTCTGCTATAATCATGAGTGAACTACTATATCACTGCATATCCACTTCTATTTTACTATAAAATATGACTCCCTTGGCCTTTTACATGAGATCATAGTAGTTGTCCTTTAGTGTATCCTCTTGTCTCCATACAGCACTTTTACCCATCCCAGGCTAAAGAGTTGTCTTTCTAGTCCTCTAAATCTCCAATAAAGAAATACATGTCTTCATTATCTACATAATGGCGTCAATTCTCCCTTTCTCTTTGGGTATGAACACTGCTCTGAAACTGCATTACATCATCTGTGATTCCAAGTTCATTTTTAACCTCAGCACAGAGGCAACTGGCAGGTTCTATTAAACCAGAGTTTAGTTCTATTTTATTTTATTTTATTTTTTATAGATTTTACTTACTTACTTACTTACTTATTTATTTATTGGCTGCGTTGGGTTTTCCGTTGCTGTGCGCGGGCTTTCTCTAGTTGCCTCGAGGCAGGGCTACTCTTCGTTGCGGTGCGCAGGCTTCTCATTGCGGTGGCTTCTCTTGTTGCGGAGCACAGGCTCTAGGCGTGCAGGCTTCAGTAGTTGTAGCACATGGGCTTAGTTCTCCGCTGCATGTGGGATCTTCGCAGACCAGGGCTCAAACCCATGTCTCCTGCATTGGCAGGTGGATTCTTAACTACTGCACCACCAGGGAAGCCCTAGTTCTATTTTAATTCTATTTTTTCTACTCTGCTAGGATCTTAACTCCAAGGATCACAGTTCAGGTACAGCATCTCATATCATCCTGGTATCTTACATCACTAAGGTTTTCTTCTCTCTCAGAAAGACAATTTCATTGGCCAATACTACCTGGCATGGATCTGGCTCTAATATCTTCTCCAGGCTTACAGGTTCTTTTACTGACCTTGCTTAAATTTAAGTATACCTTGAGTTTGTAGAGCTATTCAGAGAGAAGTCAAAGGTAAATGTGGCTTTAATAATTGAATGTAGGGCAGAAATTTTTGCAAAATTATTACTGGTTTTTCTTTAAAAAATATCTGACAGAACGTAGGTAGAATTTATCCAAATTCATCATTCAAGTCTTTCTCTCCTAATCAATTGTAACAAATTTTTTTATTTTGCCAGGAACTTTCCTTTTTTTCTTTGAATAGCACAGGCAAAATACCAATTCTCAATCTAGGAAATGTAAAAAGAGAACACTTCTTAAAGATTTACTGGCTTAATGGAAAAGGATACACTGAGGAAAGAAGTATTAGCTGATAAAATTTTCCCTGGGCTGTGTGTTTCTATCAATCTGCAGAGAATACAAAATTAGATCTGTAGGACTGTTTTTCTGAGCTCTTGGTAAGGTCTCTGTATCTCCTTACTGTCTTGCCTATATTGAGGTTTCAAGAGAGCAATTTCACTTCTAGCAAGTAATTAAAACAATAATTAAAATAACAAGACAAGATATATCCCTTGTTCCTCACTCCCTTGCAAATTGTACTATAAGAAGCAGAGGCTCAGGCTTCCCTGGTGGCTCAGTGGTTAAGAATCTGCCTGCCAAGGCAGGGGACACAGGTTTGAGCCCTGATCCGGGAAGATCCCACATGCTGTGGAGCAACTAAGTCCGTGCACCAAAACTCCTGAGCCTGCGCTCTAGAGCCTGTGAGCCACAACTACTGAGTCTGCGTGGCACAACTACTGAAGCCCGTGTGCCACAACTACTGAAGCCTGCGTGCCTAGAGCCTGTGCCCTGCAACAAGAGAAGCCACTGCAATGAGAAGCCCATGCACCACAACGAAGAGTAGCCCCCGCTCGCCACTAGAGAAAGCCTGCGTGCAGCAACGAAGACCCAACGCAGCCAAAAATAAATAAATATAAAATAAAATAAAATAAATTTTTTAAAAAAGAAGCAGAGGCTCTCTGCTTCTACCTAAACGTGCTCTCACTCCCCCACATACACCAGTTGTCTTGCAAATTAGAAGCCAGTCATAACCATTAAGAACTACCTTGTTATCCCTTATTTTGATTAATTCTCTTCCTCCAGAGCACACATCTAGACGATGACATCTGTTCTGAAAAGCTTCCATCTGGAAAGCCACAGTGCTCATTTTTTTCCCATCTGCACATATAAGATTCATTGTCATGAAATAGGTTTTAAAAATAGTAATAAATATTTGATTTAATTAACCCACAGAAAATGTCAGTCTTTTAAAACTTCAAATTGAGGGAAGGAAACAGGAGATTTGTGTAAGTAAATCAGTTCCATCTTTTTTTTAAAAAAATCACATGACTAATGTTATTTGTCAGTATGCCTTGGATTTGTAACACTAATTGATTAATAAATCGTCTATTTACTGATGTTCCCATAGTAGAATCCTACATGTGCTATGGGTGTTCAATGATTTACATTTTAATTAATGATTTCTTTTCTCTGAAACTCAAGTGCCAATATGATTCAAATGCATCTGCTGAGGGCAGAGTTCAGTAGAGCTTCTCAAGAGTAGAACTAACATGGAAGACAACAGCCGTTTCACCACAGGAGAGTCAATTAAACCAGCTCCCTCGAGATGTTCAGTCTCAGAGGAGTGAATTCTCAAGTCCCTTCTCGCAAATAACTTCCTGGGACTTCCCTGGCGGTCCAGTGGTCGGGACTTCGCCTTCCAGTTGGGAGGTGGGGAGGGTTTGATCCCTGGTTGGGGAACTGGGGTCCAACATGCCTCATTGCCAAAAAGCCAAAAGACAGAACAGAGGCGATGTTGTAACAAATTCAATGAAGACTTTAAAAGGGTCCACATCAAAAAAATTTTTAAAAAAAAAGAAAGAAAATATACAGAACAACACTTAAAAAGCCAAAAAATCCCAATTTCCTGATCACCTCTGCTGTACACATGGGCCACTGAACTAGATATTTAGGTCTTTATTTTATGCTCAGAAATTGCCTCTGTTGGCATCATTCATACTTTGTACCAGCTTTTGGCCCCTCGTGGTAAAGATGCATGGTGTAGGTATCCGATGGAACAAGGTTTTGAAACAGAATTGCCATTTACTAGCTGTGACCTTGTGGTAAACCTTTTGACTGTCTCCATTTCTTCATCTGGAAATAGTATTCAGTGAGGCAAGTTCTGTCAAGTATCAGGCACAAAGAAGCATTCAATAAATGAGAACTCTTCTCTCCTCTATGGCCATCCAGATCCAACTGGGTTTGGTATCTTCGTTGTTTTATATTTCAGTGATATAGAAGTTTATCCTTGTATGGCCCTTTGGGAGAAACGTGTCATAAACTTGCTAGATGTTCTACAATGAATGTGTATAAGTTTTTAAATCAAGGGCAGGATGGAAAACCCTTACTTTTCTGGATTCAAAGAGGCATCCACGTTCTAAGCACACTTTTTTTTTTTTTTTTTAACATCTTTATTGGGGTATAATTGCTTTACAATGGTGTGTTAGTTTCTGCTTTATAACAAAGTGAATCAGTCATACATAAACATATGTTCCCATATGTCTTCCCTGTTGCGTCTCCCTCCCGCCCACCCTCCCCATCCCACCCCTCCAGGCTGTCACAAAGCACCGAGCCAATATCCCTGTGCCATGCGGCTGCTTCCCACTAGCTATCTACCTTACTGCGTTTGTTAGTGTGTATATGCCCATGACTCTCTCTCACACATTTTTTTTTTAACTGAAGTATAGTTGATTTACAATATTGTGTTAGTTTCAGGTGTACAGCAAAGTGATTCAGATATATACACATTTTTTTCATTTTCTTTTCCATTATAGGTTATTACAAGATATTGAATATAGTTCTCTGTGCTATATAGTAAATCTTTGTTGTTTATCTATTTCATAGCGGTGTGTATCTATTGATCCCAAATTCCTAATTTATCCCTCCCCCATCCCTTTCTGGTAACCATAAGTTTGTTTTCGATATCTGTGAGTCTGTTTCTGTTTTGTAAATAAGGTCATTTGTATTATTTTTTAGATTCCACATATAAGTGATATCATATGATATTTGTCTTTGTCTAACTTACTTCACTTAGTATGATATTCTCTAGGTCCATCCACATTGTTGCAAATGCCAATATGTCATTCTTTTTTATGATTCAGTAATATTCCATTGTATACATGTACCACATATTCTTTACCCATTCTTTTCTCCTGATATATGCCCAGGAGTGGGATTGCTGAATCATATGGCAACTCTATTTTCAGTTTTTTAAGGAACCTCCATACTGTTTTCCATAGAGGCTGCACCAGTTTACATTCCCAACAATAATGTAGGAGGGTTCCCTTTTCTCCACAGCCTCTCCAGCATTTATTATTTGTAGACATTTTAATGATGGCCATTCTGACCAGTGAGAGGTGATAGCTCATTTTAGTTTTGATTTGCATTTCTCTAATTATTAGCAATGTTGAACATCTTTTCATGTGCCTGTTGGCCATTTGTATGTCTTCTTTGGAGAAATGTTTATTTAAGTCTCCTGCCCAATTTTGATTGGATTGTTATTTTGATATTGAGTTATATGAGCTATTTGTATATTTTGGAAATTAACCCCTTGTCAGTCACAGTTTTTGCAAATATTTTCTCCCAGTCTGTAGCTACCTTTTCCTTTTGTTTATGGTTTCCTTTTAAGTGCACATACTTTACTCCCTTCTCTCTGGAAATCTCATTAAATAATAGTACAGAAATTTAAAAGAGAATAAAAGCAAAACTATTTAGAGAGTGACCTTCACAGATGAGAGATATAAACAAATTTCTGGAAGACAGGAGCAGATAGAAGCTGATACATTTTTTTAAATGGCTAAGGAGGCTGCGGTCTAGAGTACTCTAGGAGGTGGCTGCAGTGAAGAAGGGAACCCATCTTTGCAACAGGGTTCCAGTGCGGTTCTCTGTGCAGGTGTGATAGATAGGATAGAGGGCTGGGGCGAGCTGAAAATATAGGGATAAACTGAAAGCTGCATACAAGGTAGGTAACTCCTCACACACCTCTCTCATTCCCACTTACAGTAGACATGCCATTTGGCATTGATGCCCAGGGGAAAAACTCAAGGTTTCTCCTCTAAAGAAATATAGTGAACTATCAGCTGAGAACCAGGAGACAAACAGAGATTTTCCATATTTTGCCATTTGGTGGGTCTCCAGGGAAAAGTCACCTCCTAGACCACATCCCACCAGTCTACAAGTTTCACATGCATACACACATCTCCTATTCAGCCTTTCTATTAGACTGGAAGGTTGATCTTGGAGAAAATAAAAATAATTCAGGGATTTCCCTGGTAGCACAGTGGTTAAGAATTCACCTGCTAATGCAAGGGACACAGGTTTGAGCCCTGGTCTGGGAAGATCCCACATGCCACGGAGCACCTAAGCCCGTGCACCACAACTACTGAGCCTGTGTGCCACAACTACTGAAACCCGCATACCTAGAGCCTGTGCTTTGCAACAAGAGAAGCCACTGCAATGAGAAGCCCGCACACTGCAAAGTAGAGTAGCCCCCGCTTGCAGCAGCTAGAGAAAGCCTGCACGCAGCAACAAAGACCCAACACAGCCATAAATAAATAAAGTAAATTTATTTAAAATAATAATAATAATTCAGGTAATACAAGAGCCCTTTCAAAATATCTCTATTAGTATCTTCAGAGAGTCTATAACACATGGCACTCATAAAAAGTATGTATATAAAGGGGCCCTCACAAAATAAGAACTAAACTTCCAGTTATAAGATAAATAAGTCATGAAGATGTAATGTACAGCATGGTGACCATAACTAATAATACTTTATTGCATATTTGAAAGCTGCTAAGAGATTGAATCATAAAAGTTCTCATCACAAGAAAAAGAATTATAACTGTGTAGTATAGATGTTAACTAAACTTACTGTGGTAATCATTTTGCGATCAAATCATTATAATATCATAATTATCAAATCATTATGTTGTACACCTTAAACAAATGCCATGTTATATGTCAACTGTATCTCAATTAGGAAAAAAAACAAGAACAAGCTCCTTGAAATAAGAAAATTTGGTAATACAAATTATAAAATCAATGTAATAGTGGAAAATAAAATCAAGGAATTTTCCCCAGAAAAGAAGAATAATAATAAAAACAAAATCCCAAAGAAACAGACAACAGGAGGGGGAAAAAAAGAGATACAGAGGATTAATCCATTCAATTAGTGAAAATTCTAATAAAGGGACTTAAGAAACCAAGTGAAACAAAGAAGACATGTCCAGTGTTTTATTTCCATTGTATTATTCTTTATGCCCCCTCATATGTCTTAAATATTTCTTAGTAAAATAATTTAAAGACCCAGACTCAAATATATCATTGTGAGATCTCAGAGCACAAAGAACGTAAAAATATTCTAAATCTTCCAGAGAGAAACAACAGCTAACCCACAGGAAATGAAAGTCAACTGCATTAGCCTTCTCAGCAGCAAATTTCTGAGCAAAAATAACTTTGAACAAAGAGTACCATGCAAAAGCCAAGGACTTTGAATAGGAAATGGTCATTTTCCTTTTTTTCAACATGTAAGAACTTGCAGAGTTTACTTTGTACTATTTCTGAAGAATTTACTTGAAGATGAACACCAAGAAAGAGGATGATACAGGATACAAGAAACCATGTCACTAAAAAGGAATCTAATGAAAGCAAATTTCAAGGTGACAGTTGAGCAGCAGCTATTCTGAAAAAAATTAGTCCAAATTAGAATGTGAAATCATAGGACTCCAAGGAGACATTCCCTAATAAGTAGAAGGAAGAGAAGAAAAAAATCAAATCAACAGAATAAATAAGATATTCAGAATACAGTGAATAAGGCATGTTATTTTTCATTCCCTAGCAATATAACAATAGAAAAAGCAATTAGAAACCAGGGAAAAATCAATAAAAGTTGTAATTCAAATACGCAGCAGCTAAACTGGGGTCTGGTTTTGAATAACTGATAGAATATAAGGAGAGGGCTTCCCTGGTGGCGCAGTGGTTGAGAGTCCGCCTGCCGATGCAGGGGACACGGGTTCGTGCCCCGGTCCGGGAAGATCCCACATGCCGCGGAGCGGCTGGGCCCATGAGCCATGGTCGCTGAGCCTGCGCGTCCGGAGCCTGTGCTGCGCAACGGGAGAGGCCACAACCGTGAGAGGCCCGCGTACCGCAAAAAAAAAAAAAAAGAAGAAGACATTTGATGTTGATGCCTAGAACATTTCCCTTTGAGAGATTCAAGGGTCATGACAGTGGACCCACAGAGAGAGGTGTGTTTATTGCCATTATATGGCTCTGTGATAAACCAGAGTCATCACTCATAAAAGAGTAAACACTGTTTTGTTGTGTTTTGTTTTTTTACCTCAACACACAGAATCAACCTATAGACAAAGCACAGGAGGCTTAATTATGATTACAAAACAGATTATAAATTAATCAACATTGACAATATAAAGGTTGAAGAACAACTAACAGAGGTCAGGAAATAAGGGAGGGAAGAGAGGCAGAAGGAAGGGTAGGGGTGTTAACATCCTCAGCATAAAAGATGAGCAATCAAGACGGACTTGTGAAAGCCAAGGGAATAAGAAATTTTAAGTATACTATTTACAGTTATAAAAAACTAAAAATAGTAATATGAAAATACAAACTGGAACAACGCGGGAGCTAAATCCTCACCCATGATAGCAGAAAATCAATATTTAATATCCCAAGTCGACAGATCAAGAAGTGGTAATGTAAATATGTAATTTAGAGATGCATTAGGTAACCACTAACAGAACTTACAACGTAAATGATTAACCATGGCTGCTTCTGGAGAGACAGGCTGGAAATAAGGAGCGATAATGTGGGGACTGGTCCTTTCTCATTATAAGTTTTTCTGAACTGTTTGAACTTTTTACCTATGTGCTTTATTGCTTGGATTTTTTAAAAATCAAAAATTTTAAAGTCTGTTATGCTGTGTTACCCCATTCACAGAAAGTAACTTAACAGAGATTCTAAAAGGCACAGGCCTCTGCTAACTGGCTACTCTCCACAGCTGTAATGAAATAAAACTGAGGTTCAAAATCATCATGCAGAAGTTTTTTGAGATACTAATATGCCTTTATTAATGAAAAATTATACTGTGCTTCAAAAAGTTGAGGTTTTGAGTTTAATCTTATTTTAACTTAAAAATGTTAGTTGAAAACATGATGAGAATGATCCTTACTACTCAGATATTTGACTAAACTAGACCTTTTTCTCTGTACAATTTCTTTTTGTTGGTCCTCAAATTTTGGCAAAATCAAAGAAAATGTTCTACTTTGATTCTTAAGAGAAGCTGATAAAAAGAACTGAGAGGGAAAATCTGCATATAAGAACCACCAACTTAGAATCAACCGCTTTATGTTATATTTTATTACTGTGCATATAAACCGTTTAGGTTTTTAAACGTGATAGCCTTAATTTATTTTTTTTTAAGGAAAAGAGAAGGAATCCTAAAAAGGCTTGTGTCCTTTTTTACTATTTGAAAAATAGTTGGCATGTTTAATGTTTCCTCCTACTTTTATTAGGCCAGTTATAATGTAACCTAATGATACTAATCACGGGTTGGGTTTTCCAGAAGCAGACGCTGAAACAAAGTTTGGGGTGTGAGATCTTTATAGATATCAATACCTGTGAAAGCATGTGGGAAGAACTGGCAGAGGAAGAAGATGAACTGTAATGCCTGATACAGCCCCTGGACCAGTGGGGAGCTCTAGAGCAAATACTGCCTAATCATGTTGTCCCCCTTTGGACTGAAATGGCTGGTCCTTTATACCCCAACTCTAGAAGCGGGCTGCCCCAGGACGGGCATGGTCTCAGACCCAGCTGTTGTTTGCAACCCAGGCAGACCCTGAAGGAGCCATCAGCTGACCACACTCCCCACAGCTGAGCAGTGAACCTGCCCTGAGGGGAATCTGGGTTGCACATCTCTGTATCTACATCACCACTGACCTGTGACAGTTAAATGCAAAAGGCATCTACCTCATTATGGAGAAACATGTCTGGTAAGCTGAGCCTGTGGTTAGCTGTGCTGTGTCCCACAGCGGCTATGGGAAATGGCTTTGTAGGTTACTTCAGCCGTCCTTACTTTTGCTCAAAAATTATCTTAGGATCCACAGCTCCAAGCACTTGGAAACGTCCACTTTTCATCTTCTGCTGACTCTGCCTTCCATGGCTTTGCATCTCGACTCTACCCCCGTAATGAGCCTCATGTGATTCACAGCCGGACTTTGTTACAACACTGCCTGCGGGAACCTCACCCAGAGAGTAGGCAGAAACCTGCAGATCACCAGACAGTTCCATAGCACCCCACCTTATTTGTCAGGAGCAGGGTGTCACACATGCATGACACCAAACGCCGGGCAGGTCAGAGAATGCAGCAAAGACAAAGCAAGTCTGCCCCCAGTTGGAAGTGGTTTGAGAGGTCTTTGAGCCCACCACCCGTTCATCAGTTGTTTCTGCCTGCAACCCTGATTTTCCTTAGGGGAACACCACTCCCTTGCTCAGGTCACATGGGTTGAGGCTGACCCAACCCCTGTGTGCTTGAGGAGGTCCTGTGGTCCAGGTCTGGCCAATCAGCCAATCTGGATAGAGCGACTGTGTCAGAAATGGACACTCGACCCAACCATGGCAATAAAACTCTACTCCAAGGCTTCAGACACATTATTGACAGGGTGCTTTCTCTCTGTGGCAAATGCTCTGTGTAAGGCTATTTTAAACCTCAATTCAGCCATGCCTGAAATGGGCCTGTCAGCCACAGCAGCCAATAAGTTCCTTTCTATGTCTCAACTCATTTGAAATAGGTTTTTCCATGTGCCTCCCGCAAAAAAGCCTGGGCTAATACAAATCCTCTCATCACCTCCTTACTAAGTGCTGGTCCGGTTAATTTGATGGGGAACTCACCACTCCTGCTTACACCAAATCAAAAGCCCCTTCGTAAGCGTCCCTTTATTGGGGCCCGTGGAGCTCCGTGGGCACAGGCGTTCATCCAAGTGTTTTGTCTACACCAGTGGTTCTCACACCTGGCAGCACATGAGAATCAACCGGGAGACTTGAAAATTGGAGATTCCTGGGCCTCATCCTAGGTCTACAGAATCAGAATTTCTGGGTTTGTGGCCAAGGAAAGTGTGTATTTTACAAAGCTATGCAGACAGTTTTAATCTAGTGCCAGACGTAAACGTCACTGATCCACGTGATGCCAAGTAATGGTTCTATTAAAAGCAATAAACTGGTCAGCTGGGAAACAGTCATATACATGCCACCTGTTTGCTTGCCTTATATTTTTTACAGGTCTGGTCCTTACGTTCAAGAAGCAAACACACAAGCTTCCTAAAGAAACAGCAGCAGCTCTGGTGAAAGCAAATTTGCGTGGAAGAAAATTGAGAGGTGGATTTGCCATGAGACTCATAAAGCTTAAGTTTCAGGGCTCCACACTTGAACTTGTAGTGCTTCCACGGCCATATGTTCTCGTAAAATTTAAGGAGTACAATATTTTAACTACAAATGGTTGAGAGCACTGTCTCTTTCAACTTCTCCTCAGTCGTATTTCCCTTGTGTTGGTGGCATGGAAGGAGGAGCCACGGGTATTTCTGGACCCTGACTAAGGAAGCTGATGAGGTTACATGTAGTTCTTGTTTAGTGTAATATTTATGTGGTCCACAGCCTCTTCCATGTATAGTTTAGTTACTGCTAGCTGCCCGAGTGCAAGAACAAATTTTAGGAATGATCCTACCACTCACTATACCAGCCTATTCTACCTTGTAAAATGAAAGTTCAGGGTCCAACATGACCCTCATAATATGGTACAACATCAGGGACACCAAAGACATTTGGGTGAATTTTTCCTAAAATTGACAACAGTCCTAAAAATGTACATGCCAATACCAATAATAAGTGGTGAAGCCAAAAGAAAGCTTTCCACATTATCAATCATAAAAAACAGCATTCGACCCATCATGCTACAGGGGAGTCTGATTCCTCCCGTTCTCATAGTAGAAAGTATGACAAAATCATTGGTGCAAGAAGAGGTAATCAAACACATGCAGACAATAATCTTATTTGGTGTATCAGATAGCTAATTATCAAAAAATGATATTTTCTAAATTTTGAGATCTTCCCAGAATTTGTCAGCTTTAAATATTTTGCTGTTACGGTGCTGGTTTATATTATAATTCTAAATAAATATTTAATTTCTTATCTGATAATTTGAATTACTTTTCTTAAAAAGGGCCTCCAAAACTGTATGAGCTTCAGACCCATAGATTTGCCCCTGGGTTGAAGTGAGCACCCTGCCCCTGCATGCTGGTAGTGGATGTGATAAAACCTAATGGATTTGTCCTTTAAGCTGCCTCAGTCTCCTAAATGTCAAATCTGCTTTTTATTAAGTCAGTGAATGTGCTATTGATGGATTTAATGACTCGGTAGGAATGAGTCAATAATGACTCTGAAGGAATGAAGCTGTGTGGCCAGACAGACAAATAATACATCATTTAAAGGTTTTTGAACTCTTACCATGTTTTGGAAGAAGCTATTCTTCAAATAAATTAGGAAGAAGGATGTATCATGGACACGGAGAAAAATATATAAACAACCAATTATGATTAACCAAGCTAGAGGAAGGGTGATTTACCTCTTATTTCCTTTTATAGGAAATAGTACAAAATCACTGTCATGGCAAGATGTGATTAAGCAGATCTTGCCTAATAGTGCAGGTCTGGCTTGGCTCAGTATAACCTCAGAATCCATTTCTTCTTTTTCAGCAAGGGCATTGCTGCAAATAGGATGGTACATGGTTTCATGTAGATGATATAAATAGCAGATGGAAGTTATTACAAACACACCCAGGTCTCTGTGCATGCTGAATCTCACTCCCAGCTTTAGCTCCTTATAGGCATTAGGGAGAAATCAGTTCCTATGATGACAGATATGCTCCCTTGCCCTATGCATCCTATTTCCTGTACCACTTTGAATAATCTCAGTGTTTACAAAGCAGCATTTAAAAACTGTTCATTTAAATTCTCTGCTCCAAGTATTTTTAGTCATACCTTAGATTCATGGGATATTAATAGGTTTACTAAGAAGAAAACTGCAGCCATAAAAGTTTGGTAAACAGTGGTTTATACAACATTGAACTGATTTCTTTACTATTTGCAGCAGGACTTCTTGGAGCTTTTAATAATGAATCTCTCAGTGCAGAGTATAGAAGAATGTAGTTTGCAATGCTTCCCAAATTATATGATCACAAAACCTTTTTTTTTTTTTTTTTAATGAGGAAAATGAGCTATAACATTGGGAAATGCTGCTTGGGACTAAAATAAAGGGAGATAATGGAAAGTAAATGCTTTTTACAATATAAAAGCTAAATAAATTATATGATACTTTTATAATCTCTATTATTATTATTATTATTATTATTATGACCACTATGCTCAAAGGAATCAGTTGATTCTCTCATTTCTTTCTACGGGACCATTTAAGCTATCTATTTAGATGTGAGGAAAAGACAAACTAAGACAAATGTATTTACCTGCATAATCTTCCACTGTGACAGTTTTATTTTACAAAGAGGCTGAGAAAAATTATATAAGCTTCTAGTTATCAAGCTTCTGTCTGCTGCTTCTGTAGCTTTCACTACTCTTTTGAGATTTGCCATTACATTTATTAAAGAACAGTGACTGTCAATGCAATCCCTATCAAAATCCCAATGGAATTTTTCAAGAAATAAGTTCATTCTAAAATTCATATGGGGGGCTTCCCTGGTGGTGCAGTGGTTGAGAGTCCGCCTGCTGATGCAGGGGACATGGGTTTGTGTCCCGGTCTGGGAGGATCCCACATGCCGCAGAGCAGCTAGGCTCATGAGCCATGGCCGCTAAGCCTGTGCGTCCGGAGCCTGTGCTCCCACAATGGGAGAGGCCACAGCAGTGAGAGGCCCGTCACAGCAAAAAAAAAAAAAAAAAAAAAATTCATATGGGATCTAAAAGCACCCTGAATAACCAAAACAATTTTGAAAAATAAGAGCAAAGTTGGAGGTCCACATGTCTTGATTTCAAAATATATTACAAAGCTACAGTATTAAAAGCAGTGTGGTATTGGCATAAAGACAGACAAGTAGACCAATGGAATAGAATAAAGAGCCCAGGAATAAATCCTCCTATATGGCCAAATGATCTTTGTCAAAGGTGCCAAGACCAGCCAGGGGGTAGAGGACAGTCTCTTCAACAAATGGTGTTGGGAGAACTGGATATGCATATACAAAAGATAGAAGTTGGACCCTTATATTGCACCATATACAAAATTAAATCAAAATGGATTAAAGTCTTAAACATAAGACCTAAAACTGTAAAAATCCTAGCAGAAGAAAGGGGAAACCTTCATGACATTGGATGTAGCAATGATTTCTTGGATATGACACCAAAGCACAGGCAACAAAAGCATAATAGGCAAATGAAACTACATCAAACTTAAAACTATGTCAAGCTATTGTGTATCAAATGACACAACCATAGCATGAAAAGGCAACCTATTATGAGAGTAAATACTTGCAAATCATATATCTGAAAAGGGATTAATATCCAGAATATATAAAGAACTTCTACAACTTAACAATAAAAATCAAATAATCCAGTTTAAAAATGGACAAATGACTTGAATAGACATTTCTGCAAAGATGATATACAAATGGGCAACAAGTATATGAAAAGATGCTTAACATCACTAATTATCAGTGAAATGCAAATCAAAACCACAATAATATATCACCTCATACCCATTAGAATGGTTACCATAAAAAAAAAAAGCAAAAACAGAAATTTCTACCATTAAAAAAAAGCAATAACAAGTACTGGTTATTATGTGGATGTGGAGAAATTGGAATTTTTGTGCACTGTTGGTGGGTAAAGTGGAACAACTATGGAACACAAATTGTTTCCTCAAAAAATTTTAAAAAAACCTACCATATGAGCCAGCAATTCTACTTCTGGGTATATATCTAAAGAACTGAAAGCAGAATCTTGAAGAGATGTTGTATCCCCATGTTCATAGAAGCACTATTCACAATGGTCAAGATGTAGAAGCAGCCCAGATGACTATTGACAGATGAATAGATATACAAAATGTGGTTCATACATATAACAGAATATTATACAACCTTAAAACGGAAAGAAATCCTGACACATGCTACAATAAGGATGAACCCTGAGGACATTATGCTAAGTGAAATAGGTCAGTCACAAAAAGACATATACTATATGATTCCACTTGTATGAGGTATCTAAAGTTGTTAAATTCATAGAAATTAAAAGTACAATAGGGACTTCCCTGGTGATCCAATGGTTAAGACTCCAGGCTCCCAATGCAGGAGGCCCTGGTTCGATCCCTGGTTAGGGAACTAGATCCCGCATGCCATAACTAAAAGATCCCACACACCACAGTGAAGATCCTGAGTGCTGCAACTAAGACCCAGTGCAGCAAAATAAATAAATATATATATTTTTAAAAAGTACAATAGAATGGTGGTTGCAAATGAAAATCAAAAGAAAGCCAGGGTAGTGATACTTATACTAGACAAAATAGATTTTTAAATAAAGACTGTTACAAGAGACAAAGAAGGACACTACATAATGATCAAGGGATCAATCCAAAAAGAAGATATAACAATTATAAATATATATGCACCCAACACAGAAGCACCTAAGTACATAAAGCAAATATTAACGGACATAAAGGGAGAAATCGACAGTAACACAATAATAGTGGGAGATTTTAACACCTCACTTACATCAATGGACAGATTATCCAGACAGAGAAATCAATAAAGAAACACTGGCCTTAAATGACACATTAGACCAGGTGAACTTAACTGATATATAGAGAGCATTCCATCCAAAAGCAACAGAATACACATTCTTTTCAAATGCACATGGAATATTCTCCAGGATAGATCACATGCTAGGCCACAAAACAAACTCAGTAAGTGTAAGACAATTGAAATCATATCAAGTGTCTTTTCCAACCACAATGCTGTAAGACTAGAAATCAACTACAAGGTAAAAATGTGCAAAAAACAAACATGTGGAGGCTAAACAATATGCTACTAAGCAACCGATGGATCACTGAAGAAATCAAAGAGGAAATAAAAAAAATACTTAGAGACAAATGAAAATGAAAACACGACAAGCCAAAACCTATGGGATGCAGCAAAAGCAGTTCTAAGAGGGAAGTTTATAGTGATACAAGCTTACCTCAGGAAACAAGGAAAGTCTCAAATAAGTGACCTAAACTTACACCTGAAGGAACTAGAGAAAGAAGAACAAACAAAATCCAAAGTTAGTAGAAGGAAAGAAATCATAAAGATCAGAGCAGAAATAAATAAAATAGAGACTAAAAAAAAAAGAAAAGCTCAATGAAACTAAAAGCTGGTTCCTTGAAAAAATAAATAAAATTGATAAACCTTTAGCCAAAATAAGGAGAGGGCCAAGATCAATAAAATCAGAAATGAAAAAGGACAAGTTACAGTCAACGTGACAGAAATACAAAAGATCATAAGAAACTACTATGAACAACTATATGCCAATAATATGGACAACCTAGAAGAAGTGGAAAAATTCTTAGAAATGTATAATCTCCTAAAACTGGACTAAATAGAAAATATAAACAGACAAACTACCAGTAATGGAATTTAATCTGTAATTTAAAAACTCTCCTCCCAACAAACAAAAGTCCAGGACCAGATGGCTTAACAGGTGAATTCTACCAAACATTTAGAAAAAAGTAAATACCTATCCTTCTCAAACTATTCCAAAAATTGCAGAGGAAGGAATGCTTCTGAACTCATTCTACTCATTCCAGGGTGACACCAGCACCACACTGATACCCAAACCAGACAAAGATATCACAAAAAAAGAAAATTACAGCCCAATATCACAGACGAATAGAGATGCAAAAATCCTCAACAAAATACTAGCAAACCAAATCCAACAATACAGTAAAAGGATCATACATCATGATCAAGTGGGATTTATCCCAGGGATGCAAGGATTTTTCAATATCTGCAAATCAATCAATGTGATACACCATATTAACAAACTGAACAATAAAAACCATATGATCATCTCAATAGATGCAGAAAAAGCTTTAGACAATATTCAATATCCATTTATGATAAAAACTCTCCAGAAAGTGGGCACAGAGGGAACATGCCTCATCATAATAAAGGCCATGTATATAACAAGCCCACAGCTAACATCATACTCAATGGTGAAAAGCTGAAGGCATATCCTCTAAGATCAGGAACAAGACAATGACACCCACTCTCACCACTTTTATTCAACATAGTGTTGGAAGTCCTAGCCACAACCATCAGAGAAGAAAAAGAAACAAAAGGAATCCAAATTGGAAAAGAAGAAGTAAAACTGTCACTGTTTGCAGATGACATGATACTTACTACACATAGAAAATCCTAAAGACACCACCAGAAAACTACTAGAGCTCATCAATGAAATCAGTAAAGTTGCAGGACACAAAATTAACATACAGAAATTGGCTGTATTTCTATACACTAAAAATGAACTATCAAAAGAGAAATTAAGGACACAATTCCATTTACTATCACATCAAAAATAATAAGATACCTAGGAATAAACCTACCTAACGAGGCAAAAGACCTGTATTTGAAAAACCATAAGACACTGATGAAAGAAATTGAAGATGACACAAACAGCTGGAAAGATATACCATGTTCTTGGGTTGGAAAAATTATTATTGTTAAAATGGCCATACTACCCAAGGCAATCTACAGATTTAGTGCAATCCCTATCAAAATACAAATGGAGTATTTCATAGAACTAGAACAAATCATCTTAAAATTTGTATGGAAACACAAAAGACCCCAAATAGCCAAAACAACCTTGAGAAAGAAGAAGAGAGCTGGAGGAATCATGCTCCCTGACTTCGGACTATACTACAAAGCTACAGTCATCAAAACAGTATAGTACTGGCACACAAACAGACACATAGATTAATGGAAAAAAGAGAGAGCCCACAAATAACCCATGCACTTATGGTCAATTAATCTATAACAAAGGAGGCAAGAATATACAATGGAGAAAAGACAGTCTCTTCAATAAGTGGTGCTGAAAAAAAAAAAAAACCCAGATAGCTGTATGTAAAAGAATGAAATTAGAACATTCTCTAACACCAAATACAAAAATAAACTCAAAATGGATTAAAGACCTAAATGAAAGACTGGAAACCATAAAACTCCTAGAAGAAAACATAGGCAGAATACTCTTTGATACAAATTGTAGCAATATTCTTTTGGATTTGTCTCCTAAAGCAGTGAAAATAAAAGTGAAAAGAAACAAGGGATCTAATTCAATTTAAAAGCTTTTGCACAGGGCTTCCCTGGTGGCGCAGTGGTTGAGAGTCTGCCTGTCGATGCAGGGGACGTGGGTTCGTGCCCCGGTCTGGGAGGATCCCGCATGCCACGGAGCAGCTAGGCCCGTGACCCATGGCTGCTGAGCCTGCGTGTCCGGAGCCTGTGCTCCGCAACGGGAGAGGCCACAACAGTGAGAGGCCCGCGTACCACAAAAAAAAAAAAAAAAAGCTTTTGCACAGCAAAGGAAACCACTGATGAAACAAAAAGGCAACCTATTGAATAGGAGAAAATATTTGCAAATGATATGACCAACAAGGGCTTAATATCCAAAATATGTAAACAGCTCATACAACTCAACATAAAAAAAAAAAAAGCCAATTAAAAATGGGCAGAAGACCTGAATAGACATTTCTCCAAAGAGGACATGCAGACGTCAACAGGCACATGAAAAGATGCTCAGCATTGCTAATCATCAGGGAAATGCAAATCAAAACCACAAAGAGAAATCACCTCACACCTGTCAGAATGGCTATCATCAACAAGAAGACAAATAAGAAACGTTGGCAGGGATGTGGAGAAAAGGGAACCCTTGTGCACTGTTGGTGAGAATGTAAACTGGTGCAGTTAATGTGGAAAACAGTGTGAAGGTTTCTCAAAAAACTAAAAATAGAACTACCATATGACTCAGTTTTCCACTCCTGGGTATGTATCCCCCCCCCAAAAAAAAACCACTAATTCAAAAAGATACATGCACCCCAATGTCCATAGCAGCATTATTTACAATTGCCAAGATATGGAAACAACGTAAGTGTTCATCAACAGATGAACGGATAAAGAAAGTATTGTATATATACACAATGGACTACTACTCAGCCATAAAAAGGACAAAAATTTGCTATTTGGAACAACATGGATGGACTTGGAGGGTATTATTCTAAGTGAAATAAGTCAGATAGAGAAAGACAAATACTGTATGATATCACTTATACTATGTGGAATCTGAAAAATACAACAAACTAATGAATACTAAAAAAGGAATAGACTTGCAGATACAGAGAACAAACTAGTGGTTACCAGGGGGGAGATGAAAGGGGGCGAGGAGCTATAGGGGTAGAGGATTAAGAGGTACAATGTACAAAATAAACTATAAGGATATATTGTACAAATGGGGAATATAGCCAATGTTTCACAATAACTATTAATGGAGTATACCTTTAAAAATTGTGAATCACTATATTGTGCACCTGTAACATATAATTTTGTATGTCAACTATACTTCAAAAAAAAAGTAAAATCGTGGTTACCAGGGGCGGGGGGGTGGGGAAGAGGAGTTGGTTATGGGTATAGAGTTTCAGTTTTGCAAGATGATAAAGTTCTGGAGATCTGTTTCACAACAATACTTAAAACTACTGAACTATACGCTTAAAAATGGTTAAGATGCTAAATTTTATATTATGTATTTTTTATCATAAATAAAAACAGTGAATGTCCTGGAGCTACTCAAAGATGAGTTGAAGTCATTTACACCTAGACCTTCTAGTACTACTTCTGTTCACCTTTGTTCTGATCAAATGTAGTTCTTTTAAAAAATTCCCCTTGGAGCCAGAATACTTAAGAGATTATAAAACCAGAGAGCTAAAGAGTGAGAATTTCACGATGGGTCTGAAATGTTCTTATTTGAAATTCCTTTCAAATTTCGCAATTGGTGATTAAACACATCAAGGACTTGCTTGGCCCATATAGGTCTGGGAAGCCTTTCATTACAAAGATCTTTGCAAAGTATCAGAAGAGTTTCAGGGGATGGGCCATCTCCTCACGCCCCACAGTCTATGGGCACCTGTAATACCTCTTCTTTCAGTCAAAGGGGTGGTTATTGTATGTATAGACTTATACCATCTTTGGCCTTTATTCTCCCTAGAGGTTAAGACAGTCCTGCTGTTAGGTTGGGAACTCAAATGCCCTTAATATTTCACAATGTTCAGGCAGTCTTTAGAGTTTGGGGATTCATTGCTGTGTTAGAAGCGTCAGAACAAACCATAGTAAGAAATGCAACATGATTGCAGTTTCATTTACTCCTATTTGAGGCATCCAAGAAGCTGCTTTTCTTTTTATTAAAAATACTGTACCTTACTTTTGTTCTTCAAAGAGAAGATTCATAGCTCAAAGAGGAAGAGCTTTTATTTAACACATTTTCTACCTAGGTATTTTTTATAACATCTAATCAAAGGGCAGACTTGTCAGAGGAGAAAATTTTTTTACTCTGTCAACCGTACAGACTTGATTAAAAGGGTCCCAGGCTGCAAAGACATTTTGGAGAAAAGGAGTCCAGTTTACCTTGCCTTTGTCATACAAAGGTTGCCAAATGATAGGAGGGGGAAGAAGTTGTTTTAGAAGTGAGCCTGCAGCAGGTTGCTTGGAAGGCACAATCTCCTGAATGGCTTCCACTGTGGGCAATTTTAGCCTCATCGACTTCCCCAGGTGACGAGAGGCCCCATCTCCAAGACCTGCATCTCTTTGAAAAGATCTGAGTCACAAAAAGCTTCACAGACCACGTATGGAGGAGAAGCAGGTCTTTAAATCCACTGCAAAGGACGCTCCTGTTTTCCCATTTTGCTCATAGAGCATTAATTGATAATCTCCTACCTCTGCTCTTCATCTCCCTTGATCCACTCATTCTGGGTTTTGAGGCAATGACTCACAGATGTCTGGAATGAGAAGGATAGGGCTCTGGGCTCTGACATCTGAGCAGCGCCTGGAAAGAAAGACAGGAGAGAAGGACTCCTAGGACTCAAACTGAAAGCCTTTTCCTCCCTGTTTCCGAAGGAACCCCCTGGGCTCCTGGCCCCCCCTTAGCTGTTCCTTGATTTTTAAAAGAAGTCTGAGAAGAAGAAAAGAGTAAAGAAAAAATAATGAATAAAAGAGCTGCATTCAAGATCATTTTATCCAATCCCTCAAAACTAAAGTGCTTAATGAGACCTTCAAAAACATAAGCAGTACTAGTGCCATTTTTATAAGAATGATGCCAATATGGAGTCTGTCTCTAGATTAACAACTGAAATGAACGTTTTCAAAGATCACAAAGGAAAGCAGCATAACAGCTGAATTCCTATCACTGAGCTTCAACAATTTTCATATATGTGACAAACTTATTTCTTCTCTCCCCCACTTTTGAATGTATTTATTTATCTTTATGTTTGCTTGAGTTTATTAAAGCAAATTCAATATATCACGCTCTTTTCCTATAATAATTCAGGATACATTTATAGCAGATAAGAACATTTTCCCTAACCCCACTGCTATTAGTATAACAAATAAAATCAACAATAATTCCTTCATATTGCCTGATAAGTTCTGGAGCGCCACCTCACCTGCACAGGTTCATTGGTCGGTGAAGGAACGGAGGAAGCCAGGACACAACACACCTGTGTGACACCCTACTCTTCCGTACCCCTTCTCCCTTGAGACCCTTCCCAGGTAGGGCTAGTTTTACCTGCACTCCTCATGAGTCCATCTCTTTTCCAGGGTGGTACTCACCCTCCCACTTCCTTAGAGCCATGAAAGCACAGCGGCTCAGGGGAACGTTTGCACGCACGCACATGAGCACACCTGCACACACACGTGTGAAGACTGGAAAATACATTGGTTTTGGTTTAACAGCTGTATGTTACTCCACATTATCCAATTAACCTATTGTTGCCTAGAGCTATATTCATGGCTCCATGTGAATGAATGGTGGACCAGTTAAAACAAATAATGGGAAATGAAATACCTTCTCTAATGGTAGGTGCAATATTTTATGCTACCAATTTATAAGCATCCTCCTCCCCATTTTTCTTGATTAACAGCAAAAGAACAAACTTAATTTTGCCAACAACTCAGTCACCTCTCTTGCACTTTAAAAATCACCTTTTATGGGGGTAACCGCTCAGTCACGTCGGGACCGTGGTTCTCTTCCTCTTCCGCTTCCTTTCACCCTGAATGGAATCCGGGTTCAAGGAAGGCAGAGGCAGGAGGTGGGGAGGAGCAAGTGGGTCCTTCGTGGCCCCTGTTCAGATGACTGTCATCCTTCTTTGCTCCCTGCTGCACTTAATGCCGTGATGCTGGGACTTCCGCTCTCAGGTCCACCTGCCCCCTCCCCCTCCCAACTAGGATCTGCCTCTGAACTCTCTCGGACACTTCCGCTCTCCCCTCAGGGCTTTGCAAGTTTCACGTGCTCTCCTGGAGCGCTCTGGAGCAACACGGAACTGGGTGGTGCGATGAGCTGTGTGAGTCTCTCTGCACCGATCTGCCCTACCACCGTTACTCCCTTCTCTGGGCCTTTAGGGTTTGGAATCTCCCCAGGATACATTATGAACATGAGACACAAACCTTCATGCCCTGGAATCCCCTGAAGTATATCTATGAGTTCCTATTACCTCCCCCTCCAGTTTGCACTTCAAGAGGGGTTCAACAAGAAAAGCTTTTGCAAATGTGTCTGAACATTCTTTTTCTGCTCTCCCTCCCTTTCAGAGCTTATCCCCACATCTTAACTTGGGTCCCCCCAGAAGCAGACCCTGAGGTAAGAGGTGATCCCAAGGAAACACCAGTAAGGGAGTAGGAACAGGAAGCAGGGAAGGAAACACACCCACTAAGGGGTGCACTGCCAATCCGGCCATCACTGAGAGCAAAGAGAGAACACGTGCCTCAGAATTAACTCACCAGAGCGGGGAGGGAGCTGGGACACACCGACCCCCATTAGTCAGTGGTGGAGGGCTGCTGCAGGAGAAAATTGTCAGGAAAATAAATACAGGTGCTGGCAGTCCCTGTGACAAGAAATCTTCTTTTACATTATTTTAAATTTTTTTTTTTTTTTTTTTTTTGCGTTACGCGGGCCTCTCACTGTTGTGGCCTCTCCCATTGTGGAACACAGGCTCCGGACGCGCAGGCTCAGTGGCCATGGCTCACGGACCCAGCCGCTCCGCGGCATGTGGGATCCTCCCGGACCGGGGCACAAACCCGTGTCCCCTGCATCGGCAGGCGGACTCTCAACCACTGCGCCACCAGGGAAGCCCCTATTTTACATTTTATGGTAAAGTTTCCGAACTGGTGTACTGCAGCCCACTGGAGGACCATAAAGGACCGGGAGATACTGAGCCTCTCAGCCGTCTTGGCAGCTAAGTGGGGCCTGGGACAGCTGCAATCTAAGGGCCAGTCACCAACTGCGAGCAGCCTTTCTGGGGCTGCAGAGCTGCTGTGGTCAAGAGAATAATGGCCCCTAAAGATGTCCACATCCTCATCCCGAGATTAGTGTCCTTACAAGGGAGACAGGAGGGTCAGAGTCAGAGTGAAGGGGATGTGATCTCAGAGTGATGTGGCCACGAGCCAAGGAATGCAGGCAGCATCTAGAAGCTGGAAAAGGCAAGGAAACACATTTCCCCCTAGAAGCTTCAGAAGGAACACAGCTTTTGATAATAGCTAAATTTGCCAGATGGTCCTGGGTAAGCAAGTTGGACCTTTGTGTTCTGTATTAGCACCTTCATCATAAAATGGGAGTAGAAAAACAAAGGCATTGCAAAATACTGCTGCAAGATCTGCAAATCTAAGAGCATAAAAGCCATTTTCAAATTTCTTATATAAAAATTGTTGACACAAGAGTTTGTGAGTTTCTCACCTGTCTCCCATCTTGTTTAGACTTGATTCTGTTTAGCTCTGGTATGTAGACACTTGATCGGCCTTAGTGACTGTCAGCTGACACAAAATCCAACCGTAGTACCAATCAATCTTCCAGCTGGTATAAGCTCTGGGGCATTAAACACTTCACAGGTCCGCATAAGTAATGACAAATACACAGGATTATGAACAACTGGAGCCTCCGGCTTTTCTCTTCTGGTGGTACCTCTAATAATTACACGTACAAAGAGCTGAAAATTTTAAAATGCAACTTCTAATAGTCCCTGGGAGGAGCAACAGACATGTATTTTCTTGCATAAACTACAGTTTAAGCAGCAAAACACAAAGTCGTCACAAAGTATTGAAACATCAAAAGTCCAGTGAAACAAGAAAACCTTTGAGGAAATGCAATGAATTTATTATATGAAGTATAAAATTGACCTAATTATTCTTTTTTTAACTGATATCTCACTGAAACAAAATTAAAACAAGCAATAGGTAGAGGAATGGTTTCAATACTTACAATGACATTCTTGAGGAGAAAAAAATTCTTTTTTAAAAAATTTATTCATTCATAAACATGAAAGTTAACAGACCAAAAGCACTCTCCTGGGCGATAAAATGTGTTCTTAAATAAAAAACGCAAATTGTCAAAGGCTAAGTAATGCTTAATATGATGTGAAGTCATCAGCTAATAGTATTTTGTAAATTATATTTTTTGAGGACAATGGCCTACAAAAATTCTGAGAACTGGCTTTGTGGAATTAATCCAAAATATAGAAAAGGCTATATGATGAAATTTTTTTTTTTTTTTTTTTGCGGTACACGGGCCCCTCACTGCCGTGGCCTCTCCCGTTGCGGAGCACAGGCTCCGGACGCGCAGGCTCAGTGGCCATGGCTCACAGGCCCAGCCGCTCTGCGGTATGTGGGATCTTCCCGGACCGGGGCACGAACCCGTGTCCCCTGCATCGGCAGGCGGATTCTCAACCACTGCGCCACCAGGGATGCCCTATATGATGAAAATTTTAATTGCCACGTGATTTGTAGTAGCCAAATATTTTACCCAAACATCCATTGATGGAGGAATGCTTAAGGAAATTATGGTAGAGTCGTTGGATAAAAAGTTAATCAGCCGTTAAAAATCATTTCTTTATCCAAAAATATTTATTGAGTGTCTACTATAGGCTGGGTACTATTCTAGGTGTTGGAGATATGCAAGGGAAGAAAACACAAAACTCCCTACCTCCATAGGCTTACATGAATATGAGGAGGGATACACAGTAAATAAATCGATGAATTTAGTACATGGCATGCACATGCAGGGCTGGCTTCATGGGCTTGCGACAGGGCCCTGTTCTTATCAGGGCCTCCCTCTTGTTTTAATGCTCTGCTGGCAACCTTCTTAAAATTCTTAATAAGTTTTAAACAAGTTTCCCACATTTTCAATTTGCACTGGACCCCACCAATTAAGCATAAGTGGGACATCAGGTGGGGAGGAGACTGAAATTTTTTAGATCAGATGGTCAGAAGAAGCATCCCTGATGTGATATTAGAGCAAGAAAATGAAAAGTGTCATGGTTACCAAAAATTATTATAATTATGGGAAAATGCTTATATTTGTTAAATTAATGATTGTTACTGAGTAAAAAATATAAGCTTGGGGTTTTTGGATTCAGGACAAAAGCCTTGGAACATGCTTCCTCACCCTCTCTCCCCACACCAGCAAATCCTGTCAGCCTCAACTTCACATATGGAATCCGACCAGTCTCACCCAATCCAAGCACCTTTCTCTCTGTGGTTTGTTAACTGGAGCCACCTACCCAGGCTTCTAAACTTGTCCCCTCTAAGCTATTCTTCACACAGCACTAACAGTGATTCTTTTCAGACCTAAATCGATTATGTACCTCTCTGCTCTAAACCCTTCAATGGCTTCTCATTTTACTCTAATTAAAAATTTTAAAAACCATTAAAATGATCTTCAAGTCCCTATATGATCCTCCCTGCCCTGACTCCCTCTGTGGCCCCATCTCCTGTTGTTTCCCCTAGCTCACTCTGCTTCTGCCATTGGCTTCCTTGCTGTTGCTGGAACACATAGACTATGCTCCCACCTCAGGACCTTTGCACAGGTTGTTCACTTTGCTTAGGGCATTCTTCCCTTGAAGAGCCACATGGCTCTGTCCCTCACTTCCTTAAGGTCTTTGCTCACGTTACTTTATTAGATGGGCCTTCCTGGCCACCTTATTTAAAAAAGCAAACCATCCGTTCACACCCCAATACTCCCTGTCTTCCTATCCTACTATATTTTTCTTCGTAGGACTTTAGACTTATTATCATATATTATATATTCATTAGTTTTATATTCATTTTATATTCATTTTTATTCATTTATATTCATTTTATATTCACTATATTTTCATTAGTTTTTTTATATCACTCACATACACATACACTTGAATATAAGCTTCATGAGGACAAGCATTTTGTTTTGTCATTGTCTGTTTAAGATCACCAACCTCAAAAACAGTCTGGCACAGAGTAGACACCATAAATAGTAATTTGAATGAATAAATCAAATTAAAGTAAAGCAAGTACATGCATTATTATTACAACTATGTAAAAACATTTGCTAATAAGAATAAATTCAGTGATGGTAATAGCTATGCCCAAGTGTTGGGTTATAGGAGATTTAAAAATTCTCTTTTCTGAATTTTCTTTAAAGTAGTTGCACTGTTTCTGTACACATTTAAAAATCACCATGATCTGCACATTGTAATAAGTATTAATGCAATATCCTAATGCAATAACTACTAAATGAGATGTCTTTGGAAGGTTTTCTCAGCTTTGCTTAATGGATTTTACTTGAAGTGATTTTACTTGAAGTGATACAACTGTATAGTAAGCAGACATGTCTTTTTTTAAAATTTTATTTATTTATTTATTTATGTTTGGCTGCACTGGGTCTTCGGTGCTGCGTGCAGGCTTTCTCTAGTTGCCTCGAGGCAGGGCTACTCTTCGTTGCGGTGCGCAGGCTTCTCATTGCGGTGGCTTCTCTTGTTGCGGAGCACGGGCTCTAGGTACGCAGGCTTCAGTAGTTGTGGCTCATGGGCTCTAGAGCACAGACTCAGTAGTTGTGGTGCACCGGCTTAGTTGCTCCGCGGCATGTGGGATCTTCCCGGACCAGGGCTCGAACCCGTGTCCCCTGCACTGGCAGGGGGATTCTTAACCACTGAGCCACCAGGGAAGCCCAGACCAGATAAGTCTTAATCCAGGGAATTTTAGTGGCTTATGATTGCAAATCCCCATAAACTGACCATGTTAAAAAAAAAAAAAAAACTTTAATTCTAGAAGAGTTTTAGATTTACAGAAAAATTGCAAAGATAGCACAGAGAATTCCCATCTCCTCCACCCTGTTCTGCCTATTAATAACGTATTTCATTAATATGCCTCATTTATCGTAGCTTATGAACCAACATTGATACATGATTATTCACTCAAGTCCATGCCTTATTCAGATTTCCTCAGTCTTTACCTAATGTCTCTTTTTTGGTTCCAGTCTCCCCTCCAGGATGTCATAACACATTTAGTCATCCTATCTACTTAGGCTGTGACAGTTTCTCAGACTTTCCCTCTTTGATGATGTTGACAGTTTTGAGGCGTACTTGTTAGCTATTTTGTAGAATGTCCTTCTATTGGGATTTGCCTTGTGTTTTATCCCATGGTTAGATGGCTATGGGTTTTTGAGAGGAATATCACAGAAAGTGTCATTCTCAACACATCATATCAAGGGTATGTGTGATCAACTGGAGTTATGGAGTTATCACTGTTGATGTTAACTTTGATCATCTGGTCAGGATAGGTTGTGTTCTGAATTATTTTTATTTACCAGTAAAGAAATAATAACCTCCGTAGAATAAGCATCTTTTGAGTCACTGCAATTTAGGCCTGTTTGGGTAGCTTCTTTTTTAACATTTTTATGGTACTTACCATGCACTAAGAACTGTTTGAAGCTTAACATCTATCAACTCATTTTAACTCCACAACAACCCTATGAAGTAGATACTACTCTCCCATTTCACAGAGGAGAAAACTGAGGCACCAGAAAAGTTAAGCAACTTGTCCAGGTATTGCACAGCTAGTGTCACAGGCAGCGTGGCAGCAGAGTACTTGCTAACCATTAGACCGCACTGCCTCTACATGATGAGCCAGAACTTATTGCCATAAACAGCGCACATTAACTCTTTTTTCATTTGCTCTTTATTTATTTTACTGAAGTATATTTGATGTACAGTATTATAAGTTACAGATGTTCAATAGTGATTCACAATTTTTAAAGTTTACACATCTTTTATAATATTTACAGTTTTATTGTAAAATAGTGGCTATATTCCCCATGTTATACGATATATTCTTGTAGCTTATTTTATACATAATAGTTTATACCTCTTAATTCCCTACCCCTACCTTGCCTCATTGTTAACCACTAGTTTGTTTTCTATATCTGTGAGTCTGTTTCTTTTTTGTTATATTCATATGTTTGTTGTATTTTTTGTGTGTGTGTGTGGTATGCGGGCCTCTCACTGTTGTGGCCTCTCTCGTTTGCGGAGCACAGGCTCCGGACGCGCAGGCTCAACGGCCATGGCTCACGGGCCCAGCCGCTCCACGGCATGTGGGATCTTCCCGGACCGGGGCATGAACTCGTGTCCCCGCATCGGCAGGCGGACTCTCAACCACTGCGCCACCAGAGAAGCCCTGTTTGTTGTATTTTTTAGATTCCACATAGTATAAGTGATATCATACAGTATTTGTCTTTTTCTGACTTATTTCACTTGGAATAGTACCCTCGAAGTCCATCCATGTTGTTGCAAATGGCAAAATTTCATCCTTTTTTATGGCTGAGTAGTATTCCATCATATATATATATATATATATATATCTCACAGCTCCTTTCTCCATTCACCTGTTGATGAACTTAGGTTGCTCCCACAGCTTGACAATTATGAATAATGCTGCTATGAACATTGGGGTACAAGTACCTTTTTGAAATAGTGTTTTTGTTTTTTTGGATATATACCCAGGAGTGGAATTCCTGGGTCATATGGTAGTTCTATTGCATTAATTCTTTAAAAAGTTTTATCTTTGCAGTATATAGTAGTGAGATCCAGCTCCTAAAGTAACCTCTTAATTGCCATGCTGTCTCTTGATGAAGACAATTCCAATCCCAGCCAACCCAGCACTCCCACAGGCCCTCCTGCCACGGCCCTGACGTGGAGCGTCCAGTTGTCTACAGAATTAAGCCCAGCCCTGCTACCGTGGTTCTGAGCTTTCTTGGACGGCAAGTCACTGCTGAAGCAGGCTACTTACCACGTCCTCCACACACCTGCTTTCCCTGCTGCTGCCCTGAACGTCTTTCTCTCATCATCTTCCTAAATCCCCAATACACTGTCTGTGAATCTGTGCAAACTTCCCACATTCCATGGCAGAAATAACTTCTCTCTCTTCTTTATTCCCACCAGAGCCTTATCCCTGGACTATAGACTTGCTTCCTTCCGCCTCCCAGTTTTGCACACATGATTAATATCCTCTACTAAATTCTTGGTTTCTGGAGGCCAGGTTACCTTATCACACAGCAATAATGCCTTCCAGAATAGGACCTGAATAAATGTCAGACTGAATCAACCCAGTTTCTATTTGAAAATGTCAGCTGTTTGACTGACTCATTTACTACCTGCTTCTGAGTGGCGTTATCTGTCTATACAACTATTCTTTCAACATTACCAATGAGATTTCACTTTATCCTCATGTTTTATACAGAGCTTTATTACAGCTGACAGATCAATAATGTGTGGTGAGGTTCATAGGTCAGGCCTCCTCCTGGCCTTTCTGGGGAGATGCTACCTGTATCTCTATCTTTGAAATAATGGAAGAGTTTGACCACTCTGTCACTATCAGCTGTGTCACCTTGGGCTGGTTACAAGAACCCTCTGGGCCTCTCTCACAGGGCGTTAGAGAGGATTATTGAGATCAGAAATAGAAAATCCTAACATAAACAGTAATGAGTGTTAACAGGGGCTGGGGACTCTTCTGTGTGTGTTATATGTACAGCATGTTCACTCTTCACAACAGACTTACGAGGTAACTATTCTTATCCCCATTTTACAGTTTGGGAAACTGAGGTACAGAGAAGCTAACTAGCAATCCAATGCTACAGAGAGGGTAAGGAGCAGATCTCGAACTCAGACTCAGAGCAGTCAATCCCCCCTCTCTGTGAACATCTGTTCCCTACTAAGTCCTTTGTGAAACAGCTGTCTCCAAAACTTAAACATTCATTTTATTTAGATGGTAGATGGAGGGAATGTATACAAGAGATTACCTGAAACCTCTGCTGTCTCCCATTTACTGAGGTCCTCAAAAAGAAAACGATTCAGCAAATATTGAGTGTCTAACATATTCAAGGCATGAGCAGGATTCTTGCAAAGTCAATTCAAATCCTAACGTAAATATTGAGTTCCTTGTTACTGACTTAAGATCTCTTTCAACACACCCTTCACCACAGTAGAAACCTAATTCCTACTTGAATGATCAAACTTCACTACACACTGTTAAGGGCAATACTACGAGCACCAGGCCTTACAGTCTGTTAAGGTCGATGCCTGTGGCCTGCGTCACGCAAACTCACACTCTTCACGAACGGCCCCTCCTTCCACTGATGGAAACTCCACATGACACCTTGTGAGTCCTAAAAGTGAGGGACTGGTCCTAGGATATAAAGTAATTGGAGATGCTGGCTAACGTACTAGCCAGACACAGAGTAAATTCCAGCATTGTTAACCAAATTCTGGTAATTGTTTAAGACCCCATCAACAGAATGTGTTGTATTATCAACAGAAACCAAACCTGGACCTCTCAAAGGGTCCATGGTATCTAAGTGACCGTGAGCCATGGAAGAAATGCCCATAACTACTAAATAATTACTTTGACTGGTAACGCTCACTTTGTGCCGTTAAGAGTTGGGAGATGTTTCTGCTGTTGGTTTCACGTTAGCCAAACCAGTGACTTTGGTGTAGATCCTCAACCAGGGGTGATTGTGCCCCGAGGGGACATTTTTGGCTGTCACCGCTAGGGAGGGCTGCTACTAACGTCAAGTTCGTGGAGGCAAGGGATGCCGCAGAACACCTGACGATGCACATGACAGCACCTCCAGCAAAGAATTCTCCAGCTCAAAAGGTCAACAGGGCTGAGGTTCTGAGAAACCCTGGCGTGGCCCGGTGTTCCATCTCTCAATTCCTCCATTCAACGGTGAGAATGCATACTAGAGTGAAATTTCAAAATCTTAAATGTTTTGCCCAAACGCACACCACATGCAAATACGCAGACCTTCAGAACACTTTCAGTCCTCTTTGGCATGGAGGTTGCACATGTCCTAGGAACTGGGTGGGTGGGATATAAATGCACACCAGCCCTTCCCGTCTCTGAACTTCTCTCCTCTCCATGCCCTGCTTAAAATTTTTTCCTATATCAGCAGTACCTCTCTTCTCAGCACAGAGTTACTCAGGACTTAAAGTAGAAGAACCAGTTTCAAATTTTGCCTAAAATGCAGTTCCAGGCTCTTCACAATCAAACAGCTAAAGGAGGGAAAGAGAAGGGAGGACAGGAAGAGAAGGAAAGGAACTTAACTCCCTCCAGGTTAGTTTGGTTTGTGAAACTTTGTAATACTCCAAGGCCAGACTAGGGCCTTCTTCTGATGTCCCATCACCCTGCCCTCTGCTCATCACAGTCTCCGCACAAAATGATATACTACCTTAAACCACATTTATAAAATGTGAAACAAGAAAATGGAGAGCTCGTGGTTTTTAATGAGCTTCACCTAAGGTCTCTCAAACTTAAGACATCAATCACATTCACTGTTCACATACAGTAAAAAGTACATATATTTTCAAATGTCATAGAAACCTAATAGTTATTTATGACAATTCCTCCTCTGGTCTGTACATTGGTGGTTTACTGGTATCTTTCTTTACTTCTTTCTCTTCCTTCAGCTTGATTCCCATTCACTCACCCTTTCCACCAATATCCCCTGGGTTATCTTGCTGTCTTCTGCAGAGAATCCAGATAGAAAGTGGGAACATTTCCATCTCATGGGGACCCAGAAAGCCGTCCTCTTTCTCTTCCTTTTTGGGGCTGGGGAGGCTCATCTCTTCCTAGGGTGAGGACCAACCTGGAGAAACAGGGGAACAGAACTTTCTTACTAGGAATATCTAAACATCACCTCTCAGATAGTCCCCAAACACACCACTCCTGTACCCTACTGAGTGTTCCTTCAAGAAGTGCTACTTCTTGGGCTTCCCTGGTGGCGCAGTGGTTGAGAGTCCGCCTGCCGATGCAGGGGACACGGGTTCGTGCCCCGGTCCGGGAAGATCCCACATGCCGCGGAGCGGCTGGGCCCGTGAGCCATGGCCGCTGAGCCTGCGCGTCTGGAGCCTGTGCTCCGCAATGGGAGAGGCCACCACAGTGAGAGGCCCGCGTACCGCAAAAAAAAAAAAAAAAAGAAGAAGTGCTACTTCTTGCTAAGCTGCTCACATGGCTTCTCTTGGTTTTAATAAAATCAAGAAGATCTGTCTCATGTTACTCATGGAGCTTCCAGCTCTCTCCATTTGTGTATTAAAAGTTTAAGTGGACCAAGGGGGTGAGTGATGCCAGGGACTAGATGTAAGCTGGACTGAAATTCTGTGAACCGCTTTGACAATAACATTTCCCCTCTCTGGCTCTGGAACCGCATGCGCACCCACGAAGTACTGAGAGCTACCACCATCCCGCGTACAGTCAGCGTCGGGAAATCAGCAAGATCTGGCTATGAGTTTGCGTTTTCATGCCTCCTTAAGGCTCAGGAAGCAATATTTCGGGGGGTGGGGGCAAACACACTGTTCAGCTCGAAAATTTCCTCTAGATGGTGAAAGGAAAAGCCATCCGTCGGCTTCCACCCCGAGAAGAACGAGGCAGGGCTGCCTGGGCTTTGCTAATAAAAGCGGAAAGTGTAAATGGTTTGGTGGTGACTGGCTTTAGCCCTTGGCCGGAGAAATGACATCACGATGTTCACAAAGGACAAGAACCGCCGCTGCCGCCACCGCTGAGGCTGCTGCTTCCCCTCCCTGCGCGGGTCCCGCATTACATCACCGGTGAGCTCCTGCGGGTGGGGGGAGAGAAGGCTTTGCCAGGGACTCAGCCCCAGACCAAGGAGGATAAACACGGAATAACAAGGATACGGGGCGGGGGGCGGGGGGAAAGGAGAAGGAGAAGGAAAAAGCAGGACTAGGTTTCCTACCACGACCCTGAACGTGTGTATGGGGTGCGGTGTTACATGGGCACCGACTCCTTAAAGCAGCCGCACCCCAAATTCCGTTCCCGCATCGCACACCCCACCCTCCTCCAACTCCCAATTCCAAGTCCAACAAAAACCGACATCCAAAGCAACCCGGGAAGTTGCGTTGAGAGGCCCAAGGGGGACGACAGAGAGGCTCCCGGGGACTGGGAGGGACCACGACGCCCGCGCCTCCTTGGGGGAGTGGGGGGAAGGCGGTCGCCGCTGCGCCCCCGCCCGGCCCAGCCAGCGGTGCCTCCCCCGCCAGGCAACAGCGGCCAGAGGGGGGAGGCAGAAGCGCCTCCTCCGTGCCAGGAGCTGAGACGGCGGCGCAGGGGGAGGAAGGCGCCTCTCCTTACCCCCGATGAGGGGCGGGTCATGCCATGGCAGCGCCGGCGAGCCACAGCGGCGGCGGCGAGCGGAGCCCAACCAGCAGCCCCCGGAGCTCGACAGTGGCCCGGGACGCCGCGGCGGGAGCCCGGGACGGCCGGGACGTGGGAGCCAGGAGCGCATCGGTGACAGTCCCCGGCCTCCCTCCGCTTGAGGACTACGAGTGCAAAATCTGCTACAACTACTTCGACGCAGACCGGCGCGCGCCCAAGCTGCTGGCGTGCCTGCACACCTTCTGCCAGGAGTGCCTGAGCCGGCTGCAGCTCCGCGCCGCCGCCGCCGCCACCGCCGCGCCCGAGCGCCCGCTGCGCCCGCCGCCCTGGCACGGGCCGCCCAGCGCCATCGCTTGCCCCGTGTGCCGCCACCGCACGCCGCTGCCCGACAGCCGCGTGTACGGCCTTCCCAATAACACCAAGCTCGCCGAGGCCTTCCCGCTGGCCCTACGCGCCGCGCACGACCCGCTGCCCCAGGACCGCCTCCTGCCGCTGCCCGCACGCCACCCAGCGCCCGCCGCGGCCCCGTCGCCCGCCCCGGCCCCGCCGCGGCCGCCGGCCGCCGAGGACGCGGCCCGAGGACCAAGCTCCAGCGCCGGCCTGCGCGCCCCGGGCTCCTACGAGAGCTGCCAGAACTGCAAGCGCGCCGCGCTCACCGCGGGCTGCGTGTGCGTCGTCTTCTCCTTCCTCTCCATGGTGGTGCTGCTCTTCACCGGCCTCATCTTCGTCAACCACTACGGCGGCGGCGGGCCCCCCCCGGGGGGCGGGACGTCCCCTGATGCGGCCCCGGCAGCCGGTTTGCCCTTGCCTTCGCCCGTGGGGCCCATCTGCCTGTCGGTGGCCAGCATCCTGGCGCTCTTCTCGGTCGTCGTCACTTGGGTTATCTGCTGGCTCAAGTACCGGCCCGAGGGCGCGGCCACGGGCTCGGCTGGGGGCGGCGGCGGCGGCGGCCCGAGGGCGCGGGCGGCGGCGGAGGCGGGCGGCGCGCGGAGGAGCGACACATAGTGGGGCCACACGCCTGGCCTCCCTCCCATACCTCCAGCGCGGTCCGAGAGGAGGGGGCCTCTGGCCCGGTGCGCTTGAGCTTCTCCGCCCTCTGCGGAGGGCGGCCCCCGGCCGCTCACCCCCTCACCGCCCGGTCACGGCAGAGCTTCGGTTTTCCGCGTCTCTGGCCTTTCAAGTCCACGCTTCCGCGCTGGGCCAGAGAAGGAAACCGAGGAGGCGGGGATGCTGGTGGCAGTCCCATCTCCCTGGACTGTGCAAGGTCAACTTCCGCTTCATGCACCACCCTCATCCTCGCCAGAGTGCACAGCCATCCCTCCCTGGGGTCCGAGGATTTGCAAGAAGACGAGGAAGGAGCAGTGGGATGCCCGCTGCCCCGCCTGGAAGATGGTTTTCTGGCTGCTGTGACTTGAGAGTTTCTTTAAAGGTATAGGTGCTAGCTCACGTCCGCAGCAGTTGTGAATGGACCTGAATTGTCCAGAGGAAGCATGAATGAGATGTAAACGTGAACGGTTTCCCTACTTCCTGGAGGCCATGGCGAGTGAGGGAGCCGGAGCGCTGAGAGTGACGTTCAACCCCGGGGGGCGCGGCGCTGGCCTGAGTTGGGAGGCTGCACCGACCAACAGTCCGCGTAAGTGCGCGATTGGGCAGGTGCTCAGCGCGCGTGCGCGCTCACATCTGCCGCTGGAGTCTTCGGAGCACAGCAAGGGTGGCGCGCACAGGGCGGTGGATCCGTCTGCTAGCGGCCCGACAGAGTCCAGAAGTTCCATCTCCTGGAAACTTGTGATTGTTTTATTCACGGTGTTGCTACCAGGAAGTCATTTCATCTTCTGTAACTGGGCTCAGGGAGCTTAACGAACCCGTTTTCTCTTCTCTTCTCAAAGCTGACTTACTGTTGCCCCCACCTGGAAGATATTGAAAGCTATTCACGCGGAATAGAAACTGTAGGCTTCCCCTGCCTTTTTTCTTAATTTCATTTTTACAGTAATTTATTTTAGAATATATAAATCTGGAAATTTTGTGCATTAAGATTTCTGGAAAAGTTGTTTGATAAGCAGTAATATTTCTCCCGTACATTTCAAAAGTAGGGGCGGCAGTAAAGGCGTGTTGGTAATTGATTCAAGATTTTATACTGTGAAACAACTGACTTTCAATTATCTGATCAAATAGAAAATACTGCTCAAAAAACGAAACTGACAAATCAACTGACAGGTCTTTCATCCTTTGATTACAAATATATATTATACTTATCAGAAAAATATTATTTTGAATTCAGCTGTTTGATATTACTAGAAATCACTGAAATGTTCACATCTGATCACATTAGATGAAAAAGAATACGTACCTATCCGATTTTGTAACTAAAAAGACGAATTGAGAGTGTATGTTGCAGGTGGATTAGATGTTTTATAAAGAAAAAAACCCTGAATTGTTCCAAATGTATTTTATATGAAAACATTCTTTATTCCATCTTCTGAAATTTGGAATAAGACAAAGTTTTCATGCCTAAAAATCACAGAAGCTACTGAGGGTATGCTGTTATTCCTCATGTATTTATGCAAGCTGTCTGCATGATATCTTGACACTATTAACCGAACTTGAATGGAGCACTTGTATCTATCATAGAGTGAAGTAATTTATGGGCCACTGATAAGTGGTATGGCTGCAATTTAGGAATTGCAATATGGTATGTTGTGTGTCTGCACTGTCAATAAAAACAAGAAGCATTTATAGAAAAAATCTGTTTTCATGAAACTTATTTCATGGGGAAATTGCTCTGAGTTATTTTGGTGGTGCTTCTTTTCCTGAAATACACAACCTCATCCAAATTCTAACAGAAATTTCACATTTTGAATAGGGCTGAGAGAGCAATAACTCACACGTGGGAGTACGCTGCAAAGGCATTTCATGGAATTACTTCTAGGGTTTAACGGAACTCCTGAAGGCCAGTTGAGATCTGTTGTATTTTAAAGACTTACCCAATCCACTACTATAACGTTCCCCTAAAACTAAACTCTGTTGTCAGATTTTGTTCTCAGTTTCTGCAAAATGTTTTCAGTTTCCTAATACTAAGACTCACACGTCAGAGATTGGTTTTAATTTACTTTTACCTCCAACAAATAACTTGTGTTATTTTTATTTCTGTATTCACTTTAATCTTGTATCCTTTGTTTACCTCCAGTGCCGAGATTCTGCTAGTATTCACAACTGTTTAGTTGTACAAGAGCAGTTACACATATGTGTAGTCACTAGCATGTACATGCTAGTAACAGAACTTGGCTTTGTGGATGTAACCATGTGTACCTGTGGGCACACACATGTGTTTGCTATTTCATTCCCTTAAATTGGCAACCTAGAAGTTTGTCTAAAGTTACCTGGGGACCAGCTTGTTTCTTATAGAGTTTATTTATGTTCCACAGAGGAAGATACAACAATGACATAAACTGAATTATTCCTCATAAATGAGAAAGAGATCTTTGAATTGCCTGAGTCACGACACAAGCCACATTTTGCTTCTTTCATAGGTTGCAGATGTAAATCTCTTGTAATGAGAAATTTGAATAGTTTAAAATCAAATATATATAATTAATAGCTCAGTACCTGACCATGGAGAGATTATTTTTTTCTTGGCTAACTTTGTTTTATTGCTAATTTCTGACTTCTTTATCAGGAACTGAGTGGCAGGATGAGGCAATGGAAAACATTTTTCCAATTTCTGGTGGTTTTCTGGCATTCAGCTGTTCCCCCATTTTGCAGATGTGACTTCGCCATTCCTGCATCACATGGGAAGTCCTGGTATACCAGCATCTTAGAGCATGAATTTAGCAGACATTGTTTAAGTGACCAGTGAATTGTCTGGAAGGCTCCTGTGACAGTGGAGTACTTTTCTCTCTTCTCATGGAAATTCTCATCTCCTGGGAAGAGCTTGACTCAACCCTGGGCACATCTCCAGCTCTTGAGTATGAACTACTAGTAAAATCACTGCAAAAAGCCCGACCTTGTCTGGCCTGAATACCTGCTCAAGAACTCATGGTTTCCATGGCCCAGGTTCTGCTTGGGTTCTGAGACTGCTGGTTAGAATTATCTTGAGGCTTCTATAGAATCTAAATTTCCAGTGAAAGAAACTCATCTTGTCAGTGATCGATAGAGTAAATACTCGGCCTCTAAATGTAATATGTTTTGGTGAACAGTGTCCACATCCATAAAGAACCTTGGTTTGGGTTCTAAAGACCAGTAATCTCACCCAGGAGATATGAGTCTGAATAATGGCTCTCTCCTTTCTTGGAAGGACCTTGGCAAGTTATTTAACCTCTTTGAGCCTCAGGCTTCTCATCTGCAAAATGGGAACAAAAGGAATCAGCCCTGCTTTCCTTTTGGGGTTGGCATAAGGATTTGTATACATAGGAGGGTATATGGGTGAAAATGCTTTGGAAACAAGCCCTATGTGGATCTTTAGTTTTGTTTTCATTCAGGTTTGCAAGGGTCTAATATCACCTCCTCAGGGAGGTTTGCCCTCACCACTCTATCCCCAAGGGAATATCTACTGAAGTTTTATTTTCTTCTTAACACTACTATCTGCAGTGGTCTTATTTATTTGTCATATGCTTTATCTCAATCTCCTGCAACCAGAATGTAAAAACAAGGGCAGAAACCTTGTCTGGTCACCCACTCTATCCACAAAGCCTTAGCCAGTTCTTGGCATATGCTAAGTGGCAGATAACTAGTCTGCTGACTTGGCTTACTGGGAAACCCTGGACTGAATGTTAAGTGACTTGGCTCCCTTTTCTCACACTTCCCCTCAATAACTCCTGAGACCCTGGGGGACTTAGGTAAACAATTGCTTTCCCCCGACTTCATAAGGAATTTTGAAAGGTGAAAAAATATACCAAAAAGCACCTTGAGTTATGAGAAAAAGCAGTTCTATTACAGCAAAACTCGAACTGCAATGTAGTCAGTGACAGGAGACAGTGGAGAGACTAAAAGACATCTGGCCTCCATTTCCGATCATTTTCTGCATTTTAAGATTTCAAGGTATGAATCCTTTTGGCTACCTTCTTTATAAGCACGTCTGCCCCATCCCCTCCAAAGCTGGCAGCACCTACGTAGTTGAGATAAGCTTACAATGCAGTGAAATTTCCCCACAACATTGAGAGCAAGAGCTATTAAATTTCTCATTATGTGTTACTCCCTGTTTTACTAATTCTTCAATCTTTGCCACTTTAAATAAATTATCCTTCATAGACTTGCTAAATTTATCATCTCAGTAGCTGAGTAATCCCCTATTAATCTGTGATCCAACTCATCCTCTTTAATCATTTAATTCCCATTAGCTAATATTCGTATTTTAAATTTCTGTTATGATACAAAGATGATTACCTTCATGCCATGGGCATTGAACTGCATCCCTGTTAAAGATAAATAGCATACTTCTTCCTTTGAAACAATATGTTTTTATCGTATATGTTATAGAGTAAGTTTGTGGAATATCAAATATTTACTACAGTAAATATTTATGAAATGAGTATTAGAAATGACCGTAGCCGGAGCTTGGTTCCAAGTTATGTGAATGAAGAAATTACGAGAGAGATTTTATCTATCTTTTGCTAGATCTCTTTTCATCGTGCATTTAAGAAAAGCTTTGTAATACATACCATTAGCATTGTTTCTATCCATTGATCAAACTTGCAGCTTCCTTTCTCTTACACAAAACTAAAACATGCCAAAGAGAGGCAAGTTTGCTTCTGTGATAAATTCACCATCATGCTTGATTATAAAATACATTCAGGGAAGTAAGAGTGTTCAATCTCCAAGAATATTCCTAGGAGCTCAGGAAGAATGTGCACACTTCCTTTAGAAAAAATTGTCTTTGCATGTAAAATTGGATTATCTTTGGCTTAGAAATACCACATCTCCATGGGGTGGAAGAGGGGGTAGTGCTGAAGTAGGAAGAAAGAAGGTAGAGAAGATGTGCAAAAAAGTTCTCCTAACCCCTAGTATTACAAACACACATTCCGAAATAAACGGGAGAGAAAGTGTTTAATCGCTGCAAGAAGAGAACACTTTTATTTCAGCAGTTATTTCAAGAACCATGGTAATAATTGAGTGGCTCAGCTATCTCTTACCACAATGACAGTACTCTCTATCACATGGAAATGATACTTTGATAAGATTTATATGTCTACTGTGTGTGCATTTAAAACTAGTTTCTAGTCAAACTTGGGAGGTGGAGAGCAATTGCACCTGACTTGCAGCTAGGGGCTGGGGAGGTGGGTGGGGTGGTGGGGGGAAGGATTAACTTCAAGTTGTCAAGCAGACAGTTTTTGCTTGGAAGAAAATTTGGGACTGAACTCTGCAAGGAAAAGATTTGTCCCTAGAGTCAATTTCTTATTAAATTCACACACAGCAAACTTATTTCCTGATTGGAGCCTTAGCAGAGGTTCTCAACTCTGGCTGCAGTTTAGAATTACCTGGAGCGCTTAAGAAACAAAACAAAACAAAACAAAACGCGGAAGCACCCGTCCCGCCCCCGGGTCGAGACATTTATTTAATTGGTCTGGGAGTAGGGGTGGGGGTGGGGAGGGGAGGTGCAGCAGCAGTTTTTAAAAGGCGCCCCAGGTGATTCTACTGAGCAGCAAGATTTGAAAGCCATTATACTTCACAACGTTGTTTATTGAAATGCTACGTTCTCCCCAATCCCACTTTAATGAACTAAACGCCGCCAGGTTTCTTAGAAAATGGGAGATTGTGGACTAATGCTTGGATTTTGGAAACGGCCATAATTTGGATAACTATTTGTTGCTCTGTTCCCTCTGTCTCTACACACACACACACACGCACACTCACACTGTTGACTTTGTATTCCCGGGAAAGTTAGGTAAATATTTGCCTCCTAATTGCGGGCGCTCGTGATCTTTCCTAATGTGGCGGGGATGACGGCTGCGCCTCCGCACATTACAGGGCTTTTCCGTGGGTTCCCCTCGGTCCCTCAAAATAGGGGTGTGCTTTCCAAGTCAAAATTCAGTGACAACGTGGGGATTTGAGGGTGGATTATATGGCTAACCAAGAAAGTCTAGAGGTTAAATTAACAAAACCTCGCCAGTTGACAGCTGTGGGTGTCATCGCCCGTGACAACTGAAGGGGAAGCTGCTGGTCACCAACAGGTGTGGACACGCGAGCAGATCCAGAGCAGAGAGTAGTGTTTTAAGATATTCGCTAGGAGAGTTATTACATTCTTTCAAAAGACCCTTCCGAGTAGCCGTTCAGCGTACAAATTAATTCCACACTCTTGGATGCAGGTGTAAAGGGATTTGCGCTGAGACCCAGCGGCCAGCGATGGGAGGAGGAGGATCACCTCGATTTCTGTGCGTTTTAACGCGGACGCCCGAGGTAGCTCGTAGCTGAGCGCAAGGACTATCGGGGGGAAAGTGCGGGCGTGGGGACCGCCGAGGGCAGCCACCGCGACAGGTCCCCGGGGAGGCTCCTGGGGCGGGCGGGGTGGAATCCGCATCCTGGGGCTGGCCTGTGCCCGCTCCCGCGCAGTCTCCCGGGCTGGAGAGAACTCGAGGCCGCCCAGGGCGACAGGCTAGTCCCCGCACAACTGGGCCAACGACAACGACTTAAGCGTGTCCCTTTCGCAGCCCCCGACCCCAAACCCCAGCCCAGTAATCTCCAAGCTTGCGATCCCGAAGGGCAGGCCGGGGAGAAGTCGAAGACACAAGGACGCCGTCACCAGCGCATTCGTCGCGCGCGGCGGAACCAGCTGGCACGGTGCCTTACAAACTCAGCCACTCGACATCGCTGCTTAGCTTGTTTATTTGTTTTGTCTTCGTATGGAAACTGGTCTTCAGCCCCTAACTCTCCGGATTCTGTGACGTCCCGATTTCAGGGTCTGAAGGTCTATGATCCAGTGGTGTCCTTACCATCTTTGGATGTCCACGGGCCCTCCCAGCGCCCGCCCCATAGCTCTCGGTTCGCATCTATCTTCCTTCCTCCCTCCCTCCCTTCCTCTTGGCCCCGCTGCGGGGCTTGAGGGATCTTAGCTCCCCCACTGGGGACTCAACCCGTCCCCGCAGTGAAAGCGCGGAGTCCTAACCACTGGACCGCCAGGGAATTTCCCGCATCTATTCTTAAAAAGAGCAGAGAAGCCCCAAATATGTAGGTTAAGAAGAAAGACACCGAGTGCGGTGGCTGCGGGGCGCGGAGTCGCTTGTCTGTCCCGTCAGTTCTCTGCTGCTTTTTGGTCCGCAAGCCGGCTTCTCCCCGAATCCCAGCCCCGCGGGGCTCCGAAACCCTCTCCCACCTCCCGCCCCCTTCCGCATTGTCCCCACGGCTTTCAAAGACGCAAAAGGTGTCCTGACAAACCTTCCCATTGTCGGCCGGGCGGGTCAGCGGGCCGTGGACGCGAAGGGTTGGGGACTTGGAAATACCTTAGGCATCTTCGGGTTTCCCCTTGGAAATTCCTCGCAGTTCCCCGCGGGGGCGGCGCTGGCATCCGACCCCAGACCTTCCACCACCACGAGGCGGTCCTTAAGGAGGAGAGGTTCGCCACACGGCTAGGGGCCTAGGAGGACTTCAAGAAGCCCGGCCCACGCCACGTTCCAAATATAGCGCTGATCCGCAGGGGGCAGGAAGATTTGGATTCTTTCTGCCAACACTCACCAGCTGCCTGCCACGTGCCCGGCCCGAAGCAGGGGCGGCTGAATGATGCTAAGTGTCTCAGGTTCTTCTCCGCACGGAAATACAGGCTAATAAACTCTGGGAGTAAGAAAACGGGGTGTTTAAAATAAGCAAAAAATTTAAAGTGGGATTGTTTCATTGGAAGGTTTTAAAAAGGGAACTGAAAGGGAGTAAATTTCCAAATTATTTTCAATCGAGATAAGATAGATCAGTGCCTCCCGGGGGCATTAAAGGTAACTTTTGTTGACATTTATTTACAACCAGAACAGGGCAAACAATGAGAGGTAAAGTATTTAACCAGCTCCCAGATTCCATCCCTTTGGGTTTCGATGCCAGCGTTAGAAACCTGTAGGGCTTTCTAACTGAACAGGAGTGGCAACACCACATTGTGGGGGGTTTAAATCTTAGTTTTGTTGCTTCCTAGCTGTGTAACCTAGAGCAAGTTAAGTAATGTCTCTGGTCCTTTGTTTTTTCTCATTTTAATTGGGTACAGTCTAGGTTTTTTTAAGCAGTAAGTAAATTAATCTTTGTAAATGGCTGAGGATAATGCCGGTACCTATGAAGTGCTCAATACATATACGCTATTACTCTTATATAATGTTTTATTACTATTATTATACAGTGATAATGTGCCAGTACGATTAAGGGCTGCTGTTGCCACACAATTTCCCCAGTTCTCCCAAGATGGGGAACCCAAGCCTCTAGACCAAGGAGTGCCGGGCTTTCTGAGGACTCATGCTGCCAACCCCAGGACACCGGGCATGTTCTGAGAAGTCTCCTGGAAAGTGTGGTCTGATTCCTGGGAGGGAGCCTGGGACAGGTGATGGAGACATGGCTCAGCAGCCTGTAGTGGTGGCGAGAGGTTGGTGGCACCAGAAAAGCCTGACCTCCCTACGCTGGTACTTTGATAAGTGGTACCTTAAAAGCGTTTGTTCCAAGTGTTGATTTTATCCATGCTTTCTCCCATCACCCTGCACTTCTGTAATGTGTGAGTGGGCAAAGTCCTATCCCTATTTCTTGTTTTTAACATAAATGAATTCTAAAACCTTGGGAGCAAACTAAATGACTTATTCTTAAGTCAACTCTCTGTATCCTGGTAGCCCCTAGTATACAAGTATGTCCCCCATGACCACATATTCTGGAACAGTGAAATTGGAGATTCAGACCACTTTTCCCAGTGCAAATGTGTCCTTCAAATTAGAAAAAGTCATTTCTTGTTGTCTACAATGAACCCACCTTGACTAACATCAATTAGGATTTTTTTTAATCAGCAATATCTTAGTCATAATGTTTCTTCAGTATTTCATTATTCTCTCTCCCCCTCCCCTTTTCAGTCTTCAAGCAAAATCCTCTTTTCTTCCAGGACTTTTCATTTTCTTCTCTTTTTGTCTGTCTCTGAAAACTTCTATTTTTAGGGTACTTTCCTGCTTTTTGAGCTCAGGAATCTTCTTTGATTTCTCCCTCCTGGAGTGACTTGCCAATCTCTCCACAGAGTTCACCATGCTCCAGGATCTAGCTCCTGCCTTCCTGGGTCATCCTGCCCAAATGAAACCTCACCATTTGCTCCTTTCTGAAACTGGGGCTACCTCACCAATCAGAGGAGGAGAGTGCATGTCTCCTCCCCTACTTGGAAATGTGACCTTGTTTGGGGGGACCTTTGATTATCCTTTCTATTACAGGGATGACTCTTGTGATCTCATTGTAACAGGACAGCCTGGGCTTTCTGAGAACCTCTTCAGCCTGCTTTGGAGATAGAAAACATAGGTCTGAGGCGCTACAGGGATTCCCTTTCCACGTGCACCTTCTTACCTCTGCAGCAGGTACACACTGTTTCTCTTTTTCTCCCTTACTAAGTAGCTCCAAAATCTAGTAAGACTTTATCAGTAGTTTTCTGACAAGTAAGAACTGCTCCCTTTTGTTGAGTAGTGTTTCTGCTACCATTCTGAGAAAGCCCCGGCCTCCTTTCAAGCCCCCACTGCAGGGCTGCATGCTGTTGTCTCTACTTTATCTGCTGGTTCCCTTGATCCCAGACTTTCACAGGGAAAGGTGTTTTCAAAGCCTTCCTATTAATAACATGTGAAGCCTTGTGAAGACATTCTCTCCTGAATGGTCCTGCTTGTTTCTTTCGCGTTTACCTCACAAGGCCGTTAGCTGGGGAAGGATGATTGGTTTCGCTAGGGTCTAGGGCTCCTCTGGAGGAGTCCTTCCTTTCTCCTTCCCCTCAGAGTGGTGGCAGCTGCTGGGAATCATTCAGGAGGGACACGCACATCAGCCCCGCCCTGTGGAGCAGCGCATTTCTAGTCTGCCCAACTTTTCTCCTGCCTGGAAGGACTTTTCTCCAGTTTGGGGAATGGGAATGACAGGTCCCGGTGACTGGGGGGTCTGGATACCAAGAAGTTGGGCCTTCATTTTCTCTCAAATAATCATGCAATTTTCAGACCATGGGCACTGAGAGGAAGACTCCCAAGCTCCTGCTGGATTTTTGAGCCACAGACGTGGGAAGGGAGGCGACAGGGAAATCTCGATCTCCTGACCCTCAGAGGTGACATTACTCCCAGAGGTGGGGTGAGGGATGGCTCCAAGGAAGCCTCTGTCTGTTGCTGGGAAGATTCAGTCCCCTGTCACCCCTTTAGGAGCCTGAATGAAGTGTCTTCAGAAAGAGGACAGTGGGAAACATCTGGAGAGACTTCAAGCCCAAGAGGACCCAACAGCTGCCTCTTTCCAGGCAGAGCACCTCTGCAGGTTTGGCTGCCCAGGCCCGGCCCCGAGTATTGCCAGGACTTCAGAATGCTCCACCCACTGGCAGTAATAACTCCGTAAGGTGTTTTCTATCTACACGTGTTTTTCACTTTCTCCCTTCACCGTTTTCCTTCCTTCCGCAATCACTCCTTCCTACCTCCCTTCTCTGCAGGAATCTACCTCTACGGAACCTGCCCAGGCCTTTTCTGCTGACATAGCAATGCCCCCGCCCCACTCCACCCCACTCCAAGGTTGATACCCCCTCTCCCCCTCGGTCCTGCGAGCTTCGCCAGAGCTGAGCTGCACCCTTAAATCAATCTCCTGACAAGTTACATTTATATTCTCTTTGGTTATTTTCTGGAACATCGGCTCTGCCAGGTTCAGGACTGTGGTTTGTTTTCATCACAAGCGTAGCCCCAGCCCTCGGAAAAGCACGTAGTAGACGCTCAAGAAGTATATGTGGAATCAATGCGAAGCTCTGAGACAGCTCTGGGAACACAGCCAGAAGACAGGCCGACCAATGGGGGGGGCAGGGGGAGAGTAAGGTAATCAAAACCGCCCCAGGGAAAGGCTTCAAAGGCCAGGCTTGCAAGTGTCTCAGGCCCTGGAAATGACCAGTGAGTAAAGGAGCCTGAACATTTCATGAAAACTTTCAGAGGGGGAATGAATGATTGAGAGAGTGTCGGACACGGAGTATGCCCAGCCCCCGCACGGAGGAAGCCCCAGGAAAGAGGGCGACGCTCCAGGCGCTGCTAAAGCCAGGAGGATGGTGCTAGCCGGCCACCGCCTCGCTCACCCCTGGGCTCCGCCAGCGCGGCCCAAAGCAGGACAGCAGGTCCCGCTTCTCCTCGGGCCATCGGGTCCCCAGGGCGTGCGTCAAAGCAGGCTGCTCCGGGCACCGCGCTCATGAGAGAAGCTCAGATTGCGCGTTGAGACTTTCCGCCTCCTGGGAAGGCTACGAAAAGCCCGCCCGCCAAGGACAAGGAAGGATGCAAGGGCGGGCAGACCAGTCCTTTAGGGTACAGTAGGCTGAAGGCCCAACCTCCGACGCCAGGCTGGAGGTTGCAAAACCAAGAGAGGCACCTAGGAGCGCACCCTACGTGCTTCAGGGTCGGATCCTCGCTGTCCGATCTCAGAGAGGCCACGAAGAGGGCTTGCGCAGCACCCACCTCTTCCGCTATGGCCTCGGAAATAATTACCCTATTAGGTTTGTGCCCTAAATTGCCCCCCCCCTTTTTAAATCCGGCAGAATCTCTTTATGGGGCTCCAGCGGAAGCATCTCAGCTCCGATGTTCCAGGTTCAAGGTGCAGAGAGGACGGGACCTGCTAGGATGGCGTAGGAGGGGTGGGGGGAGGGTGAGAAGGAGCTCAGGCCGAGGGAATAATGCTGGCCAGGTTGAGAAGGGTGGTCTCACAGACACCCTACCGCAGGACGCTTTCCGGAGTGAGCTCAAGGGTCCCTGCCCTCAGCGGACAGAGTGCAGTGGGGCTGCCTGGAAGGAAGCTGAATTTGGCGGCCCCCATCTCCAGCCAGCTTTCCCACACGGGACCTGGAGTCTTCGAGCTTTTCTGGGTTTCTCTGCCAAGAACTAGAGCCCCACCCCTCCCACGCTCTCCTGCCCAATGCAGGCGTCCTCTTGCACCCTCCAGCGCCTGGGAGGGTTTGGCCTCCTGGACAGCTTCTAAGATCCTCCCCGCCCCGCCCCCCAGGGCAGCTCTCAGGGGCGTCCTCGGGGCGACAGGACTGGGTTTTCTTCTCCCCACCCCTGTCTCCTCGCTCCAGGAGTAAATGAGCCCCTCCCAGGAACGCTGCTCAGCCCGGATTCGGGCCCCGCAGAATCGAGTTTGGTCCGGCTCCTTCTAAGAGCATCCGAGGGAAGAGGAGGGTGGGGAACTGGCTGGGGGGCAGGGGGCTGAAGAAACTGGCCGTGGGGTGTGTTCGAACGAGTCTGCTTGTGAGTTGCTGTGTGAGTAAATGAGCGAGTGCCCAGATGCGGGAGGGACCTGAGTGGGGGACACCGGGCTCTGTCGGGGCTCCGGGAACGGTCGGGCGCGCGCGCAGCAGGCTCTAGGCTCGGGGAGAGGCCTGGCGTGGCCCGGAGGGCCGCGTCTCCCCCGGCCGCCACTGCAGCGCCAGCCGGGAAGGGTGGACACGATGCGGACACCGCTGGCTTCTCGGCTCCTTCCCCAAAGGCACTCCGGGAAGGGATTAGGCGCCCGCTGTACTTTCGCTTTGGGCCTCATTGATGCGCCCCGCGCACTGAGGGCTGCGTAATTAATAAAGATTACGCCCGTTTTGTCGAAACGTCCCTCTTAATTAATGGAGAGGAGGACGCGAAGGGTGATTTATTTGCATGTGGAAAATTCGCTCTGCGGTGCGGGCTTTGCCCTGTGGAGGCGGCCGCTGGGACCCAGGCCACCACCGGACTGAGGCGTTCTCGTTCCGGATCGAGGTGTCCCCCATCCTGTTCCCCTCGCCTCGTAGTCTCGGGGATCTACTCCCTGGCACTCAACACCCCCTCCCCCCAGTCTGCCATCACTCTAGCTCGGGGTGGCCCTCCCTTTCCTCAAAGGACAATGAGAGACCTGGCGGGCACTCCCCTCTCTCGCTCCTCCCGGCTCGCTCCCCTCTGCACCTCCTTACCGCTCCCCCTCCTGTCCAGAGGGGGCTTTCTTGGGCAGGGATCACTGATCCAGGGCTCGGCCGGGGCTCCCGTCGGTGCTCTCAGGGAGGAGCCTGCGGGAAGAAGAGGCCAGCTCCACATCCCTAAGGCCAAAGGCGCGCAGGAAAGGCTGGGAAGCCACCCCCGCGTGGGCATGTGCGTGTGTGAACCCATCTCGGGATGGATGTTTGTGTGTCTGTATGGCTATGTATGCCTGTGCGTGTGCGAACACGTGTGTGAACGTGCGTGACTGTGTATGTCCCCGTGTGGGTCTTCTGTGTCTGTTTCTAAGCATCTTAGCGGTGCGTTTTGCTAAAATACCACCCTCTCTCCCGCCTTACTGTCCACCTGCTACAGCCTAGGAAAAAAGGGCCGGCTCTCTCTTGAGCTTCGCTGCATTAAAACACTCCCGCTCTAGCCGGAAACATTTCCTCTGGGTGTGGGGACCGAGTGCTTCCCACCCAGCAGGGGCTGGGGGCGGGCGGGCGGGTGGGGGACGCCGCGAGTGGCCGGCAGCGTGGAGGGCCCAGGAGCCGGGAAGCGGCTTCAAAGGTTTTCGTAACGACTCTTCGGCCTTTATTTATGCCCCTATTAATACAATATCCATCATGTAGATATTGATCTTTATCCTTTAAACTGATACACTGGGAATCAATTAGCCATGCAGATTACATTTCCTACACATCCAAATGTTAATCTTTCAGACTCTGGTCCAGTGACATATATTTTTGCAGCCAGATAGTATTAGATTTCGTTTAGAAATGAAAAGAAGAAGAAAGGCTTTCTGAAGCTCATTCCTCTCGGGGCTACTTGTCTTAACTCTTGGCCGGGGCTGGGCGTTGGGGGTCTGGGACCAGCATGCCTCTCGTGGGGTTTTCTGGGGGGGGGGGAAGAAAGGCCACGAGGGTGACCTGCACCTGGGACCACCGAGGGGACCCGGGACAGCTTTCTGTGGCAGGGCTCTGGGCAGCCGGTTAGGGCCGGGTCTGCACTTCTGTCCAACGCTCGCTCCAGCTCAGACTTCTCCTGGCTGCCCCTTCCCATCACTTTGAGTTCGAGATGGTCAGTTTTCATCGTTTCAGGGTTTTCCCCATAGGGTTCTCCTTACTCTAAACTTCTAAATCAAAAGTTTTCTTCCACTCCTCGTCCGCAAACCCAAGGTTGGATTAAAGGTTCATCCCCCAAAAGAGAAACTTTGTTTAGATGAGGAAATAGGTGTTTTCCTGGGAGAAGGGAGATGGAGAAAAAGTTTACGACCTAGGAAGGAACTTAGTGTAAGTCCTATCTAGAGACTGGAAGGGCTGAGGCAGCCTATTTTGGTTGTGGTGACTTCTTTTCTTCTTTCCTTTCTTTCTTTCCCTTCCTTCCTCCTTTCTTTCTTTCTTTCTTCCTTCCTTCCCTCCTTTCTTTCTTTCTTTCTTTCCCTTCCTTCCTTTCTTCCTTCCTTCCTTTCTTTCTCCCTCCTCCTTTCCTCCTCCCCTCCACCTTTGAAAGGGTGGAGGGGGTCAGGAAATGACGTATCCCAGGGCAAGGGACCCCTCCTCTCCTCGTACCAGGTGAGCTCCCAGGGGCCGCCCCGAAGTGGGTGGGCGTGGCCGGGAGGCGGACTGCGCACAACACTTCCTAATCATCTTCTTCCGTCCCTGCCAGTCCTCCTTAGGCTTTAGCCAAATCGCGCCCGGACTCCGCTCACGGAAACCTGGTCTCTTCCAGCTCCCCGCACCTGTTGCGTTTACTCCTCCGAGTTGGCTGTGCAGTCCCCGCTCCCAACCCGCTTTTAAAACCTGGGAACCGCAGGTCAGGGACTCACTCACAGCTCTGCCGCCTTAGGCTCCCGGGACCTCACTGTGGCTCAGCTAGATACCCTGAGTTTGAACAGCCTCCCAGATCTTTCTTGCTCCTTGTGTCACCCGCCTCCCGTTTCTCCCTCTAAAATCCACCTGGCAGAGAAACTTGCTGCGGGGGTTGAAGGGATTCAGGCCGAGAGGCGATGGCGGCTCATGGCGCTGGCTCCGTCACCGGGGCCGCGGCGGAGTCCGAGAGAGACCTGGCCCGATCAAAGGGAAAGGCCTGTCAGTCCACCCCCTCCACTGCTTCCCCTTCCTCCCCCTCCACGTCTCTCCCGCCCCACACCAGCGGAACACACAGTACGGGCACTTCGTGTCCAGAAGCGCCCCCAGGCACCCTGGGGCAGGAGTTCCTGGCGTGGTCACTTGCTCTTCGTTCTGCTCCAGACGTCAAGGAAACCCAGGAGACCTCCCGCTTCCCCAGCCCTCACATCCACGTCCGCAGCTCTGCTTCCACCCCACTTCAGATCTGGCCTGTGCACTTCCTATCCTCCTCAAGGCCCAGACAGCCCCCAATGCCAGCCAGCACCCCCTTTCCAAGACCCCTAAATCTTTACCTCCCCTCTCCCACCCCAGGATCCCTTCAAACGCGGCCCTGTGTGCTGGCATCTCATACACACACCAGCAGAGCAGTTACCAAATTTCTCTTGTAAACTTCAACACCCACCCCCCAGCACACACACACACACACACACACACACACACACACACACACACAAACACACACACTCTTTCCGAGTTGGGCAAAACACTTTTTGAAGGTTAGAGAGTATGTATTCTATTTTTTATGAGACACCTCTCCTCCTTCTCCCAGATTCTGGCATCTTGTCTTCCTTATTTGCATAAAAATAATTTTTGCAGAACCAAATGAACATCTTGTAGGAGACAAGCTGCTGTGAGATTCATTCTCTCCCTCCCTCACTGCCTTTCAAAAAATATATTTTTACACCTCACTTCTTCCTCTCCCTTCTGTTTCCTTTCCTCTTTTTCCTTCTTCCTTCTTTTCTCACAAACCGTATGTTCTTTATTGAGAACCCACTCACACGTTCTGGGGCCGCTTCCCTAGCTACAGGGGCACCGCGGGGACAAAACCACTGCGGCTGGCCCACACCACGTTTCAGTGCGATGCGCACATCCCCATCCAGTCCCTAAATCCGACCCCATCCCGACTAATTTTCCAGTGGGGGAGAATAGCGGCGCCAAAGCTTTTGACAAACAACAGCTGGGGGCCTGATCACGGTCGCTGAGCCAGGCGCTGTGATGGGCCACGGGTTTAACCCCAGCAATCACCAATCTGGTATCCGGCCAAGAAGCGCGTGGTCAGGGTCTGGCGTTTTGAGTTCCTCCCGGTGAACGCGGGAAAACCTTTCCGCAGAATTGAGGGTTTCCCGTCGCGTTTGCTGGAACCTCGGACTCCATCCTGAGTGATGCCTGCAACCCTGGGACGCATCCCCGCGAGGCTACACCCTCCAGATAAGGCACCCCCGCCTCCAGTTCAGGGACATTATTTTACACAGCTCATAATTTCCTCCTAAGGCCTGTGTCCGGCTAGAATGAAGTGGTCTCTCTCCTCTCGGAGGCCCAAGAAGTCCGTGGGCCATGAAACTCTTGTGGCCTGGGGTCCACAAGTGCGGGGCTGTGGGCTGAAGGGTGTCACTTGGCCCAAAGCAGATTCCACTCAACCTGACTGGACTGCAGATCCACGCATCCAAGCTGGCCGGGACGGAGGGACTTCTGGTGAACCGGGCATTCTCGCCACAGGCTTGGAGGGGTGGCCGCTATCTATTTCACCTGAAGTGCCTCTGTAACTGGGGGCAGAGGAAGCAGCTGCAAGTTATTTTCCTTTTGGGGTCGAATTATCCTACTATTGTCCTCAGGGCTCCAGTTTCATTTTGCACGTGCACGTGCGGGTGGACACTACAGTTCCTTCACAGAACGGTGCTGGAGACCCTCCTGGCTGCTCTCTGGGTAATTTGTCAGTCTGAGGAAATGATACTGCCTCCCAAACCTGGGCTCAGGGCTGCAGGGCCAGGCGCCTGCCTTCCAAACCCCACTGCAGGGTTACTCCTTTGCCCGCGAGTGGAATGGGGACTCGGGGGCCCACAGGTTCGCGGCAGGGGAGGTGCCCTGGTGGAGATCTCCTTCCTGCTCCGGGGAGTCAGGTGTGGGTGTAGCTTCGGCTTCCAGAGAGACTTTGGAAAGAAGTAAGGGGAGGCCCAAGCTTCCGAGATAGGGAAGGAGTGGCTGGAGTGTAGAATCGGGTGCTTTCTTTAGAAACCAGTCTGGGAAACCGGGAACTACCCCGCCCTCCGGTGACCTGTTGGTCACCCCGCCTCCCCTCCCCGCCCCGCCTCCCCCTCCCCTCCCCGCCTGGTCTGGCCTGACTACGAGTGGGCACCACCGGCCGGGGAGTCTCAGCGAGCATCGCTGTCCTGGCCCTCCCAAGTCAGACCTCGGGGATACCAACCTCAGGGAATTTGGGGAATTCGGAAGCGACCCCGCAGCCCGACCGGCCCAGCTGCCAGGAGCCTGAGGATGCCCTCCCACCCGTCTCTGGGTCTCCCGGGTCCTCCGGCTGCTGCCAGGCTGAGGAAGAGCTGAGTTAATCTTCTGGCTACATATGTACCTCAGAGCGGTCTGGCAGGGGAGAGGCCAGCAAAGAGACTCCCGGGCTGCAGGCCGCCAGTCCCTCCTCCCCGCCCCCCACCCCGTCTCCATTTGTACATTTTTATAGCAAGTGGTGGTCGGTTTAGGGATGCGCCTACTGGACGGGCCCCTATGGGCCCTCGAAAGAAATCCATTTCAACCTGCAGCACCTCCATTCAAAGGTCCTCCCGGCTCTACAACTGGGAGGACGCGAAACCCGGGAGAGCGAGTCTGCGGCAAGCGCATCCCTTCCGGGATCCGCGGGCTCTCGAGAGAAAGAGAGAACGCCCCGCGGGAGAGCCCCGGGTCCACGGCGAGGGCTCGAAGATGTAGCCCTCGGCTTCCAAACAAATGAGACCCAGTCCTGGACGTTCTTTAAGCCCTCGTTGCCGCGGGTCCCAGGGTTCCTTTGAACTGTGAGTTGAGTCTGCGTTTGCCCTCTGGAAACGCACTTTCGGGTCTCCCTCCTCCAACACGGACGGGTGACCCTAGAAAGTGCTCTGGCCGCTCCACTCAACCTTTGGAGACAGAAAACTTGGAAAAAGTCTAGCTCGAGAAGTAGCTTAGGAAACAGGACACAGGCTTTTGTGGCCCCCAAGTGTGCAAAAAGGAACTGAGAAAGTTGTTCCGTTGACAAATTGAATCATTTTATGTAAAACCAGGTTAAACAGGGCTGCATTCTAAGCAGCGTCCCTCCTGTGTACTATGAATGCACGTGGGGCCCTCCCCACTTGGGTGGCTGAGGGCATGTCCAGACTTTTTCTGGTGTCTCCAGAGGCTGGTCTCCCCTTGCTCAGAGGGTCAACCAAACCTTTTGACTTTGGGCAGAGCCGAAAGCTGCCTGCTCTTCCCACTTGCGAGTGGATTTTTGAAGAGCCCACTCGCAGTCGGTTGAGCAGCTATACTCCCCCCTCCATCTTGCCTTCTTAGTTTGCCTTAATTAGGGGGTGGGGAGTTGGGTTTGGGGGCCCGAGTTCATGTAAAAACTGTCAAGTGAGTTAAGGGAAAGGGGAAGGAGAGAGAGGGTGGAGAACTCCAGTGCAGAAAAAATTCAAAAATCGTAAAAGGAAAAGGGGGAACTTGAAGCCCAGAAGTCATTGTTTCCTTTATTTCAAAGGGAAAAACCTGCCTGATTCTCATCCTTTTGATTGATTAAGGCCCTGAATACCTCGCAGGCCCCGAGTGACAGTCCTTGAATAGACTCGAGCGAATAAAGCGCGGTGCTGAGCGCGGGGCTGGCACTCGGGGGTGTAAAGGAGGCGAGTTCGCTGGCACTTACCAAGTTATAAATAAAAGACTATGCACAATAGCACCTTCTCTAAGGACAGACAGTCTTTACAACACTCCTGGCGTCATATCCTGCTGGGGACACTTCAGCTCCTAGCCAAGACTTTGCTCCTTTTATTTTTCCAGCACTTTAGTCTGAATACCATAATAAATTCCTGAGAACAAATGCAGCAGCCGGGCAAAACTTTAACATATAGATGCATCTCTGCCAAAGCATTGGGGAATCTATGCCTCCAGACTTAGAGCTGGGGCTTCCTAGAGATGGTTTTTTAATCAAGAAGAGGAGACCTTTTTCTTTCTCCTCCCTTCCCCAGCCTTCAACCAACCAGTACTGGGGCCTCCAGCCACTACCTAAGCTTCACACTATCCCTGCCCCCAGACTGTGAAGACAAAAGAACTTATCAGCACCCTCTGGACTCTTCCTGAGAGGAACCCCATAGGGAAGACCCTCATAATAAGCCTATGCCAAGGGGCATGGACCAGAGGAAGGAAGACTAAAGATGTCTGGGGGCTCCAATGCCTTCTTATTGTAATTGCACCCCCTTCGTTGGCAAGGAAGCCAAGAAAAGTGGGCGCGAGGCAGAGCCGCAGGGAGAAGAACAGAGACATAGAGACACACAGAGAGACAGAATGAGAGGAAGAGTCAGAGACAGAGAAAGACACACAGAGATACACACCGAGAGATAAGGAGACGGAAAAATAGAAAGTCAAGGAGAGAGAAACACATAGAATGACAGACAGACAGACGCGGACCCCTCTCCAGTCTCAGCAGGGTCTGTCTCTCCCTGTTTCCGTGGGTGTACCCTTCTATTCCCGGGGAAGAGGCGCAGCGCAGGTTCCTCTCCGGGCCTGCCGAGGCTTCGGCGCCGCCGGGGATGGGAAGAGAAAGTGGTCGCTGTCGCCCAATCAGCGCGTGTCTCCGCCACCCGGGACGGTCTCCCCGTCGGCCAATCGCAGCTCAGGGCTCCTGACCAAGCTTTGGGTGAAAGAACTAATAAATGCTCCCGAGCCCGGATCCCCGCACTCGGTGTCACGACGGGAGGAGACTCAGGCCGGCCGCGCACCGCCCCCGGCCCCCCCCTCGGCTCGTCGCGGCGCTCAGAGCCCCCTCCCCAGCGCTCCCAGCCGCTGGGCCGCTCGCCCAGCTTCGCACCAAACTTTTCCGCCCTGGGCTCGGGATCCTGGACTCTGGGCCCTCCCTGCCCGCCCCTTTCCCCGGTTCCACCTCGAGCCTCTCTTTGGACTAGGAGCGAGCAACCCCCTCCCCGTGTCCCTCCTCTCGCTCCAGTCTTTTTGGGGAGGGGCTCTCCACGTTCGGGGGAGTTGCCGAGGGTCACCAGCGCCTCTCTCGTCCTTCTATTTCGCCTTCACCTGGATATAATTTCCAAGCGGCGCTGTCCCCAGGATGACCACACTGGCCGGAGCTGTGCCCAGGATGATGCGGCCGGGCCCGGGGCAGAGCTACCCGCGCAGCGGGTTCCCGCTGGAAGGTAAGAAAGGGCCTCAGCGCCGCCCAAAACCCCGGGGCCGCGGCGGGGCTGCTCCACCCAGCCCCGGGTCTCCACAGACGCGTCCAGGAGCCCATTCCCGGGGTACCCCCGCCCCAGGAGGGAACAGTCGGGCGAGACCCCGACTCGATTTTCTCTGGGCAAACGAAGCGCCCTTCTCTCAAGTCCTCGCGGAGCTTGGCCGTCAGGCCTGCTCCTGGGCCGTTGCGCTTTCCTCTGTTGTTTTGGAAATGCCGTGGTGGGGAGAGGATCAGCCGGCTTCTGAGCACCAGAAAGCGACTTCTCAGCATTTTGTCCACCCGAAGGATCTCAAAACTGTCCCGGCTGCTCCCGTGTTTGCTAAACTTTTGTTAATTCCGGAAGGAATTTCTTGCCGCGGCAAAGTTTGGAAAATTTAGTATTAATTGATTTATTAATTAGAATTCCATTCATCTCCAGCGGCATCTCGAAGTTTCCACAACCTGTTTGGGGAACTGCCTTTCAGTTAGCCTGAAGGTTCTGGAATCCCAGGGAGGCAAGAGGATTTGCAAGCCCGAAACTTTCTAGGCAATTTGCGAGGTTGAGGCGCCCGAGCCGCGATGCTGACCGGGTGGTGCCTAGCCTTGGCCCTCAGTCCAGAGTAGGATGTAATATCCAGGGCACCAGCGGAGGCGAGGGGACCTGCGAGCAGACCCGTCTGTCGCCTCTGTCCCGAGGTGTAACAGGTGACACGCACTGACACCTGCGGCTTGCTTTCAGGACCCTCTTTGACCTTTGGCTGCGGCCCTCTTAGCCAGAAACCTGAAGGGCTGTCAGCTTCTCCAAGTGCCTTAGAAAGAAAGCTGCCTCAGTTAGATAGGGTTTCGTGTGACTTCGAGAAGGCCTGGGTGAACACCTTTCTGTCAGGAGGCTGCTCCAGCCTCAGAGTCTCCCCCCACAAGTTGTCCCCTTTCCTGGGCCCAAAGGGAAGACAGTTTCACTGGAGCGAGTTAGTTTGCCCTGGTTGTTCCCTTCACACAAGATTATGTACCCCTGAATTGCTTAATAATTTGAACAAGTGTAGTTGAAACAGGGTCTGGGGCTGGGAGCCTGAATGGAGCAGTTTCAGTGTTGAGGCTGTATGTAACATGGCGATGGGCCAGAGAAGTGAGAAATTAGGTGGGTTCATCTTTTGGGCTGCTCTCTGGTCTCCCGAAGTGACGTTCTGTGTGTCTCTCTCTTCGCCTTCTGCTCTCAGTGTCCACCCCCCTCGGCCAGGGCCGGGTCAACCAACTTGGCGGTGTATTTATCAACGGCAGGCCACTACCCAACCACATCCGTCACAAGATCGTGGAGATGGCCCACCACGGCATCCGGCCCTGTGTCATCTCCCGCCAGCTGCGTGTGTCCCACGGCTGCGTCTCTAAGATCCTGTGCAGATATCAGGAGACGGGCTCCATCCGTCCCGGCGCCATCGGTGGCAGCAAGCCCAAGGTGAGCGTGTGGTCCTGGCCCTGGAGGCCTCCTGCCTGCAGTGTCCCGAGTTAGGGAAGAATGGGCAGGGGGCAAGGACTGCCATCTGGGGCTTTCTGAGGAGTTTTTCCAAATCTGAGAAGGGGTGTGTGCGTGTGTGCGTGTGCGTGTGCGTGTGTGTGTGTGTGTGTGTGTATTGGGGGTTGAAGGGAAGTGGCTAGAGTGCTGTCTTAGCTGGTGCTCCTTGATGAATGCTAAGGAAAAACTCCAGCCTTTCTGCAAAGGTGATAAGGCATTTGTTTTTTATGCCTCAGAGTCCTGGAATCCCCATCAAATTATTTTAATAGGCAAACACCCAAAGTGTGCAAGCTGTATGTGCCCACCTGTTGCTGGTTTATTCCCCAAGTATCGTCCCAGCTCCCAGCCACTGCACTGCCTTTTCCAAAACTAATCCAAGGAGCCACTTTTGGCTTTTAATGGTTTCTCTCCCAGCTCCCATCCCCAGTCGCCTCCAGTCCAAATTGCCTTCAAGGAGTCAAAAGCCAGGGTGATTTGTTTTCTTCGTAATGAGCCAATGACTTGGCTTTTAAAAAGTACTTTGGTGCTATCCTCAAATTATTTTGGTTCTCCTTAAAAAAGGAAAGAGAATCACACTGGCTACGGCCGAGTGGGAGGGGATTGTATGCGGTCTGCCTTTTCTTCTGGATGTGGGGAAAATCCAATATAATTTTCTAGTTGCCACAGGGCAAAACCCAAAGGAGGGTTCTGGTAAACTGAAGACTTCCAGACAACCGCCTCTCCTCCTGCCATGCCAGCCCCCTTTGCAACCTCTCTAAGAATCTCTGGAAACTCTTTTTATTGGGAAAAAAAGAGTCAGTCTCTAAAATTATCCGTATTTGCTATCCTCTCTAATTTTTAAAAAACCTGGCTACTCACCTTTTGGATTTCATTTTGGTCTTCACCTTAGCTAAAATCTTGTGCTCCTTTGGAAAGGCCCAAGTCGCAGATCTAACTTGAGTTTTCTGCTACTCTTTCAAGCATTCCTTTTTTAGTTTCGTTTTCGTGTTGATTCAGTGTAAGGGGTTGCCTTTCTTTATTTCCATGGATCAGAAAGTACACCCCTTCCCATATGTCATACCTCTTCTTATTTTAAGCCGATTGAGGGGCTGAGCTGGGGAGAAGAGTACACAGGCTGCTTCCGGGTGGGATGGTTTCCTCTCTGCCCCTTTCTAAAGTACACAGCCTCAGAGAGCAAGGGTCCTTTTGCTAAGCAGAGGGACCTTCCCAGGGGGCGCAAGAAGGAGCGTCCCTCCAGGCCCGAGGCGGTGCGGTCGCCACGTCTGGCCCAGAGGACTGGGTACCAACGCCTGCCTGCCTGTTCTCTTAAAGCAGGTGACAACGCCTGACGTGGAGAAGAAAATTGAGGAATACAAAAGAGAGAACCCAGGCATGTTCAGCTGGGAAATTCGAGACAAATTACTCAAGGACGCGGTCTGTGACCGAAACACCGTACCCTCAGGTACCAGGCTCATTAACGTCTTCCTGGGGCGAGGCGTCAGTCGCTATTATCCGGGCAGGCCATCTGAACCATCATCACCCCAATGATCGATCTGGGCGATCGGAAGACGGCCCCTCCCAGGGCTCTGAAATATTTACGAGCTAGACGTTTTTGGCGTTTTATGGAGGGAGTGATGAGCTGCTTGTCCTGGGGTTGAGAGACCGCCGCTGAGGGCTCCCCAAAGAGGATTTCTGTCGAAGAGGCAGGGCAGGAAACGCGAGGCGGAGGCCAAGCGTTTATTAATATTGATGTTCCCTTTTAAAGAGAAACAAATGTTTTGGTAATCCTAACCGAAGGGAGATGGGGCCGCGCCAACCGAGACTTCACCGTGCGCGCCAAGGAGGGGAGGCTTCGGCAACGGCCGGGATTTTTTCCCGAGAGTCCCAGGGCCCATCCGGCGCCCCCGGCGGCCAGGGGGAGGCGGAGGGAGAAGAGGGGCGAGCGCAGGCGAGGGCGAGGGCGCGCGGGTTTGTTTTTAATTAAAAGGAAACTCCCTTTTCCCCCCTGCGAGAACGAGATATTTCGGAGCATGGATTTGTTTACCAGACTGGAATCTGGAAAAAATAAATGGGAGAGAGTGCATTTTCTTTTGACTTTTACAATAGGAAACGATCCTGCAGTTGAAATTTAAACCCTTTATGGCCTCAAAAAAAAAAAAAGAAAGAAAGAAAGAAAAGAAAAAAGAAAAACGTTGAATTGCAGGGGACGGGTACGCTCTGGTTCTTCCTGCCTTTACCGCGAACCGCGGGGCGCAATGCCTTCAGGTTGAGGCGGTGCAGTGTGGCTGGCGGGAGAAATCTCTTAGATTGGAGATCTAGAGACCCGTCTGTGGAGTCTAGCGAGGGAAACTTCCTACTGGGGAGAGCGGACCGAGACCGCGGTTCCCGGCCCTAACCTGGAGGTGCGAGCTTTCCAGGCTCCCGGCTCGCTGTTCCTAGAGGCCGATTATGCGATGGGGGGTATGAGTGGGAGGGTGAGAGGGGGTGTAGAAAGACGAGGATGCCCAAAGACGCTGGAGGAGGCAGAAGCAAGCTGTTTAGGGCAGGCCTTCGAGGCCCCCCCCACCCATACCCCGACTGGGGGCCGGGGGGCCCTTTGCAGCGCGGCCCTGCACGTCTCAGTCGTAAGCGCCCCCTTCCTCCTTCCGCCCCCAGTGAGTTCCATCAGCCGCATCCTGAGGAGTAAATTCGGGAAAGGCGAGGAGGAGGAGGCCGACCTGGAAAGGAAGGAGGCGGAGGAGAGTGAGAAGAAGGCGAAACACAGCATCGACGGCATCCTGAGCGAACGAGGTAAGCGGCGGCGCGCTGGGCGGCGCCCTGGGGGCCGGCGCCTCCCCGGACTCCGCGCTCTGACGTTGGGGTCCTGAGGGCGGCGCGGCCCCGCTCGTGTCAAGGCCCCTTCTCGCTCATATCCCCTGCACCCGGGTAATAGCGTTCAAGTGAAAGACCAGAGACGCACTTACAGTGAACACAAAAATCTTTTCTTTTCTTTTTTTTTTCTTCTATTTTTAAACCTTTCCTCCACACCACTCGCAGCCCCACGGAAGGCAGAACTGCAAATTGCAGTCTGGGTGCGGGGCCACCCAGCTGCCCTCTGGGGTACGGGACTGGGCGTCTCTGAGCTGTTGTGAGGCAGGGGGCAGTCCGTGAGCCTCCGGAGGTTAAAGGAACTTTTTCCGCCCTTAGGAAAGGCCCGGGTCTCCAAAGGGGTTTCCACATCAGAGGAGGGGGGCGCAGAGAGGGAGAGAGGGAGAGGGACGGGAACGAGGACAAGAGAGAGAGAGACTCAAAACTCTTTAAGGCAGTGGGGTCCCACCACACTGATTGCCTTATAAATGTATATCTGTAAGTTGGCTGTTTTTTTGTTTGTTTTAAATCGGTTTTCAAATGCGGTAGGGTTTGAGCTGTGCGTGTCTGGGAAGTAAAACAAGCCTAAGCTCTGGGTTACAAACCGAGGGGGTCTGGGTTCTTGGGCCTGCAGTGCCGGCACCCTTTCTCCGCCCAGGGGTGCGGACCATTGTCTTCTTGTTGGCTGCGATCTGTCAGCCTCAAGAGGGAATCTCCCCCGCGGAGTCATAAGTGCAGCCGGCGGGTTGTCTTCAGACTCTAAAGGTACGCCCACTCCCACAAAAGAAAGCCAACCCCGTAGGAGTTGAACCTGGAAGGGTTTACGGCAGCAGGAGAGTCTCAGCCGTTTTGCGTCTCAGCACTTTTGGCCTTGGGGATGGTTGCACCTCCTCCAAAGCGCAAAGGGCCGAGAGTTGCCCGGTGCCCCCCTCCCCCATGCGTGGCCTTCCCTCGCCCGGGGCCGGGACTTCGTTGGGCTGAGTTGACTTTCGAGCTGCCCTAGAAGGGCAGGCGGCTCTCCAGGTGGGCTTGGAGCGATCACCCACTTCGACCGGCTGGGTCTGAGCCCTCAGCCGGTAGCATCCAGGGTAGGACTGTGGGTCAGGAAAGTGGTCGCTTCTTTTACCTCCATTGCTCAACTCCGGGGCGGACCGCTGGCCCTCCGGAGCGGCAGCTTTCCAAATCAATGCAAACTCTGTACACAACCTCGAAGGGACCCAGATTTCAATGTTATGTATCCGAACCACAGATTTCAAAGATAAACAGGTGCCTAGATGCCCCGGCACACACAGACAATCAAGAAAAGACACCAAAACCCACGGCGGGTTGGGCAGGGGAGATACATGTGCTGTTGCTGCCCTCCTTCTAAAGCAGGGGCCTCACATGGACTCGGTTTAAGCCCTTCCTTTTGGAGGGGTGCGTTTCTGCCCTGGTCTCTGAGAAGAGACCGCAGCTTTTATTCTAGGTCCAGATGCATCACAGAGGTGCTGGGGAGGGAGGAAGGCGAGAAACCAGCCAACCCCAAACCTAACGGGCCCCTGCAGGCAGCGGGGCAATGAGCCCAGAGGGTAGGAGAGGCTTGGGAAGGGGGGTGAAGGGTGGCAAGGCTTTGCTACTTGTTGCTGGTGGCGTCTGCTCCGCAGCTCGACAGCTCCCTCGCAGCACCGGCAACCGAGGCCCAGGAGACAAAACGCCCCAAATGAGCTGGTCAAACATTTGTACAACTTTTCCAGCTTTTACAAAGAAGGCCTTCTCTACACAATCTACACTTGGAGATGAACTTGGGAGACAAAGCCTGGAGAGTCCATTGAAACTCACACTTTAGCTCGGCCCAGACAAAGCTCCGGCCCGCAGCAGCTTGATGTGAACAAAGGAAGGCAACCTTTTTATAATTCAAGGAGAAAAGAAGAGAAAACAGCCCCACAAAGGCCCGAGAATAGACATTATGGGCTTGCAATGAGGGATGAATTATTCAATGAGCCCCAATAGCTGCTGCGCCAGGAAGTTTTATGGACTTTCCAGCGTGGAGAAAGTGGCCATTTCACCTACAAAATGTTTCTAGTCTTTTGGGCCGTCTAGCTGGGCCCGCTGCCATTCAAGGGCAATTGCTACCATTTTCAAAATCAGAGTATTCTCCCCAGAGGGGGCTGAACCGTTGAAAACACACACATACACACACCTCGGGGGCTGAAGTCTAATTTAATTTGGGGCTGTCAGGGAAGATGCAGCGTCAGTCACTTGCCTCTAGCTCCCTTTCCAGATGAGCCCTGGAGGACAAGAGGGGCCCAGAGAAAGGACAGAGTGGAGTGGAGTTTGAAGGGAAGTTTAGAAACCTCAAAAAAAAAATAAATAAATAAAATTCCCTCTATCCTTTGGGCTGCAAAAGTCCCAGGCTGCCCCGATTGGAAAATAGACTGAATGTTGATAAATGGCTCTGAGCTCCCAGGCCGGGCAGGAGGAGCCCGGCTGAGGAGGGACGTGTAGGTGTCATGATCAGGGCGGCTCGCTCTCTCTGGAGGTTCCAGCTTCCTTTCCGGCCTGCCGGATGTTTCTGAGACTGGCTTTCCCGAGTACCTCTCTCTACTTGTCAGAGACTGGGACACAGGGAAAGAGGTACCCTGAAAGAGGTCAGAACGGCCCTCGTTTTTCTCTCCAGGGTCTTGTCTTTTCTTCTGGATGGCCTCTTTCACCTTCCCAACTTTGCCGTGTCCCTCGCCCAGTGCAAGAGCAGCGCTTCGGGTCGACGCGGGGCGCTCAGGCCCGTGCGCCCTAGGCGCGCAGTAGACGCTGTGCGCCACTTCTGGATCTTTGCTTCCAGCTCTTTTGCCAGGGTGGAAGGAGAGGGTAGGGCAGCCAGGAACATCCCCCAGCACCCTCCTCATCTCCCCACACCCCCACCCCCCTCCCCACACACCATTCCTCTCCCCAAGAGTCGAGCAGGCGCAGCGGTAGGAACCTAGCCCCGGTCGCAGCAACTGGGGCTGTGGGCACTGCCCGCGCTGCGGCCACTCAATAGGCGTCTCTGTTCCTCCCCCGGCGCTGCGGAGCTGGCCCGCGGGCGCCGCCACAATGGGCCGGCCCCCACTCCTGCGCCCTGCGCCAAAGCGCCGCGCCGCCCCCTCCCCTGAGCTCCGGCCGGCTCGAAGCTTAGCTCGCCGGGCTGCAGCCGACTCAATTGCCTCCTTTATGTCCTTCTCACTTTCATCTAGACACAGCCCGCCTCCCCCGCCCTCTTCTTCTCCTCTTTTTTCCCCCTTCCTTGCCTGAGGCTCACATTAGTGAAATTTCTGCAACCTCCCCCATTTTTTTTCTTATTTTAAAGAAAGCCCTTAACACAAAAGCAGTGACTAATCAATAGAAACTGCTCCTTCATCAACTCCTCCTCCAGCGGCAGCAGCAGCAGGGTGACGCTTTTCCTGTTTGTGAGTTTTGGGAAACATTTTTGCTTTGTGCCGTAATGGAATTAGAGCACAGATGAGGACTGTAAATGGACACGCGACTGCAAGACTCTCTCTTAAATATTTAGATGCAAAGTTACAATTACTGACTTGTTGCTGCGGCTTTGAAGTGGCAGCTCGGGAGTGCAGGGGGAGAGAGGCCAGATTGCCAAATTGATGTTTTGATTGGGGCTGGAGATACACTTTCATAGGACTTTACCCCTTTTAAGAATCACCAGTGAGCGTGGGAGCTTTGCAACAATTTCAAAGATTGAGCCAAGAGACCCCAAGCATAGGTAGGTCGGAGCTTACCCTCCTTTTTTTTTTTTTTTTTTTAACGCTCCCTTTCAATTTGATGTTTTTGAAAAACAGTGCTTTTTTTTCTTTTTTTAATTTGAGAAAGTAAAGGTGACAAAAGTTTTGCATGAGTTTGTAAACTTAGGAGCTTTTCTAAAATTAATGAGGACGACATCAACTTTTCAGCGGGACATAAGATAAAGCAATTAAAAACGTACAGAAGTTTTAAAAGTCCTGGAACTATTTCGTTTCCAGTGGAATCATGAAAAGAACATTTTATCATTAACTGGAGTGCTACTGACATCGAGGGGAGCGGAAGGCCGTTTCTTCCCTCACCCGCCCTCCCCCCCGGACCCCCCCAGCCTTCAAGTTAGCAGGGAAGGACGTTTTGGCGCGAGGCAAAGGGCGGGGGGGGGCGGGGGGGGAACAGGCGGGGGCGGGGGAGGGAGGAACTTTCCCACAGATTAAAATCACGGGCTATAAGATCTTAGGTTTGTGGCATCGGAACCTTTATTAAAGTGGACGGCCCACTCTCCGAGTCCATTTGTCAGAATCACGAATTTGACCCCAATGTCGTCTCTGGTCTTTGGGGTAAATTTCATGTTATCTGAAGCCCTTACAATACTCAACAAGGAAATATCACCCGTTTAGAAATGTATTGGAAATATCAAAACTTGAATTAAATTAAAACACCTCGCTGTGTTCTTTTCAAGGAGATAACGATAACGACTTTCCTGTTGGCCCGATTTGAAAGGAAAGACCCGAGTTCGGATCGTGGTTTTATTTTTCGAGGGTTTGTTCTGTTTGGTTGACTGCTGTGGGCTCACTTTCTAGCCTTATTGAAAACATGCAGATTTTCTAACTAATGCTTGAAATTGTATGTTTATTTTGAAGTTTGATTTGCTTGTTGATAGCACCGGAGCGGGGACGTAGGGGCTTCACGTGGGTAATAATTACTGAAGGGTCATTTAAGAGTCCCCAGGGCTGTGCAGTAAAAGCCAGCGGCGCGGTGAGGTGGAACCAGCAAGTGCGCGTCAGTTCAGGGAGTGGAATATGCGGAAATTAATCAGGTGAATACGAGCGTTGCCACCGAACTCAGGTTCAACATTCATGAATACATATATTTTAAGGGGAAAAAAATTCCTTCCTAACTATGAGGTTATATGCTCACATTGTACGTACATAAGTAGCCAATGAATATTAAAAGCCTCAACAGCAGCAATAAACGGTGAGAGAGTTTGGCCAGGGCTGGGGCAGAGAAGGTTGGTTCAGTTCGGTGGAGTCCTATGGCAGGTAACTTATTTATGTGGGTAAATAAAGATTAAAGAACCATTAAGAATGTACATATATAACTAACAAGACAGTAAAAGGCAATTAAGCAGTCAGTTTAATGCCTTATCTCACTGGCTGCTCTGGGGTTGTTTTACAACTAGGAATTAAAATCTGAAAAGGAAGTTTTCAGCAGCTCTGGCCAAATATTGATTAAGTAGCTGTTTGTTGATACCATTGTTACGCATTAAAAGGCCGGGATCCTGGCCTCTCAGTGGCCATCTTCCATTGTGAGGGATTCTTAACCACTGAGATCAAAGCGGGATCATTTCAACTTATCTGTCTTGGAAAATCCTTCTTTTCCTCTGAAACCTCTAAGGAGGATTGACTGAATTCTCTTTAAGAAATAGGAACCGAAACCAGTTACGTGTCCTAAGTTTGCAGAGAAGAGATTCATGGGGTGTTTTTAATTATCCTATGGTGATTTCTTGTTTAGAACTTAGGCTAAGATGGTGAACTTATCATCAAATAAGTTCTCGTTTGGGGGAGGTGACGAGAGGCATGGAAGCTAAGATCCTGAATGTCACTAAATTTCTAAATATGGAAGTTTTACTGAAGTTACCTGCCAAGCTGGAATGACGTAAAGGCAAGATGTCAGAGTTTTGTGTAAAACTAGCTGGAGAACAATTAAATACACAGGAAACTGGGAGTTAGATTGACTGCATTTCTCTCCATATGTTTTCACAATTTTTGTGTTTATGGATGGTTAGATGAGTCCCGTGTATATTTTTAAACCTCCTACAATGTAGGAGCAGATATGTGTTTGTGTGTATAGTTAAAGTTTATTTATAAGTCGGTCACTATGAGTTATGTTGGCAGTAAACTATACCCAGTTGCACGCACACACACACACACACACACACACACACACACAAGGATTTATTTCTCCTGTAGGTTACACTTTCTAGAGTCATGAGAATTTGAGGTAACAGCACAGCTTACCAATTCATATTCAACACTGCTGTTGAATGCTAGGAAAAATATTTCTTTGAATAATTTTATGACTTTTTTGGCTGTTGATTTTTCGATGAACTGTTAGGCTTTTTTTGTTTTGTTTTGTTTAAGAGTTCAATATATTTGGATAGATTTTTCTTTTATTATGAGAGCTAAAATGCATGCAAAGACTCTTTTGGAAATACCATCTCTGTGCTTAATTTGCAAATTCCAACAAGTCACTCTGAGGTTGTGAAATTTATGCCAGATTCAGTTTTGAATATTCAACTGAGCATCATAGATCTGGCTGTGTGCGGGATTTTCTGAATCCCTTTCTCTGTGTTCATTTCACTACTAAATAACTGTGCTTAGGGTTTTATTTTTATTTCATTTATTTTATTTTACTCTTATTCACTCTTTTTTATATAAATTTATTTATTTTATCTATTTATTTTTGGCTACATTGGGTCTTCTCTGCTGTGCACGGGCTTTCTCTAGTTGCGGCGAGCGGGGGCTACTCTTCCTCGCGGTGCGCGGGCTTCTCACTGCCGTGGCTTCTCTTGTTGCAGAGCACGGGCTCTAGGCACGCGGGCTTCAGTAGTTGCGGCACGTGGGCTCAGTAGTTGTGGCTCGCGGGCTCTAGAGCGCAGGCTCACTAGTTGTGGCGCACGGGCTTAGTTGCTCCGCGGCATGTGGGATCTTCCCGGACCAGGGTTTGAACCCGTGTCCCCTGCATTGGCAGGCGGATTCTTAACCCCTGCGCCACAAGGCAAGTCCTCTTATTCACTCTTGAACAAGATGAATCTTGACATACAGAGTCAGAATCATTAGTGGGTATTTTCTAACATTTTGTATTATAATCTCCCAATTAGTTAATAATCTATCTGTGCTCAAATGTCCTTTGAAATAGTCCCAGTAATTGCAGTGTGGGACAACTGCCTGAAACAGATTAAACTGGAAGTGTGAGTCAGTGCAGATCTATTATGACTACCTTGCCCTGGGTCCAGATGCAGTGCTAGAGAGTTCTTTGCTGCATTTTCCATGTATATGTATATTTCATGTTTCATTTACATGTGGAGTTAAAGTGACTTTCCCCCCTTAGATATCAGGCTATGTATTCATATACTGCCAGGGGGACAGCAGAGTCATACTCTGAGTGGGGTCTGATGTCAGTACCAAGGCAGAATTACTGACTCCATAACGGGCTATGTCAATTATATCTCAGTAAGGCTGGAAAAAATAAATACTTGGTATTATTGTTAAAAAAAAAAAAAAGCACTGGCTGCCTCAGTGGGGAACTGTGATCAGAGAAGGTGAAAAGGAGTTTCAGAAGTTGCCACTCTCTTGGAAGATGCACACCAAAGTGAGAACAGAGGACCATCCTCTGCTCCGCTGGGAAAGGTTTTCTCGCCCCGTTCATGCCAGTCTTGGGTAGAGAGTGGCACAGCTCAGCTTTCAGCTCTATCTTGCAGTGTTGGGACAAATGCTGAGCTCCAACAGTGTTGAACTTTTGCTGAAATTGGGACGTCTCTCCTTTTAGAATATATGTACTTTCCAGTTTGTAACTGGAAAATGAGCAGTTATCGAAATGGCCGTTAACGTTAGAAAACGTTTATTTAAGAGAGATGAGTTAGAAGCTTCACCATTGTCAAAGGGAGCTATGAAAACCATGGAAAATAGTTGCTGAAGACACTTGAGCAGTAAAAGGCCTTATGAATTCATATTTTCAATGTCTGTTTTCCTTCCTTCCTGATAAAAACTGAGAAGAGACTAACAGATAATTTCTGCCCTGGAAATGGCCACTTTTCTTTAAAGGAGTAGTTGTATTTTAATAAAGAACAATGGTGTAACATTTCAAATTTTATTTGGTGCACATTTCTCCTGGAAAAAAAAATCCCGAGAAAGAGTTTTACCTTGCACATTGCATATAACAAAGTTCGTAGCATTTAAATTTTAGCTGCAGGATTTTAAGTTGAAAAAATCCCAAACAACAAAGAACCCCTTCTCTTTGCAGTGAAGCAACTCAATCAAAGTAAGTAGTCTGAGTTTTTATGTCCGCCTTCTTACTGCAGTGATTGGGAAATGAATCTTCCCCAGTAATACAAACTAGGACTCATGACAGGCAATAACAAACTAGCCATATATTTGTCTCCTTAAACCCATTTAGTGATTTGATTTTTATGTACTTTTATTTGGCCAGCTTTACTGTATCTACAATAGCATATTAATATAAACTCTTGATTCGAGGAGCAATTTCCCACTCATTCCGGATCCGATTCCATTGGATTCTATTTTAAAATAGCTGATCAAAATGCTTTGTGACAAGGATGGGAGACTCTTCTTGGCTGACTAACATAGGATTGAGGGAGAGGAAATACCACTGATTTTTCAGCATTAAAAATTTCCAGGATCATATTGAGAATTCAAATAGTATAGTTTTAAGGAGGCTTAAATGTAAATTTTTAAAAAATTTATAATCAGATGGTAGGCATATTTCTGGAAAGAACTACAGAATTAAATGTACTTGGCTTTATGTCATTACATGCAAACAATAAGTAAGTTAGGGTAGAATAGCTAAGAAAGGAAAGTTAATGGCTGTGTGCAATTTACCTAGCAACATGGAGTTGGTTTTTGTATACTTTCATAGTCAATACTTGTATGGTCACATACAAATTTACATTTTTAACAGAAAGCCTACATTTGTAGGCTTGTGATTTTTATAGGTACACAGATAAACTAAGAGTACAGCCACTATACCCCTCATATCTTTTATCTTTTTATTTTTGGCAAACCCTAATATAGGCATTAACTTACTTCGGCATTGTCTGGGGGTATTAACATCATTTTTGTTTCCTTTATAGGGTCTATCTTCTTTTTGAAAAAAATCTTGTTTTTAAACAATTATAGACTCATAGAGTCTGTCTTCAAACACATATTTTAAAATTCTTCCAGTATTCAAACATATTATCAAGATTAAGAAAATCTTGGCCACAGGGTAGGGGGGTGTGTGTGTGTGTGTGTGTGTGTGTGCGTGTGTGTGTGTGTGTCTCCCAATTACCATGGTTGAGCTTAACCTGAACTAAAGAAAATTAATTGGTCCAATTCATTTTATTATAAGAAAAGCAACAGGTTCCTTCTTTATGAATCCCCACTTGGCTGGTTTCCTGACTGAAGTCCACTAATACAAATGAATGTTTCTTGTCTGACTTAAACACACCCCAAAGTCCTTTTTCATGGCTTTGCTTGCCTTATAAGAGCATAGCACCCAAGGTAAAAGTAGTCTGTCTTGCATCACTGATTTTGCTCTAAAATTGAGAACAGCACATTTTGGGTGTAAGCCTCTTGAGTTCTGATGTCTGGTAAGATGGGAGCACGTGATACCAATTTCCCAGGGTGATATGAGAATAAAATGAGAAGATGCAAGTTATGTGCCAGTTACACCTATCTCACAGGAAAACTCAAAATCTTGTGCGGAAAAAAGCCCTCTGAACATGCAGAAAGTGACTAGCCTACTGGCAGATGGGCTCTGCCCAAGGGCAAATAAAAGCTTAATTCAGGCTTAGGAGCAACAATGAAGACCAACACACATACATGCACACACTAAAAAATTCACTTTCACTGATTCCAGAAAATTGAGTTTATGAGAAACTCTTTAATGTAATAGACTATATTGATTTAATAGTTTGAAAAATAATAAAATTTGAAAACCATTTGCCGAGATGTCAAAAGATATTTCTTAATTACTTTTTCTCCCGTTCTGTAGTTTACTTTTCTCTCTTAGACTAACTTGGCTGTTTAAAACTCTTCCAAATCAAACTTTGTTTTGTTTGTGTATTTGCACAAGATTTTTTTCCTCCACTGGACTGACAAATAAGTTGCTTTTTGAAAATGGATCTCACACATGCGTTCTTATTCCTGAAATCCTGGTGCAATCCTTCATTTTGTGGAATTGTGTTTGTGTAATTTCTCATTGCGTCCCTTCTCCAGCCTGCTTCCTTGTTCTTAAATGTCTTTATGGCTCCGCACGTGATATCGTGTGCATTCTTCTTTCTTTCTGCATGATTCTTCTTAATCCCTCTCCTTTAAAATTGGAGTTCAGAAATATTAAGGAAACTTTCCAAAATAGCGTTTGTTAAGCTGGAGGATACATTTCAATGACCTCTCTATTCAGTTTCCCTCTCTATCCAGCCCCCAAAGCTTGGGACTTCTGTATGAGTAGGGTGCAATGCGAGGGTAAAAAAAAAGTAGCCTGGCTTGTAAGACTCGCGGGGGGCTGGAGAGCTCCTGCCCTGTGGATCTCCTGCTGGAGTGCAGCCACTGGAGAGAAGGAAGGTTGTTTTCTTATCCCTGCATGCACTGGGCTGACCTGTCTCTGAAATAGGTCAGGCTGGGGCACCGCCAGTTTACGCAGCTGTCACGGCTTAGGCGTCTCAGCGGGCAGCCCGGCTCCTTGGCCGGTCGACCCCCAGTGAATTGATAAAAATTCGCTGGTGAGCCCTGGGCCTTCCTTCTGGACTGTGCTAGCCCCCTGAAGGCTTTTAGAGGCAAGGGGACTCCTGGATTATGGGGGCCAACTCTTAGCCTAAAAAATGAAAGCGTTCTTTTATTCCGAGGATTGCCCTCCTGTCCACCCCCTCTAGTGAAAAATACATGTGTTGTCAGATTGTATTTTTAAATCCTATTTATTTTTGACCAGGTAAAACCTACACTCTGTGCATAATTCAAAATATAGAAAAGAGCGTACAGTGACAAGTCTTCTTCCCACTCAGGACCCTCAGTATCTTGGCTGTCTTTCTAGAAAGTCTGCATAAACAAGCAATTGTCTTTCTCTCTTAAAAATATTCTCTCCTCTTTGTTTGCACAAATGGTAGCCCACTGTAGAAACTGTTCTGCGCTTTGCTTTTTTTTTTTCCACCTTAGAATATATCTCTGCAATCACTCCTCATCAGACTGAGGGTCTCCTCAGCCTGTTTATATAGCTGCATAGTATTCCATCCTGCTGGCAAGCGATGATTTACTTAACAGCATTTAGAGTGTTTCCAATCCAACAGCACCATTTGGCACATGTGTGACTTTATTTGTAAAATAATTCCTCTGTGGTAGAGACAAAGGGAACGGCATTTGTGATTTTGATAGCTTTGGGGGAATTTGGGTTCTGCATTGAGAACAAATGGTGAAGGAATGCTCCCTAAACATGGAGTGTGTGTGTGTTTGCCTGTGGCCACTTGTACAAGAAAAAAGAGACACTTCCTTCTACCACTGTACGTAGGTAGGAGCATAGGTTTTGAAATTTCTGCTTAGGAAATTCCTCCAATATTTTGATATTTCTCCAGATGTAACATTCTCTAAATCCAAGGAAAGCTTTTTGCTTTGACTTATTGGTTCCCCTTTTTATTCTCTTTTTCTTATCTACTATTTACTTCACTTCGCCTCCATCAAAAATGGTACACTTATGTTAAGCATTCTTATTTTTCTTTCTGCGCTGGAAAAATTATGGATAGTTTGTAGAACAATTCAGAGACAACTTATTCTGATTGTTTAGTTACAAAAGAGAAACTGTCTTTCAGGGTTACCAAATTAGGTTTGAACTAGTAAGAAAGCAGATTATGTCTAATAAAACATGGTCTTGTATTTCTGATATTTGAAAAGTGCTGGCCTGATTCTCTAGGGGTTTCTTGAGTTTGGTAAAGGTTAGTTTTTGATTTTACGAACTTTCAAGGGGTATGTATCCATTCCCTTCTAGGCACAGAAGACTTTTTATGTCTTTGCACGTAGCTTGCCTCCCTCAGATCATTTCAGCCCATTTTCCTTAAATCTGGTGCTCAGGAATTTAGTTGTTGATGCTGCTGAGTACCTGGCTTCCCTAAGCTGGAAGTTCAAGTCTGTGGAATGAACCAGAAAGAACTGGGCTCCAACTAGATGAGAAAACAACACTCTCCAAAGCCTCCTGAGAAAACTGGAGATGTGAACACCAATACACACACACACACACACACACACACACACACACACACACACACATACATACATACATATATATATATATATATATTTTTTTTTTGCGGTACGCGGGCCTCTCACTGTTGTGGCCTCTTCCGTTGTGGAGCACAGGCTCCGGACATGCAGGCTCAGCGGCCATGGCTCACGGGCCCAGCCGCTCCGCAGCATGTGGGATCCTCCCAGATCAGGGCATGAACCCGTGTCCCCTGCATCGGCAGGCGGACTCTCAACCACTGCACCACCAGGGCAGCCCACCAATACATATTTTAAAGTCAGTATTTCAAGTCATTCCTTCTTAGGACTGGGCCTTTTGGAAACAGGAGAACAAGTTAGGGGCTAGGGATTTATTTTTGAAAATCAAAATCTTGATTCTTTTTTTTCAAAATAACAGGAAAACAAAAACAAGTCTTCTTTCTTGACTGTTCCTGCAGCCAGCCCCACAGCATGTAGCACTATTCAGCCAGACACAAGGCAGGAAGGTGTGTTTTCCTAATGCTAGAAGTTTTGTCTGTGCTTCGATAGAAACAGCCAGCTGGGAACCCTGGTTCTCTTTCTGTTTCCCCTCTGACTGCCTTACGGAACTCCAGAGGAGTCAGTGGGGATGTAAACAGGCCTGGCATTTAGAGCATCTGCAAAGAGCTGAGAAGAATGAAAAGCAGCTTTTTTTTTCCCCTCTCCTGGCTCTGTGCATAATTTGGATTGAATCAGGCCCATAATTTGTGACATCTGATTACTACCTGCAAAAGTATGCAGCTCTCCACGTAGGAAGGAGGGTCTTGGGAGGATTAATTCCAATGAGGAAGATTGTGATTTGTCAGGTTGCTGTGAGGTTCTCAACAGAAATTTCGACCACATAAAATCAGTGGTTTTCAGGTCCACATCAGCAGAACAACCACTCTTTAGATTCTCAACACATCCTCACATTGTTCTCATCACACAGGTGAAGGAGGAAGCAGGCTGAGGCGTTCTCTGGGGAACTGGCTCAGCGTCAGGGAGCAGGGGTTCCGGTGGGAGAGCTGCCCCTTCTCTTCTGATTTTTAGATTTGTAACTTTTTAAAATAAAAAGAGACCCATGAATTCATCTGGGGAAACACTTCAACTTTCCGTTGTATGATTCCCAAGTGAATGGGATCTCAGTGTCTGGAATTATTGGTTATATGTTGGAAATTTTTAAGACATAAAATCCTCTCAGACCATTTCTAAAGGGGGCTGGGAGTCCATTTCAGGAGGTCGAGCGAATAAACTGGGTCTCCTCACAGAGCATCCAGGGAACCTGCAATATGCCAGGGCAGAATATGATTTGGGAAGCTCTCCAGGGTGGAAACTTTCCAGGTGGTCGATTTGCTTGACTTTTACGCAGATGGGACACATCGGCACTTGTACGCATGCAAGACACTTTTATCAGAGGGCAGTAGAAAGGCAACTTCTATAGCTTCTTCCCAGAAGCCAATGTCTGCTTGTGGTCACTGGCCCTGCCAAGCTCTGAATACTGCTGAATTTTTGTCTGAAAGAAGAAGGCAAACGGAGCACTAAATTCCCATTTAGCAACAGGTTAGAAACTACAAGGAGCCTGGCTTAAGAGTGCAGGGGCAAGAGGGGTGCCTGGGTCGTGGAATGTCCCCCATTCTACAGGGAATCAGCTCCAGGTAGAAGGCCAGGGTGCAAACTCAAGGCCTGGCTTGTTTTGAATTAGCTTCCGGGCTTTTGTCAGTGAACTTTTTGGGCCTCAACTTCTGTCTGTCTTCTTCCTGCCTGTGGAAAGTGTCAGCTAGGGTTTCTCGGGGCGTCCTGAGTACAAAGCCAGCTGGGGGCTGGGAAGGCCACCTCATCTCGTTTTCATCAGAGGCTCAAGAAGTGGGTGTGGAGACAAACAGATCTTGTGCAGGTCAAGTACTCATTCCTTGGCACAGCTCTGTGTCAAGTGGTTTGTCCTTTTTAGACAAATTGAAACCAATGGCCACTATACAGGCTTGCCTTCCCGGTGGAGTGCTAGCACATACCTGGGGCAGATAAGGAGAGCAACACTCTCCTTACTACAAAATACAAATGACATAGAGAGCCGAATTTGGTCTGAATCTTTGCTGGCTGGCGAACTTTCATCGTTTTATTGAATTACTATAATTTAATGTTACTTGTTTAAAGTAATGATTTTTTCCCCTGAAATGAATCCTTTTTACTTATTTATTTTTAAAATTGAAAGCTCAAATTAAATTCATTAGGGAAGACAATGATTATCTTTCACATCGATATTTCTGGTACTTGGAAAATCCTTTTGGAAAAACTTTAGGAGACGGTCACTCAGACTGTAGTAGTTTATAGGAAATGATGTTACCGGAACAAGTTTGGGTTTTGTACAGGGATGTTTGATCATCTCCCTGCCCCCAATCTTCCGTTCCCAAACCCTGTGAAAATGTTTCTCTCACTTTCTTTTCACAAAGGACTCTATGGGCTGACCTTGGGTGAAAAGAGGGCAGTCTCAGCTGCTGTTCTCTCTTCTTTCCTGTCTCCCCAACCCCGTCCTGCTTCTACCTGGCTTACCCTCCCCTTGTGCACTCCAGCTCCACACACACATACCATTGCTTCCACCGAGCTCTACCTCATTCACATTGACTCGACCAATTGCCCTTCCTAAGGACGCAGTTTCCAAAAGGGCCCTGGGAGCAATTGCCTGGCACGGAGGAATGACTCCCCAATGGCAGAATTCCAGGTACCCATGTAGGAAAGCTTTTTGGTTGGGGCAAGGTATAGGTTTCTGTTGCCCCGCAAATCGTACTCCAGCAGATCCCAACTTCGCTGTGAATGGGCAGGACTAGCTCTGCTATGAGGAAGCTCTTTGTTGGTGAGCACGGCCTTCCAGGGCGTGGTACCCCATTGAGCTATCTGGGGGAGGCAGAGGCAGGTGGGCACCAAGAGCATTTCTCCTGTAGGTGGATTTTCCACACTTCCTGGATGCCAGGGAAGGCACTTGGCTTGTGTCCTTTGGGTTTCTTGGCAAAAAGCAGGGCCAGAGGAAGGACATACAGCGTCTGTTCTGGCTTAGAGCCATAGACAGGGAGGGCACTTTGGGGCCCATCTTGCCTCTGATTCTCAGGAGCAGATATCTGATCTGAATTTTCATGCTTCTAATGGTGCCTGGACCATTGTCAGAAGTCAGAAGAAGTGAGGTTCTCCTCTTCAGAAAGAGTAGGGCCCAAGGGGCATCCATGATGGGTCTACTGGCTAGGAGAGCTTCTGGAAGGCCAGAGGCTCCTGGACTCTCAGCGCTAGGGTCCTGGAGAGCCTCAGAAACACATTGCTTTGGAGAATGTAAGCCACGAGGGTCCCAGAGGGACAGCTGGCATTTATCCCACCTGTGATATATGGGGTTCAGAAACAGCCCGCTGTGTTTGTGGACTCTCATGATCTTGAATTCCTGCTGAGCCCCCATAGTTGGCAGTTAGACTTGATTGATGTTTTGTAAGTATTAGGTAATGACAGTAGATACAAGCATCTAGAAACAGCCCACATCTCCCCCAGGCCCTCTCAAGTGGAGGATGAAAGAGGAGTCCTGGGCAGAGGTGGGTTTACCATAGAGCTGAGGAACCTTCAGTTCCAGGGCCCCTCACCTGTGTGTATCCCTTCCAGGGGACCCCAAAATGATAAAAGCTTCAGGTCCCACAGAAATGCATCTACCCTTGTCCTCATTCAGTTTAGGGTGGGGAAGGTAGAGGCTAAGACACATGGGCTCCCTGTGCATGGAGTATGGGCCTGGCACAGCTGTGTGTGAGAGCATAAGGATATAATAATAATACTGATACTCAGTTACCCTCCACTTGTATCTTGGACTTTAGAGTTTCTAGGATACCTCCTCGTTTCTTATGCCTTATCTTGTTTACTTATGGAGCCAAAGTCTGGGTCTGGCAATCCAGAGCTGCTGAGAATTTACCCACGTGACCCTCAGTCCTTGCAAGGAGCCCCTTAGAGGGATCACGGACCGACTCCTCACGAGAAGCTGAGGAACCTCCATCCACTTACTGGTTACAGGCAGGTGGGTAAGACCCTAATTCTGGGGGGCCTTGGTCCCCTCAGCTGTAGAGGTTGTATTAGGCAATTTTTAGATGTTTCTTGTAGGTCTCTGAAACTATCATTGTGACCAGGTTGCTTTCCCTCTCCAGACCTCATTCTCTCTTCCTTTGAAAAATGGAAGCGTTGGCCAGGTGAAGGCAACAGTCTCTCCCAGCTCTGGCAGGTTGTGGCAGCTGCGGCCAAGTCCAGCTCTTGGTAGACATTGGGAAGCCCCAGGCAGCTGTTTGAGGAAACAGTGGGGCCTCCAGGCAGTTGGGGAATCGGGGCAAGAATGGAGAGGCCCCTGGTGGCCCCTCGATGTCTCAGGAGGTGAGCAACTCTTACTTGTCTTATCTCTGGGGGGAAGGATGCCCTTAGGTGCCGGAAGAGTGAGGGTGGGGACTTGCTGCGCCATTGAACAGGTAGGCACCCTGGCTTTTCCCCATCCACAGAGGGGAAATGCATGCTTTTTTGTACCTCTTGTCATAGCTGTGGCTTCCAGATGAGGCTGGAAAGGCCTGGGGGTACTGGTTAGAGAACTTCTCCTTAAGTTGGAGTTGCTTAAGCAGGACGGTAACATTCCTTCTTTCAAATCATCTGTGCCTAGACATTTTTTCCTGTGCCCAGAGAGGAACACACGAGATTTCTGGCAACTGATGAAGTCAAAGCTAGGAACTGTCTGGGCTTGAGGAGAGAGAGAATCAGACAATGGTGCATTCACTTAATCGGATTCTGCTGTCATATCTTAAACTTAAATTAGCTCCCTCACTAGTAGTTCTCAGAAACCCAATTGGATAAACAAGATTTGCTTTTTTTTTGCCTCTGAGTTAAAATACATGCAATATACACTTACAAATAAAAAATCATATTTGAATCAATCAAAAATTTCCACTCAAAACAGAGTTTGTGAGAAAACTTGTAAAGATTAAATGGGAGATATTTTCAAATCTGAAAACTTTTATTGTTTTTTCAAGGAATTTTTATGAAGAATTTTAGAAACTTGAGGAGAATGTAAGAAATATTTTTCGTTACATTGGAAACAACTCAAAGCAAGATGTCGTAGCCTAACAAGGGAAGATTTTAATAAAGTTTTCCCCTCGCTTATTTAGTTTTGTGGCGGAAAATTATTTCAGAAGTCAACATCTACTACATATCAAGTTTTTAATATATATTCTGAGAATAGAGAATGGTTCAAATGCTACAGTCCTTAATTACAAAGACTAAACGATAAAATTAACAATGTAAAATGTATTGTGAAAAGTCATTTTTTGTTTGAGGAATTTTTAGAGCATCTAAAATACCCAATCTAATATATGCGTGTATAATTTTTCTTATGTATCTGATATCTGTGGCTTAAATTTTGTTGTAGTTTTCTTTATCTTAAACAAACAGATTTTGTAAGCAAATTCTGAAAAAATATCTACCAATCTTTAAAAATAGAAGCAGAACATTATAAAATGAGAACATCAGGAAGAGAAACTATACCCCTTTATACATTCAGAATAATAAGTACTACTGTTTACCATATGAAAGAGTTTGTTTCTATTTTTTTTAGTGATTATCCTGTACTCAGATCAAATGTATTGCAATTTTGAACTTTGAATGGCAAATTAAAATTTTTATTTGATAAGATTGAGAAAGTCACTACTTGACCTATAGATTAAAGAAGAAATCTGATCTCAGCTACTTTTGGTCAACATTAGAATTTTTGTTGAGTAACTCCACACAAGTCAAAACAATTTAAGTTATTGACTCCCTTTCCGTATCCATAAGCAGACGTCTGACTTATACTCCACATAAATTGGGTTCCAACAGGTATGAAGAAGTCGAATTTGTGAGAGTTATGGCATTCATTTGTTTAATATAGTTTGAGTAGCAAGATAACAGTATAACTTTTAAAATGGCAGGCATTTATAACGCTTTGCCAAGTTTGGGGTGGTGAGCAGTAGTCGATCTGAGTATTTGATTTCCTTTGCTTATTTTTTTTTCATGTTTTCTTAGGGAAGTGCTAGTTGAGATTTGAAGAAGAGTTGTTATTCTGTTTAACTATATAAAAACATTAAAATATTTTAGGGAATGCAAAAATACATATGCTTCAGGTTAAAATAGTGAGACATCTTGGATATTTTAATAACATTTCCACTATAGAGTAGCAAAAGTAGACTTTTTAAAGCTTTATTCATGAGGTTACGTTTGCTGATTAAAGTAATTTGAACACTTTGGAAGGGCACTAACTTTCTAGTGGTAAGACATTTACTGTTTTCCATGCTACTATTAAAAGAAGTGTTTTTTTATTTATAGGTAGAGTACCATTATGATTATTTTTGTAATTGTTCAATTACAAAACAGTTTTGTAATTGTTTCTAAAAAATCAGTGTTAATGTAAATTTATACAAATTAAAGAAAATGAAATCAACAAACGCTAAAACTAAACTGTAGAATGACATTCTATAATATAAAGTAAATATACATTCCACTAAAAGTATTTATATTAATAATACTTAAAGACTTTGTTGTACAATTCAGTTTGGATGTTTGAGATTAAAAATATCCCTTTAGAATCTGGAGAAATTGAAACTGTTGCTCTTTGCCAGGAGAGGAACCAGCAGAGCAGAACATGTTCTAGAGAGTACTTATTCCAAACATTCTTCAAACGCTAAGGATTCTGTATATTTTATTTCATAAGTCCTTTGTGACGTCTCTTTCTCACATTAAGATTACAAAGGTAATTTCCCTGGAAACCAAACCAAAGCAAACCCCACCAAACTCCAAATTCACTTGCAGAGCACATGGCAATTTAGACGTGCTTTTGTTAGAATGATGGGAATTTTCTAATGAAGGAAGTTGAACTGAGGAACAAATTCAAGAAATTACAGCACCTACTTTGTTATACTGTGGTTGAATTTTTATTCTATTATAGTCCCAAGAGCTGTCAAATTACCTAAAGGGAACAATGAGTTTCTGAACAGAAAAAAAAAAAAAGAAGAAAAAAGAAATTACCCAGAGATGCTGCAACTTACAAAACAATCTTTCCTGCTAGGCTCCGTGCAGTTTTAAATACAATTGAATGTTAATTCTATCAGACCTAGTTGATTTAAAAGCTAGGATGGATCAGTAGCTGATTTTTGGCATTCATTCATTTTTCCACTCTTTTGTTCACTTGACACACAGCTTTTATACACTGGCTTTGCAGGAACCACTGGCGTGATCTCTGAACAATCTGTTGGAGGAGGAAAGGGCTCCTCCAACCAGCAGCCAGGGATTTAATTAAATACTGTGCATCCTGTCTATCTCAAACAGCTGAAGAAATAGCTGTTGGCGTAAAGGTACCAATGAACTTATGTTCTCTGGTGTTAATAGGGCAAGGAACCTTCTTGGTGGTTAAAAAAAAAAACCCTCCAAAATACCCCCAATCACGTGATTATTATTTTTTAACTTAAGAAGAATCACATGGAAGCAACAGTCCCGTTCTGTGGAGCTAGACTCAGTATCATGTTGAAAGGGACATGCAGGTTGAAGAAATTATTTTGTTTATTAATTCAGGTTACATGTCCTGCCAGGCTGGCTGGAAGAGAAAGGAAAGAGAGGTGTAACTTTTAAGCACACACTGATTTGTTCTTATTACATAACAAAAGTCTATTTCTTTATCATGTTATCATTCAGTTAATAAAAATTAGCTACAATAACAGCATCAACTTAAAAACCCCTCAAAGTCCAGGGGATTTTCTTTCACAATGAACATGAATACTGTTCAGAAATACAAACAGTCAAAGGATAACTTTAGGTCTGAAAGAGAAACCTGGCAAGGGTAATTGAATAAGCCTGGGTCCCTTGACTGTGTCATGGTGAGGGCAGTCAACATGTCATAATTAGGTTTATTGAGGGCCATTCCAACAATCTGCTTCTATTCTTCCTGCCTTATTGTCCACAGCTAGGCAAATAGCCAAGGGACAAAAGGAATCAAGTGCTGACAAAACATGAAAGAGGAAAAAGATTTAGCTGCTTTTATCAAAGAAACTGAGAGGGACTTTGTGTAAATAAAATAAGTGACTGGCCATCCTGCATTTAGGCAATGCCGTTTTCATTAGAATTAATTCTTGACATATTGGAAGAGTTCCAAGGGAAGGATTTCTACTTCTGACAAGTTTAATTTGTAAATTAAAAACAGTTGGTTAAACATGGGCCTCCATCAACAAAACTTAACCAAAGCCACACACGGCAAAGGGCTGAGCAGGTGAAAAATAGAATTACTTTGAAAACAAAGTCTTCCCCCAAATTATGCAAATTCTTATTACTTCATAACAAATGTTTCCCATTGAAGCCTACAGCAGGATGTCTGCTCAGGGAGGTTTGTTTAGATCACATTTTCTTCCCCTTTAAGCCTCTTTAGTTGACATAACACTTATGCCGTGCTTGGGCACCGTGCTGGTTCTTGGGAGGAGTGGCAGCAAGAACAGAAGAGGTAGACTGACATTTTTAAAGAAGTCAAGCTATTACCGCTTTTGTAAGTCTACGAATTTCAGGACGGCTTGTTCTGCTTTTTTCTTCATGGAAGGTGAGAGATTCTTGCAAGTGTGCTTTCGATTCCTAACGGGGATAAACAGTGGAGGCTACTAGGCAGTGTTTCCTAAACTAAATAATCATCAGATCCCAGGTCAATGTTGTCTGCTTGAAGGGTTGCATGCAACGCCGGCTGCGTTGCTGGTTATGACTTGGTGACACAGAGAAAGTGAAAACCTACAGGAGAGAGATTTAGCCAGCAGCTGGACAAAGCTTTCGTCTAAGTCTAGAAAGCCCCTTAATAAAACAGCTATTTGTAAAGTTGCAATAGCTTTCCTGTTGCATGTTTTCAGCTTGCAAATTAAGCTTCAGATAGGGGTTTTTCACAGGGGCCTGAATTTCAGAAGCTGCAAGTGAGAAGGTGTCTAGAAAAGAGAATGCTATCATGAAAGATTTGTCCCTTGGGAATACAAATTTTACTTGGGTATCAAGTGCCCCTTAGTTTCATTGAGAGTTACACAGGCAGTAAGAAACCTATTACTTGGGTAGCTTCAGTGACTAGCTGTTTAGATTTTAAAAATTCACATTGCTTTACTTCGCCTGGCATCAAGAATGTTAGAGACTTACATCGCTGTATTCCTTGGCACTTGAAAATTAAAGTGAAAAAAATTCTTTTCTCATCTGAAGGAATCCTTTAATTCCATCAGTTAGTGGCTATGAAAAACACTCCGAGAAGAGTAACGCCCTAGAGAAATGCAAGATATAATCGTTAATCATCAGCAGTACCATTATCATCGGTACCAACACGATGGCTGTCTTTGAATGGAGCTTATCAATGGTTGTATTTATATGACTGTAGCATCCTGGGGAAGCGTTGAAATATATATGGTCCGAACAATTTTCTTGTGGCTCATTAAGCTGGATCTGCAGCATCTTGAAGTTTATTTCACTTGAGTATTTTGGTTAAAAACACCCAAAGAAACAAAACCAACCCCACAGCACGCTGGACTGCTGATCTAGCTCTGCACCAGATGTAACTGTGGACTTGGGAAGGGTGTTTTGGTGAAAAGATTTTGCTTTCGGTCCCAGTTCAATGTCTAGCTAGCTGTGTGATGAAGGGAAACTCACTAGCCGTGCTGAGCTGGATTCCTCCAAAGCGGGGGTGACAATAACACGCTCCACTATCTCAAAGGATTGTTGTGATGTGTTAGTGGCCCTGAACGCGTCTGAAGTTCTGAACGAGTATAAAGTATGATTTACTTATAATCTGCCCATTGCTTTTGTACTCAGTGAAATAAGATCTGGTAGCTGATTCGCCTTAGTGCTTTCCTAGAGTACAGTTTAACACGAATTAAGTGCGTCTTCCTGTGGTCAGCTCAGAATACCCTGAAATAATTCTGTATCCAGGACATATGGGACTTGGTTGCTGGAATAACATTGCTTTATTGCCGAGCGGCACAGTGGTGCACATCTAGTGGAAAAGTGGTTTGGGAGAAACTGCTTTTAAGGGTTTGGATTTGTGCAAAATAGGTCTTTTGATTTCCACATTGTTCCAATGCCTGTTGGCTCATGTCACAAAATTGGAAGGCCCAGCAGGCCAGGAAGGAGTTTCTCTGGAAGGAGTTGGAGATTTATGCAGATTGGCTGCCTCTCTGACATTTATTTGCTGCCCTTTTCTCACTCTGTTTTGGCAACTCTGAACCAGATGGACAAGCTCATGGAAAATAAGGCCAGTGAAGAGAAGATGCTTTTGATTTCTTCAAAGATAAGAGAGAAAACTTTCTTTCCCTCTTTCTTTTAACACAGCAGTGGCAATTGTTTTGTGCACGAATTCAAAACTGGCAAGTCACTTCTGGCGACTGATTAAAACATTTGAACAAGGACTTTCCTTGTTACGTCACTGAGAGTAACATAAACTCTGTTTACCAAGGCATCCACTGAAGAGAAATGTCCAGGCGCTGGTCCAAATATTATGTCTACCAGAAGCCAACCATCTACTTTGTAGCTGTGCACCAAGAATGCTGTCTGAGCTTTAGCTAAGATGATAATTCACCAGGACTGAAATCCTTCCCTAATCACCAACCTCTCGGAAAGGAGAATGATGCAGAGGGGAAGCACGGCTTACTGTTTCACTGTGCAATCATTTATGATTTGAGCTGTATTTTACCTTACAATGACCTCTGGTGCTGTTAGTGTATCACTCTATACTTGCAGCTACCACGAAGACATTGGGCACTAAATGGTGACTTCTCTGGGAGAAATGGAAAATATGGCTTTGGTAAATAAAAAGATACACAGACGTGTTTTACTATTTTAGATTCAAACGACATTCTCTGTACTGAGAGAGCTAGTGAAGACAATAATTTAAGCACAAATGTTCATATCAAAAGTAATTATGTCCTGAGCACTGGGACATTTATTTTGCAAGTTCCATTTCTTTCCTGCATTTTAAAGTCATAATATTGTCCCTCGGTGTTACCCACGGTACAGAATTTCAGACTGAAAATACTTTATCTCAGGCGTGTTGCTGAACCCCATCCTTGGAATTTCCGTGTTGAAATATGGGATTAAAAATGGTGAATGAATTTGCTAATTAGGTGCAGCTTTTCTTTCTTTCCTTTTTTTTTTTTTAAAGGGAAGTATGTGGGGATGGGGATGTGCAGCTCCCGATTTTCGTCTTATTATTTATTGTACGTTGTCGCTGTCTGTAGACCTTTTCTTTTATTTGTTTACTCTTGTTTGTTTGAACTAATCACTACTTAAGGAAAAGTCCTCTCCGGGACGGCCCCCTCTTCCCGAAGCCTGTAGCCGAGGTGACCGTTCAGGCATAAAAACGTGCTTATCTGCAAATGAATGGTAGCTCTTTGCTTCATTAAAGCCCCTTTCTCTTTTGGCACTCGCATTGTGACCCTTTGATATTAATTCAAAGGGCAATTAAAGAATGCGGCCCATCTTTGAAGTAAGGCATTCAGGGCAAGGGTAGGGATGAACCTGGGCCTCTGATGGACTGTGTGTATTCAACAGGCCTTTTCAAGACAGTTTGAAGTGAGTCAAAGAAAATGGGCAGGAGAAGGTCAAAGAGAAAAAAAGGGCTAAAGAAACAGTCTGTATTTGTTCGGAGTATTAGCCAAGCAAACTGCAAATAGCAACAAAATGAAACAGTTAATAGAGCAGCCAGACAGAGCCATGTCAATCACTTAACTTGAACAGCATTAGGCTTGCGGAGCTCCCTCCACTGTGTTACCTAATTATCTTGGGAAAGGCAGTAACTGGAAGTAATGGTATTGTATTTCTTTCTGCTTACTGCCCAGAAAAAGGTGATAAATACTCACTGCTCCATAATTATGCAACATATATACATAAAGGAGTAGGAAGGGGTGGGAGGGAGCTGGATGGGGGCGGAGGCTGATGGAAGTTGCTGTTCCTGGTGAAAGGCCCAAATAGGGCACAAATACAGCATTTTCAAACATTACATGCTGGAGAATCACTTAACATGTTTCATCTGGAGCTGGCTGAAAGGTGCACGATTTCTCCTTTAACAGCCCTTAAAGACAAACACGTTTAGCCATCCAAGAAAGTTCTTTCTCAGGGAAAAAAAAAAAATTAACCTGCAAAAGCTGTGCTCAAATAATATGACGGATTGGGCGAAGAGTCCCTGCTGCCTCCGTGGAGAATGAGTGAAGCCGGCACTCGGATCCTAGCTTTCCCCATCGCGCCCGGCTGTTGACACACCCTTGCGGGGAGGTGGCCAGAAAATCCTCAACAGCGAGGGAAGGAGGAAGGACTGGGAGACTGATGGGAGGCAGGATGGGCTTTTATTCTTGCGGTTAGGACGGATATTTTTGGATTCCACTTTTATCGGTCATTATAAAAATACAAAAGAACAGCGTCAACCACACGCTTCTTTGAACGCCGAGCAAACTGATTTTAAAAAGATTTCTAACTGTCTCAGGGGTGTATGGGTAAAAGAGGAGGAAACCCCAAGCACCCGCTGGAATGTCTGCAGATAGGTCGAACTTGTCTGTGAATTGCAAAACGTGGCCGCCTTTTAAAGGGCTCCTGAGGACTCTATATAGATCATTTGCAACATGGGCTGTTGCAGATTGTTGTTTGATGTTGGGTTTGTGCATAATGGGTTTTGTTTGGAGGGACTGTAATGGATGTGAAGGATCTGTTATGCAGCTTTTGGATATACTGTTAGAATGTATCTATTAATTTAAAAGTTTTTGCCTTTGTAAAAAGTCCATTATTGAACTAAGTACTCAATTGCTCTGCATTTTAACACACCAATCATTCACTGGCACTTGAAAACTTCCTTGTTTAAAAAAAAACCCAAACCTGATTTGAGGGTCACCCAGGGTGAATTGTATACAAAGCTAGGAAAACAAATTATATGGTTAATTTTTTTTTTTTTTTTTTTTGGTACGCGGACCTCTCACTGTTGTGGCCTCTCCCGTTGCGTCGCACAGGCTCCAGACGCGCAGGCCCAGCGGCCATGGCTCACGGGCCCAGCGGCCCCGCGGCATGTGGGATCTTCCCCGGACTGGGGCACGAACCCGTGTCCCCTGCATCGGCAGGCGGACTCTCAACCACTGCGCCACCAGGGAAGCCCTATGGTTAATTTTTGAACATATAAATCGCTTCAGCTATTTAGTAGAGCCAACGCGTAAATTCTCTCCTGTCCTGTTTAATGCTACATATGACAGAACAATGTTTGAGGGACTAGGAGGCATTTCCACTTGGAAACAAAGTTAGCAGAGAGTAGTAGCTGCTTAAGGAACTGGAATTCAGTGAAATTTACAAATTTCCTTAGGTGTCCTGGGAGAAAAGTACCATGAAATACCCTAAATAATAATAAAAACATAGTTAAATAGTAATTGTCAAATAAGGGGAAACTCAGGGAATAGAAATAGAATAATCTAGGACATTTTCATCAATAATAACTATGGAAACTTTACCACTTTTAGAAAGAGGACTTTTTTTCAGACTATTTTTGAAAACTTGTTTTATTTTAGTTTTAAAATTACAGGGCTCATTTTTATGTTCTTTTTCAGGATGACTAAAAATCATAGTATCTGGAATTTTAGGAAATGTCCATGGTCTTAGAATACGGAAACATTGACATAACTTTCCGATCAAAATCAGCTCGAAGTCGAAAGAAAGACTGGGAGCATTTTCGTTATTCTTTGTGTTTTTCCTAATCCTGGGTGATTTTGCAAATTTCCACCAACTTTTACCTTTTTAGCCTCTTTTCCCCCACACAAACCCCTGATTTTTGCTGCCAGAAATGAAGGCTGTGGAACAGTGGAGGGGAAGAACAATTTGGGTTCCCTTTTGTCTCCTGTGTTAACTTTGCCCCCCTTCCTGAACTCAGAATCGTGTGCAATCTCTAGGGGAGACTGGTTCTGAAGTCAAGATACATTTTATCATTTGCTCTGCCTGTATGTTGGAGAATTTGAATCCAAATGGCTGAATCTAGAACAGTGTTGCAGTTATTACACTTGTAGCTCCTGCTATATTCAGGTTCAATGCCATATCCTTTCATAGGCTTACAATGCAAAGGACCCCATTCTGTCATCCCCTCAGCTGCTTCTTAGAGGTACACAAAGAATTCCTGGAATCTGTATGATCTTTGGGATCTTACGATTTTAATGATTCCCCCAAATCAGAATGTATCCTTGGATCAACCATCAGTCCTTCAAGGGCCAGACAGATTACAACAAAGCAACAATATAATGTACTTCCTATTTTCTATCTAAGGATGCAGGAGTAACACAGCTTGTAAAGGCAGAGCTGGGCTTCGAATCCAGGTTTGTTGGATTCCAGAACATGCACTTGTAACTGCCACACTATGTAACTGGCTTGTGCCTTCTGGGAAGGCAAGTGACATTAAGAAAGTATTGAGAAGGGGGTCTGTTCTCAGGGACTGTGCCAGGCAACTCTGCAGCTAGTAGGTCTATGAAATGGGGCCAAAAATAGTATTTGCCTTATAAAATTGTAATAAAAATTATATGAGAGAATACACGGGGGCACAAGTGACCCTCAATAAACATCAAGTATTGTCTTTGTTAATCTTATTTTTGGGGCGAGACTCAGTGGTGGATTTCCCAGGAAGGTGATAAAGCTTCCACTTTAGGACTTGTTCATGCATGAACCCTTGGGAGTTTGCTGGGTGCTGTAGAGTGTTCTGGGTGGGCAGAGGAAATCAGGATGTGTTTCCGTGTACGAATTCCTACTAAATTGCCTTGAGAGATAAACACAAAAGTTAGCTCCAGTAACTTACTGTACTTTTTCCCCATTCTAAACAAATATTCACTTTGTACCTGGCTTTTGTAATTGTAAATTTATATTCTTCTTAAGAAGGTCCCCCCAAACCTGGACCAGCTACTGGCTGCTGCCACACTATTGGGTTGGCTCTGCTTTAAAACCCTTGGAGAGAGACCCTCTCCAGGCACTGGTGAGCCAGGTTCTGGCGTGAGGTAGGAGATGGTTGCTTTACTGATTGGTTAGTTGAGAGTCTGATTCATTCATAGGCATTAACTGAAAATTCTTTCTGATCCTTCAGATTCTATGTGCATGAACTAGAGAAGTCAAAACCACCATCCTATTCTGGTATTGTTTGAAATCCGGTTTGCTTAACGTTGTAATTGCCAGTAGCCTGAGAGGGTTGGAGGAAAAATCTTGCTCCAGGTATGAAGAATCCACAGGAGGCTAACTTAGAACAACTGGGAAAGTATACAACGTAGGGAATTATAATTCATTTTAAAACAAGGGTGACAGAACCTGTATGAATAAGGAGAGACCAGCACTTGCTCAGAAACCAATTCAGACTATTTTGTGAGAAACATACAACAACCAACAAATCAGCTACACTCATCAAATGCCTACTATATGCTAAGTTACTGGAGAGAATAATGATTAATAAGATGTCCCTCGCCTCTCCACGAGCCTATAGCCTGGAAGGGAAGACAGTCGCATGAGCAGATCATGCCAATCTAAGATGTCGAAGTGCTTTTAAAGTCCAGGGCACCGAAGGAATGCAGGGAAATTCGTCTGGCCATCTCCAGGTTCAGAGGTGCTTCCTGGAGGAGAAGATCTCAGAGCTAAGCGTCAGAGGGTGACTAGGAGTTGATCAGCACAAGAAGGGCTAGAGGAAAGGCATTACAGGTAGAGGGAAAAGCACGGGCAGCAAAGGCATGGAACAATCAAACACATGTTGTATGTGGGGACTGCCAAGCAGCTGAGGACAACCAGGGGTCCTGTCACCTCAGTCTTTAAAGGAAGAATAAGCACTCCCTTTTCATCTTTCTTCTGTTGTAAATGAACAAGCGATATACTCTACAACATAATCATATTTTCAAAAGGCTAGGTAGGCTGCTTTCCCCCGCCCCCAGCTTTATTGAGATATAATTCCCATATAACATGATGTGAGTTTAAGGTGGTCAATGTGTTGATTTGATACACTTGTATATTGCAAAGTGATTACCACCAAAGCGTTAGCTAACACCTGCGTCACATCACATAATGAATATTTCTTTTTTGTGGTGAGAACATTGAAGATCTACTCTGTTGGCAACTTTCAAGTATATAATACAGTATTATTAACTATAATCACTGTGCTGTACATTAGACCTCCAGAACTTATTCTTATAAATGGAAGTTTGTACCCTTTGACCAAGATCTCCCCTTTCCCCCGCCCCCCTCCCGTACAGCTCCTGGTAACTACCATTTGGGTCTCTGTTTGTATGAGTTTGGCTTTTTTTAGATTCCACATATAAGGGAGATCATACAGTATTTGCTTTCTCTATCTCACTCAGCATAACCCTTTCAAGCCTCCATCCATGTCAAAATAGGTCTCTTTAATATTTGTTGTTAAGTAATTGTTGTTTGAAAAGAAATCGGATTCCATACACTTGAGTTCTTTTTTTAAATGGGACAAAAATTCTCCCACTATGAGTGACCATCTTGCAGGAGCATTTTGGGGAAGAACAGAGCCTCATACACGGAAGTGGGAAGCTCTTGGGAATGTAACAACCTAACTCTAACACTTCCTTTATGCTGTGTTCAAGGAGGTGATCTGAGCATGCAGTTACAGACTCTTACTATTTTTTTCTAGATTCCTTCATTTTGTGACTTAAATTTGTGTCTTGAAATTATCATATAGTAAAATAGACTTAATTTTTGTTTTGTGTATTGAGGTGCAGTTCGTACGAACCACTTTAAAGTGAACAATTCAGCGGCATTTAGTACATCCTCAAAGTGATGCAACCACCAGCTCTACCTAGTTCTAAGGTATTTAGAACTATTTCATTACCCTGAAAGGAAACCCTGTACCCATTAAGCAACCCCCAATCTGTGTTCTGTCTCTATAGATTTAAATATTCTGGTCATTTCATAGAAATAGAATCATACAATATGTGACCTTTTCTGTTTGTCTCTGTCACTTAGCATAATGTTTTAGAGGTTCATTCGCGTTGTAACATGTATCAGAGCTTCATTCCGTTTTACGACTGGATAATACTCCATTGTATACCCACTGTTTGTTTATCTGTTCATCCACTGGTGGACCTTTGGGTTGTTTCCACCTTTTGGCTATTACGAATAGTGCTGCTATGAACATGTGTGTACATACATTTGTTCTTTCTTGAAATTTTAACACGTGTATGGGTTCATGTAACGACCATCACGATCAGGATCCAGTATAGTTCCATCACCCCCCCCAGATCTCTTCATGCTGCCCCTTTGAACGGACACCCTCCTCCCACTCCCAGCTCCTGGCAGCCACTGGTATGTTCTCCAGTTTTGTTCTTTTAAGAATATCGTATAGGGCTTTCCTGGTGGCGCAGTGGTTGAGAGTTCGCCTGCCGATGCAGGGGACTTGGGTTCGTGTCCTGGTCCGGGAAGATCCCACATGCCACGGAGCGGCTGGGCCCATGAGCCATGGCCGCTGAGCCTGCGCGTCTGGAGCCTGTGCTCCGCAAAGGGAGAGGCCACAACAGTGAGAGGCCTGCGTACCGCAAAAAAAAAAAAAAAAAAAAAAAAAAGAATATCATATAAATTGAATCATACGGTATGTAACGCTTTGAGACTGGCTTCATTTACCCCATATAGTTACTCTGAGATTCGTCTGTGCCATTGAACGTGTCAATATTTCTTTCCTTTTTAAAAACTGGATGTATTTATTTATTTTAATTTAAATTTTATATTGGAGCATAGTTGATTAACAATGTTGTGTTAGTTTCAGGTGTACAGCAAAGTGATACAGTTATACCTGTATCTATTTTTTTCAAATTCTTTTCCCTTTTAGGTTATTACAGAATACTGAGCAGAGTTCCCTGTGCTATACAGTGGGTCCTTGTTGGTTATCTTTTTTTTTTTTTTTTTTCGGTACGCAGGCCTCTCACTGTTGTGGCCTCTCCCTTTGCGGAGCACAGGCTCCAGACATGCAGGCTCAGCGGCCATGGCTCATGGGCCCAGCCGCTCCGCGGCATGTGGGATCTTCCCAGACCGGGGCACAAACCCATGTCCCCTGCATCGGCAGGCGGACTCTCAACCACTGGCCCACCAGGGAAGCCCCGGTTATCTCTTTTAAATATAGTAGTGTGTACACGTCAATCCCAAATTCCTAATCTATCCCTCCCCTCCCCTTCTCCCCTGGTAACTATAAGTTCGTCTGTTTATGTTTTATAAATAAGTTCACTTGTGTCGTTTTTTTAAGGGTCTGTGTAGAAGCAATATCATATGGTATTTGTCTTTCTCTGTGTGGCTTACTTCACCTAATGTGATAATCTCCAGGTTCATCCATGTTGCTGCAAATGGCATTATTTCATTCTTTTCTCATGGCTGAGTAATATTCCACTGTATAGATGTACCACATCTTCTTTATTCGTTCATCTGTCAATGGACATTTAGGTTGTTTCCATGTGTTGGCTCTCATAAACAGCGCTGCAGTGAACATTGGGGTGCATGTATCATTTCAAGCCATATTGATGAATACTGTTCTATCGAATGGATGTGCTACAGTTTGTATATTCATTCACCTGCTGAGGAACATTTAGGTTATATCTAGTTTTTGTTCATTGTGAATAGAGCTGGCATAGACATTTATGTAAAATTTTTGTTGCAACACAAAATTTCATTTCTCTAGAGTAAATGCCTGGGAGTGGGATTGCTAGGTCATATGTTAAATGTATGTTTAAGTTTATAAGAGACTGCCAAACTATTTTCCATAATGGCTATACCATTCTGCATTCCACCAGCGATGGACGAGAGCTCTGGTTGCTCCGCATTGGTGCTAGCCTTGATATTGTCAGTGTTTTAAATTGTTTCCTATTCTTAATAGATGTGTAGAGATATCTAATCATGGTTTAATTCACATTTCCCTAATGACTAATGATATTGAACATCCTCTTATGTGTTTATTTATCATCCGTATATCCTCCACATATCCATGTATAACTGAAATATCTGTTCAGTTGTTTTGCTCATTTTAAAATTATTTATATTGTTTTCTTATTGTTGAATTTTGAGAGTTCTTTTTATCTTCTGGATTCAACTCCTTTGTCAAATATGTGATTTGCAAATATTTGCTCTCAATCATGAGCTTGTCTTTCCATTCTTCTAACAGTGTCTCTTGCAGAACAAAAGACTTTGATTTCAATGAAGTCCAATTTATTGATTTGTTATTTTATGGTTGTGCTTTTTAGTATCATGTCTAAGAACTTTGTTCATAGCCCCAGTCATGAGAATTTTCTCCTATAAAAGATAGATTTTATTTTTTCACCATTAAAAAAATTTTATTATAGAAATTTTTAAAAAGAAAAAGAAAGGGAATAGTTTAATGAATCTCATGTGCCTCTCACCCACCCAGCTTCAACAGTTATCAACACTCTGCCATTCTTGCTTTAGGTATCCACCCTCATACTTCTTTTTTCCTAGAGTATTTTTAAAGCAGTTCCCCAATATTTTATCATTTCATCTATAAAACTAGTGTATAATATCCAATGGATAAAGCCTTAAAAAAGAATAACCATTGTACCATATGACACTCAATAAAGTTAGAAATATTTCTCTATTATCATCTAGAAGATAGATTTTACATTTAGGTCTGTGGTCCATTTTCAGTTAATTTTTGTACCTGGGTTTACGTTTAGGGCAAGGTTTATTTACTTTTGTGTATGGATGTCCAATTGTTTCAGCACCGTTTGTTGAAAAGGTTATCCTTTCTCTGTTGAAAAACATTTGCACTTTTGTCAAAATCAACTGGTGGTGTTTGTGTGGGTCTGTTTCTGAACTCCCTATTCTGTTCCATTGATTTATAAGCCAATTCCTTTGCCAATACCACATCTCCATCACCATAGTTTTGTGGTAATTCTTAAAATCCAGTAATGTGATTCCTCCAAACTTCTTTTTCAAAATTGTTTTTGGCTATTCTAATGGTTTTCCACATACATTTTAGAATCAGCCTATATCTACAAAAATTCCTGCTGGGAACAGTTTATTTTCTGAAAGATGTTTTGTTTTGGTTTTGAAGAGTTTTGGAAATGAGAGAGTGATAATAAGATGAATTTATTTCTATTACATGCAAAATTAATGAAATCATCTACCAAACTGGGGATGCCATTCTATTACAAATTCTTCTTCTATATAAGTACTCGGTTTTAGTGAAATGGTTGGCAATAAGTCAGAGAGATTGAGCAAAGTCATGTCTACACCAGAGATAAAAACTTTGAATCACCACACGTGTTTAACCTGCTTTCTGAATTGGTCACACAGCACTCAAAATCAGTCTCAGAGAACAAGGAATGCATACATAAAATATTTAATGTATATTCATGAAAAACAGGTCAACCTGTCCTTGACTTGTGTATAATTTATTTAATTTATACAGATTTAGGCCTTTGGGTCCTTTCAGAAACATTTGCAAATGTGCCGTATTATAGGGTTTCCAGACCAATGTTCTGTGCCATGAATTAAAAACTAGAACATCAGGAACTCAGGGAGGAAAATAGAAAGTAGGAAGCTTTGCTTTCTTTTTCTGCTTTGAGGGAAGAAAGAAATTCATCCCCTGCTCTGCTTCAGAAGAGGATACTTAGAAAGATGTTACGATCTTCTTGGTACCTTCTTCTCTGAGCCTAAAATTTCATTGCAAAGTTCCAATGAACTTTGACTGCCATGTTCTAATGTTTTATACAAATTGACATGTATGCCAGGTATTTAGCGTGTTTTTCCTACCCATTTTCTAACATTTAGAATAGAATAAACATTTAACGCTTACAAAGTCAATGTGAGCATTATGAAAATGAGCTTGAGCTATAATTAAGGATGCAACAAGTAAATCTCAAATCTCGCAGAGGTTGCCTATGAAACTCTTGGTTTTTTGAAGGATGCTGTTAAAATTGGTCATCTTGGACCTCTTGGCACCTTGTTATGTGCATACCAGGTCTGCCAGAATAGTTCAGTTTGTTGATCTAAATTTTGGAAACTTTGGGTTAGATAAAGTCAGGTTACTCTCTAAAAACTGTATATTGAGATGAATATCCAACGTTAACGTTTGTCAGTTAAGTAATTTTAGGAATTTTGCATTGAGACTGCACTGCATTGAAGGATGTGATGCTGAACGATTGTGGCTACTTGAATTCATTTTAATTATACGAAGTCTAGGTGGCCCTAGGTTCTATGGTTACAAGGAGAGCATTATTTTTAAAATTTTGTGTTTTCAGAAATACTTTTTTCATTCCTCAACCAAGACCTTATGGTGTTGAAACATAGCCACATGTAAATGAAAGTAAGTTGTCTGATTTCTTAGTTAAAGAACAGATACAAATATAGTCCAGTAAAACTAACACAATTCAGTAAATGATAATTATAATGCTTTATTTTTCCATGGTTCTTTTATATGTAGTTTTTATTTGCTACTTCATGTTGTGATGTGCTGCAGATTGGCATGGCTTTCCTCACCTCAGAGATGAAAGCAAGCCTCAGAGAAGTTAAGTGGCCGATCCAAGGCCACTGAGCTGGTAATAAATAGCAGAATCAGCATGAGAACCTCATTCTCCTGAGAGCGTTTTTAGATAAAATAAATTCCTACCATATATCTGTGAAAAAAGGTAAAGGATGACTCCAGAGTACTGAATTTCAGATTCTATGGCAAAAGTTATTTGATATTTTTTGAGTTTTTCCATTAAAACAAAAAGAAAAAAGACAAAAATGCTGAATTCTGTAGCACCAGCTCTGGCTTTGAAATATTTCAAAAAACATAGGCGTTTGTATTTTTCTTTCTCTAAACACAATCAGTGTTATTTCCCAGAGTAATTTCTCTGTTTGGACTAGTAGTTATAAACCCTTGTATTTTGATGTTCTTAATAGATGCTGATTGGTATAATGCTATGCCTAGTCTTTATATTTGATATATCATAGAGTACCTGCAAAGTGCTTATTTGCTTTGTACAATCTTTTGGTCTTACCTTTTGACCTAGATATAAAACAGGCAGAAGCAATGTGATTCCTGCCTTTAATGTAATATGGTTTCAGGAATTAGGAATTTCCATTTCAGAATGTATCAGGAAGCGGGGAGTGGGCTTATTCAGCAGTGATGTTCTGTTGGATACATTGTGTTCGGTTGCTTCAGTGTGTGTGTGTGTGTGTGTGTGTGTGTGTGTGTGCGCGCGCGCGCACGTGTGCATGTTCATTGAAAAGCAGTAACAGTAGGTTTTTCCTCTCCCAACAAACCACTCTTGGAAGGTAGATCTCAGCAGCTGTAGATGAGGTAAAAGATAAAATAAATTTGGTTTAGGAAAATTTAAATTTTAAGATGATGATGATTATTATTTTTTTAAAAGGAAGCCACAGAGGTGGAAATCTGCAGGAGGAAGTTTTCTTATTCTGGTTCCCTGGTCAAGGCCATTTTAGCGGCTCACTTCACAGTATGCCTCAGGGTTTGAGATTTTTATAGTGTGTATAAAATCAGTGCCATGCAGTCAATCCCAGATGTGACCCAAGAGAATAAGACTCAGAGAAAAATAATCTCAGCATTATCAATAAGAATTCCTCCCTCTCTTTTTTTTTTTTAAGAACTAAATTTCAGATCCACATTTTAGAAAGATAGAGTCAGCATCCAATAAAACTCAGATTAAAAAGAATCCTCCATCTGCCCCAAATATTCACTAATTGCAAACAATATGCAAGGGTTAGGAATCAAGTCCAAAGGTTAAAGGTTCTTGCTGGCAAGTGAAAGAGGGAGGAAAGAGGTATATTGATGCATGTCAGTTTCCAGATTCTGGGGTCAAGCTGTTGTGCCTAAAAGGAACAAGGCATCTTCAGAAAAAGTGTGATTATCAAACAACAGGTCAAAGTTTATCTCTAGGTCAATGAAAAGGGTGGGGGGAGGGTCATCATTCAAGTTCTGAATATAAGCTTTGTATTTAAATAAATTTGTGGCAAGATATTCAGTTTTTTAAAAAAAATTACCCTATTAGGTTTATTAAATATTACTTAATAATGAAATCAGAAAATTGTTCTCACTTATAATTAATATGAAATAATAATGATAATAAAGCCTCACATACAGTATATAATTTAATCCTTAAAACAATGCTGTGAGATATATATTATTATTATATATTATTATTCCCACTTTGCAGATGAAATAATTGAAGCTTAGATACACAGACGCCTTTTCTAAGTTCAGAGTAAGGGGCAGATAAATATACTGTTCTTTCCACCACTATAGTTCTCCCCTCGTCCTCCCCCGCCCCCACCCCCCCACCCCCGCCAACCGGCCCCGTTCCCCCGCAAATTGGATGGTGTGATAGGAATTAGTCCTAATTTGATTCAGCATGAAATAGAAATGTTCTTGAGAGCACTCCAGAAAATCACGCTGGTTTTAGGATGGAAGGTTGTCTCTCGAATATTCCTCTTCCTTGAAGCGGTTCTTCTTTTCTTCCCTTTTTCCCAGAAGGGTTTGCCGTCCATACCATTACAAAGCCCCTTCTGTCCCCCGCCTGGACGTTGCCCGGCCGGCCGTGGTGGTGGTGGTGCGGGGACTCCGAGCCAGGACCGGACGGGGACGCGGTCAGCAGCGGCGGTCGGGCGACGCGGGGAGACCCCGTGGACACAAAAGCCTCAGCAGGCCCCGAAGTCTGCGCTGCTCTCAGATGCTTACGGCCCTCCACTCTCCAGCATCCCTCGTTGTTTGTTTTAGGAAAATATTGCGGGAGGGCATTTGGACCAGTGACTGCAGGCATTCTGATCAGCATTCAAAAAGATGAACCGAGACAGGTAGTTAATAATGATTATTTTTTCTACACAAATGGAAGGATGTTTTTGAAACAATGTCTGGAAAATAGGCAGTTTCCCAGGGGAAGTCGTTGAGAAGTCTCTATAATTAGGGTGATAAAACCTCCAATAATAATTTAAAAAAATTCACAAGCTGTGCTGGTTTTAATTTTTCTGGTACCTGCGGAAAAATACTTGTTCGAGCATATTGCTAATGCTTAAAACGTGAAAGTCTATTATTAATCGGCTGTTTAGCTGTATAAGTTAAAAGCAAAGGAAAACAATATACACCTTGAATTACCATGACGTCATAACTTCAATAGTCAGGCAAAGAGTGTGAGGAATTAGATACTATCTGAGGCCTAAAAGTGCTGAGCCCTTTAGTCAGCAAATATTTTTTGTGTCCTTGTTAATGGACGGCATGCGGAGACATTGAAGCAAAATGTAGGCAGTTTGGGTTTTTTTTTTTTCCCCATTTAGTAGTTTTTCCTCACAAAAAAAGAGCCTATGGCATGGTGTGTCTGTGTGTGCCCATTCTGTGAATATTTTCCTGATTTTACCAGCAGGCTCTACAGCCTGTTATAACTATTAATAGTTATATTTACTGTCTCCAATTTGCCTTATTAAGCAAAACTGTCTCAGAATTGCAGGGTCCACTTCCCTGATGCAGGCTGAGCTGAAGTTTAATACCTTTAGAAGTAGTGTCGGTCTAGGGACAGCGTAAAATTTCAAAATGGAGAGGAGAACCAATACATCAAATTCGACGCCTGCTTTCCGAGATGGAGTCAGGTTACTGTTCCCTGAAACAAGTTGCGTAGTTGAGGCATAACATTAAGGATACCGTATTGGTATTCACTTTCTGAATTTTTGGAAAAGGAAATTTAAAAGATGATTAGTTTAAACATCGCCGTTACATACAATATTTAATTTTGTATTCATGAGAAAATGAGACTTCCAGGCTACTAGTAAAGAAAAGCTAATTCCTTGCAGTAGAGAAATCAAAGCGCAGTTTCCGAGTCTCCCGGGCCGAGGGCCTGGAGGAGGTTAGGGGGTCTTTGTACCTGGGGGATTGTCTCGGTGGGAGCGGAGAGGGGGAGGTAAAGATCAGGAAGTGCCTGCCTCGGTGTGAGCCCGAGGGATCAAGGAGGGACCGCAGGGGGCTCTGAGAGGGAGGGATGGTATTAGCGGCCGAGAGGAGGTCCTGCTCGGATCAAGGCATCTTCCAGGCGATGGTGAGCACAGTCCTCGGGTCCTCGGGGCTGGTCGGAGGGAAAGAATGGTTTTCTGTGAGCAGAGAAAGTCCTTCGTGGAAACTCTGAAAACGCTTAAGAGCTCTGTCTCCACTCTGTTTGCCCCCCTGGAATGTGATTGATTACCGCACACTCCCGATCCAGGGAGAAAGAAAAGAGTCCAGGGGCTCTGAGGCTTCCAAGGACAGGGTCCGGCACAAGCCATAGGGAAGGAGCTCCTCATTCTGAAGGGAGGATCTCACAACTGCGAGTAAAGAATGCTACCGGGTTTGTCATTAGTGCTCAAGGGTGGACTTTCCCTTAAGGGCACTTGAGCGCCCCCTGGAAGATAGTGCGCCCTGCGTCAGCTCTCGGCGGAGAGTTCTAGTGCGCTTCTGTGGGGTACTTTATGTGTATAAGAAATGCCATCGTCACAACACCATGCAAAATAGGAATTATTATCCCTGTTTTGAACATGAGTTCCCTGGGGTTGGGGGAGGTTTAATAACCTGCCGGCAACCACACTGCTGGAAAAATGGCAGATCTAGGATTTGACTCCACGTGCATCTTACTCCGAAATCTAGCCCAGTGGTCCAACTTCACAGAACCTAGGAGTCATACATGGAGAATTAGTATGAATTAGTATGCAAAAAATTCTCAGAACTTTGACTGATATGGTAAGTGCTAGGTAAGTGTAGATATTACTACCATTAATTTCTGGGCTTCTTGCATAAGAGAATATTTCTGGGATCATCTTCAAGTGATTTCGACTTTGCAGATCTGGAGTGGAGCTCAGCAATCATCATTTTTTAACAAACACCGCAGGTGATTCTGATGTGGATGCTGGTAGGTGATTTGCATGACATCCCCGTGTAATAGTGGTGCTAACTTCACCACCTGATGAGGCCTCTCCAGCTAGGAGGTCCTGCTACTCCTCCCCCCATCTCCTCGAGACTGTGACCATATTTAGGCAGGGCAGACATTTCCTATCACAAAACCTCAAGAGTGGGACTGCCTCACTCATTTTCAGTATTAAAATCAGATCCCATGACTCATGTTTTTGAAGACTACACTCTTTCCCCAGTGAAATCTGTAAATGAGTTTGGCTACTGAACAAAACAAAATCTCTATTTCTCTTCAGTTGGATGAGTTGCAACTCGTCCAACTGACTGAGTTGAGAATAGAAAGTTTAATAGTAAATCTTAAGTACATGAGGGTTTATGACAAATGCATGTTGATATTAACTGAGATGTTTGACATGCTTGCACTGTAAAGTGATACGAAAATAATATGAACAAAAATCTCAGAGATCTTCAAGTGGTCTCAGACAGCGACGATACTTTCTTGCATCCTGGCCTTGATGGAGACATCAGTTTAGGGGCAGACCCTGAGATGGGTCTCAGAGATGACTTTGTGATAAAATAATACTCAGAGACTCTGGGAAACCCAGATTTCCAAAGGTTTTTCTGGGTATCTAAGAGACCCTGACTTTCAGACCTTCAGAGCAACCACATATGTCTGAAGCATCGGACAATGCTTATGGCAGGAGGAAGCATGTCACAGCAGACAAACATATTTCAGTACAACAAAGACAATCTAAATGTAAGGTGAGAAAACACTGACAACATGTAAAGTGAAAAAAGACTGTGACAGCTCCCCACCACTACCCGCCCCGCAGGCAAATAATATATCCACTGAACACAAAATGGGATTAGAAGTCCAACTATTATCTGGTAAACCATCTAATATGTCTGACTGAAAACTTAAAGTGAAACTATGCATTAAGAAAAAAAACCTTTGCAATTGGCATTTCCTGGAGACTGGATGTCAGTTGTTTTTTTAATTTGATATTTGTTAAAGTGTGAGCTCTGTTCTGTTCACCCTTTTGCGTGTACTGCTTTGCACAGACCTGGACGTAGAGTAGGCACTAAATAAACATTTGGTGAAGAAATAAATGAGGAATTAGAGAAAAATTTTGTGATGAGGTTATTAAAAACTTTGATCCCTTTTTTTTTCCTGGAAAAAAAACGTATGTCTAAACATATGTATGGTACAGGTTATGTCCTGTTATCTGGACTCTGGTTATATCTTTGACAACTTGTTTTATTGCTATTTCTGGTGGTGCATCATCTAGGGTTACTCGTATAAATAGGGTCTTGGCTGGCATGAAGTTTTAGATTCTGAGTCACACCCTAGAATGTCTTCAGTGTTTGAGAAAGTTAGCATACTAATGTCAAATGAGGATACATATTTTATACTTCAAAACTATAACTTACTTTTATTTTACCTTTCTGCAGTTCTCCACATTTTTCAAAGTCTATTCGTGCTCCTGTAAATCTGTTCCTTACCATCACCTATGGATTCTTTTTTTTTTGCGGTACGCGGGCCTCTCACTGTTGTGGCCTCTCCCGTTGCGGAGCACAGGCTCCGGACGCGCAGGCTCAGCGGCCATGGCTCACGGGCCCAGCCGCTCCGCAACATGTGGGATCTTCCCGGACCGGGGCACGAACCCGTGTCCCCTGCATCGGCAGGCAGACTCTCAACCACTGTGCCACCAGGGAAGCCCCGCCTATGGATACTTATTACTCCTTAACAGATGGTGAATACAATTTAGGCAACTGTTTGCCCAGCTGAAGGACTGGGTTGAGAATAGAATCCTGGGAGTAAAATACCAGTTCTTTTTTTGTGTGTGTGTGCTGCCTCTAGCTTCCTTGTTTACCAAATAGGTAAATTTGCTGCCCCGGTGGTGGCCACTTAGATAAAAAGGATGCCAGTTGTGTGTGGGGCATCGGGACATAGGAGTGGGGAGACAGGTGACAACTATGGTTCTAGCATTTCTGTGGGTGTAGCTAGTGGCTTGCGTCAGAGGTCACTGAGTTCATGTGGAGATCCAAGACAATCCAATAGTCTGAAGTCAAAGCCAAGGTCAACATTAAGCTAAAGTAACCATAGGTGCAAGACTTCAAACCATCTGGGAAAGTTGATCAATTAAAAGAGTTTCCTGGTTCTCTATCTGCTTGTGAACTGAGTAATAACTTTGGTTCTTGGGTGTGATTAATTCATGAATGAAGTTTGGCACTTGTTCTGTAAAGCTGAGTAACATTACAGGGACATGGGTCCTCACGGGAAAAAATCCCCCACAACTCTGGCTTCATTCTTCCCTGGAGATAGGATAAGGCATCCCTCCATGCATACTGCAGAGGGATTGGGACTTGCATCATGCTAGGGAAAAATGAGAGTTTGTGTTTTGTATTTTGCCTACCCCTGGGTGATGCAAGTGGTGGTGGGCCTTGGGGGTGACAGGGAATGTGAGGATGAAATTTGGCACAGAATTCATAAACACAAGCATCTACCTGAGAAAGTTATTATGTCAAATCTACTTCCACTTCATACTAGTTAAGTAACTCTGTGCCTCAGTTTTTTCATCCATAAAATGGGGAATAGTGTTCATTTGCAGATTAGATGAACAGAAGCAAGTAAAAATGTTTGACATGGTACCTGATGCGTAATAAGTACCCATAAGATGTTGGTTATTGTATAGACCAGGTACTATCGTATAGACCTTTTTCTATAAAGGACTGTATAGTGAATATTTTTGGTTTTGTGGACCACTGGTCTCTGTCACAACTACTCCTTTGTAGCATGTGGCCATACATAAATGAGTAGGCATGGCTATGTTCCAATAAACTTTATTTATGGACACTAATATTTCATTTAGTTTTCATGAATTGATGTTTTTCTTCTTTTAAGTTTTTTCAACTCTTTAAGGATGTAAAAACCATCCTTAGATCACAGGGCATGCAAAGACAGGTAAGGTAGTAGGTCGTGTTTGGCGGACCCCTGCTATAGACCATTACATCTCCAATTTGGAAGTATTATTTTATCTCCTATTGCCACATCTATGTTTGTGGAGATTCCCATTATTAGAGTTCTGTTGGCAACATCTGGTTCTGTTGCAAAGCATGTGATGGGGTGTCAACAGTCCTTCCTCATTCATCCGAGACTGGTTATACCCTCAAAGTGGAACACTTCTAGTAGACAACTGAAGTCACGGGATAGGTGGTCCTTTAAATGCAAAGTGCATTTTCAATTTCGTGGAGTCTTGGCAAAATTTCATCTTTTTTTTTTTTTTTTTTTTTTGCGGTACGCGGGCCTCTCACTGTTGTGGCCTCTCCCGTTGCGGAGCACAGGCTCCGGACGCGCAGGCTCAGTGGCCATGGCTCCCGGGTCCAGCCGCTCCGCGGCATGTGGGATCTTCCCGGACCGGGTCATGAACCCGCGTCCCCTGCATCGGCAGGTGGACTCTCAACCACTGCGCCACCAGGGAAGCCCGGCAAAATTTCATCTTTAAGAAATCTTTCTCAGATGGTAATGTATTAGAACTACTGAGGTCAGTGAAAATTAGTGCTTGATCTAAAGTGAAGAAATATAAAGAAATTTAGTCTTGAATGAGTTATTTGGGGTAAAACTGTGAGGTCCTATAACATATTCAGAATTCAGAAACCTCAGGTGAGAATGAAGCCGTATCTTCAGATGCAATTAAAGAAGAAATGCAAGGTAATATTTAAGTGAAATTATAAGGCACTTGTGCCTGAAACAGCCAACCGGTTTTTTTCCTTGTAACTTTGTAATAGCCCCATTTCTTCCACTTCAATTTCTAGGGTATTATATCTGGCCTAAATCTGGTGCAAGTACCTCTTTCTTTTTTTAAAAAAAATTTTAATTTTTTCTATTTTTGGACCGCACCGTGCAGCATGTGGGATCTTAGTTCCCCAAGCAGGGATCAGACCCACACCCCCTGCAGTGGAAGCGTGTAGTCTTAACCACTGAACCAGCAGGGAAGTCCTCCCTCTTCCTTATCATAATAATTTTTTCCAGTTTCTGTGGTGCCAACGTTTCCCATGCAAGATGTGACCATATTAATTAACATGCATAGAATTTTTAATTGTGTTTATGATTATTTTTCTGATTTTTTTCAAGTTTAAGAGGGTGCTAGTAGTGTCACCTTTTAGGTACCAAAAGATTTCACGTGCTGGTTAAAGTATTGAATTGACTGAAGGTTGTTTGCAAATTCTCATAAAAATACCCAAGTGTTTTTGGGTTACCTCTCAATACTGGAACTATCTCCATTACTATAAAAGTAACACATATTCATTGCAGAAAAAATATTTAAATAATAATTCACAAGTCATTTGAATTGTATTCCCTTTGAGGCTAATGAGTGTAAGGAATAAGCACATGGAAGAACCACACTCATGGTGGTGATTTCATGAGGGTGTCAGCAGCCTCATGAGATCCCTACCCAGGACATGCCCCGGATTCCCAAGACGTTTCCTTAAGGTTTGAAAACAAAGCAAAATGGCTTTCTGTACTTATCATGAGGTTCTCTGTATTATCCATGACCGTATGGCTCTGTTATAGTTTATGGAATGGGCTTTGCTCACAGGCTGATGAAGTGGCTGCCCCTGAAGGCTGATTTCACTGGAATTGAGGAAGAAACCCCATGTTCCCGTGAAAGAAGTTTACAATCAGGAGTATTGATTGACTTGTCTGTCCCTGCTATTTGGGGGGTAAACTGGGCTTCATTGCTGTTGTTTAGGGATGTTTACACTATGTTCATGGCAAGAAGTGTGGATGTAGAAAAAGTGTCCTTCTCTTGTGCACTGCACTTAGGGCCTCTCTACTTTTACCAGAGGTTTATGAGCAAAAGTGGATTTACAGTGAAGCTAACTTCAGAGCCCTTACTGGCAAGGAGTCCTTCCAAATCCTCGCAAAGGGCCCTCAAAATGTGTCCCATGGTCATGTGATTTTGTAAAATTGGCAAAAATAAGCTAGTTTTGTGGGTTATTTTTAAAGAACTCTGTCCCCCCAAATTGTAAAAGCTTCAGACCCCACAAAGCCTGGATCTGTTTCTGGCTCTGTATTTGCAGGCTGGGACTTACTTAAACCTTTTTGGAAGGGGAAAAGAAAAACACCTTTGTTGGGAGATATGTAGAATTCTGGGATTTGAGAGTAAATCTTCCCTAAGGCCTAAGACTGAAGAAGACATTGTGAAAGGAAAGATTTTTCTCAGGGAAAGGGGCATGAAGCTGAGACAGGAATGACATTGCGGTTGTCTTCCTGTATTAAAAAAAATCAGGATATTTGAGAAATCTTGAAGGGCAGATATCGTAAGCTATCAGAAAAGAACCTCATACACTCATATTTTTTTATTTTCTGTAGAAAGTGAAAGGCTTAATATAATGCCTCTTTAATTTAATATTGGCTAATAAAGTTTGGTGCTGCGTTATCTGTTACAATAATAACGATGATATGGTGGTAATGACGAAGACAAAAATACATATGTTACAGTTTACAAAACACTTTCATATACTTTCTCTCACTGGTAACCACTGAAGCCAAGAAAGAGTCTCTTTATTTCTGGCCTTTGGATGCCTCCAAAATGAACTGGAATTCTGTGAAAAATGAGATAGAGTGGTCTCCATGCTTCTCTTAATTATTCTTTCCTTATTTTGTGATAAAGCCATGACACCATCTGTCAATTTCTCTTCTTCTGTGAATTCCTCAGCATCAGAGCAGTCTAAATAACCATTGAACTTTGACACACAAAGCAGTTTCCCTTCAAATGCCCTCTCATTTTTCGCTTGCACAACTACTCAACTGGCAAGCAAAGGACCAAGTTCCCTCAAAACCTGCTCTTCGTAAGGCGGTGCTTGCATTGGTTAGATTTGTCTGTATAAACTTACTAGTTGGTTTGCTGACCTCTGACTGCTTGACCCTTTAAATGAAAAGGCACCACTGGGACATACAACTAAATTTATACACATTCGAGGAAGTGGTCAGAGAAATGTGTGGTTGCAAAAGAGTTGACCTGAAAGTTTAGTCGATAGTTCAATTAGGAAGGAAAAGTGTCGATGGAATGGAAAAGATGAAGTGCTCCTGCAGTACAGAGAAAGGAGGGGTATTTAGGATGGGGAGGTTCAGGGAAGGTTTTGTGGAACTGGGTTTTGAGACCTGACATTGTGTAAAGATGGGCAGAAAGGTGGTAGAACACACAGTGGGTTAAGGTGGCAAAGTCAAGATATGGCCAATCCTTGGTCCATTTTGGTAAGCACAAGGGATTCTGGGAAGTAGATTTGTTTCAGTCCAATGAAAACTTTAAACTCCACTTGGTGAACTCTTTGTAGATATTCGTGTACATGTTCATTAATAGTTTTCTACATTTTGAAGCTGATTTATTCAGGAATATATTAGTCATTATTTCTTGTAAAAATTGGTTATTAGTGCTTGGTATTTGAATATACATGTTACTTGAGCAAAGAAATTTGTGAATGATACTAAGAAATAGATGATCTAGAAATCATTCCTATGCATTTTAGAGTGAAGATTGGTGATTATCTCCTTAATTCTGGAAACTTATTGGCTTGCTGAGACTTTGGGCAAGTCCTTTTAAACCCTCTGAGTATCAGCTTCATTTGGAAAACAAGGATACTAATTTCTAACTCACAGAATTGTTACAAAGATATAATGAGGTAAAGAACTTTAATAATCAGAAAAAAACAGAATCATATAATGGTTAAATGTACATATAATGGTTGAGATGCTAGATATTTTTTTCCATCTGAGCCCAATTTGAGCCCAAAGTGCTTCATCTCATTTCATTAATTTTTGGATTCAGTGCATCTGGGAGAAGTTTTCTACCTACCATAGTTGATCAGAAAATAGAAGTCACTTCACCCACAGATCCACAGAAAATTATGAGTTGATAGTGTGATACAGAGAAAAGAACCAGAATTTAGAATTTGAAGACCTAGGTCTGAGATTTAACTCTGTCACTAACAAGCCAGATGATGATAGAGGAACCATTTCATTCATTTGAGACTCAGTTATTATTTTTTTATCAGTAAGGTAAATCATGATGATTTTAAAGTAATTTCCAGTTTTTAAAATTCTGTGCTAGGCAGCGCATTTAATACAAAACATGAACATCTCTAGCAAATAGTGGAAAAAATATTTTAAACAATATTCCTAATTTTTCCCCTGCAATTTACATTGTTAGTTACCTGGAACGTCATCTTCCTGTTTCAGTTGGTTTTCTCCTGTTGGTTTTCTTTTCTAGCCACTGTCTCTCTTTATGCCCATCTTATGCTCAGACATTCACATACTGATCCTGCTCTGGCTTCTTCTACCAGGAAGAAGAAAGCATTTTAAGGGCCCCCTCTTACTCAGTTGCATCATGGTTGGAAATGGGGATGAGGATTTGAGAGGCGTGGTCAGTAAGGACAACCACCTCTGATGACTCAAGCCTTTGACAAGCTTTCTTAAAACTGTGGCTTATTTACTGTGAGAGTGGAGAGAGAGATGTATGACAGTGGCTTCAGTGCTTGTTTGAATGAATTGTATAACTGCATTCACATGTGAACGCAGTGTGAATACACGTCATTTATCTCGGTCCTCATGGGCAAATGCTTATATTTGTACATTCAAATGTATCTACAAGTTTCGATGAGCAAATTGGAAGCACCCTACATAACCTCAGAACTCAAGTGAAATTTTTACATATCAACAATACTACCAACCAAACAATTTTGTTGTTATTCTAAAACAACAAATTCATTTGAATACTTGCTGGAGGAAAAAAATTTATTTACTTTTTAATTGTGTAGCTAATCAAGAGAGGGTTTTTTTTTTTTTTTTGCGGTACGCGGGCCTCTCACTGTTGTGGCCTCTCCCGTTGCGGAGCACAGGCTCCGGACACGCAGGTTCAGCGGCCATGGCTCACGGGCCCAGCTGCTCTGCGGCACGTGGGATCTTCCCGGACCGGGGCACGAACCCGCGTCCCCTGCATCGGCAGGTGGACTCTCAACCACTGCGCCACCAGGGAAGCCCAAGAGAGGGTTTTTATTAAAAACTTATATTTCGTTAATAATATACATGGAACAAAAGAATGGAAAGAAATACGGTAAAGGAGATTGGCCAATCTATATCTCTCTCTTGATCCATCTACACATTCATGCATCCATCTATCCATCCGTCTATGCATCCGTCCACCCATCCATTTACACAATCTGATCTCTAATTTTAGACACTGCTCAAATTTTATTTTATAATGTAATTTACCTTTATAATGTAAAGTCAAAAATCCACAACAAAATAAGAAATGTATTTTGTCCAAGAAACTCTTCTTAGGAATAAACTTACAATTGGGTGACGAAGAGTAGGGCTTCACTTTGAACTAAATTGGCAACATAGTCTTTAAATGCTGGCATTATCCTTACATATTGATGGGGTGATTTCCAGTTAAAATTACTGGCTGGTGTGGGTGGGAAGGATGAGTAGGACTACATTTGGTCAGCATCCAGGAGGGTCCTTAATTTATTCAAAGCTGCCGAAGATCAGGACACATTTTCAGACCCTTACCCTCTGCCCGCCCCATTCTGTCCGAGCAGGCATTCCTAACTCAACAAGACTTGTCATCAGAGCCTTTTGGAGAAAGGAGTGCCTGGGGTCAACCCACTAACTCTGAAATCACTTATTGTGTTATTACTCTTCTTCATGAGGAAGGAAAGTTGACCCTCTTCTCTTCTGTTCTTTCCTCTTCTGTCCTCCCCTCCCTTACTCTCTCCTACCTAAAACTTCCTTATTCATTTCCTTCCAGCTCTGCAAGATAGTTCCTGGAAAGCTAATGTGGAGAGGAAAGGCAATTGCCCAACAATTCACATAGAAGCCTGCTTTTGAAAGAGTTCTTGATTTTTTTTTTTTCTTTTCTAGAGTTGGGTACCTGACCTATTCACATTGGTTGTGGCCACTAATCAAAATGAGAAGATAGTGAATTGGTCAAAACTATGCTTCATTTTGCCTATATAGATTCATATCAGTAGACAAAATTGAAGATGAGAATTTGCCTCCAAGCAAACATACTCAAAGTTCTTCCCCATGGAAATCGAAATGAATGTTGGCATAAAGGAGAGGTCAAGTATACTTAATTTCTTGTAGGCTGTTTGCCTGACTTTTGTTAAGCTCAGCCTTCTCGTTTAAGTCTTGAGGTATTTGGGAGCACAGGATTTATTTACTTTCATAGCTACCATAACCATTGATCCCACAGCACAGACACATGCCCTGGGCCAGGAGGAGTAGAGTATCCTGGGCTACGTTTTAGATTTTTAAGGGAATTGGAAATGGAGCAAGAACTGAATATCCTTTGTAAGTGGATATGTATATACTGGCTGATTATGGGCAGGATCTTCAGAAGAGGAAGCAGATGAGAGACAGGATAATGCTCTTATTTCACAAAATCCGGAAATGCTACATACATCTTCAAAGTTTTGTTGATTGTTTTTCTCTCTGAGTCTTAGAACTTAGAGAGCATTTTTATCATGGTATTTTTTTTTTTAATGCCCGGTGGGGTTGGATAATATGAAGGTGAAGGGATGCAGAGGGCCACATTTTCGGAGGATATATTGTACATCAGGAGCTGTTCTGTGCTTCACAAACTCTTCTTTCCTTAAAACCAGTCTTTGAAGCATATGTTTTAAACCACATTTTACTAATGAGAGAACCGAGTCAGAGGGTTAAGCAGCTTGCCCCAAATCAGAAAGGAAGTGGCCAGGTGGGCATTTGAAGTAGATTGGCTTGTCTCTAGAGCTGGGGGTCTTCTACCATGGCTTACTGCTTTGTTTGTGCAAACCTTTGGTATCATCTCTTCCGAATTCAACGATGACTGTTGCTTATATGCAAAGAGAAGAAAACAAAATTTCAAAAATCAGCCATCCCTATCTGACTAAGGACAGTGATGTATCATTTACCATTATCTGCTTAGTCATCTCGACTGGTTTGCCAGTTCCTCCTGGGGTTCTCTGGTGGGATATGACACTAATTTGGAAGCCAACCTTCCAAGTCTGAGCATCATACCTCTGCAGGATGGAGAGAAATCCCACTCTCTTCTTCATTATCCCTTTCCTCCCGGCCTCTATCAAAGTACTATTTGCACAGTAGGTCTCCCATGAGTGATTTCTGATGATGACCTTGATGTTGCTACTAATGCGTTTGCCAGGGAGAATTAAGCTCAGCCTTCTCTTTTGCCTCCAGGAAAAGTTTCCTCTTTCATTTATGTTCAGTTATTACCTCTTTCTATCTTCCAACAAGCAATAATTGACCCAGATAAGATTTGGATTTTCAAAACAAGCTTCCCATACTGCCTCTTTTCTTCCTTTTGGAACCCAAGAGAAAACGAAAAGCAAAGAAACAATCTTGAAATACCATATGGGAGGTGTCAGTTAAAGCATTTATGTATTAATTTGATCTCTGTATTAAAGATCACAGGCGCACAGAATCTATGGCTCTGTTATTTAGTAAATAATGTATCTAGGTTTTTCAGCCTTGAGAGACCACTTAATCTTCCTGTTGCTGCAGGGCATGGCTGGATTATCTTCCGTATATAGTGATACTTTACTTTGATTCACTGGAAAGAGCACTGGAGAGGGAGTTAGGTGATTTGAGTTTTACTTTCTTAGTTTAAGCGCCATACATTATTCATATTTGCATGGCTGGTGCCAAGGACAATACCAGCCAAATCTTAGGCACTCAGTAAATGTTTACTGAAAGATGTGTGATTTGGGGCAACCCTACTTGCTCTTTCTGACCTTCAACTGCAAAATGAAGGGACTGGCCAAAAGTTGCTTCCTTCGATTCTGAAATTCTGTAAATGTTTTGCTTTGGTATTTCAGGTCTCTTAGTCATTTTTCTTCTTAACTCCTTTGGTTGGTTTCTGGCACAAAAAGTGTAGTATTTAACTTTCTTCTTCAATCTGCCTTTCTTCTCCTTTCCAAACATCTCCCAGTCATGCTAATCCTGACAAAGTTTAGTTGTTTAGGTTTTGTGTGTCTTGGGTTATCTTGTCTTCATAAGGGTGGCAAAAGCATTCTTTTGTTTTCTACCTGCTGAAAGGCTCTTTGTGTAACTGGTCACCTCTTTTATATATTCAGCCTTAGTTTATTTGTTGACTTTTAAATGACTGATGCACACAATAGCAAAAATATTCGGTAGTGGAAAATAAAGGCAGGGTGGTTCTTTGTCAACTGTGTCTTATTTAAAGCTCTGTAAATATAGTTAAGGTTTGGGTTTCATAGCCAGAATTCTTTCTTAGTAACTGTATGTAACATAATTTCACATACACCAACCACCATGGAAAATATCACTCACCTTTTATGGTCATGTTTTCGCAACGGATTTATAGGGTTGACTGTGACTTGGAAGAAAAATGTGACGATACTGGCCTTTTTTTTTCAACCCACATCAATGGTTTAACCGACCTGTTCCTCAAATAACAATGTTACTCATTGATCTTATATTTGGGTAGCCTCTCTTAGTTCTCATTGATCAGGTAGGTTACATTACTCTTGAGACCTCATTTTTTTCTCATCTGTAAAATGGGGATGACAATACTCCAATAGGGTTTTGGTAACGATGAAAGAAAATGCACATCAAGAACGCTGGAAGCAGTGGTTGGCTATAGTAAGCTGTCAGTAAATCAGTGAATAGCAGCTTTTCTTATATCATTATTACTGTTATGGAGGTGATTTTGCCAGAATGTTGAAGGAACCATCACAAGAAGGGCTTTGAGAGATCCATGTTCTGCCTCTAGTTAACCAGTTTACATAAAAATGATTTCAGAATTAAGTTGTTCTACATGGCAGTGGATGAACACTTGGACCAAAAAATATGGTATCAATTCAAATGCAGTAACAAAAACATAAGCTAAATCTCCTCATAAAGTGGGTGTTTTGCAACATGGTTTTTCTTTCCCTATTAGAGAAATATTTTCCCAAAGGAGGAAAAGAAGGTATGTTTGGGAAAGTAAAATGGCTAGCCACAATTATTTCTTAAACTGATATCATTGGTGATATTAGTGGTAAGCCACCCAGAACGAGAGCATTTCCAATATTCTACAGTTGTGCATAAATAAGGTGTAAATGGAAGAAAGATACATAATTACTATATGGAACATGATCTTATGTTCTATTTCATGCATTTATTTTTTTCATTCATAACATTTTAGAAATGCATATTTAATCCTGAGAGATTAAAAATGCCTATTGTTCTTTCAACTTGTTTGCTGTGTCCTGATTTTCTTTCCTGACTCAATTCCATTGAATATCTATGAGTTGTCACACTTTTAGTAAGTAATAACTGTGTCAAGCTGTGCTGACAAAATATCCCAGCATAACTGTTAATAAGCATTGTCATTTTCATTGTCATGAAACAGTTTAGCTGATGATTTATCTCTTATAATGCAGCACTTGGGGCAGATGTATGACTTGTCTCTTTAGCAAGTCAAGTAATTTCTCTAACAAAATGTTAAGCACAGATGGGCCATAAGCTGTCAGTTAACTATTATTGTGTCTGCATCTGCTTGCTCTCAATGCACTGTTTTATGTATTCAGTCAGTTACTTAGCTGCAGCTCCCTGAAAAGCTGAACCTACTCTGATTGGCAAATAAAATGTTCATTTGTCTCTTCTTCCTATTGTTTTGTTTTGGTAACACATGTCAGCAGCTCAATTACCCAGTTCATTAACAGCTCCCAAAGGACATGATGGCCAGCCCGTGATAAGAGGGCAATTGTGGCACATATGGTCAATAATGGCCTCTCTCTTGGCAATTGTAAATAAAAGTCACTTGGCCCTTTTCCTTTCACAAGAACTACTGTTTTCCTGTTCCCCTTCAGTGTGCAAATTACCTTTCTTTGCTCCCTGCAATCCAGTCCCAGTAAACCAAAACCTAGCTTACTGCTTTTAGAGACACGGAGACTTCAGCACGGAGAGAGCTCTGGCTCTTAATTTTAATTATGACTGACTTTTAAGCTCTTGAGGGAGGAAAGTTCTTATCAGGGGAGACTATTCTTAGAATGCTGTTAGCTGACTAATTAGTTAACTAATCGGTTTTCCTAATTGAATAGCAACACATTTTCTTTTTTTCTCTTTGAAACACGCTGGTGGTGGTTACCACGAAGTTTCAAAAAGCCATTGAAAACAAATATTTGCGAGTAGAAATCATTTGCCGGGGTCGGGTAGGGAAGTGTGGCTTCATCTTTGCTTGATGAGAGAGATTCATTTCGTTAAAAGGATTCTTGTTACACACACGTAAATCTCAAAATAAAGGGTTTAAGAAGCCACTGGGTTAATCTGGGTCACTGTCAGGGTCCCCAAAAGTAGTAACGATTCCTTCTTCACTTTATGCCTTTGGAAGGAGGTGCTGAAACAGCAGTTTGGTTGGGATTTTGTGGCTCCTTTAAGCAACATGTTGCTTGTGTCGGGGAAAAGAAAGGGCACAAACATGTTTTTACTTAAACACATCAACGAATACAGCTACTAAAAATAATCACTAGCGGGGCTGCAGTAAGTGAAGGAGAAATAGCCTCTTTCTAGCTGTGTTGTTACAAAGGAGGCCTTTTAAGTGACTAATGGTCAGGTAGTGGCTGTTAGGAGGGAACTCCACCGGATTACATTTCCTCAGTGTAACGTGGATTGAGATCCAACACACCCCTGAAATTCAATGTTATTAGAACCTCAGGATCCGGGGTCTTTAGGGCCACGCAGCTCATTGCCTCGGAGGCAGCTTGGCCGTTCAGCCAGCCTCTGCTTGTCAGCCCTTATCTTAAATAAACACCCAATGGTCCATGTTGTGCATTTCAAGTCACTCTCGGGCCCCGGAGCACACGCGGCCCTCCTGGACTGCCCCCGCGGCCGGCCATATTCATAACCAATCTGTACTCTCCTCCCAGGGCAGCAGGGACTCGGGGAGTTGTTGAGTGTCAGGGTTTATTTGCGCTATTTTGATTAGCACCAACCTGGCAGGAGCTTATTTTCCTTCTAATGACCCCGTGCTGTGAGAAGGCGGCTTCCGAGGGAAGGGCTTGGGTCAGAGGGGAGGGGACCGGCGTTACATTTCTGCAGCCCCCAGATGGGGACTGCTGGGCGGGAACGAGAGTAGGTGAATGGCTGGAGGGTCTTAATTAGATTTAGAGTTCTTAAAAGAACCTTTCCGAGAGAGAGCCCAGAATATTCTTGCCATACACTGTCCTGCTTTTTTTTTTTTTTTTTTTTTTGCACTTGCTAAAGATTTTTGGACTGGCAAATTGGGGGAGAAGTTGTAGAGGCAATAAAAGCAAAACAAGACCCCCTGACCCCCGCCCCCCCCGCCACCCGCCAAGAGGCCACTGATCAGGTTATAAACTATCTCTCCTAGTTTATCAACGATCATGGTCACAATTACTCAAATCCTAGTTCTGAGTTAGGAATTCTGGAAAGTTCCTTAGATAGCTTGAGTTTGTTAGGTCACACCCGCTTTCTAGATCTACTTTAGGGTTTTGTTGTAAATCTTTGGTTTGTTCCTTTCAGCGGGGTCTCTTCTTGTTTCCTTCTCTTGACGTATATACAATTTAAAAACATTAAAAAAAATAATGTTGCCGATTACTTCTTAGCTTGTGAATTAATGTGGCAGAGAAGCTTCCAGGTGCTGAAGTCTCTCAACTGGCTTGGATTAACCCCTACTGTGCTTCCATTTCAACCTCCCCCTCCTCCCTCCTCTGGAAAAAAAAAAAACACCCAACCTCCCCTTTCTCATCCACTCCGGCTTTCTTTGTGTCTGCTGCTCCCTGCCAGGCAGGTGTCAGAGCCCTGAATGAGGGTAAACGCTCCATTGATGGATTCCACAGATGGAGCGTGGAAATCGGTAGAATAGGCCTCGGCCACAGGCCATTTCTTGGGATCCAACAAAAGCCTCCAAATAAGTCAACAAAAATCCCAAAGATCACAAAGGGAAAGTGTCATTTGTCATTTACTCTGGGTCTGTGAGGGAATATCAGACTCTTCCTGATTTTCACCCGAGTAAACACGAGAGAGGTCATTCACATCTCTCTCAGTGTAAAAGGGCTATTTCAGATCAGAAAACAGTTAGTTGTCCCATTGTCCCCTTGGTGTTGAATGGTAAAACTCACAAACACAGGAGACATTCTACAATTAGCCAAGTAAGTACATCCAACTTCAAGTTGACCCGTTAAAGACCTCATGGGATATACTTCTGAAATACCTTCATGCTGTCTGACACAGGGTGAAACCACCTTGTGGGGCTCTTAGGCACGATTTTTATCTGTATCTTGTTCTTTCATCGGTGAAACATAGCTTCGAGTGCCGACGCTGACAGGTTTTGCTTGGAAAGGTTAGTACAGATGGGACGACCATCTGATTTGGTCTGAGGCTGTCTTAGAATAAATGACAGTTGACCAAGGAAGTTCAGCCTCAAAACCTGCAGAGAGAGATTCCCCCCACCTCCTCCCGTGTCTGTAAATTGCATTGTGTTATATCTGGGGAAAACATAGAGTTTAAATGGTTGTCATGTTTTGATTCTTTAATTATTCAGATGAAAAGTCTTGCTGAGAAGAAAGACAGTGTGCCAAGTGCATGCTTGTGAATGATTTTGGCTCTCCATTTTTTTGCCTGTCTCCCATCTCTGAATTATACTGGTCTGGAAACCAATAATTATAGAATTCCACGTGACTAAATCCCTATAAAATTGAGGTAAGATCTCATGTATAATAGCATTAACTAGGATGAAATATTTCCTGAGGCTATAGAAGAGGTCACAAGGGGTTAACGGACAAAGACATACTCTCTAATTCTGTAATTCCTTCTTTAATTAAACTTCATGGTTGGTCCGCTGGTGGTAATACTTCTGCCTTCTCCTCCCAGTTTGATTTGTTTCCGAAAGAAGAATTTGTAATCCTATGGGGTATGATTGTTGCCTATGCTTGATCTTTTTTTTTTTTTCTTTAAGCAGAAAATGTCCATTTTCCCAAGGTTGATTTGGGGAGTTAATGTGAGATGATTGGGATAACTAAAAATTTTGCTCCTAAGACCTAGAATTAGCTTAACATAGAAAAAGAAGAAATGAGCTTCTTTTAAAATTAAGAATAAAGCACAGAGTTGAAACACTCAGGCACCTGGGTGAGAGGTGACATTTTCCTGGTGATCACGCTGAGGTTTCTGCTGAATAACTTGTGAATATCCCAACAGATTTCAAGTTTTTATTCCTACACTTTTGCCTAAAAAGAATTTGAGGTTACTTTACAGCTCTTGATATCCTTTCACTAAGGTGCCTTTAATATCAAAAAAGAAGACTTTAATAAAGATATAAACAGAGTGATCAGTTCAACTGCTTGTGAACAGTAGTATTTTCCCTATTGACCCTGGATCTTAGAACTAAGCGTCTGTGATGATTATTAATGGAGACTGCACATGGTCAGACTGACTGCTTTAATTTCTTAAATTCATTCAATATCTTGGAAAATTGATCCATTTCTTAGTGCTTTATTGTCATTAAACATCTATACTTTGAATATATAAAGAATTCAATAAATATTTGTTGAATTAAATTCAATTGGGAAATTGATTTGGCATATACTATTGATTAAACTTGTATTTCTGTCAATTTCATTTGGTTCTAAGAAGTTTTGAAAATTTGGGACAAATAAGAATAGCAGTGGCAATCAGCTAAATGATTTACATTGGGATTCCTGTTTTGGTGTGTTTCCGGTATTCCTCTTCAAAAGGGGACTGTGTGTGTGTGTGTGTGTGTGTGTGTGTGTGTGATAAAGAAACTCAACACCTATTTAGAACACTCCAGGCTAGATGAGAGAGAGTTCTCCGAAGTCCCATAAACCTGGGTCAAATCCCAGTTTCCAAGTTGTGTGACCTGAATAACCTCTCTGAATCTTTCCTTTTTCTGGGGTGAGTATTTACTTCACGGGTTTTTGTGTAGTTACGTAAGGAAAGGAGAGAAATTCTCCACCTCTTGGGAAGGTTTGCTTCAGGTTCATTGGTGACATTGAGTTAAACAAATGTATAAGTCAGAGAATGGATTGTGAAGGGGTTTTGGTAATAGAGTCAAAACTTTCAAAGTCTGATAAGAATATGGATTAGGATAAAATCTGAGAATTTTTATGCAATTAAAACAATAAAATGTCCACTTAAAGGACCATGTATTATGTATTGATATGGATTTTCTTATGAGAACTATTCTGGAATTTCAAATTAGGGGACAATATCTCTAAAGAACAGTAAAGCAAACTTTGTGAAGGCAGGTGTAGAATGTGACTGAGCAACTTAAATGTATGAAAGTCTCCCTTTAATATTAAGGCCAGGGCTTCCCTGATGGCGCAGTGGTTGAGAGTCCGCCTGCCGATGCAGGAGACACGGGTTCGTGCCCCGGTCCGGGAAGATCCCACATGCCGTGGAGCGACTGGGCCCGTGAGCCATGGCCGCTGAGCCTGTGCGTCCGGGGCCTGTGCTCCACAGCGGGAGAGGCCCGCGTACCGAAAAAAAAAAAAAAAAATTAAGGCCAGACAGTATAGACTGAAGAAATTATATTTAATCTAGTTGCTATATCCTGGCAATTTATTAGCATTTAGATAACTGTCTTGCTAACACTGCTTGTAGTTTTCAAGTCATAGCTTAAATATTATTCACAGAAAAAAATAATTTCTTTCTGTCAAGCTGTCTGAAAGAAAGGCCTTGTTTTTACTTTGCTGAAATATTTAGCAAGATTAGATACTTGGTATCTAGTATCGAATTTGTTCCAGTATCTTGAGTAAAGTTAAATATGTAAAATAGAACTTCAACGGATTGATTTAATTTGTGCTATTAAAATGGGATTTAAGTTTTAGACTTGTTTTTGGTAAAAACTGAATGATTCAAATTTAGGACATTATTGTGAACCATGTTCTGTGTAAATAATACATTTTAGGGCTTCCCTGGTGGTGCAGTGGTTAAGAATCCACCTGCCAATGCAGGGAACACGGGTTCAAGCCCTGGTCCAGGAAGATCCCACATGCCGCGGAGCAACTAAGCCCGTGCGCCACAACTACTGAGCCTGCGCTCTAGAGCCCGTGAGCCACAACTACTGAAGCCCACCTGCCTAGAGCACGTGCTCCGCAACAAGAGAAGCCACCGCAATGAGAAGCCTGTGCACTGCAATGAAGAGTAGACCCTGCTCACCGCAACTAGGGAAAGCCTGCTCGCGGCAATGAAGACCCAGCGCAGCCAAAAATAAAATAAATTTAAAAAAAAAACACAGAAAACAATTTAATTCTATTGAGTAGTATAAGAAATGGTAGTGTTTCCATCTTTAGAAAGAGCTAGTATTTCCTAGCTGGTAGATTAATCTAGGGTTGCTGACTGAACATTTTTTAAAGCCCACATCCTTTTGGAGTTTACAGATGGGGAAAAGTTAGAATTAACTTGTAAGGTTGTGGCTTCATCGTGTCAAAAATGATCAGCTGGTTCAGATAATTTTCTAGCAGAAAAATCAGGCAAATCGTTTCCTCAGTGTCTTTAAAATGATGCTATTTCGAGTTTTTCCTAGTTAGATGGAACCTTTGGATTGCTTTTGAATAAACAGTCTAGGAATAAAAGTAGTAATTTGCTAGCTTGTTAAAGAAAAATTTATTTTTGGTGGTAAAGGCTGTGCTATTGAACTCAGATAGTCTTGAGTCTTGTTTATCACTGACTGTTGGTGGTTCTTCATCTTTTTTTAAAAATCACAATCCTCTTTGAAAAAATTGGTAATTATTTCCTAGAAAAATTCAGGCATGCAAGTACTTGCAAGAATTTCCAAGTAATTTTCAAGGACTCACAACCCCCGCCCCAAAGCTCATCTATAAATGGTAGTTGGGTGACTCAAAAGAGCAGAATTTCCATTTTAAAGATGTAAAATTGTGACAGAAAAGTGAGTTTTGGTTCAAAACTTAATTTTTCTCCTGTACTTCTAGTCATTCAGCATGTATTTATTGAGCACCTATTATGTTCCAGCAGTAATTCTAGCAATGAACAAGGCAAAGGAAGGGTCTTGAGCTCATAGAGCTTCTATTCTGGGGGATGTTAATTGTTACGGTGAAACAGTGGTCTTGACCCTCAGAATTAACTCTGGTTGGTACTTGTACATCTAAGCAGCCCTCTTTCTCCAGAAACCAGCGATGATTTTGATTAATTGACCTGACAGTGCATGGCACATCATATTTACTTGGGAGGATTTACTAGCCCCAGAGACTCCCAAAGGAAACATGAAAATTTCCACATACTATTATCCTAATGGGATCATAGTAAGAGAAAGTGCAAGCAAAGATTTAAGGTTCTCACAGGCAGAGGAGAGATTTTGGTCAGTTCTTAAATGCTGTTGAGTTTTTCACCTGAATTCACTTTAGACAGAAAAGTCAGGGCAACAGAAACTGGAAGCATGGAAGGAAAACATTTTATAAAAATTTATTTTCTTCTTAGGGGAATGAGTAATCTGTTTCTTGGGGAGTATATTATTTATAACGGAAAAAAATACAGGTGGGAGCAATTTTTTGGATAAATTGTGGCAGAAAATATTTTATATACTTGGGAATTTTGAGGGGGAAGTGAATAATTAATCTGAAATGTTCTGCAGAGCGTTCTCAAAGTGTCTGTCCAGGATCAGTAACATCAGCGTCAATCGCCAGGGAATGTGTTAAAAATGTGAATTCTCAGAGCCCACCCCAGACGTATGGAATAAGAAGAGGGGACAGCCATCTGGTTTTTAATAGGTTCTTCCAGGGATTCTGATGCTCCAGAGGTTTGAGAACCGCTGCCCTACAATTAGGCACAAATTATTGTTCTTTTAATTTGGTTCACGTTTATTAAAGGTATACACATGTAAGTTGTATTGGCTGCTTTTGAAGTTTATAATGCAATGAATGACATATTTCTTAGCATGTTAATACTCCTGTAAAGTGTTAGCATACTTAAAGTCTATTTTTCTTTCTTTCAGTTAATACTAACATTTCCTAAAATAAGATTTATATTAAATTAGACCATTTTACATTAAATTAGATAAGAATTGAAAAACCAAGCTTAATGGCTAACATACAGTAGAGCATTACATATTATAATTCCCTTTTGCTTTTATGTGCCAGTATCGGTTTTCTTTGATTTGTCATATATATTATTAATTTACTCTCTTAATTTCACAGTATTTGAATGTGAATAAAATGTAGAAGGACTAAAATATTAGAAAACTTAAAATTATATTTGTGGGTTATTTTGGATGTGTACCTTTTGGGGCAGCTTATAATTTATACTGAAGTAAAATGAAATTTTAAATTTCTATAGGGCAGAACTAAGTTTGAGCTTAAGAGAAAAGAGAATTAGTAGTATAGGAGATACTTCATTTTAGGATCGCTTCTTGCTCTTCCGGCATTTCCCCAGGTTCTACCAGCCTGGGGGGCGGAGATGAGTTACCTTGACGTTGACATTAGTCATCTACAATTTTCTGGCTTTCTCTCCTCATTTGCTGACAGCACACCTCAGCCTCTTCCCCAGAGGATCCTCCAGTTATTTGGGAAGTTTTGAGAGCATTTGCATGTGTTCAGGGGCAAGGCTGCTCTGGCTCCCACGCTACACTCAAGAGTCTGTGGCCTGGTAGCCCTCTGACAACCTCTGCCACTGTCCTGAGGGCCAGGCCTCTGGGAGGGGGCTGCTCTCCTACCGAGAGCCCTATGTCTGGTGCATCTTCAAGCTGAAGAACCTGCTGTTGGCCAACAGGTGCTCTACTGTCACAACTCACAGACGCTAAATTGCATTATTAATGCAAATTTCGACAATTTCCCAACTCCTCCTCCGGTTTCTTGGGCGCCTGCATACTAAAACTGGAAGGTCTCCTTCCTGATGCGTGCTCATCCAGGCAAATTCAAGCTTTGGTGAGGAGGGGGCCTGTAGCAAGGCTGGCTTCAGGGACGTGTGGCCTATGCAGTCGCTCAGGGCCCCATGTGCAGAAGGCCCCGTGCTTAGTTTTATGCTCTGTAGTTGCCATCTTGAAATTCGTGATAACTTGTGAACACGGGGGTCCTGCGTTTTTATTTTGCACTGCGTTCCTCAAACTAGGCAGCGGTCCTAAGCAGCTGCCTCTCAGACCCAGACTCTGAACTTCTGTTTAGAAACAGCTTCTTCCTGAGTCTGTTCTTGAGATTTGCATTAACAATGTCTAAACTCTCCTTGAAGCATTTCCTAATATCTGGCAATGAGAGAGTAAATTTAACACGGTGTTTCTTACAGGAGCGGTACAGTCTACAAATTTATAGGGATCCTGCACTAGTTCACGATTATTGCCTTTTTAGATACGAAGTCAGTTTTGGAATATTAATTTAAAAAATCACTTTTTCACAAATTTTTTCCTGGTCTAAAGGCTGGTGAAGATTGATCAGGAACCAGATTAAATGTGATTCATTTATTAGACAAGAACGGAGTACCCATGAAAGGCTAAGGACATGGGCCAGAAACATGGAGTAAGGCCTGTCTCTGCTTTCTAAGAGTTCATAATGGGCTTAGAATGACAGGTGCAGAGAGCCATTATTTCTGCCTGGGGGCCTTGGAGATGGGATAGGGGAAGAGATTAAATACCATTTAATAATGTAATACTGCAAGGAGGGGCTTTGTGTCAGTGGGAGGACATTGGGAATGTACTTTAGACTAGGATTTGAATCATTATAGCTTGGTCAGACTTTTTTTTTTTTTTTTTTTTTTTTTTTCATATTTTGGCACTCCAAGAAGCTTGTGGGATCTCAGTTCCTTGACCAGGTATCGAACCCGGGCCATGGCAGTGACAGTGCTGAATCCTCACTGCTCAGCTACCAGTGAACTCCCCAGACTTGTTTTCTGATTCACATTTGATCACTTTTTTTCTCCTGTGCTTTTAGCCTCGGCACCCCAATCAGATGAAGGCTCTGACATCGACTCTGAACCAGATTTACCGCTCAAGAGGAAACAGCGCAGGAGCCGAACCACTTTCACAGCAGAGCAGCTTGAAGAACTGGAACGGGCTTTTGAAAGAACTCACTATCCTGATATTTACACTAGGGAGGAACTGGCCCAGAGGGCAAAGCTCACCGAGGCCCGAGTACAGGTACTGACATCCAAACATCCCCTTCCTGCTTAAACCCACACAGGAAACAAGAGTGTCTTCTCCTCTAAAGCATGTTTCAGACCAAGAAAGTAAATATATCAGGAATGGTCCTTCATTGTGCATGGCAGCCTCTCACATTATAAAGTTCTTCCTTTCTCTCTCATTTCTTTCCTTCATATTTCGCCGTGTCGTGATAACGACGTCATGACCTCCGTTTCCATTTTATGGCATGTGCTTGGTCCAAGCACCTCCTGCCAACACCCCCCCCTCGCCCCCTGCCCCGCCATCTCCCCCAAGGTATGTCTGTGGTATACAGCAACATATTACTTTGCTAACCAGTCAGAAAGTTTTCCTTTTCCTCTTAATAGGTTGATAAGTCCAATTAAATTTATTGATGTGATGGCTATATTTGCTTCTTTTCTATCACATTATTTGATACAAGTATTTTATATATATAGATTTAAAACTGTGATCCATTTAATTAGCTTTCTTTGTATTCTTAGTATTTTTTTTTGTATTTATGAAAGTAGACATTCTTATTTTAGACTTTGGTTGTCATTATGAGGAGAATGTAATTATATCAGATGTATCACAGAGAAGGGTGTCAATTCACATTATTTATTCACCATTTCAGGAATCCTTGTTATGTACCAAGCACTGTATAGACTTTGGGGGTGGTACATAGATAATAGCAAAATTTTGAGTGGTTACTCTGTGCCAGGCACTGTTCTAAATGCTTTATAAGAATCAGTTCATTTATTCACCGTTAAAACCCTAGGTTGGTGCTATTAATATCCCCAATTTATAGATGAGGAAGCTGAGACTCAGACTATTTAAGTAGCTACCCAAAGTCATGTAGCTAGTAAGTGATGGAGGTAATTGGATTCCATACACTTCCTCCCTATGGCCTTTCAATTATGAAGATGTGCAAAGTTATATAAGGTAAAATCCCTTCCTTTAAGTCTAGAAGCATTGCAAGTAACTGTATTATTTAAAGAACATTTTAAATTATCTTTTCAACTCAGAAGTGTTCTGAACCCTCTGGAAAGGCTACTTTGGTGTAATATGTTTCTATTGAGCGATAGAATGATGTTTCATTGTGAGTAATGAACTTTCTTCTCAAGGCAGTAAAGCATGGTTGGAAAGATTACAAATGCCTCAGGGTATCCTGGAACCCCTTACTGCCCCAGGAGTGAAGTTACCTTGTCTGGAAACGTCATGTTATTGCCAGATACTTGACGTTCATAGTTAGAGTGAGGCTGGGGACTCAGCAGTGAACTAGGCAGTTGATGTGGTCTCCAGATTGATCGACACTTTCCCATAAGCATCTAACTACCTCTCCTATCACAGACTATTTTGGAATAGCCTCTCGTAGCCTGCAGAGCCAAGTCAGAGGGATTGTTTTCTTCAACTTGACTTTCTTTCTGATCATCACAGTGCTAGGAAGGCCAAGGAACACTAAGATGAATTAAGGCAAATTTCTCAAGGAACTAGTATTTAATGGGTAATAAAGTAAACGCATGAATAATTTAAAAACAAAGCCGAGATGATAAGTGTGTTAGAGAGAGCTGAAGTGCAGTGAGAGTCGAGAAGAGGAAAGGGTCAGATTTTATTGGAGCAAACAAGAGGGGATCATGAAGAAGGGAGGGTTCAGATGGCCTTTTGAGTTTAGATAGATATTCATTGGACAGGGAGGTTGGGAGAGTATTTTGGTAATACAGAATAATGAGCAAAAGCACAGAGTCGGAAGCACATGAGTTGCATATCAGATGACCTTTCATTTTTCACTCTAGTCGTGTTGAGAACACAGTGAATAGTTCAATTTGGTTAAGGGTAGGGAGTGCTAGGGTGGCAGGAAGGAATATGATTGCTTGAAAATCTATTTGCTCTCTTTGTATTCTTAGTGTTTATTTTTTGGTACTTATGAAAATGTTCATTCTTAACTTTGGTTATCATTATGGGGAGAATATGATTATGTCAGATATAACATACAGAAGTGTGTCAACTCAGGTTATTCACTCGTCATTTCAGGAATCCTTGTTATGTACCAGGCACTCTGTGGAGTTTAGGGGTGGTACATGGACAACGGCAAACTTTTCAGTGGTTTCTGAAGTAGGTCAGTGGCAGTGAGGATGGAAAGGAGAGAACTGCCTTGAAAGGTGGAAGGTAGGCAGCTGATCGTGTGAGCTGGAGGTGGGTGCAAAGGTGAGTGTAGGGAAGAGTCACAGATATGCTGGGGTTTGCAACACAAATGTTTTACAGCTGGAGCTATTCGATCCCTCTGCCTATTACATTGTGATATAGCGCTCCTTCCCAGAAATGTCCACCGCTGACCACAAATCATGATGATATTTATAGACGTATATATAAATATCACATTATTTTATGGTAATATATACAGCGTATGTATTATAATATATATAATAATGCTACAAATATTACATATATCAAATCTATTTGTTTTTATTATAGTTATGTGGTCACCTGGTTTAAATGGAAAGTGAGGTCCATTCATTCTTCCATTCTTTTGGCAAACCTTTACTGACTGCCCACTATATTCCAGGATCTGGTCCTTATCCTCTCTGGCTGGCCAAGCCCACATACTGGGTCTGTCCTTAAGATAGATCGAAGATCAGTTCTGAACTCAGAGTCAAAAAATAAACATTGGCTGTAAAGAAATCAAACAAAGAGAGTGACGGAAAATTGAAAAGAGCGTGCTGTGTTGCTCTCCCTCGTTCATTGTTGCTTTTGCCAAAGACAAAGATGGGGGGACAGAGTTAATCTCAACCGCATGCAGCTTGTACAGTGCCCGGCACTCGCATCTGGCTCAGTGAACGTCAAAGGAGAATAAGAATGGCCCATTAACTTCCAGAGGACATGGGATCAAACCAATAAAGAGTGGTTCATATTTTTCTATACAGTGACCTCCTCTCCGAAGCGGGGCCCTCATTAACCTAACAGCTGTCCTAATGTGGCTTTAACCCGGTGACTCTTTGCATTCCTTATGGCTTCATTAGTTCCCTTGAGACACATCACGTCTTGCACCACAGCTATGATCTACAGCCTAACAAATTCCCTACAACACCCGGCATATGGATCTTTTACTTAACCCAGCAGGAAAAAGAAGGGAGTAGTTAATCACTGATTAAAATGCCAGAACAAAATCCTTTAGTTTTTAGAAGGATCTGGGAAAGCAGTAGCAAAGTCAACTCAGTTTGAGTGATAGCCAGAGAGTGTGAGTTATTTTAATTTGGGGCACCTGGGAAAACCCAACACCAAACACCGCACCCCGCCCCCCACAAAAAACCCAAATGTGTCTACATTCCTTTTTTTTTTCCTCCCAGAGGGGGGGGAAAAAAAACACCTTCTAAACCCTTCTGGATAAAAATGAGACTAAAGCTTTAATAAATTAGACCTATGTCAGTATTCCATAAAAATTTGTTTAGACAGTAGCTATGTTATATTTATCAGAGTCAAATCTGAGTACACAATCTAAGAATGATTGTACAGCAAAGACTAATTTGCCTAATTCACCTCCTGGGTAGCTGTTACTATGCAAATAAGGGCGAGCACTAAAGTTTTGTAAGGAAGGGTGACTTGCAGACATTTATGATGTGTAAACGTTTTAGTAAATATTCCATCTAAAACTCCAAGAAGTAGGCAAGCATTGTTCTCTTACCACCCAGGTAATGGAAGACAGGAAAGGAAGCTGCTTGTGGAAAAGCATTTAACTAGGAGTCTCAGAAGATGTGGGTTTTGGTTTCAGCTTTGCCAAAAATGTTTTGTTGGGCAAGTCGCAATTTTGCTGTAATCCTGCTGGACTTCAGGTTTTTCAAAATTTAAATACAAATTTGAAAATATGGGGTTTAGATCAGATGATCTTAGTCTGGGTCCATGGATGACCAGGATAATCATGGATGGACTTCAGGAGATCTGGGAAACTTGAGATTTGTGCACAAATGTTGTGCCTTTGCCTGTGTGTGTGTGTGTGTGTGTGTGTGTACACAAGTGTTAAATAGGGAGAGGGCCCCTAGCTCTCATCATATTCCCAAAAATCACCACCTCCTGTTCTTTCTTTCTTTCTTTTTTCTTTTTTTGGCAGCACCACACAGCTTATGGGATTTTAGTTCCCCGACCAGGGATTGAACCCAGTCCCTCAGCGGTGAGAGCGCGAAGTCCTAACCACTGGACTGCCAGGGAAATCCCCCCCGTTCTTTCCTTTAATTAAAACCCCCTAGGATGCATGATCTCTCAGGACCCTTATAGCATCAGTAATTTGTGATCCTCAGGGAAGCCCAATGGTGGTTTAAAGCCATCTAACAGATCTGTATAGTTTATTTTTATTTTATTTTTTGCGGTATGCGGGCCTCTCACTGTCGTGGCCTCTCCCATTGCGGAGCACAGGCTCCGGACGCGCAGGCTCAGTGGCCATGGCTCACGGACGCAGCCGCTCCACGGCATGTGGGATCTTCCCGGACCGGGGCACAAACCCGTGTCCCCTGCATTGGCAGGCGGACTCTCAACCACTGCGCCACCAGGGAAGCCCCAGATCTGTATAGTTTAAAGATAGGTACAGAATATTGGTCCTGAACTCCATAATAAAGCAAAAATGTGGTCATCCTACAATTCTCTGCAGGAGTTTGCCCTTGGGATACATAAAGATGCAGTTAAGTACACTTTCATGTGTGTCGTGATCCTCTGACATTCACAGGAGCGTGGCATTTCTCCTCATCAGCCTTGCTCATCCTTTCCCCAACCTGCTCTCCATACAGTGGTCAAGGCTGGGTAGCAGCAATGGGAAGAGGGCTGGGCGTGTGAGATATGGGAGAGAGGGAGTGGAGTGAGTGGGAAGGTCCAGGGAACAAGCAGCTTGTCCTGAATTTACCTACTTGGAAAGTACTGTAATTGGCACTTTAGTTGCAGCTCTAGTATTTTTTTTAAATCATTTTTTTTTTAGATGTTGGGGGTAGGAGTTTATTAATTAATTAATTAATTATTGCTGTGTTGGGTCTTCGTTTCTACGCGAGGGATTTCTCTAGTTGTGGCAAGCGGGGGCCCTCTTCATCGCGGTGCGCGGGCCTTTCACTATCGCAGCCTCTCTTGTTGTGGAGCACAGGCTCCAGACGCGCAGGCTCAGTAGTTGTGGCTCACGGGCCTAGTTGCTTCGCGGCATGTGGGATCCTCCCAGACCAGGGCTCGAACCCGTGTCCCCTGCATTAGCAGGCAGATTCTCAACCACTGCGCCAGCAGGGAAGCCCCTCAGCTCTAGTATTTAATGAAACATTTTATAATCTTGTTGAGAATTCTCTTTCTAAGGATTAATGATTACATTCTCTTCCCATTTTTTAAATGGCATTTGAAATAACCCATCTGGAACAATGTAGGTTAGATTGCCTTTGAGGACCACGCCAAAAATGTGAACCAGTAATTTATTGACGGGCAAAATTAGGCTTACACCATGGGACAATTAACACTAATCCATGAACCTTGGAAGCAATTTGGACCTAAGTCTCCATTCAAGCCAAACTGGCGTTCAATTATTTGAGGTGTTATTTGGGTACTTTCCTGTTTGCTCAGGGGCACAAAAGGCTTTGGCTGTAGACCAGAGAGCTTAGAAAAAAAAGCAAGTCTCTTAATTCTTGGATTTCTCAGTGTGGTTTGTATTTAATAACTAACATTTACTGAACACAGTATCTCTTAGGTGTTTTGCAAGCTTTGATTGTATTGTCTCATTTAATTGATTATATTGTCTCACTTAATCTTGTGAGGGAGCTTTTTTTTTTTTTTTTGTGGTACGTGGGCCTCTCACTGTTGTGGCTTCTTCTGTTGCGGAGCACAGGCTCCGGACGCGCAGGCTCAGCGGCCATGGCTCACGGGCCCAGCCGCTCCGCGGCATGTGGGATCTTCCCGGACCGGGGCACGAACCTGTGTCCCCTGCATCGGCAGGCGGACTCTTAACCACTGCGCCACCAGGGAAGCCCTGAAGGAGTTTTTTATTTCTCCCATTTAGCAGATGAGAAAACAGAGACCCACAGATATTATGCAAATTGTTCAAGATCACAGAGGTAGTGAGGGGTGGGGAAAGGTGGGATTCAACTATTGCCTGGTCTGCACTGCTTCCATGTGAATGAAAAGTATTACCGTATTTCTTAAAATATTAAGTTTTTTTACAACTTTCATTGTTGAGAACAAATTGGTACTTTTTTTACTCGTGAAGAGAAAAATTTATAAAGACCTGTTCTTTTGTGATTCATTACCTTTTATCCCTAGTTATTATGATGTTATATTTTAAATTTTGTTTCAAAAAATCATTTGATATTATATTACTCCAGAATGGATCTAAATATCATGTCCAAAAGCGTGAATATGACTTTGTAGAAGGGCTCTGAAGAGAGACGTACAAGTAGGGAAAGATCCAGGAGCAGATGAAAATGAACCAGGCTGCAGTTCATCAAATGAAATAAAAACTTGGTGCGAGGGAAGGTTCTGCTGTAGTGTGATATTATACAGGCAATTGTAAGCAATTACCCACGCCTGGGAGTAGTTATCCACCAATGTATGTCTCCCGCCCCACTTTCTTACCATGCTAAGTGTGATGTGTAAGGCCAGGTAATGCTGCGTGGGGAGAGTGAAATCACATTGAATTAGAGATCGTAGAATGACATTTAATAGGTAGATAGCTTAGTAAAACTTGTTCTTCCTGCCCTTCTGGCTAAGAAATTGGTGGAACACTCATATTGTCCTCCAGAACATCAAAGGCCAGTTTGTCTCTGTTGCAATTGCTACTCTTTTCAAAACAAAGTTTCTCGTGATAGTAACAACTGAATCATAGATGCCTTCCACCCATTTTAGATGAACATATTCAGTATTCTGCACTTATACAAGCCATTCAGTAGATTATTCCTTGATTGTCTGTTAGGAATTAGACAGACAATATTGGAAGAGTTGGGTAGGACTTCTGAGGGCAAGGGAATGTCTTTCAGTCAAAGATGGGCTAATAACAGTACCCCAGGATCACTGTGCATAGCCAGTTTGGGTACTTAAAATGAAGGTGATTTCAAGGGCATTTTTTTTTCTATTAAAAATAGATGTTTATGAATTTCAAAGCATAAAGAAGGCAAGGGCTGTTTCCCATTTTGCAACTTCAGTATATTTTTCCTTTAGTGCTTCTGTTGGCAGTGTCAGCTGGTTCTAGGAGATGCAGAGGCTGGCAGGGGCAAGATGATAGAAAAATCTGGTTAAGGGCTTCCCTGGTGGCGCAGTGGTTGAGAGTCCGCCTGCCGATGCAGGGGACACGGGTTCGTGCCCCGGTCCGGGAAGATCCCACATGCCTTGGAGCGGCTGGGCCCGTGAGCCATGGCCGCTGAGCCTGCGCGTCCGGAGCCTGTGCTCTGCAGCGGGAGAGGCCACAACAGTGAGAGGCCCGCGTACCGCAAAAAAAAAAAAAGAAAAAAAAAAGAAAATTCTGGTTAAATGGCCAGAGACAGGCAGCTCAGTCTTCAGTAAGCCCTGCTTCCCTCAGGAATAGCCCTCTGGATTTATTTAGCCTAAATTTAAACAACATTTAAATTCCTTCCTTTGGGAAACTCTGAAACCTCCTGTTGAAGGTTTGTTTTTCAGTAAAGATTTGCTTCCCAACTATTTCTCTTCATCTTATATTGTAGTTATAATATATGCTGTATTGTAACTATAAGAATTTTTATTCAACTCCTGGTAGGTTTATTCCATGTCATCAATATTTACTTGTATCATTTTGGAAAAATGGAAATAAAACCCCCAAAACTTTACCCCTAGCCTTTTGGATTTAATGTTTTGAAGGGATTTGTAGTTATGATGTTTCTTCTAATTTATTATCTGAGCAAAGACATTTTTGATTTAAAAAATTGGATTATGGAGGCGTTAGCATGAATGTAGATCAAAAGTAGGTTAAGACTGATCAACTAACCAGGCAGAGCCCACCCACTGGAAAAATCACATTTGGTTTGCTTATCTAAAAGTTACAGCAGGAAGTTGGCACAGAGAGATTGGCAACATGCTCTGATAATGTCAGAAGTGGAAAGCTTCTGAGTTCTTCATAAGGGATCTCACCAGTAGATTTGAAGACAGTAAGTCTGAATGAGTGAAGTCACGTCAGAACTTTTGGAAATTCGACTCTCCTCCCAGCCTAGTACATTAACCTGAAGGTGCACTGCCCATGGGCTGGTCTAGATAAGTGTGGGGAGGAAAAAAAAAAACAACCCATCACCTGAGCCAGGTGTGCCTCATTAATCTGGAGGTTTTATACTATAAAATATGACACAGTGCGTGGTATGGGACAGTGCATTCAGGCAAGAAAACAACCCTAATTTCTCACCCCCAGCCTCCTCAGGCTAACCAGCTTGTTCCAAGCACTTCCCTGAAAACAGTTTCCTTACCCTGATGCCTTTGGGAGTCCCGGTAACAGACGCTTAGACTTGCGCTGAGAAAACACAATTGACGCAGACCTGAAATTGAGTGCTGTCAATGGTTCTGTTATCCCAGGTGGCAATTTCTTAAGTTAAGTAAAACTCTAATTCAATTATGTATCAACATGGGAAAATATTGACTTCCCTTCTTTTCCTGTTGGAAACTTAAGGAGTATTCAATGTTAGTGTTCTGAGGAAGTTCAAATAGCTTTCCTTACAACTGTCTTGCATCATGGTTAGAGATGACCAAACTCTTTTCCAGATAAATGCTTGGGTGATTGGCAAAAGTTTAAGCAGATACCTTGGCAAAGTATCTGTTAAACTGGGCTTTCTTGCTACAGAAGGGAGACATTCCTCTCTCCACTCTTTTAAAAATTTTAGGGCTTCCCTGGTGGCGCAGTGGTTGAGAGTCCGCCTGCCGATGCAGGGGACACGGGTTTGTGCCCCGGTCCGGGAGGATCCCACATGCCTTGGAGCGGCTGGGCCCGTGAGCCATGGCCGCTGAGCCTGCACGTCCGGAGCCTGTGCTCCGCAACAGGAGAGGCCACAACAGTGAGAGGCCCGCATACCGCAAAAAATAAAAATAAAAAAAAGTTTTGTGACTTGAAATTTACATTTAAGTTGTATAATTGTTAACTTTGTTCTATAAGGAAATCAAGTCTCAACTTTTCTTAGACATGCTGGTCTCTTGTATCTCTTCCAACTGGCGTGACCACTTTTCGAAATCATATCCAAGTTTTAAAAGGAGTTGAAACTTTGTCTCCACTCTAAACTTCTCCTAATTTCTCTGCATTTTCACACATGGAGTTTCTACCTCCTGTGAGCAGTTATTTTGGTGACCTTGATTACTCCGTGAGTTCCTAGAGGAGGAGACAGTAAGCTACTGGAGCGCAGGGATCCTATCTTATCCACCCCTTTAGCCCTCTGTTGAAAAGATAGGTGCTTACAGCTGCTGTTGAAAGAAATAATAAACAAACCCACTATTTAAAAGAGCTTCATAGATAAAAGGCTTTCATTTCTTGAAATACTTACCTCTTCAGCATCTATTTCCATGAAGACCAGCACAATGTCTCACACTTTGGAAGGGATGGTAGCATAGCTCCATTTATCCTTCTGGTTAATTTATATGACTTTCCAGGAATTGTGCACATAATGTCCATAGAAATACAAACACATTGATAAGACTATAAAAAACAAGGGTTAGTGTGATAGGTAAGACCAAATTAGGACACGTGTCACGCGGGGGCCAAACAGACTCCTGGATCCTCCCCGCTATGCTGCGGTACATGAAGGTGGGAGGGTGCTTATGGTGATGGCAGGGAGTTCCCGTTGTTCCCATCCCTGCTTAGCCATCCCTTCCCATGGTCACCCCCCGGGCTCGTGGGGGCTCTGCAGGACCATTGAAGGCCCTCGAAGTCCCTCTACTGACCCCTGACATCTAACTCTCCTTTCTTCCCTGACAATACAACCCAGAAGGTGGAGGGCTCTTGTGTCTATTTGCCCTGTCAGTAAGGGGCCTTTAATCTGTTTTAGCATGAAAAATTCATTAAGACTGTACTATTATTTCATCAGTGAAATCCTCAAATTTTAAATTAAATCCATAGGTCTGGTTTAGCAACCGCCGTGCAAGATGGAGGAAGCAGGCTGGGGCCAATCAACTGATGGCTTTCAACCATCTCATTCCGGGGGGATTCCCTCCCACGGCCATGCCGACTCTGCCAACATACCAGCTGTCCGAGACCTCTTACCAGCCCACAGCTATTCCACAAGGTATGGAGGAATGGAGTCGGGGGTTAAGATGCAACGCCCAATCTTGTTCCTTGCCGCTTAATTTATGCAGTGAAATTTTCTGCGGTGTCCTTGTGGCTGTTTGTATGCTCATTACATTACATCAGGTTGTCCTGAAAGTACTGATACCTGTCCCATTTCAGAAACATAGTTTGTCCTGTGACCTGTCTGAACCTCTCTAGATAAACTGTGTTGGAATATAATACTGTTTCAGTATTTTAAAACAAAACAAAACAGCATCCCTAAATAAGCATGCAATTTGCTTTTCCTTTGTTAAAACTTTACATTTATACTCCAGTCTGCCATTAACTGAAGTTCTGTGACGGCTCCTAACTGCAGTAGGAATAGAGGGAAGGTAAGCTTTGATAAAAAGTCCCTCTGTCTTAGTGCATAGAGGTGAATGGGATAAATGATAAAACTAAATTAGTTTGCATTATGAAAGATAGCCTTGCAGGCATTCGAAACTATACTGTGACACTAATGTTCAGGTGCTTTGGAAGTAAATTTGATAAGAAGCTTGAGACTTGCAATTCTTACATGGGTTAATCCTCGTGTTGATGAATAACATTCACTACCAAAATAGGTTTGTTCGCACTGTCGATGTGATTTCTGAATTTCTGTTCTGGGCGAGTGTGCGTTGAAACTATGTAGATAAATTATGTACTTGCACATACGTGCAGAGATGGGGCTGTATTTGTTATGAGTGGTTCTAGACCTGAGTGTCAAGAAGGACAGTTTGAAATTTACATGTGGCTGACCAGGATATACTGCTGATGGCTTGGTGACTGTGAACTTTTGTACTGAACTTTCTCTGCTGGCCTCCAAAGGAGATTTATGGCTGATGACCTTCTTCCTTGCAGCCGTGTCGGATCCCAGCAGCACGGTCCACAGACCTCAGCCGCTTCCTCCAAGCACTGTACACCAAAGCACTATTCCTTCCACCCCGGACAGCAGCTCTGCCTACTGCCTCTCCAGCACCAGGCATGGATTTTCCAGCTATACAGACAGCTTTGTGCCTCCGTCCGGGCCCTCCAACCCCATGAACCCCGCCATTGGCAATGGCCTTTCACCTCAGGTCAGTCCCGTGTTTCCAGACAGACGATTTGCTGTATACCAGAACCAAATAGTCAATTCCCCGAGGCAGTCATATAATGAATTGCCAAATTTAAACCATAATGTATTCTTTATACAAGCCACATGATTTCAGTTTTCTGGTTTCCTTTCTCTCCACCCTTCCTACGGGCTGTATCAAAAGTTGTAGCTTAGACTTAAAATCCAAGTGACTTTTAATGTAATCACAGAGATTGTATGTTATACTTAGCTGTCAAGGCATTCATCTTCTGCACTCCTTGTTCAGGGTTTTGGGTAAGAGGTTCACACACATTTCTTTTTTTAATGGTATTTGGTCAGCTGATAGGGTTGTGAGCAAAAACACTTAATTAGAAAACACCAAAGCTTTTATACAGTATTTGGAGAGGAGGTTCACAAGTTGTGTGGAGAGAGACCCAGCTGATGACTACAGAACTCTAGGATAAATGAGTTATAAACGCACAAATTAGGAGAATTACTGCTCTTTGGGAATATATAGATATTTGAATGTTGTAATTGTTTTTCTAATTTGCATTGAACTATGAGCTTTTCTTGAGAGATTATATTAATAAATTGCCTTGATAATTGCATGTCAGAGGGTTGGTTAAATTTCCTACATGTGGCATCTGTCTGAGGTTGACATTATTAGCAGTTGTTTAAATACAGATCACTTGATTTTATTAGAGAGCACTTGGCCCAGGTGGCGAGGAGAGCTGCCCGCTGAATTTGGAGAAATGTCACGAAGGGGTTGCAATCTATAATTGCAATCGAGAATCTCTTCAGGGCCGAGAGTGAGAGTTTTAACAGCTTTATCTTTTCTTAACCCCCTTTTTCCTCTTGGTGGTTAGAAAAACAGAGAGAAGCTCAGAATGACACAAATGAAAAGTGAAAAGACAATTATACTCAATTACACACTAATCACTGACTATCACTGCTGCCTAAACACCAAGAGGGCATTCTAATAGGCAGAAAATGAGATTTTAATGGCACAAAGGGTGGCCAAAATAACGACTCATATATCTTTGCCTTCTTCGTTTTCTTCAACTCGTGGTCTGCATCTTGGGAGTGGAGTTCCTGGGCTCTGCACAACGGTGATAACTCCGAGCAGCTGAAAAGTTCAAAGCCGTTGGAGTTGAAAAGAATGAATAGCAAAGGCAATGAAATAAACATTTCTGCCTAAAGGCAAAAGTTCATAAATCCTTTTTTGTAACAGTGAATGTAATTAAGTTTCATAGATTCCTATAGCACATCCTGGGATAAAAAATAAGAGGTGGCTTTAAGCCTCAGCTGAAAAATAACAACATGAAAACAATGGACATGCTTCCTACAGGACTTTAATACATTTAATTTCCAAGTGCTTGCCTCTGTGAATGTGATTTTGCATGAAAATCATGGATTTATATTAATAGATTCATCTTTAAATGTCTGGATCTATAGCATAGAAGCTTCTTCCACAGTTTAGAAGTAACACCAGAAGTAGTTATCTCTGCAGTTTTATAAGTCATTTGGGGCCATAGAAGAGCTTTTTATGAACATGATTTAGTTGAAAGTTTGCATAAAAGTAAACTTCAACTCGAACCACTTCTGTAAGGTGAGACCCAGGATTCTTTTGGCATTTCTTAGTGTTCGAGCATAATAAAAATAATGACACGAACATGTATTCTCTAAGTGAAGCTCCTAGTTTCTTGTATTATAGATGTCTGCTCTTGTATGTTATAGGAAGTATAAGTGTATTATACTGTGTTATATAAATGGAGGTACTCGCACTTGACCTTGAAACTGTTAATCCTTGATTTCAAGAAGCCTGGCTGTGATTCCAGAGTTGGCGGTAGGGTGGGAATCATTCCAATATCAAGCCATGGAAAATTCCACAGGCAACTTCTCCTGTATTTCTTTACTATGCTCTTACACATTATGTTAACTCCTCACTTATTAAATTGCAAATATCCGGGACATCTTGCATTTCTACCATATATTTCGTCCTCAACCCACCACTAGGAGCCCATGTTGTCTTAGTTCTCGTAGCATCTCCAGTGAGTTAGAAAAGAAATGAAGAATATGAAGCTCCTCCTTGTTTCCTTAGGCAAAGTTGGAGGAAAAAAGGCTGAGTGAATCAATATCTTGCCAGACATATTTACAGAAAGATGGAATAGGGACATTAGGAGAGTTGGGAATTAAAACAGATTTCTATAGCCTTTCAGATTTACCATTTCTCAGGAATGCCTCTATTTAAGCAAGGTGAGGAGGTGTGCACTACCCTGTTTGTGATTGTTTGGCTTTATTGAAAATATTGTAAAGAAAATTTGAAGAAAAGAGTCCACGTCTAACAGCTGGTTTACCTGTTAACGAAAGAAGAGAGTAAAGAAAGTGTGGTCATGGCTTAGTCTTTTTCCTTGCTATAGAGAAGTGCTTATTAATATACTGGATCATATTACATTAAAAACAGAACTAAACCTGCGACTGCCATTTCTCCTCTTCTCCTCCAACTTTTCCATTTCCTCTGTCTCTATCTGGACGTCTAATATACAGACAAATCAACTGCGGCTCGGAGAGCTTGTGGTCACAGCGCTGAGTGAGAGAGCTGGGGCTGGACAGAGGATTCCCAGCTCCTCCTCTCGAATCTCATTCATGATAGCACCCAGTTGGGTGAAGAGGAGACAGGTTTCATAAAAAATAGAGGTGGGGGTCTTATTCATATTTTAAAATCATTTTATAGAAACTAGTTTTCTAAACTTTGGATTTGGGTTAATTAACACTCTTTTTGCTAATGCACTCTTTACATGCTTTTTAAAAAAATTTTATAAATTTATTTATTTATTTTTGGCTACATTGGGTCTTCGTTGCTGCTCGCGGGCTTTCTCTAGTTGTGGCGAGCAGGGGCTACTCTTGATTGTGGTGCGCAGGCTTCTCATTGCGGTGGCTTCTCTTGCTGCGGAGCAAGGGCTCTAGACACTCGGGCTTCCGTAGTTGTGGTACGTGGGCTCTAGAGCACAGGCTCTGTAGTTGTGGCACACAGGCTTAGTTGCTCCGCGGCATGTGGGATCTTCCCGGACCAGGGCTCGAACCTGTTTTCCCCTGCGTTGGCAGGCAGGTTCTTAACCACTGCGCCACTAGGGAAGCCCTACATGCTTTTTTGCTTTACACATTTTTCTTATCAATCTTTTAACTTCCCCCAATAATAAAAAGTACTTCATGGTTATTGTAGAAAATGGAAAAAAAATTTAAAAAGGTATCTCTAGAGTAGGAAAAAAATTCCCCTGGGGAGTCACTATTAATATTCTTGCATATTGCCTTTCAGCTCTTTTTGGGTCTTATGCTTAAAAAAAATATATATACACACACACACACACACACACACACACATATAATTGAGATAGTATGCATGTTCTATGTTATATAATATGTAACTTTGCATCTTACCTATTCCCTGCCTTTACTCTTCATCATAGGTCTTTACCTACCTATTCACTTAAATTGATTTGGAGCTAAAGTTTTTTGAGTCATTATGATCAATTCATTGTAAATCTCTTTAGTGGATGCTATTTTATTTGTGCATTTTATTTGATTCTTTTCTTAGTGTCATCGAAATTGATGTATTGTTTGCCATTCAGACTTGGAAATCATGAGTTAGAAAGTATGTGAACCATTGTGAAATCGGCTTTCTAGTTTCTTGTCAAAGAATTAATAGACACCATTATGATAAGCAAATTGTTTCTCTGTTGGTGTGAGGGATGTAGTTGATTTTCCTTTGGGGTCTCTAACATATCTGCTCCCTTGAGCAAAGATTCTTTTAAAGCTTGGAATCAGGGACTTCCTTGGTGGTCCAGTGGGCAAGACTCCGTGCTTCACTGCCCGGGCCGCGGGTTCAGGAAACTAAGATCTCTCATGACCTGCGGCCTAAAAAAAAAAAAAAAAAAAAAATGCTTGGAATCAGAGCCATTAGTCAAATGGCGTTTCTTAGATTCCCTCAGTGCTTTTCGCAGAGAAATTCTCAGCTTCGGGAGGGATGGGTGTGAAGCAGTGAATCAGGAAAAGGTTCCACTGTCCAGCTGGTGGGATTAGAGTAGTAGTAGACTGACAGGCATCTATGACATTCCAAATCTCAGAATCCTGACGAAAACTTTTAGAAGCTTTGGTCGTATCCTTCCTCAAGTTGCTAAAAGTGTCTGTGTGTTACTGAATCATTGGAAAAGTGTATCTTGTTCTGAGGGAATCCATAACTGTATCTGGGGAATATTCCCATTTTATTTATGCAAAAGCTGAGGCCAGTGCAACACAGTTTTCCATGGGCTCCAGCACTGATATTCAACTCGATTTTCCTGCAGGAACCGTCAAAAGCCTTCACAGATGGAGGGCTGGGCTTCACACTCCCTCAAAAGCTGGATTTGTCAGGGAACTTGAGATTCTCAGGGATGAGTGGGTTGGGAATAGGCTAATTCCCTTGAAATTTTCTACTGTCTCTGAATTTCTAGGACCATTTGAAGTATATAACCCTTTCAGGAGATGAGGCTTTTATAATGAATGACGAAACACGATCTGAGAAGGAAACCATTCAACTCCCTCTACCCTGCAGTAGCACCCTCTTTTGAAAAGTTGTGTTTTCTTGGTGTGGGAACACCACAGAAAGAGCAAAGGGAAATAGAGATCACGTGTTTCCCCTCCAAACCTAGCTGGTGTGTTCCCAGCACCTTCCTGCATGTGCAGGAGAAAAAAAGGAATGCCGATTTGGAATACGGAGTGCCAAGGAAATACTACCATATTCTCATGCTCAAGACGTGAGACTAATTAACGTTTGGCCCATGTTCTTCTAATTAACTTTCCTTTGCAGGAAACATTACCCTCACTGCTCCCCCCACCTCCAAAACACGCAGAGCCAAACCCCCAAAACAAGGCCAATTAAATGAACACACTTATATCGTTTCAGCACCCCCCTACTCCTACAAACGCCACGGTTTCTGGTGACAGCTTCTAATGATTTCTTGAGTGAAATACAGTATCAGTGGGTTACACTAGGAAGTTATCTAGGAAGCTTTTTTTTATTGTTATGTAGTATACAAAAATGGGCCAAGTTGGCTGCATTTAGGGTTCATCAACCATTGCAAATGATTCTTTGAATGTTTTGGGTTTGGTAAAACCTAAAACACATTTTGCCAAGCACTTTTCCTCCTTAATTTTTCAAACTGTGTATTTTAGGGAAAATTTGATCCATATGGTTTTGATTCATTTACTCTTATATCATTGACATTTTTTTTTTCCTACGGAGCCATTTGATATCCAAGAAGCTTTCTGAGCCTTTCCTACGTTCATTTTAAGCATTTTCCTCCTTAAAAAGAGGAAGTCCTCTTTGTAACCTCAGAGGCTATAAATTTTGAGTACTCTCTCAATTCAGCAATACTTAAAAATACATTTGGTATAAATCTGGATTATTATGAACACATTTTATGTTTAGAACAGATGGGCAGATTTTCGTTTCTGGTTTATGAGTGAAACCAATGATAAAATAAGAAAATCGGCTTAAATTACAAAAAAAAGTTTTGTTATAGACAACTTTTAACTGTTATTAATAAATCCCCACAGTAAGATCTATGCCCAGAGCCCTCATTTCAAATTTTGGCCAGGTTTGTGTAAGATGTAATTGAATAACCAGTACACCTGTCCTATTTCATGGATAATGTACTGAGGAAAGAAAAAATTCTCATAAGATTTGTGTACCAGGCTTAAACACGCTTGAATGTTTGCTCACCACTCAGCACCTCAGGAACAAAGAGTAGGTCTGCAGATCTCATCAAGTTTATCGACCATTCATCTGTTAAGTCTGGTTGAATCATCACAGCTCTGTGGGGATGAGATACTGCCTCTGAAACGGACCCAAGAAAGAGCAGATATATCTTTACACTAAGGAGGTTGTGGTTAATGGTGGAAGACGTCAGGATACACTTTTGTTCTTATTCATATTTTATAAAAGAAAAATTTTAACTCCACCAGCCATCCAGTTACTTTTAAAGAATAATATTAAAATTGAGATTATCAGTGTGTAATGTATGTAAATTGCATATTTGGTGTCAGCTACGCTTATTAGGCAGCTTCTCCATTTCATGCATATATGTATTAGACTGTCGTGGTTCCATTTCAAATCAGATTTCAATTGCTCAGCGCCGTTTCTTTTGACAAACATTTGTTACTCCTGAAACTTACTAGGGAGAAGCATTTAAGCATTAATATGTGTACACAGAACTCAAGACTGCTTTTGATTTTGCTTGTCATTTCCTGGACCACAGTGCTCACAAGTATCTCAAATTCCTTAGCTGCAAGGCAAGATGAAGGATTTTTGTCCATCGAAGGTGTGCGATTTACTACACATCAGTTTGTTATGCGAATGGGGTATAGTCATTCAGAATGGTTGTGATGGGTACTTTTCTGTTTCGTATAGAGAGAATATCCTTTTCACTGTGGTATAGCAATTCCTTGGTCTTCTTTAGTACCGTTGATACACGTAAAAGCAGTAAGATTTACCGTGATGGCGGGGCCAGCTCCTGTTTCAGGAGAGCTCTTTTTCTGGACATTTTGGGCACACATCCAGAAACTGCTGGATGCCAGGCCATTTGTTTTGTCCATTTCACACACAGGTTGCAGATCCTGTGCCCTCAACCTACCTTATCATCGTGAAGAACCAGACAAACAGGTGGCCTGCCACCAACTCATTTCCAAACAAAGGCACTCCCTTCTTACAATTTCCAGAAATTCATCTGTGGAAGAAAAAGGAGTGCTTTTGATTAAAGAGATTGATTGGGTGTCAAACAAAGCTTGGACAGAGAGACATTCTGTGCAAGAGTGGCAGCCTCTCCGAAGATTCAGCCTCTTTCTGTTTCATTTCTAAAGCAACTCATGAGCTCACAGCCAGGGCTGCAGAAGCCTTTTACATGTTTATGAAGGCTCAAGGATGTTTACGATCATAACTAAGCCCATTTCAGCGACACCAGAGTAACCACTGGCCATTTGCATGTTTCCATTCCTCCATATTAGGTTTTCAAGATATTCCGCTTCGTGGTGAAAACATTGTTGCTAATCCATTTGTTGAATCAATGCAGGCTGTAACTGACCTGGTGCCTTTGGTCTTTCTCCGAAGGCTGTGGTTGCTACCCTTAAAGAGCGCGAGGAGAGCCCTGGTTTATGTCAGCTCTAGCCACAGCCTCTCGAGTTAGTTGGAGAATTGTGAGAGAAGCAAGTACCTGGCCAAAATCTCTTTTTAAAAGAAAGGAAGGGAGCAGCAGCCACCAGTGACTGAATCTTACGTCATGTCACTGAAATGAGCCACAAGAAAACCTTTCTTGCTGAAATAAAATTTTTTTGTGAATTCAATTGATTTATGTAGAAATTCCATCAGCTACTTTCTCTTGTACATTGGACAAAAAATGTAACAACCCCAAGGTATTTAGGCCCATTTGAATTCCTTTAGCCATTGAAGAGAAAAAATTGAGTGTGATCGCTTGGTCCATAACTAAGCTACTGGAATAAAAAGGTTTTCTTTTTCGTCAGTAAAACATAGGAAAGCCGTGCTGAATTCTAGTGTGAGGCCAATGGTCTGAATCAACCCTTTATATGTGGTTGGAATGCAATGTAAAGCTTTTAATTTATTACTGCATTTGCAAAATGGCAATATCTATAGAAATCTCAATACTTGCATATTTATTCAATTAGAGGCTGAATGTGTGCTTTGTACTGCAGACACAGAAGACTGGATTCAGTCATTCGTTGTATACTATTTTTTTTTTTTTTTTTTAAAGAATCTGTCTCTGCAAAACAGTCTGGGTTTCATCAGAGGTGTATATTTTTCAATGTATAGTGTCATATTTAAAAATTCCTCTCGACGTTTAGCTAGAGTTCAGTAAACTAGAGTTTCTGAGATTAGTGATTGTATTGTCTCCACTGATCAATGGAAAAGATGGTAAATTGGGAGACCCTTTGAGATAGTGCATTTTGTGGAATCAAAGGGTTGCGTTTCTACCTTGCGGGGAATATTTTGGAGCTGTGAGATGACTGGGCAGGCTGTCCTCAGCACTGAACTAATGAAGGATGCAGGCATTATTTAAAGAAATAACCATCTTTTCCCTCCACAAAATGCTGATGTCTCATTCTGGGTAGCTTGCATTACAAAAGCTAATTAAACAGTTGTCGATTCAAAAAGCCTTTATATCACTTCTCGGCCTTTGGGCTAAGATCAAGTGTAAAAACCCTCTAAAGAGCCGACCCTCTATATATAAGATTCCAAGGGAAAATTTCTAGTTCAGTATGAACCCTTCTGTGACACTTGTAGGCAGAATTTCTTACTTTAGTCTCCATTGATGCTACATTAGTGTGTTTATACCTTGTTAAAATACATACCACACTGTATTATAACATATCCATCCCCCTTTGGACCATGAGCTTCTAGAAGCATGATACTAGGTCATAATCATCTTTGAACACCCAGAAACCAAACAGTGTCTCATAATAAAGGCTTGTTCCCCAAAGTGGGCTCTTTGAAATAGTGGTTTGGGGAAAAAGGATTTTGAGCCAACGATTTGGTAAATATTTCAAATTATATCCCTTTACCTTTCAGAGTGCCAGTGCACATTAGCCTACTAAAGGCTCTGACGAGCCTTGCAGTATAGAAACATGTTTGTTTAACTCAGTGTTCTCTAATTTAACTGGGGATCCCTTTTGTTGAGTATCAGACTACCAAGTTTTGAGGAACATTTCCTAGGAAGTGCTGAATGAAAAAAATGGGTAGAGACCCAACTCATGATTTGTCCATTTCTAGAACTGTTCTTTAATTTTTTTTCACTAGTGAATGTTTCTTCTATTTAATGTCTGATGTTATCTCCTGCTTCAATACATTGTCACCCTCTGCAAGTGACCTTAGCAGGAAAAAGAGTAATTTTAAAGAAGAAGCTATTAACTGCTTAATAATGTTAAGATAGGCAGAAAAAGGGAGGAAAAACAGAGAGAATTCCTGTTTAGTGAACTGTCGGCCGTGTGGGTATAACTCATTGATCTAAGCAGGAGCCCCAAAGTCAAAAGCACTAGATTCCAGTACTTAACAGCCACTCACTAGCTGTGTGTCTTCAGGCAAGTTGCTTAAACTATCTCAGCTTCTGTTTCATCCTCCTGTTAAACTTGGGAGATATTGAAAAAGAGTCACCCTATACAGCTACGCTGAGAAACACAGTACTTAAAAGGATTAAATGCATTTTGATAAAGTGATAATACTGTTTGTTGCAACAGAGCTCTCATTATTGTTTGCTGAAAAATATCACGCAGGCCTCTGACAAAAAGACATACTTTTCTTTGTCCCCGATGAATAAGACAAATGTGGAAGCTGACTACCATCGAAGGAAAAGCAGTTTCTTGGTGGACTGGAGTATTTTAAGGTATTCTACACAGACATTTTAAAGACCTAAGGACACATATTGGTGTCCATTCAGAATGCAGTCATTGTAATGCTACTGGGATATGATACTCCCCAGAAATACAATGTACAAAAATTGGTTTTGTTTGAGTAATTCAGATCACAGTAACATGAGAACCCACTACAATGAAAGGAAGAGGCAACCATCCTTCATTCCATGGGGCTAAGAGTAGAGAGGGGACAGGGTTGTCCTATTGTTTCCTATTCTTATTTTGATTTATTGACATGTAATTTTAAAAAATTATTTATTCATTTATTTTTGGCTACCTTGGGTCTTCGTTGCTGCACACGGGCTTTCTCTAGTTGTGGTGAGCGGGGGGCTACTCTTCGTTGCGGTGTGTGGGCTTCTCACTGCAGTGGCTTCTCTTGTTGCAGAGCACGGGCTCTAGGTGCACGGGCTTCAGCAGTGTGGCGCACAGGCTTCAGTACTGTGGCACACAGGCTTCAGTAGTTGTGGCTCACGGGCTTAGTTGCTCCGCGGCATGTGGGATCTTCCCGGACTAGGGCTCAAACCCACGTCCCCTGCATTGGCAGGCAGATTCTTAATCAGTGTACCACCAGGGAAGCCCCTTGAAATATAATATCGACATGAACTCATTTTTAAAAAATCTACAGTCTAGCTTTTATGATACTAGATACCTCAAAGGCAGGAGAATCTTATGAACGCTATACTTCTCTCTCACCAGCAAAAGAGAAAGGTAGCTAAAACAACAGGTGCAAGGTTTTAGAAAGTAAGGGACAATCTAAGTAATTTTGATTTAACTGATTGGGGAGTATTCCTTTTATCACTAAATTACAAAGACCCTATTTTGTCAAGATCTGTAGGAGCAGATTTAATTTCTGTTAGGTCAAAGAACTATGTATATGGCCTCACTGTGGGTCCTGGATGTTGCCAGCTACTTCAAGTTGCCTGGGAATAGGAGACATAGCCACTGCCCAATTTACGATCAAGAACACAAGTAAGTTTTCAGGTAGAAAAGCACTGCAACATCTTTATTGGTCCAGTGTCCCTGGAGTCAGGAAGGTGGGGAATTAAAGTAGGTAGGACTTTAGCTTACCGGAATAGTAGCGTCTGGTCCTTAGAAGACTGTATTCTCAGATGTTGTCCCATATGTATAGAGCTGTTACACATTTCCATGCATCTTAAATGAAAGCTTATTCTGCCTTAACACAAAACCTGTGAAACAGGGCAGAAAACACTTCCCGAACGGTAAGTTCATTCTCAGACTTTTGCAAGGCTGTGCACTGATTTCCCATAGTTAATAGAAACAACTTTCCTGATATCTACTCATTAAATCAGTATCACTTGATCTTTTCAGTTGGCTCTTTGTCCTAAGGACTTATCTTCCTTCACATGAACAGAAGTGTAGGGAAGTTTCTCTTCTGTAATCTTCAGGCGTTTAGTAGATGGAGTCTTATGACATGGACTTTGGGCAGCCACAGAAACATTTGCCTGTATCACACATGATCTGGAAGAGAGAAGAAATTTCACTGTTGAGCGGGGCAAATTTTTTCCTCCCTCAGTAGGCTGGAATGTCTGCCCTACACACAGTTGTAGTATTGGGTGGAAGGGGAAGTTTTTGGGGAGTGAAGATACAGTGTAGCCCAGCACCCCTATGCTTCAGAGGGGCAGTGTGGAGGTCCTTCTTTCGAAAAGGTAATGTGGACACCTAGGTTATTGAGATTCTGTGTGAATCTCAGACAGACCTGGGCAGTTAAGATTCAGCAAGGTGTGCTTTTAGGAATGGTTATTAGGTGAATCAGCCCTGCATTTTCTTGAATGCAGGCTTAGCTTATGGGCAATTAGAGGTAAAGTTTTAAGCACCATCTCACTGAAGTAGTGGGATGCGCAAGTGTAGAGCTTTTCCCTTTCTGTATTTGGAATCCTAGGTCTCAAGAGGTCAATTAATATTTAGCAAACGTGTCCAGAAGTAGTCATAAAATTAAACCAAGATATATGCTTAATTGTCTACAGTCATGTTTTTGAAATGGTGAAGTCTTTAGAAGGCTGCTGTTGTTTCCTGAAATGAGAAGAGTTAACAGCAGGTAATGTCATTCCTCTCAGAAAGAGTTTGAGACTCTCTGTGTTAAGTGATGAATGAGGGTATCTGACCCACATCTGTTTTACATTAGAATGGAACATTGCCCTGACATCCTTAGGAGCATTTGTCAAGATTCCCTGGACAGAGCTTCTGTAAATTACATGCTGCAAATGTGTCAGGGTCAGATAAGAGGATATCATTAACTCCCCCAAGTTTACTCAGGGCTCTGTCAGTCCATCTTAATATGCTAACAGCCAACAATTTTCCTTGAGCCGTTTTGCTATATTTTTCATTCATAGAAGAAAAAATATGTATGCTACACCCTACCCCCCCAATATCACACATGTTCTTTTCTCATAAATCATATTAATTGTAGACATGGTCACAAAGCATATTAAATGCAGGCATGCGTAAATGAATTAAAACATATGAGAATTTTATTACAGCCCATGGTGGGTCTAACATAGTCAGATACCAACTGTATGAACCATACTTTTTCATTTAGGTGAAATGAGCTTTTTCTTAATGGGCTTTATTTTATTGATAATAGATGGACACGATATGATTGTTCATCATTGTCTAGAAGTAAACTCTGTATGTGTATATGTGTCTCTTGCAAGCCATTTCTCTGCTAATTTTTTTGCCTAGGTTTATATTTTAGTCATCAGTCTCTAAAGAATAGTGCTACCCATTTGACAGCTTAGGTCTATTGAGAAAGAGGTATTCTAAAGAATCAATAAAGTAAAATTCATTCTGTAACTTGTCACAGAGCTGGAGATTAAAGCACATATAACAGAGTTTAACTGAGAAGGTACTCACTGTGATCTTTACAAATGAAACTTGGAAATATACGCACCATATGAACCACACTTGTCTGACACGCATACTTTTGCATCATGTGTGAAACATAGCTACTTTAAAATGTTAGCTAAGGATTAAAGTAAAAAATAAGTGTGTATTTAGCTGGACATTTTACATGCACTGGTTTTCTGTCTGGTTAGGTAAAGGTCAGCCATGCCCTTCCCGTAACTCTGGGTGGGTGAGAAGGTCACCATCCTTACCTTGCTAGAAACTTCTGCCTTCGGGCAACTTCCCTCTTACAGCTTTCAAACAGACAGAGCCAAAAAATCTAATTATTTAGATGCTAATCAACTGCAGGATAATTCCCAAGGCATTTGAATCTGAAGACAACATTTTCAGGGAAATCTCCGCTGTTCAAGTTTAGGGTTAGTTACAGCCTCAAAGATACAGTCACTGATATTTAAGCATAACATAACTCCAGTAGTACCCGTATCGGCAAAAAAACACGTGCATAAACATTTGAATTTTTTGTTTGGTTGTGGGAATAAATTATATCCAAATTTTAAAAGTTTATCATCATTAGCCTTTTGAGAAAAGTGCAGAAGCTATAAAAAAAAACCCCTTTATGTCATACAAAGCTGTAATTCACAGTGGTTTTCTAAAATGCAACTAAATGTGTATTATTAAATGTTAAATCAGAAAAGCATCTGATTACTTAAGAGCAAAAATGTAAATAAAGACATGAACCAGGATTCCTGCTAAGGAAAAAAAGAAGCGCCTAGACGTACACCATAATTTGCTAAATCATTTTAGATTTCTGATAAGCTCTGAGCACTTTCAACTGATGGCAACATCATAACACTTAAGCCAAGACGGATATTTTCCAGACACATTGTTTTCAATGTAAATCTTAGCTTGACTCATAGTTTTTTATCTTTTATATTTAATCTTACAATAGGAAAATTAATTCAAGAGAAATATGGCATGAAGCAATTGTAAAGAGTTAGTTTTTCCTGAACCATATAATCTTCCAATCAAGATATAAACAACTTCTTTGGAATTCTGAAACTTGAGAATGAGCTTAAAAAGATCTTCAACCAAGTCTCTAATAAAGGGAATGACTGAGGAACCAGCAGAAGTCCCAGTTCAAGATTCTAAGGCTTGAATTTGTTTTTAAAGGTTAGCCATAAAACAATTTAGAAACGGTGTCTGGGAAGTGTTTCGGAGGTAACAATTTACTGGTATACTTAATAGATTTTTTTCCAGATGTCTCACCTAAGAGTTGTACTCAACTAAAAGTTAAAAAAAATAAAAAATAAAAAAATCCTCCTCCCACCTCCATTCCCAAGGAGACAGAACAGAGATCTTTATAAAAGGAAAACTTTTCCTGTTCATTGCAGTTCCTGGACTCATCTGACATTTAATAAGAATGTGATTGATGTTCAGTAGACAGAACTGATTAGCCCTGAGTCTATTTCTTTTCCTGTGAAATTGTTTGTGAAAACCAGGCAATTGTGTTTCTCTTACCTCAAATTAAAAAATAAAATAAAATCAGGCAAAAATGCCATCCCTGTAATAGAAATAGCTTATTAATGGCTTATGAGGAAAAGTCCCCCACTTGGCAACCAATGGAGATTTTATTTTAGACTTTGAATTACAAATTGCTGTAGGAAAAGCTTATATGAAAGAGATCCTGACAATATTCTTAAAAAGAAAATATGACTGGAAGACATTCCATGACCATATTGGGGGAGTTCTAAGAAGTCTGTTTACCAACTTTGTGCAGCAGAAAGAAATTTCCATAGCTTCCCTTGAACCACATTAAATAGCAAAATTGCTTTTAAAGAAATGTACATAAAAATGTAATGGGACCCTTCCATAGAGATTTGAGGTTTTAAATTATGTTAGGGGAGAGTAATGCATTTTGTATTGATATAGTTATTTTTCTTCTCCAACACAGATTTCCTTTTTAATTTTTAAATAAGAAGCTGTTACAACGATGTACATTTCTCAAGTTTTCTCAGTGTGAAATATTGAAATAAATTGCGTTAGTTGTCGTTATTCATTAATTTCCATTTCAGAGCAAATGTAGGAAAGTATTAGTGCTCCTTTTCCCATCCTCGTCCAATTCTTGAGAAAGAAGTCATGATTACAATGTGTGACCATCACAGTGGAAAGAAAAACTCGTGGGAGAATATCTGTCTCTAAGCAAGATAACGGGTCTCTGGTCCTCTTTATTTTCTCACATTAGCTTCCACAGGTATTGGGCTGCTGAGCTAAGGGCAGTTGCTAAAGCAGGAGCTGTCACGAGCTTCCGGTGTGTGACAGTCATAACAGTGACACGAAGATCTATCAAGCATCCCTCTTATTCCATTCACACAGCAGCCATCCCTCCTGACTGGACCATGAGCTGGGATGTCTTTAGGACACTGTGCCCTGGCACCTTTAAGGAGCTGTCTTTCTCTTGCCCTAGAATATAGCCTTGGCAGATGGTACTGTATGTTCTCCATCCTCCAACAGATATATTTCAAGATCTTCCTGTCCTAAGGTATTTTCTAATTCAACAGCTGCAAAAAGTTGCTACGTGAACATCATCAGCTGAATTTTGCTTCTAGGAAGGACTCATTTCTTCTCTTTTAGGATCTTCATGTTTTTTTCCTCCCGTGTTCAGAATTATTGCGGCCTTCAAAGTTATGCAAACAAGAAATATATGGCAGAGGATTAATGTACAAAAATGTACATATAGCTCATGGGAGAGTGTGCATGTTTTGAATAAAATTCTTCTATTGCTCTTCAACTGTGACTGTGTATAGAGTATTCCATTTCTTCCTTAAAGAGGTATACCATTAACAGAATTTCAAGTAAGTATCTTCATGAAGGACGCTACTAAAAATATATTTCCTTTTTATCCAGTACCACTGCCTATTTTTCTTTGAATTTATACAGTTACAAAGTTGATTTTTCTAAGTGCTTTTTAAAAAAACTTAGCACAGATTATTTACACAGCAAACTATTTGTGCCCTGTGCCATAATCCCCCTTTCATTAAAAATATCACATTTTTAATATTTTAATTTTCCTTGTCCATTCTTGCCCATTAGACCAGTACACAGAGAGGTACTCCTGATTTGAAAGGAGTGTGTTTGGCACTGAACGACCTCTACTTTAAAGACTTCTCTTCTAATAGACGTTCGTAATTTGGGCTGAAAGAAAATATTTAATAAATTAGTGTATCAATTGACATTTATGAATTTTCCAAGTATATACTGCAAAATCATCTACATGAACTCAAAGAAAGGCAAAAAAGAAAAAAATATATATAGATGGAAGAACATTCAGGAAATAAATGCATTTGGGCTATGTTCAAGTGTTTTAAATGAGAAAATGAAGTAATTAACTTACTGTAATCAGCAGTGTCTGAGAGCCCCATGTTCTGGTGACTTTTCATTCTCCTTTAGCTGTGACTCTTATTCTTACTTTACTCTGTGACTCTCACCTTCCCCTAATGCCCAATAAAACAAAAGTATGCTCTGAAACATATGATTTTTTTTGAATATAAGTAATTTTTAGAGATTTTGAAAAATCTCAAGCTCAAGAAAATTTTGATCCCTTGGCATGTCTTTAAAAATTTCGGTAAGACTGTGTTGCTTTCCTCACACCAGCCCGCCTTCCCATCTGCTCACACGTAGAAGAACTCAAGTGAAAGGGAGACAAGGAAATGGAGAATAGAGACTTGCCGGGGTGGGATGGTGAGGAGAATCATGGCTTGTTAAAATGGAGGAAGAAAGGGTGATCCATAGACGGTGGAACAGATTCTGTTTTGTTTTCTCTTTTTCTTTTCTTTTTTTTGTCTTTTGGGGCTAATTGAAGATGGATCCGTTTAAAGCTTTATTTCAAGAAGATTTTGTTTAGCTATGAGGATTATGCAAACCCTTCCCAAAGGGGATTGTGGCCTCACTGGTTTTGGAATCTAATTTAGGAAGCTTTCTGGAATGCGAGATTCATCCCTCCCTCCTGCCTTGCTGGTACCCCTCCATCCAGGATCCTGTGGCCTGAATTACCTTGGTGGATAACCCAAGACCTACAATCAGGGTTGAGTTTCATTACTGCCCTCTCATCTCGCTCTTATTTGTACACTTTAATCTCCATATGCTTCCAACGTCTTAAAATACAACAGGACTAGGATGGAAATACTGTGCAGTCGTGGGTCCCTGCATTGCAGTACTTTGTAAGCAGGTGATATTTTCTGGAAGCTCTTCACTCAGCAGTCGATTTCTTCTGCGATTGCTTTTTGAGTCCTGCCACTGACTTGCATGAAGTTGAGAAAAATCACTTCCTCTCCTGGGTGGCAGTTTTCCAGATGCAAAATTAATTATCTACTTGCTTCCATCACGAGGTGTTGTAAGGGTCATCGAGCCTGTGTTTGTGAAACTTGTCACCGTGCTAATCGGAAAGTTGTTCTGTTATCACAGTTTTGTTTTTCTAAAAGTTCGCTTGCTCTCCAGGGTTATTTAAAAAACCGAGCAGACTTTTTGTAACATGTTTGCTCTTCAGGCATTTTTTTTAAGTGCTTCTTATGAAAATGTTAGTTTAGAGAAGAAATGAAAGGATTAGGTAATAGGGGCAGTTACTTCCAGAATCATTTACCATTCATTCATTCAGTACCTAATATGTGCCCGCCCTCTGTTAGGTGCTGAGGATATGAAACTCGGTAGATTACTCCCCTCAGAGCTCTCATAATTCAAAGTAGGTGACCAAGTACTAATTACACAGTAAGAGGGCTGAGGAAAACGCAAGGGAATATCAGGGAGGGTGTACTAATTTCTAATTACTGAAGGATGGCCAAAACGGAGAGTGGAGTTTTCGTGAGAGGGAACTCTATGAAAAAAGACATAGAGATCTCAAAATACACAAAAAGAATCTGATTTGGATTCAACTTAAAAAAATATATAAGCAAATGCCTGTTTAAAATGACATGTGAGACTCCCAGCTGTAACTACATGGTTAAACATGATTCGATACGAACAGATATAATTTCTTCCTCCTTCCAACCTTCTGTCCCTGTGTCCCTCCTTCTTTGAATTTCCAGTATGATTTTATCACTAGGGGCACGGTGTCGTCTCTCTCCCACCCTCTCTCCTTCCTTCTTTTTCTTTTCCCTTCTTCCCCTACCCTCCTTCCCCTTTCCCCCTCTCCTTCTTTCTGAAACTGCAGTCAGATGCTATCACTGGGCATGATGGAATATCTCTGCCACTTTGAATGGAGGTCACCGTCTTCGGGACAGCTCTTTAACAGCAGATTTCCGAAGAAGTGAAACGGCCCTTTTCAGTTATCCTTTCAGCTACAGGCTAGGGTCTGGTCCTCCCTGCATTCTCACTTCTTCCTAATCTGCCTGTTTATTTTAGGTAATGGGACTCCTGACCAACCACGGTGGGGTACCCCATCAGCCCCAGACCGACTATGCGCTCTCGCCTCTCACTGGGGGCCTGGAACCTACCACGACGGTGTCGGCCAGCTGCAGTCAGAGACTAGACCATATGAAGAGCTTGGACAGTCTGCCAACCTCTCAATCTTATTGTCCACCCACCTATAGCACCACGGGCTACAGTATGGACCCTGTCACAGGCTACCAATATGGGCAGTATGGACAAAGTAAGCCTTGGACTTTCTAGGGGGTAATTACTCCTGTAAGGGTGGAACACTTTAACTCTTCGTTGAGAAAGGGGAGCTGCCAGCATGATTAAGCCTTCCATCCTGGTATCAATTTTGTGGCAAAGCCAGCTGGTTTTTCCAGCAAGGGCTTCCCAGTATAATTATTTTCTTAACCAATGTCAGCAACATCTTGCGGTTATTAATTGCTGAGACGTGAAAGCTGATTGCCACTAGGTAAAACACAAGGGTTGGCCAAAATGAAATAACCTCTGGCATTAGAAACACATGTTCTTAATGAGGTCAGCTCAAGGATCATATGGGGTATAATCCCAAGGACACAGAGTTCTGTCAAACTTGTCTTAGGAATAAAAATATTCGTCTCGATCCTTTGATACCTCGGTATTAAATATGACATTGTCAGCCTGTAGCTGATTTTGCCCCTTGCTGTGAATTGTCCCAGCCTGACCTGAAAAGCTGCATGTGTTTCCTTACAGGTGCCTTTCATTATCTCAAGCCAGATATCGCATAAGTGAACTGTCCACTTGGAGCTTAAACTGGCCCTATTTCCGGTCTCCACAGCCTAGACGTGAAGAATCTTCTCAGAAAAAAAAAAAAATCACCCTCTTGAGGGGCAGTCTCGACAGGAGACAAAGGAGAATGATTGATTTTCTTTCTCCAGTAGTTGGTTTCAAATTCTTTTGAACGTGTTGGACAAAAGCAGTGGAGAAAAGGAAGATCCGGAACAATAAAAGACAAATGCAACATTTTAAGGCAATGATTTAACATGGCTACATATCAAATGTCCCAACTCTTTAGTGCTGATGATCAAGGAGCTAAAACATTCCATTTGTGTGCGTGTGCGTGTGTGTGTGTGATTTATCTTGACTGGTTTGGGCAAGCAGAATGTTCTGAAAATATAGTCGGAGAATAAAGTATAACAAGTTTGATGTCCAATGCTGACACTTCTACAACCTTAAAACTGCTCGCTCCATGAAGCAGGAACGGAGGAATCCTTGACTTTTACACACTGGAAATGGATATAAAAATAAATGCCACCATTTTTAGGAAGTTAAGACTAGATGTAAAGGACCTCCCAAATAAATTATTTGTTATCTTATCCTCATCTGTAATTCAGTTGTCAATACATGTCCTGGATGGACACGTCTTGCTAACAGGATATGGGGGAACCAGAAGAAAAGCTTGTTTTCTTTCTCAGTGTGGGAGAGGTGTGTGACATCTGCCCAATGTAGTTTCATTTGGAAGCCAACCTGGGCGGGGGCAGGGCATGGTGGAGAAGTGACGTGCATTCCCACAGCTGCTTATCAGTGTGCAATACTGTGTACCTCATGGATGCCTTGGCATTGGCCAGGGCCATAGAAACAGAATCAGAACTATATTTTTGCAGGTGCTTTATTTTCGCAGCCCATGATTCATTGTGGTAGAATGCAGTGATGTTTGCCATTTGCTGGACACCAATACCCGGCTCGCTCCTTTTGATTAGAGACCATGTTTGAGAATAATGCTTTTAAAATGACTTCGTTTACATTCTTCTCTTTTCTATGAAAGGCAGGGCAACACCAGAAATGTCCATGTGGCTGTCATGTACTTTTAAATTATACAATAATACCTGAAATTGAAAGATGATAGGAAACTGAGGTTTACATACGTTTGTGTGGTGACATTTTAGAATGTCAATAAATTTGTTTTTTGAGATGTTAAGAGGAACAGGAAGGTGGAATGCAGTGTTATTTATTTCTTTCTATTCTTGGAACCATGAACGAGGTAGGCACAAGTACATTCCTTTTAGAGTTAGGAACTATGACGTAGTGAGTTAGTGAGACTAGACATAGTACTGAGTTTAGTTCCTACGTTGGTCTTAGGGGTGGTGGATCAAGAGAAGCGTTACCTTCGTGTTGCAGCCTCAGCCAACAACAATGTGTTGTAAAAATGTCTTTCCTGTAAAAAGTGCAGTAAATATTTACTATTTATAATGAATAAACAGTTATGAAAACTTGCCCAACACTGCTTTTTTGGGGGAACTGGTGAACGCAGTATTAATAAAAACTTGGAAATGGGGAACCAACAAAGCATATACTTCACTTCTAATCTAATGCCTTTTATTTATTTATTTATTTTTAACTAATTTATTTTTTGCGGTATGCGGGCCTCTCACTGTTGTGGCCTCTCCTGTTGCGGAGCACAGGCTCCGGACGCGCAGGCTCAGCGGCCATGGCTCACGGGCCCAGCCACTCCGCGGCACGTGGGATCTTCCCGGACCGGGGCACGAACCTGCGTCCCCTGCATCGGCAGGCGGACTCTCAACCACTGCACCACCAGGGAAGCCCTGTTTTTTTAACTTATTTTTTTAAATATTAAATTTCTTTTATTTCTTTACCTAGAAATAATTCTCCATCAAATATTGGTATATACTTTATCATTATCACAAAAGGTTATTCTGGAATAAGAAGGAAAGACAATCTCAAAATTCATCCACCAATTATCAGGATGTTCCAATGACCAAATCAACCTCATGTTCACCTTGTTCATCTGCATAACTCAGTAATATTAATATAACAAAATTTGCCTCACAACTATATATACATATTTTTAAAATTAATTTTTATTGGCCTTTTAGATTAGACTGTCCCATGGATGAATAAGGTTACACAACCCACACTTGTGTTCTCATGAAGAAGCTTGGTTGAACGTACATTTAAGGATTGAAGCTTGTGTTTTCATAGATGTGGAATCTAGAAAAGCCCCTCAAGCCCACCTTCCTCTCTCCCGGTTCTCTCAGAGCTGTCAGCTCTCTTCACTGTCCCTGGGAAGCGTGTTTTCCCTCAGAGTACTCACTTCCATCTTCAGCGCCGACAGTCATACCCACTGAGGTTTTTATTGAAAGCTCTCATATTTTGTTATTTTGTTTTAGAAGCTTTCTTTACGCTTCATGAAAAGGCATTCCTGCCTATTTTATTCATTCTCCTTCCGCCTCTCCCTTCCTCCTTTTCTCCCGTCCTCTCTCCTCCCTTTCCTCTTCTTTTCCCTCCCTGTGTTCCTTCAACACTTACTTAATGAGAGTCTAAATGTGCCAGGCATGGGGCTTGGCCCTGGCGTTACAGCGGTGATTCTAATGTCGTGGGTAAGACAGAGAAGCACATACATGGCTACAGTAAAGCAAGAGGACACTTGATTGGGGAAATGATCGTGATACTCTTTGAAGGTCTTACTTGCATTACCTCGTTTATTCCTCCCAACATCTTACATGAGGCAGGTGATGTCGTTAGCATACTTCTTTTACGAGAGGTCACCCAACGGCAGAGCTGGGATTTGAACCCAGGGGGTCCAATTTCAGAGCCTGTGAGCTTAAACTCTCTCTGCTTTCCCAGACTGGTATGAGAGAACCTTATAATAAAGGAGTTCCATCTAATTTGTAGCAACTAGTCATGTATGGCTACTTAAATAAGTTATTGAAAGTAAATAAAATTTAAAAGTCAGATCCTAGTTGCACTAGCCACATCCCCAGTGTGCAAAGGTCACATGTGGCCAGAAGCTACCATATTGGGCAGTGATAGAGAACATTCCCATCATCATGGAAAGTTCTATTGTTCAGCACTGATCTAAAGCACCTGAGCTCATCTTTTTTTTTTTTTGCGGTACGCGGGCCTCTCACTGTTGTAGCCTCTCCCGTTGCGGAGCACAGGCTCCGGACGCACAGGCTCAGCGGCCACGGCTCACGGGCCCAGCCACTTTGCGGCATGTGGGATCTTCCTGGACCGGGGCACGAACCCGCGTCCCCTGCATCGGCAGGCGGACTCTCAACCACTGTGCCACCAGGGAAGCCCCAAGTTCATCTTTTAAGAACTCCAAGGACTCGAAGTGCAGTAGATAAAAATGTCCAAATTCTTTCAATGCCTTAAGGTCTTTTTAGCAATACACTCATCCTTCTAGTCAAATATGTTGCCCCTTTTCTGACAATTATCTATTCCAAAAATAAGAAGAGGAAAGGAAGGTAATCCTTACTGAGTTTTTACTCTTGTTATCTTGCTTAATCTTCACAAAATCCTGTGAGCTGGACATTATTAGCCCCAATTTACAGATAAATAGACTGAGGTCCAGAGTTGTTCATTAGTTTGGGCAAGGTCACACCCTGTCAGAAATAGCAGAAGCAGGCTTTGACTTCTGTTCAGCCTGACGGTGGAGCTCATTACTTTACCTCTGCAAATCCTCTTTGTGGTACTCACTTCATTATGTCAACCTGTCCTCACGCCAAACTCAAGTTGAAAGCAGGCATTTAAAAGAAAAATCATTCACTCTCAACACATGAGAGAAATGCTACCAGGATGTGGGATTACTCAGTAGAAACTGATCTTACATATCACTTTCCCTCCCCTCCTGATCTCAGAACTTGCCATGTGTGGCTCATACCTCTTTTTGATATACTTCTTTATACTCTTCTCTTATTTCTACCTGTCTCTGAGATCTGTTGCTCTGATCATATTTCTTACGTTGAAACTCTCTGTAGATCATTTTTTCGCCTGACTTTCTTTTGGGTATCTAATCCATCTCCAGGGGAGTGGGGATCTGACTTCCCCAGTCCTAACCCTAGTCGGGGTCCCTACTCTAATCCCCTGGAACAGGCAGCCCTCAGGGCTTTGAACTCTTTGGCATTCAACTGTGTTCAAACCTGATTGTGTGTGAAGGGGTTCCCTTTTGTTCGTGTACGTATAGAATTTAATTTGAAAACTTTAAACGTAAAAACTGAAAATGAGAGCTTAAAATTATTAAATAGTGGGTGTACGAATGTCAGCTGCTGAGTCATACCTTGACAGCAATTTTCCTAGAAATAGGTATATTTTACATCTGTGATGGAAACAAACATATTGATTTAGGATTTTAACTAGCCCAGTTTGGAAATGCGTTTTCACACACACTTGGATACTTGGGGAGCTGTTCCATGTTAGGAGGGATCTTCATTAGCACTGGCAAATGGAACCAGTGTAATGGACCAGGTCCCTGGCTTATGGTTGTGAGTTTAGAAAGAGACTTAAATGGGGGAGGGATGGATTAATTAATGCCCTTTGTGTGGACATGCCATGGAAGAATCCCTCCACAAACTACATAATTGCCACATGGAACCAGAACCGAGATCTCTATAGAAGGAAATCTATTTGGGGGGTGAAGAGTAGGGCCTCAACCTTTCTGAGTAAATGATGTTTTGGTGTTTAATCACTTATGGGTAAGGAGAGCTGGTGTCAAACATCAAGAAGGAGAACAAGTGACAAGTGGCAGTATTTATGCAAAGAGATCCAGAGACGAGCCTCAGCCCTGGACAAGGACTCGTGGATTTGGAATCAGTGTTAGATGATACATGAGACTATGGGAATAAAGGACGCAATTTAGGGTTGTTGCCAAATGCCAGTGATAGACGTTAGTTCTGTCTTTTTCATAGACCTACTCTTTGGTATTGCTGACCATTGCAACCCAAGTATCTAGTCCCACGTGTGACCCAAAATGAGTACTCAGTGCCTGCCTGTTGAATGAGTAAATGAGTGAAGAGTGACTCAAACTGTCCTAACGTGCTCTTCTGAAGAAGGAACTCAACCTGAAGGGTGTGTGAATTGTAGTTGGAAGGGAATAAGATGAAGCAAGTGTTTGGAGGGACTGGCTTTATCCAGGAAAATGAGCAGCTTTTAAAACGTTTTCTATGTAAGTAAGGGAAGTAAGGAAGAACACAGACATACGTATTGGCAGGTGGGTGAGGAGGCCATGAAGTTGCACGAGGCCACCTCTGCTGCCTCTGTTTTCTCTGGAGCTGAGCGCAACGGAAGGGGACAAGCATTTAAAATGGCCTCAGGGGAGCAGTGAGGGATTTGTCTTGGCACACGGAGAGGCTGTGGAGCAGCCTTGAGCACCCGGGAGAGGGCAGGAAGACTTCTTGTAGCTGTGCTTCCTGGCTCACGCAAAGGGATTGAGTGGACTGGAGACTGCATTGATTCTTGAGGGGGGATTTGCAGTGTCACCAGCTAGGTGCGAGTGGTGGAAAGGCTACTGGAGGGGATGGAAGGGGCTGAGTCTTGCAGGACCTTGAAGGCCATTGTAAGAGTTTCCTCCTAAGCACCTATGAGGCTGCTAGACTAAGGTTTTAAAGGAGGGAGAAACACAACCTGACACACACTGTTGGAAAGATCATTTTGGAGAGCTGCAGTTTGGTGCTGGGGACAAGAACCGAGGTAGGATTCACTGCACACCAGAGAAGAGATGACATCATCTCTGCCTAGGGATTCAAGAGAGATGTTGAAAATGGACCCCAAGCTCCCGGACTTGACAGAGTTACAAAGGGTAGGGGACATTCTTCTGAGACAACCCTCTTCCCACGACTTTACATCGTCACATCCTTAAGAATGATATATTGCTCTGAAAGTAATTTTCTGAAGGCAGTGTAGCCTAATGCTATAGATTTTAAGGACTCTAGACCTAGGTTTTAAATTCTCCATGGGCAGTTTAAAAATTTGTACTACCTGATAAGTCATCTAATTTCTCTAAACTAATTTGAAATACTGTAAAGAAAGAAAAATGGTGATGGTTTCCTTATTGGACTCTCTTGAGGGTTAAATGTTATCTTGCATATGCCTGGGTAAAGGTGGGCAATCAATAAATTTTAGCTATTAATATTATTATTTAATCACATTGGTCATAACGTGCAGACTGTAAAACGTACTCCTGGGCTTTTAAACTTGCACATTAACCTATCCCAGTTACTAAAATAATGGAGGAATTATTTTTAATGACCATGAATGGAGAAGTCAAAAAATAGCTCTTTTATGTGAATATAATTTATTGAGCAGATGTATTTATAGTTTCTTTTTTTCTTTGCCATACATAGTCATAGTTTTTAAATGATTCTCTCTTACCCCGGAGAGTTCCCAAAATAATGGGATTGAAGTCACAAACAAAATAATAACCTGACCTCTGCTCCAAAGAATCCTTACTGATGATGGCTTGTTTATCAAGGCAACTTTTGTCATGGAAACAGGTACGTTTCTAAGACGCAGAGGAAGTACAGTAAGGGTCAGTCTGAGGCAGTGGTCTCCAACACCCCACCCCCTGTGCTGACACACAGAGGAATGTCTCACTGCGAGACCGATTCCTAACAGTGTATGACGGCACTGGGGGAGCAGTTACTGGGGATATCAGGAACTTTTTGGAGAGGACCACTTCTAGTTCTCTTTGGTTTGGATTTTATAGGAATGTGTATTTGTAGGGGGAGAAAGTGTGAGTAGATTTTTGCAGGCACAAGTCCGGGGGCTTTTAACCTCATGGTCCAGGGCAGGAGGTGGTCTAGTGTTTGACTACCTAAATGGTGATTCCTATATGTCTTCTTTGCTGAAAGAGGCCCAACTTCGTTCAGTTTTCTTGCAGTCATGTCCTCGGATCAGTTGAAACCAGTGAAATCCAGGGTGTAGATGGGGAGGGAAGGAAGAACTGTGTTCCAGCACCCTCTTGAAGATGAGAGTGAGGCAGATACTCAATATTATGCTAACAATTAGAATGTGAATTGGGAGTCATTGAGAACTGAGTTCCAACCCTTTTATTCATTTATTTGGTAAACACCTTTTTGAGAATCTTCTGCTAGCCAGAAATTGTTTTAGTGTCTTTGATGTTTTGTTCAACAAATAGACTTGGTTCCTGACTTTGGACGCTCATGTAGGGAAGATAGATCTACATGAGTAAAGAAGCAAACGTATAATTAGAAATAGTGCTGAATGTTGGAAAGGAACAGAATGAGATGCAAAGAGAGATTCATGGGACCTACCTAGATTGAGTCTTTAAGGAAGGTCTGACAGGGAATGAGAAAAAATGAGTCTTGGGAAGTGAACAGAGAAGTTTTCTAAGCAGAAGGAATAGAATGTGTGATGGCCTGGATCTGAGAAAGAGCTTTGCTTGTTTGAGGTACTGAAATTACGTCCTTGCATCTGTTTTGCAGAGGCGGACTGTGGCATAAGATGAGGCTGGCCTGGGCTGGGTCATGCCCGGCCCCCTGTAGGCCACAGTAAGGAGCTTGGATTTGATTCTCTATGCAAGGGGAAGTGACTGAGGACTTTCAAGCAGAGGAGGGACATTATCTAATTTCCTTCCTCCGTGAAGGTTGTGTTGGAGGGAGACAGGAGTGGAAATCCTGGGCAGTAACTTGATGAGACTTGACCTGCATGTGTCTTCCTGGAGGGAGGATGGCTGTGGAATCACTCAGATGTGGATCCTCATTCAATCTCCTATGATTATTTACTTATGCTCTCCAGGCAGTGCTTTCTCTGAGCTGCCATTTTCAAAATTAAGTGAGTAATAATTCATAGGGTGGTGAGATTAACTGAGTTAATTTTATGTGTCTTAACACAGGTTTGGTGCATATTGTGAACTTCAAGAAACATTCATTTTTCTTTCCCTCCCCACTGGGAGTAGATAAAGGACCTGATACTCTCCTTCTTTTTTTAAATTAAAAAAATATTATTTATTTATTTTTGGCTGTGCTGGGTCTTCATTGTTGCGCACGGGCTCTGTCTAGTTGCCGCGAGCGGGGGCTACTCTTCGTTGTGGTGCGCAGGCTTCTCATTGCGGTGTCTTCTCTTGTTGCGCAGCACAGGCTCTAGGCACGCAGGCTTCAGTAGTTGTGGTGCACGGGCTCAGTAGCTGTGGCTTGTGGGCTCTAGAGTGCAGGCTCAGTAGCTGTGGTGCATGTAATGGGTTAGTTGCTGCGCGGCATGTGGGATCTTCCCGGACCAGGGCTCGAACCCGTGGCCCCTGCATTGGCAGGTGGATTCTTAACCACTGTGCCACCAGGGAAACACTGATCTCTACTTCTTAATGAAGACGTGTGTGCTGCATAGAGGCCAATGGGTTGGTGAAAGTAAGACAGACAAGAGATGTTAATCCTTGCCCTATGGGGTCTATTATAAGGGTAGTGATGTCTGTTAGTATTTACTTCACAACATTAAAAATTCTGTTTTCATTGTAAAAATACTAAACGTCCATTAAAGAAAAATTAGAAACCATAGAAAACTAGAAAGATTAAAACAAACAAACAAAAACTCATCTAAAGAGACACAACCCAAACATAACCACGGTTAATAGTTTGGTTTTCTTAGCCTCTTTGCACCGAGGATAACACAGCAGACAATGTCTGCTTGTTAGCGGTGCTGAAAGAAAGACGAGCTATTCGTGAAAAGTTTAAAAAATTTTGGACAAAGGATACTATATAAATATAGTGCACTGTTGTTTCATTGTCACTTTCAAAATGATTGTAAAGATTTAAATATTGGGCTTCCCTGGTGGCGCAGTGGTTGAGAGTCTGCCTGCCAATGCAGGGGACACGGGTTTGTGACCCGGTTCAGGAAGATCCCACATGCTGCGGAGCGGCTGGGCCCGTGAGCCATGGCCGCTGAGCCTGTGCGTCCGGAGCCTGTGCTCCGCAACGGGAGAGGCCACAGCAGTGAGAGGCCCGCGTACCGCAAAAAAAAAAAAAAAAAAAGTTTTAAATATTGGGGTCCTCTTTTGGACTGATCAGCGTTTCAGGGCCTCAAGCATTTCCCCAATATTAGGGAAAAGAAGACATCTTGAGGGAGGTAACTTTGATATCTCATAAATTATTATCCTAGCAGCTAAATGGATCTTATGCCTTGTAAGTAATTTATTACATTTAAGAAAACGTGTTGACTATGGCAACCTGAGGATATGATGCCCTATTGCTGAAGAGATGAATTGGAATTAATTCATTATTCTAATGATAAGCAATTAAATTGTATTTCTGACAGCTGGTAACTGGAAGATTTTCACGCACAAAAAAGGAATTGGCTGAGTTACTACACACACACAGCATCATATAAATCCCCATTGTCTAAGTGACCAATCTCACGCCACAGGAAATCAGCACTTGGGCATAAATGTCTTTCAGTCTTTGGAAATACACTGTATATTATCCAGTTACTCAGTCTGTGTCATGAAATATGAAAATAGTTCAGGAAAGACACATCCCCCTTGACCTTTGCAGAATGATTTAATAAAGTTAGCTTGATACAAAAATATGAAGGCGTAATTGCTGATAAAAGCAGAATTGTGGCTTCCTTCTTTCAGATCCTCCTTTCTTTGGAAACACTTCACGGGCTTTATTAACTCTTTAACGTTTTTGTAATTGGTGGCATTTGTCCCTGAGGCCATATTACTAGCCCTGGAGTTGGGTACCATCGGAGCAGGGATTCTGCATCTCCTAGGTTTTCATCCCCTTTCAGCACTCGTCTTGATATCTTTGTCTGTATAATTAGGCAGATATGTTTTCAATTCATCCCTTTTACTGCTATCTTGATTGATGTTTTATGGGATAAATTTTCAGTTGGTGGCCTCCTCCACTTACAGAGGTGCCAACATTGGCTTCTGCATCCACTTAGGACTCTATCAGTTCCATCTGCAGGTGTAACTGAATATGGTCCTTCACTTTCCCAAGGAAGGCTGGACTTCCTGGGTTTTCTAACTGAAGGCTCTATCACCCCATCCTTTTATTCACTGTTGTTTATTTATTTTATGGTGTTATTCTGATTTGAAATGAAATATAGAAAAAATGTGGAGACTACAAAGACGTTTAAAAGAAAACTTCCTTGTGGTTTTAGAACTATCATCACAATGGCAGCCATCAGCTGACGTGATTTCTTCCCAGAGGCCTCTCCGACCTCTCGAACTAGTCACCCGTTCCCTCTCAATAACGTTATGCAGCTTATTTTCATCAGAGGGCACGTCATTACCTGATATTTTCTTGCTCACTTATTGTGTTAATTGTGACAGTAGGGATCTTGTCTGTCCTACTTAATGGTACTTCTCCTGCGCCTATAATGGCCTGGGATATATTTGGTCCTCAATAAATATTTGCCTAATTTAATGAATGAACTGACTTATATTTTAAAACACATCTTTTTTTTCCCTCTTAAACATCTAAAAATACTAAAAAGTTCTATCGTAATTACTAGGTTTATGTTTTTCTTTACATCAGCACTTCTTCTGATATTGTGTCAGCCAGGACAACACTGCCATAACAAACAGCCTCCAATCTTAGTGGCTTAAGACAATGAAGATTTACTTCTAACTTTCTCTACATGTCCAATGAGCTCTGCCCATCGTGGTCACTCAGGAACCCTGGCTGATGGAGGTTTTATCTTTGCACATGCTTTCAGCAAGGCTGGGACAGCAGAAGGGAATAGATGAGTTGAACATTGGCTCTTAAAACTTCTGCCCAGGCAAGACACATTTTATATCTGTTCACATTTTATTGACCAAAGCAAGCCACACAGCCTAACGTCCAAAAAGGTGGAGGATATGCATTCCCACCTTGTGCTTAGAAAGAGATCTAGAATTATTCTGACTAGAGCTCTTGTGATGACTATGTGGGTTAATAGCACACTTGGTAAATGATGAAAAGTAATTCTGTTTCTTAACCTAGATTCCCAGTCCTTCTCTCCAGCCTCTCCACTACTAACATGCTCTGGAAATTCATGCTCAAAATTTTCTCTTCATATGAAAATATATGTGGTGTGTATATGGATGTATGCATACATCCCTTTTTTGGTACTCAAATAAGAATATTCAATAACACTCTTCTGTCTTTTATTCTTGATTGTTGGATTATTTCTACATAATATATTTTAAAAAAAACCTTTCTCTATATACCATATAGCTCTCCTGCATTAGTGGCCATTATGTACCACTAATACATATGGCTGTATGTACCATACTTTACTTAACCACTTCCTTTTTGATGGTAGGGTGTTTCCAACCTCCTCCTTTGACAGCAATGCTAACAGCACACTTCGATGAAGCTGCTGTGGTGTAGTGTAATAAGAACCAACCTGGCTTGGCTTCGGAAAGATCTAGTTTGTAATCCTAAATCCCCCTGATTAGCTGAATAGGCAACTCATCCAAGCCTCATAAGTCTTGGTTTTCTCAGCTATGAAATGGAGATATTAACACATCCCTTACGGCACTGTCATGAGAAATAAATGGGGTAATTTTCCTGTAACCTAATGGCCTTTCAATAAAAATTTGTGGGCGAGTGTTCCAAGTCACTGAGCTTGAACTGAAGGGATTATTCGTACTGAATCCTACTATAATAGTAGGTAACAGTTAGTGAGCACTCCAATGGATAGATGCCGTGGAGATTCTCTCATTTTTTCTCTATTCTATTGTATAAAACCTGAATTTTTAAGAACAGAAAGGAAACTGCGATTTATTAATTTTAAGATCTTAAATTTCCAAGACACACAAGTACAAATAGAGGTTCGGACATTAACATGCAAAATGACACCATCCTCAAGATCCTTGAGTACACACAGAAATAACCATGGAAGGGGTGGTCGTGACTGGGCCCTTCAGTCCTTTTAATATTATGTATCTCATATAATTTATAAATTGCTATAAAGAAAGAGAACAAGGCAGAAAAGGGTCAGTGAGGGAAAGTCTAGCATTAGGTTATGACCTCAGGATTTTTCTCTACTGACTTCCTATGTCCTAACTGAAAATAGGTACAATGTTAACTATCCTGTTATGGTAAATCATTACCTACTGGAAAGTTAAATGAGATGCAGGTGAGCAAAAGATAAAACACTGTTTTCTGATACAAGCATTCATTACATTTTTCTTACAAACTGTCTCTCTTACACGGCTCATCACAATAGCTACAGTTTTTTGCCAAGTGTACATGTGGTGTCCTTTGATCTATTCTATCGTAGCCTATGTGGTTCGATTCAGCTCTATCTTGTTTTATCCTGTCCTGTCCTATTCGATTAATTTCATTTTATTCCAGTTCATGAAAATCATTCTGGTCTTGATCCCTACATTAATTTCATGGCCAACATTAACAGTCTGAAAAATCCTGCCCTCAAAATCTTCCTTTTGTTTCGTTTTGTTTCCTAGCTAGCCGTCTAGATCTAGATCGTGACGCCACCCAAATTTACATATTCAACAGAGTGACGCACTTCCCTTCTGCTCATATTTCATTAGCCAAAGCAAACCACATGGTCCTTCTCACTTCAAACTTAACGTATGCCAAGTAGAACCCCTCATTCCCCTTCTGTCACAGTCTGATTCAATCATGCTGCCCCTCATCTCAGTAAGTTGCATCACTATTCACCCAGTTGATCATGCCCCCAAATTGGGAGTCATTTTGACTCTTCTTTTTCTTTCATGCTGCACATCCAAATTATCGGCACATTGTAGTAGCTTTAAAAATATACCTCGGGCTTCCCTGGTGGCGCAGTGGTTGAGAGTCCGCTTGCCGATGCAGGGGACACGGGTTCGTGCCCCGGTCCGGGAAGATCCCACATGCCGCGGAGTGGCTGGGCCCGTGAGCCATGGCCGCTGAGCCTGCGCGTCTGGAGCCTGTGCTCCGCAACGGGAGAGGCCACAACAGTGAGAGGCCTGCGTACCGCAAAGAAAAAAAAAAAAAATATATATATCTCATATCCAATCACCTCTTAATATTTCTGTTGCTAACAGTTTAATGTAGTCATTGCTCTTTCTCAATACCTAGACCACCACCTCAGTACTCTCCAAATGTGATCTTTGTTTCCACTCTTACCGCCCCACCAAGTCTGTTTTCCATGCAGCAGCCACAGTGATTATTTTAAACGTAGATCAAATCTTCTAGTGATGTTTTCTCACACCTAGAATAAAATTCAATCAATGTTTTTCAATTGTGGTTTGTGATCTGTCTGTCTCTGTGTGCGTACATGTATGCAACCATGTGCTGGTTTGTGATGCAAAAGTGTTTTTCTTACTTTGAGTTGCAGCAAAAAAAAAATCGCAAACCTATTTTATAATCTGGCTCCTGGATCCCTTTACAGCTTCCTTTGTTGTAATCCTTCTGTTTATCCAGCCCTAACCACACTGGCTTCCTTGCTGTTTCTTAGCACTCCAAGCACCCATTACCTCAGGACCTCTGCACTTCATATTTATTCGTGCTGAAACATTGATCATCCAGATATTCTGCAACTTCAGTTTGCTTTACCTACTTAGACACCCTCTCCCCATTTTCTTTGTCACTTTCAGAGGCCTAAAGGTTGGTTCAAAAAATCAGATTCAAGGGCAAAGGATCCAAAGAAAATGGATGCGGGGCAAAACCCATGTATTTTTTCTCCTTAAGATCCTTTATTAGTATATGTATATAAAATTCTATACTTTTTATAACCAAACTAGAATGAGGCACTTGTATAAAAAGTTAAGAATCCGTGTAGCTCCCTCCAACTCCCCAAATTAACAGTATCTCTCCACTTATTCTTTATGCTTATACAAATATATAAACCTATATTGGCATGCATGGAGTTGTTTTTATTTTGATTTTTGCACTTTATTGTGCTTTATTTTTTTGTGTTGCTACATAATGGTGCAGAGGGTGGATCTGTCTTAATTCATTACACCATTTTCTGATGGAAGGACCAACATTCAGATTTTTCCTGCTAGTAAATATGCTGGGGTAAATTTATTTATAGATCTCTATCTCTGTCCCTGTGTCTGTCTCTATCTCTCTATTTGTATCTCTTTCCATGTTGGCACTTTTGCTTCTACAGGATGGATTTCCAGAAGTGGGACTGCTGTGGTAAGCTATTTCATTTTCAGTCAACTTCCCAGCCCTTCAGCAACCTAGCGCCCTTCTTGCCTTAGCTCACTCATGACGCCCACCCCCAACCATCCCACCAAAGTGCACACAAGATGGCGACCACGGGAGGTAAATTAGCTGTTGTGGCTCCTGACCTAAGTTGTTTGTTTATAGTGACCCCCACCTCAGAAGCAGGCAGTCTGCTCCTTTTGACCACTGACAAAGAGAGTAATTAATATAAAATTCATGCCCTTTTCTGGATTGTATTCTCTACTACCTGCCTTTAAGGGGACTTTGAATGAAGCTAAACACATCGGGGAGTTTGGAAAAATTTTACATAGTTCATAAAAGAGGAGGGGATAATGATGCTGCTATTCAAAGTCCCATTTAATGTGTTGCTGGTATATACACCCCTGAGAGTTTAAGAAAGACTATATTAACCGTATCATTAGAGTACCTAATGCAATAGACAGTTTTTTAGACAAATTCACCACATGGTTTAGAATTTAAATCTGTTTTTTTTTTTTTTTTTTTTGCGGTACGCGGGCCTCTCACTGTTGGGGCCTCTCCCGTTGCAGAGCACAGGCTCCAGACGCGCAGGCTCAGCGGCCATGGCTCACGGACCCAGCCGCTCCGCGGCATGTGGGATCTTCCCGGACCGGGGCACGAACCCGTGTCCCCTGCATCGGCAGGCAGACTCTCAACCACTGCGCCACCAGCGAAGCCCTAAATCTGTATTTTTATTAGAATTCATTTGTCATTAGTGTAATAGAACAGGTTTTTGATTTTTTTCTCTTCATTCTAGCTTCTTTTTCATGATTTCCTAGTTCTCTGCTTTATCTTTTAGAGCTTCTTATTTATTTTTTTGTATTTTTCAAGCCATTAATATTTGACAATTAAAAGAATTTGTGGTTAAAAAAGCCCTTTAGTTTTAGGTTTACTGAAGTAAAGGCAACAACAACCACCAAAAAAGCCAAACCCAAAAGAAGTATGTGAACCGGAAAAAACATAATGCAAAAAGTGCTGTAAATTCACCAGGACTAAAATAAACGAAATAGTCTGACACACACACATATTCAATGGTGAAGTAAATACTGCTTTTTAAGATGTTCCAATTAATTTTATCGAGTTGATTAATATATACATCCTGAAACACTTTCTATATTTTAAAGTGAATTTAAAGGATTAATTCCTGATATCAAAATGATGTCATAAAAAAGCGAAAAGGTCGTCATCTACAAAGACCATTATTAAATGATGGTGCATGGCAGCGTTAGCTAGCTGGTTTCACTACATCAGAGATCTCAACTCAGAGCCTAGGACACTGATCAAATAAACATCAAGAAATGAAAAGGGATTTCATGACTTCATTATTGTTGACTATGTTCTCTTAGCCTGAGGTTTTTGTTTTTTTTAAATGAAAAAACGGAGAATTTGAATCTAGGAGGCAGTGGGGCTGTGGCACAGAACATGCAACTACAACGCTATCGCTTCTATTCTGATCTGGCTCAAGTTCATCAGGGAAAATTGACCTTGGCAGCTTATTCAGTGACTAAATCTTGATATTTTTCTGGCTTAATTCATAACATAACTGTAAGCTATTGCTCCGTGTTTATATTTCCCATCCATTTCTCACATTTCCAAAGCATGCTGATATGTGATCCGGGCAGTTTAGCTACCATAATTGGCATTTTTCTTGGGCCAAAAGGAAACAAATTCCTTATCCTCCATACTTTTTTAATTTCTGAAAAACAACAAGTAACATGGTTAATCCTCTTTTTGATCTTTTTTCCTTTTGAATTTTCCTTATATTCTTTCTCTCTTTTAATCTTTTACTCTTTTTAATCTTCTCATTTTGCCCCACCCCTTTTATTTGACTTCTCGTTATGTATTCCTTTCAAAGAATTGGTCCAGTCTATGGAAATGGGTCTTTAAAGGGTGTTCAAAGAGCCATTATCCACAGTTAGAGGCCCGACTATTTCTCTAAAGAATTTCATTGCAGCACTTGCCAAGCTGTCCCAACAGACAATCTTTCACAGTATTTATAGCACATACATCTTGTGGACAAAATGATGCTCAGTGAAATTATTTTGTGTGACAAAAAGTTAAAATGCTTTAGATTTTTCATCTTCTGTATATACGTGTAAGACAAAAGGTTATCCTAACAGCTCAGAAAAATTGGTAATTGATTTAACGAGCCACTTAGCTTTTTCAATCAGGAGCACCTATATACATTTTTAATTTCTGTTAGACTACGTTGGCGACAATGATGGTAGCAGAAAGGCAGTTTAGTTTCAGATGCAAGCACTGTTGAACGAATCTTTACTTTCTTACGCAATTTTGAAACTCACAGAGCGGTGAAGTTGTTCATGTATAAGGTATACTTTTAACAGTAGCCAATAGCTTGGAAAGAAAGGAATGAAGGTTTGGGAAGTTACAGATAAAAATATACAGGCCTTCTACCTAACTTGAAAGACTTATTTAAAATGAGTTGCCTATTTCTCTTATAAGTCACATTTTCAAAACACACTCATAAGATGTTTGGCTGCTGGTCTAATATTACACCTTTCTCTTTCATCTTTCTTTTCACTACAAACCCTTAATGACAAACGCAGGCAGGCCAGTGATACTGATATACCGCGAGCTTAGCATGTGAATTAGTCATCAGACAATCAGTTCAGGGGTCAGGCTTAGAGAAACAGTGCAAAGTTTGCAAAATGCAGGTCGGCAGAGGTGCTCTCCACTTCAAAGGGGGCGTGCTTGGCCACGAGAATTTAGATCCCAGGCAGAAACAGCTGGGATTGTCGTTTGTCCAGAGATGGAAGGTTTGTGTGTGTTTGAGCATGTTTGTAGCTGAGATTGGGTTTCACTACTTTGTAAAACAACAATTTACTTTAGGTGGCTGTGCTGGTGAAACACAATAGGAAGTTAGTGTCCACAGAAGCCCAGGTCACTAATATCAAGCAAGGGGACTTGATCTAGGACAAACCACACCAAAAAGACATCTGAAACATCCCCGTGCAGTTGCCTTGCTCAGGACAGTTAAGGATTTCATTTTCTTAGAAATTTATGAAAGCATTTCCTTTTCTTGGGAGTGAAGTTAGAACATGGTTTTGTTTGTACAGGAACTGAAGTGAAAATATTAAATTTTGAGTCTATCCTGAAGATTTTAGAATTTGCTTTTTCTATCTCTTATTTTTTTCAAGGGCAAATGTATGAAATAAAAAGTATGACTCAGATTTTTGTTTGAAAGAACTATATAGAAAACCGATGTGTCCTTTTCCACTTCAATTTATTTTTCTTGGGAAAAAAAGGGAAGTCAAGTCTGCATGTTACCCTAACGGTAAAACTTGTTTTAATTAAAGTTGCAATGAATATTTACATTTGTATTCAGTCTGTAAGTGCATTTTAGTTTCAATTTTAAAACCGAGATTTCTTTTCAGTGTACTTAGGGTTTTAGGGCAAGTCATCGACAGTCAATCAGCCAGAGTTCAGCAAGTAGGGAAGTTGCTACCTTCCAAGGAGTAAACGTACAGGATACTAGTTTGATCTCAAGTTGATGTTACCATTTTTCATTTTTGAGAAAAGCTACAGCATGAATCAAGAGAACTGGATTCTTGCATCTCTCAGTGTTTTTCAACTACTGGAAAGAACACTGGAAAGCGAAGTAAAAAATGCTACAGAAGAGAAAAAAATCCAAAATCCAAACCATATGACAATGCCTATTTCTTCATTTTCTTTGTCATGTTGTTTTACTCTTTCCTGGCGTTAACTGTCTTTTTGGGTTATAGTTGCTCCAAGAAAGCCATTTCAAAGAAAGATCTTTACCAGGAGTTCAATGAGAGTGAGCATTGAAACAAGAATGTGACCCTTCCATGGCGGAGAAGTATTACTTTGAAGACGAAAGTCTTCTTTGAACACTGAAACAAGGATAGTGTGCTAAATACTTGTAGAAGGCTCCTATCGCAGGGGGAACGTAGACACCTTATGCAGCTAATTCCAGCCTGAAAAGCCAAATTATTGCCTAAATGCAGAAAAAAGACCGACTTTCTAAAAAGCTGATTTATTTGCAAAAGAATTTTCAAGAAGCAGCATAACTTATAATGGCTTTCTCTCTTTTTATAAGTCACTAGTAACATGCCACTAATTCATCATGGGGCATCTGTAATGGAATGTTTTGGGTTGTGTTCTTTTAAGTTATGGACAGAAAAAGAAGAAAAAACATTCAAATCAGGTATGGTGAATAGTTTGAAGGAATTTGTCACTTATTATATTTCTGGCTATAAAGACCATGGGTTTCTGCTTTCATTGGGAATTAACTCTGGGAGTACAGGCAGTGTAGCAGAACATGCTTTACCCTTCTTTATGAACTAATACCACTGAATATGGGAATATATCAATTCCCTCCTTGCCCCCTGCCCCCCAGCACCCAGTTGAGTTAATATGCAACGGGAAACTTACTAGCACAACATCTGCGGAACATAATTACACTGCTGTTTTATATCCTTTCACTGGAAAGCTAGGAGCTGAAAGCTGACGTTTTTCCTTTTCATGACTTGAAAACATTCATAAATCTTACGAGTGCTTCTCTGATTTTCATTGGTGGCCATTAATGGTCATTTATTTCCACAGGCTATTCCCATGAATGTAAAAAATAAAGTATATTTTTAATACTGATTAAGTTGATGTAAAAACACAGTATATCTAACATGTATTTATTTTCAACGTATCAGGTTGTCTAACTCTTTTGCTCAATAATTTCTTTGATATTTTAGATTGATTTAGAAACCCTTTGTGTTTGTTTTGAACACCAGAAATTTCAGTGGCACTTTTGAAAGTGTTTTAAGAATAATAACAACATCATCTATATAACAAACATTATATTGCAAACATCATAAGTAAATAAGGATGGTTCCCAACTGTCTACAAAACATCACAGTGATTGTGTTGTGACCAGCTTTCGCCGCTGTGGTATAAATTCATTAACTGAGTGTCTACTATGTGACAGACACATGTCTAGGAGTTGGGGATGTAGAGAGGTGCAAAACAAAATGCTTACCTTCACGGAGATTACATTCTAGGAGGGGAGACAGACAGTAAATAAATGCGAGGTCAGGTTGTAATAGTAAGGAGAAAAATAAAGCAAGATAAGACATTAGGGTTGGGGGAGCTGTTTTAGGTAGGGGTTAGACCCAGTGTGTCTGGGGTTAGACCCAGTGTTCAAAGAAGACTTTCATCTTCAAAGTAATACTTCTCCGCCATGGAAGGGTCACATTCTTGTTTCAATGCTCACTCTCATTGAACTCCTGGTAGAAGACCCAGGTGATATTTGAGGAGATTTGAATGACAGGAAAGAACTAGTTATGCGATGAGCTGGGAGAAGAAGATTCTAGACAAAGGGTCAGAAAGTGTGAAGTCAATGTAAAGGGGAAGAGTTGGTGTGTTGGAGGATAAACTCATCTGGGAAAAAGTGAAAGAGGAGAGGGAAGGGGACATGTGTCTGGGAGAATTGGAAAGATCCGGATCATGGGAGGCCTTGCTGGTCCCAGTAGGAATGTTGAATTCTACTCTAAGCATGAAGGGAAGACACTGAGGTTTTAATTGCTGTTTTTAAAAGATTTATCTGGCTGTTGTTTGAATAGACTCGAGGGAGGCAAGCGTGGAGGCAGGAGGCTACTGAAATGGCCCAGGAGAGAAATGAGGTATCTTGGACCCATGGCTGCCCATATAGCTGTGCAGGTTGTGCAAAAGCTAGAATTACCAAACAGAGTTCTACTCCAGCATTTCTATGTGGATCAGTTCTGTTCACGTGTTCATGATTCAAAATTCAGTTTTGTTCAATCTTAGTGCAAACGTCAGCCATACACAATTAAGATGTGAAATCATCCACATTAATATCAGTTCAGATCATGAAATTATCATGTATGATTTTAGCACAATAAGCTGTAATGGATTGCATCTTTGGCATATTATAATTTAAATATTCATTTTTCAGATGGGATAAACAGATTTAGGGGAGAAAGAAATAAAATAGATGGATAAAATTAAGATCGGAAGTGAGGGATAAATAGACAAATACAAATTTAGGAGAAAAATTCCCAATACATTTATTAAATCATTGCTGGTGCTGTAAAAAAAAAAATCCCCAGAAGTTCAGGTAGTGATCTGTGAAGGGGTGGTTATACTTTGAAATAGCAGCATGATGATTTTTTTTTTATCTTTATTGGAGTATAATTGCTTTACAATGGTGTGTTAGTTTCTGCTTTATAACAAAGTGAATCAGTTATACATATGTTCCCATATCCCCTCCCTCTTGCATCTCCCTCCCTCCCACCCTCCCTATCCCACCCCTCTAGGTGGTCACAAAGCACCGAGCTGATCTCCCTGTGCTATGTGGCTGCTTCCCACTAGCTATCTATTTTATGTTTGGTAGTGTATATATGTCCATGTCACTCTCTCACTTTGTCACAGCTTACCCTTCCCCCACCCCATATCCTCAAGTCCATTCTCTAGTAGGTCTGTGTCTTTATTCCTGTATTACCCCTAGGTTCTTCATGACATTTTTCTTTTTCTTGGATTCCATATATATGTGTTAGCATACGGTATTTGTCTTTCTCTTTCTGAATTACTTCACTCTGTATGACAGACTCTAGGTCCATCCCCCTCACTACAAATAACTCAATTTCATTTCTTTTTATGGCTGAGTAATATTCCACTGTATATATGTGCCACATCTTCTTTATCCATTCATCCGATGATGGACACTTAGGTTGTTTCCATCTCCGGGCTATTGTAAATAGAGCTGCAATGAATATTTTGGTACATGACTATTTTTGAATTATGGTTTTCTCAGGGTATATACCCAATAGTGGGATTGCTGGGTCATATGGTAGTTCTATTTGTAGTTTTTTAAGGAACCTCCATACTGTTCTCCATAGTGGCTGTACCAATTCACATTCCCACCAGCAGTGCAAGAGTGTTCTCTTTTCTCCACACCCTCTCCAGCATTTATTGTTTCCAGATTTTTTGATGATGGCCATTCTGACCAGTGTGAGATGATATCTCATTGTAGTTTTGATTTGCATTTCTCTAATGATTAATGACGTTGCGCATTCTTTCATGTATTTGTTAGCAGTCTGTATATCTTCTTTGGAGAAATGTCTATTTAGGTCTTCTGCCCATTTTCCGATTGGGTTGTTTGTTTTTTTGTTATTGAGGTGCATGAGCTGCTTATAAATTTTGGAGATTAATCCTTTGTCAGTTGCTTCATTTGCAAATATTTTCTTCCATTCTGAGGGATGTCTTTTGGTCTTGTTTATGGTTTCCTTTGCTGTGCAAAAGCTTTGAAGTTTCATTAGGTCCCATTTGTTTATTTTTGTTTTTATTTCCATGTCTCTAGGAGGTGGGTCAAAAAGGATCTTGCTGTGATTTACAGCATGATGATTTTATTAGCACAAATCAAATTCCTGGAAAAAGTGATAATGAAAACTAACTTTTATCAAATGGAAATTTTGGTAAGCATGTCACTTGCTTTATTTTATTTAATTATCACAACAATTCCAGGAGGAGATACTATCATCTCTAATTGTAAGAAATTTGTTCAGTGTCTTGATACAATATATAAAATACCCTAACGACTCCACCAAAAAACTATTAGAACTAAGAAATGAATTCAATAAAGTTGCAGGATACACGACTAGTATACAGTAATCCGTTGCATTTCTCTACACTAATAACAAACTATTAGAAAGAGAAATGAATAAAAATCTCATTTACAATTGCATAAAAAATACCTAGAAATAAATTTAATCAAGGAGATGAAAGACCTGTACACCAAAAACTATGACGCTGATGAAAGAAATTGAAGATAACACAAATAAAAGGAAAGATACACAGTGCTCTTGGATTGGAAGAATTAATTTTGTTAAAATGTCCATAGTACCTAAAGCAATCTGCTGACTAGATGCAAATACCAATGGCGTTTTTCACTGAACTAGAACAAATAACCCTAAAATTTGTATGGAACCAAAAAGGACTGCAAAGAGCCAAAGCAATCTTGATAAAGAAGAGCAAAGCAGGATGTATAAACACCTTGATACAAATTATACTACAAAGCTATATTAATCAAAATAGTATGGTACTGGCACAAAAACAGACATGTAGATCAATGGAACAGAATAGAGAGCCTAGAAATAAACTCATGCTTTTATGATCAATTAATCTATGACCAAAATGGCAAGAATATAAAATGGGGAAAAGAAACTCTTTTCAATATATAGTGTTCGGAAAACTGAGCAGTTATATGCAAAATAGTGAAACTGAACCACTTTCTTATACCATATACCAAAACAAACTCAAAATGGATTAAAGACTTAAATGTATGACCTGAAACCATAAAACTCTTACATAGGCAGTAAGCATTTTGACACTGGTCTTAGCATATTTTTTTGGATATGTCTCTTCAGTCAAGGGAAACAAATGGGACTACATCAAACTTATAAACCTTTCCACAACAAAGGAAACCATTGACGAAATGGAAAAGGCAACCAACTGAATGGGAGATGTTTGCAAACAATATATTCAATAGGGGGTTGATAACTAAAATATATAAAGAACTCATAAAACTCAACATCAAAAAAAAAAAAAAAAACCACCTAATTCAAAAATGGGCATAGGACCTGAATAGACATTTTTCCAAAGAAGATGTACAGATGATCAACAGGCACAAGAAAAGATACTCAACATCACTAATCATCAAGGAAATTCAAATTAAAACCACAGTGAGATATCACCTCACACCTATCAGGATGGTTATTATCAAAAAGTCAAGAAATAACAAATGTTGGCAAGAATGTGGAGAAAAAAACCCTGTGCACTGTTTGTAGAATTTTAAATTGGTGCAACCACTACAAAAAACAGCATGGAGTTTTCTCAAAAAATTAAAAAATAGAACTAACATATGTTCCACAATTCCACTTCTAGATATTTATCTGAAGGAAACAAAAACATTAATTTGAAAAGATATATGCACCCCTGTGCTTGTTGCACTATTATTTACAATAGCCAAGATATAGAAGCAACCTAATGCCCATCAATAGGCGAATGGATAAAAAGATGTAGTTTATATATACAATGGAATATTACTCAGCCATAAAAAAGAATGCAGTCTTGCTATTTGCAACAACATGGATGGACCTGAATGGTATTATGTTAAGTGAAATAAGTCAGACAGAGAAAGACAAATGCTGCATGATTTCACTTATATGTGGAATCTAAAAAACAAAACAAATGGACAAACAAAAGAGAAACAGGCTCATAGATACAGAGACCAAACTTGTGGCTGTGGAGGATGGGAGAAATAGGTGAAATGAATTAAGAGGTACAAGCTTCCAGTTATAAAATAAATAAGTCACCAGCTGGTAATGTACACATAGGGAATATAGTCAATAATATTGTAGTAACCTTGTATGTTGACAGATGGCAACTAGACTTATTGTGGTGATCATTTCATAATGTATAAGAGTACTGAATCACTATGTTATACAGCTGAAACTAATATGATATTTATGGTAATTATAATTCAGCAAAAAAAAAAAGAAATTTGTGCAATGTTACACAGATGGTAAGTAAAGGTCATCTATATTTTGAACCCATATTTGTTTGACTCCAAAGCTCATAATTTTTACCATTAGTAGAAATGATATCATCGGTCTGCTGAACCAACCAACACTGAAGCTTTATTCAGCTTCAGACATTCTGTTATGTGGGATTAAAGTTCTTTTTTGTTTAAGCCAGTTTGAGATCGGTTCTGTTGCTTATAGCCAAATAACATTCTCAGTGGTATAACCTCTTATTACCATGGTACTGAAAAATTTTGACACAGCTTTATTCCATCATCCACATGGCTACTTGGGTAATATTAGGAAATATCCACGTTTTTGACCTCAATTACTCTAAATGAACAGGGCTTCTAAGTTGGAAGTGATACCATTGGACACCACTTTCTTCATCTTGCCTCTACCAAAAATAAAATGTTTGGAGTTGTAAGAGGTCCTGCTCATTTTTTCTTGCTCACTCATCCTTTATTGAAATTGGCCATTTGCTATAGCCCTGCTAAAAGGGGTGGGCTTGGGTGCTCATGTTTTTCAAGGATCTTGTTACATTCTTTAGCTACCACTTGACTCAAGAGAGTGGACAATTGTATCAACTGGATTAATCAAATTTATATCCAAGGATTTTTTTCCCTTAACCTTTCAGTTTTGTTTTTGTTTTTTTTTAGTGAATGAATGAATGAATTTTTGGCTGCATTGGGTCTTTGTTGCTGTGTACGGGCTTTCTCTAATTGCGTTGAGCGGGGTCTACTCTTCACTGCGGTGAGCCGGCTTCTCATTGCGGTGGCTTCTCTTGTGTGGAGCATGGGCTCTAGGTGTGCAGGCTTCAGTAGTTGTGGCACGTGGGCTCAGCAGTTGTGGCGCATAGGCTTAGTTGCTCTGCAGCATGTGGGATCTTCCTGGACCCGGGCTCGAACCCATGTCCCCTGCATTGACAGGCGAGTTCTTAACCACTGCGCCACCAGGGAAGTCCCCCTTAACCTTTACGTTTTAAAATAAAATACAGATACCAAAAAGAAAAAAACGCAAATGCATAGCTTAGTGAATTATAATCAGGCAAATACCTTTATAACTACCCTCCAGATCATGTCATAGAACTTTGTCAGCCAACTCTGAAGCCCCTTCATTTGTCCAATCCCAATAACTATCCTGACTTTTACATTTAACACTTTCTTGAGCTTCTTTCTTCTTTTATTACTAAACTGTGCATTCTAGACCCTGTGGTTTAGTCTTGCTCATTAAAACAAAGCAAAACCAAACCAAACCAAAAAACTTAGAAGCCTCTCAGATCTAGAAGTCTCTTCTTATCTACAGTTTGCTCCTTAAAATAGATACTGTGGTGGCCCCTCCATTCCTTACTCAGGACTGAGGCACTCATACCTCCAGCTGCCAGGGGCACTGTGGATCCTTGCGTCCATGCCTTTATATAATTCTGTCCCCTTCAGTGGACACCTATGACTTGCTTCGAACGCATAGAATATGGCAACGGTGACGGGGTGTCACTTCTGTGATTGTTACATTATAGAAGACTGTTTTGTTAGCAGATTCATTGTAGAGATTCTCCTTTCTGGTTTGCTGAAGTAAGTGACCCTACTGGGGAAGCTCATGTGGAAAGAAACTCTGCCTGCCTGGTTTGGTCCTCTTCTGTCAATTTGAATAACTGTGAAGGGCCACCTAGCTCCTGTGCTCTGCTGTGGCATCAGCTGTGTGTCTGTTATGACTAACCCGTAGCTCAACTTCCCCCTCTGCCAGATGCTGCTTCCCTCACCTCCTTACAGATATTGTTCCTTAGTTCACTCCCCAATGAACCCTTCTGCATGCAAGTCTCTGTCTCAGAGTCTGTTTACAGGTAATCCCTTAAACTCTTTCTTTTGCTTGTAATTTATCTTTTGAAGAACCCAGGGTGTTTAACCTGTAGGCTTTTTCCTCCATCTGAATTTTGCTGATTGCATGTTCATCAGTCCTCTGTCTTTTCAGAAAAATAGCAGCAGGATGCAGGTGCTAGATTAGACTCAGGTTCCTTCCCTTTGAAAACAGCATAAGTGCTGGTGTTTCACTTACAAAAAAGGGCTATCATATTTATTTTGCTTTTTTGATTTAGGAGCTATTGATATGCAATGCCTAGTTGCATTAATTCACTGAGGATTGGAAAATCGTGGTAACTCTAATTTTATTATTTTATTTTCATTTAGTAGCTAGAATAATTTTATGAAGAGATGCTTGCTTGCCCTCCTCTATCCAGGGGTACAGTTCGTATAGAAAAGACAAGAAAAATATGTGATTCTTTCCTTTTATTTACTCAGTTTTAAAAATAAATTTATTTATTTATTTTTTGGCTGCATTGGATTTCCATTGCTGCACGTGGGCTTTCTCTAGTTGCGGCGAGCGGGGGCTACTCCTCCTTACGGTGCGTGGGCTTCTTACTGCGGTGGCTTCTCTTGTTGAGGAGCATGAGCTCTAGGCGGGCAAGCTTTAGCAGTTGTGGCACACAGGCTGAGTAGTTGTGGCTCGCGGGCTCTAGAGGGCAGGTTCAGTAACTGCGGCACATGGGCTCTGTTGCTCAGTGGCATGTGAGTTCTTCCCAGGCCAGGGCTCAAACCCATGTCCTCTGCATTGGCAGGCAGATTCTTAATCACTGTGCCACCAGGGAAGTCCTATTTACTCAGTTTTTTTAAGACAATGGATTTGATTCCTGTCATCTCAGATGACTAATTATTAATATGATTTTAAACATTATAATCTCATGGATTTAGACATATTTGATAGACTTCAAACCATTGTAGTTCTTATTTTTGTTGAAGTTAAAGTTGGCCTGTCTCTTCAAATTGGCTTCTGATTCCCTTTAATGTGACCCTAATAGTCTCTGATACCATTTTGACTCTCTGGTACATCCCTGGCTCATCCTATATATTTGTTTCTTCAGACCAATAATAAGCCATTTCTCCAAGAAGTTCTGGTTTCTTTTAGTGTGAAATATTTCAAGACAGCAATATGGGTACTGGGGTGCCCTCACTGATTTTCGGTAGGTCATTGTTCTGGGTCTTTTCAGTGTCCAGAACTAAAGGAGAGAAAAATAATAACACACACACACACACACATACATAATATGTACACACACACATAAACACACACACACACATATACATAGATATACACGTATACCTGTATACACACAAACACACACATATACACACAGGTAAATACACACATATACATACACATGTGTAAGCACACACATGTGTACATACATAACATACACATAGATACACACAGAGATATACACACAGATACACACATGTAAGTGTGCATACATACATACACAGATATAAACACACACATATGTACATAGACATATACACATACATCTAACCTTGTAAATTCATACTGAAATTTCCAATTCAAATTTAGGAATACAGGGTCTTTACTTCTCCTATATTAATTCTTTATCTTCCTTTTTTTTTCTAAGACGTGGAGTAACTTTATTACTTTTTAAAGATTTATTTATTTATTTATTATTTATTTATTTAATTTATTTTTGGCTGCATCAGGTCTTAGTTGTGGCACGTGGGATCTTTGTTGAGACATGCGGGATCTTTTGTTGTGGTGCGTGGGCTTCTCTCTAGTTGTGGCATGTGGGTTTTCTCTTCTCTAGTTGTGGTGCACAGGATCCAGGGTGCATAGGCTCTGTAGTTGTGGCACACGGGTTCCAGAGTGCACGGGATCTGTAGTTTGTGGCACGTGGGCTCCAGGTGAGGCGCACAAGCTCAGTAGTTGTGGCACGCAGGCTTAGTTGCCCCATGGCATGTGGGATCTTAGTGCCCTGACGAGGGATTGAACCTGCGTCCCCTGCATTGTAAGGCAGATTCTTTACCACTGAACCACCAGGGAAGTTCCCTTCTTTCTTTTTCTTAAGGGCACAGGGGATGTAGAATTAGAATTCTACATTAACTTTATCCTACATTATTCATGTAATGTAATCTCAGAATAACAACGCCAATGATACTTTCACCATCCTGATTACTGAAAACAGTTATTGCTAGTTTTATTTAGTACATGCTGTCCTCACTCTCCCACTTTTTTATGGCTGCACTATATCGTCATTATCAGATATATAGCCATTTACTCCTTAGACTTTTTCCCTTTGAATGCTCATTTAGTCTGTGTTCTATAAGTTATTCTATGTTTGCTCACTAGTAGTCCTCATGTTTATGTCTTTTTTGTCGTTTTGGCTGTCTCAAGCTTGTTTTTAGTAGATTCCACAGGAAGGGCTCATGGGAACAGTACTCCCTGAAATGTTGATAATAGTTGTTGTGTGCCTTTTGTACTTGAAAACAGCTTTGCAGGATACAAAATCCTCAGCTCACATTTTCTTTTCTTGGGAAGCTTAAATATATTAGTCTATTTTCTTCTCCCATAAAGTGTTGCTGTTAAAAACTCTGAAGATAATCTGATTTTTTTCTCTTATAAATCATGTGCTCTTTTTTTTGCCTAGATATTCCTCAAATTTTTTCTTTTTCTTTAAAGCCTAATAATTTTACTAGAATACATTTTAGTGTCAGTTGTTCTGGTCCAATGTTCTCATGAACTTGAGAATTATACTTTTTTTTGCGTTACGCGGGCCTCTCACTATTGTGGCCTCCTCCGTTGTGGAGCACAGGCTCCGGACGCGCAGGCCCAGCGGCCATGACCCACGGGCCCAGCCGCTCCGCGGCACGTGGGATCCTCCCAGACCAGGGCACGAACCCGCGTCCCCTGCATTGGCAGGCGGACTCTCAACCACTGCGCCACCAGGGAAGCCCGAGAATTATACATTTTTTAAATTTCAGGAAAATTTTCTAGAAATAAAGTTTCTAAGTATTCTATTCCTTTATTTATTTATTTTTAAAGGAAATTTCTATATCTGTACATTGGACTTTGCCTGTCTTCAATATCTGTCATGTTCTCTTCAATCCTTTTTTCTCTCTTACTTCACTTACCTTTAATTTAAAATATTTTCTATGGGGTGGGTGAGAGTAAGCAAAATGGGTGAAGAAAACCCCTCCCAAAACCAAAACACAAATCAAAAGACTAAAAAAGTTAAAAAATATTTTCTCCTTTTCACCTTCTAGTTCTCATAAGGCATTAGTTATTATGTGTATTGTCTCTTGTATTCATCCAGTTTAGTCTTCATGTTTAAAGTGATTTTTTCCTTTTATTTCTAATTCTTTCTTGAATTCTGCCACATAACTTTTGAGTTTTTCTAATGCTGATTTATGTCTTGGTTGTTTTCATAATATCTTCCAGCCCATTTTGAAACAGTCCATTACAGTTTTGATCTGGTTTTTGAGCACATATTTCTGTCATGCTGGATGTTACTGTTCTCCCATTCTCTTTTTTCTTGTGGCACTTTTGTAGATTTGACCTTAATATTTTCAGTGACTCATTTTTACATGAATTTAGTTTTCCTGAAATTTAGACAAACACTGAGCTCAGAAAGCTTTTCAACTTCACAACACTCCTTCTCATTTCTTTTTTCACATGTTCAATAAAATGGAGGCTCGTTTTCTGAGATTTCCAGGCTGTTGTTCCTCTTGCACCTTTTTAGCTGAACCATCTCTTTCCTTCATCTCTGTTGCTCCTGTTCTGTTTAGTTTTGTTTTTCTTCTAGTAGTTTCTCTTCAGGCTGGACCTCTGTTCTGGAAGGTAGCCTGGGGGCCAGCTGTGAGAGTTCACAGGGGCTACACTGCCCCAGCCTCTTCAGGACTCCTTGGACGGCTCCTTGTTTGCATCCACTGCTGGAGTAGGCATGACCCCTTCCAGCTGTGGATTTCAAATGGACCCTTCACATTTCCCAGGGAAATCTGTCTACTTTTGTGATAGTTTCCTCTTCTCAGGTTTGTCAGATGCCCTATTGCTTCCCTTTGCTTTCATTTATTCAGACACCAATAACTTACAGATCTAGAGGCTGTTGGCAATTTGGCCCTATCCACTTATATTTTGACGTGTAGGACTGCCTCGTCACATAGTTTTGTTTTTTTCTTTTCTTTTTAAAAAAATATTTATTTATTTTAGTGCTTTGGCTGGGAATGTTTTGTTTCTAATTGAGGTGAAATTTATATAACATAAAATTAACCACTTTAAAGTGTACAGTCCAGTGTCATTTAGTATACTCACCATGTTGGGAAACCAGCACTGCTATCTACTTCCAAGACATTTTCATCACTCCAAAAGAAAATCCCATAGCCATTAAGCAATCTTTCCCTATTCTCCTTGGACTTCAGCCTCTAGAGGCAGCTACCAGTTTGCCTTCTATCTCTACAAATTTGCCTATTTTGGACATTTCATGTGAATGGAATCATACACTATATGACCTTTTGTGTCTGGCTTCTTTCACCTAGTGTAATGTTTTCAAGTTCATCTACTCTGCAGCATGTATCCTTACTTCATTTCTTTTTATGGCTGAGTAATATTCCATTGTAAATACATAGCATGATTTGTTTATTCATTTATTCTGTCACTTAGTTTTATTGTAAATGTCCATGGGCTTTTAGTTTTGCTTTCCAGTTGCTCTGTTAGTTTCTGTGTAGGGATTCAGGAAGATCCCCAAACTGCCGCTGCCACTTCAGCCATCTTCCTAGAATTCTGTGGGGTTTTACTTGAGACGTTAAATGCCTGAGTTTTATTATTAAAAATGAAAGGAACACCATCTGTTCCTTTCATCTGTTCAGGTGGTGCATGAAAGGGAAGGTCCACAAAATCCTGCTGAGGTCCTAGTGCTCTCCTTTTCCTTATTCTTTTTGAGGTTGATTAAAAAGCTTTTCTTTGGATTTCATAAATCTGTATCTTCATTTCCACCGCCACCACTTCCATTAATTTTAACCAGCTTGGGTGTGTTTCTGTCCTTTGCAGCCCAGCATGTCATGACACCACCCCTCCCCCAAATCTAGCACTTGTGTTTCCTCTACAATTCCATCCTAGGTCCAATTCCCTCTCGGGAAGAACAGCAGAATACCTCTCAGTGGTATTCCTGAGTTGACAGGAATACCAGTTCCTGTCAATTAAGTTGACATGTTCTTTAGTAAACTCCCAAAGTAACAGATGACTTTGTATGTATGAACTCATATCCTTTCTTCTGATTTTATATTTGGTCATTTCCTCTGCTGCTCCCTGGCTTTGATTGAATTCCTTAGATGCCAAACCAGAGACAGGAATTCTCGAGCAACAGATTTATTGAAGCAGTTCTCTCAAGTGGACACTGGCAGGGAGTAAGTGTCGCAGACTGAGACAGAAGCCAGGCAAAATGTGGCGTTAGCTGAAGCCCAGCCTCAGTCTGATCCCACATGGAACTCTGGGGTATGAAAGACACCAAGAGTTGTCCTACCTTGAGGACGTGGTGCAGACCCTTTGTCTGGGACTCTAACAGCCTAACATCTTTGGGCAATGCCTCTCCTCTAGCTTGGGGTACTTTGATGGGGAAGGGTACAGCCCTGAACTATTAGCCCTCATCTCAACCAGGGTTTGGGAGCACCAGTTCAGTAACAAGTACCTTGGTGGGGCACCAACTGTGCCTACTACATTTTCTATCTGGTTTCACACGTCAAGAATTTTTCTTCCCTATACATATGTTTATCTGTATCTATAAATTTCATGTGCATATAACACACATAAAGGTATACCTATGAACCTTTGTACATATGCATATGCATATGTATATGTTGTGCATTTGTATGTTTATAAACACATGCCTTTTAACTTTGGTGATTTTCCCATCCTACTTTTGTTTTATTTAGACAAAGTTGGGGGCTTGAAGAAGGAGTGAGGCAGAGGTTTGTCCACTGGGAGTAGAGTCGGGGACTCCAGTGACTTCTCCTAGGAAGATGCTCCCATGAGAATTGGTACATTAATGGCAGGGGCTGGGTTGTGGGATGGGGGGCTCTGCCCAGCAAGGGTGAGGGGGCTGAGGGGTTCCTTAAGAGGGTTTAGCTTTGCTACTTGTGAGTGTGGAATCAAAAGGGGCAGGAAGTGGCCATTTATACATATGTAGGTCACTTGCAAGTCAAATTTTCTGTAAGAGGCAATTGCTCGTGTTGGGAATTTGTGGTATCTCATATTTTGAGGCTTAAAAGGAAAACTATCCTTTGGGCTGTGGTGTGAGGTAAAGGTGGAGGCGGCAGGAGCCGCTGAGGGAGGGAGGAATTAATGTCTCAAGGTCAATTTCATCTTTACCACTTGCGGTTCTGTGGTTCCTCTTTGATTTTGTTTCTTTCTGTAGTAAAACTCGTTACAGAGGTGATAGAGTTATGTGGAGCCTTCTATGAGAGCTTCAAGTCAGTGAAAGGCACCATTAAAGGCCTTTTGACAGTTTACAATATTTAGTTCAAATGTGTATTTTGAATCTTTGTGGTGAGAAATTATACATATTCGCCTTTTTAAAGAGATGTTGTATGAGTGCTTGTGACATGTTAAGCCCCCAAAACTGTTTAAACACTTGGATGTATTAATAAATTATCTGTAACTATCTACGTGTAGAATCCGATGTTCCCTGTCCAAATGGGTGAAAAGAAAAAAAAAATTCGCAAAGACATTGCTTCTTTCTTTTTCTACTTTTTAAGAATTGTCAAAACCTCTTTGTTTCTTTTCCCAGCGTGGACCCTGCGGGCAGAAGCGGAGGGTAATTTTAGGAATGGATGATACATAAGGAGGCCAAAACCCAGGAGGTCATGACCTGTGGCTTCTATAAGTGAAGAGTTTCCATTTTGGGAGAGCAGTGCTTGCGATGTTCCCTTATTATCTGCAGATCCGACAGCTTGGGGTGTCACAATTGGCCTCCAACCTCATTTTCCTACTGACTTTCTAGAGACAAAACACAAGCAAGACCCATCTGGTACTGCCTTTCTCTTTCTGCACTTCTGCATTCCTGTTTCTCTCATATTCTGACATGTTTTAGGATATTTTGTTAATATGCATATATGTATACATATACACATATATACATATCTATCTATCATCTATCTATCTATCATCTGTGCCACTTCACTGGAAACTGCTAAAAATTTCTAGCTCATTTTGGTGGTGGGTTTTTTTTTTTCACATTTGGCATAGATCCTGATTTTTGAGTTTCCAGGAAGAACCTCGTTTGAATCATAAGGATCTTGATAAAGGACTTTGTCTCTGTAATTTCTCTTTCCTTCAGGCTCCAGAGCTCCAAAAATTTAACTTTGTGTCTATTGGGCAAGAGCTGTCTTCCCTCACAGAGAATCAGCTCATGTTTTTCTTTAATAGACTTTCAATGTTTGAAGCTGGTTGAAATTAAGAGCTTTCATCATTTAAGAACTGTCAACAGCCAAAACGTCTTAATCCAGCATGAAACTGAAGTAGAGTGTACTTTTAAGTGCTCTTGGGAAAAGGTGACATTTTAAATAAATAAGTGAAATAAATTAGAAGATGATAGCTTCCTGAACCTCAATAGAGGTTCCTGGAAGCCAACTTTTAACCATGTGATATGAGTTAACTTCTTCCCAAAGAATGGGTCCATTTAGGCAACAAGGCGACCCTGTTTCCCACGATCATAAAACACTACGCAATGTTTCTGATCACATGGCTTTATAAATATATTTCACGCCTAAGTGCGTGGGACTGGAATTGGATGGGTAAAGTTTCCTTAGTTTAAAACTGCCACGGCATAGAACTTGTTTTCTCCTGTGGTTTAAGAAGTGTTCTGAGACCCCAATATACTCCCCCTTTGCAAAGCGGATGTGCTGTCAGCAAGGAGCTTGTAGTTCACGGTAACCAGCTGTTGGGAACAAAAAGTCACAAGACAGATTCTCTGACAGCAAAGTTTTTCTTGTGAAGGGTCAGAGAATAAACATTTTAGGTTTTGCTAGCTAACAGGCAAAATTAAGGATATTATGTAGGTACTCATGTCAAAAGAGAGAAAACATTTTCCACAGATTTTTAATTGACAAGATTAAAAATATAATAATCACCACAGTCATTGTGTATAATCTTTGTCATGCAGATCTACTAATGAGAAGAATGAGGGTTTTTTTGGGGAGTAACATTTTATTTAATTGGGCTTCAAAGTTAGCTGGCCATCATCAAATCATTTGTAAACGTTCATCTGTCAGAGCCATTCTTGACTGGGGGTGTGCATATGCAAACAGGTGGCAGGCTGGATTTGGCCGTCGGGCCATTTGCTAAGAGAACCCATCCTAGGCACTCTCTCTAAGTGCTGCGTTTGGATTTATTTCTGCTGTCTGAGGAGGCATAACAATAGTAGAGAAGGACATATGTTTAAAATGTGTATGTATGAAGGAAAATAGTAGTTCTTTTCCAATTTTTTTTTTTTGTTTTTTAATTCAAGAAATATGGTGCTCTCTGCATTTGCTCACAGTGATAGATTCTAGCTCCCTTTTTTTCCAGTGTTAATCCCAGTCCACCCTCCTGCTAGGCATGGCCTTTGGTTGCAGATAATACTAAATCCCTTTCTCAATGTTTTCCACGGCCTGACACATGTCAGGTGGTGGGGATACAGTGGTGAGAAGGGGTGACAGGGCCTACTCTTAGGAACTTGCGTTTGAGTGGACAGCTGGACAGCCAACATTTGCTAGACATCTACCAGTGAGCCATGACTAGGCTAAACACTCCACTCTCAACATCATACTTAGTTCCCACAATAATTCCTTGATGTCCTACCTTTATTCTCATTTTATAGACCGAAAGTAGAATGTCAGAGTAATGGTTAATGAAAACTGGGTACTTAGTCTGTGCAAGACTTGGATCTAAGTGCCAAACATACACTTTCTCATTTAAACCCAACCCTTATGTGGTTGGTACTATTATCCTCATTTTGTAGATGTGAAAACCGAGGTAAAAAGAAGTAAGGAGCTGCCCAGGGTTGCTCAGCTGGTAAAAGGCAGAGCTGGGATTCAAACCCAGGCAGTCTGTGCTCTAGCATCTAAGCTCTTAACATTCTGCTTTTTCAATATTAGAAAGATTTTGTTTCTTGCCCAGGATCACACAGGTAGTAAATGGCAAAACTGAGATTTGAACTTCGGGAGTCTGACTCCAGAACGTTTTTCCATCATTTCTTGTACCCAACAGTTCCCATTTTCTGGTTTGTCACTGGGATTGAGCCCTCATTCATGAATGAGTTGGTTGCAAGGTAAAGGGAGGAGGTGGGTGTAGTTCACCACCAGATAAACACAGGAAAGGAGGATGATAGAGCCCTGTTCCTACGTTTCCTGATCAACAGAGGAGAGGGAGAACCACACAGGGTGGGTGTGCCCCATGGATCCTGAGACTGAGTCAGGGAAGCTTAGCTGACCTGATTATTTTTTTGTTGTTGATCTTGGACAAATCAGTTAACCTCTCGAATCCTCAATTTCTTTATCTGTACAATGCAGCTAATAAAACCTTCTTGGAAGGGAATTTAATGAGAAGTGTTTAAAACATTCTTATCTTCTATGATGCTTAGTTTTCTGTGTTCTATGTCAGCTTAGCTAGGCTATGGGACCCTGAGATTTAATCAAACATTAATCAAGGTGTTGGTGTGAATATATTTTCTAGAGATTGTCAACATCTGCAATCAGTTGACCTTAGGTGAAGGAGACCACCCTTGATAATGTAAGCGGGTTCCTTCCAATCAGTTGAAGGTCTTAAGAACAAAAGGTGAGGTTTCCTGGAGAAGAAGCAATTCTCGTTTAACAGCATTGACTCCTGCCTGAATTTCTAGCCTGCCCATCTGCCCTACCAAGTAGGTTCTGGAGAATTCTCACTGATATATCCTCTCACACGTACCTCGTACATGGTCACTAGATAACTGCAGCTATCGACGTCCTAAGGCCTGTAGAAAATCTCTGAATCTTGGTGATACAAATGATTGAAGTATCCATATTTTACTTTCATGTATTGACACATTTCAGGTCTGTAAAATAAAAACACCCCTACCTTTGAATTTCGTTCCAATTACAACTTGTATGCACAACACAATTTTCTTTGAGTTGTACTGCTGTGGCAAAAATACAGATACGCTTCCATCATCATAAAGCCTGGCTGATGTGCTGATTAAAGGAAAATGGCATGGTGAATTGAAAGATGCTGTAACTACTATATCTAATTACAAAGAAGAACATGTTACTTACCAAAATCCGAATGTGTTCTATAATAAAAAACAAGGGCAATTAACAATCAAACAGGCAACTGCTTTCTTGACAGGCAGATGACACAGAACAGGACTAAGTACATGCAGAAAGTTTTTGCTTGACGAGGAAAGCTGAGATGTGCCTTCGAATTGTAAGGTAAGATCCCCAAAGCACATGACTTTGTGGTTATAAGGCCAAAGAGGGACTCAGGAAGCACCAGAACTGTTATGCTTGGTTCTGTATTACTGAAGCAAAGTCCTATTTATTTTTAAAATGGAGGAAAATATGTATTTACAAGATGCTCACTATTTTTGCCATAAAATACACTTTATTTCTTTGTAATTTTACTTGGAGATAAACTACTATTGTTTTAAATGCCTATTTTAGTATGTACATTTCTTTACTGTATTATCCTTTAGATTTTTTTATTTTATTTTGTTTTATGTTCAGAATCTCACAGTCTTGTCTTCTGACTAGCCCATAGGAATCTGTATGGTTGAAGAAGTTAACATCCATAAATTAACATGAGCTCTAGAGACGAAAAGTTTTAGAAAAGTTAAAAATTTCCTAATAAACTCAGTTCTTTTCTCTTTCAGGCAGGTATGTGTGATGCATTCTCTTTCTCCTGGACATATAGCTGCTACTTTCCCCGACAATTATTCTTAGTAAACCTGAGAATGGGCTAATGGGCTTATCATTGTCAACCAAGGGGATGGATCCTTTATACTCAACCTTTGGTCTCTGGGCACAGGGAATGTATATAATAGCTTAGAGTCAGGCATGATTTTCTTGTCCAGAGGCCCTGGTTTGCAAACTGTAGCATGCACAAGAACACTAAACTGCACCTCTAGAGATTATGAATCAGTAGTTCTGGGGTGAAATGCAGGAATTTTTATTTTTAACAAACACCCTAGGTGACCCAGAGGCGGGTAGCTCATGGACCACATTTTAAGAAATACTCACTGGAATGGAGTTCTCTACCTCTCTCTCTCTTTTTTTTTTAACCTAAACCCCTAGTAGTAATAAATATATTTATTTATAAATTACCTAAAGTTACCTACTGCTTTAATTTTTTATGCATGTACTTTCGGTGCATCATAAAACATATATAAGAATGGAAGTTAAACGTTTCAGGATGCTCTCAAGAAGGTTTTTGGCCTCACAGCCAAAAAACCAAAACATAAAACAGAAGCACTATTGTAACAAACTCAGTAAAGACTTTAAAAATCGTTCACATCAAAAAAATCTTAAGAAAAAGTTTTTATACATCTGTCAAAATAGATCATTTAATTTCTCTTAGGAAATATTTCAAAATCAGTCTTGGTTATACAGTTAGTATCTTCATCGTTGGCAAAGCTAAAGTTCATCCTTAATTTAATATGTGAATCAAGTGGTGACTTCCTAGACCTGGAAGGAAGCAATCACAAGCTACATGATGGCTTTCAGAAGGATGCTATGTAGTATTTTTATCTGGGGATCTCTATATCAGAACACATTTAGTTAGATATTCCAAATCCAAGTGTGAAAAGTTTTTTCCATCCTCTGAGCCATGAGCTTTTATTAATAAGATCTTTAGGGCTACAAGAGTCTCACGAAGAGGATGTGTCTTTTTCTCCTTCAAAAGTCTGCCATTCATTCCAGGTTTCCTCAATATAAATAGTTTTTATTTTGGAAAACAAGAACCTTAGGTCTTTTCTCTACTATTCCCCACCTCCTCAAAATGTGAAATCATCTGCAAGCTTGAAGAGCGTTGTTGTGGAAATTACTCAGCCTCGGAGAATTTCATGGCCATGACCACAGGCCACATACATTCCAGATAAATTAAGTGTGCATGAATTACTGGAACTCTGATGCTCCACTCATTCTGCACCTTCCATCGATGCTCCGTGTCATTAGCATATCAGATGTCACAATCTTCCTAATCCGGTGACACACACCTCCACCCAGGTCTTGATGATTTCAAGGCAAACCCAATTTTTTGTTTTTAGATGAAACACTAAGGCATAAAAACAATCTCATAATCTCTCCAGTAGGTTCTGTAGGGTTTAAAAATGGAAATTAACTGGTTTTTATTGTGTACATGTGTTTGAAAACATGAAGGAGATACCCAAACTGGTATCATCCATGTATCTTGAGAACTTAAGTTGTCTGAACTATCCTTAATTTTCATACTGGATCTCTTGTGAGGGTACATAGGATCAAAAAGCATGTAAGTTGGGCTTCCCTGGTGGCGCAGTGGTTGAGAGTCCGCCTGCCGGTGCAGGGGACACGGGTTAGTGCCCCGGTCCGGGAAGATCCCACATGCCGCAGAGCGGCTGGGCCCGTGAGCCATGGCCGCTGAGCCTGCGCGTCCGGAGCCTGTGCTCCACAACGGGAGAGGCCACAACAGTGAGAGGCCCGCGTACGGCAAAAAAAAAAAAAAAAAAAGCATGTAAGTTGAGGCAAAGTATAGTTCTTTGAAAATGAAATAAATTTATCTAATTATAGATATGAAACTGTGTGAGCCATAAAAATGAATCTCACTGGAGCAACTGCTGCAAGAACGTGTCTTCTGTGAAATTTGCTCATGGCTGAAACCATTCTCATTTACTTTAAAGAATAAGTACTTGAGGACTTCCCTGGTGGCGCAGTGGTTAAGAATCCACCTGCCAGGGCAGGGGACACAGGTTCGATCCCTGGTCTGGGAGTATCCCACATGCCGTGGAGCAACAAAGCCGTGCGCCACAACTACTGAGCCGACGCACCACAACTACTTAAGCCTGCATACTCTAGGGCCTGTGCTCCGCAACAAGAGAAGCCACCGCTATGAGAAGCCCACATACCGCAAGGAAGAGGAGCTAGAGAAAAAAAAGCCCGCATGCAGCAACGAAGACCCAGTGCAGCCAAAAAAGGAAAAAAAAGAGTTAAGAGTTAAGTACTGTTTCCCTATGTTGATTCATATGACTTCTCACATGGAAAACAAAATGGATAGAGATGAGTTTTATTGGGGACCCCCATTTCCCCAATTATTCCATAAAAACATGTTTCCAGACGCTAGAGGAACAAATCGATATACACAAAAATGCTTAAATTATTACTTGGAATTCCATGGGAATTAGCAGACTGTAGACCAAGATTCTGGCCAAAAATGTCATGGTTGGACCATGACTTCCTATGGGTCTGCCATTCATGGCCCGTTTCTTGTTTTTCTTTCTTCAGTGTGAACATATGCCCAGAGGCTGTTTGTAATGGGAGAATTTTAAGAAATTCATAAATTTAAAACACCCCACACATACAAAATTCTTTCTGAATGTGTCATCCTAAAATTCTTCTCCCAAATCCACATAAAATAAAGCAGCATAAGAGCTATCTCTTTGTAATATTGTATCTTATGCTTAATTTTTATTGATCTTGACTTATAATACTAGGTAACATCATGAATGGAGCCATATAAGTTCACCATCTGAGTTTAAATGGCAAAAAAGATCACCTTTTCATGTTTATTTCTTGGAAATAAAAGCACCTCACATTTAATTTCAGAGCTATCAAACTTAGTCTAAAGTAATAATGCAAATTTGTATGACAGGGTTTTAACATAAAAAATATTTATATAATATGAATTAACTTGCTCTGTATATAAAAGAAATATAAACTCTTCAAACAGCAAGCATCTGATCCTTAAGAACAGAGTTCATTGAGGTTAAATTGTGCTCAGAGAGTTTAAGGGAAAAAAGAAAGAAGAAAGAGATTATACCTCTTCTTATGGCAGGAAAAAGCTCATTTCCAGGGTAGAAACTCCTGAAATCCATAAAATATGTTCCAGATCCAAGTCTTGGTGAGCTCATGCACCCTATCTGGACACTTCTGCTATAGAAAGGCTTGGGACCGATTTCCTTTCATATTGATTAGGGATAAAAATGTCCAAAGTATATGTGAAAGACAAGTTTAAAAATTAAAGTAACTAAAATTCTGTTCTATTTAACCCTAATGATCTCCTTTTATACATCCAATCTATGAAATATTGAAAACCCAAAGCTGCAATGTGGGACAGACCCAGAAACACAGAACACTGATGAATATCTGCTAAGCCAGTAGCAAAACATTCATTAATATGCAAGAAGGAAGTAAAATACCTGAACCAGGGGTTCTTAAGCTCTTTCATGCCATGGACACTTTGACAGTCAGGTAAATGGTCCCTTTCTCAGAATATTGTTTCTAAACGCATGAAACAAAATACATAGGATTACAAAAAAGATCAATTATGTTGAAATAAATTGTTGATAAAAATATGTAAAAAAAATGCCAAATTTGTGACATTGTAATATTTGTGTGTTTTTTGTGTTCTGTATGTGAAATTTTTTTTTAATTGAGGTATAGTTGATGTACAATATTATGTAAGTTCTGGTTGTACAACATAGAGATTCACAACTTTTAAAAGTTATATTCCATTTATAGTTATTATAAAATGTTGGCTATATTCACTGTGTTGTATAATATATCCTTGTAGCTTATTTATTTTATATGTAGTAGTTTGTGCTTCTTAATCTCCTATGCCTGTATTGCCCCTCCTCCCTCCATCTCCTCACTGGTAACCACTAGTTTGTTCTCTATACCTGTGAGTGTATTTCTTTTTTGTTATATTCACTAGTTTGTTTTATTTTTTAGATTCCACATAGTGATATCATATAGTATTTGTCTTTGTCTGACTTATTTCACTTAGCATAATAACCTCCAAATCCATCCATGTTGTTGCAAATAACAAAATTTCATTCTTTTTTATGGCTGAGTAATGTCCTATTGTGTATATACACCACATGTTCTTCATCCATTCATCTGTTGGTGGACACTTAGGTTGCTTCTATATCTTGGCAATTGTAAACAATACTGCTATGAACATTGGGGTGAATGTATCCTTTCCAATTACTGTTTTCATTTTGTTCAGATGTATACCCAGGAGTGGAATTGCTGGTTCATATGGTAGTTCTATTTTTAGTTTTTTGAGAAATCTCCATACTGTTTTACACAATGGCTGCACAAATTTACATTTTCACCAACGGTGTATAAGGGTTCCTTTTTCTTTCCATCCTTGTCAACACTTGTTATTTGTTGTCTTCTAGATAATAACCATTCTTACAGGTGTGAGGTAACATCTTATCATGGTTTTGATTTGTGTTTCCTTGATGATTAGCGATATTGAGCATCTTTTCATCTCAAGATGAAAGATGGCCATCTGTGTGTCTTCTTTGGAAAAATGTCTATTTGGGCCTTCTGCCCGTTTTATAAATTTTTTTTTTTTTTTGATGTTGAGTTGTGTGAACTGTTTATATATTTTGGATATTAACCCGTTATCAGTCACATCATTTGCAAATATTTTCTCCCATTCAGTAGTTGTCTTTTCATTTTGCTGATGGTTTCTCTGCTGAGCAAGAGTTTTTAGGTTTAACTAGGCCCCTTTGTTTATTTTTGCTTTTATTTACTTTAGGAGATGGATTCAAAGAAATATTGCTGTGATTTATGTCAAAGAGTTTTCTACCTATGTTTTCTTCTAGGAGTTTTACAGTATTTGGTCTTACATTTAGATCTTTAATCCATTTTGAGTTTATTTTTTATATGGTGTTAAAAAATGTTCTAATTTCTATTTTTTTTTTACATCTTTATTGGAGTATAATTGCTTTACAATGGTGTGTTAGTTTCTGCTTTATAACAAAGTGAATCAGTTATACATATATATATGTTCCCATATCTCTTCCCTCTTGTGTCTCCCTCCCTCCCACCCTCCCTATTCCATCCCTCCAGGCGGTCACAAAGCACCGAGCTGATCTCCTTGTGCTATGCGGCTGCTTCCCACTAGCTATCTACCTTACATTTGGTAGTAGTGTATATATGTCCATGCCTCTCTCGCTTTGTCACAGCTCACACTTCCCCCTCCCCGTATCCTCAAGTCCGTTCTCTAGTAGGTCTGTGTCTTTATTCCTCTCTTACCCCTAGGTTCTTCATGACATTTTTTTCCCTTAAATTCCATATATATGTGTTAGCATACGGTACTTGTCTTTCTCTTTCTGACTTACTTCACTCTGTATGACAGACTCTAGGTCTATCCACCTTATTACAAATAGCTCAATTCCGTTTCTTTATATGGCTGAGTAATACTCCATTGTATATATGTGCCACATCTTCTTTATCCATTCATCCGATGATGGGCACTTAGGTTGTTTCCATCTCTGGGCTATTGTAAATAGAGCTGCAATGAACATTTTGGTACATGACTCTTTTTGAATTATGGTTTTCTCAGGGTATATGCCCAATAGTGGGATTGCTGGGTCATATGGTAGTTCTATTTGTACTGTTTTAAGGAACCTCCATACTGTTCTCCATAGTGGCTGTACCAATTCACATTCCCACCAGCAGTGCAAGAGTGTTCCCTTTTCTCCACACCCTCTCCAGCATTTATTGTTTCCAGATTTTTTGATGATGGCCATTCTGACTGGTGTGTGATGATATGTCATTGTAGTTTTGATTTGCATTTCTCTAATAATGAATGATGTTGAGCATTCTTTCATGTGTTTGTTGGCAGTCTGTATATCTTCTTTGGAGAAATGTCTATTTAGGTCTTCTGCCCATTTTTGGATTGGGTTGTTTGTTTTTCTGTTATTGAGCTGCATGAGCTGCTTATAAATTTTGAAGATTAATCCTTTGTCTGTTGCTTCATTTGCAACTATATTCTCCCATTCTGAGGGTTGTCTTTTGGTCTTGTTTATGGTTTCCTTTGCTGTACAAAAGCTTTGAAGTTTCATTTGGTCCCATTTCTTTATTTTTGTTTGTATTTCCATTTCCCTAGGAGATGGGTCAGAAAGGATCTTGCTGTGATTTATGTAATAGAGTGTTCTGCCTATGTTTTCCTCTAAGAATTTGACAGTTTCTGGCCTTATATTTAGATCTTTAATCCATTCTGAGCTTATTTTTGTGTATGGTGTAAGGGAGTGATCTAGTCTCATACTTTTACATGTACCTGTCCAGTTTTCCCAGCCCCAATTATTGAAGAGGCAGTCCTTTCTCCACTGTACATTCCTGCCTCCTTTATCAAAGATAAGGTGACCATATGTGCGTGGGTTTATCTCTGGGCTTTCTATCCTGTTCCATTGATCTATCTTTCTGTTTTTGTGCCAGTACCATTCTCTCTTGATTACTGTAGCTTTGTAGTATAGTCTGAAGTCAGGGAGCCTGATTCCTCCAGCTCCATTTTTCGCTCTCAAGATTGCTTTGGCTATTCAGGGTCTTTTGTGTTTCCATACAAATCGTGAAATTTTTTGTTCTGGTTCTGTGAAAAATGCCAGTGGTAGTTTTATAGGGATTGCATTGAATCTGTAGATTGCTTTGGGTAGTAGAGTCATTTTCACAATGTTGATTCTTCCAATCCAAGAACATGGTATATCTCTCCATCTATTTGTATCATCTTTAATTTCTTTCATCAGTGTCTTATAATTTTCTGCATACAGGTCTTTTGTCTCCTTAGGTAGGTTTATTCCTAGATATTTTATTCTTTTTGTTGCAATGGTAAATGGGAGAGTTTTCTTTATTTCACTTTCAGATTTTTCATTATTAGAGTATAGGAATGCCAGAGATTTCTGTGCATTAATTTTGTATCCTGCTACTTTACCAAATTCATTGATTAGCTCTACTAGTTTTCTGGTAGCATCTTTAGGATTCTTTATGTATAGTATCATGTCATCTGCAAACAGTGACAGCTTTACTTCTTCTTTTCCGATTTGGATTCCTTTTATTTCTTTTTCTTCTCTGATTGCTGTGGCTAAAACTTCCAAAACTATGTTGAATAAGAGTGGTGAGAGTGGGCAACCTTGTCTTGTTCCTGATCTTAGTGGAACTGCTTTCAGTTTTTCACCATTGAGGACGATGTTGGCTGTGGGTTTGTCATATATGACCTTTATTATGTTGAGGAAAGTTCCCTCTATGCCTACTTTCTGCAGGGTTTTTATCATAAATGGGTGTTGAATTTTGTCAAAAGCTTTCTCTGCATCTATTGAGATGATCATATGGTTTTTCTCCTTCAGTTTGTTAATATGATGTATCACGTTGATTGATTTGCATATATTGAAGAATCCTTGCATTCCTGGAATAAACCCCAGTTGATCATGGTGTATGATCCTTTTAGTGTGCTGTTGGATTCTGTTTGCTAGTATTTTATTGAGGATTTTTGCATCTATGTTCATCAGTGATATTGGCCTGTAGGTTTCTTTCTTTGTGACATCCTTGTCTGGTTTTGGTGTCAGAGTGATGGTGGCCTCGTAGAATGAGTTTGGGAGTGTTCCTCCCTCTGCTATATTTTGGAGGAGTTTGAGAAGGATAGGTGTTAGCTCTTCTCTCAATGTTTGATAGTTTTCGCCTGTGAAGCCATCTGGTCCTGGGCTTTTGTTTGTTGGAAGATTTTTAATCACAGTGTCAATTTCAGTGCTTGCGATTGGTCTGTTCATATTTTCTATTTCTTCCTGATTCAGTCTTGGCAGGTTGTGCATTTCTAAGAATTTGTCCATTTCTTCCAGGTTGTCCATTTTTGTGGCATAGAGTTGCTTGTAGTAATCTCTCATGATCTTTTGTATTTCTGCAGTGTCAGTTATTACTTCTCCTTTTTCATTTCTAATTCTATTGATTTGAGTCTTCTCCCTTTTTTTCTTGATGAGTCTGGCTAACGGTTTATCAATTTTGTTTATCTTCTCAAAGAACCAGTTTTTAGTTTTATTGATCTTTGCTACTGTTTCCTTCATTTCTTTTTCATTTATTTCTGATCTGATCTTTATGATTTCTTTCCTTCTGCTAACTTTGGGTTTTTCTGGTTCTTCTTACTCTAATTGCTTTAGGTGCAAGGTTAGGTTGTTTATTCGTGATGTTTCCTGTTTCTTAAGGTAGGATTGTATTGCTATAAACTTCCCTCTTAGAACTGCTTTTGTTGCATCCCATAGACTGTGGGTTGTCGTGTCTCCATTGTCATTTGTTTTTAGGTATTTTTTAATTTCCTCTTTGATTTCTTCAGTGATCACTTTGTTATTAAGTAGTGTATTGTTTAGCCTCCATGTGTTTGTATTTTTTACAGATCGTTTCCTGTAATTGGTATCTAGTCTCATAGCATTGTGGTCGGAAAAGATACTTGATACAATTTCAATTTTCTTAAATTCACCAAGGCTTGATTTGTGACCCAAGATATGATCTATCCTGATCATATGTTCCATGAGCACTTGAGAAAAATGTGTATTCTGTTGTTTTGGGATGGAATGTCCTATAAATATCAATTAAGTCCATCTTGTTTAATGTATCATTTAAAGCTTGTGTTTCCTTATTTATTTTCATTTTGGATGATCTATCCATTGGGGAAAGTGGGGTGTTAAAGTCCCTTACTATGAATGTGTTACTGTCGATTTCTCCTTTTATGGCTGTTAGTATATGCCTTATGTATTGAGGTGCTCCTATGTTGGGTGCATAAATATTTACAATTGTTATATCTTCTTCTTGGATTGATCCCTTGATCATTATGTAGTGTCCTTCTTTGTCTCTTCTAATATTCTTTTTTTAAAGTCTATTTTTTCTGATATGAGAATTGCTACTCCAGCTTTCTTTTGGTTTCCATTTGCATGAAATATCTTTTTCCATCCCCTTACTTTCAGTTTGTATGTGTCTCTAGGTCTGAAGTGGGTCTCTTGTAGACAGCATATATATGGGTCTTGTTTTTGTATCCATTCAGCCAATCTGTGTCTTTTGGTGGAACATTTAGTCCATTTACATTTAAGGTAATTATCGATATGTATGTTCTTATTCCCATTTTCTTAATTGTTTTGGGTTCGTTACTGTAGGTCTTTTCCTTCTCTTGTGTTTCTTGCCTAGAGAAGTTCCTTTAGCAGTTGTTGTAAAGTTGGTTTGGTGGTGCTGAACTCTCTCAGCTTTTGCTTGTCTGTAAAGGTTTTAATTTCTCCATCAAATCTGAATGAGATCCTTCCTGGGTAGGGTAATCTTGGTTGCAGGTTTTTCTCCTTCATCACTTTAAATATGTCCTGCCAGTTCCTTCTGCCTTGCAGAGTTTCTGCTGAAGGATCAGCGGTTAACCTTATGGGGATTCCCTTGTGTGTTATTTGTTGTTTTTACCTTGCTGCTTTTAATATATTTTCTTTGTATTTAATTTTTGGCAGTTCGATTAATATGTGTCTTGGCATATTTCTCCTTGGATTTATCCTGTATGGGACTCTGTGTGCTTCCTGGACTTGATTAACTATTTCCTTTCCCATTAGGGAAGTTTTCAACTATAATCTCTTCAAATGTTTTCTCAGTCCCTTTCTTTTTCTCTTCTGCTTCTGGAACCCCTATAATTTGAATGTTGGTGCGTTTAATGTTGTCCCAGAGGTCTCTGAGACTGTCCTCAGTTCTTTTCATTCTTTTTTCTTTATTCTGCTCTGCAGTAGTTATTTCCACTCTTCTGTGTTCCAGGTCACTTACCCGTTCTTCTGCCCCAGTTATTCTGCTATTGATCCCATCTAGAGTATTTTTAATTTCATTTATTGTGTTGTTCATCGTTGCTTGTTTCATCTTTAGTTCTTCTAGGTCCTTGTTAAATGTTTCTTGCATTTTGTCTATTCTATTTCCAAGATTTTGGATCATTTTTACTATCATTATTCTGAATTCTTTTTCAGGTAGACTGCCCATTTCCTCTTCATTTGTTACGTCTGGTGGGTTTTTATCTTGCTCCTTCATCTGCTGTGTGTTTTTCTGTCTTCTCATTTTGCTTATCTTACTGTGTTTGGGGTCTCCTTTTTGCAGGCTGCAGGTTCGTAGTTCCCTTTGTTTTTGGTGTCTGTTCCCAGTGGCTAAGGTTGGTTCAGTGGGTTGTGTAGGCTTCCTGGTGGAGGGGACTAGTGCCTGTGTTCTGGTGGATGAGGCTGGATCTTGTCTTTCTGGTGGGCAAGTGCACGTCTGGTGGTGTGTTTTGGGGTGTCTGTGGACTTATTATGAGTTTAGGCAGGCTCTCTGCTAATGGGTGGGGTTGTGTTCCTGTCTTGCTAGTTGTTTTGCATAGGATGTCAAGCACTGTAGCTTGCTGGTCGTTGAGTGAAGCTGGGTGCTGGTGTTGAGATGGAGATCTCTGGGAGATTTTTGCCTTTTGATATTATGTGGAGCTGGGAGGTCTCTTGTGGACCAGTGTCCTGAAGTTGGCTCTCCCACCTCAGAGGCACAGCACTGACTCCTGGCTGCAGCACCAGGAACCTTTCATCCACATGGCTCAGAATAAAAGGAAGAAAAAGTAGAAAGAAAGAAATAGTATAAGTAGAAAAAAAGAAAGGAGGGAGGGAGGAAGGAAGGAATAAAAGAAAGAAAGAAGATAAAGTAAAATAAAATATAATAAATTTATTAAAATAAAAATGTAATTATTAAGAGAAAAAACAAAACAAAACAAAAAAACGGACGGATAGAACCCTAGGACAAATGGTGGAAGCAAAGCTATACAGACAAACTCTCACACAGAAACATACACACTCACAGAAAGAGGAAAAGGGGAAAAAATCATAACTCTTGCTCTCAAAGTCCACCTCCTCAATTTGGGATGATTCGTTGTCTAAAGGAGGGAAGGAGGGTAAGAAAGAAAGAAAGAAAGAAAAAAGATAAAATAAAATAAACTTATTAAAATAAAAAGTAATTATTAAAAAAATTAAAAACAAAAAGAAAAACAGACGGATAGAACCCTAGGACAAATTGTGGAAGCAACGCTATACAGACAAAATCTCACACAGAAGCATACGCATACACACTCACAAAAAGAGGAAGAGGGAAAAAATCATAAATCTTCCCATTAAAGCACACCTCCCTAATTTGGGATGACTCGTTGTCTATTCATGTATTCCACAGACGCAGGTACATCAAGTTGATTGTGGAGCTTTAATCTGCTGCTTCTGAGGCTGCTGGGAGAGATTTCCCTTTCTCTTCTTTGTTCTCACAGCTCCCAGGGGCTCAGCTTTGGATTTGGCCCCGCCTCTGCGTGTAGGTCGGCAGAGGGCGTCTGTTCTTCGCTCAGACAGTACGGGGTTAAAGGAGCCGCTGATTCGGGGGCTCCGGCTCACTCAGGCCGGGGGGGGGGGGGGGAGGGAGGGGCGCGGAGTGCGGGGCGGGCCTGCGGCGGCAGAGGCCGGCGTGACGTTGCACCAGCCTGAGGCGCGCCGTGCGTTCTTCTGGGGAAGTTGTCCCCGGATCCCGGGACTCTGGCAGTGGTGGGCTGCACAGGCTCCCCGGAAGGGGTGTGTGGATAGTGACCTGTGCTCGCACACAGGCTTTTTGGTGGCGGCAGCAGCAGCCTTAGCGTCTCAGGCCCGTCTCTGGGGTCCGCGCTTTTAGCCGCGGCTCGCGCCCGTCTCTGGAGCTCCTTTAAGCAGCGCTCTTAATCCCCTCCCCTCGCGCACCAGGAAACAAAGAGGGAAGAAAAAGTCTCTTGCCTCTTCGGCAGCTCCAGACTTTTCCCGGACCCTCTCCCGGCTAGCCGTGTTGCACTAACCCCCTGCAGGCTGTGTTCACGCCGCCAACCCCAGTCCTCTCCCGGCGCTCCGACCGAAGCCCGAGCCTCAGCTCGCAGCCCCGCCCGCCCCGGCGGGTGAGCAGACAAGCCTCTCGGGCTGGTGAGTGCCGGTCGGCACCGATCCTCTGTGCGGGAATCTCTCCGCCTCTGCCCTCCGCACTCCTGTTGCTGCGCTCTCCTCCGCGGCTCCGAAGCCTTCCCCCTCCTCCACCCGCAGTCTCCGCCCGCGAAGGGGCTTACTAGTGTGTGGACACTTTTCCTCCTTCACAGCTCCCTCCCACTGGTGCAGGTCCCGTCCCTATCCTTTTGTCTTTGTTTATTCTTTTTTCTTTTGCCCTACTCAGGTACGTGGGGGGTTTCTTGCCTTTTGGGAGGTCTGAGCTCTTCTGCCAGCGTTCAGTAGATGTTCTGTAGGAGTTGTTTCTACTTTCATTTTTTAATACATTTATTTAATTTATTTATTTTTGGGTGCATTGGGTCTTCATTGCTTTGCATGGGCTTTCTCTAGTTGCGGCGAGTGGGGGCTACTCTTCATTGTGGTGTGTGGGCTTGTCATTGTGGTGGCTTCTCTTGTTGTGGAACATGGGCTCTAGGCACCTGGCCTTCAGTAGTCGTGGCACGAGGGCTCAGTAGTTGTGGCTTGCGAGCCCTAGAGCGCAGGCTCAGTAGTTGTGATGCATGGGCTCAGTTGTTCCACTGCATGTGGGATCTTCCCAGACCAGGGATCGAACCCATGTCCCCTGCATTGGCAGACAGATTCTTAACCACTGTGCCACCAGGGAAGTCCTCTAATTTCATTCTTTTACATATAGCTGTCTGTTTTTTTTTCAGCACCACTTATTGAAGAGACTGCCTTTTCTCCATTGACATTCTTGCCTCCTTTGTCATAGATTAATTGACCATAAGTGCCTGGGTTTATTTCTGGACTCTCTTTTCTGTTCCATTGAGCTATGTGTCTGTTTTTGTGCCAGTACCATGCTGTTTTGATGACTATAGCTTCATAGTATTGTTTGAAGTCAGGGAGCATGATTCCTCCAGCTCTGTTTCCCCTTTTCAAGATTGTTTTCCCTATTTAGGGTCTTCTGTGCTTCCATACAAAATTTAAAATTATTTGTTCTAGCTCTTTGAAAAATGCCCTTGGCATTTTGTTAGGAATTGCATTGAATCTGTAGATTGCCTTGGGTAATATGGTCATTTTTACAATATAAATTCTTCCAATCCATGGACCTGATATTTCCTTCCATCTTTTTTGTGTCATCTTCAATTTCTTTCATCTGCATCTTACAGTTTTCTTTTTCTTTTTTTTTTTTTTAACATCTTTATTGGAGTATAATTGCTTTACAATGGTGTGTTAGTTTGTGCTGTATAACAAAGTGAATCAGCTATACATATACATATATCCCCATATCTCCTCCCTCTTGCCTCTCCCTCCCACCCTCCCTATCCCTCCCCTCTAGGTCGACACAAAGCACTGAGCTGATCTCCGTGCATCTTACAGTTTTCTGAGTACAGGTCTTTTACCTTCTCAGTTAGGTTTATTCCTAGGTATTTAACTCTTTTTGATGTGATTGTAAATGAGATTGTTTTCTTAATTTCTCTTTCTAATATTTGTGTTTTATTAATGCATTGAATAACATAAGTTAGTAAGAGGATTGATAACAAATGTTATTTTGAAGTAGCGATGAGCATAAATACTGCATTGAGATATTTGCAAAATTATAGAGTGATACAAAAATATCTGATTTCTATTGGTGGCAATATCATAGAAACTACTAATAATACTGTATTTTGTTGAAGGAAATGCTAGATTTCAGTTAGAGGTTAGTGAAACTGAAGATATAATTTCTTTCCATTCAGTTTCATAGACCTCTCTGAGATCTATTAAAGAACTCTGACAGATCTGTGGGCACTAAGTTAGGAAGCCCTCCTCTAAATATAAAATGAAAGGCCATGGCCAGAAATGTATTATTCCATGGGCTTGACTTTGGTTAAGATTTAGACTAATATTTTGGTCATCTTAGCAAGTGAGTAGTGTTTACCTTATGGGTATTTACTTCAAGAATGTAAAAAACAAAAAATCCAACAACTGGCAAATGGTTTATTGTTGGCTTGAGGTTATTTTTTAGAAAGTGCAAGAAGGACAGCTCTCTTTTATAAGACCCAGGCCCCATTTAAAGTTTACTCCATTTTGCTTATAATTATATTCTGTCAAATAGCACTACTTGATTTGTTTTATATTTTTGTTTAAACTTTAATGTGCATACCTATGATCAAGTAAGTTGTTACAAATTCTTCAAGGGAAGAACTGTGTCTTATACTTTTTTTTTTTTTGTATTTAGAATATGCCTTGCAAGGTGACATGCACAGAGCAGAAACTTAGTATTTGCAGATTGAAAGAAATGACAGGCTATAAAATGTTCATGGTGCACTATTTGAAAATCTTTTCCTAGAGAAGTTGTAAGTTATTTGGGTTTTTACTTCATTCATCCTTTTACTCTTCAGAAATTAAGATAAGAATAAGAAAGATGACAGATAGATAAGTTTGTCAGATGGGTACAGATAAGTTATTCCATAGAAAACTTATGAGTTTCATGAAACCTTATAATTGTAAATTAAGAATATATTATTTTGCCCAGCTACCTTCCAGATTAATGCCACATTTTTACTCTATGGCCACCTAGCTTTAAAGCCCTATGGCCGGGAACTGACTACTTCCTGAGACTTTTTTTTGTAATCATTGTATTGTTAGGAAGCACTTGCTCAGAATGAGGAACTGTTGCCCTTCCCTGACTTTTAGGAAATCTTTATGGAAGAATGGTTGCAGAGTACCAGGAGGCAAGAATTTTGCCCTGAAGGGCTCTGTTTGAGGACTGGAGAAAAGAGAAAACAACATTGATTCTCACTGTAGCCACAACTAAAATGATGGCAACAAAGTAACGTTTAATGATCCCATGTGACTGAGTCATCATCTTTTGAAAAAGAGTCTACTGCAGGGTTTATCATGTGACATGTCGGGAGTCAAGCATAATAGGTTTGAATCATTGTTTTAACTCCATGAACTGCTGTAAATTACTAACTGATTTTGAAGCTGTAAGTCCTCTGAAAAATGGCAGTAGTAATATCTGTCTCAAAGAATTTCTAATGAAAATTAAATAAGATGATGCAGTTCAGTACTTAGCATATTAGTAGGAATGCCTTTAGCTGCAGGTAACAGAAAGATCTAAGTCAAAATAGGTCATATAATAGGGAGGTTTGTTATCCCACAGAATAATACGTTCGGAAGTAGGGATATTTTAGGGTTTGACTTATAGGATTCAACCATGTCATCAGAGGTCCAGGTTGTTTTTCATCTTTCTGCCTTAGCATTCTCATCAGGTTGCTTTTATCCTCAGACTTGTCAAGATGTCCAAACAGCTTCAAATATCATGTCCTTACACAGTAAGGCTCCACAGTGGGTCTTCTCTTGCATCTCCCTGGTCAAGATGCGTCACGTGCCTATTTCATAAAACAATTATTGGGAAGGGAATGTGATTACTGTGATTGGTTTAAATTAATCAGGTATTATATTCTGGGCCTGGGAAGGATTACTGTACTCCTTTCTAGGAAGTGGCTACCTGATTACTGAGCAAAAGATATTAACAAGGAAAACATGGAGAAATGCTTGCTTGGAGATTACCAACAGTGTCTGCCATACTGCCCTTTACATACTACATTATTATAAAATCAAGAAAGATGCAAGATTATGGTACAGTGGCAATAACATGGCTCCACCAATTCCTTATTGTACATGATCTTGGACAAGTCATTTAGCTTTTCAAGCCCCAGTTTTTCTATCTGGAAAATGGAGGTGAATAATTAATTATACCTATTCCTCAGGATCATAAGAAGATTATGTATTTGAAAGCCGTTTATCAAAAAAAACTCTTCAATTTTTATTTAAACTTGTAAATAGACAGTATATTATAATGACATTATGATGACTTCTTATGAAGAGTAGAATTACTCAGCTTTTTAGTTTCAAAGCTGACAATTGAAACTGGCTCTTTTACGGTTTCTATGTGATCTTAAAAAAAACTTTTGTAATTGTGTACTATAGTCAACATTTAGAAAAATGCATAAAATATAAAGGAAGAGCTTAATAAGTTGATGTAAAATGAATACTTGTGTAATCCCTATCCAGGTCAAGAAATAACATTTTGAGTGCCCCCAGAAGTCCCATGTCTTCGTAGAATCTTTGAATACATATATTTTTAGCAAATCAGTACAATTTTTTTTTATATCTACTAGTTTCTCACTGTGTCATAACTATCTCAGACTATTTTATGATCTGGTATTGGTATTGGCCATTCTCTTCTGTATTCTCCTGCAGTAATATTTATTATTGCACAAGAATTTATTGTGTGTATGTTAGGCACTGTGCAGGCATGACTCTGTCACTTCATAAAGACACTCCTAAGTGTAGCATTCTTCCCATGATTAAAAGATCAAATTTTTATAAATGTGATTTCTTCTGCTAAGCTCCAAGTCTCAGATTTTCAGATTATTGTGAACTTAAGCAGATCTTTCACAAAATTTGCAGAATGATCTAGCTCTAAGTTTTTGGGTTTTTTTTTAAACATAAATATTTGTAAATTTTTGCCAATGAAATTTTTTAGAAGATTTAAGTTTTTCAGTAGATTCTCTTTCCTCTATTCACTTAGTCTTTCTCTCTTTTTACTCATGAATATCACCTCCAAACTCTGCATTATGCCTTGATGTTTGTTGCTTTATAAACTTTAAAATAGTTTAGTAATGATTGGACTTGAGGACTTCTCCTTCCAATCAAGATGAAGTAATAGGGATTGGATTTGCCCTCCCACCTGAAACAACTAAACCCTGGACAGTCAAATGACAACACTCAAGATACTGGACATCGGGCAACCAAGGCCAGCAATCCCTGACAGATAGAAAACAAATGAGGTGATCTTTGGAATTGCCCCAGCTTATTTCCTTTAGGAAGTTTCTAGATTGCAATACACAAAGTAGAACACAAGAAGATGTACACAATCTGAGTTGAAGAGACAGTCTGGGGAAGACAAGCCAGCTAGAGTGGGAAGGGCAGAACACCAACCATGAGAGAGCTTTACAGGGAGAGAATGCTAGAGATTAGCACACGTGTATGAGAAAATTCCTTGATGCTGGGAACCACTCAAGAGGATTAGAAGAAATGATGCCTGAAGGTCACACAAGGCCAGGAATAGTGCCTGTTCCCAATGGCCAGAGTGACAAATCTCATAATTCAGGGGGTATCAGAGGACTAAGAAGGGTCTTTCCTGAGTATCAGGGAAAATAAAGCCTAGACTAAACACTGCTCTGGTTCTGCCTAACTAAGCAAGATCTGAAGGCCTCAAACTCTTTTCAAGTAATTTATCTGTTAGCAGAATAAAGTTCAAAAATACTTCTAGGAATACAAAAATAACTAACACCCAACAAAGTGAAGTTCAAAATGTCGGCACCCATAAAAAAATTACCAAAATGCAAAGAAGCAGGCAAATACTGCCAATAATGAGGAGAAAAAATCCATCAAAACTGATGCAGAAATGACACAGATGACAGAATCAGTAGACAAGGACATGAAAACAATCTTTATCACTGTATTGCATATATTCAAGAAGCTAGAAGAAAGACTGACTATGTTAAGTAGAGACATGGAAGATATACATATCACCCAAATCAATATTCTAGAGATAGAAACCATAGTGTCTGAGATGAAAAAGGTACATGAGATGAGATTAATCACAGATAAGATACTGCAGAAGAAAAGATTAATAAATTTGATGACATAGCCGTAGAAACTACTCAAGAACATACACAGAGAAAAAAGATGAAAAAAGGAACAGATCATCAGTGATCAGTGGTACAATTTCAAATGGACAAGCATGCATGTAATTGTAGTGCCCGTAGGAGAGGATATGGGATGAGGGAGGGCAGAAAATATATTTGAAGAAATGATGGCTGGAAACTTTCTAAATTTCATGAAAACTATAAATTCATAGATATAAACAGATCAACAAATTCCAAGCCAAGAAACATGAAGAAAATTACATCAAAACACAAAACAATTGATGTGCTTAAAACCAGTGATAAAGGGAAAATGTTAAAAGTAACGACTGAACTTGAGACTTTTCTGTTTTCCCCAGCTCATACACACAGGCATACATGTACTTTCAATCTCTCTCTCCTTCATCACACACACACACACACACACACACACACGCTTTAATTAATTTGAGTGAGGTCCTCTGTCCCCAGCATTTGGTTTGATTAAAACTAGCATATGCTTTGTGTAACTACAGAAGGACAATCTTTATTTTAAAAGTTAATTCATGTGATCTGATTTGGAAATAGCATATCTCCTTAACCATAAAAACTTAAACTCAAGTGAGACAGCTGTTTCCATGTTCTTGCCTGGGAATCACTCCCCCAGCAAATGTTTCACATGCATGTACAGTGCCTTTAAACTCTTGATCATTATCTACAGCAATTAGGATGCTTTGACATCTGGTGTCTCCTTGATTAGATCTTTCATGAAAGTTCTAAGTGTTAAGAAATAAAATGGTGAGGAGCCTCTTTGATGGGACAAAGGGCCCTTCTTTAGATCAGACAACTGTCTAGGAGTAGGACAGATATTTCCCACCACGGTTGATGGGGGAAGCGTTGTAGAATCATGAAATGAATCGAAATGAATTCGAGAGATCAGCTTGCCCTCTCCCTTACAGTTACAAAATAATAACAGAAGCCCCAGGGGTATTTGATGACTTGCCTTGTTTCCAGATGAGAAATCACTGACTGATTTAATGGAATCCCAGTTTGACCAAATTATTTGATCATCTCCTTCACATTGGTCGCAGTGGAGCTTGTTCCAAATGTTATTGCCAGGATAGACATCCACCTGAGTTCCAAAGTCCCTAACAGTGGCTCCAAGTAACTTATTCTGAGATTTTCAGACCAATTTAAAGTACTTTGGTTATCCCCAATCCACACTCTCTTTATATTCCTCCATAATTTATCTTCTTCTCCGTCTGTCTCTACACTTCTGCAATAGCTGTTTTCATAAAGCCAAATAACGTATCACAAATTCTTTGTGATGTGAAAATGCCATCTTACCATTGAACAATACACATGCCTTTCTTAGTTTTGTTGCTTCATAGTTTCTATTGAGCTATATGTCTCCAGGTAGATGCAGTGCCAACTTTTCAACCATGGTAAGATTACCCATCAGGCAAGAATGTCACATAGCCTACTGCCATATCTAATGACATAAAATTAAAGGAAAATTAAGTTGAGATACTAATAATATCTACAATATATAAAATCACAGCTGAACATTTCTGGTATTTGGAATCCTTAATTACAAAAGCACCAGTTATATGTATCTCATTCAAAGAAATTAAAATTATCACCACAGCAGAAATTTTTTTTTCCTAGTGAGGCTTTTTATTATTGCATTTAAAAAATGGTTTAAAATTAGTACTTCTCCAGAAAAGTTCCTGGGTTCTCATGTCAGTTGCTTCCTAGAGTCCCTTGAGATTTGTACCTTGTGGTTGTTGGCTTTTTCTGTGACCATTAAGAGCTGGGCAGGCAGGGGGTAAGATACATAATTTCACCAGGAAGGAGTCTTGAGCCAAAACCAATTTGGAGGTAACTAAGCCAGAAAACACCATAGGTGTTGAACTCAGCCGGAGTCAGGAGACCTGCCTGAACATTGCTGTCATCTATGAGGCGGTCATGTTGCCAGCATAAACCATCACCTCATCCATGCAACCGTCTTGTTCTTTCCACTCACCCTCCCCCTGGCTACACTGCACTGCTGATGAAATCACTGCATTTTGTGTGACTGCAACACGCTCCCATCACATGTCTTTCTGACACATGTGCAGAATCGAACTCTTCAGACCCGAGTCCTCTGCCGTCCTGCCAGGGGACTTGGTACTAAGAGTCTCCCGGGTACAGGCCAGTTGGAGGGACTCTTGGATTGGGCCTCTTCTGTCCGGGGTTGGTGGGGGAGAATCATGACATGCACACCAGAAATGGTAATGCTCAATTGTTTTCTGAGCTTTTTTGATGCTTTTCTATACTTTTTAATGCTCAATTTTTTTCTAGACTGGAACCTTCTTAAACTAATAGATCATTATCAAAGCATATTTGAATGTATTATATTCTCAAAAGTTAAAAAAATATCTCTAAGTCCATGTTCATATAAAAGAAAACAACTTGAAACAAACTTTAGTGTAAGGTTGCAGGTGGTATTTCTTGAATACAGAAACTCTAAACATCTGCCTGTAAGAATTGTCCTCTACTAACGATTACTAGGTACCAGAATAATTCTGTCTGTTCTCTTTTATTGCACTTGCCTGTACCTTTTGGAACCACCCTGTCTGCTTTGCCATACGTCATTGAGGGCTGCTGTGGCTTCTTTCATTGGTTTCAAGCTTTTGGCTCTCAGCTGGCCTTAGTTGTGTGTGTGTGTGTGTGTGTGTGTGTGTGTGTGTGTGTGTGTGTGTGTGTGTGTGTGTGTGTGTGTATGATGGTCATGGGGCTTATTTGCTCTGTGTACTGTAATCCTGTGTAAGAAATGACCCATTTGCACATTTATCCAGCCTTTGCCAAACTTACCTGTTATCCAATTCCCTGATGGGAGAAGAAGGCTGTCATAGTAAAGTGCAATGCCTTAGAATACCTGGAAATGAATCAACACTTCTCATATATCTATTTCAATTGTCTAAAGATATTTTTAAGAACTATGGTTGATATAGAATACATCAAATGCCGATGCACAAAACAGAAAACAGTTTTGTATTCTGCAGGCTTTGTAGAGCCAACATTCACTCACTCATACACAAATTGATCCACTCATTCACTGAAAAACATCGCGAAAATGTTTGAGGTGCTATGCTTATTATTGTCATGTGATTATGCCTCTTTTATAACACTTATTGCATTAAGCAATGCTATTTGTGCAGTGGTCACCTCTGCTAGTCTCTGAACTCTTCCAGTGTTGGGATTGTGCAAAGATAAATTAAACAGATTTCCTGAGTCAGTAATCTGATATCTAGTGTTCTTCTCAAGGTTCATTAATATCAAAAGTAATTAATTACCACAATCTTTATTTATTTATGATTTTTTCATGTAAAAAAGATCTATTGATATGGGGTACCCTATTACATAGAAACCTTTGCAAATGGATTATATGAAAGTAAAAATCTATAATGTATTAAAAAAAATTTTTATTGGAGTGCAGTTGATTTACAATGTTGTATTAGTTTCATGTGTACAGCAAAGTGAATCAGTTATACATATATCCACTCTTTTTTAGATTCTTTTCCAATATAGGCCATTACAAAGTACTGAGTAGAGTTTCCTGTGTTAAACAGTAAGTCCTTATTACTTATCTATTTTATATATAGTAGTGTGTAAAATTTACCATGAACTTTAAAGCGTCCACTTTCATAAACATAGAATTTTCAGACAACCACACTTTTCTTTCATTGAGAGGGTATACAATATGCTCTGTAAAATTTCTGCCAAAGGGTACAATTCACATTACATATGCACTAAAATGTAGAAATGCAGCTGGGGCTTCTCAACTAACTTTGTGTGATACCCTATTGATTATCTACCCTCATCATCGCCTACGGACCTCAAATAAACTCGATGTCCCATATTTCTTGGTTGCTTTTTTAAAAAATCTTTTTTGGAGTATAATTGCTTTACAATGTTGTGTTAGTTTCTGCTGTATAACAAAGTGAATCAGCTATATGTATACATATATCCCCATATCCCCTCCCTCTTGCATCTCTCTCTCACCCTTTCTATCCCACCCCTCTAGGTGGTCACAAAGCACCGAGCTGATCTCCCTGTGTGATGCAGCTGCTTCCCACTAGCTAGCTATTTTACATTTATTAGTGTATATATGTCAATGCAACTCTCTCACTTCATCCCAGCTTATCCGTACCCCTCCCCATGTCCTCAAGTCCATTCTCTACATCTACATCTTTATTCCTGTCCTGCCCTTAGGTTCTTCAGAACTACTTTTTTTGTTTTGTTTTTTAGATTCCATATATATGTGTTAGCATACTGTATTTGTTTTTCTCTTTCTGACTTACTTCACTCTGTATAACAGACTCTAGATCCATCCACCTCACTACAAATAACTCAATTTTGTTTCTTTTCATGGCTGAGTAATATTCCATTGTATATATATGCCACATCTTCTTTATCCATTCATCTGATGATGGGCACTTAGGTTGTTTCCATCTCCAGGCTATTGTAAATAGAGCTGCAATGAGCATTTTGGTACATGACTCTTTTTGAATTATGGTTTTCTCAGGGTATATGCCCAGTAGTGGGATTGCTGGGTCATAGGGTAGTTCTATTTGTAGTTTTTTAAGGAACCTCCATACTGTTCTCCATAGTGGCTGTATCAATTTACATTCCCACCAACAGTGCAAAAGGGTACCCTTTTCTCCACACCCTCTCCAGCATTTATTGTTTGTAGATTTTTTGATGATGGCCATTCTGACCAGTGTGAGGTGATACCTCATTGTAGTTTTGATTTGCATTTCTCTAATGGTTAGTGATGTTGAGCATCCATTCATGAGTTTGTTGGCAGTCTGAATATCTTCTTTGGAGAAATGTCTGTTTAGGTCTTCTGCCCATTTTTGGATTGGATTTTTTTTTTTTTTTTTTTTTTTGATATTGGGCTGCATGAGCTGCTCTTATATTTTGGAGATTAATCCTATGTCAGATGCTTCATTTGCAAATATTTTCTCCCATTCTGAGGGTTGTCTTTTTGTCTTGGTATGGTTTCCTTTGCAGTGCAAAAGCTTTTAAGTTTCATCAGGTCCCATTTGTTTATTTTTGTTTTTATTTCCATTTCTCTAGGAGGTGGGTCAAAAAGGATCTTGTGATTTATGTCATAGAGTGTTCTGCCTATGTTTTCCTCTAAGAATTTGATAGTTTCTGGCCTTACATTTAGGTCTTTAATCCATTTGGAGTTTATTTTTTATACGGTGTTAGGGAGTGTTCTAATTTCATTCTTTTACATGTAGCTGTCAGGTTTTCCCAGCACCACTTATTGAAGAGGCTGTCTTTTCTCCATTGTATATTCTTGCCTCCTTTATCAAAGATAAGGTGACCATATGGGCGTGGGTTTATCTCTGGGCTTTCTATCCTGTTCCATTGATCTATATTTCTATTTTTGTGCCAGTACCATACTGTCTTGATTGCTGTAGCTTTTTAATATAGTCTGAAGTCAGGGAGCCTGATTCCTCCAACTCCGTTTTTCTTTCTCAAGAGTGCTTTGGCTTTTTTGGGGTCTTTTGTGTTTCCATACAAATTGTGACATTTTTTGTTCTAGTTCTGTGAAAAACACCATTGGTAATTTGACAGGGATTGCATTCAATCTGTAGGTTACTTTGGGTAATATAGTCATTTTCACAATATTGATTCTTCCAACCCAGGAACATGGTATATCTCTCCATTTGTTTGTATCACTTTTAATTTCTTTCATCAGTGTCATATAGTTTCCTGCATGCAGTTCTTTTGTCTCCTTAGGTCGGTTTATCCCTAGGTATTTTATTCTTTTTGTTGCAGAGGTAAATAGGAGTGTTTCCTTAATTTCTCTTTCAGATTTTTCATCATTAGTGTACAGGAATGCCAGATATTTCTGTGCATTATTTTTGTATCCTGCAACTTTACCAAATTCATTGATGAGCTCTAGTAGTTTTCTGGTAGCATCTTTAGGATTCTCTATGTATAGTATCATGTCATCTGCAAACAGTGACACTTCTTCCTCTTCTCTTCCAATTTGTATTCCTTTTATTTCTTTCTCTTCTCTGATTGCTGTGGCTAAAACTTCCAAAACTATGTTGAATAATAGTGGTGAGAGTGGACAACCTTGTCTTGTCCCTGGTCTTAGAGGAAATGGTTTCAATTTTTCACCATTGAGAATGATGTTGGCTGTGGGTTTGTCATATATGGCCTTTATTTTGTTGAGGTAGGTTCCCTCTATGCCTACTTTCTGGAGTTTTTATCAAGAATGGGTGTTAAATTTTGTTGAAAGCTTTTTCTGCATCTATTGAGATGATCATATGGTTTTATCCTTCAATTTGTTAATGTGGTGTATCACAGTGATTGATCCTTGCATTCCTGGGATAAACCCCACTTTATCATAGTGTATGATCCTTTGAATGTGCTGTTGGATTCTGTCTGCTAGTATTTTGTTGGGGATTTTCTGCATCTATGTTCATCAGTGATATTGGCCTCTAATTTTCTTTTTTTATGACATCTTTGTCTGGTTTTGGTATCAGGGTGATGGTCGCCTCATAGAATGCGTTTGGGAGTGTTCCTCCCTCGGCTGTATTTTGGAAGAGTTTGAGAAGGATAGGTGTTAGCTCTTCTCTAAATGTTTGATAGAATTCACCTGTGAAGCCATCTGGTCCTGGGCTTTTGTTTGTTGGAAGATTTTTAATCACAGTTTCAATTTCAGTGCTTGTGATTGGTCTGTTTATATTTTCTATTTCTTCCTGGTTCAGTCTTGGAAGGTTGTCCATTCTTTTCTAAGAATTTTTCCATTTCTTCCAGGTTGTTCATTTTATTGGTGTAGAGTTTCTTGTAATAATCTCTCATGATTCCTTGTATTTCTGCAGTGTCAGTTGTTACTTCTTTTTCATTTCTAATTCTATTGATTTGCGTGTTCTCCCTTTTTTTCTTGATAAGTCAGGCTAATGGTTTATCAATTTGGTTTATCTTCTCAAAGAACCAGCTTTTAGTTTTATTGATCTTTGCTATTGTTTCCTTCATTTCTTTTTCATCTATTTCTGATCTGTTCTTTATGATTTCTTTCCTTCTGCTAACTTTCGCATTTTTTGTTCTTCCTCTAATTGTTTTAGGTGTAAGGTTAGGTTGTTTTTTTTTGAGATTTTTCTTGTTTCTTGAGGTAGGATTGTATTGCTATAAACTTCCCTCTTAGGACTGCTTTTGCTGCATCCCATAGGTTTTGGGTCGTTGTGTTTTCATGGTCATTTGTTTCTAGGTAGTTTTTGAGTTCCTCTTTGATTTTTCACTGATCTCTTGGTTATTTAGTAGAGTATTGTTTAGCCTTGATATATTTGTATTTTTTTACAGTTTTTTTCCCTGTAATTGATATCTAGTCTCATAGCATTGTGGTAGGAAAAGATACTTGGTACGATTTCAATTTTCTTAAATTTACCAAGGCTTGATTTGTAACCCAAGATATGATTTATCCTGGAAAGTGTTCCATGAGTGCTTGAGAAGAATGTGTATTCTGCTGTTTTTGGGTGGAATGTCCTATAAATATCAATTAAGTTCATCTTGTTTAATGTGTCATTTAAAGCTTGTGTTTCCTTATTTATTTTCATTTTGGATGATCTGTCCACTGGTAAAAGTGGGGTGTTAAAGTCCCGTACTCTTATTGTGTTACTGTCAATTTCCCCTTCTATGGCTGTTAGTATTTGCCTTATGTATTGAGGTGCTCCAATGTTGGGTGCATAAGTATTTACAATTGTTATGTCTTCTTGGATTGATCCCTGATCATTATGTGGTGTCCTTCTTTGTCTCTTTTAATAGTCTTTATTTTAAAGTCTATTTTGTCTGATATGAGAATTGCTACTCCAGCTTTCTTTTGATTTCCATTTACATGGAATATCTTTTTCCATCCCCTCACTTTCAGTCTGTATGTGTCCCTAGGTCTGAAGTGTGTCTCTTGTAGACAGCATTTATACTGTTCTTGTTTTTGTATCCATTCAGCCTATGTATTTCCTTTGGTTGGAGCATTTAATCCATTCACATTTAAGGTAGTTATTGATATATATGTTCCTATTCCCATTTTCTTAATTGTTTTGGGTTTGTTTTTGTAGGCCTTTTCTTTCTCTTGTGTTTCCTGCCTAGAGAAGTTCCTTTAGCATTTGTTGTAAAGCTAGTTTGGTGCTGCTGAATTTTCCTAGCTTTTGCTTCTCTGTAAAGGTTTTAATTTCTCCATAGAATCTGAACGAGATCTTTGCTGGGTAGAGTAATATTGGTTGTAGGTTTTTCCCTTTAATCACTTTAAATATGTCCTGCCACTCCCTTCTGCCTTGCAGAGTTTCTGCTGAAAGATTAGCTGTTAACATAATGGGGATTCCCTTGTATGTTATTTGTTGCTTTTCCCTTGCTGCTTTTAATATTTTCTCTTTGTATTTAATTTTTGATAGGTTGATTAATATGTATCTTGGTATGTTTCTCCTTGGATTTTTCCTGTATGGGACTCTCTACACTTCCTGGATTTGATTGACTATTTCCTTTTCCATGTTAGGGAAGTTTTCAACTCTAATCTCTTCAAATAATTTCTTAGACCCTTTCTTTTCCTCTTCTTCTTGTGGGACCCCTATAATTCGAATGTTGGTGCATTTAATGTTGTCCGAGAGGTCTCTGAGTCTGTCCTCAATTCTTTTCATTCTTTTTTCTTTTTTCTGCTCTGTGGTAGTTATTTTCACTATTTTATCTTCCAGCTCACTTATCCATTCTTCTGCCTCAGTGATTCTGCTATTGATTCCTTCTAGAGAATTTTTAATTTCATTTATTGTGTTGTTCCTCATTGTTTCTTTGCTGTTTAGTTCTTCTAGCTTCTTGTTAAACATTTCTTGTATTTTCCCCATTCTATTTCCAAGATTTTGGATCATCTTTACTATCATTATTCTGAATTCTTTTTCAGGTAGACTGCCTATTTCCTCTTCATTTGTTTAGTTTGGTGGGTTTTTATATTGCTTCTTCATCTGCCTCATATTTCTCTGTCTTCTCATTTTGCTTAACCTACTGTGTTTAGGGTCTCCTTTTTGCAGGCTGCAGGTTCGTAGTTCCCGTTGTTTTTGGTGTCTGTCTCCAGTGGCTAAGCTTGGTTCAGTGGGTTGTGTAGGCTTCCTGGTGTAGGGGACTAGTGCCTGTGTTCTGGTGGGCGTGGCTGGATCTTGTCTTTCTGGTGAGCAGGGCCACATCTGGTGATGTGTTTTGGGGTATCTGTGAACTTAGTATGATTTTAAGCAGCCTCTCTACTAATGGGTGGGGTTGTTTTCCTGTCTTGCTTATTGTTTGGCATGGGGTGTCCAGCACTGGAGCTTGCTGGCCGTTGGGTGGAGCTGGGTCTTAGCGCTGAGATGGAGATCTCTGAGAGCACTCTCGTCGATTGATATTACGTGGGGCTGGGAGGTCTCTGGTGGCCCAGTGTCCTGAACTCGGCTCTTCTACCTCAGAGGCTCAGGCCTGACACCAGGCTGGAGCACCAAGACCCTGTCAGCCACACGGCTGTTCGGACCTCTGGGGTGAGGAGCCACTGCTCTGTGACTCTGACTAGAGGGGGCTGAGGATCCCCCAGAACATTAGGGATTGCGTGATAGGTAGTATGAGTCAAACACCTAATGGACCAGTCTCATCCTTCTTGTTTTTGAAACCTACCATTCTCCCAGCCACTCTGAAGCAAAGACTCAAACTCATGTCTACCCTTTTCTCTCCACAGCTTCCTGCTGAGTCAATCCAGTCCAAATAGTAGGGTCTCTTCCACATTATTTCCTATATTTATACCCTTCCTTTCCATGTCCCCTCTTTAGCTCATTGATTCAGCCATTAATTCACTCATACTTACTTATTTATTCTGAAAACCTTTAGAGTGTTAGTGTGTGCTTTGCAGAGTAACCTAGCCACTGAAATTTAAAGATTATTAAGACTTTTTATTCTTTAGGAGTTTAGAGAGTAGCTAGAGTGACCCGTATATAAAGAGCTATACTCAAAATACAGTGGGAGATAGAGGCAGGGCGGCTAAGAGGTTTGTAGAAATTTAAATTAATTTCCCCTGCTTTAGGAAGTTTCCACAGTGTTTGCACAATTAAATACAAACTCCTCACCCAGGCATTCAAATGCTTCTACAATATGGCATCAATTTAACTTTCCAACTCCCACTTTTCCTGTGCATGTGGTACCCTATGCTCCAGCCAAATTTTCCCTCTCTGATCCCTGAAAATACCTTGAAGTATTCTTCTCTCTTCTTCTTCTGTGCAACCTCTTTCTCTGCATCTTCTGTAAAAATGCCACCCATACATCTGTGCCCCCTTGGAATGTTACCTCCTGTCTTTCCTGCCTTTTTGATATGATCTCTCCCTCCTTTCAATTCACAGAGCATGTTTTTTGCACATTCCTTATGTCATGATGTCAACCCTGTGTTATAATTATGTACATAATGGATTGTAGGTCTTTGAGGCTAACTGTGAACTACTTATTTTTGTTGATTAGAAGCTCAAAAATACATTAAATTTAATTATGTATGTGACAAGAAACACTTATTATATGAAAAGAAGGCTGAAGAGAGAGTGAGAGTGCTAGATATTTTCCACCCATTTGTGGCAAAGTTTCCCCAATTATTTAACCTCACAGTATCTATATACTCACCAACAAAATGGGAATATTAATACCTGCCTTATATATCTTTTAGGATGGTGACAAATAAAAACTTAAAATACAGATATGAAAATACTTGAAAATTGTTGAGAAATCTGTTGTTGGTGACAGTACCGAAGATGTTAACAGGGATTTCTATGGAACGTTTTAAAATATGTCCAATACAAAAAATACATATTTACTAGTTTTTAACTTAGCCTATGATTCAAACCCTTTCAACAACCAGGAGCTGTCATACAGATCCTAAAAGATTTTTGCAGATAAACTTTGATCTGAGAATGTCTGCAACCAGTTCATTATTTCTACTTAGCTATAGATATCAGATTTTTTCTCAAAGTCCAGGTTCCATCTTATTTTATTGAAATAACATAAATTGTACTGTGTTCTGGAGCAGTTGCCTTTCACCTGAGAATGTTCCATCATTAACAGACTCCTGTGTCTTCTAGGATTTGTCATCAGTATTGTTATAACCAGGTTTCCTGATTCCTTTACTACCTTTTTCTTTTATAATAGTTTTTTGGAGTTCAGAGTTTTTGTTTGTTTGTTTTGAGTTAGCTTTTTCTCAAAAAACCCAGTGTTTCCACAACACCTGCCAGAAGCCTTCCTTTTCACATCACCTCACTATGATTACTTAGGTATAGTTAAGTTGAGAACACTAATAGTGTAATCAAGAAACATGTATTGAGTAACCACCATGGCAGAGGCTTCATGCCAGACAATTTACATACATAATTGCACATAATCCTCACACCTACCCCACTGGGTAGGTGTTATTATCCCCATTTTATAGATGAGAAATCTGAAGCTCAGAGGGATTAAGTGTCTCTCCCAGGGTATGTCTTGATTCCAGTCCTTATTTGTCCTTTGATGATTCCAAAGCCAGGATTCTTATTTTCTCTGGTGCAATGCCTCCCAGATTTTCTTTAATTCCAGAGATATTTCTTCAAAGGCTGTCTTAACTTTAGTCTATAGTATGTTTGCTGATGGTAAACTTTGGGATTTTCTGCTTTTACATCCTCCGAATTCCCTAGTACAGCCCTCTTGGATACCAAAGACTCAATGAGTTAATGTTGAATGAAGTGTGTCAAGGAAAAGTCTTTCATCCTTATAAACTGTGCCTCAGTTACATTAAGTATTTTGTTAGCACTGTTCTTTTCCTGGATCAGTTCTTATAGACTAATGGTTAATCCCTAAGTTTTTCTATAATGAGTTATAACCAGTTAACTTTTTCGTCGTTTCCTTGGCCTTGTATTCAAGCATTGATGGTTGCCTGAGGCCATCAAGGATGTGCTCAACTTCATTTGATCTTAAAAAAATTCCTGAAACATCTTATAGGCATCTGTGCTCAACTTCATTTGATCTTAAAGAAATCCTGAAACATCTTATAGGCATCTGTTCCTTTGGTACAGGATTTCTCACCAGTGGCACCATTGACCTTTTGGTCTGGACAACTTTTTGTTACTGGAGGCTGTCTTGGCAGGATATTTAGCAGCATCCATGGCTATACCCACTAGATGCTGGTAACCCCTCCCACGATGTGACAAAAATGTCTCCAGCCATAGCCAGGTGTCCCCTGAGGAGCAGACTCTCCCACCACCTCCAGTGGAGAATTACAAACATGTAGTAATGGAGAGAGAAAAAAGAACAAAGACTTCTATCTCTACAACAAAACACACACTTCCTATTCACAGGTATCTTTTGAAGAAGCTGAGTATGTCAATTCTTAAAAGTGGATTTCATTTGCTTAAATGTGGAGGCTGAAATTAGGTCAATAGCCACCTTTCCCTTAAATGTATATGATACTCACTGGATTGCAAATTAGGTGCATTTTTATCCACCGTAAGCACTTATATTTGAATCACCTGTTCTGTGATAAAGAAGAAAATCCGGGATATTTTTGTTCTGCTTTTCCCCCCAAATTGTGTATTTCAATCATATTAGTGAGAGTTGAGAATACGGTTGTTACTGATAGACATTCAGGGATGCCCAGGTCACAATGGCTGTGATTTGTCTCTTCCTGAGTTAACCTGACTTTTTTTCATTCATTATCCCATCTTATTTTTCCGTTTGAAACCATTTTCTACTTGACTTATAAAATGTACTTTACCAAACAGAACAGTTAATTACCCAAAGGGGAAACACCCCACCCAAGCTGAAATCTGGAACTCAAAATAATTAGGTATCTATGTTTTCCTTAAGCTGTCAAAGAAATCTATTTTCTGCCATAATTTTGGCAAACCCTTGATTTTCTGCTGAAGTCTGATTTCTGATTGTAAGATTGATAATGAATGTGGTTTCAGAGTATTAATCCTATCCCTTTCACAGTAGTTGTTCTCAGTGTTTACATGTTCTGATAATAGGGCTGTCTAAATAATTAGGGGATTATCCAATTACACTTCATTTCTCATTCTTCAAGCATTCTCATTCTTTAAATACAAATAACATATCTTTAGGTAATATTTTAAACTTTGGGCAACATTATTTCATTTAGTCTTCATTGGAAGTCCTGTGGGATCAAAGAGTAAAAATGAAAAGAGGCTTAGACAGTTTAAATGGTGGGTCCAAGGAGCCACAGTACTTATATATGTATGGATGGATTTAATAAGTATTGGCCACCTAAAATGTGCCAGGCATAACAGAAATAGAATGGTGCTCAACAGAAATAGAATGTAAGCTGCCTAGGTAATTTAAAGTTTTCTAGTTGTCACATTAAACAAAAAATAAACAGGTAAAATTAATTTAAATATTTTTTAACATTATAGATTGAAAATATTATCATTTCAACAAGTAATTAATATAAAAATTATTCATAAGATACATTCTATTCTTTTCTTTCTACAGAGTCTTTGAAATCAAATATCATAGTACCTCCCAATTAAGAAAAGCAACTATTCAAGTGTTGTGTTTTGAGGTTGTAGTTTTGGGCAGCACCTCTCCAGGGACAAGGATATGGAGGCATCTAAGACAAGCTCTCTGGCGACATGAAGTTTGCCCTCCAGTGCAAGAGTAAGATAGTAAACAGCAATGAGTGAGCGAAAGAAGTAAACCCATGCCTTCTAGCTCAGGATCATCAACATTTTGGGGGAAGATACTGGGTGTGTAGTGCAGCTTTTCAGACTGAGTGTCAGGGCTGAGGCTGTCCAGTGAAAGTCAGCTGCTGAGAAGTGCTAGTGAAGAGCTTGGGTGAGTGAGAATGGGTCCTGGGGCCGGATGGCTTTGGGTTTGGTGAGGAGGGTGATCAAGTCTGAGACTTCAGGGAAGTGACAGGTGGAAATAGGAATGGATATTTAAGAGGAGAACATCCTGCTGGAGGCCACGGAGAGTGGAACACCCTGAGGCTGAGGGCCCTGGGGTGTCGGGGACAGAGAAGGAAGAGCCATCATGGATGGACCCTCTCGGAGAGCCTGGCAGGCTGCTGTGGGCCCCACTGAGCCCCGTTGTCTGTCTGGCAAACCACCAGCTTTCAGTGGACAGCCTGGTGTATACACTCTCAAGGGCTTTCAAAAGAAAAAAAAAAAGGCTGCTAAGAGTGTGCCTTTGTTTTTTTTCTGTCCAAATCTTTTTTTTTATATTCAATTGATTTTTATTGAGCACATCCAATACACAGGACACCATATTAAGTACAACAAAGTATACAAAGATGAATGTGACAGGTCCTCTACCATTAATAAGTATAACATTATCTAGAACTGAATTTGAACTAATATGTAACTGGTAGTGAAATATTTGGACTACCTAAAACAAGGATGAACGGTTTTGTGACAAAAGTTTATATTCTTGTATTATGTAAAGATGACTCTGAAGTGAACAGATTTTTGCCTCAGAAATTATATCAGTTATCTATTGTGATGTAACAAATTATCCTAAAACGTAGCAGCATACTACAACAAACATTTCGTACCTCACACATTTTCCGAGCATCAGGAATCCAGGAGTGGTTTAGCTGGGATTTTTGGCTCAGGTCTCTCATGAGGTTGTACTCAAGCTCTTTGCAGGGTTGCAGTCATTGAAGGCTTGACGGGGGCTGGCCGATGGCGTGCTCCCACAGCTGTGGGCTGTGGACAGGGTGCCTCAGTTCCTTGTTGGCTTTTGGGCTTTTGGAAGAAGGTCTCAGTTCCTGTTATAAAGGCCTTTCCCTAGGGCTACTCTGGATGTGGCAGCTGGCTCCCCCCAGAGCCAGCGATCCAAGAGAACAAGCAAGGAGGACACCGCAGTGCCTTTTATGACCTAGTCTCCAAAGCCACGCCCTGGCACTTCTGCTTTCCTCTGTTCCTTAGAAGTGAGTTACTAAGTCCAGCCCATATCTTGAGAGGAGGCGTATCAAAGACTTCACACATATATCTTAAAACTACCACGGTAGTGATGTTAACATCTCACTTGCATAATTTATTTGAATTTTTTTTGCATCTAGTAAAACTCTGTGCTTGCATATACTTGCTACTTTTTTGTTGGCAACCTTTTAATCATAAATTTTCTATTTCCTGTTTACTTCGAAGACATTTCAATATGATAGCCTTTTCTGTACTGAATTTTGTTATTGTTCTCTGAATCTCTCTTTTCTCTTCTTTGTCTAATCTTTGAAGGATGGATTCCAGGAGAGAAAAATGAAAGTTAATATACTGAGCCACATCACTGCTAATTTCTTCTGCATCTTTATCCATGAGGAAAATGAGAGCATTCTTTTTGGATGGTGCTTGTAGACGTCTATGCAGTAGCGGAATGTCTGTTTTCTTTAGCCGTCTCTGCTCTCCTGTCGCAAAAATAATGTAAAGTGCAAAATCCCGGGCACTATTTTCAATCTTAAATTTTTGGAGAATTTGCTTTATTACTTCTTCAGTTCTCATATCACTGTTTATTCTGACCTTAGTTTCTGATCCAATGGCTGGAGTGAAAATTGATGTTTCATGGTTATAAAAGTGTCCATTCATAGAGGCCCTATGCTTCTGTCTGTCCTTTCTGTCCATCATCAGAGGCTTCATCCTTTTTCTCACCAGGGTTGCTCCACTCTTGGTTCTATAGAGCAATGGGGATTCAGGTTCTTCATCTGCATGAAGCTTCAGAGTGCTACTGTGATAAGATAAATAATCTTCCTGGGAATCTGTTGGTCCAGACACTGGAATCTGAGTCCTGTCCAAATCACTAATACAGTAAAGATCATGAAATTCTCCCCAGCGTGTCGTTCCCCTTTTGGAAAAGACATCTGGTGACTTCAGCACAGTGAAAGAAGGGATTTGCTTCTCATCTTGTGTTTTCAGTTGTATAGGCTGCTTTACTCCCCAGAAAATGTCCAGCATTACTTACTTCAGCCATTAGTTTACCATCGTCAGTCTGTCCATATAAGATATGCAGATTTTTCTGGTTCCTATAAAAGATGTTACAGGTCTTCAATAAAGAATGAAGCTGTTTCCTGGTAACACATGTCCTCTCATCGATGTGGATCCAAGAAGAGGAGAGGTGAGCCGTCATAGTCATTTTCTCCCCCTTTCTGAGATCATCTGAGGCTCCCCTTAGCTGTTGAGCTGAACCTGCTCCGGAGAGCTTGTTCCCCTGCTCAGTTCCAAACTCTGATCATCGTTGGAGAGTCAGTGCTTGCTCACCTGTCCCGGAGGTGGAGCTGGGGTCGGAGACAAGCGCGGGAGGAGGGCCGCACACGCTCCTGCCCGGGCAGGGCTCCCTCTGCGCCTTGTTCAAATCTTTTAAAAGGCTCTTTCATGGTATTGAAGGTGAAGATGCTGAAGAGGCACCACTGACAGTACAAATAAGGACCTGATAAGTCTTTAGGTTTATACCTTTTAAGATGCCCCACCCTCCTTCATTCTTTCTTTCTTGCAGGGTTTTGTTTTGGTTTTCCTCCCGTCACTTGGAAGAGCCCCACTTGACTGGTGTCTCCTTTGGCTCGGACCACACCTGCTTGCGCTGACCTTGGCAAGTCTGGCTCTTTAATTGCCACACAGGCTTACCTGCTCCCTGTAACAACCACGTGTTTGGTCTCATTACCGCAGCCTTACCAGAGACGGGGAAGAGACTGTCTCCCATCCCATAGCATCCTATCCACGAGCAGGGAGGGGTGGCTGTCAGCAAAACTGTCCAGAAGTTGTGCTGCAAGTTCTCTTCTTTCCTCCTTACTCAATTCGTCTCTCCCCACCCCCTCCATGGACTTTATCTGATGGTGTCTGCCCCTTCCACCGAATACCTTGGCGTTGGCAGAGACTCATACTTGTTTAGTTCCTGGCAAAGTCTAGGCCGAGAGAGCATAAAAGTACGTGGTGGTTAGGCCTGTCTGAGGCAAACTAAGAAACTTAGAGTAAAAGATTTGGATTGAATGTGAAACAGCTGTGAGAAGAGGTCCTGATAAGCCCCCCTCTTTTCTCCTGATCAATCTCAGTGCAGTTGAGACCTACTTTGAACTCACTCTGAAATAGTCACACTGGAATATCCTAAGAAGTGCGTATTTCCAAGGCCGTGTGAAGTCCATTTCTTATCTTTTAGAGAGTCTCAATGTTTAGCAGAACTTTAGGCGTACTCTTGGCACACACCAAGTCTCTTATTATGGGCTGAGCTGTTGTGCCAGAGCTGGAGCTGGGCAGATGGCACGTCCCTCGTTGCCACGGCTGATGGAGCAGGTCCGGTGCATGTTTACTTTAGGGGGAATGGCGAGGCTCGTCCTGCCTCTCACAGGGTGGGCTTACACGGCAGCTTCCCTCTCAGGCACACCTGTGTCCAGTTGGGAGCAGGACAGGTCTCGGGAAGGTGGCAGCGATCCTGAAGTGTCTTTGTGCTGGTCCTCCCCTTGTTTACTATGCTTAGCTACCAGCTTGCAGTATTTTCAAGGTTGCAGAGAAGAGTCATTGCACGACAATGAGATTTCTGGCAACGGGAAACAGAGCTTTCTTTATAAATGCTTCACTCCTGATCTCTCCCTGGTAGAGTGGGTGTGTGTGTTATGTGTGTGCAATGGAAGGGTATTTCTGCACTAGCGGGTCATCTAGTTTTCACTACCATGGACTCATTTTCTTTTTTGTTTCCATGTGGAGTCCTTGTTTGGAAAGGTTTACCAAACAAAAGGACCCCCTTGCATTTATTAATGAATTTAAAAAATTACAACACAATTGACACTCATCGTCCAAATTCAAGGCATATAAAGGTTGAGAGTAGAAAGCGAAAGAGCCTGTTTATCTGTCGCTGTTTTCTTCCCCTTCCTGGAAATTACTGCTGTTACCAGTTCAGGTTACTTCTCTCCACTTCCTTTTCTATTAAAGCAATTTTGCACTTTTCTATTAACGTGTTGAGTACATAGAGAATATGCATATTGCTATCCATGTAATACATATCTCTATCCATATCTTCTTAACCTGGGTGAGAGCATAAGTCATGTAGTATCCATGTAGTAAGTGCTGTTCTGTGACCAGCTTATTTTATTCTATATTTTTCTGTATTTTTTTCTATAACATTTCTTGAAGTGATGCCTGGCCTGGCCTATTTATAGTTACATAGTGTTCTGTTGTATGAATAAGCTATAGTTTAGTTAGTTATTCCTTTATGGTTGAGCATCTAGTTTCCAGCTCCCACCCCTTTTGATACCATAACTACAGTACTGTAAGAAGCATAAACATCTTGGCACATATACCTTTATGACATTAAGTAATCATTATGTTTTTTGACACTTTTTTATTAACCAAAGACACAGGCAACTCTCAATCAGTCTTTCTGATCAAGATGAGATCATGAATACTATTGCATTGAGCTGAAGTAATTTTGGTCAAAAACTTAGGAATGTGATTATTTAGTTAGCCTGTTCTGCCTAATCTAGTAGACATATATGATATCTGTTAGACTCTTTGAAATGCTAAAAATAGTCTCTAGACCTTCCCCTGACCCCATGCCACCCCATTATATGACTGCCTTTGAGAACAGAAAAGATCTTACCCTGTTTGTGAGTATATTCTACCCATTGGTGTAACTCACAGGGAAATAAAAAATTCGATAAAAAGCATAAACAATTTGACTGACTTTCTTAATAAAAGTGTCTAATTTGCCTGACTGAATTGATTTATTTGATGAGCTTAATCAGCTTTTTTTGGTACTTTGTAATTACTGACTATATGGACTTAGCCACATATACCAAATATACTACTAATTTTATTATTTTCAATCATAAATATCATGATAACCTAGTAATTTTTATCTTTTGGAACTTTTATAGAAGTGCTTCATAAATTATAATTTTATTGGAAACAATAATCCTGACCTAGAGGAAATAACACTATAATTTGAATCCTAAAGACAGACCTGGGTTTGCATTCTGTTTACACCATGATTAGTTGTATGGTCTTGGGAATGTCTCTTGATATCTTCGAATCTCAGATCCCTCGCGTGTAAAAAATGGGTAATAATGATACTGACTTTAACTAGAAGGGTTGTGAGGATTAAATAAAATGGTGTCTTTAAAAATACCTAGTTTAGGGCTTCCCTGGTGGCGCAGTGGTTGAGAGTGCGCCTGCCGATGCAGGCGACACGGGTTCGTGCCCCGGTCCGGGAAGATCCCACATGCCGCGGAGCGGCTGGGCCCGTGAGCCATGGCCGCTGAGCCTGCGCGTCCGGAGGCTGTGCTCTGCAACGGGAGAGGCCACAACAGTGAGAGGCCCGCATACCGCAAAAAAAAAAAACCACCCAAAAAACCTAGTTTATTGCTTGACATATTAGAGGCTTATTGTTATTATTAAGCTATTATTATTATTAGCTGATAAACGGACCACGTGTTTATATATTTGGAAAATATATGACTGGGCTTCCCTGGTGGCACAGTGGTTAAGAACCTGCCTGCCAATGCAGGGGACACGGGTTCGAGCCCTAGTCCGGGAAGATCCCACATGCTGCAGAGCAACTAAGCCCGTGCGCCACAACTACTTAGCCTGCTCTCTAGAGCCCGTGAGCCACAACTACTCAGCCTGAGTGCCACAACTACTGAAGCCCGTACCCCTAGAGCCCGTGTCCCACAACAAGAGAAGACACCGCAATGAGAAGCCCGCGCACTGCAACAAAGAGTAGCCCCCGGGCTTCCCTGGTGGCGCAGTGGTTGGGAGTCCGCCTGCCGATGCTGGCGACACGGGTTCGTGCCCTGGTCCAGGAGGATCCCACATGTCGCGGAGCGGCTGGGCCCGTGAGCTACGGCCGATGAGCCTGCGCGTCCGGAGTCTGTGCTCCGCAACGGGAGAGGTCACAACAGTAAGAGGCCCGCGTACCGCAAAAAAAAAAAAAAAAAAAAAGAGTAGCCCCTTCTCGCCGCAACTAGAGAAAGCCCGTGCACAGCAACGAAGACCCAATGCAGCAAAAAATAAATAATAAATAAATAAATAAAAATTTAAAAACTTAAAAAAAAAGATATGACTGAAACCAGAAGATGCCTCATTTGGCATAATAAGTCTTGCTATGAGAATTTAAAACTGTCTTTACAGTGTCCCTGAGAGAATGAAGTGGTTATTATAATAGTCACTTTATCCATTGGAAAACTGAGATACTGTGAGATTAAGCAAGCTCCCGTGGTGACACAGAGTGTCATTCCAGAGGGCTGACCTCAATACTTGGCCATTAGACCCACTGCTTTTTAAAGGATGGTGCCCCTTGGAACCGCCTTTAAAATACCGGAGTTGGGAGATGAGATTTGTGGCCATGAGACGACAGGAGACAATCACTCTATAGAGACAGTCCCCTAGGTGACCATGGTTTGGCCCGCAGTGCATCTGAATCTTTGAAATCCCTGGCTGTGCTTTAACTAGGGAGGGGCTAATGTATTTTGGAATTCTTTTAAGAAGAGTATGATTTTTCTTTTTCAGGTGGAATCTTTTTAATCTGCCTTTTTGATCTTTCACATTGCATCTTGCAAACATCTCTTAAATGATTCAGATCAGACAATATATGTTTTACTTCTAAAAAATAGGTTTTTTAAAGTTTAATTAAGTTTGTGAGCCAGCAGTGGTCAAGGAACTAAAGACACACACACACACACACACACACACACACACACGCACACACAGATGTTTGTCTATTCCTCAAGCCTCAAGTCTAGCCCAATGTTTTACAAATTACAAGTGTTAAAGGGATATTTATTAAGAATTAGGCTCGCAGAAGGACAACACTTGGACCAAGGCTTTATGCTGGCAAACATCCTGGGACTCAATTTCTTTCAGGCATGGTGGGATTTGGCTCCCTGGGTTCTGAGTTTTGGAATGAGTGTGGGGTGAGTGTAGAGGAGGGAAGAACAGCTCAAATTCTGTGGATCAGCCTTGGGCAGACAAACAATTGTAGACACACCATTTCTCTGCAAAAATTGTTTCTTTCTCATTTTGGATTCTGAATCACATCTCATTGGCTAAAGGTTTCTTATCAACCTCAGTGCTCCACATTAGAAATTCACAAGTATAAGACCTTAAAGAGATGTTCCTCTAAACTGCTTTTCCATATTAAGTGGGGCCCAAGAGGACCATTCCTGTGTAAAACATGTTGGTTTCTAGGGTCCCTAATGAGTATGCTTCAAGGAGACAGAGGACAGCCGCCCCTCACAGTAAAAATGGAAGGTCAGAAATGTTTTTTTAAATTAATTTTTATTGGAGTATAGTTGTTAACTAGCACTCTGCTGTTTGGCTTGACCGCACATGGGGGTATTTTTAGGACCAGAACAAATATGTCACCCTTCCTTGTAGGGTAGATTGTATCTTTTTCTTTTTCTTATTGGAGGAATAGATAAAGAAGACGTGGTACCTATATACAATGGAATATTACTCAGCCACAAAAAAGAACAAAATAATGTCATTTGCAGCAACATGGATGGACCTAGAGATTTTCATACTGAGTGAAGTAAGTCAGACAGAGAAAGACAACTATCTTATGATATCACTTATATGTGGAATCTAAAGAAAAGAGGGGGGGACAATTGAACTTATCTACAAAACAGAAATAGAGTTACAGATGTAGAAAACAAACTTAGGGTAGATTGTATCTTAAGAAAAATCCATAATTATTACTTTAAACTTAAGGCAGGAAATATTTCCAAAACTAGTCAGTAAACAGAACATTATAATCCAGCTGTTGTTGTATTTGTATAGTTTAAAGAAATGTTGGTCATATATTACTTAAAATTTTAGGGAGTTGGGCACCACCCAAATGCAGAACAGATTAATTTCATGGTTTCTATATGCATTTGCACAAATTAAAATATAATCCCTCACTTGGTTTTTTGAACCTCTTTCTTCAATTCGTTCTATATGCTGAGCCAGTCAGACAGCTGTTTTCAGAAACAGTCCAGTTTCTTCTATATGTTGTTATTGTACAGTTGAATTCCTTTATGTGTGTATGTCAATGTCACAAGACTAATGCCTGAATTGTAAGTTAACCATGCTGTATCAGTTTGCCCCAGTGACAAGTCCTGTATATCCAATTTTGCAAAATCGTTAGAAAATTTTCTGTAGAATTCTTCTAAGAGTGAACATAAACTTCTCATGGGCAGTGGGAGATTTCTCATCCAAACATCGAAGAAATGATTCTTAACTTTAATCTTTTTAAAAGGAAAGCCAATTCTTGGTGAGAATATTTTAATCTTATATTTTAACAAACTTTGAAGAATTTATTGATCTCAGAAAGCTTTCTAACAGCTAAATAATGAACCAAAGAAATCAACTCCAGTGGCCTCAACTTACAGTGAGGAAATCAAAAGTTGGGAGGTTAGGTGAAAATGAACTTAGTCATCAGTTACACCCCGGTCTCCTGCATCTAAGACTAGTTACTTCTCGCTGTCCTTGCTGTTTCCTCTAATAATGGCATTTAACAGATGGACATGTATGTTCTTTAGTAATTCTTAAAGGGGAACAATTAGTGAACTATGTTTTGTTTAGATATTTTCCCTGCTTCACTTTCTCTATATAACTTCTTTTTTGTTCACAGATGTATTAAAATATTCTTTAAGAAGTGTAATCACTTTATGAAACTGGATTTTCACGCATATGACAAAGATTAGTTGTGCATCCAGTTTGTGTTTGGGTTCATGATAGGCGTTACCAAGAGATGGAAAAATGAGTCAGTCTCCTATATGGAACTCCAAACATTCAGAAAAAAATAATTGATGTCTATATATAAAATATTTTCACAGACATGATCTCCTTTATCTGCCAATGTTATAGAAAATCTTTTATGGTTATGGGAGGGTTTATGATGATATTATTATTTTTTAAATTTAAGTATATTTGATTTCTAATATATTAGTTTCAGGTATATATCAGAGTGATTCAATATTTTTTAGGTTATGCTCCATTTAAAGTTATTACAGAATAATGGCTATATTTCCCCATGCTGTTCAATATCTCCTTGTTGCTTATCTATTTTATACATAGTCGTTTGCATCTCTTAATTCCATACCCATATCTTGCCCCTCCCCCTTCCTTCTTCCCACTGGTAACAACTAGTTTGTTTTCTATATGTGATGATTTATTTAACCAATTTTTCTGTCATGTTTCTACCTGTTGGGAGAGAGAGTAGAAATTTTTAGAGGGGCTGGTTGACAAATCATTCATTCATTCATGAATAAGCAAATACATTTGAGTGCTCTGTTCCTGATACTGTGCTAGAAACTGGGAAAACAGCTGGTATCCGATAGATATGATACTGCTCTCAGGAACTCCAAGCTGGTGGGAAAGTAAATAGTTTCACAAATACATATATAATTGTAAAGTATGATAAATGCTATGAAGGAAAAGGATGGAATGCCATGAGAGAGTATTACAAGGAGACTCGATTTAGATTGGGGAATTAAAAGAGGCTTCTCCAAGAAGTAAACTTCCAGCTGAGACCTGAGGATGTGCAGTGGTTAGGCAAGGAGTGGGGAAGGGACCACTTGTGAAGTAGATGCAGAAAACAGGACAGCCTGCTTCAGGTACTGACAAGCATCATTTGTTCAGAGGCTGCGGGTGTGGGAGACAGGGGTAGAGCTGAGGCTAGCAGGTGATTACACAGCCTCATGGATGGGTTCTCAGCCACACAATGCTCCTTCACTTATATGCCAAGTCGTATGTCACTGGGAGAGAATCAAAAGTGTTAAGATGTGGGAGGGCTGACAATGGTTATTGTTGGTTTCTTCTCTCATCCTTTTGACACTGCTGTCTCCCTGTTGCCCTGGGTGTTCTCCAAGTCTGCAACTGGACCTTACAGATCTTGCTTCTGTCAATTACCTCTTTCTGTAGTTACCTGGACCACATCTATTTATACCTGATACATGACAGCTCTAAAGCTCAGGCTTGTGCTAAGTCAGGAACCTGGAAGCAATAGTGGGCTTCTGCTCTGAAATAAGATTAAGTAGCTATTTTCGTCTTATTTTAACAAGGACGACTAGAGTAGTGCAAATCACTCATCAGTAAGAGTATGAAGGCAGATAATAAATTGTACCTTGGTATCTTTCCTCTCTGACTCCCTCTCATCTCTCTCCTAACTCTCTTTCCTCTCCTCTCCCCCTCCCCCTTTCTCTTCCTTTCTTCCTTGAGAAAACATGGACAGGGAAACTCATAAAATATAAATATTCTGCGTAGTAATTATAAAGCAAATATTCACGCAATCTTCACTCAGAATGCGAGAGAATGTTACTAGCACTCCAAAGTCCCCAGCAGGTTCCTACCCTAAGTAGTATCCTCCCTCCCTGCCAGACATAACCACTACCCTATTGTGGTATCCTATTATGGGATTATGCTACCTCCATACCTATTATAGTATTTATTTCCTTGCTTATCTTTATAGTTTTACTACCTAATTATGCAGGCTTAAGGAATATAGTTTAATTTTGCCTGGTTTGCAGCTTTGTATAAATGGAATCACTTACAAGGCCTTCTGTTCAATCTGGCTTATTTTGATTAATTGTATATCATTAGAAACTTTTATTTGGAAACAATTTAAAATTTTTTAAAAATGGCAAAAATAAAATTGTGCCAAGAACTCCCATTTGCCTTTTGTCCAGATTTACCTACCGTTTACATTCTACCTCATTTGGTTTATTATTTATGTGTGCTCTTTCTCCTCATATATACATAATTTTTCTGAACCATTTGAGAGTAAGTTATATACATCATGGAACTTTATCCATAAACACTTTAGTGTATATTTCCTAAGAATAAGGTTATTCTCTTATGTCACCATAGTATAGTGATCAATATATAAATTTATATTGATACAGTACAATCTACTGCCTATAATGCAATTTTATTAAATAACCCTTTATAGCAATTTTCTCCTTTCAGTGAAGGTTTCTCTTTAGTATAGGACCCGGTTTAGGATCAATTATTGCATTTACTTGTCATGTCTTTAGTTTCCTCTAATCCTGGATAATTCCTCACCCTTTCTTCCTTTTTTTATATAATAATGACTTTTGTAATACATGCACTTCCCTACTCCTTTTAAAATAGAATGTTCCTCATTTTGTGTTTGTTTGGTTCAACATTATTGAAGATTTTTCCATGCTGTATTTTTTGCAGTTTTTTTCATTTTTATTGCTAAATCATGTGTGTAACATTTTAAACATATGGACGCAAATGTCACAGTTAATAATTATTTCACATGTTCTTATAACTTTTGTTAAAGAGAGAAATTAACTGAACTAGTATGATACTGAATTTTCCTTTTATGAGAAAATCCCAGCCAGTACGTCTACAGTGCTGTACCCAGTTTACCTGGTGGAAGCTACCTGATGCCGAAATGATGACCCAGAAGAAATAAACACTCTCTGAATAATCAGGATTGCCAACCCAAACCCACAAAATGATTGTAATCACAATCCTAAGACTTCAGCTTTAAATATTTGTTCTGAAAAGACACAAAATTATCAGTCACTGAAGACATTGAACTAGGATCAGGGGCTATTAGGATGTGCAGTTAATTGGAAAATGACTAGTGATGGATAAACCTCAGAAACTCTAATATTCAGGGATGCATATGTGAAACTTTTAAAAATACTTTTAATCAAATGGGCTCAAATCCTTTTGGTTAAACCCTTTTTCTTCAATTACTGGTTCTCTTTCTGCTCAAATGAACCAGAATTCATATGTTATTTGCCTTGCCTCCATCAAGATATTCTTTCTCATGTTTAAAAGTGATCATCTTTGTTGATACTTCACTTTGAAGTCAGTACAGGGTTGCAGTATGTGATGACTTTTATGATAATTACCTTACATTTGAGCCAAAAGAATTCCAAGAACTAATTTGGTTCCAGGAAGTGGTTTTAACTTTCATTCTTCCATGTTCAAAGTCTGTATTTATCTGTATCTTGCTTTTTTTTTTTAACATCTTTATTGGAGTATAATTGCTTTACAATGGTGTGTTAGTTTCTGCTTTATAACAAAGTGAATCAGCTATACATATACATATATCCCCATATCCCCTCCCTCTTGCGTCTCCCTCCCACCCTCCCTATCCCACCCCTCTAGGTGGTCACAAAGCACCGAGCTGATCTCCCTGTGCTATGCGGCTTCTTCCCACTAGCTATCTATTTTACATTTGGTAGTGTATATATGTCCATGTCACTCTCTCACTTCGTCCCAGCTTACCTGTCCCCCTCCCCATGTCTTCAAGTCCATTCTCTACGTCTGCGTCTTTATTCCTGTCCTGCCCCTAGGTTCTTCAGAACCCTTTTTTTTTTTTTTTTTTAGATTCCATATATATGTGTGTAACTTGCTTTTAAAAAGGTAGATGCTCTTACGTTTAATATGTATACTTCCAACTTCTCCAGAACCTTAGCTTTCTTTGTAATTCTTTTCAATTGATTCAGATATTGAGATCATAGACAATATTTCCTTCTTTCCAGATTAGATGCATCTCTTTAAGAAATTGATCACTGATGGTTGAAAACAAAGTCTGGCACTGTGCTAGGTAATTCTGGCCTGATCCTTCTAGCAAAGGTGTTTACTGGATTGAGACATAAATGGAAGGTTGAGAATTATTATAGCATTTTGGTCATAAATAAAAGATTTTGATTTAATGATATGTTAGAATTTTGATGAGGTTTAGAGATTCTAAATTTCTGGGGAGAAATAATAATATATGTAGCTTTTTGCAGTGGGGTGGAAGGAGAAGTAAAACATTGTTATTTGAAGATAGCAGTCTGGCAGGCAAAAGGGTTTCCATGTCCACAGATGACTCACATTGAGAATAATGAGAGGTAGGTTCGAACAATGAGGCTGTACGAAGGTATCGGATTTCAAGAAAGTAAATTTTGGAGAATTAAGAAATCTGGTGAATAAGGTGCCGTAAGAGGAAGTATAAAATTCACGAGCATGAAAGCAGCTGAAGAATCTTTTAAGACACCATAATTAAAGCTCAAAGAACCGCAGGCCTTCTGAAAAAAAGAATGTGGAACCTAACAAAGATAGTATGTGCCTAATACACTGGAGAAAGCAAGGAGAGCTGTGTGAAGATCTGAGAGAGAGAAACAAATCATTTCAGACCAATTGTCCTGTTTGCTAAACGGAAATGATAGGGGAGCTGGAGAGGTCTGCACAGAAGAGAAATGAATACAGAGTATTCTTTGAAGGTCTCGCTAAAAATAATGGACAGAAAGAATCAAAGTTTGTTATTTTTAGTCATTGATGATGGTTGGGAAAAAGGGTGGTAAAACAATTTTTAATCCAGAATGAAAAAGGAATTTAAAAAACCAAAAACAAAAACAGAAAGACATGCTTCAGAGAATAAAAGCCTGAAATAGCTGAAATGATTGATTTTAAAAAACAATCAGTTTAGCTCTTCAAAGGAGAAACTACACGGGCAACTGGGAACAATTAAATTGTAGTTTAATAAATAAATTATGAGCTTTCTAGATTTGGTTAGATGGATAATTCAAGTGCATAAGGCCGTGAAGTGGAGGATTTGGAGAAAAGTTCAGGAAGATTCCTTCAGTCCAGAGAAACAAATGTTTTCGGTCTAAAAGAGACCCAAGAGCAGAATCAGCATGGAGAAAGCCATTTGGCAGGAAGAAGGAAATGAAGCATTTTTCCCTTGTGATTGAATAAAATAAATGGCGGTTCTTGGGACTATATAGGCAAACAGGGAGACATGTCAGTGGAATATCAGACCAATTTTTTTTTCTTTATGATGAACTTAATTCCACTAAACATTTGTTTGTTCTCACCCCTGGTTAGATGCTACCCATCTCTAAGCTCTCTCTAATGCTGACCCCCAGAGATGTAATTATCAGAGGAGGAAGTGGGGAGCAAGTGATAGAATCTTTGAGGGCTGGAAGGAATCAAGTATTATTGAGACCAACACTCTCATTTACAGATGATGAAACAGACCTAGAAAAGAAGAGACCTACTAAAGATTAATAATTGGTGAGTGTCAATGATGGAATTATGTCCTTCATTATTTAATCTCCCTTTTTACATTGATCCCCTTCCTCACCATTTGGGGGAAATCTTTCCTTGTGGATAATCTGTCTGGGAGGAGACTGCTTCCCTCTTTCTCTGTGGCACTGCAGCCAAAGGAAGACAAATGACCTGGCCAATGACTCCCTTTTTCTGGGAACTTTGGCTCTGAGGGAGAGATGCAAAGATGTGGGAGGCTTGGAAGTCATCGTAACATCAATGGGACATTGTATGGACCTGACAGTTCTTGTTGCAAGACGTTTGTTGTGGCTCCACTTGCCAAGTCTTTAGATTTCTCTGTGTGTTGTTCACTTTCTAAGTTGGGTCTTCTGGCCTTTTGACGATTTCGCATCCTTAATGTCCTTTCAGTGATATTCTCTTTTGCTTACCATAGCCAGAGTCTTGTGACCATGAGCCATGTTTGGTACCCCAATACTAAGTAAGTTGAGGAAATAAGTTGGGGAAACACAAATGCCTCTCAGTTTATTTTGCTTCCTATGGCTTAATTATTTCCAACAGACATCAGCATCTGTCCCCCAGCACTATTTGGAGGTGATGATGTAATGAGCTGTGATGTAATGAGCAAAACTATGTGTACAGGAAAAGATTTTCTAGTGGACAAATGAACAACTCTTGTTTTGTTGCTCTTTGTTCATTGCTAACAAAAGAGAGGTATTTCCCTTTTTAGGTGTCAAGAAGATAGTCATGGTTTGTCAGATTGAAGGAATTCTCTTGCCCCAAGAGAGAACGCAACAATTTGGATTGTTCAAAGAAGAATGAAAGGATGAAAGAAGAGGGTGGGTTCTCTAAAGGTAAGCACTTGAGTCCTGCTTTAACACGATGCTTTGGAAAGTAGCAGCATCTTTGAAAAGGTCTCATAGATGCTGAGGGACAGAACACCCAGTGCTTTAGCCTTGGCAACCTCCAAAATGTCACTGCCGCTAAATTGGCCAGAGAGATGGATACAGTCCATGAGGTCTTCAGTCTCCCATGGACCATGAAAACTTGTGATACATCTTACACCTGAAGGTTGGAAAAAAAATTCATGCTCATTACCTGTTTCATAATACTAAGCATCCAAATAAAAAGCAATAGCTTCAGACAAATGGTCAAGGAATTTGTCTATAAGGTGTCAACCAATTGAATTTTGGGGGTCCAAAGTGAGTAGAATTTACCGTTACCATTTGATGTAGTGGGATGGAGCTGGTGTTGGCCCTGGCCCTTGTTGAGAAGACATAATGGTTTCTTTTTCTTTAGAGAACAGATGACGATGAGTAGGAACTGGGTGCAGAGCAAGGGCAGTGGCTGTTAGGGAAGTTTTCTTTCACGTGAGTATGTCAGAAGACCTTATTTTTTTGTATCATTTGGAATTTTTACATCTCATTCCTTCATACAAGTCATTCACTTCTTCATTTAATGCCCATAAATACTTACTGAGTAAGGCACAGTTGTAGTTTTAAGATTATTTTCTTATTGGGTCCTCACAACACAATGTGCAGTACAGCAGCCATTTTATCTTCATATTAAATCGACCAAGATAGATTGATAACAGTCACACGAGTTGTCAATTTTTATCAGCTAGCAAATGGCAGAGCTCGTCAAACCCAAATCTTCAGATGGCAGGTCCCAGTGTTTGCCAACCTCCCATCCCTGCCACCCTTGAAATTGTCACTCTGACTTAGTAACTGTGAGATTTCCAAAATCATACATAGCACAACATAGCTCTGTCCTTTGTGGCGCCATTGGTTTGTGTCTTAGCTTGTATTCCCTTAGAAGCTGTCCCTGCCTAAGATGAGGATTCAGTGTAAGTGGTTGGTTTGGGAGGTGAATGAAATACTAGGAGGGAAATGGGGAAGAGAGACAGGGAAGGGCAGCCAACAAAGTGTGGGTCACTAAGCTAGTTAGTTACTGACTTGGGCCTTTGGAGCTTAATCCCACTGGGGCATTTCTGAGAGTCACTGTAGATAGAACATATCCTTGAAATTTATCCTACCCTAGGAGTGAGGGAGCTGAGGTATTTTTATACCAACTCCTGTCTGTTCTTGTTGAGAACTGCTTCCAGGAAGGATTAATTCCTCTCACATCTGACCTGCCACATGAGTGGACAAAGTAGGCTTTGCTGCCCAGAGAAAGCAGGTTTGGGCTGTTGGGAATCAGGCCAAAATTCACTGAAGCAGAAAGGGCCTGGAGATATGGGACAAGTTTTTTTTTTTTTTTACATCTTTATTGGAGTATAATTGCTTTACAATGGTGTGTTAGCTTCTGCTTTATAACAAAGTGAATCAGTTATACATATACATATATCCCCATATCTATTCCCTCTTGCGCCTCCCTCCCTCCCACCCTCCCTATCCCACCCCTCCAGGCGGTCACAAAGCACCGAGCTGATCTCCCTGTGCTATGCGGCTGCTTTCCACTGACTATCTACCTTACGTTTGGTAGTGTATATATGTCTACCAACATATATGCCTCTCTCTCGTTTGTCACAGCTTACCCTTCCCCCTCCTCATATCCTCAAGTCTATTCTCTAGTAGGTCTTTGTCTTTATTCCTGTCTTATGCCTAGGTTCTTCATGACATTTTTTTTTCTTAAATTCCATATATATGTGTTAGCATACGGTATTTGTCTTTCTCTTTCTGACTTACTTCACTCTGTATGACAGACTCTAGGTCTATCCACCTCATTACAAATAGCTCAATTTCATTTCTTTTTATGGCTGAGTAATACTCCATTGTATATATGTGCCACATCTTCTTTATCCATTCATCTTGTGATGGACACTTAGGTTGTTTCCATCTCTGGGCTATTGTAAATAGAGCTGCAATGAACATTGGGGTACATGACTCTTTTTGAATTATGGTTTTCTCAGGGTATATGCCTGGTAGTGGGATTGCTGGGTCATATGGTAGTTCTATTTGTAGTTTTTTAAGGAACCTCCATACTGTTCTCCATAGTGGCTGTACCAATTCACATTCCCACCAGCAGTGCAAGAGTGTTCCCTTTTCTCCACACCCTCTCCAGCATTTATTGTTTCCAGATTTTTTGATGATGGCCATTCTGACTGGTATGAGATGATATCTCATTGTAGTTTTGATTTGCATTTCTCTAATGATGAATGATGTTGAGCATTCTTTCATGTGTTTGTTGGCAATCTGTATATCTTCTTTGGAGAAATGTCTATTTAGGTCTTCTGCCCATTTTTGGATCGGGTTGTTTGGTTTTTTGTTGTTGAGCTGCATGAGCTGCTTATAAATTTTGAAGATTAATCATTTGTCAGTTGCTTCATTTGCAAATATTTTCTCCCATTCTGAGGGTTGGTCTTGTTTATGGTTTCCATTACTGTGCAAAAGCTATGAAGTTTCATTAGGTCCCATTTGTTTATTTTTGTTTTTATTTCCATTTCCCTAGGAGATGGGTCAGAAAGGATCTTGCTGTGATTTATGTCATAGAGTGTTCTGCCTATGTTTTCCTCTAAGAGTTTGACTGATAGTTTCTGGCCTTACATTTAGGTCTTTAATCCATTCTGAGCTTATTTTTGTGTATGGTGTAAGGGAGTGATCTAATCTCATACTTTTACATGTACCTGTCCAGTTTTCCCAGCACCACTTATTGAAGAGGCAGTCCTTTCTCCACTGTACATTCCTGCCTCCTTTATCAAAGATAAGGTAACCATATGTCCGTGGGTTTATCTCTGGGCTTTCTATCCTGTTCCATTGATCTATCTTTCTGTTTTTGTGCCAGTACCATACTGTCTCGATTACTGTAGCTTTGTAGTATAGTCTGAAGTCAGGGAGCCTGATTCCTCCAGCTCAGTTTTTCGTTCTCAAGATTGCTTTGGCTATTCGGGGGCTTTTGTGTTTCCATACAAATTGTGAAATTTTTTGTTCTAGTTCTATGAAAACTGCCAGTGGCAGTTTGATAGGGATTGCATTGAACCTGTGGATTGCTTTGGGTAGTAGAGTCATTTTCACAATGTTGATTCTTCCAATCCAAGAACATGGTATATCTCTCCATCTATTTGTATCATCTTTAATTTCTTTCATCAGTGTCTTATAATTTTCTGCATACAGGTCTTTTGTCTCCTTAGGTAGGTTTATTCCTAGATATTTTATTCTTTTTGTTGCAATGGTAAATGGGAGTGTTTTCTTGATTTCACTTTCAGATTTTTCATTATTAGTGTATAGGAATGCAAGAGATTTCTGTGCATTAACTTTGTATCCTGCTACTTTACCAAATTCATTGATTAGCTCTACTAGTTTTCTGGTAGCATCTTTAGGATTCTCTATGTATAGTATCATGTCATCTACAAACAGTGACAGCTTTACTTCTTCTTTTCCGATTTGGATTCCTTTTATTTCCTTTTCTTCTCTGATTGCTGTAGCTAAAACTTCCAAAACTATGTTGAACAAGAGTGGTGAGAGTGGACAACCTTGTCTTGTTCCTGATCTTAGTGGAACTGCTTTCAGTTTTTCACCATTGAGGACGATGTTGCCTGTGGGTTTGTCATATATGGCCTTTATTATGTTGAGGAGAGTTCCCTCTATGCCTACTTTCTGCAGGGTTTTTATCATAAATGGGTGTTGAATTTTGTCAAAAGCTTTCTCTGCATCTATTGAGATGATCATATGGTTTTTCTCCTTCAATTTGTTAATATGGTTTATCACATTGATTGTTTTGCGTATATTGAAGAATCCTTGCATTCCTGGAATAAACCCCACTTGATCATGGTGTATGATCCTTTTAATGTGCTGTTGGATTCTGTTTGCTAGTATTTTGTTGAGGATTTTTGCATCTATGTTCATCAGTGATATTGGCCTGTAGTTTTCTTTCTTTGTGACATCCTTGTCTGGTTTTGGTATCAGGGTGATGGTGGCCTCATAGAATGAGTTTGGGAGTGTTCCTCCCTCTGCTCTATTTTGGAAGAGTTTGAGAAGGATAGGTGTTAGCTCTTCTCTAAATGTTTGAAAGAATTTGCCTGTGAAGCCATGTGGTCCTGGGCTTGTGTTTGTTGGAAGATTTTTAATCATAGTTTCAATTTCAGTGCTTGCGATTGGTCTGTTCATATTTTCTATTTCTTCCTGATTCAGTCTTGGCAGGTTGTGCATTTCTAAGAATTTGTCCATTTCTTCCAGGTTGTCCATTTTACTGGCATAGAGTTGCTTGAAGTAATCTCTCATGATCTTTTTTATTTCTGCAGTGTCAGTTGTTACTTCTCCTTTTTCATTTCTAATTCTATTGATTTGAGTCTTCTCCCTTTTTTTCTTGATGAGTCTGGCTAATGGTTTATCATTTTTGTTTATGTTCTCAAAGAACCAGCTTTTAGTTTTATTGATCTTTGCTACTGTTTCCTTCATTTCTTTTTCATTTATTTCTGATTTGATTTTTATGATTTCTTTCCTTTTGCTAACTTTTGGGTTTTTTTGTTCTTCTTTCTCTAATTGCTTTAGGTGCAAGGTTAGGTTTTTTATTCGTGATGTTTCCTGTTTCTTAAGGTAGGATTGTATTGCTATAAACTTCACTCTTAGAACTGCTTTTGCTGCATCCCAAAGGTTTAGGGTCGTCATGTCTCCATTGTCATTTGTTTCTAGGTATTTTTTATTTCCTCTTTGATTTCTTCAGTGATCACTTCGTTATTAAGTAGTGTATTGTTTAGCCTCCATGTGTTTGTATTTTTTACGGATCTTTTCCTGTAATTGATATCTAGTCTCATAGTGTTGTGGTTGGAAAAGATACTTGATACAATTTCAATTTTCTGAAATTTACGAAGGCTTGATTTGTGACCCAAGATATGATCCATCCTGGAGAATGTTCCATGAGCACTTGAGAAAAATGTGTATTCTGTTGTTTTTGGATGGAATGTCCTATAAATATCAATTAAGTCCATCTTGTTTAATGTATCATTTAAAGCTTGTGTTTCCTTATTTATTTTCATTTTGGATGATCTGTCCATTGGTGAAAGTGGGGTGTTAAAGTCCCCTACTATGAATGTGTTACTGTCGATTTCCCTTTTTATGGCTGTTGGTATTTGCCTTATGTATTGAGGTGCTCCAATGTTGGGTGCATAAATATTTACAATTGTTATATCTTCTTCTTGGATCGATCCCTTAATTATTATGTAGTGTCCTTCTTTGTCTCTTGTAATAGTGTTTGTTTTAAAGTCTATTTTGTCTGATATGAAAATTGCTACTCCAGCCTTCTTTTGGTTTCCATTTGCATGGAATATCTTTTTCCATCTCCTTACTTTCAGTCTGTATGTGTCTCTAGGTCTGAAGTGGGTCTCTTGTAGACAGCAAATATATGGGTCTTGTTTTTGTATCCATTCAGCCAATCTGTGTCTTTTGGTGGGAGCATTTAGTCCATTTACATTTAAGGTAATTATCGATATGTATGTTCCTATTCCCATTTTCTTAATTGTTTTGGGTTCATTATTGTAGGTCTTTTCCTTCTCTTGTGTTTCTTGCCTAGAGAAGTTCCTTTAGCATTTGTTGTAAAGCTGGTTTGGTGGTGCTGAGCTCTCAGCTTTTGCCTGTCTGTAAAGATTTTAATTTCTCCATCAAATCTGAATGAGGTCCTTGCTGGGTAGAGTAATATTGGTTGCAGGTTTTTCTCCTTCATCACTTTAAATATGTCCTGCCAGTCCCTTCTGCCTTGCAGAGTTTCTGCTGAAAGATCAGCTGTTAACCTCATGGGGATTCCCTTGTGTGTTGTGTGTTGTTTTTCCCTTGCTGCTTTTAATATGTTTTCTTTGTATTTAATTTTTGACAGTTTGATTAATATGTGTCTTGGCATATTTCTCCTTGGATTTATCCTGTATGGGACTCTGTGTGCTTCCTCGACTTGATTAACCATTTCCTTTCCCATATTAGGGAACTTTTCAACTATAATCTCTTCAAATATTTTCTCAGTCCTTTCTTTTTCTCTTCTGCTTCTGGAACCCCTATAATTTGAATGTTGGTGCGTTTAATGTTGTCCCAGAGGTCTCTGAGACTGTCCTCAGTTCTTTTCATTCTTTTTTCTTTATTCTGCTCTGCAGTAGTTATTTCCACTATTCTATCTTCCAAGTCACTTATCCGTTCTTCTGCCTCAGTTATTCTGCTATTGATCCCATCTAGAGTAGTTTTCATTTCATTTAATGTGTTGTTCATCGTTGCTTGTTTCATCTTTAGTTCTTCTAGGTCCTTGTTAAATGTTTCTTGCATTTTGTCTATTCTATTTCCAAGATTTTGGATCATCTTTACTATCATTATTCTGAATTCTTTTTCAGGTAGACTGCCTATTTCCTCTTCATTTGTTAGGTCTGGTGGGTTTTTATCTTGCTCCTTCATCTGCTGTGTGTTTTTCTGTCTTCTCATTTTGCTTATCTTACTGTGTTTGGGGTCTCCTTTTCGCAGGCTGCAGGTTCGTAGTTCCCTTTGTTTTTGGTGTCTGTCCCCCATGGCTAAGGTTGGTTCAGTGTTTTGTGTAGGCTTCCTGGTGGAGGGGACTAGTGCCTGTGTTCTGGTGGATGAGGCTGGATCTTGTCTTTCTGGTGGGCAGGTGCACGTCTCATGGTGTGTTGGGATGTCTGTGGACTTATTATGATTTTAGGCAGCCTCTCTGCTAATGGGTGGGGTTGTGTTCCTGTCTTGCTAGTTGTTTGGCATAGGGTGTCCAGCACTGGAGCTTGCTGGTCATTGAGTGAAGCTGGGTGCTGGTGTTGAGATGGAGATCTCTGGGAGATTTTTGCTGTTTGATAATACGTGGAGCTGGGAGGTCTCTTGTGGACCAGTGTCCTGAAGTTGGCTCTCCCTCCTCAGAGGCACAGCACTGACTCCTGGCTGCAGCACCAAGAGCCTTTCATCCACACGGCTCAGAGTAAAAGGGAGAAAAAGTAGAAAGAAAGAATTAGTAGAAGAAAGAAAGAAAGAAAGAAAGAAAGAAAGGAAGGAGGAAGGAAGGAGGGAAGGAAGGAAAAAAAGAAAGAAAGAAGGAAGATGAAGTAAAATAAAATAAAGTAAGATAAAATAAAATAAATTTATTAAAATAAAAAATAATTATTAAGAAAAATAAAAAAATTAAAAAAAAAAAAAGGACGGATAGAACCCTAGGACAAATGGTGGAAGTAAAGCTATACAGAAAAAATCTCACACAGAAGCATACAGATACACACTCACAAAAAGCGGAAAAGGGGAAAAAATCATAAATCTTGCTCTCAAAGGCCACCTCCTCAATTTGGGATGACTCGTTGTCTATTCATGTATTCCACAGATGCAGGTACATCAAGTTGATTGTGGAGCTTTAATCCGCTGCTCCTGTGGCTGCTGGGGGAGAGTTCCCTTTCTCTTCTTTGTTCTCACAGTTCCCGGGGCTTAGCTTTGGATTTGGCCCCGCCTCTGCGTGTAGGTCGCTGGAGGGTGTCTGTTCTTCGCTCAGACAGGACGGGGTTAAAGGAGCCGCTGATTCGGGGGCTCCGGCTCACTCAGGCCGTGGGGAGGGAGGGGCACGGAGTGCGGGGCGGGCCTGCGGCGGCAGAGGCCGGCGTGACGTTGCAGCAGCCTGAGGCCCGCCGTGCGTTCTTCCGGGGAAGTTGTCCCTGGATCCCGGGACCCTGGCAGTGACGGGCTGCACAGGCTCCCCGGAAGCGGGGTGTGGATAGTGACCTGTGCTCGCACACAGGCTTCTTGGTGGCGGCAGCAGCAGCCTTAGCGTCTCATGCCCGTCTCTGGGGTCCGCGCTTTTAGCCGCGGCTCGCGCCCGTCTCTGGAGCTCCTTTATGCAGCGCTCTTAATCCCCTCCCCTCGCGCACCAGGAAACAAAGAGGGAAGAAAAAGTCTCTTGCCTCTTCGGCACCTCCAGACTTTTCCCGGACTCCCTCTCAGCTAGCCGTGTTGCACTAACCCCCTGCAGGCTGTGTTCACGCCGCCAACCCCAGTCCTCTCCCGGCGCTCCGACCGACCGAAGCCCGAGCCTCAGTTCTCAGCCCCGCCACCTCGGCAGGTGAGCAGACAAGCCTCTCGGGCTGGTGAGTGCCGGTCGGCCCTGATCCTCTGTGCGGGAATCTCTCTGCTTTGTCCTCCGCACCCCTGTGGCTGTGCTCTCCTCCGCGGCTCCGAAGCTTTCCCCTCCGCCACCCGCAGTCTCCGCCCGAGAAGGGGCTTCCTAGTGTGTGGAAACTTTTCCTCCTTCACGGCTCCCTCCCACTGGTGCAGGTCCCGTCCCTATCCTTTTGTCTCTGTTTTTTCTTTTTTCTTTTGCCCTATCCAGGTACGTGGGGAGTTTCTTGCCTTTTGGGAGGTCTGAGGTCTTCTGCCAGCGTTCAGTAGGTGTTCTGTAGGAGTTGTTCCACGTGTAGATGTATTTCTGGTGTTTCTGTGGGGAGGAAGGTGATCTCCGCGTCTTCCTCTTCCGCCATCTTCCCCTCCGTCCTTGGGACAAGTTTAATAACGAATGCTACAGTTTGTGATGGGGTTAATGGGACAAAAATGGTAATAATAGTAATACCTAACATTTATTGAGGATTGGGGTAAGTTTTTTTTTTACTTGAAGTATCTTATTTAAACCTAGTAACAAACCTAGTTTTCCCACTTTACAAATGGGAAAACTGAATCTGAGAGGGCTTAGGTAACTAGCCTCAGCTCCCATAGTTAGCAAGCGCCAGAGGGAGGATTCTAACCTACTTCTGCTTGGCTCCAAAGCACCTATTTCCCATGGAAAGATGTGGTTGTGTTGATTTAAGGAGTTAGAGGCATTCACCTTCCCTCAGCTTTAGTCCAGATCTGAGGCCAGCTATTAGACTGAGGAAATGGTATGAACTGACAGAGAAAGACTAGACATTTTCTAGAAAATAGATGTTTTTGGCATCATGAAGATCAAGATTTTCTGATGTGACAAAAGCTAGCTGTCATGGAGAAACGTGCTGCGTTTGAGTGTTTCTGTCTAAGTTGTGTGCATTACCTCACTCCGGAGACAGGGTAAAGGGAGATCAAATGTGATGATAGTTGGGAAATCAATCAGGTAATTCCAGTGTGGACCACACCCCGCAAATGAGTGCCGGAGACATGCTTCCATTGCCCTCAGGCATAGAAGGGCACCCCTGAGGCCCTTCCTGTTTTAGAAGAGGGTAACCCAGCTTTCCAACTCATTCACTGAAAGTTGCTGGGGAATTGGGGGACAAGAATAAGCGGATAATGTTTGAAGGGTTTAGTGGTCAGAAATGATACTCTCCAACATGAAGGCCAGTGAGCCAAAGCTGCTCTCTCTCCAGTTGTGAGATCTGACTGTCTTCTGGCCTCTAGTAAAACTCAACAGGCTAAAGCAGGATTTAGCAATTGCAGGTAAAGAGGGATTTATCCTGGGTAAATACTTTAATTAGATTGAGAGAAAAGACCAATAGATAAGAAAGCTCCTTGAAACCCATCATGTACTACAAATTCAAAGATTTTGATGTGGTTGGACCAGAATTATAAACAGCTTCAGATCTTGTGAATACTATGTCCCAACACACACATGATAGCTCAGAGTCAAAAGTAATTTTAGTTTTCAAAGAAGATCATACTTTTAAGAACCATTAGAACACACTGTGTTCTCAAAATTTCTTATCCTTTCATTTCTCCAAAGTTCCCTGGGCATCCCCTTGCACTCTACCTTAAGATGGGTACTGTTTCAGATGATTGTGTTCCCTGAGGAGAGGATGAAGCTGTTCCTTTTGTTGTGTCTCCCAGCATCCTGAATGGTGACTATTCTCTCAGTTTCTGGATTCCCTTAACAGAGGTGTGTTCCACAGGAAGTGATCTGTGTAATGCGCGTCTCAACTCTGGAAATATAAGAAAACGTGTCTGTCTGTCATCTGTCTATTTCTCTATCTATCAGTCATCTATCATCACCTATCATCTATCTATCCATCTCTCTGTCTTTATCTCTCTGTGTGTATGTATTTGTATAGATTGATATAAATTAAGATGGCTAGCTACTGTTGGACATGGTTCTCTTCAAGTGCTATCTCATTCAATAGATAAGGAAAATGAATCTCTGTCAAACTTCACCAAGTGAGATCCAGTGGTGGGACCTAAACATTCTTCAGCCTTGTGTCACATCACTTGGTGAAAACACACACATACACACACACACACACACGCACACGCACACGCACACGCACAACGCACACTGCTTCCCCACATCAAGTTAAAATTACAGTGCAATATCACTACTTACCCACTAGAATGGCTCTAGTGAAAAAGACTAAGAATGTCATGTGTGAGTGAGGATAGGATCACCTGGAACTCTCATGTACTGCTGGTGACAGTGTAATCACTTTGGAAAACTGTTAGCAGAATTTATTCATTATAAATGTATGTTCTCTGTGACCCAGCAATTCCACTTCTAGGTATAAACCCAACAGCAGTATGTTCATATGTTTCTCAAAAGGTCTGTACAAAAATGTTCATAGCAGTACTATTCAAACTGAAAGTAGCTCCAAACTGTAAAAAAACCCAAAATGTCCATCTCCAGTGCAATAAATAAAAAGGTGTGGTATAATCATACAGTGGAGTAACTTATAGCCTGAGAATTAATGAACTACAACTATATCAACAACATGGATGAATCTTACAATGTCCAGTAAGAGAGTCAAGCACAAAGGAGTACATAGGGTATATGATTCTGTGTATATGAAGTTCAGAAACCGGTATAATTAATTGGTAGTGTTAAAAGTCAGGCTAGGATTTATCATTGGTGGGGGCCTGTAGTGATTGGGAGAGAGTACGAGGAAGTTTCTGGGTACTGATAATGGTCTGTTTGTTGATCTGGCTGCTGGTTATATAGGTATATCCACTTCATGAATAGTTATTGACTTGAGGGTAGAATATGTGTCTTTTTCTGTATGTGTATTTCAATAAATTACATTAAAATTATTGGTACCTCTGAAATTAGGTCAGGATGGTAGGTAATAGGTATAATTTCAAGAAAATGTATGTTATTTAGACATGTATAGTGTGGCATGATCTTTTGTCACAAATTAAGGTGTTCACATCTTTGTATGTTATAGCCAGACTACAAGAGAGGACAAATGGGAGAGTGAGAGATCCTCCCGAATACATCAGTTAAGGTTGAGCTGGCATTATACCCATGTATTAGAAGTAAGCTCATTTGATCTTTTCTTGCTTTTCCCATTTCCTTTTCCTCTCGTCTCTGTTTTCATACCACATAACCTATTGCTAATGTAATAGGGAAACTATTTTGTGAAATATATTCCTGTTCTTCTCTTCTTTGCATTTCCTGTTCCTTCTCTTCCCTAATTCTTTCAGACGTGCCCATTTATTTGCCTTGGGGAGGTGTAGGATTGCTACAAAGGAATACAAAGCAAAGACAAAACTTAGATTTTTCAGCAGGCCAATAATCTTGAAATCCAAGCTTATCCCAGACAGAAAGGATTTTCTAGATTCTTTTAACTCCTGTTAACATATCAAGATCAAGCCCGGAAGACTCAGATCATAGACCCAGGACTCAGCTTCTTCTATAGTTCAGGATGGACACTCCTTTTTCTGCCCTCTGTCTTTGATGTTTGGACTTGAGGTATGCTGTTCTGGGGTAGAAGGACAGGAAGGCTTAGAGGAAGGGGATGATCTGAAGCCTACCTCTTCTGGCCCTTGAAAATTATAGGCAGAAGGAAGCCAGAAGTAGAACAAGTAGGTCAGATTCCAAAAGTCTCAGCCAATCACAATCTCTCCCTTCATGACTCCCACTCTGAACTTAACCTCCATGACAACTAACTTCTTCCCTTGAAATTAGTTTTCAGGTGAAACAAATTTAACTGCCTAAGGAGGGAATGATAGCTTCTTGAAACAAAAGGTCTTATTGGAAAATGGGGTTTTAATAAGGATATCTCTGCCTCTCTTCCCTAGACTGGAAGGTTGGGAGAGACCTCCAAGATCATCAAGCCCGTTTCCTTTATTGTCCAGATGAAACTGTAGTGTTTAAATGGTTTATCCTAGGTCTTACTTATAGGTAGAAGCAAATCTAAGCCTAGAACCAGGACTACAGACGTCTAGAATCGTGTATACAAGCCTACAAGGCTGTATCTGCATTCTCATTTGACTTTTCTGTGTTCTGCAGACCAAGACTTGAGGCCATGGACTTGGTTATGATTTCTTTTGGCATTATATCCTAGTATGTGAACTGTGCATGTGAAATAAACTAGCCACTAGGATCTGTTGACAACATGTACCCAAAATAGACTTGTGCAATGAAATTAATGCTGTGCAAAAATCCTCAGCCCTTTTAAGAATGTTTCTCTATAAACTCTTTGGAAAACCATACTCTTAAAAAAATCCAGTTCAGTCATCACGGTTCCAATTTGGAGAATTCTTTATCTATTAGTGTTTTTACAGGGCATAAATTAAGATGCATAAAACAATGGTTTTTATTTTCCCACACCATTGAGTGGGAAATTAACAGAGTCTAGGGCTGAAAATAATGATGTAACATGATATAAACCTACTTTTTCAAGAAAATGAATATAGCAACTGCATAAGGTTCTATATCTGGAAGTTCATTAAATTCATCCATACACCAGTGAGTCTTCATCCACTCATGTACACAATGAAAGAGCATTCTTCCTAAAAAAATAAGTTAGGAGGGGATTGTGGGTGGAGGGAAATGGTATGGCAAAGAAACCAATGAATGAAAAAATGAGTAACCAGCTAGGACAAAGGAAATACTTACTCACATTCATAGAACGAGCTCTGGAATTCTCAGGAAATGAAGCTTCTCTTGTCTGTCTACCTTTAGCTCCTACAGTCAAAGGCTGGGATTTCAAAATGGTTCATGCTAGAGAGTAATCACATCTACTGAGAGGTCGTCCTTATGGTTCTGTGCCTTTGTACAGGCCCGACAAAGTTATGCCTATGATGGCTGGCAAAGTCATTCACCACACTTCTGCGCTGTCATGCTCTAGGTCGGTTTAGCAGCCTTCCTACCTGACCATAACAGTAGCTGCTGGAACCTCTGAGGCTTAGTGAGTGACAGTGATAAATGGGGTCTTTGTGGCCTGTGAAGAGTTGATCACAATGGAAATGAGTCTTACAAAGGGACCATCAGAAAGACAACTCAAGTAAAACTACAGTGGTTTCCCTCTAGGCAGTGAGCAGGAAGGACGAAGTATGGTGGGAGTTTCTAGACACCTTTCCCCATCTCTGGGCTCATGGAAAGACCAACTTACCTAGAAAAGCCAAGGAAAGCCTTCTTTTACTCAAAGCTTGCCAAATGCAAAAGGAAAGCACAGTGGCATGAGTGGAAGGAGTCCCATAACCCTCTTAACTGTTTCTTGCTTGTCCTTCCAGAAAAGGTTTATGCAAACGCTAGTGCATATATCCAACCATATCTATGCATATACCTATATTTCTCTCTATACTTGTTCTTTTCTTTGTTTGTACAAATGAGATTACAGACTATATATTTCTCGTACTTTGATCTTAGGAGATTCTTTTAAAATAACGTATGTAAATCTAATTCTCTTTTAACAGCTGCTCAGTACACTATTGTATGGAGGTATCATAATTTCTTGGTGCAAATTAATTTTTTTAAAAGTTTTTTGTTATAGATACATATGTTTATTCAGGAGACTATATTCATTGGATTTGTTGGGTCAAATGCATGTATATTTAAAATTTTGATAGATATTAGCAAACTGTGCTCCAAAAATATTGCACTATTTTATATGTTCATCAACAATGAGAAAACCTGTTTCCACAAAACTATCAGGCATGTCAGATTTTCATTAAAGTTCTAAATATTAAAAACTTGCATTTTATAATTGAGAAAGTAAAAGCATCCCATTGTTTTGACTTGCATATATTTAATTATGTGTGAAATCAAGCATCTTTTACATATTTATTAGCTATTTGTATTTCATTTTCTTTGAACTACCCATTGATAGTATTTGCTCATTTTTCTATCAGGCTTTTACTCTTTTTACTGATTTGTTAAAGCCCTATGTACACGATGGCAAATCTTGCCTTTTTCTGCTTTTTCATTTTTTTTGTGTGTGCTATTTACTTACATACACTCATAAACGTAGGTATATATATTCCTTTAGATGTTTCATACTTTTTCTTTATGTCTTCTAGATTTTGTGGGCTGCTAGGAAGTTTTTAGGATTAGGGAATTTAAAAACTGGATTTAAGTATAATTCAATTGTTATTTTTGGTCTCCTTCAGTTTTTCTAAAATGAAGTTCCATGGGCTTCTCCAAACAATGCCAATTTTATTTTACCTTCATGTGATAAAGTTCTAGAGGTGAACCACTGTGGAGGTGCAGAATGAAAATACACATCTCTTTTGGGAATGCTGATTAAATTCATTAAGGAAGGGATGCTTCCCCTCTTCTACAGAGAGAACTCCTCTGTTCTAGGGGGAAAGGACTTGGGCTTAAAAATTATCACACTTAACCCTACAAAGAAGGGGTCAGCAAAGGTGCCATCTAAACTTGAGCGAATTTTCAGTGTTCTCTCAAGGAAGGATGGCTTGCTCACAGACAGGCAAAATGGGGAGAGCACCACTCAGGGTGAAGAAGGGCTCTGTCATACGTCAGGTTTACCTTCCAGGAAAATATAGCTTATAGTGAGGAGATTTAGAGAGTTGGTTATTTTCCCATAAGAACTAATATAAAAAGTTTAAATGTGTTCTGACAACCACCATGCAACAAACACACATACCCATCCATACTACTCAAACTCATTAAATAACATAACATTTATATAAATAACAAACATTTTGAAATTTTATAATCTTTCTGACCTTAACAGAATTGTTTCTGGGCTTGATGAAAGAATTAGTGGGACATCTAAGATACTGGATGAAAGGCAAGGGCTATGTAAGCTATTGTAGAGACCAATGGTCATGGAAGGATGATCCACCCCCATCCCCATCAATTCCACACCTACATCCGGATACTGATAGATGAGGAGAGGTCTAAGGTAGTTGTAGCCTAAAAGTCCTTGCTCTGTCTCCTTTTCACCCTTATCTGAGAGCTTAAGCAGTGTTTCTACAATAAATCTTATTGTATGTAAAGTTTGGAGATTAATCCTTTGTCAGTTGCTTCATTTGCAAATATTTTCTCCCATTCTGAGGGTTGTCTTTTTGTCTTGTTTATGGTTTCATTTGCTGTACAAAAGGTTTTGAGTTTCATTAGGTCCCATTTGTTTATTTTTGTTTTTATTTCCATTTCTCTAGGAGGTGGGTCAAAAGGATCTTGCTGTGATGTATGTCATAGAGTGTTCTGCCTATGTTTTCCTCTAAGAGTTTTATAGTGTCTGGCCTTACATTTAGATCTTTAATCCATTTTGAGTTTATTTTTGTGTATGGTGTTAGGGAGTGTTCTAATTTCATTCTTTTACATGTAGCTGTCCAGTTTTCCCAGCACCACTTATTGAAGAGGCTGTCTTTTCTCCATTGTATATTCTTGCCTCCTTTATCAAAAATAAGGTGACCATATGGGTGTGGGTTTATCTCTGGGCTTTCTATCCTCTTCCATTGATCTATATTTCTGTTTTCGTGCCAGTACCATACTGTCTCGATTACTGTAGCTTTGTAGTATAGTCTGAAGTCAGGGAGCCTGATTCCTCCAGCTCCATTTTTCGTTCTCAAGATTGCTTTGGCTATTCGGGGTCTTTTGTGTTTCCATACAAATGCAGCTCAATATCAAAAAAACAAAAACCCAATGCAAAAATGCGGAGAAGACTTAAATAGACATTTCTCCAAAGAAGATATACAGATTGCCAAAAAAACACATGAAAGGATGATCAGCATCACTAATCATTAGAGAAATGCAAATCAAAACTACAATGAGGTATCACCTCACACCAGTCAGAATGGCCATCATCAAAAAGCTACAAACGATACGGGCTTCCCTGGTGGCGCAGTGGTTGAGAGTCTGCCTGCCGATGCAGGGGACACGGGTTCGTGCCCTGGTCTGGGAAGATCCCACATGCCGCGGAGCCATGCCGCGGAGCCATCTCACGGCCGGGCCCGTGAGCCATGGCCGCTGAGCCTGCGCGTCCGGAGCCTGTGCTCCGCAACGGGAGAGGCCACAACAGTGAGAGGCCTGCATACCGCAAAAAAAAAAAAAATCTACAAACGATAAATGCTGGAGAGGGTGTGGAGGAAAGGGAACCCTCTTGCACTGTTGGTGGGAATGTAAATGGATACAGCCACTATGGAGAACAGTATGTAATTTAAATTCCCTAATCCTAAAAACTTGCTTTAATTTTTTATTTCTAACTTTTTTTTAATTTTTAAAAAAATATGCAATTTTAAAAGGTTACTTTCCATTTACAGTTACTACAAAATATTGGCTATATTTCCCATGTTGTACAATATATCCTTGAGTCTATCTTACACCCAGTAGTTTGTACCTCCCTCCTCCACCCCTATATTGCCCCTCCCCACCTCCCCACTGGAAACCACTAGTTTGTTCTCTGTACCTGTGAGTCTGCTTCTTTTTTTGTTACATTCGTTAGTTTGTTGTATTTTTTAGATTCCACTTATAAGTGCTTTCATACAGTATTTGTCTTTCTCTGTCTGACTTATTTCACTTAGCATAATGCCCTCCAAGGTATCTATGCTGATGCAAATGTCAAAATTTCATTCTCTTTTGTGTGTTCTTTTTCTTTTTTTCTTTATTGGAGTATAATTGCTTTACAATGCTGTGTTAGTTTCTGCTTTATAACAAAGTGAATCAGCTATACATACACATATATCCCCATGCCCCCTCCCTCTTGCGTCTCCCTCCCACCCTCACTATCCCACCCCTCTAGGTGGTCACAAAGCACTGAGCTGATCTCCCTGTGCTATGCGGCTGCTTCCCACTATATCTATTTTACATTTGGTAGTGTATATATATCCATGCCACTCTCTCACTTCATCTCAGCTTACCCTTACCCTCCCTGTGTCCTCAAGTCCATTCTCTGCATCTGCATCTTTATTCCTGTCCTGCCCCTAGGTTCTTCAGGACCATTTTTTTTTTTTTTTTAGATTCCATATATATGTGTTAGCATATGGTATTTGTTTTTCTCTTTCTGACTTACTTCACTCTGTATGACAGACTCTAGGTACAACCACCTCACTACAAATAACTCAATTTCATTTCTTTTTATGGCTGAGTAATATTCCATTGTATATATGTGCCACATCTTCTTTATCAATTCATCTGTCGATGGACACTTAGGTTGCTTCCATGTCCCGGCTCTTGTAAATAGAGCTGCCACGAACATTGTGGTACATGACTCTTTTTGAATTACGGTTTTCTCAGGGTATATGCCCAGTAGTGGGATTGCTGGGTTGTTTGGTAGTTCATTTTTAGTTTTTTAAGGAACCTCCATACTGTTTCCATAGTGGCTGTATCAATTTCATTCTTTTTTGTGGCCAAATAGTATTCTGTTCATCTTCTTTATCCATTCATCTGTTGATGGACACTTAGGTTGCTTCCATATCTTGGTGAGTTTAAACAATGCTGCTATGAACATTGGGGTGCATGTATCTTCTTGAAGTAGTATTTTTGTTTTTGGGGGATATATACCCAGGATTGGAATTGCTGGATGATATGGTAGTTCTATTTTTAGTTTTTCTAGGTTTTTAAGAACCCTCCATACTGTTTTCCACAATGGCTCACCAATTTACATTCCCACCAACAGTGTACACGGGTTCCCTTTTCTCAACATCCTTGCCAGCATTTGTTATATGTGTTCTTTTTGATGATAGCCCTTCTGATAGGTATGAGGTGATATCTCATTGTGGTTTTAATTTGCATTTCCCTGATGATCAGCGATGCTGAACATCTTTTCATTTGCCTGTTGGCCATCTTCATTTCCTCTTTGGAAAAATGTCTGTTCGGTTCTTCTGCCCATTTTTAATTGTTTGGTTTTTTTTTTTGATGTTGAATTGCACGAGCTGTTTATATATGTTGGATATTAACCCCTTATCAGTCATACCATTTGCAAATATTCTCTCCCATTTAGTAACTTGTCTTTTCATTTTGTCAGTGGTTTCCTTTGCTGTTCAAAAGCCTGTAAGACTAGGTCCCATTTCTTTATTTTTTGATTTTCTTGTGTTTTGAATTTAATTTTACTTTTTTATACAGCAAGTTCTTATTAGTTATCTATTTTATATATATGAGTGTATATATGTCAATCACAATCTCCCAATTCTTCCCACCCCCACCCCCCACCCCTGCTTTCCCTCCTTGGTGTCCATACGTTTGTTCTCTACATGTGTCTATATGTCTGCCTTGCAAACGTGTTCATCTGTACCATTTTTCTAGATACCACATCTATGCATTAATATAGGATATTTGTTTTTCTCTTTCTGACTTACTTCACTCTGTATGATAGTCTCTAGATCCAACCACATCTCTACAAAAGACCCAATTTCATTCCTTTATACGGCTGAGTAATATTCCGTTTTATATATGTACCACATCTTCTTTATCCATTTGTCTGTCGATGGGCCTTAAAGTTGCTTCCATGACCTGGCTATTGTAAATAGTGCTGCAGTGAACATTGGGGTACATGACTCTTTTTGAATTATGGTTTTCTCAGGGTATATGCCCAGTAGTGTGATTGCTGGGTCATATGGTAGTTCTATTTTTAGTTTTTTAAGGAACCTCCATACTCTTCTCCATAGTGGCTGTATCAATTTACATTCCCACCAACAGTACAAGAGGGTTCCCTTTTCTCCATACCCTCTCCAGCATTTATTGTTTGTAGATTTTCTGATGATGCCCATTCTAACTGGTGTGAGGTGATACCTCATTGTAGTTTTGATTTGCATTTCTCTAATAATTAGTGATGTTGAGCAGCTTTACATGTGCATCCTGGCCATCTGTATGTCTTCTTTGGAGAAATGTCTATTTAGATCTTCTGCCCATTTTTGGACTGGGTTGTTTTATTTTTAATATGGAGCTGCATAAGCTGTTTATACATTTTGGAGATTAATCCTTTGTCAGTTGCTTCATTTGCAAATATTTTCTCCCATTCTGAGGGTTGTCTTTTCATCTTGTTTATAGTTTCCTTTGCTGTGCAAAGGCTTTTAAGTTTCAATAGGTCCCATCTGTTTATTTTTGTTTTTATTTCCATGTCTCTAGGAGGTGGGTCAAAAAGGATCTTGCTGTGATTTATGTTGTAGAGTGTTCTGCCTATGTTTTTCTCTAAGAGTTTTATAGTGTCTGGCCTTACATTTAGGTCTTTAATCCATTTTGAGTTTATTTTTGTGTATGGAGTTAGGGAGAGTTCTAATTTCATTCTTTTACATGTAGCTGTCCAGTTTTCCCAGCACCACTTATTGAAGAGGCTGTCTTTTCTCCATTGTATGTTCTTGCTTCCTTTATCAAAAATAAGGTGACCATATGGGCGTGGGTTTATCTCTGGGCTTTCTATCCTGTTCCATTAATCTATATTTCTGTTTTTGTGCCAGTACCATATTGTCTTGATTATTGTAGCTTTGTAGTGTAGTCTGAAGTCAGGAGTCTGATTCCTCCAGCTCCGTTTTTTTCCTTCAAGATTGCTTTGGCTATTCGGGGTCTTTTGTGTTTCCATACAAATTGTGAAATATTTTGTTCTAGTTCTGTGAAAAATGCCATTGGTAGTTTGATAGGGATTGCATTGAACCTGTAGATTGCTTTGGGGAGTATAGTCTTTTTCACAATATTAATTCCTCCAATCCAAGAACATGGTATATCTCTCCTTTTGTGTCATTTTTGATTTCTCTCATCAGTGTCTTTGAATTTTCTGAGTACAGTTTTTTTTACCTCCTTAGGTAGGTTTATTCCAAGGTATTTTAATCTTCTTGTTGCAATGGTGAATGGGATTGTTTCCTTACTTTCTCTTTCTGATGTTTCATTGTTACTGTATAGGAATGCAAGAAATTTCTGTGCATTAATTTTGTATCCTACGACTTTACCAAATTCATTGATTAGTTCTAGTAGTTTTCTGGTGGCATCTTTAGGATTTCTATGTATAGTATCATGTCATTGGCAAACAGTGACAGTTTTACTTCTTCTTTTCCAGGTTGGATTCCTTTTATTTCTTTTCCTTCCCTGATTGCCGAGACTAGGACTTCCAAAACTATGCTGAATAATAGTGGTGAGTGTGGACCTCCTTGTCTTGTTCCTGATCTTAGAGGAAATGTTTTCAGTTTTTCACCATTGAGAATGATGTTTGCTGTGGGTTTGTCATTTATGGCCTTTATTATGTTGAGGTGGGTTCCCTCTTTGCCCACACTCTGGAGAGTTTTTATCATAAATGGGTGTTGAATTTTGTCAGAAGCTTTTTCTGCATCTGTTGAGATTATCATATGGTTTTTATTCTTCAATTTGTTAATATGGTGTATCTCATTGATTGATTTGCATATAGTGAAGAATTCTTGCATCCCTGGGATAAATCCCACTTGATCATGGTGTGTGATCCTTTTAATGTGTTGTTGGATTCTGTTTGCTAGTATATTGTTGAGGATTTTTACATCTATATTCATCAGTGATATTGGTATGTAATTTTCTTTTTTTGTAGTATCTTTGTCTGGTTTTGGTATCAGGGTGATGGTGGCCTTGTAGAATGAGTTTGGGAGTGTTCCTTCCTCTGCATTTTTTTGGAAGCGTTTGAGAAGGATGGGTGTTGACTCTTCTCTAAATTTTTTTTTTTTTTTTTTTTTTTTTGCGGTACGCGGGCCTCTCACTGTTGTGGCCTCTCCCGTTGCGGAGCACAGTCTCCGGACGCGCAGGCTCAGCGGCCGTGGCTCACGGGCCCAGCCACTCCGCGGCATGTGGGATCCTCCTGGACCGGGGCACGAACCCGTGTCCCTTGCATCGGCAGGTGGACTCTCAACCACCGCGCCACCAGGGAAGCCCTTCTCTAAATATTTGATAGAATTCACCCACGAAGCCATCTGGTCCTGGACTTTTGTTTGTTGCAAGATTTTTAATCACAGTTTCAATGTCATTTTTGTCATTTGTCTGTTCATATTTTCTGCTTCTTCCTGGTTCAGTCTTGGAAGGTTATACCTTTCTAAGAATTTGTCCATTTCTTCCAGGTTATCCATTTTATTGGTGTAGAGTTGCTTGTAGTAGTCTCTTTTGATGCTTTGTATTTCTGCACTGTCCATTGTAACTTCTTCTCTTTCATTTGTCATTTTATTGATTTGAGGCCTCTCCCCCTTTTTCTTGATGAGTCTGGCTAAAGGTTTATCAATTTTGTTTATCTTCTCAAAGAACCAGCTTTTAGTTTTGTTGATCTTTATTATTTTCTTTTTTTCTATTTCGTTTATTTCTGCTGTGATCTTTATTATTTCTTTCCTTCTACTAACTTTGGGTTTTGTTTGTTTTTCTTTCTCTAGTTTCTTTGGGATTGTTAATTTTGAGATTTTTTTCTTGTTTCTTGAGGTAGGATGGTGTTGCTATAAACTTCCCTCTTAGAACTGTTTTTGCTGCATCACATAGGTTTTTAAATTTTATTATTTATTTATTTTTGACTCTGTTAGGTCTTCGTTGCTGCAGGTGGGCTTTCTCTAGTTGTGGCAAGTGGGGGCTACTCTTTGTTGTGGTGCATGGGCTTCTCATTGCGGTGGCTTCTCTTGTTGCTTCGCAGCATGTGGGATCTTCCCGGACCAGGGCTTGAACCCATATCCTCTGCATTGACAGGTGGATTCTTAATCACTGCGCCACCATGGAAGCCCCATCCCATAGGTTTTGGATGGTCATATTTTCGTTGTCATTTGTCTCTAGGTATTTTTTGATTTCCTCTTTGACTTCTTCAGTGATCTCTTGGTTATTTAGTAACGTATGGTTTAGCCTCCACGTGTTTGTGTTTTTTACGTTTTTTCCCCCTGTAATTGATTTCTAATCTCATAGTGTTGTGTTCGGAAAAGACGCTTGATATGATTTCAGTTTTCTTAAATTTACCAAGGCTTGATTTGTGACCCGAGATATGATCTATCCTGGAGAATGTTGCATGTGCACTTGCGAAGAAAGTGTAATCTGCTGTTTTTGGATGGAATGTCCTATAAATATGAATTGAATCTATCTGGTCCATTGTGTCATTTAAAGCTTGTGTTTCCTTATTAATTTTCAGTCTGGATGATCTGTTCATTGGTGTAAGTGAGATGTTAAAGCTGCCCACTATTATTGTGTTACTGTCGATTTCCTCTTTTATAGCTCTTAGCATTTGCCTTAGGTATTGAGGTGCTTGTATGTTGGGTGTATATATATTTATAATTGTTATATCTTCTTCTTGGATTGATCCCTTGATCATTATGTAGTGTCCTTCCTTGTCTCTTGGAACATTCTTTATTTTAAACTCTATTTTATCTAAGTATTGCTACTCCAGCTTTCTTTTGATTTCCATTTGTGTGGAATATCTTTTTCCATCCTGTCACTTTCAGTCTGTATGTATCCCTAGGTCTGAAGTGGGTCTCTTATAGACAGTATATAGATGGATCTTGTTTTTGTATCCATTCAGCAAGCCTGTGTCTTTTGGTTAGAGCATTTAATCCATTCATGTTTAAGGTAATTATCGATATGTATGTACCTATTACCATTTTCTTAATTGTTATGGGTTTGTTTTTGTAGGTCCTTTTCTTCTCTTGTGTTTCCCACTTAGAGAAGTTCCTTTAGCATTTGTTGTAGAGCTGATTTGGTGGTGCTGAATTCTCTTAGCTTTTGCTTGTCTATAAAGCTTTTGATTTCTCCATTGAATCTAAATGAGATCCTTGCTGGGTAGAGTAATCTTGGTTGCAGGTTCTTCCTTTTCATCACTTTAAATATATCGTGCCGCTTCCTTTTGGCTTGTTGAGTTTCTGCTGAGAAATCAGCTGTTAACCTTATGGGAGTTCCTTTGTATGTTATTTGTCATTTTTCCCTTGTTGCTTTTAATAATTTTTCTTTGTATTTAATTTTTGTCAGTTTGATAACTATGTGTCTTGACATGTTTCTTCTTGGGTTTATCCTGCCTGTGACTCTCTGAGCTTCCTGGACTTGAGTAGCTATTTGCTTTCCCATGTTAGGGAAGTTTTCAAATATAATCTCTTCAAATATTTTCTTAGGTCCTTTTTCTCTCTCTTCTCCTTCTGGGACCCCTATAATGTGAATGTTGTCCCAGAGTTCTCTTAGGCTGTCTTCATATCTTTTCATTCCTTTTTCTTCATTTTGTTCTGTGGCAGTGAATTCCACCATTCTGTCTTCCAGGTCATTTATCTGTTCTTCTGCCTCAGTTATTCTGCTATTGATCCCTTCTATTGTATGTTTCATTTCAGTTATTGTATTGTTCATCTCTGTTTGTTTGTTCTTTAATTCTTCTAGGTTTTTGTTAAACATTTCTTGCATTTTCTCCATCTTTGCCTCCATTCTTTATCCGAGGTCCTGGATCATCTTCACTATCATTATTCTGAACTCTTTTTCTGGAAGGTTGCCTATCTCCACTTCATTTAGTTGTTTTTCTTGGGTTTTATCTTGTTCCTTCATCTGGCACAGAGTCCTCTACCTTTTCATTTTGTCTGTCTTTCTGTGAATGTGGTTTTCATTCCACAGGCTGCCGGATTATAGTTCTTCTTGCTTCTGCTGTCTGCCCTCTGGTGGATGCGGCTATCTAAGAGGCTTGTGAAAGCTTCCTGATGGTAGGAACTGGTGGTGGGTAGAGCTGGCTGTTGCTCTGGTGGACAGAGCTCAGTAAAACTTTAATCAGCTTGTCTGCTGATGGGTGGGGCTGTTACTTCCCTTTTGGTTGTTTGGCCTGAGGTGACCCAGCACTGGAGGCTACATGCTCTTTGGTGGGGCTAATAGCAGACTCTGGGAGAGCTCATGCCAAGGAGTACTTCCCAGAGCTTCTGCTGCCAGTGTCCTTGTCCTTGTCCTGTGGCTGGTGAGCCACAGCCAGCCCCCACAGAGACCCTCCAACACTAGCAGGTAGGTCTGGTTCAGTCTCCTATGGGGTCACTGCTCCTCCCCTGGGTCCTGATGCGCACACTAATTTGTGTGTGCCTTCCAAGATTGGAGTCTCTGTTTCCCCCAGTCCTGTAGAAGTTCTGCAATCAAATCCTGCTAGCCTTTAAAGTCTGATTCTCTGGGAATTCCTCCTCCCATTGCCAGACCCCCAGGTTGGGAAACCTGACGTGGGGCTCAGAGCTTTCACTCCAGAGGAACAAAAGACCTACAAAAACAAATCCAAAACAATTATCACAATGTCAGTAAGAACATACAGATCGATAATTATCAGTTCCTTAAATGTAAACGGATTAAATGCTGCAACCAAAACACAGAGTGGCCGAATGGATAAAAAACCAAGGCCCATGTATATGCTGTCTACAAGAAACTCAATTCAGATCTAGAGACACATACAGACTGAAAGTGAGGAGATGGAAAAAGGTATTCCGTTATAACTCCCAGGGCCCCTCTAGCTCTCCCTCAACCCTCTGCAGAGTATTCCTTTACTTTTGTCATTTGAAAATGCCAGATCCATTTTAATGTGATAGAAGGCAAGCACTTCCACTAAGCACAGTTAGGCAGCTTTATTCACAGCTGAATCATGCATCCCTTGATTCATGATAATGAAAAGATGGAATCCCGTCTTCCAACAGTGGCTTAGAAAGATCCTCCAGAGTTAGCCGTGTATAGGAATCTTTCATAAATTAAGCAAGGCAAGTACAAGTTAGCTGCAATGAGGATCACATACTCAATTATTCTGTTGAAAATACTGTTGTAGAAAACATTTCCAGTTAATACCTCAGTGCTAATTGTTTTCTTCTTTTTACATTTAATTAATAGAATCTTGGAAAAGAAACAAACCTTTTTATTTATGTAGTACAGTACGTTCATGGTCCAGAAAAGGGAAATGGATTCCAAAGAGATTAAAGGAATTGTTTAAGGTTACATAGCTTGTAACAAAATTGGGTCTAGAACTTGGATTTCCTCGTTTATACTCTAGTGCTCTTTTTGTTGTCACACTCTTCCTGATTTCATCTCAGATGAACAGAGAATAATGTCCCAAGAGATATGAGTTGTCCTCTGTGCTGGCTACACATTCAGAAGCATTAGAGAAGCTTTTAAAAATACAGATGCATGGGCCGTACACTCACTGATTCTTACTTTTCCTTGGTCTGAGGTGAACATTGAACAGGAGCAGTAGTTTATAAAAATTTCCCCCACATAATGGTAATTTTTAGCTGGGGTTGAAGCTCACTGGAATAACAGATCAGGCAATTTTGTGCATTTCTCTTTTAGACTTTGTAATTCTTGTTAGTATAAGACCACAGACATTCTTTGTTAAACTTTGCACTATACAAATCTCCCATTAACCTTATTTTACTTTTGACTAATTTTTCTTTAAAATTTCTGAGTATTTAGAAAAATAAAGGGAATAATAATTTACAAAACATGGGTGTTTCCACCACCCAGCATTGACACTTCTTAATATTTAATCACATTTGCTGAGTCTTTTAAAATTATATTATTTACTGAAATGAAACTCTGCAGACAAAGTTGAAGTATACCTTTCGGGGCTCTCATTTTATTCCCAGGTTCTTCCCTTTGTGATTAAGTTAAAAGCCCAGACAAATGATTCACTCCTTTCTTCACTCCTTCCCCTCCTGACAGTCCAGAGGAAGGGCCTATTTGCAATAAGGAAAATGCCCACTAAGCCATCAGAGAGCTTTAAGAACCTCACAGTAAACAATGATACCATGATGCTATGGAGTGCGGCAGCTGAGTCAGGATAGTAAAGACCTTATCCACATTTTGGTAGGAGAAAAGTGGCTTAGTGAGAAGTTAGTGGAGGTCAGTTTTCACGCTCACAAAAGGACTTGTGAATCACAGACCACAGACATGTATTTAAGAATGCAAAAATCCAATAGCTGAAGATATGCAGAGCTATTCTTTTTCTTGACTGACTGATAATTTTCTTCTTTTCCCCATTAATTAGGGTATTAAAATTTTATTGCTACTGCTTATGTGAAATGACTTTCTTGGTTCCCGCTGCATTTTCTGTGGACCCTCTTGAGCTTCTTTTCTTGAGTAAATAACCTAACTTTTCCGTGGCTTTTATAGTAGCTTAGCACTCCTTTGGTAATTTTTTTCCTCTGGTTACAGGGTTCTGTGGACCATGTTCTTAGTAGATGTGTGTTTCTTCTTCAGTTTCTGAAGTTAAGAGTGTTTTGTTTTATTGTTCTCCAGTGGACAGTTGTCTTTTCCCCGTCTACCCTTCTGTAAGCACCTTGACCCAGACTTCTGTTCTGATTTCACACTCTGTCCATTTATAGTCAGGCAGAGGTTCCACCAAATGAAGTGATTTCCCTGGTACGCTCTCTGTGGGGTATGTTTCTGTTGAATGGCATCATGCTCTGTACTTTTATATTCTGTTGTTAAAAAAAAAAAAGAAAGAAAGACAGGTGAAAACCTCCATCCTTAATATATTTCAGTTGTCTCTTTAGGTTTCATTTCAAATCTAACCCCTCTCTCTCTCTCTCTCAACATCTTGTCCTTTATCATTATGTTCCATACCAGCCCAAATGAACTTGGGCTAAAGCTAATTGCTTTCCCCTTCTAAGTTTTTCCGCCCAGCACTTGCTACATACTCCATAGTTGTCAAATCAAATTTTTGCCAAGAAAGAACAGACCTGGAAGATCCAAGGAACTCCCGCAAGCAGATACATGTGTTTTTATAGGTTAATGTCAAGTACAGTGAAACATGAAGAAGAGGAAGGAGACCATGGGTGTGCAGTAGCTTGAAACACCACAACCACCCATTTAGGAAATTGTAATACTGAAAGTTCAGTGACTGCATTTGTTCTGTTCACAGAAGTGGTTTGCTTTCTTTTCAAAACCTTTGGATTTTAAAGTGAGAGCTTGTTTCTCTGTTCTGTGGTTTGAAGATTATGGCTGTATAAACATGAGGAAGAAAACATGATTTGTAGCATAAGAATGAGCTGTTCTTCTAATGGTTGGGAAGCATTTATTGAATACTTCTTAGGAAGGTGTAGGAAGCTGAGAGTATCACCTCGCCAGGCAGTTCCTCTTCCTCTCTCCACCTGGAAGATGGCTGGCGATATAGCTATGAGTTGTAGGGTCTCCCCATATGTCTCTGGTGCGCCTCTCAGAAACATGTCACAGGCTGCTAAATTGGGTTTATATTTTCTGAGATTAAGGTGGGCTGGTTCTAGTAGAGGACCTTGATATACGGAGGTGGTGGATTACACCCATATCTGCTTTATGTTCAATCGTATTTTGAATTATGGCTTTTAAAATAGCTTACAAATGGCTCATAGTCATTAATGTTGTTTTCCTTTTAAAAAGTTCCATTGTATACTAATGAGCAGTTTAATTCTAACAGAAGCTATTGCATTGCCATGCAAGCTGAAGTTTGCCATATGCTTAACTCCTGTTTCACACAAGCACTAAGTTTGCAGAATGCAGGGTTGCCACAAATATCCAAGTGCACAATTAAGTCCCACGTACAAGTATGTGAGTGAAGAATTTGGCTCATGCATATACCCTTGGAAAAAATTTTCCCATAGTTTTCTTTTCTCTAAGGTATTGAATGGGCCAACACTTGTCCTCATGTTTCAAACATTTCAGCCCCCCTGAAACATTTTGATTGCCTCTAACATTGGCTAGAATTGCACAACACTATGTTCCAAATGGTATCTTTTTCACTGGCTTCATACAATTCCAGAATAAAACCTCTGCTTCATCCACTATACCCTTATGGGCATGGCTTCTATTTTTACTTTGCTTCTTCCTCTGTTTTCCTTCTACCATTTCATCCAACATGTTTCGAATTTGTGTAGTTGTTTATATTTGAGACAATCATACTTGAAACCAAAAATACTTACTTTATTTAAAAAATATTTGTCTTGATGCAATTCCCAATTTTGGGACCTGGCACATCAAACTCAATAGAAAGAATGCAAGCCTTGGGAAGATGAAATAAACCCATGATGTAATCGGCAGAGTTGATGTGTTGATTCCACTCTTTTGGAATTAGGATCTTTATTTTATTATCTTCAAAACTCAACAATAACAGAAACATAAGAGTAGTCTTACAGCAGTAAAAGCCAATTTTTTTTTTTACATGAATGAGATTTGAAAATGCACACTAGTGGTCTTGTTTCTTGTTCATTTCATTTTATTCAATCATCAAATATGTGCCTAGGTACCTAAGATATGACAGGAGTCTCTCTCTCTCTCTCTCTCTCTCTCTCTCTCTGTGTGTGTGTGTGTGTGTGTGTGTGTTTTCATTTTAAAGGACTCAAATACTTACTGGTAAGTTAACAAGATACGTTAACTTAGAAATCGGGAGACGGAGATTCTAAAGCTACTCCTTAAACCTAGAAGCCACCGTGCCCCATTGGGTAGAGGGGCAATCATGAAACTTGGCTTCATCTCACTGACAAAGTAGAATCAGGCATCCAGTTTCTCTGGTGCAGCTTGACTTTCCAGGGAAAATCCAGTTTTATGACCCCATTTTCAGCTAAGATTCTACTGTAATTCCCTGGAAGTGTCATTAGTTTCTGACATGTAGACTTAAGCCGATCTATTAACTCATCTAAATTAGCTTCTGCCTCTGGCTTTTTCCTGCCTGGCTCATCTGCTCAGAACTGGCCCTTATAACTGTGGTTGACCAACCGTCTCCTGCAATTACTTCAAATCCATCAGTCCTGATCCTTGATCACCTGATTAAGTGGTAGGAAGGTCCATTTCTTTCGCTTCTTGGTGGTGCTCACACGTGTGTGTTTGACCATGCCTAAATGTTTACTGCCAATGGCCACTTTCCCCTCTCCTAACTTAGCAACTGGGGTTCTGGAACAGACTCCTTCTTCTTCTTCCCTCCCTCTGCTTGAATTCTGATAATTCCATAATCAGTTAGAGTTTTTTCTTTGTTCTTTGCTTATCTTGAACCACCCCACAGCAGATCTCAGACAAAGATTTGGAAACAAAATTAACTCAGGAGGTGATCTCAGGAGGCACTGAGAGGGAGTTGGAAAGTGAGACAGAGAGGAGAGGAAAACACAGGAGTCTGTTAATTATTGGACGACTGCTGTGGGAGACAGATCCAAGCCCCCCACCCCACCCCCGCCCCGTGACCCTATGAGAGATGGGGAAATACCTCAGGATTATCCAACTAATGAGGTGCGAAGGTTGGGGTATTTACCCACTCACATCCCTGGGGGCTTGAGGCTTGTAGTTAACTGGGTGTTAACTCCTGACGTTTCCAGCCTGCCCTGTGTGCTCTCCTTTGGTCAGACAGAGCACTCTGACAGATGGATGTAGGTGTTTGAAGTAAGAGGCTGCTAGTACATTCAAGAAGGGTCTACCAAGCTCCAGGTAACCTCCAGGGTGGGCTGTGTCAGACGTGCTTAGGATATTGGCAGCACTAATTCTCAATATTCAGGCTTAAAATAACTTATTAGAAGGAACTGCTGCCAGGAATTAGGAAGTGCTAGTGATGGAAAATTTGATTCCTGGGGGAGGATTATCTTCTGGATAGCCCTTCCCCACCAAAGGCAACACCTGAGGTTCCTGAGAGGTTAACTAAACAGCCTTTCCCACTGTGGGTGAGAGCTGAGGAGGTTAGCATTGAAAGAAAGCCAGAGTCTAGAAAGGGAGTTGCAAACTCAGTAGCATTAGCTGCTGGCCCACCAAATTCCAGGCTATTCTAAATTAGTCTGTAATTTGCATCTGTGAGAATGACTCATGTTTCCCAAATTTAAGTGTTTTGCATATCTCACAGGCCGAACAATTTTATAAATGAGAGGTCAGGTCCACATCATTGCTGTTTGTGGTTCTGTTAACTCACGTATTTGTTAAACTGGCTTGTCGAAAGAAATACTTTGCTTGTGTCTTAAGCACAAAGAAGTGCTCAGTGACTGAATCTGACATTCAACTAGCTGGACTCCTGTGAGCACAGCAGAGAGATGAACAAAGACCCGTATCAACTCTGTTTCTAATTCTGAGTTGGGGGAAGTATGGGTAATCTAAATGAAACTCACATATGCATAGTTTATTTGTAGATATGGTTGTATAAGAGATTTGTAATGAGTTGTATATGCTTAATTTGAATGCTTGGTAAATTTTGGTTATATGCTTGTGCGTATGGTATGTGCATTAAACCATTCTAAGGGTTGCCTTTCATTATAAGGTCTCAGTTTAAGAACTCTGGCAGGGCAGACCCTGCTACACATCTGGTTGTTTCTTTGTTCTTGGGCAGTGACTAATTTTGATCAGATCTGCTTGCACCTCCTACCTTCCAAGAAAAGAGAAGATAGATTCCAGAATTAAAATACCAACAGCGATGTTTATGTGTAGAAATGTAAAATTCCTCTATAGGCCATAGACTCTTAACATTCTATGCTGGAAATGAACTTTAGAGAGATTAAGTAATAGAGGTTTATGGAAGAAAAGTGATTTAACCAAGTTCATAGAGATAATGGCTTATCTTTAACTTGAATATAATTTTGGTGATATACTTGCTTTGTTGATAACAGACTAATCACAATTTTTATTAATGTTAATATCTGTCATCATGTAAAGTTAAGAGCCGTTGATGGATTCCTTTCCACACAGTGGAAGCTATTGCAGTCATGAATTTCTTCGACTGTGGCAGCTACTGTGCAAGACAGTAGTAAAAATTTCTAACATGAATCTCTCATTTTTCTGAAGATTTCAGTACTTTACAGACTTTTAAACCACCCATTTTTACAAGTTGAAGTGGGGCCATGTGGCAGTAGCTTTTGCCAGAAAGCAGCCAGTGACAAGAGGAGCCTTGATCGATGCACATTAGGAAAAAATGCTGGAAGAAACAGAAGAGAAGGAGCTGTTAATTTAGCAAAGGGTACTTGCGCAAAGCTTTCGGTCCTACCTGGGCGATGCTGCAGAAGAATGACCCGGTTGGCGATTGGCAAAAGGAAATATGAGGCTAAAAGTCACAGTAAACACTCTTTCTTTGTTTCTTCCCAAAGAGTGCCAACATATTTTTAATTCTCAACAGACATATCATACCTAGAACTAAACAAAGTACAGATTTATCTTTCTGAGAATAAGTATGTATTAACTCTGTAATAGTGTGGAGAAGGATTGAATCATTTATCCCATGGTCAGTAATAAACAAAAACACACAAAGAGGAAATTATTCCCTTAGTACACCACAGACCTCTCACTGTCTGCTTTGGTTTAATAACTACCGATGTTTATAACTATCAAAGTTTTCTGACTTCTTGTCAGAAAAGATGACTGCATTGTAGTTAGAACTTTTCCAAACAAATGTAGCAAATTTCTTTGATGCAATGGTGGTGTTTTTTAGAAATGGATTCCTTAATGGATTATAGGCTTCTTTTTTCCTTTGTAAGATTCTAAAGGCTGAACGAAGTATTTGAAATACAACATGCTAATAACAAACACCACATCCCATAAAGTAAGCAGGAAAACAAAGGACCTCATATTAGTGGTGATGACTTTAATTCAACAAGGAAAGATAAAATAAACTTAGAGCTGTAACTGATGATTTAATCTAATTTACCTTTAAAATCCATGGAATAGTCAAGAGTCGAAGACACCTGCCACCAGGATGCTGAAATCTGAGAAAATGTTGCATGCCCTCAGTCACAATCGGAGGTAATTTGATTGCAATTACTGGACAAAATTTGTTGAATGACATTCTAATAAACTCAGATGAGGTAAATATCATATTATTACAAATAGAATTTTTGATTTTCCCTGCTTGAAGTAGATGAAGGGCAAAATTAAATGCATTTCCTAAACATCTAAACAACAACGATAATCATAACAGTTTATAGCATCCTTAGTCTGTTTTCTGATCTGTGACTTAGAAGTCAGAAAGCCATAAACCTGTGTCTATTTACATGACTGGAAAATTAATTTCTCTCCTCTGGAGGAATGGAGGGAAGGCATTTTTCTCAGCTCTTTGACTATGGAGTCAATGGAATGAGAAGATGAAAATCAGAATGGAAGTGATGTACCTATCTTGAATAAGTTAGATGTGTATGCTCAATGTTGAGTCTAAATGTTAGCTTGTAGGTGTTAGGTTGAAAAGCCAAACTAAGATTTGAAACTGAACTTCATCTTAGAGTTCCTTTCAGAGTCGAATTCTCAACTGACATATTGAGGATTGATCTGAATTTACTTGAGTCTTCACTCATATGGAAACATAATTAGAAGAGGGAAACAGAGAGTTTAATTGTTTGGAAAGCAGGTCAGGCTATGCTTTTCAAGCTGAAAACAAGGAGAAAAGTGATGGAGGAGTAGGATGTGGGGAGGAGAGTGTAACAGGTTTCTACCTTGATCAAATTAACGTGGTGACTATAAAAAGCATCTATGTGAGCATAGAAATGGGCCAGTCTTTAAGAAGTATTTCTTATGGAATAATATGGGACTTTTATCTCTAGAAATCTGTAAAACAGCTGAGCCATTAGATCATTGTTTGGGCTAAAAGCAAATGGATAGTGCAATAGTTTGCTAGGGCTGCCATAATAAAGTACCACAGTCTGGGGGACTTAAATGACAGATATTTATTTTTTCACAGTTCTGGAGGCTAGAAGTCCAAGATCAAAGTGTTGGCTGGGTTAGGTCTTCTGAGACTTCTCTCCTTGTCCAATAGATGGCTGTCTTTTCTCTGTGTCTTCACATGGTTTTTCCTCTGTGTGTGTCTGTGTCCTGATCACCTCTTCTTGTAAATGTACCAGTCATATTGGACTAGAGCCCACCTTAATGACCTCATTTTAGCTTAATTACCTCTTTAAAGACCCTATCTCTACATACAGTCACATTCTGAGGTACTGGGGGTTAGAACTTAAACATATGAATATTTGGGGGCATAATTCAGCCCACGGGAGATGGGTTGTGTGACATTTGGAAGTTTTGTTGAGGCTATCTGATAATTCTGTGAAATATCTTGAATGCCTGGATCATGGTAGACTGTGTTATGAGTATACTGAGAAAGGTAAATGGAGAGTTAAGGTAGGAATTTAATTAATTAAAAAAGTTCTCTATTGAGGCAAATGGCCATTTTGACCTTTGTCTCTAGACTTTCCCCCTGACACACAGCCCTGTCCTTTGGGTGGCTCCAGAAAGAGGAAGGTAGCACAAGGGAACTTAGACTCCTGTGCTGCCTATGGAGTAAATAAGAGGCGTCATCAATATCATGGGAAGTCCTGTCTTGTCATGATCGTCACAACTGGGAAAATTGACCACTTCCTGGATGTTAGTTTCAAAGAAGGGAAAGCAGCCAGAACTCCTAGTTCACTTCCTGTTCTTCCATGTGTAACCAGCTTAGCCACCAGCCCTTGGGTTGATGCTTAGAATGTTCCTTTATTAACTAAGGCAAACATATTTTAGGAGAAAGCTCCTATTGACCCTGCTTGCCCAATCAGTTACATCCACTAATTGTTCTATCAAATCACTTGTATCAGATATGTGCCTTTAGCCATAAAAAGAGATTTCCAATCATATCTATAATTTGCAGATGAAACAGGCTAAAATAGTGTAATTAGTGGGCTCTTTTAGCGTGGTATAACTTTCCCAGTAGTTCTTCATTCTTCAACTCTTAAAATCTAATGGGGTCTCCAACTCTGGGCCAGGTGCTTCCCATGCTGTCAGGACTCTAAGAACTAATGCTGCCAAGAGCTTATTTTAGGATTTTTGTTAAAGTTGACTTTTAGGTATAGGAATTTATATAATATATACCTTAAAATACTTCTTCCGTTGATGAAGGTTAGCAGTTATACAGATGTGGGCAGTGTTAAGGGTCACCTAATCTAAATATGTTTGACCTACCTTGTATTAGTTGAACTTGAATAGCCCTTCACAGCATGTAGCCCTTAGAGTTGGTAAAGAAATTTCACATGACTTGTTTTGAGACTCCAAGCATCCACATGGGTGGAATGAAGGATTTTGCATATGAAGACATTTTGCCTCAGAAGTTAAATGATTTGTCCAAAGCAATGTATCTGTTATTGAGTGGAGGTACCATGACTCCAAGTTTGGTGTTCTTTCTAGTACCCTGTACTTGTGGAGAACTAAGTCAGTCCTTTAAGCCCAATTCACCGTGAAACAGAGCATTTTTCTTTGACTAATGACAATAATTAACACTGTATGTTGAGGAAGACTGACAGCCTTGTGTTTCCCATAATATAGAGAAAAGAATCATTGTAGATCTTCTATCTTCATTTGTAAACTTTAAAAATAATTTCCTTGCCTATTTCTCAGGGTACCTGTAGAAGAATGATATAATGAGAGCCAAAAATCTCAAAGAAATTAAAATTCTTTCTTTTTGTTTGGGTGTATTTCTTTCTTAGTTGATTATGGTTGGGAATAAATAACCACACTCAAAAGGAAAAAAAAACCCTCAAATATTTTAGGCTCAGAAAGCACCTGGAGGAAGAAGGATGAAGTGGGAAAGATTACTCCTTAGGAAGTAATTACTTCTCAAAAGTTATAGAATGTTTTAAAATTTGTTAAAATCTTGCTTTACTATCCATCCATTTAATAATTCCCTTGCCCTATTTCGTTTTTGCTCACAAACTTTCTGTCCTCGATTTTTTGTAGCTCTTTCTCAGAAGCATCCCATCCTTTGTATTATTGTTTATTCAATAGTTTGACTGAGATACAAAAGATGTGACTGGATCACACAACATGGATCTATGGTAAGAGGCCAGCCATTCTACTACAGGGTCCAGGCTTATTTGTAGATGTGCCTGATTTAGATGTTTACCTATACCTGACATTTTTCTGATTCTAATATTTATTTTTCTCTTATCTTAATGATTTTCTTTTCTGAGGGATTTTAAGATATTACAGTATTTTTGATAGCATCCTAAGAGACATCAAGTACCAAACTCTCAATATTTTGTGTCTCCTATTCCTTTATTACTTTTCCTTTGCTGCATGATAGTTAAAGGTTGTTGTACTCAGACTGTTTAGGTTGGAGTTGACAGAAACCCAAATTTAAAATAACTTAGGTAAAAGTAAGAATTTGTTAGTTCGTGTAATTAGGATGGCTGAGGTCAGGTCCATCTTAATTCGGGCAAGGTTTAAGCTAGGGGGTTCAAGTAAAGTTGAAGTTGAAGTTCATTCTCTCTCTCTCTCTCTCTCCCTCCTCGCTTTTTCTCTTCCATGTCTCAGCTTTGTTTACTTCTGGCCTGGTTTCTGTTCCAGTTCCTCTTGTCACAAAACAAACCACCCTAAACCTCCCAATACATTCATGGTGTTCTGTGGGTCAGGAATCAGAGAGGGCACAGGGAGGGCTTTTCTCTGCTACACAATGTCTGAGGCCTCAGCTGAAAAGAAGCTGAGCGGTGACTGGGGGCCAGAATTGTCTGCGGGCTCATTTACTCTCATGAACTGTGATTGATGGTAGCAGTTGGCTCAGGCCTCAGCTGGAGCTGTCGGCCAGGACACTGACACGTATCCTCTTCCTGTGGCTGCTTGGGCTTCCTCACAGCATGATAGCTGGGTTCCATGAGCAAGCGTCCTAAGAGGATCAGATCATCCTGGTTTGCCTTTTATGTCTTAGTTTCAGTGTCACTTCTGCCGTTTTCCAGATTGAAGAGGAGGAAACATAGACCCCACTCTTTCATAGGAGGCATGTCAAAGACGATCATGTGGGATGGGAGACATTTTTGTGGTCATCTTTGCAAAAACATCTGCTGCAGCTTTATTCGCAGATTGGCTCTGTCCACATGGTGCTAAAGATGGTTCCAGGAGCTCCAGACATACATGGTCCTTTATTGCTGGGGAATCTCAGAAGGAGAAAGATTCTTTCTCTCTCCCAGTCTCATTGTCAATCCCAAGAAAAGGGCTGTGATTGGCCAGCCTGGATCACGTGGTCCCCCGTGGCAGAGAAGTAAGGCCATGTGATTGATAGCAGATACTGACAAGGCTATAGTAAGCCAGGCGCAGTCAGTTTCCAAAAGGGAAACAACTCTTTTGATACAGAAGGAAAAGGGGGTACTGGCTGGCAAGCACAAGCCAAAGGTCACTATGGCTGGTTTCTCTTATCACTAAATATTTTATGCTGTCCTCTCCCTCTTAACCGAAATCAGGTCATGTGTTACCAGGAGGTCCGTATTTTCTCTGTGATAGCACTCATCAGACCATACCACAATTGTTGATTTGCCTTTTTATCTTCCCTGCTAGAATCCAGCATTGTACATTCATGACCGTACCTTAGTTGACACTATGTCTACAGTGTTACCCAAATTCTACCACAGTGGTTCTCAGAGTATGGTCCCTGGGCCAGCAGCATTAGCATTTTCTGGGGACTGAGAGAAGTGAATTCTCTGAAGCATGCTGAAGATTAAGAACCACTGTTCTAGATGCTCAAAGAAGTTTGTTGACTGTTGAATGAACCAAGTGTATCCCCCCAGGACCTTCTGTAAAAAATGTCGTCTGGCCGGCGGTTTGGATTACGTGTGCATTGGACATTTGTTTGATTGGTCAAAGTGAACATTTTGCAGTTGTCCACGGCAGAGCTGGAGCCAAAACCTGACATTGAGGCACTTCCCTTCCAATCAGCTGTAAATGGAGCAGGGTCTCCCAGGAGTGGGCGAGGGAGGAGGGGAACAGAAAGGACCCTTCCCATGGTTACTGATGGGAGCAGCAACTGCTTATAGAGTCAGTGTTGCCAGGAACCACCAGGACATTGAAAGCTACAGCAGGAAATGCTGCTTGTCCTTACATTTACATTTTCTTTTCATCATGTTGACATGAATGCAGTATGGCAAAAAGATAACTTATTCCAAATAGTGCAAGATGTTTCCCCTATGTAGCCCAGCCTCTGTGCCTGCACTTGTGTAGAGACACATGGAGACAAAGCACATGTGGCCAAATTATCTCCTCAGTTACATATGTACAACTACTAATGATTTCAATGGGAGTTGCCTGTAATAACCAAGGGTTGGATTTGGCCCATGCAATTTAAATTGAACTAAAGCCCAATTTGTAATACTTCAGTTGAAAACCAGCAGTGATTATAAGACTAGCATGTGATTAAAGCTTCACCTTCAAAATCTGCTGCCCAGAAATAGAAAAAGTTTAAAAAAATCATTATGTATTTTTTTCAACTTACAGTAAAGGATGAATTGTTAAAACTTCCAGCCTAAGAAAAGAATTAAAGTATTGGGGGAAATTGGATATTCAGGGTGGCTGTTTTTCATTACTCTGCAGCTAATGAAAAGAGTGAGACTTCAAATAGAATTCTGCTTTCATTGTTTCTGTTTCCCCACAAGAACTTTCATCACGTTTTTGGAAACCATATCTACAAATTTCTTCCTGAAGTCAGTCTAATCCTAGAAAACATTTTATGAATTTTCAAATTATTAATTCTAAATACTTTAAAATTCTCTATTGTTGTGTAATAAACTACCCCCAACAGTTAGTGGTTTAGAACAGCCATTTATTTTGCTCATGACTTTGTGGGGCAGGAATTCAGGGCGGGCTCTCTTGGTCACTTGTCTCTGCTCCACCAGGCATCAGCTGGGGCAGCAGAGGCTGGAGGGCCCACCTCCAAGATGGCTTCTTCACTCACTCTTATGCCACTCTCTCTGTGTGTGTGGTCATTCCACATGGCTTGGGCTTCACACAGCACGGACATCTCAGGAAGTTCTCCTTTCTTCCCCATTGGCTATCTTCCAAAGGACAGGAAGTTGTCCCTGCAAGTCTAGTTAATGTCTCTCCTAAGACTGGGACATCATTTCCATCATATCTATTGGACAAGTCAGTCACAGGACCCACCCAGACTCAAGGGGTGGGAAAACAGATTCTGCCTACGGAAGGGGGAATGACAAACTTCCAGTGCAAACACATGTGGGAGATGGAAGATGTTGAGCGACCATCTTTAGAAAATATAATCTGCTACATTCTTAAGCTGAATTAGCTTAACATAGCCTTATTTTAACAGCCATTATAAGCTTCTGTATTGAGTTTATTTTAATTTTTTTATACTTTATTTTTTTGACCAAATCTTTTTTTTTTTTTTTTGGCTGTGTTGGGTCTTCGTTGCTGTGTGTGAGCTTTCTCTAGTTGTAGCGAGCTGGGGCTACTCTTCATTGTGGTGCACGGGCTTCTCATTGCGGTGGCTTCTCTTGTTGCAGAGCATGGGCTCTAGGTGCGTGGGCTTCAGTAGTTGCAGCACGTGGGCTTAGTTGCTCCTCAGCACGTGGGATTTTCCTGGACCAGGGATTGAACTCGTGTCCCCTGCATTGGCAGGCGGATTCTTAACCACTGCGCCACCAGGGAAGTCCCTGTATTCAGTTTATGATACCCTATTTGGTGAGCACAAAAACCAAATAGCATATCATTTCTTATTGTTAAATATGCAGAAACCGTTCATTCTTTATACAGGAAGATGTGTAGCCGTATTTAAGTGTTCATTTAAAATTACTGATTTAATATAGATTAATATATATTATACTTATCATGTGCTAGATGGAAAGGTGGACAAAAATAAGTAGCCTAAGTTTAGAATCATGGAAGTTGACTGCTTAATTACCCCCCCCCTTTTTTTTTTTTTCTGCGGTACGCGAGCCTCTCACTGTTGTGGCCTCTCCCGTTGCGGAGCACAGGCTCCAGACGCGCAGGCTCAGCGGCCATGGCTCACGGGCCCAACCGCTCCATGGCATGTGGGATCTTTCCGGACCGGGGCACGAACCCACGTCCCCTGCATCGGCAGGCGGATTCTCAACCACTGAGCCACCAGGGAAGCCCAGTTACCCCTTTTATAGATAAAAGGGTATGGTGAGATTGCCTAAACACACAGAGCTGATGTGTCTTAGTTTGGGTTTCCCCTAAAACAAACTCTAAGACAAGCATTTGGTCATAGTAGCTGATTTGGGAAGTGATCCGCGAAAGCAGATGTGAGGAAATGGGAAAAGTGACAGGGCAGGAGGAAACCCAACAAAAGGTGAGTCAGTGAGTGAGTTACCCATGCTCAGTCTCACTGGAAACCCCTCAAGAAACTGCGTGGAATGTACCTCGAGATGTGCAGACAGAGGTTGGAGAGCCGGGTTAATTTATCCACCAACTACCATCCTCCCTTGGTGGATGGTTGCCTCTGGCTGGGTACTTAATTCCTGCTGGCTGTTGAGCAAATCTTTGTGATGCCAGAGGAAGCCCTTCAGGAAGTGAGGAGAGATGCTGGTGCTGAAGGTGGGAAGTTGACTGTGCTGGAAACTGTCCATCATACCTGCTGGTGAACTCAGGTGTCTCCAGGAGATATGGGGCAGGGCATAAACAGCATCTGCTACATGGTTGATGATGGTACACTTAGTAGAATGGATTTTGAAGGGTCATAATCACTGTCATTTTGGGGGCACTTAATATATTCCAAGTATTTTATATGTATTTTTATCGAAATACAGTTGAGTTACAGTGTTGTGTAGTTTCATGTGTACAGCTAAGTGATTCAGTTATACATATAAACATATGTCTGTATATATATATATATATATATATACACACACATACACACACACATACTTTTTCAAATTCTTTTCCATTATAAGCTATTACAAGATATTGAATATAGTTCCCCGTGCCACAGGAACTTGTTTTTTATGTATTTTGTATATAGTAGTGTGTGGTAACCATACGTTTGTTTTCTGTGTCTGTGAGTCTGTTTCTGTTCTGTAAATAAGTTCATTTGTCTCATTTTTTTTTAGATTCCACATGTAAGTGATATCATGTGGTATTTGTCTGACTTACTTCACTTAGTATGATAATCTCTTTCATTGAGTTATCCTAGCAATCATATGGAATAAATATTAGTATTACCCGTTTTTAGTAATTTGAGGAAGAAAGTGGGGCTCACAGAGGTTTAGTAAGCTCTCCAAAGCCCCTTGGATGGGAAGTGACAGAGCTGAGATGTGAACCTCCATCATTTTGTTGCCATCGTCCTTGCTCTTAACCATTGTCCTACTCGACAAACACAGTCGTGCCATCCCTATGGTATCTCATCTGGGCTCTTGCGGTGGTCTCCCAGCTATTCTCTCAGTGGTCACTCTTGCCTCCCACAAGGCAGCTAGAGTGGTTTTTTAAAAACACAAACCCAAGTAACGTCTCTCTCCTCCACTAATTTCTCACTGCCCTTGGAATAAAATCCAAAAGCCATAGCAAGCCCCAGCATGATCTAAACTGCCCCCTTTCCCCTTCAGTTTCAACATGCCACATTCACGCTGGTTCCTTACATTCCAGTTGCACTGGCTTGGCCTCCCTTCTGTCCTCGAACCCCTACACTTGTTCATGCTTAGGGTCTTCACACTGCCCCTTCCTGCAGCATGGGATGCTCTTCTCCTGGATCTTTGTATGGCTGGCTCCTTTTTATCATTTCAATCTCAGCTTAGATGCCATCTCCTCAGAGAAGGTCTATGGCCCATATTATGAACACAGCAAATCAGATTTCTGTAAGACTCACAGACTTCTGAGAGTCTTTGGTGGCTCCCTCTCGCTTTATCTAGAGGGGAAAATAAGACACACGTATAATTCACATATATTGGGTTGACCAAAGAGTTCGTCCCTATTTTTCTGTAACATCTTACAGAAAAACTCGAAAGGACTTTTTGGCCAACCCAATATAAATACACACACACACACACACACACACACACATATACACACAGACATATATACATACAGGGATATAAAGCTAGGTAGATAGATATAGATTGTTACAGCTATAACATGTTATATATACATATACATGTTATATATGCGTATGTTATATAAATACGTAGAAAGATTTTGTTGTTTGTTTATAGGAATTGACTTTACTGTTTTGCATATTTGTCATTGAGCAGCATTTCTGTCCTGGTGTCATCAGCACTAATAAAACTTATTTTAATTAAGTCATACACCGAGACGTGTGTGTTTGTGTGTGTATATCTACACTCTAGGAGGAATGGTCTAAGGCAAGAATAATACACAAGTCCTTCACGGAGATCTTCCGTCATCTTTCTGATTTCGTCCTTGCATATGGACATCCTTGAACTGTTATTTTTAACAGATTTTTTATGGTATTATTTATATGCTATGTAATTCACACATTGTGAAATACAGTTCCGTGATTTTTAGTTAATTTAGACAGTGCACACCATCACCACCATCCAGTTTTAGAGCATTTCTGTCACCCCATAAAGAGTCCTTATTAATTCCCATTTACAGTGGATTCCCATTCTACCTCTAGCCTCAGATAGCCGCTGATCTGCTGTATCTCTATACTTTTGCTTTTTTAGGAATTTCATACAAATGACATTTTACTACATGTAGTATTTTATGTCTGGTTTCTTCCACTTGGCACAATGTTTTCGGGTTCAGCTGTGCTGTTGCGTATATCAGTAGTTTATTCCTTTTTATTTTGTGGATAAACTGCATTTTTATCCATTCACTAATTGATGGACATTTTGATTGTTTTGGGGTTTTAGTTAGCCGTTATAAACAGTGCTCCTACGAAAATTTGAGTAAAAGTGTTTTCTGGGGACATATATTTTCACTTCTCTTAAGTAGATACCAGTAGTGTAATTGCTGGGTATATGGTAAGTGTGTGTTTAACTTTTTAAGAACCTGCCTGTTTTCCAAAGTGGCCACATCATTCTACATTCACACCAGCAACCTGTGTGTTTTGAGTTCTCCATATCTTTGCCAACACTTGGTATACTGTTCATCTTTTTGATTATATCTATTCTAATGGGTGTGTACCAGTGTCTCCTTCTGGTTTTAATTTTCATTTCCTTAATGATTAATGGCATTGAGCATCTTTTCATACACTTATTAGTTATCTGTATATCTTCTTTAGTAGAATGAAAACCCAATGTTTACTTGATTGTTTGTCTTTTTAAGTTTTGAGTGAGTATAATATTTTAAAAGTTCCTTTGTTTGTGGCTTTCTTCAATAGCATTAGAATTGTCCCTTGAATGATGGTGTCATGGTCAGATAATGTTAATACATTAAGTGGTCTTGGAGACCATTTCTAGTGTTTCCTAAAGCGGTGCTCCAGGGAGGAATGTCTTAGGAGCTGTTGAAAGTGTTCCTTGGTTAAGAGTTCCTTTGGAGAGCTCTATTTACTGTATCCCACATCTTGGAAGGTCATAACATATGTCAGTATATTAAAGGCCCTGAGAAATTCTGTAATAACAACCTGTTAGCTCTTTAATCTAAGATCTTCTAAACTCACCTGAGCCTAGATCACATCAACAATTAAGTAAGACTAATGATATTAACATATTTATAAAGCAGGATTTTTCTAATCTGTGTTCCATGGACCTTGTTAATAGATGAAAGGTGAAAAAGGACATCCAGAGAGTTTAAATGATTTGTTCAACTTAGTGACAAAGTTGGTGGGTAGAACACAGATTTTTGGACAGCCACCCTAGTCCTCTTTCTTCACTGCTCCCTTGGGTTGCCACCAGCTACTGTCGAAAGCCAATAGAAAAGAAAAGAAATGAAGTTGAAATATGTATGATCAATTCCAGCCAATGAGTTGACAAAGGATGCCTTCCAAAAGACCTCCTCTCACATCCAGCTGGTAGGGTACGTGCTATTCTACTAATATGCTTCTTTTCCATAATCTTTTGTTTTCAAAGGTTAATCTTTAATTTAAAAATTTATATATTTTTGTATTTATATTTTTATATAGATAAAAATTTATATATTTATCTGTGAAGTAGGGTTAGGGAGACCTTAGTCTGAAGCTCCTTTAATAGAACTGATTATAATACAGTCAAACATCGGGCCTTCCTCTACTTCCTCTTTTTCTTGCAGGATTCTTTGGTTTGTTACTTCAGTAACTACTTACTTATATCCGGGTATGTAACGGGCAAGGCCTTAGGGACAAGGAGAACAGCAGGGAACAAAGCAGAGTCCCTGTGCTCATGCGGTGGGTGTGAGGATAGAGACAATCAAGGAATAGGTAGATAGATGATGTTATGTCCGGTAGTATTATGTGCTATGAGAAAAAAAATAAACAGGGAAAGGGGAAAGGGAATATTAATAATGGAGGGAGTGATTTTAGTAGAGCCTTGGATGAAAGGAGGGTAATAGTCATGTGACTGTCTTTGGGCAGAAGGTATAAAGCACATGAATGGAAAATGTAAAATCTTGAGCCAAGGGTAGGCTTGGTGCCCTTCAGGGGGGCTAAGGGGAGTGAATGAGAGGGAGAGTGGAGGAAATGAATGAGGTTAGGTGGGTCACTAGAACCACAGCGGGGGATACAAAGAATTATAAGGTGCATCTGCTGCCCCCAAGGAGTTGATAACCCTGGAGGGTCGGGTGGGCGTTGTTTAAAACCATGAAAACGACCTTTATGATTGAATTGAATTCAAAAATATCTGTTTTTCTACATGAATTTTCATGGCACTGATTAATAATTGCTCCAAAAAAAAAAAGGTGGTAGGAAGGAAATTTCTAGATAATTTGGGGAGTTGCTCACCACACACTCATCTTGGAGATTTACAATGTACACACCCACCCACCCCCAACCCCCGACGTGCAGATGGTTCTGAGACCTTCAGCAATGAAGAAGTATCTTGACTTTTTAAAACTTCACGCATTTTACATCAGTTTATTTCATAAATTGATGCCGCTCTCCTTGGATGACCAGAATTCTCAGGGCTTGTTTTCTCTGGTTTCCAGCACACATATTCTGTTCCGTTCACAGAAGGTGCTGAATGCGGCACATTTAATATGCACTAAGTCCACGGAACTAAAAAGGTATAATTAGGAGTTTGCAAAGTTTTATCTTTATTTAAAATTAGACAACTGGCACTTTTTACTTTCAAGTACTCTCCAAATTTTTATCATGTCAGCTGTAAAGACCAAACTTAATAAAGATGAGAAGTGTACAGTCTTATTAGATCCTGGCTCAACCGTTTGGATCCTCTAAAGTCTAGTCTTCTGATTTATGACTCATCTGAAACATAATAATTTTAAAAGTCCATCGTAACAAAATTGTTAAAATGCTAGATAAATTCCACTGTGGATATCAGATGAGAAATATACCTTCTAAGAATGATATATTTGAAGACGCAAAAAAAGTGGAATTCACATGAAATGTTACGCGCTTCAGCATGAAATAATCCCTGATTCGTGCAGGGGGACCATAAACACGAATGTACGCCCATTTATGGACACGAAACTGTGAGACTTGGCATGCGGCCCCCATCTGTGATGGCTTTTCTGAAAAGGACAATAAAGTCCACCTGTTCGACTTCCATTAGACCTGCAAGTGTAAGGCAGGCCAACGAGGTCCTGAGCCTACCTTTAATATGTGACTTTTGGAAATTGGTCTCATTACCTTGAACTCCACATCAGAGGAAACACAACTACTCAAAACAAATTTGTCGGGAAAAGCAGACACATGAATAAAACGCCGGTTAACCAAGTCAATATCCTGCTTCCCTGCACAAGTACTTCTTCCTTGGGCATGTGGTAATGGTCAGTGTGTGGTCTCTGCCTGATATTATGGAAACGATGCTTGTAAACAACTGGGCTTTCATACTGGGGGCCTTGGGGAGGCTGTGCCTTCATACGGGCACCACACAGGTGGGTGCTTTTCTGAAGTCCTGCAGCAGAAAGAACGCCATCCTGGGAGGGGGTAGACGTGGATATTCAATAAGACACTGGGTTAAGGAGTTGTGTGAAATTAGGAAAGCTGTACCTTCTCTCCTGGCTTCAGTTTTCTTGTCTGAAGGGAATTTTGAGTTCTGAAAGCTCTGTGACCCTACATTTTTTATGCCAGAATTATTTCCAGGTTATTGTTCCTTTCAATGGCTTTAAGGCCAAGTAAATAAAAATAATTAAGAAACTCACTTTGGCAAATGTTTCACGTTTTTATATTCAATATTGCATCTTTTGGAACCAAAGACCCAAAGCCTCAAATTATTATTTCACTATCTCTCGCACTACACTTTTAAGCCGCACAGGAATTTCAGAGTACTCTTAGATATGTGTTGATCTCCCTGTGCTTTTTTTGGATAGCCCATTATACCAGCTCTCAGCGGGACCCAGAGATGGTTTACTTCTCCCATTTCTCCCAAATTGGGGCCACATGGCCTTCACACTGAGTTCCTGTTGGAGGAAAATGGGATTTTAATCTATGAGACTTAATTACCATCAAGGTTGGTCTGTTCTTCTACTGAAACCAGAGTCCACTTCTCTTAGTTTCAGCCATTCCAAAAAGCCCACCTACTGTAATTAGAAGGGAGGACCTCTGTGCCCCAAATGCCTGTGCTCCCTGACTTAATCTGTCACTTCCCCACTTCCTCCTGATTGCTTGCATGTCGGCCACTTTCCCAACATCCACATTTGTGTTTTCACATTCTCTGTGTGTAAGAGAGAAAGAGATCCAGCACCAGTGTCAGCGTCCTCTGACGCATGTCTGCTCCCCAGGATCAGTTTCACCCTCTTATTTGAAACACTGAGGTTAAATATCCAGGTGGAGAGAGACCACGATGGGAGGTTGCATGACAAGTTAAATAATTTTCTAGGGAACATCGAGGAATCGTCTCAGTTCTTTGACTGCTTGGCAGTTTTGTTTCAGTGCTTCTTGCCTTTTTCTGTTTTTGTAATTCTGTTTTATTGGCAATTTCTCACGATGAGTACACTGGTAGTCTTGGTGACATGTTGATTGTATTCAGGTCTTTAGGACAAGGACAATTTCTTGTAATGTTCATGAGCTTGTAGATGTTAAGATGAGAAACTTCTTTTGCACTGCCTCGTGTTTCCATGGTGTGGGAGTTGTGCGTTAGAGGAAAACCCCTATTGTTCACTGTCCCACTTTCATTGGTCTCCAGGGCATAAAGAGGGGCTTTCTGATGGGTTAGTTTGGGAGAAAAAACATGATAGAGCCCTTTCCTCCTCTCTCTCTCTGTTTCTCTGTCTCTGTCTCTCCTTTTTATACATCTATCATACTGCAGACACCGTGCATTCATTCTGGTCTACTGCTGGCTGGGGGGTTTGTATTTGCCCAGCTCCAGAGACCAGAGAAATGCACAATCCTGTTAAATTCAAAGGTGAAGTATCAACACTTTCAGTCATAACTTTAAAGCCACATCCTCCCAAATAGCCTTGCTTCCTCCTCCTTCTTCTCTTTTTCTTTTTCATAAGTAATAAACCTAATATATTGGTCTCCAAGTATCTGATTCCTATGTCTTTCAGTTTTCTCTGAACTCTGGAGGGGTACTTGGCCCTCAGTCCCCTTAAGTTTGGAGATGAATGGCTTCTTCTGCTCCTACATTTTCCACTTTTTAGAAGATTCTATTAGACTGAAAGAAACTTCCAGAAACTTTTTACAAATAGAAACTAGATTAGTCTTTCAGAATCAATTAAGACAAATAACAATGATGCTAGGGAAGTTTACTTAGCAACATAACAATCATCAGGATGGAATGATTTAATCATCTCCACCTAAAATGGAAATAGGAATAATGACCCAGCCTCAATTTTCAGAAATGTTTAAGTGAGTAAACATATGTCCTTTGGGGCTGCAGTTTTCCAGCAATCATTTTCTGTTTCTTACCCACCTGTACCACAGTAGGGATTAGTTGAAAACTTTCAATACACATCCTACCCCACACATGCCATGTGGGAAATGCAGAGTATAAAGAACACTATTTCTAGCTTTCAAAACAAACACGAAAAGGGATATTACACAGCGTGGCTCTGGAACATGGAGGAGCGCATGTAACAGTTATGGATGTGCGCAGAATTGTGGATGTTGAATTGAATAGAAAACTGGCTCGGGACAAGTGAGAGACAGGGTTTCAGAGGTGATCCTTGCATGCCCAGCTGCTTGTGTAGGGCATTCTGTAATATTCTTCCAGGAGCATTCATACTATGTATGGATTTTACTTTTAAATTTTAGCTTTCGGAGGCAAAAAAGTTTCCATACAGTATTGTACTTTAGTGATACTGAGATTGTTTGACGACTAAGGAAAAATGGTAGCTAATAAAGGTCTCCTAGAAGAAATTTTTTTCCATGAAGCTTTAAGTTGACCTGAAAAGTCTAACCTTTATTAAGGTGGAATCATTTTGGAAATAGAGGTGTATTTTCAGAAATTTCACTTGTTTTTCAAATGTTTCAACATTTCTTACAATTATGAAGATACGTATGAATGGAAAGAGTTTCCAAAAGCTTCGACTTTTCTCTTAAATATTGTACATGGCAACTGATAGAATATTTTTCTTTCTCTGGTGCTCCTGGCAAACCTTTTCAGTCCCTGGAAAATAAAGCAGGGACAGAAACATTGAGCAGAGCAGAAACAGAAACATAAAGCAGAGCAGAAAACATTGGGGTAATGCCTTCTCTGGTTGTATAGGTCAAGAAGGCTTTATCCAGGCCATTTCTGATAGCAGCCCCTCCCACCCTCATGCATGTCTTTTTGGTTGGAGATTGAATTTTTGTCCTCGATTTGGCACCCTGTTCTGCTGGCGGGGACTCTTTCCTGTGCACCTGTGAGAGTGCTCAAGGAAGCAATTCACAGTTGTTCTTGGACTTCTTGGAGAATTCACAACAGCCTGATTTTAAAAACATGGGTGCTGGAGCACTGCCTGACTGTGAAATGTTTTTGAGGTGTTATTATGTTTTGCAAGGCCCGCATTTTAGACACACAAATAAATAAAAAGTTCGAAATGGAGCCATGCATAGGTAGAAAGAAAATATCTGAAAAGCAGTAATAAAATGTTGAAAGTAATTGGATGTGTGGAGAATTGTGTCTTGGACTGTCTTCTTTTATGATTCGGAAAAAAAAAATTACTGGGCTTAAGAGAAAAGTAGAGTAAATGCATTTATACTGATGTTTCTCCAGCAGATTCTTTTTTTTTTTAAAAATTTTATTGGAGTAGAGTTGGTTTAAAATGTTGTTCTAGTTTCAGGTGTACAGCAAAGTGAATCAGTTATACATATACGTATATCCACTTTTTTTTAGATTCTTTTTCCATATATGTCATTACAGAGTATTGAGAAGAGTTCCCTGTGCTATACAGTAGGTCCTTATTAGTTATCTATTTTATATATAGTAGTGTGTCATTTGTAGCAACATGGATGGACCTAGAGAAAGTCATACTGAGTTAAGTAAGTCAGACAGAGAAAGACAAATATGATATCGCTTATATGTGGAATCTAAAAAGAACGGTGCAGGGCTTCCCTGGTGGCGCAGTGGTTGGGAGTCAGCCTGCCGATGCAGGGGACGTGGGTTCGTGCCCCGGTCCGGGAAGATCCCACATGCCGCGGAGTGCTGGGCCCGTGAGCCATGGCCGCTGAGCCTGCGTACTGCAAAAAAAAGAATGGTGCAAATGAACTTCTTTACAAAACAGAGTCACAGATGTAGAAAGCAAACTGTGGTTACCTGGGGGGTATCTTTTCATGTGCCTGTTGGCCCTCTGTATGTCTTCCTTGGGATTGACATATCCAGCAGATTTCTTTACAGTCAGCTCAACTTAAAGTCTTGTTGGTTTGATTGAAAAATAGTTCTGTATATCTGGCAAGGATGTGTTCTTCAAGGGAGCATGTATCTGTGGGAGAGGTGCACGTGGGACAGAGGAGGGAGAAGGCAGTATCCACTGGCAGAGAGATGGCCCCTGGTGTGGAGGGCATGGCTCATTGGCTCCCTAACATCCACTCCACCTCTGCCCCACTGTAGAGCTGCATTTGGTTTATGCAGGATTGATCTTCAGCTCTAGTTTATTGGGTGGACATTGAAGGGCCTGACCCCAGAGTAATTCTGCACCACTGGCTGCTGTAGTGAATGGTTCACAGGTGAACATATTATAAATAGAGTGACGTTTAGGTCAGTTGTAGAATTAGAAGCATCTTCTAAATGGGTGGTCTATAGATGTGAGGCCTGGAATTGTTATAGCCGTTTTGCTACCAAGAGAGAGGAAGCCAGCTTGAATACAACCCAGCTAAGACTAAGCCAACCAATGCATATTATTTCCTTGGTCACTGAGATTACTTCAGAGGTGGACACAGGACTAGAATTGGTCCTTAAGAGAGAATATGATGACATCTGTTCAGTGATTGAGAGGACATAATTCTCACTTCTGTGTGTGATGTGGTTTGAGAATCTAAGGCCATTTTGCCTCAGGAAGGTGGAGGAAGGTGACCTGAAGCCAGATTCAGCACACGGAGGAGGCAGAGTCTGAACAACTGTAGAGAAATGGGGCTGACACCTTGATCAAACCTCTCCTGAAGGTTTTTTTAATTGAAATATATTTGACATACAATATTACATTAGTTTCATGTGTACAATATAGTGATTCAACATTTGTATACATGGTGAAATGGTCACCACAGTAAGTATAGTCACCATCTGTTACCATACAAAGTTCAAACAATGTTCGTGACCTAATATCCCATGCTGTACATTATAGCCACATGACTTATTTATTTTACAACTAGAAGTTTGTACTTCTTGACCCCCTTCACCCATTTTTGTACTCCCCCAACTTTCCTTCTTTTAGGGAGGAGACAAACACTAGTTTGTTCTCTATATCTATGAGTCTGGGTTTTATTTTTTTGGTTTTGTTTTTTAGATTCCACATATAAGTGAAATCATGCAATATTTGTTTTTCTCTGTTTGCCTTATTTCACTCAATACCCTCAAATTCCATCCATTTTGCTGCAAGTCGTAAGGTTTGTTTCTTCTTTTATGGCCGAGTAGTACTTCATTGTATATATATGCCACATCTTTGTTCATTCATACCTTGATGGACACTTAGGTTGTTTCCATCTCTTGGCTATTGAAAATATACTGCAGTGAACATGGGGTGCATATATCTTTTTGAATTAATCTTTTGTTTTCTTGTAATTGATACCAGTAGAAATGGAATTGCTAGATCATATGGTAGTTCTATTTTTAATTTTTTGAGGAACCCGCATACTCTTTACATAGTGGCTGCACCAATTTACATCCCCACTAACAGTGAGTGAGGGTCCCCTTTTCTCCACATCTTGCGACACTTGTCATTGCTTGTCTTTTTGATAATAGCCATTCTGACAAGTGTGAGGCGATATTTCACTGTGGTTTTTATTTGCTTTTCCATGATGATTAGTGACGTTGAGCATCTTTTCATGTGCCTGTTGGCCCTCTGTGTGTCTTCTTTGGAAAAATGTCTATTCAGATCCTCTGCCATTTTTTAATTAGATTTTTTTTTTGTTATTGAGTTGTACGAGTTCTTTAAACATTTTGGATATTCATCCTTTATCAGATACGTGATTTGCAAATATCATCTCCTGTTCAGTAGATTGCCTTTTCATTTTGTTGATGGTTTCCTTTGATGTGCAGAAGCTTTTTAATTTGATGTAACCTCCTGAAGTTTTTTGCTTCTCTCCACTTTGAGTTTTGTGAGCCAGTAATTTCTGTTACAAATAAATGAATTGTTTGAGTTGGAAACATTAGTTGATTTAAATGAACTTGAATCAATGTTACTCCCTAAAGAGAAGTTAACACACTATCTTGTTATATGCTATCATACATACAAAAATGCACATTACTTTTTTAGGTGTCCTAAGAAGAATATTAACATGCAAAGGACAAAACCCAGTAAAACAGGCACATTTAAATCTACACCTTCACTATGTAGGTCAAATGCCACAGTCACTTAGTTTCAACTGATTTACTGGAGAAAACACAAAAGCATATAATAAGAATCAGATGTACTACAAGTTGCATATAACTAATTGGATTCAACAAAATCTTGGAGATGTTTCTGCTTGTTTTTTTGAGCAATCCAACAATTTAATCAAAATAGAAACGGTCTTCTTTCAGTTCAGAGCAACAAATGAAAAGTATACAGTACAACATAAGAAAACAATGCAATTTTGTTCAATTGAGAGACACACACACACATACCAAGAAAACTACAAACATATACACAAGCACACAGAAGAAATTCTGCAATGACACACACACAAATAATTTACCTAAACTCAAAACTAAACTATCTCACATGCTGAAGTCCATGGATACCAATGTACAAAGAAAGGGTATCTGCCTTATCTCAACAATTACAGTTTGCTCTAAGGTGACAACCCAAATACTTGAAATACCCAGTGGTTATTAAATTTATGATACTGTAATATTTTTATGTTTTTTGCTTCTTTAAAAAAGCAAGGGACAAAGCCATTTCATAAAATTTTTCAAGAACCAAATCAAACTCTAATGTAAAACTAATGGAATTATAAAGTGCCTTGAACTTCATTTTGTTTGTTTGTTTGTTTGTTTGTTTTTAATGTAAGACCACAAGGGGGTAGAATAAAGAGGAAGAAGACAGAGGGCTTCACAGGGTAAGAAAGATTGAAGACACAGGAAGAAGAGAATGAGAACTAGAATTGTTACTTAGCAAATGAATAATGAATAAATTAGAGGGTCAGAGGAAAATGCATAGATAGTAGTTTCAGGATCTTTAAGTCTCATCATAACATCATTATTATCATCAAGCAATCCATCAGTTTAGCTTCGGTCATGCTTATGTCAAAAAATCATTTGAGTTGGTCAAATCAATTATATTAATAATTGGCTATCTTGATAAAGATTTAAATCAAAGTTTTTGGAATTGTAAAAGCAAAACCAAAAATTGTTCTGAAGATGATTATCTGAAGATGATAATTGCTTAACTGTTTTGCTCGCAGCCCCATCTAAGGGGAAAATGCCCTGCCTACAGTGCCTGTTAGATGGATTATCATGTTTTATACTTTATCTGGGCCCTGTGCTCACAGATTATTAAACTAGATATGGGCATCTGATTCCAGGGTAGCAGCACCATAAGCTCTCTCGCAAATCTGAGCATGTTCTGGTGCTAGGAGACAAACTGGACCAATTAGATGTTTCCATCTCAGGGACTGAAATGAAGAAAGACAAAGGAATCTGTCAGTTGGCAATAAAGCAGAAGCTGAAAAGTTGCTTTGAGGTGAACTTAGGCATCATAAGCGAAAGTCACGGGCAGCCAGAAGTATGAAGAAGCAGATATTTGGAGGAAGGACAGCAGGAAGCAGACTGTGGAGGGTATAGAGTCCTATAGTCATAAAGCAGTCAAACTGTTAGCAGAACATAAAGAGCCAGGAACTTTTGCTTGCTGGCGTCCCTGGAGATACTGTGATCTCCCAATTCTTTCTGAGGTGGGGACCTATTACAGCACCTGTTTTGTGAAAGATCTAATTCCCTGGTGGTGCCAAGGGTATTTCTGCAATAAACTCTCCTATTACTTGAGCTAACTTGAGCGTGTCTCTTTCCCTGCAAACCAGAGGAGTTGGATGAAATACTTCTGAACTCATTTTGAGCATTTCTGCCTCGAAGCCTTCGATTACATGTAAGGATTAGCTGGGGAATTCGTTAGAATATGGTTTCCTGGAACAGAACTTTGGAGATTCTGATTCGATGGTACGGAGACAGCCGTGGAGTCTGTTGTTCTTTTCTGATGTAGCTGCCAGGAGACCGGTATTTGGGAAGCACTGCATTGGCTTATGTTGCCCCTTTCCTGGAAATCCTCTAATCTTGTGGCCGTCAAACTTTATGGTCTCAGGACCTTTCTTTCACTCTTGAAAATTATTGAGGACACAAAGAGCTTTTGTTTGTGTGCATTATGTGTATCAGTATTTATGATATTAGAAATTAAAATTGGGGAATTATGAATGTTTTTATAAATTCATTAAAAATACTAAACCATTGTGGGTTGTTAGTCCCCTGGTGCTGGTGTGAAGGAATGGTTTAACAACAGAAATTTGTTGTCTCACAGTCCTGGAGAATGGAAGTCTGAAATCCAGGTGTAGGTAAGTTTGGTTTCTTCCGAGGGCTGTGAGGAAGTTCTGTTCCGTGTCTCTCTCTAACTTCTGGGAGCCTCAGTTGTTCCTTGGCTTGCAGGTGATGTTCTCCCTGGATCTTCACATCATCTTCCTCCCTGTGTAGGAAATGTAAGAAATGCAAATGTCTGTCTGCCTTTGTGTCCAAATTTCTCCTTTTTATAAGGACACCAGTCACACTGGATTTGGTTTCACCCTAATGACTTCATCTTAACTTGATCATCTACAAAGACCCTGTTTTCTTTTTTTTCTTTTTTTCTTTTTTTTTTGCTGTACGCGGGCCTCTCACTGCTGTGGCCCCTCCCGTTGTGGAGCACAGGCTCCGGACGCGCAGGCTCAGCGGCCATGGCTCACGGGCCCAGCCGCTCCGCGGCACGTGGGATCTTCCCGGACCGGGGCACGAACCCGTGTCCCCTGCATCGGCAGGCGGACTCTCAACCACTGCGCCACCAGGGAAGCCCGACCCTGTTTTCAAGTAAGATCACCATCACAGGTATTGGGGGTTAGGATTTTTTGGGAGACACATTTCAACCCATAACACAAGTTAACAACAACAACAAAAAACATTTTTTTGTGAAAATAAGGATATTTTCCAATATAAAAAAATTTATTGAGAAAATAGACATTGTTTTGCATTTTTATAAATCTCTTTGCTATCTCATTTAATAGGAGATAACTAAATGCATCTTTCCACTTTGCTGGGGTTTATTGTTTTAGTTGAAATACGTGCAGAAAATCTGATCTCACACAAAAATACAGTTGGGAAAAAGGAGAGTTATTTTAAAAGCCTTTTAAGGTAATTGTGCATAATTTTCTATGATACTATACTGAAACTTGACAAATCATAGTTTCGTAAAGTTTATTGTTATGTGAAATTTGAAACCAGAGCAATAAAATTTTGAAACCTTGTTACATCAAAATTCATTGGCATCTCTTGCAATTTGAAGAGTTCTTTTACCCGTGCGTGATTTTGTAACGTCACTCAATGATCATTTAAAAAATATTGGTTTCCTGAATTATGTAGATTTTCAAAATTTACAGTGGAACACTCCACTGTATCCGTATGAGAGAATGAGAAAAAAGGCATTTAAAGTCTTAGGATCGTTAGGAAAATAATTTTTTACCTCATGGGTCATCTGAAAGGGTCCCAGGGACCACCATAGGTCCCCAGGCCACACTTTGATAACTTCTGTTCTAATCCATTCTTACTTGAGGAAATTCTCCCAGCATTTCAAGTACCACCTTAAATTCTCTTCTCCCTAGTATCCTGACTGACCTCCCCACATAGATGGGATTACCTCTTCCTTTGTATGCCTCTATTTGTGTACTCATTATATGGTCTCCATGTGAGCTCCAGGGACTGAATCTTAATATACATTTTTATTACTGTAGGGAAAGAACACAATGCCTTAAGAAAGATCCTTTCTGGTTTGAACTAGATCAAATTTATTACGTTGTTTTTATGCAGAATAGTTTTTAATAATCAAGGGACCCATCTTTAACTGTTGCTATTTCCATTGTTTATTGTAAAGCAGACTTTCTCATCAATTAAACAGTTTTTGACTTTCCTACCCTGAGATGGAAAATAGTTTGTAAAAATGTTGTTTACATTTATTTTCTTGAAATTGTACAAATGATGTACCCTTAAGTTTTTACATATGTGTTTTCCTCTCTCTAGATTGCTGTCTATCTAGCAAACTTCTACTCATCCTTCTTGATGCAAAAGTTACCTCCCCCAGCTCCATGAGACACTGTTCATTTCTCCTGAAGTAGTCGCAGTCATGCTGTATTGTGCTGAAGTCCTTTTTGCAATTTTCTCTTAAAAGAATCTTTCAAAGATGCTCAAACGGGCCAGAGAAAGAGATCTATTTCTCACGTCTGTTGTGCAGCTGGTAAGGGCAGGAGTGTTGTGTTATGTCACTCATATCTACATGAGTAGAAAAGAGTATAGTACCTTGGATGGGGTATTCCCAGCCAACTTAAGAAATGATAGATCATGTTTCAGTCAGACCCCCGTTGGTTTCCAGAGGCAGAACTTCAACTCTAACTCAAGTCAAATAAGCATTTATTTGTGAGTGTATATTGGTTGATTGGAAGGTTCACAGAATTGAAAAGCAGCTGTACCACAAGCCTCAAGCGTACAGGAACCAGGCCTGCTCCAGGGAATCCAGATATTGGAACTGGGACCAGCATGCTTTCAGGACTTCATGACTCATCTTTATTTTTTTTCTATAGACCAGCTTTCTCTATGAAGCTAGAACCATGGCTGCTACCAATAGCTCCTGGCAGCGTATCTTACCAGCACTCTCATCTACAGGAAGGGACTTTTCTCCCAGAAACAACTGAAAAACCTCAGGACCATTAGATGGCCTTGTTTTGGATTACCTGTCCAATTCCTGGACAAATTATTATGACCAGGAGGGTGAAAAACTAGACTTGGCTCACATTGGGTCATAGGCCAATCTTAAGGACAGTTACTGTGTCCAAGGAGGGGGTTCATGAAAGAAGAGGGCAGCAATCTTTTGAAGCTAATTATTGGAACTGGGGCATAAAAGACTGGGGAGAAACAGTTCCCCTCCAAAAGATGGCAAGTTCTGATTTCAGAAAAGAGGAGGAGTCCTAGGTAGACTAATCATTAAATGTCCACCATAATAACTGGCTGGTCTGTCTTTACAGAATCCCTTGTGAAGACATTTGAAAATACCATGTTAGCCAGCCATGGCCAGTTTAATCATGCTGTATGCTTTGGAATATTGACATCAATGAATATATCTGTGACTGAATGAACGTAGTTATTTAATAATTGTACTTTAATATTTCAGGTTACATGCTTTCCTAGTATTGCAAATCAACACTTCACAGAAAACGGTTATTATTTTCCTATGGTGAATAATGTAATGAAATTACATGAGCACTACTGGATTTTGCACAGAATTGGCATTCACATTAGTTTCCCCAGGATTAATTTGGGCTGGCCATACAACAAGGTCTTCCTAGGGTAGCTGTCGCCCTGATAAGACCCTCAAGATGCTTGAACGGGTGACCCAGAGCCACTGTGCCATTCAGAGGACTCTGAGTCTGTACTTGAATACCAAGCACAAGGCTTGGCACAATGGGTTGACTGCTCTCCTCAGAGCAGACCCAATGCCTAACTGCTTCACTCAAAATAATCCAATGTCATATGAATAAATCTCATGCTCCATTTTCACCTTACCCCTACTTTCTTATTTAGTTATCGATTATCCTTAATTTTCATAATTGCCTATCATTGCTGACAACCTAGTTTAATTCAGTGTACACAGAAGTCTCTCAAATACTTCTGCCCTCATCATTCTATCCTAGTTGCTCTGGCTAAGATCCCCGATGTTGATCTCAGGTTAAATGTCAGAGGTTTCAATCTACATTACATTTCCTGTATTAAACTATCTCATTCTTCCCTTTTTTTTCTTTCATCGCACCTCATATAATTTATAATTATAGACGTATGTTTATTTAACTAATGTCTTCTCTCTAACTCTAACCTCATGAAGATAGGTACCAGATCTTTGTTCATTGTTGGGCTTGATGTATTAGATGCTCAGAGAATATTTGTTCAGTGACTGAATGAATAAAAGAAAAAGTACCTTTTTGAGCCATATTCCTCCAGGAAATAAAATCTGCCTCATATGCAACGGGTAATGCTAAGTAATGGAGGAAGGGCAAATGAAAAAAGAAATAGCAGGTAGCCCAAACACGAAGGCAACATAGGTTTTAATTTTTAAAATACGTCTTCAAAAATGGCCCGTGCCCTGTAATGCTCTTGAACATTGTCTGGGAAAATAAAGTGCACATGTTTTATACTTGAATACACGGAAGCAGGAGACGTCTGTCTCCCCACTGTGAGCACTCATAGGCTGGATGGTGGTGACTAAATTCTGCTCCCCTTGAGTTCCCTTTACTTTTCGGACCAAAGAGATTGACCAACAGAAGCCAGTGGTGTGACCATCTCCAAGGACTGGTGCCCAAGCCTTTTCTTTCACATATTGATCACGTCTGAGGGGAAGAGGGAAAAATACATTGAGTCAAGGGTCATTTGCACTGAAAACATCTTCCTTTCTCTGAACTCTAGCATGTGTTTTTCAGTTAAGTTGGAATCATTTTTTTCAAAGGAAGCAGAAAAGCTATATTTGTTTTCCAACACTTCATCAACATCAAAGTATTTACCAAGTTCTCATCTGTGTGTAGCACTTTGCTACTTGCGTTCCAGCTTTGCCACTAATTATCTGTGTAACTTGGGCATGTCATTTTGTTTCATGTAATTTTTGACTCTAGCTTCCTTATTTGTGAAAAATAAAGAAAAGGTTGGAGTAGTTTAAGGTCTTTCCAGATCTAACGATCAAGGAAGAAAAACAAGCATCGTATATCTGTGAGTTTATTTAATACAACAAAGCAATCATTTGCTCAAGGAAACTAGGAACTTCACTCACTTATTCATTCTACAGTCCTGCCTAGACTTGGAGTGTAGTGAATAAGAACACTGACATGGGAGCCTGAGCTTGAATTCTGGCTTTGCCATCTCCCTGATTCTAGGCAAGTTTCTTAACCTCTTTGTGCCTCATCACCTTCGATGTAAAGGGAGAAACATGACACTAGTACTTAACTCAAAGGATTTAGTGTAAAATGTATCAGATGTTTAGAATATATAAAGATATTCAATAAATATTAGCTATTATTATTTATTGGGAACCGACTCGGTGCCAGGCACACTGTTAAACATTTGGGATATAAGAATAAATAACGGGGCAGTTAGACTTTACTGAATCCAGTCAGGCCTTTTAGTGGTTCTTAAATCTGGTTGCACATTAGAATCACCCGAGGAGCTTGTAAAATTCCATCCTTGTGTCACTCTGTGGGAATTGGGGCTCAGACACCAGCACAAGTGCTCATAATCTGGCTACTGTTATTGTTGGGAGTAATAACTGTCCTTCATCTCTGTCCCAGGAGTCTTGTGCCTTCTCCCAGCGCTCATGGAACTGAAGCAGAGTGACCTGTTAGCTTACAAGTAGGATAAAATCTCAGACTCTTCATATTTTTTTATACGGTCTAGATCTAACAATGAGTTTATAGGAAATCTAAGGGAAAGAGGACAGGGTAAACAACATTAAGAGGATATAATCAGCCAAACTCAGAATGTAGGAATTCTCCAGAAGAAATAATCCAGTTTCTTCGACAAATGAACAGCATGGTGGGGAAGGATGGAGAATTCTTAAAGAGACTAATATCAAATGAAATGCGTGAGCCTTGCACAGACCATTATTCAAGTAGGACTTGCCATTCATTCACTCATTCACTTATTCACTTTGCTTGGCTAGGAGCTAGAGCTACAAAGACATAAGATATAGTTTCTAGTCTTAAGAATATCATCATTTAAAAAAGGGAGGCAGGGCTTCCCTGGTGGCGCAGTGGTTGAGAATCTGCCTGCTAATGCAGGGGACACGGGTTCGAGCCCTGGTCTGGGAGGATCCCACATGCCGCGGAGCAACTAGGCCCGTGAGCCACAACGACTGAGCCTGCGCGTCTGGAGCCTGTGCCCCGCAACAAGAGAGGCCGCGACAGTGAGAGGCCCGCGCACCGCGATGAAGAGTGGCCCCCGCTTGCCGCAACTGGAGAAAGCCCTCGCACAGAAACGAAGACCCAACACAGCAAAAATAACTTAATTAATTAATAAAACAAAGGACTAATCTTTGCCAAAGAATGATTGAAGTTTAAAAAAAAAATTATTAAAAAAAGTAAAAATAAATAAAAATAAAAATAAAAAAGGGAGGCAGACATGTAAACAAATTATATAGAAACTGTGTTAGAAGCAGGTACTGGATCTAGTGGAGGAAAGAGGGACCATTAATTCATGGGGCCGAGAGAAAAATTAAAAAAATGAATTCATGCTGGAGCTGATCCTTGAGCTTAACTTTACAGCCACCTGGAGTAGCTGAGATAAGAGCACTGTGCTTTCCGTGCACAGAACACAACTAACTTGTCTTCCTCAGAAAGTTCATCCATACCCAGGATGGCAGGGACGTCCTGGAGGGATTTGTATTCCTGCAGGATCTTTTGCACCCCACAGGCAATATCATAACGCTCATTGCCAACAATGTTGGGATCCATGATGGGAGAGGTGGAGTCCATAGATGGATAGATGCCCAGCTCAGCGACAGCATGGGACAGCACAGTGGCAGCATCCAAATGGGCCAAGGTAGTGGCAGGGGCAGGGTCAGTCACGTCATCAGCAGGCATGTAGATAGTCTGCACAGATATGATGGATCCCTTTTTGGTGGTGGTGATTCTTTCCTGCGTGGTACCCATGTCAGTGGCCAGGGTAGGCTGATAACCACAGCAGAAGGGATTCTGCCCAATAAAGCAGCCACTTCTGAGCCAGCCTGGGTGAAGTGAAAGACGTCATTGATCAACAGCAATGCATCTCGGCCTTTTCTTGGTCTCTGAAGTATTCAGCTACAGTTAATCCAGTCAGAGCTACGCAGGCCTGAACACCAGGCAGTTCATTCATTTGACTGTACCCCAGCACTACCTCAGAGGTTGCATCTGTTAAGTTGATAACACCAGACTCAATCATTTCATGGTATAAGTCATCGCCCTCACAGGTCCTCTCACCAACACCAGCACACGCAGAGTAACCACCATGGGCTTTGGCATCGTTGTTGATTAACTCCACGATCAGTACTGTCTTGCCAACTCCAGCACCACCGAAGAGCCCAGTTTTGCCACCCTTGACCTAGGAAACCAGCAGATCCACAACCTTGATACCAGTAACCAGAATTTGCTGCTCAGCGCTCATCTCCACGAATCCAGGAGCCTCAGCATGAATACTGGCAAAGCGTTTGGTTTTGATGGGACCTCCCTCATCAATATATTCTCCAGTGACATTCATGATTCTGCCCAAGGTCTCAGGGCCAACAGGAATTTTGACTGGTGCACCAGAATCCAGGACTTTCTGTCCTCTAAGCAAGCCTTCTGTACCACACATGGCAATGGTCCTTGCTGTGCTCTCACCCAAATGCTGGGCCGCCTCCAAAACCAGACTGGTCTCCCTGCCTTGCACTTCCGGGGCATTTAGGATGGGTGGCAGTCCCTCATCAAATTGGACGTTCACCGCTGCACCAGTGACCGCCACAATGTGCCCAATGGCGGTGCCTGCCTTTGGCGAGGGATATATTTAAGCGGCATTGTCTCCAGCAGGCTGGAGCGGCTCACAGTAAGACCTAGGCTTGGGGTAGCGGCGCTGAAGGGCTGAGTCCCTGAAAGGCCCCAGAACCTGGGGCATCGGCCACACGACCCACAAGACCCAACAAGGCAGAGCCCGGGTCGGGGGTGGAATGAAGAGCATTTGACTTTAACACCTCACCTCCCAATCAAGTGAGAAAAATCCCTGCTGGGTTCCTTGTCTCAGAAAAGAGTCTTTTAGATTCAACACAAAATGTGATGCTATCGTCTGGAGCAGAATGCCATCCCTAAGTCCCTCACATCTCTAGGCGGAGCTGAGATGCTGGGCAAATTCACGACCCTCACTGATGTGTTAAGGGCTTAGATCTTGATCAGTCATCTTAAGTTGTTAGTTGTAGGACAGTGTTTTTATGCTGTTGCGTTATATAAACCTGATTTCTTTATTCTGGTGTGTAAATATTATTTCTTGGTATAAATAATTGGTTATATCAATTTGCTGGTTTTACTCATCTGTAAATCCCGAGTCTCTAGAAAAAAAATGTGTACATAAAACTTATTTGATGCATTTTTTTACAATCATATGATTTAGCCCTTTCAAGTGTACGATTCAAAGTTTATAAAGTAACTTTATCAAGTTGTGCAACTTGTATCAACATACATCTGTTGAAGAGCATTTCCTTTGGGCTGAAATTTGAAAGATGAATAGGTATTTGATAGGGAGACAAGGGAAGGGAAAGATAATCCAGGGAAAGTGGAAGGGATGAGCAAACGACTACAATATTAACTAATTAATAGAAAATTAGTAGAATTTTCATTACGTACCCAGCTAAGAGCTTTATATGGATTATTTCACTTACACCTCATAACAACAACATAACAATGATGTAGGGAGAATTATTATAATAACCCTCATCTTACAGATGGGGAAGCTGGGGCACAGTGAGTATATTGCCTTAGGTTACACCGTTAGTGAGTGGTGGGATGGAATTGTAATTCAAATCCAGGTAGTCTGACTGTAAGGACTACATCCTTTCTCATTCTGTCTTCCTGCCTGGAAGGTCCTGAGGTCTAAAAGCAGACTGGTATAAAGGAGCTTGAATGACTTGAGTGCAGAGGAAGTGGCAGTGGGCAGGAGCCATGGGGCTGATGAGAGGGTACTCCAGCTTCTGTCTGGTGTGACTAATGGATTATGAAGACAAGGAAACAAGAGGAAGGGCAGGTAATACTGAGTCTGAGATTTCTGAGGGTCACTCAAGTGGAAACATCCAGAAGGTGTCTGGATACACACAACAGGGCTTGCAATAAAGATTTCACTCTCACTTATGTATGAGTAGCTGAAGACAAGAGTGTAAATGAAACTCTCCAGGCATAAGGAATGAAGAGAGAAGGCATAGGACAGAACTCTGCAGGATGTGAACTTTTGAAGATAGAACAAAGGAAGATGCTATGGACTGAATTGTTCATAAAATAAAATTCATATGTTGAAATGCTAACCCTCAATATGACTGTTTGGGAAATAGGGCTTTTTAGGAGATAATTAAGGTTAATGAAGTCATATGGCTATGGTCCTAATCCAAAGGGGTTGGTGGCCATATAAGAAGAGGAAGAGAGAGAGAGATCTTTCCACACATAAATACTGAGAGAAGGCCATGTGAGGACACAGCAAGAAGTCTGCTATCTGCAAGTGGGGAAGAGAGCTCTGACCAGAAACGGACCCTGTTGGACCTTGATCTGGGGCTTCTACCTCCAGAACTGTAAGAAAACATTTTCTGTTGTTAAAGCCACCCAGTCTATGGAACTTTGTATGGCAGCCCAAGCAGACTAAGAAAAGGAGCCAGTTGTGCAGCCTAAGAATGGATGATCAGAGAAGGAGAAAGAGACAGAGTGGCATCATGGAGGTCAAGGTTGTAGTTCCACAATAGGAATAGTAAACCGGATTTCCCTCTAAGAGGTCATAAATTTTGACACATACTCATTTGATTTGACAAATAAGAAGTCATTGGTGACCATGCCAGGGTGTGGAAGTGGTGGGGCAGAAGCCAGATTACAGTGGATTGAAGAGTACATCTGAGTTGAAGAAGTGGATTGTCTCGAGACCCTTTGTACTGGCCTCACCCAGGAGCTTATCAGAAGTTCAAACTCTCAGTCTCCATCCTAGACCTACTGGATCATAATCTCATTTGAATAAGATGCCCATAAATGAAAGTTGAGAGTCTAGACCATTCCTTGTGGGAAGCTACGTGGGAATGAAAGGAGGGAGGATTAGGGGATAGTCAGGGGGAAGCAGAAGGGAATTTTAATTTATTTTTCAGAAGGGAATTTTTAAATGTGAGGCACTTGAATTTACTGATAGTCTGTGAGGAAGAAATCGGTTGAAAGGGGAAGACTGAAAAAAAAGGAGAAAGAAAGAATAACCAATGGAGCAAGGACATAAGAGGTGAGATCAAGAACTTAAGTGGAGAAAATAGCCTAGTTTGAGAGTAGGAACACTTCTCCATTTGGCCTGGGAAAAAGAAAATCCTGGTTATGCAGACATAGATTTTTAGGTAGGGGTGAAGAGCTGAGGAAGTATATGTCCAACAGCTTCGGTTTCTTCCTCTATAAAGTTGGAGGCATAAACACCTTCTTAAAAAGAGGAGTGAATTGATTGAAACGCAAGTGGTTAAAATGAGGGTCCATGGGATCTGGGATGGATAGGAAAGTATGTGTCCATGAATATGTAAAGGAATTCATCTTGGGTGGCCTTGGCCTGCAGCAGCTTGAAGCAGGATTTCAGTTCCCAGCCAGAGATGGAGGTCTGGCTGTGGCAGTGAGAGTGCTAAATCCTAGCCGCTAGACCAATGGCCAGTGACAAAGCCCTGGCCCAAAGGGCTTTGCAGAAATGAATTCCCACAAAGACGGAAAGTAGTGAAACAAGTAAAGCGTTTATTAAGAGGAGAGAGAGTACGTGTGGATAGACACACAGGCGGGCTGAGAAAGTCGCGCCCTCGTGGTAGTTTGAATCACTTATGTGTGGCATTTCTTCCGGGTTTCCTTTGGCCACTCGTCTTGCTTTACCTGGTTCTGAGTCTGTATTTGGTTTATCTCAGGATCCTCCCATGTGTGCATGTGCATCTCTTAGCCAAGATGTATTCTGGTGAAGAGGCCTATGGGTAGGTCGACATCACTCCCTTTTGATTTCCAAGGAGCCTTTCTGCACGTGTATAGTTGGAAAGGTGTCATTGACCTTGAGAGTGAGAAATCTGTGGTCTCTTATCTGGATGGGGCTCAGTTCCTCCTCGTCTTCATCTTGGAGTTATCTGTCCACAGGGGGCAAACTCCAGCTGCTCAGCCAGGGACCCATCTATCTCCTGCCTCAGAATGGAATGGAAGGGAAGGACCGAGAAACGGGAAGATATAAGAGCCGTGAGGTCAAGAGAGTGTGGTCAAGGATTGGTACGTTGGAGTTAAACATGTCAGAGGTGAAGCAGAAACACCTCTGGACAATGACAAAGTCTTGGGCGTGGCCATGGAGTGGGTGGTCGATGAGTGACAAAAGACTGTTAGAGTCATGAAGATTAGAGAATGTTGAGCAGAGTAGGTCAGATAGATTGTCACCGTGGATGTTAAGGTCATTCCTGGTGACAGATGGAGACAAAAGGCTGAGAGCTGGATTTGGACCTCAAAGTTCTCAAGGGGGGAATCTGTTGTGACTGTGAGGAGAAAGGCACAGAGGATGGAATGGGAAGATGCGTGAAAGCTCAACGAAGTGAAGATTTTGTACGATGGTTTAAAAGCAGCAATGGGGAGCAAGTAGAAGGAGGGCAGTGATTCTCACTCCTGGCGGTGATAAGGGGTCAGGGATGCCAGGAAGGGAGAGCACAGTGTGTCCCATGTTGCTCTGAGCTCACCAGTTCCTGCTGTGGGCTCTAATCTTGCTGTCTGCAAGTCTCACTGCTTCTCCTTCCTACCTTGTCAGTTCTTCCCATATCACTGGTGGTCACCAGGCTGAGCGGCTTCTCATCTGCAGTCTCCGTGCTTGTTTCAACCATGCAGCCTCAAGGCCCACGGTCTGGGATGGGACCCTGATGGCCAGTGAGGACTCCAGCACACGAGAGATGCTCTGTAAGTGTTGGACCTCTTCCTTTCCTTCTCTCCTTTCTCCTGGTAAGTTTTGTACACTTGAAAATGGAGTTCGGTGATTGCAGCCACAGCCCAGCCACTGCTGATGGTGAGCTGGTGAGCCCTGAGTGAACCCAGGAAGGGAAAGAATACCTACCATCTAGCAGCCATCAGACTGCAGCCCCTCCCCACAGGAAGCCCTGAGGAAACTCAGGATGTGAAAATACTACAGAATACTGGCCCCCAGATAGCTTGGGGTGCCTAACAAAGGAATGATTTCAGTGAATGATTTCATCATCCCATACATAGAAAAGCGCTACATTCCTTAACTTGAGATTTCTAGTTTTCTTTAATTAACAGGAATCTTTTGTTCCTACTACCTGCCCTTTGTTGCAAAACTCCTATACATCCTAGCTCCCCCCTCACCTCCTCCGAGCAGCTCTCAGGGTTACCCGAGAGGCCACCTCGTGGGCTTGAAATGCTAAAAATTTCTGCCAAATAAAACAGAACTCTCACAAAAAATAATAAACAGAAAGGAAGAAAAAGAAAATGGAGTTCATAAAGATGGGGAAGTGTGGGGGTTGGAGGGTTGTGAGAAACAATCTGTTGGGAGAAGAGTCTGGAGAGATTGGCCAGAGACCTACAGAGGTGACATTTGGCAGCCAGGATTTATAAAACGGAGGAAGCATTGGAGACTTTGAGCCTGGGGAGTGATAGGATCACTTGTGTATCTGGTGAAAATAATTCTGTGGACAGCTGGAAGGATGACTTGGCAGGCAAGAGGTTAGGAACCAGGAGATGAGTTAGTACCTGATGCTCAGGACTGATTAAAGGAGAGTGAGGTCTGGATCAGAGAAATACTCGGAGGGTAGTTTTGAGTCATTTAGGTCCATGACTTAAATCAATGTGGGTCAACATTGGAAAGAGAAAGGAGAGAAGGCGTGAAGGTTAGTTCTCCTTGCAAATATGGATTTCAAGTTGCGTTACACTTACCTTAGGACTGAATTCTTCTTCTTCATCTTCTTTTTAATTTTGTTTTTGCAATTACTCTTCTTTGAACTCCTCCAGTTGTTTTTGTTTGTATAGTCCTGTTTAACTAAAATAGAAACTCCAGCTAAAGTTTCATACCAGTTGTTACAGCAGAACCCAGGAAGTAAGGCACTTTGATTTGTGAAGTAAGCAAGGCTATCAAAAATATTTTTCATTGTAGAATACATCCTACATTCTTGTATTCCTTAGCTATACAGTTTTAGTCTTTTTTTTTTTTTTTGCCGTCCGCGGGCCTCTCACCGTTGTGGCCTCTCCTGTTGTGGAGCACAGGCTCCGGACGCGCAGGCTCAGCGGCCGTGGCTCACGGGCCCAGCCGCTCCGCGGCACATGGAATCGTCCTGGACCGGGGCACGAACCCACGTCCCCTGCATCGGCGGGCGGACTCTCAACCACTGCGCCACCAGGGAAGCCCGACACTTCTATTCTTTATTGCTGATTTCTGAACTTGTCTAAAACAAACTATGAGAATGTGTATCTGTCAATGTTACTGTTACGGTGATTGAAACTGGGAGGAAGGGGTGAGGTGAGGGAGAAAAGAGTTGTATGTGTCCTATAACTTTACCGAGACACAAAAATCTGAATTTACTTTCACCTGGTGATACACTTTTATCAGCTAGACCTTTGGTTTGCAATCATTAAGTGCATGTTCGTGTGATAGCGGCACATGATTCTCTTAGTAAAGCCACTTGGTTATAAATCCAGACCTGCCTCAGTTTCTTTTAAAAATGGGGGTGAGGCGAGAATTTTCTTTCGATTTACTTCTTATGTGAAGCCAAGTGAAGTATTTTAAGAGTGAGTGCGCTATGGAGAAGTAGGGTCAGATGGTCTCAGTTCAAGTTCCAACTTCCTTTCTCCTTAAGTCATTTGTCCTTCTAAGCTTTGTTAGTTTCATTTGTAAAATGAAATGTGAAATAACAGAGTGTACCTGAGAGCTGTTAGGAGAAGTCAGTGAGATAGTATCTACCAAGCTTGGCCACAGCACCTGGCTCGTAGAAACTGTTCAGCATTACAGTTTCTCTGATACCCCTTTTTATAGAGACCTGCAGAGTTTTCAGTAAGGAAAATTATTTTTCTATTCAAGCCAATAGTGGTGCAGATGTAGAGCACAAACGTATGGACACCAAGGGGGGAAAGTGGCGGGTGGAGGGGGGGTGAATTGGGAGACTGGGATTGACACATATACACTAATAGATAACTATTTTATAATAGTTATAAAATAGCAGTTCCTTTAATAAGAACCTGCTGTACAGAAAATAAATAAATTAAATTTAAAAAAAGAAACAATAGTGCCGTAACTAGGAGGTATGGAAGAATTTGGGGCCAGAAATGAGATGAAGATATTTCTAGATGCAAGAGCCAGAAAATGATTGCAGGGGGAAAGAAGAAAGGACAAACAAAATGGACAGTAATCAAAATGCTGGAAAGTGAAATAAATGTAAGTCACAAGCAATGTGATACAATGGGAAGAGCTAGGGGTCAGCAGATTGAGTTTCAAGACCATTGACATGACCTCAGCAAGTCACTACCTCTTTCTGGGCCTCAGTTTTATCATAAGTAAAATAGGGACCATATTTCCTGACCTGCCTGATGCCGAAGGTTAATGTGAAAATCAGATGGGAAATTATGAGAGTGTGAAAGTGCTTTGTAAGTATAAAGGGAAGTAAATATGTTGTCTGAATGCAGGTGTCAAGGAAACGACCAAGAGGGCATCTTTTAAAAAACTCTACAAATTACCCACCTTCCTTATTTAACTGCTATGATTTGACCACCAGTCTATCAGCATAATCTCAGAGGGACAACCTTTGTGGAAACCAATAGAATAATCTAGGAGTTCAAGATTTGGTGGTATTCACTGAGGCCTGGATTCTGTTCTTCAGATTCCTGGATGTGTGAACCTGGACTGAAGCTTTTATCCCTCTGCGTCTGTTTTTTAGCCAGCAAATGATAAGACTAGCTGTTCTTTCTCTCTCTTAGGGTTATTTTGAAGGCCAAATATATTGTAAAAGATCCAGTATAAACAACTTATACAAACAATCAATGAATGAATTCTTCATCAATTAATTCACTTGAATTGCAGATGGTATGAAAATTAGGTGAGGTAAAGCATAAAAACATATGGCCTCTACATAGGTCGGAGTATCGTGCCAGCCTGACCAACTGTGCTTGCGAAGAAAATTTAATAATGTGGGAAAATGTTTATGAAATAACGTTAAGTGGGTAAATAGACATGCACACACAGACACACACACACACAATCTTAGAATACACAGACACAGCAACAATGATTGTCTTCCTGAGTATTAGGATTAGTATAGGATATTTATTTATTTATTTTTGCTTCTTTAAACTTCCCTGCATTTTCCATTTTTTGAACAATCAAAAGCATGTATTGCTACTCAATAGGGGAAAAGGTTATTTTAAACAATGAGACAATGTGTGTCAAAGGTCTGCAAAGAGTGCCAAGCACACACTGAGTAGGGATTTCATAGGCATTAGTTGAATCTGAATGAACTCTTATAAAAGAAATCTTGGAAGGAGGCTGTATGTCCAAGGCTCTCCCATCAGTTGATGATCTTCAAAGGAAACAGAAAGACAAGACCCATCAAACGTACCCTCACTAGGAAGCCTGGACATAGGCCTTCAAGTGGATGTTAGGAAAAACTTTGACCCCTAAGCCCTGAAGGGGTACTGTGGCTTCTACTTTTTCATGACAAACAATTAACGTTTCAGCTGTTCTTGTTCTGAGTAAGATGAGAACCACGTGAAGGATTTAAAATATCACTGGGATGACATGTTACAGAGCAGCTGGCTGGCTGGAGGGGTCCCATAAATGTCACAAGGAAACATACCAATTGGGAAGGCAGGAGACAAAAATAATAACAATAATTCTCCCCATTCACATGGCATGTTTCATCTGAAGAGCTCAAAGTATTTTACAGATGTTATAGCCATTAAAACTTCTGTGGCAAGCATTATTCTCCCTGGATTACAGATGGGGAGGGGACTGTAATCCTGTCATTCAGACTAAAACTGGAATAAACATATAATTATCTTTGAGAGGAAATCTTTCTAATGTAACCCTTTCCTTCTGCCGTTTCCTACTGCTTCTGAGTGAACAGGGCACGTCACCTCCTTGGTCCTGCAATATCTGCTCCAGGTATCCAAACACTGAAATGAGATCACCTCTCCATCTTTCCTCCCAGACGAAACATATTTAACTTTTCAAGTCTTTCTTCAGAAGCCTGAGATTCCCTTTTCTCATTTCCCTACAACCTGGAGGTGGTTTTCAAGTTGAGTAACTAAAACCAGTGCCTGATACTTCAGCCCAGATTCATCAGCGACTTTACCTGAATAAATCGACAGACTTGAAGTTAGGTTTGTGTTTTTGCAGCTGGGCTTTCCACGAAGACTCGTTGTTTTTGGTTTTGACTTGTTTCTGATAAGGCAATGACTTCTATCCTATTTCTGATGTTCAAGATCTTTGTTCCTTTTTTCTTTGATTTGGGAGTTCAACTTCCTTTAAAAAGGCCAAGTATCCATTCTCCTAACAGAGCAACGATTATCATTTGTACATATTCCATTTTCTCTTTATTTATATTCTTTTAATAGCATTAGAGTAGTATTGTATATGTCATTTTGCATTCTTTGAATTGTATTCTGCTTTTGAGACTCACATTATATTGTAAGTATCTTTCTCCATTGCTTCTTGGAAAGTAAGCACAATGTTGACTGTATAATCAGGATTCTAAGTTTGTATTATAATTTGCTCAATCATACTATTAGAAGATATTAGAATTGCCTCCAGTTTTTCTATTGCTGTAAATTGTTCTTTGCTGAACATGTCCTTATATCTTCTTTTATATTTTAAGCTATTTTATTAAGAACTTTCAATATATGTTTCCAAATAGATTTACCAAATGGCTGAAGCTAATTACAGCATCCCCAATAATGCGTGGCGGTATCAGTTTCACTGCACTCTTGTTAGAATTGAATATTTCTATTTGAATTGGTGAAAATATTTACTTGGCTTTAAAACTGATTTTGAATTTCATTACTATTAGCAAAATTAGCTATTTTTATTTATTTATTTTTTAGCAGACTAAATGTTCTACCTCTTTTTTGGGGAGTTTCACATTGGATGAAGGATGGTTATAAACCTAAACTATGTTAAAAAATCTTGATATAGAAATAATTGTAATAATAAAATCTTGCACTATAAAACACCTTTCACTCAGGGACCCAGTGTGTCGCTTTAATCTTCAAAATGCTTCTGTGTGGTACATGCAAAATGCTATCCATCAGTTTTAAAGATGAAGAAAATAACATGACTAGTACTTAGTGCCATGATTTAGACCAATTGTTGTGTTATAGCAAATGGCACTGGTCACATTTTCTCACTGGTTCTCACTATATTCTCATAGCAACAGCGCTTCTGGCACGGGCTTAGCCTTACTCAAATTCTTCAGGCATTATTGCTTTTCCCTTTGTGTCTTGAATATACATATGATTATTTATCCTATGCCAGATAGTGGGAAAAAAATCAGTTGAGCCAGTCTGGCAATATGTAGGGGAGGAAAAGGCACTTGTGAATTTAATCTCTTCTCAGAACCAAAATGATTTTCATATGCATCAAAGAGCCAAACTAGTTTGTGCATGCAGACACCAGCTCAGACAGACCGATTGTCCTTAGTGATATATTTCGTATTGGGATCTAACTCAGATCCCTAGGAAACCTTATTTATAATTTATCTCTATGAGGAATCCTGGCCACAGACCATAGGCTTTTTTTAAAAAAATAAATTTATTTGTTTTATTTATTTTTGGCTGCGTTGGGTCTTTGTTGCTGTGCGCGGGCTCTCTCTAGTTGCGGCGAGCGGGGGCCACTCTTCGATGCGGTGTGCGGGCTTCTCATTGCGGTGGCCTCTCTTTGTTGCAGAACACGGGCTCTAGGCGTGCAGGCCTCAGCAGTTGTGGCACGTGGGCTCAGCAGTTGTGGCTCGCGGGCTCTAGAGCACAGGCTCAGTAGTTGTGGCGCACGGGCTTAGTTGCTCCACAGCACGTGGGATCTTCCTGGACCAGGGCTCGAACCCATGTCCCCTGCATCAGCAGACCGACTCTCAGCCAGTGCACCACCAGGGAAGCCCCCAGACCATAGATTTTAAATTTTTTGACAGTCTGAGGTTCAGCCTTTCCAAAACTGTGTTTTCACATTATCTCAGTGTGAAGCTGTCTTAGCTTATAAAGTCAGATGGCTTCTCCCTTTTGCCATCATGCGAACATGTTAACTTGTAAACTGGCACCTACTTAAACTAGGCTTCCTCCTGAGGCTTATGGGAATAGGGTTTCCAGTCTTTCAAGTCAGAGCACTGAATTTCATTCCTCTTCAGCCATCAGTGGTCCTTGATCCTTTTCAGAGTAGGCTGTACTTTAGTTAACACACCTGGGAGGGAACTGAGTTTTGATAGAATGGAGCCCAGTGAAATTTTTGGAATTTAACTAAGTTTGGGGAAAATCACTGTCTAAATAAAGAGAACTTGACGTGCTATTTATTTCCTTACGGTATCTCTCTTCCCTGTCTCTCTGCCTTGTTCACATTTATGTGAAGCAGGATGAAGGAGAGAGCAGTTTCAGGACAGACTTGTCTTGTAGCTCAAACATTTGGACTGGATTCATTAGCAGAAACGCTGCAGATTATTAAACAATGAAACCTTTTCAAGTGGGAGATAAAGTAATGAGAAGTGGCAGGAGAGACGTAGGAATGCAGACAGCAAAACAGCAGAGAGTGACTCTGATAAGATCTCAGGGAATCTGAGACAAATCGGATTCAGGCTCGGGATGCCCTCCACCTTGTGCCTTCTCTGCCCCTTGCCCATGACTTGGCCTTGGCACTTTCCAGTCACTTCTGTCGTGAAGGAGACCAGGCGCAGTTCCTTCCCTTACTTTCTGTACCTGATCCTTCAGGAGGGCTCAGAGCCCACCTACCTGCTCCTGACAGGCTTTGGTTGCCGTGTAGCTAAGACCCTGCTCTTGCTGTTTCTACTCTGACCACCTGAGAGTAATTAAGCGGCCTCTCCTACCTAGAGCTGAACGGACTGGTTCCAAAATTATATTTTCTTGGAACATCTTGTTGAACTGGAATGCTTTGGCAGTAAAAAAAGCCACTGCTCACACCTGAACAAATCAGTCTGTTTTTCCTGAAATGAGTTCATGTTCACCTCCTGGCACATGCGAAGGTAACTGGCAGACCCAGGGGTCTGGCTGAAACCAGCCACGGTGAGATCATTGTATCATCATAAAGTACAAAGTTAAAGATGGCAGAAGATCAAGAGTTATATTGATTGATTTGTAGTCTAATCATGCAGACAGGTCAGATGAAAAAACCCAGAGAGACTAGTGAATGTGTCCAAAAATACTGGGCAAAGCGAGTCTGCCTCCGATGAAGTCGATTTCCCAAAGAAACAAAATTATTGACATATGAAAGAATTCTTATGTGGCATAACACACACACACACACACACACACACACACACACACACACATACAGAACGTGTATTCTATTGCCCATACGCTACCCCTTTTGCTGGAAAGTAAGTAAACTCTTTCAAGATTCAGAGTTCTAGTCTACACTTGCCTTACCATTATTACTATTTGCCACCTCTTTTTCTTTGGGCAAAAGGCAATAATTCCATGCTAATTTGTAGGGCAATCTTAGGAAAAGAGTGTGGCCAACTTAAGTCAAAACAAATGCTTAAAAAGCACTTAACTAAATGAACCTTTGAAAGTGGTTCTCCCATATCCAGATCGAAAGGTAATAATTTCGAAAAAAGAAAAAAAAGTACAAATTAGAAGCATTTAGCAAGACACTTGTATTAGAACCGGAAGGCATGATTTTTTTCCCTAACATTCCATTCCAGGGACTGGGTTGGCTTCTTACTTTCTTCTCACTCTAGGGGAAACTGCTCTTGAGATGCTGCAAGGAACCACTGTTACTAAAGCACCCAATATATCCTTAGACTGATCCCCTCAGCCCCTTGCTGCCCAGGAGAAAACGTCTCCCTCATAACCCGTAAAGCAATACTGAAGAATCCTGGAGTCACTACCTGCAACCAATGGTGAACGGTACAAATTGTGGTGCTCTGGGACCTGGCATGCTGGCTGGGAATATTAGACATGGCAGCCAAATGATTTTGAACGCCATGTGGAAATAAATACCCCTTCTCAAGTAAACACATAAACGCAGCCACAAGAAAACCTAGAGATGAGACAAACTCCTTTTGTGATCTACTCTCATTTCATTCATTCAAGCTTCTTTGGGTTTTATTTAATACCAGCCTGCTTTCTAAGGCTGCCCTCCCCTGCATGGACCCATAAGTATTTGACCCAAAGCAGTAGAGTGGTAACGAGCATTAAGAATGGCCTCTTCAGGTTTGAGAGTTTAATTCCTTTTTTCTTTTCCTCTTCCTTGTTGGAAAGGAAAACCCTTATTTTTGTATTCATGGCAATCTTAACTTTAGGAGATGTAGTAAACATTTCGAAGGTTGCTATGTCTTGGGATGAAATTTTAAATTGGGAAAAGCTAAACACAAGTCTGGCTTTTGATGGTAAATTGAGGTATAAATATTTAGAACGAATTACCAGATTCCACACACTCAGATGTGGGCTTGTCAATCATGGCTCCAATGGCGGTACCTATCAGAGGCTGAGAGGATGAGAATACCACCTTCTCATTGATAACCAGTCAGATGCCTCCTTTTGTTCCAAACGATAAATACAGTAGCTGGCACTCATTGATTTATTTCATGTGATCTTACATGCAGTATGCAAAGTTAGGAAAAATTAACAGCAATCATGTTTTACACCAAGGGCATACAACAGTAGGACTTCAGTACTGCTAGGAATATATCTTGATAGTGCTGGCTGGTATGTTACTTTAGTTGCTAATATAATGACTGTGCTTATTTTGAGAGACAGTTTTAAACCATAGTTACATTTTATTACTCCCTTAAAAGTACTTCTCACAAATCCCATATCACTGTAGAGTGTGTTGGTCCAATTTTTTATTAAGTGCAGCCCTTGTCCTATTTATGACCCATGACTGATGCTTCAGCCCCAAAATGTGATTTCTCTCAAGCACTGCAGGACAAGTATCTCAGCTCCTATGACAGGAAGGCATTTCACAGAATCGTTTCACTACTCTAAAAATGCTTCTGTTGCCAGCATCCCAGATAGGAAGCAAGGCTTCCCATGGCTTATGTTTTTGCAGGAAAAACACAGAATGTTTTAGAGAAGGTAGTTCTAATTGGTGTGAAACATCTTGAATTACTGAAGTTCTAATGGACTTGAAAAAGCTTCTGGAGAATCAAAGGAATTAAATGATGTAATGGTCTTTAAAAGATAAAATACGAATAGAATGAAGAAAGCTTTAATTCACTTCAGAAAAAGATGTCAACTCTTAGAGTTTGTGGATAACGTTGCCACATAATCTTCTTCATTTCAAAATCAGGGGTTTTTTTTGGGGGGGGAGGTTGGTGAGGAGGTGATATGCCAGGGGAAAGATGAATATCAAACCATCAGTGCCATCTAGCGGTTTTATACGATAAAGACAGAATTTCAGCAAACGGAGAACTGGTTTTTGCAACCGCAGTGCCTGAGAAATGTTCGATCAGGCCAAACTATAGATTTCTAGAGAAGACTGGCTGCAATTTATATCTCCATTTATTCACTGCATAATGAACATCAAGTGATGCGGCAGTAGTTTTAAATAGTTTTGATGAAGGCTAAACGGAAAGAGAGTGAAGCCCTTAAAAGTCACAGATAACAAACAAGCCCTTTAACATATTTTAAATCTGTGAACTTTGCTGTTTTCAACCTTGTCTGAGTTAAAACTACCAAGTGATATTTGAGGAGGAAAATCACATCTATTTCAAAATATCCTGTTAATGAGAGGGTTTTTTTTTTTTACCTGTAAACAATACAAAAAAATTCTGAAGTTAAACAACTGTCCTGAAGGTCTGAGCAAGAGGAAGAGAGTAGAATCAAAGGATCCACAAGCTTGGATGGAAAAAATTACATCTTTATTTTCAGCACTGTGAATCTGAAAGTTAGCATTTCCCTCAATTGAGAATGTAGGCTGCAGACCACAGTAGTGTTAGCAATATCTGGGAACTTTGACACCAAAAGAAATCAGATAGTTTCATATTATTTTATATGTTCTTCACCATTTATAAAGGATAGTAATTATTAGACCTGATGCCAGGTATAATAAAGAAACAAATATAGTATCGTGTTATAAATTTAGTTTTAAGAACATTTAAATAGCTGTTTTCAATATAATTTATTTTCTTTGTACCCCTATGTATTTTATTTATGGCATTTGGTTTTCTCACCCACATCTCTGCAGAAATTAGACTTCTCTCACAAGGTTTTTGTGAGGATTAAATAAGCTAATGTTTATGAACATCTAGAAAGAAGGCTGGTCCACAGTAGGCAGGCAACAACTCTGTGGTGGATGTGGCCCTCTCTCTTAATGTTTACGTGTGGAATTAACCAAGGAGGCCGTGGGGCCTACGAGAGAAATAACTTACTTACCTTGGTGAATCTTATCTTCATCTCTAATGCAGATAGTATCTGCCCGACAGAGTGGTAGTTGAAGTACCAGCTAACGCACCTTGTAGTTTCTGGCACAGAGCAAGCAGTCGTGAAATTGTACCTATTGTGATTATTACTGCTTATGAGTCTAAGCACATATTAACTAGGCCAATTGTGAAATGTGTTACAAATTTGGATTGAGGTACTGTTGATTTTTTTTTTAAGATGTTGGGGGTAGGAGTTTATTTATTTATTTATTTTTGCTGTGTTGGGTCTTCGTTTCTGTGTGAGGGCTTTCTCTAGTTGTGGCAAGCGGAGGCCACTCTTCATCACGGTGCGCGGGCCTCTCACCATCGCGGGCTCTCTTGTTGCGGAGCACAGGCTCCAGACACGCAGGCTCAGTAGTTGTGGCTCACGGGCCCAGCCGCTCCGTGGCATGTGGGATCCTCCCAGACCAGGGCTCGAACCCGTGTCCCCTGCATTGGCAGGCAGACTCTCAACCACTGTGCCACCAGGGAAGCCCCTGTTGATATTTTTATTATAAAGACTTTGGAATATTTTGACCAGAAGGCCTTAAAACAAAGAAAACATTGAAAAGGCTAAGAACGTTAAATTCAGTGGAGAACATAGGAATAACAACTAGGAGTTCGTAAGATCATAATAAATGTCCCTCAAAAGCATATCTTCAGAATTCAATTTTTTTTCTGACTTCATGTATATATGAAAAACCACATATATACTGCTTGTGAGGTATCGGATCTCTCTAGAAGACAGGCGTGTTTATAGGGACCAGATTTTTCCCACTGACTCAGTTACCTGAAAAGTGTATGTGTATTAATGGTACAGCAGGACTGAATATTTAAAATTGAGAAAGTTTGGTACTGTAGGCACAGACTTGTTGGGAGGAGTTAAATGGGAGGGGAGTTTATTCTTAAACAGTATTTGGAAAACCAGATTCAAATTTAAGTACTTGGGCTCATGTCATCTTTACAAAAGTAGTGCCCTGGGACCGGTCCCTGTGGATCTGCCTGGGTCCAAATTTACTCCTACATGTAAAGGGTGTGTTGTCTTACAAAGGAGGGGGTTGGTTAAATGAATATATTATGGACATCATGCTTTGAAGCTTTCTGATTGGTTGAGGAGTGATTTCCTCCTCGCCCCCCCACCCCTTTCTCTCTCTCCAAACTCCATCAGCTCTTGTCATTGTGGGGTAGGTACTTGGCAATTTAAGACCTCAACCCTCACTGCATTCCTCTGGGGGACACAGGGGCTTCATCTGCAAGAATGATGTGGGAGGTAGTGGCTGCATGCTGAGTGATTCTCTCAAATGAAATGAATTCTAGCTCTGTTTGAAGGAGCTCCATGAGGCCAAGCCTGCAGCCTGGGCTTGGACTTCAAGAACTGTCCCCTCCAGGATGCAATCAGCTGGTTTCCCTCTTGTCTTCCTTTCTACCTGCTTCCTGCAACTTCCCTCTTCTGGGGTCATATAGGTGATTTCTGCTCTTTCTGGGGCACTCCCTCCTTAATTAGGGCACTCGACCTCCCTACAAGGCCCAACAGCTGATTTTTTGGTCTCTAATTGTGATTGGTTTGCTTATATCTGCTGCAGGGAGAAGCCTGTTGCCTGCAGCCAGTTCCTCTTCTGCTGCCCTTCACTGCTCCCTACTGGCCAAAGAGGTAACTTTTGTTAATTCTTGAGGTTTAGACTCTACCCCAGAGAAAACAGATAATTAAAACTTTCAGATGTTTGTGCAGTGAGGCTTCCAAGTAGAAAGTTGGTTAAAGAAAAGGAAGAGAGACGTATTATAGAGGCTGGAGTACTGTTCTTGTTTTTATTTGCATCTTAAACATAAGTAAGTATGTTGAAAAATATACTGCTTAGGTGATTTGGTTTCAGTGGAATAAGCAAAACCAAGAGGTTTATTTCATTAGAGTAGCAGCTCTTGATTCTCATTCTCTAGTTAATTGCACACTTCTGCATTTTACATAGTTCGGAGGGTTTTGCACATGAATCAGAGCTCTGACTCAGATCATAGGAGCATGATGATAAGGGTCTCCTAATACCTGGGTGTACCTTCGCTGTAATTCAGGTGCCTTGGGGAGTTCCATAACCTCTCTTGCCCAATACTGCAGCTGACAGGCCAATCACGAGGGTCTGAGTTAATTCTTGTACATATGTAACATATATGGTTCTTATGTCAACACCATCAGGTGAATCTCACAGGTCTTAGCAATCCATTATACAACCAGGTGATTTCCAGTGGAAGCAACTATTTTCAGGCCACCAGGTCCTTATGGAACATACTAAGAAGGCCAGTTTGTCTTTGGCACCTTCTCCATCCTCTGCAGTCTTTCCCACCTTAAAGACGTCTAGGAACCACATGACCTCTTGCCTGAACCAGTCAAGTTTGTTTGCATCTTTAGAAGTGCTGCGAGAGAGCCTCTCAAACATCACAGTGCATGTGAATCACCTGGGGATCTTGGCGGACTGAAGATTCTGCTTCGGGGGGGAGTGGGGTGTGCCTGAGAGTCTGCGTTTCTTACAAACTTCCGGGTGATGCCGAAGCTGCTGGTCCTTTGAGGACCACACTTTGAGTAGCAAGGCAATCAAATCATCTGATTAGAGGGGTTACTTCTAATGAAGTGTAAATGAGTTAGGTCTAACACAGCTGGTGTTTGTGTTTTAATAAGAGTTGTGTTCTTTCCAGCAACCCTTGATTACATCAGGAAGAGCAGTGGTGTGACGTGTACTCCTCCTTTTAAGGCTCCTTTTCTGAAGTGATGTGGGGGAGGATAGGGTTAATACTAGGAAATTTGCAAAGGTGTTTCTTTGACTTTCCATCCCTTTTCTGTGCCCACCGCCACCTCTTCCATCCATGGCGCGTTGTTTCCTATACCCCCTTTCTACTCTGTGGTTCAAGGACAAGAAAATGCTACACGTTTTTATAATATTTTTAAATCTTTAAATATCTTTGGATGATAAGAATGTTTGTAAACTTTTGGTAATGAATGGGTTCCTATCCCAAGTTTGCCACAGAATTTAGGTGCATATGTGGCCTATTTCTTGACCAAGAGCTTGGGCAGACAATATTAGCTTCCAAAAGCTAGGAAAGCTTCAATGATTTTAGAGACAAAAGACCAGTAAAATTAGGGTTTGAAGTTAGTGCTGTTACGCATTAACCAATATCTATTTAATGAGGACCTTACTCTAGTAGAGTGTTGAGTTGGAGCTAAGAGACCTTGGTTCTGCTCCAATTCTATGCTCTCTAGCTGAGTAATACCGAGCAAAAGCAGTGGAAACTGGGCTTCAGTTTTCCCCTCTGTCAAATCTATTTATTAGTTGAACAAATATTTATGGAATACTTATGAGGTCGTTCGATATCTAGTTAGTACCCAATAGTCAAGTGTTGATCAAGTCCTTATGTATTTTTAAGTCATCGGGTTTTTGAAGTTGCATTTATTTGCTCCCGGAAAGTGATTTAGGCACATAGAATAATGACTCTACTTCTTGCTCTGCACTCCTTCATGTGGTAAGAGGCAACCCCCTCCTGTCTCCTGCTGTTTTCTTGAATCTAAAATTATGTCTGGAAGCCCTAAAGACTCAGCAGGCTGGTTCTTGTAGCAACTTTCTCTGTTGGGTGATGGCCAAGGAAGGTGTCCTGTTGCATATGAATAAACTGTGTCTGGTGAGCTGGGGCTGTTATAACTTGGGTGGGCTTAACGGTCAGGAATGCTGCGACTGGCCAAGAGGAAGTGCTGGAGAAACCTCGGACCAGATGGGCCCAGGGCTGGGGAACTTTCTCAGCTGAAGGGCTCCAGAGCCAGTGGTACAATTTGCAGTGTCAGAAAGGTCAGCCACGTCCTGGCTCCTGAGGATAAACACATTTGGAATGGTACCCCTGCCAGCAACTGGGAATAGAGGGAACAAGCTACAACCTCCAGGGGAGGGATAAGGGCAAGGGTGCCACAAGGTGTTGGATCCCTTCCCAGTGGGCTCTGAAGGTTCCAGGCAAAGCTCCAGACCCAGCAGTAGACTGGAATAATAAGCAGGAAATTGAGGCTGCAGCCTGGTGCTCAGGGCTCATCAGATACCAGGCCTGCAGCAGCAAGATGAATTCCAGACTCTACACACTGGTGTTAATCCCTTCCCTGGTCAGGGCTGATTGAATCAGAGTCTGGGCAGGGCTGTGTCTATAACTGCCCAGGACTGGGAAGGCAGGGGTCATGAGGGAGGAATCAAAGGAGGAACTCTTGTCGACATTCTCAGTCCCAATATTGCCACCTCCATCCCATTCCTTACTGGAATATGATATTTACAGGTAGGAAATCACTTCTTTGTCCCAGAAAGGTTTTTAAACAAGAGTAAGATTTGCTAAGTGTTAATATTTCTGAGAGATGTGACATCTTAAGCCCTGCTTCCCTTTTCCTGTACTGAAAATTCTGGAGCAAATGTGTTGTGAATGCCTTCTGGTGAAAGACCATCAGGGGCGTACATGTAATTAACATGCTGAATTGATTACTCATTGCAATAAGGGAGAACACACCACATGGGGATCTGTGGGATGTCTTGGTGAGAAGGTATTAGAAATGACTTATTACAGGCTCTTGACTTTGGTTGGGTGACTTTGGGGGAGGGCCTAGAGTGGCTTCTGTTAGAAAGCAGGGACAATTCAATGATTAGACATCTCAATAAGTCTTATCTATAGGGAGAAGAGTCTAGAGCAAGCACAAAACTGTAATTAGTAAAGGAAGAGCAGTCAATCACATTAGCTATGAGCAACTGGATTGTTTGGTATTTTGTGGATTGCATAATGACTGTATTTCTGTCTGTTCTTAGATAAAATTAGGAAGTGCTTTTCTTTTGCCTCACTTATTCATGGCCTCAGAGTGACCGTGTCTGAGGCCAGTGTTCTGGGAGATTATCAAACAGGAAACCCCATGCCCAGCTGTGAGCATCAGGCCAGCTCTCAACGATGCCTAAACCTAGTTGTACGTGCCAGGTCAGTTCTCAGATGACAGTCTACTTTGGCCCATCTGCTCCTAGTAGGTTGCAAGGAGTAGGTTTAATATGTATATTTTTGATAGTTAGAGTTTTGGGAACACAGAGAAACTCATGTCCCCACACTAATATTTTGCTGTCAGTTCTCACACTTCACTTTGTTGTCGGGCAACACATCCCATAACACTTCTCCATTAATCCCACTCAGATGTTGTATTTACACTTGGCAAAAAAAGAAATAAGGGCGTAGAAATTTAGGAGGGTTATCCTAGATCATGCTAAAGGTGAATCAGGCAGGACTAGAAACAACACATGCTAAGCTTCTCTGATCACACAGTAGTGGTTGGTCATCAAATCACGGGAAGGCTGCCCTTTGCTAATAATGCATCCATGGTGGCTTTCTGAGAAATCATGCTGGGTGCAGTTGGTGAGGAAGATGATGATGGTCTTCAGGGTTAGGAATGTATCATAAGCATACCTGACTTTACTTAACATTGGTATATTCATTCTTTATATGATAACTCATGATATGATTATCTACAAACATTTTCTTAAGCCAAGTTACAGTTGTGGCCAGTTTTGTCTTTCTGGAGAATGAGTCCCTTGAGTTTACTGCCCATTCTGTTCATAGGTCTACCCTCCTTCAATTTATTTACACTTTCGTTTTTTTCACTAGATTGTGTGTTACTTGAGGGCAAAGTCAATATCCTCATGAGTTGCTAGAGTACAATACTGAATAAATGACTATGGGTGAAGGATGCTTATTTATTGTCCAAGGAGCTATATCATCCCAGTACGAAGATTTTATGACAAACTCAAAATCTCAACACTGCCATAACTGAAATTGTAATTCCCAAATTTCTTTGATCTTAAGCAAAAACATCTGCTTGAATGAAAAATAAATCCACAAAAGACTTAAACATGAATGTTTATAGCAGCTTTATTCATAAGAGCGCAAACTAGAAACAACTTACATGTCCATCGATAGGTAAATAGATAAAAAAAGCTGTGGTATATCCATGCAATGGAATACTACTCAGCAATGGAAAGGAAGTATGTACCAATCCACAGATCAACATGGATAATTCTCAGAAACAATATACTGAGCAAAACAAATTGGACATGAAAGATGACACACTGGATGATTCCATTTATGTGAAACTCAAAAAGACAAATTTCATTTATAGTGGCAGAAAACAGATCAGTGGCTTCCCGGGTCTGGGGATGAGAGGCTGATTGATGGGAAGAGGCACCTAAGAGGTTTTTGAGGTGATGAAACTGTTCTGCATCTGGATTGTGGTGGCACTCACACAGATGTACACATTTGTCAAAACTCATTGAACTATACACCCGAAGTTGATGAGTTGTATTGTATGTAAGTCACACCTCAATTAAGCTGATTTTTAAAAAAATTGTCTTGACTTCATATCCCTCTTCATCTATTGTCCTTTTCCTTGGTCCCCATTCAGAGCAAAACTTCTTGAAAGAACTGTCTATACTCTTTTCAATTCTTCTTATTCTCTTTGGAAGAAAAGACGCTCACCAAGGTCATCAGTGATCTCAGCATTGTGATCCTGGTGGTCAGTTCCATCCTCATGTCATGAGACCTCAGCAGAGCTTGACAGAGCTTTTCAGTTCCTCCTCCTGGACACCCTGTCATCAGTGCTCAAAGTACTCCCACATCACTGGCAATTCTTCCTCAGTCTCCTTCTCTGCTTCCTCATTATTGCATAGATGATTGAATTTTAGAGGCTTACCCCTTGATGACCTCATCTAGTCTCAGAGTTAAAAATGTCACCTCTATGCTGATGACTCTCAGAGTTCTATTCTCAGTGCGGATCTGTCCCCTGCCCTCCAGAGTCATATAACCAACTACTTATCATGTCTACTTGGATGTCTGACCATACCCATCATTTCCCAACTGGAACTCCTGATTTCCACAGTGTTTCCTCCCACACTGCTGCCTAGCCAACCTGCTTTTTACACTATCTCCCTCATCTCAGGAAAGGGAAACTCCATCCTTCTATTTCCTTGAGCCAAAATCTTGCAGTCATCCTTTGTTTCTTTCATATCCCACATTCATTCCATTGACATTCCGTTGACTCTACCTCAAAAATATATCTAGAATTCAACAGTATTTACCGGTCTTATTTCAGTCCAAGCCATAGTTGTCTTGTGCCTTGATTATTGCAATGGCTGCTACTCGATGTCCTTTGTTGAGTAAGCAGTTGCGTTCATGTTCCCCTATAATCTAATCCCCACACAGGAATTAGCATAATCCTTTTAAAGTGCAAGTCAGATCATGCCACTCTGCTGAAAACAAACACTCTAAGCTCTGATGCTCTAAGTCTGGTGCTTTAAACCCACGTCCTTATAATGTCCTAAAAGGCCTGACAAGATCTGGCCTCCTGATGCCTCCTCTTTGCTCACTCAGCTCCAGCCCCACTGGTCACCTTGCCATTTTTGGAATGCACCGGGTGTCCTCGCAGCCCAGGGCCTTTGCATTTCCTTTTTCCTCTGGAATGCTTTCCTCCAGATATCCACATGGCTCATTCTCACTCCTTCAGAACTTGGCTCAAATGTCACCTTCTTAGGAAAAGTCTTGAACAGCTGCATTTAAAATTAGAATGTCTTTCATGCCCTTCTACACTAGGATTCTCTATTTTCTTTACTGTTTTATTTTTCATAGAATTTATCACTATCTGACATTCTATATATTACACTTACATATTTGTTTGTTCATTGTACACTTTCCTCCACTTGAGTGTAAGCTCTGTGAGGCAAGGTTGTTTTTTTTTTTGTCCATTTCTTTGCCATTTTATCTATAAAGCTTACAGTCTGGCACATGGGAGACTCAACAAATACTTGCTAATTAATGAGTGGAAGGAAACCTGAGGCATGGAGGGGCTGAGTAAATTGATAAACGTTTTCTAAAGGAGAGGGAGAATTGCTTTCAAGAAAAACCAATACCCTGAATTTGGACTTGGTCCTTACGCCAGATTTACTTCTAGTAAACTAACCCATATGTATAATAAACTTCTCCACATCGGCAAGATGGCTCTAGAAATTAGTTATTATTTCTAAGTTGATTGACTTCAGCAAAGCGTTCAGAAAATTTCTAGAGGATGATCACCGACTGTTCAATGAATATTTCACTGTCAAGGGGCTTGTGGTCACTAATGAAAAACGAACAGCCATTATCCACCAGCCTCTGAAATGCTTATATTTTTAGATATTTCTGTATTATTTCTATGTAAAAAAGCTGAAAGTTTGCTCAGTGGTGAAAAGATTCATATGAAATTTCCACCTAATTCCTGCAAAGAGGAACACTTGGTGGTGAGGTCAAAGATTCTTAGCCTTGGGTCTCCTTGGGCAGAGGAAGTCCCTGATTTGGAAGTTGTGAATCTGGACCAAACTCTAGTGGGTATGTTCCTGAACTAACTTATAAGTAAAAAATCACTTTCAAGGTCCCCAGCATCCTAAAAAAGAGTGAGCAAATACCTACAATGTGGTTTTGGAGCAGGTGGTTTAAGCCTGCACAGAAATAGAGCAATCATTTTGACATATTCTTGTGATTAAAGATAATAGTGTTTTAACGACTGTAAGCTTACTCAGGTGTGCCGTTTGTTCCATATGTCGTAACACACGGCTTAGGTGTCCGGACGGTGCAGGTTTGCTGGATAATTACCTCACTGAAAACCAGATTACTTACTGTTCAGGTGTCAGCTACTGAGAGTGTGCCAAATGACCCTGAGACAGCTGGGAATTACCCAGCAATACTTGCCTAATGGAGGTACCTGCATTTTTCATGTCACGTGTGATGCCAGGGTAGGCAAACTGGTTCAGAGAAGTGAACTTCATTGCATTCCAGGGGAGGCAGCAGGCCTCCCCTGATCCACCTCCACCCCAGCTGGGCAAACATCATGACAATCATTTTCTCTGATGGTGTGGTGCTCTGAGACAGCTCCTGAGCCTGCAACCAGGAAGAACAGAAAATCTGATATTTGTCTCTCTGACAATATCCTCTGCTTGGGAACTTCTGCAGTCCTATCGACATCATGACATCAGAAAATTTGATATTCTAGACATTAGATCAGTTTTGAAAACTTGAATACACATATATTTAAATAGTTACAAATAAATATATGTGCACCCAAAACACAAGTCTTAGAAATGTCTGCTTTTTGTGATAAAGGGTTATTAAAAGTCAGGAGTTAGTTTGCTGGATTGAAACATGCTTCGACCTTCTGCTTGTTACTTAATCTCTCTAAACTCATTTTCTTCTTCCAAAAATGAGGATATAATAGTAATTTCTCATAGACTTTTTTTTCAAAATTAAATGAGGAAAAATACATGTACAGATATCTGACAAGGAACCATGCATTAGGTGTGAACACCAACTCACATATATTGGGAGTTTATTATCAACCAAGTTCAAACAGAAATCCAACTGAAGATAGGTCGGGATTATTTTTCTAATTCCCTAATTTAATACCCAGTGTCCTCATTTGCAGTCCCTGAGTAGTGCTGAGCATAATTCCTGGTCCACAAACAGAGATTAGGAAGCATCAGCTATTACTATTATTGTTGTTGTATTATGCTCTGAGGTTTAGGAGGCAAAGATCATCCAATCAATAAACAATTATTCTAAATCTTACTAAGTACAGGGGTAGGAGTGAGAGAATGGAGGAAATTAAAACACGGAAATTGCAGTTTAGTTGGTGAGGCTGACTTATATACATTTATAGATATCTGGGCTACAAGACCTGAGTTTTAAGGAAGAACATGAGGTTTGAAGCTAGAAGACTTCAAGTTCCAGTCCACCACTTACCAAGTGGTTCCTTGAACAATCCAGGTACTCTGACACTTGGACTTTTGAACCTGTGAAATCACTGTAACGAAAACTATGTTTGAGGTCAGGATAAAATGAGATAATGCATGTGAAACTCTACTAAAGCACACACACACACACACACACACACACACACACACACACATATACACACACATATATATATATTAGCTATTGTTATCAGGCACTAAAAACTGAAATCTTATATAACAGGTATCTAATTAGGCATACAGTAAAAGGTGTTCAGAGAAAGGGGAGATTACTGTGGCTAGAATAATCTTAGAAAATTTCATGGAGAAAATCCACCTAAAGCTAAGGATCAAATGAAGGATATGGTTTAGGACAAAAAAAAACAGAGGGAATAAATTTCCCAATGGGGAAAGCAGTATGAGCAAAGGCAGAGAAATAGAAACGCAAGGCACATGGCTAGCAACTGTGAGTCGACCAGTACTCTGGGGATGTAGAATTCGGGTAGGGATGTCGTGGCAGTCGGGGTCACATGTTTTTTGCAGAGTGTGTGATCAGTAGTGATATGGTAAGAAGCCAGCCCAGAGCTTGCTTCTGGGTCCTGCTGCTTACAGTGTAATCTTGGGTAAGTCAAGTCTTCATGGAAATGGTACCTAACTCTCAGGATTGTTGTAAATATTAAATGGATCAATACATATAAAGCATATAAACATCATGCCTGGTACGTAGTAATCACTTAGAAAATGCTAGATATTACCCAGTGGCACTTAAGCATTCTGACCCATTCACGTTGATCTTTATTAGTTATTATCAGACAGCTGAAAGCAGGATATATGTAATTACTCATGGCATAAATAAAACAGGAATGGAAAACGCCCATGACTCCATGAGCCAAACAAATCAACCACTTTATTGTTTCAGATTTTCTTTTGATCACATATAGATCAATATGTCTCTCATTGCTTTAAGAGTAGTATAGATAAACGTTTGCTAGCAAAGGCTGTGTGGATAGTTTTTCAATGATACATTCAAATGCTAGGTATAAGTTTTTTTCTAATCTTGAATCTACTGGAATTTTGGTAACCTGAACACTTGAAGGTATCTTTGAAGCTTCAGATCATTTCTATCAATTTCAAGGGAGTTTTTATGAACTTTTGTTTATTTTTTGCATCTATTTATCTGTATTCCCTCACATGAATTTCTTGGAATTGACCCTTGACCCTTGAACAACATAGGGTTGAACTGCGTGGATCCACTTCTGTGTGGATTTTTTTCAATAAATACAGTACTGCACGGTCTGTGGTTGGTTGAACCTGTGAATTTGGAATCGTGGATATGAAGGGGTGACTGTGGGATTTGAGTATGGGCAAATGTTGATATCTGGCCAGGTCCTGAAAGCAATCCCCAGAGGATGCTGAAACACAGTTGGTGGTGGGTTTCTGACCGTGTGAGGGTTGGCGCCTTAACTTCGGTGTTGTTTAAGGGCCAGTGGCACCACAGGATGGGAAAAGACCTGGAACAGTGGTTCTATACCTTGGTGATTCCGCCCCACACCCCAACCTTTGGCAAAGTCTGGAGAAATTTTTGGTGTCAAAACTTGGGGGGAGGGGATGTTGCTACTGGCATTTAGTGGGTAGAGGTCGGGGAGGTTGCCAAACGTCCTCTAATGCGCAGGACAATCCCTCCACCCCCAACAAAGAATTATCTAGTCCAAAATGTCAATAGCGTGGAGGTTGAGAAACCCTGACCTAGAAAATTCTTTCATCCTCGCCTTCTTGAGTTAGATACTATGACACGGCCAAAGGTACTTGAAATAAGAAACTGTGGCTTAGATGATGTAACTCGGCAATGCTTTTTACTCCTTCATGTCTGTGTCAACCACGTTAAGCCTATCTTCATTGGCCACAGTAGACCAGGAGCAACTGGAAAACCCTGCTTTACAATCGGCAGACACAGCCCCCATGTTTGTGTTCAACTTGGTGCAACCAAGTGAATCATTCCTATTCAGTCTTAATAAATTGCGAAGTGAAACAGTTAATTAGAACCTCTTCAACTGCCCACAAACACCATCTAACAGAGGTCTGCTTCCTACTGGGTGTTATCTGTTGTTTCCGGAGCTCGTCTCACTCCTAATATTTCTGGTTCCTTTCCTAATGCTGCATTTCATCAAATTTAATAAGCCATCGATTCTAAGACGCAGCATTATTTCTTTCTCAGTGGTGTGTATTCCACTGAGAAAGGGCAAAAATGGTACCATTTTCCATTGTAAGATGCTATTGATGGTAAGATATATGCCAATTTCGGATATGCTAAAATGTGAAAAAAATGTGCATCTTAAAGTTGAGGAAGTGTGGTCACTACTGCCCATATTATTAAACTTACTTTGATTTTAGAATATCATATCCTTTCAACATTTAAATTTTACTTTTGAGTAACTTCAGTATTTAAAAACTGAAGTGCTCTAAAATGTGACCATTGTAACAGTGAGTAAAAATTTTGTTCAACAATAATAGATTGCCATCCTGGGTGAAGGGTACATACCCAGCAATTCTTGTATCCTGAGGAATATAATGGTAAACATATTTTAAAATTCCTGGAAAAATTATATTATGCTGTAACGTGGGTATAGCGTTCCATAATATTTATGTCCATTAGTATGTGTTCTTCTATTAGACTTTCGATTATGGCCCCTCACTCACTCATTTTGACTTTTAGATTCTATTCAGTTATTTTGTTACAATTCCTTAATCTTCCATAATAATATTGATCTATTCCTAAAAGTTCCTAAACCTCTTCTCAGTAGCCCTAAATTAGAAACCTGACTCATTTTAGCTGCAGAGATGATTACTCCTCTGGGCTCATTTCATTTACTTGTTCTTTGCAGCTATAGGAAAAGCACAGAGAGGCAGAAATGTCAGGGTGTATAATAGGTGATGATGGAAAATCAAGGTCCAAGTCCAGTGATGGGGAGCCCTAGCCAGCCATAGAAAGGAAAGCTTGTGTTGTTGGGACTCAGCCTTAGGTTAAATCTGGAAATCTGAAAATGACGATTGTTTTAAAACAGCGAAGTTCCTTAACAGGTCATTTAAGAGTCTTACCAGAATCTGGGCCCATCAGCCCAACATCATTGGCTGTTCACACATAGTAACAGGTTAGTTTGGGCAGCCTTTCAGACTAACTAGGGAAATATAATTTTTAAAATAGTTGCTATTTGAATGAAAACCTGCAAAACCCATTTCTGTGGAGCAATTTGCTATGTTCAAGATGGCTTTCTTCAAGTTTTCTCCTCCAATGAACAAAAATATTTTTATAATAAAGTAAAACAGTAAAGCAGTAGTGTAGTTGATACTTAAAATGGCTTGCTACGTGTACTTCCATGTCCTGTATAGCTCCACAATCTTTTCCTGAGAAAATAATCCAAGATGTTTGCCTCTTTGTACAAAGAAATGTGAAAAAACAGAAAATGAATAATTTCCATATATTTAAATCTAATTAAGGAAAAAAGATTGCAGTTTTTGAATATCATGCAACTAAATATTTGTAGCTGTTCAGGTTGAAATATGGAACCAGAAGATAAAAACAATTTATATGAAAAAGAACCAAATCAGGCAAAGCAGTTTAATGAAATGACTGAAAAACAAGCTTGTAGGAAATTATTATCGACTCAACCAGGGAGATAGAATGCCAAGACTGGTGAATTTCTCAACTGAAATGAACACTTAACAGTTTCTTTTAAGCTGTAAAAACAGCTTCTTTTTGACAAGGGACAGAATTAAGCACAAAGCCCTATACCGTAGTCAGCTCTCTTGTGGCAAATACAGATAATGACGGAAATAATAATTAAAAAGTTCTGTACAAGACATTTTTCAAGAGTCAGAATTATCTTTCTCTATACTAAATTTCAGAATACGTTTACTTAAAAAAAATCATCATAGGTGTTTGCAATCAGAAAATAGAGTGTAAGTGTCTAGGCTTTGGAGTAAAAACACTTTTGGAAAAATCCCCATTTTTGCCTCTCAGCGGCTGCCGCCAAACCTCTTGGGCAAGATTCTTAAACCTCTGTTTCCATAAATGTGAAATGGGGTGGAGTACTTGTTTGACAATCTCAACAAGATCCTTTGGAGGAGGGTTAACTGAAATGATGCATGTGGAAGCATTTTTAAACTGTAAAGTACCACAAATGCAATGAGCAAAAGAAGTGACTAAACACCCAATCCAAGATACTGGCTTGAAAAGCAGAATGTGTCTGACCTCATTCTAAACTTAAGAACCTTTCAATTCTGAAATAGCTGCATTTTTTTTTTTGGCGGTACGTGGGCCTCTCACTGCTGTGGCCTCTCCCCTTGCAGAGCACAGGCTCCGGACGCGCAGGCTCAGCGGCCATGTCTCACGGGCCCAGCCGCTCCGCGGCATGTGGGATCTTCCCGGACCGGGGCACGAACCCGTGTCCCCTGCATCGGCAGGCGGACTCTCAACCACTGCGCCACCAGGGAAGCCCTGCATTTTTAAATTAACTGTTCTTTTCTTTGCATTTCTCTTCCTTTACTCTTTCGGTTTTTAAATTCTTGCAGTTTCCTTTCAGCTTTTTATTGGCTTTAATACTAACTATATTTCATATTGTTTAAAGTTTTGCTGTTCCCATTGAGATCCTATCATTTCTATTCTCATCTTACATTTTCATTTATAGATTCTCTGGTCTTTTTGTAACGAAATGCCTATAGTATGACAATTACTGTTCTATGTTCTGGGGATACAGGGGTAAAAAGACAGTGTTCCCATGTGGAACTTATGATGTGTGTGTGTGTGTGTGTGTGTGTGTGTGTGTACTGCTAGGTAGTGTTAAATGTCACAAAGAAAGAGAAAGCGGTAGCTCAGAAATAATGGGAGTGAGGTGGTGGAGGAAAAATTATTTCAAGCTGAAGGAAGAATAAGTGCCGACGTTCTGAGGCAGAAAGAGAAAGAAGGCCAGTGTTAGTGGTATGAGTGTCGTGGAGACTGGGAAGGAGTCGAGGAGAGACAGGCCAGTGCAGCTCACGAATAAGTTTGTTGGCGATGGAAAAAGGTCTGTGGTTTATTCTGAGTGTGATGGAGGCCACTGGGGGATTTAAAGTAGGATAATGAAATGATCCGATGCCTACTTGCATGGATGGCATGGCTGCTCCATGAAGGACTGACAAAGATGAGACAAGGAAGAGATGGCTTTTGCTGTGTTCCCTGAGAGGTGACAGTTGTTGGGAGTTGGGTGATGTTGGTGGAGAAGATCCACAGAGGTCAGTTTCAAGGTACATTTTGAAAGGATATGGGGAAGGCTTCAAGGGATATCTTGGGTTTTTGATCTGTGCAACCTGGTGATCTGCAGTGCACGCCATACAGCTGAAGGAGATGGAGGAAGAAGTCGAGTTTTGTGATGGTGGCGGGGAACTCAACATCAAGTTTGAGGTGTTAAATAGATAGATATTTGAATCTGGAGTTTGGGGAAGTCTGGGATAGAGATATAAATTTGACATTCTTTAGTTTGTAGATTTAATCCTGTAACACTGGGAAATGGGTTCTTGATAAAAACAAAAAACCCGAGTGTGAAGCCACCATTTTGGATGAGTATTAATACTCATTTTGGATGAGTATTAAGCCCTGGAGCAGTTCAACATGTAAAGACTGGGAAGAGGAAGAACCAGCTAGGGAGGGTAAGAAGGAAGAGCAGAAAAGGTAGAAAGAGTATCAGAAGGCAGTAGTGACCCAGAAGCCAAGTGATGAAGTGTTTCAAAGATGAACCAGCCTCAGACTTTGCAGAGAGGAGTAAGATGAGGGTGAGAGCGAACCACTGGATAGGGCAAGAGGAGGGTACTGGCGATTGTACTGAATACCCTGGGCACCACCTCAGAATCCTCTCAACCCATCTCTGACTCTGTATCACTGCAGTGGGCAAGTTCCAGGCACTTGCTCTGCACTCACACAGGAACAGTCAGCAAGTGGAGGGGATTTACTGTGCACAGGACCGCCCTTGACCAAAGGGGAATAGGAACCTATGGACTAAACCTTCCTACTTTTATCCTCCTGATGAACACTTCTGAGGTGCATCTCCTAAGGGTCCTCAGAAGGTCTCAGAGGGACTTAGCACCAGTCATCTGAAATGGTGGCCAACTTCATATTATAGCCTTGCACCCCTTTCCCTGTTTCCCTGTTCGCCTCCACCGTTGTTTACTCCTGCTCTCTGGGATCACAGCCCAAAATAAAATTCCTCAAGCCACATTCCTCTCCATGCCAGAAGGTGACACTTGTCCTCGTCACTCCCATCCCCTCAAGCCTGGCCTGGGTCATGGCCTAACACAGTGAACCTGGGATATGGAGCGCCTGTCCTAGAAGAAGATCTTACAGGCTTGAAGAAGTGATAGCACCTGGCTGATATGTACTGGGAGGAATTAGGAGACATGCAGACATCAGCTCGTCTGGCAACATGCCTAAGTGATGGGTGAGGGGTTAGAGTGGAATAGAAAAACTGTATAGGTAAGAATTTATTAACGTGAAAAGGCTTTCTTTTGACCTGGAGTTTGACATTCTGGCAAAGATGCTAGGATTGCTCCCAGAACACTTCTGGGTTAGCTCCTGAAACTTGGCCCCAATGGTGGCCTTCCGTAAGTTAGGTGGAGGTGCTGGAACTACCATAGCGTGGTACTGAGGAAGGGGTCAGGGAAGAGGAAACGTTGGGTTGGTTTTATCACGTGAGATTGAGAACCAGGTGGACCCAGAGGACATTCCCTTTTTTCACAAAGGGTAAGGAGAGTTCTGGGGAGGGGCACTGGTGTCTTTGAGAAGCTCCGAGGATGGCTGTTCTCTGTAGGTCGGGGCTGAGCAGGAGATGCTGCCCTTGGCCTGGGCTCCCTGGCATTATTAAGAATGATGGGATTCTGGTGCACAAGAGGTCAGGGGCCAGAACTTAGCCATCAGAGGCAAAGTGGGTATAAGCTACAATGAGCAGCAAGGCTGGAGGGCGGTCATGATGGCTTGGTTTCTGGGTTTTGTGGAGAGGGCTTCTGATCACAGTTTCTGGGGGAGGAGATAGATGGATAGCGTATTGGGCTGCTTATTAATGTATTTTTTAAAATCCTGTGAGTTAGTAAGACCCGTAACAGGACTGTCAGCTACTGCAATAGAAAATTGCAGTTTCTTCACCCAGTCTCTAAATCAAAGTCAGTTCAGAGACAGGGAGCCCATTGACTGAAGGGAAGTTCAAGCCCCCTGGAAGAACCACTATGGTCTGAATGCTTGTGTCCCCCCTAAACATTCATGTTAGATTCCTAATGCCCAGTGTGATGGTATTGGGGTGGGGAGGTTGGGAGGTGTTTAGATCATGAGAGTGGAGCTGTATGAATGGAATTAGTGCTCTTATAAAAGAGAACCCCACAGAGTTCCCTACCACGTGAGGACACAGTGAGAAGTTGACAGTCTGCAACACACAGGAAAGGTATTCCCCAGAACCTGACCATGCTGGCCCCTGATCTTGGACTTCCAGGCCTCCAGAACTATGAGAAATACATTTCTGTTGTTTCTAAGCCACCCAGTCTGGGGTGGTTTTTTCTTACAGCAGCTGGAACAAACTAAGACAAGAATGTTCCAGGTTATATTATAAACATGCTCCTGAAATTTCCCCAAAGAAGCCTGTGGCCACCTCCCAGGCAACAGGGTACTGGGACAAAGGGAGTGCCCAGACTTTTCAAGGACTGCTGGATCAAGGGTGTCTGAGCTCTCAGTAGTACCAGAACTTAAACATCTCAGTCCTTCTGTTAGAGTGGGGCTTTTGGAGACAAGGAGATACATGGAGGTCTGGTCCAAGTCTGTCGTCTACTGGGGCCAACACATGTTCATCACTGGGGAGAGAAAGATGTTGAAATCGATCAGAGAATAAGGGGTAATAAGCAGGAGGGGGCTAGGTTATTGCTAAAGGGAAGGGTAGCAGTGGGACTGGTCTGATGGCATGGGTTTCAACCATCCTGGGATTCTTGAGGGAGGAGAAATGGCCTGGAAGCACGGGCAAAAAAGGTGTTTCCCTCCCTCCAGGCCCATTCTGGAAAAAACAGCCATCACTTTAAGAAACGATAAACTGATACATGGCACCGTGAGACAGGGACTGTGAATCGTCCTCATGGTTTACCACACGTTTCGTCTCACAAGTCACTTAACCCTGCCGTCTGACAGCTCCCCAGGTGATTCGCTTAAACACCAGTAACCATTAGACTTCAGAAACAGAATGGCAACTGTACGTTCATTGCTGTTCAGCTCAAAGTCTAAAGAAAAATGCTTTTCAACCTCCTCTCCTGCCTGCCCCCTGGCAATTGAGAGCACTAATGAGGTAATATTGTTCAAAGGGCTTTAAGCTCCTTGGAAGAAAGGCAGTCCATAAATAAAAGGTATCATTATTTCTCACTGCCAGGTGATTCTGCACGGGTGTTCCTCTCCTGCAGCCTTTGGTTTCCCAATGCTTTGTCATACCCATAATGGATGTCACACCTGAACCGGAAGAGTCCTGGTAAAGGGGAATTCTGCAGTGTGTGTTCCTTACTAGTCTTATCTACTCTGGGTACCCACATCCTGACTTCAGTCCTCAGGCAGGTCTCAGGTACCACTCCTTAACAATACCTCAAGACGTTTGGTAGAGGCGACAGAAGGTTTGTTAGACCAAACAGAATATATACTATATATGATAGTATATATTATGTATTTATTTACTCTCTCTCTGCATATATATATAAAATCAAATGACATGAAACAGACCAAAATTGGGGGTAATATTGCTATGAACTCTCCCTTAAGATACTGATGAACCTTTAAGTCAGGAGGAGCTGAGAGATGGGTATGTCTCTGTTCTCCTATTCAGATCGCTTTCCGCTGCTCATCTTTTGTTTTTGTTTTTGTTTTTGCGGTACGCGGGCCTCTCACTGTTGTGGCCTCTCCGTTTGCGGAGCACAGGCTCCGGACGCGCAGGCCCAGCAGCCATGGCTCACGGGCCTAGCCGCTCCGCGGCATGTGGGATCTTCCCGGACGGGGGCGCGAACCCGTGTCCCCTGCATCGGCAGGCGGACTCCCAACCACTGCGCCACCAGGGAGGCCCCTGCTGCTCATCTTTTGATCCGCTTTTGTGTCCCTCACTGGTTTATATTCCAGCCTGATTCATATAGATAATTGACCCTCTTGACAATACTTGAAGTTCAGACCATAAGGTATAGATTTCTACTCTCTTCTTTTACGATTAGCTTCTGTGTAGGTCATTGCAACACTGGAATATCAAAAGATGTGAGTCTCCTTCAATCCACACTAAAAAATATCCAAGTTTGAGCCCTTTCAAAATAGCTGCCACATGGCTTCTCTCCCCTCTGCCCAGAAGTGTGGGACCCTTTTTGCCTGAGTGGACAGGTGTTTAACTTGGTAGGCTGGATGTTGCCTAAGAAAGTCAGCCTCGTCATAGTAGAGAAAAGGCAGAACCGGTGTGAATTGAGGGCTCACCATGGACCAGACCGTCATCTCAGAGTTGTTGAAATGCCACCTTCTTTTATGATCTCTTTTTCTGTCACACCACCAAACATCCCCCTCTTTAACCCCCAACCTAAACTGTGGTTAAACTTTTTATTTGTTGCCTCCCTTGAGTTTCACTGTGAATTTCACATTTAAGTTACAGTTTTCATGCATTTCTCAGTATTCCCCAGAGAGAAGTTGCAGGAGCCAATGAGAAAGCAAATTCTGTGCACTTCTGTACTCTTTTCATCTCTGGACTGTGCAGCTGACAGTTCATATTTTGGAGACCCCGGGTACCCTGTGAGTGTTGAGATGGGGCTCTCGAGTCTGTCTTGTTTCTCTCCCACCAGCCCTTGTGCACCAAGGCCCTCCACATGCATGTTCTCTTCTATATTTGGTGACACTTGAAGGCTCCCAGCCTTCTCCCTGACTTCCTACGGGAGTCCTCATACTTCCGTCTAATTTAATGTCTTATTGTCAGTGCTAGGGGCTCGGGGCTGTCTTTCTCCTGCTGTGGAGATATTTTGTGGCTGTTCGTCTTATAATTAAGGGGATCTGCTACCACCATTCCACTGGCTCTGTTCAAGGTTAAATTACCTCCCATCATTATAGGCAGGAGGGGAGGAATGTAGTTACATGAGGCAAGACCTTTCAGATGCATGGGGGCCAGAGAAAGGCCCAGAAATAATGTTCTCTCCTATTTTCCTGTCCTCGTTTGACTGGTTGAAGCAAGTTACTTTGGTTGAGCTAAGTTGTTTAAGTGGGCACGGTAAGTGGCTGTGTGTGTGTGTGTGTGTGTGTGTGTGTGTGTGTGTGAGAGAGAGAGAGAGGGTTAAAACAGAGAAATACAAACAGACTAGAAAAGAAACAATGAAAAATAAAACATAAAAAAGGAAGCAGAGAGAGAAATGAAGGTTTCCCAATCCTCAACAGAGCTATAATAAGTTATATTTCCTCTATTTGCCCAGTAAACCTCACCTCTTTATTTACTTTTGCCTTTTATTTTCCCCCTGAACTCTGCCCAGGGAGCTGCCCTCTGCATCTCTCTGCCTCTCTGTGCGCCTGCCCACCAACTTCTATTCCCTTTTCTTCCACAGATTTAATACAGTCTGTTCAGCTCTAGCCCAGGAGAAGGCTCTTTGTGGCTTGTATTTTTAGGTCATCTCTGCAGTCTCTAGTCTCTGCACCTGCCTTAATCTAAGGGTATCACTCAGGATGTTCTCTGGAATGTTCTACCACAGGATCTCCAAAAGGTTTGGCCTCTGTGGCCAGCACTTGGGAGTTTCATCTTAAATATGCCTGGTCTGCCTTTTCTGAAATTGCCTGGGTGTGGAGGCATCTGGGGACTGTAGGGTGGCCAGACTTCTGCATAGACTTGAGGGTGCTGATGGTGGCGTGAAGGGGAGTGCCAAAACCAAAACAAAAATACACCCAAGAAAAGCAGAGTCGGAAAACAGAGCAGAAAGTCCTGACACTGCAAGGTAGACGTGTTGTGTAAGAGATTATCTCTTCCCCTCCAGCAACCGCCTGTGTGGGATGAGAAGGGTGTCTTTCCCCAGCTGTTCACCCAGTCTCCACCTAGCAGGAAAGGGACTCCAGAAGTGCTGATTCTTCTCCAGCCAGCAGCAGCCAGTGCAGTGACCTGGTCACCAGTACTGCCAAATAGAACTTTAACTCACCCCAAACGTATGAAGACACTAAGATGTGGAGATCCCGTGCCAGATGCTGGTGTTCTGAAGGCTGACTACGGTAGAGAGGGAGAGCAGGGTTTGTTGCTTCACTGGACTTGGAGAGTTGCAGCGAGGGTGGAGTAGAGGGTGACTCCCAGGTATCCTGCTTGGGCAATAGGAGGAAGGTGATGATATCAGTGGAGCAGGTTTGAGCAAGGTGGGGCAGGGAGGGAGCAGGGGGTGATATGTTTGGTTTGGTAGGTGTTGAGTGAAGCAGGCTGCTGAGGCATTCAAGTGGATATTCCAGAAAGGGGTGGAAATATAGGTCCAGCGTTCAATGGAGAGTTCAGAATCGAAAACATGATTTAGGAGTCAGCACTGTAGAAAGAGTGTAGAATAGCTCTGATTTTAGGTTTCCCAATGTGGATAAAGGGAATAAATATCTGTTGCAAACTAATATATATATATATGTATATATGTCTCTCCTGCTGGTTCCTGGCACAGAGCTCCTAAAACCCTCGTCATTTCCCAAGTGATAAGAACACTAGGAGCAGGGCTTCCCTGGTGGCGCAGTGGTTAAGAATCCACCTGCCAATGCGGGGGACATGGGTTCGAGCCCTGGTCCGGGAAGATCCCACATGCTGCGGAGCAGTTAAGCCCGTGCGCCACAACTACTGAGCCTGCACTCTAGAGCCCGTGAACTACAACTACTGAGCCCAAATGCCACAGCTACTGAATCCCGCGTGCCTAGAGCCTGTGCTCTACAACAAGAAAGTCACCGCAATGAGAAGCCCGTGCACCGCAACGAAGAGTAGCCCCTGCTAGTCGCAACTAGAGAAAACATTCACGCAGCGATGAAGACCCAACGCGCCCAAACATAAATAAATAAATTTATTTAAAAAAACACACTAGGAGCATCTATTTTCCTTATATTTGATCTTTGACCCCAGTTTCTGATACAGGGCTCTTGAAACCCTTGACATTTCCTGGGTGATGGATAGGAGTATCTTTTGTTCTAACGAGGCAATTCTGAGTGGGCCCCTGAATAGCTTCAGGATGTGGACTTGTCATCAGAAAGACCAAAAGCCATGATTAGAAACTTGGAACTACCCGCCTCACCCACGCATCCTCCGGGAAGGGGAGAGGGAGGAGAGACCGAATTAATGATTGAGCCTGATTAGATGAAGCCTCCATGCACATCCCCAAATTACAGGGATTGGTGAGCACATCTACACGCTGGGAGGGTGGCACACCTCAACTCCACCAGGACAGACGCTCCTATCCTTTTCTGTATCCTTTATAACAAACATGTACAAGTAAATGAGTGTTTCCCTGAGTTTTGTGAGCCTTTCTAGAAATTATCAAACCCAAGGAGAGGATCATGAGAACCCCAATTTATAGCTGGTCAGTCAGAAATACAGGTGACAACCTGGGGCTTGCGATTGGTATCTGAAGTGGGGACAGCCTTGTGGGACGAACCCTTAACTAGTAGGATCTGACACTAAGGCCAGGTAGATAGTGTCAGAACTGAATTGAATTGTAGGAGACGCAGCTGGTGTCGCAGAATTGCTTGATGTGTTGAAACCCCAAGCATCTTGTGTCAGAAGTATTATGCTTGTGAGTAAAGGGGAAACACAGGAGTGTTTTCCCTTTACAGATGACCCCCTCATGGGGTCATTGCAATCATCAAATAAGACGATTTACGCAAAAGTATTTTTAACATGCAAAGGGATGCAATTGTAAGATCTTACTATTATTGTTGACCACTGTGTTTATAATAGGGCACTTTGCGGTGTGGGATGTAAAGGGAGAGAAGGTGAAGCCCGTCTCTGAAGGAGCTTGTAGTTAAAGAGGGGTCTAGAAAGAATAACTATGCCTACAACAACGAGGAAGGTGAATTTTGGGGGGGGGGTTCTTCTAGGATTTGGATGGAAGAAAGGGTACAACGTGGCGAAAAATTGCTGGTGGGGAAATGGTAAAGTGTTCAGGCTCTGCTTCGTGATCCGAAGAATGGTAAAGTGTTCAGGCTCTGCTTCGTGATCCGAAGAATGGTAAAGTGTTCAGGCTCTGCTTCGTGATCCGAAGCCTAGGTGTGGCGTTGTACGGTTGTTGGAAGAAGACTTTGTCCAAGTTGAGACGCTTTTCTCATGTTCTCTTCCATTATGCAGGCAGTTTTTAGGATGCCTCCTCTATTTGGAAGATGGCCCCTTGTCCATAACCCTGAAACACCCTGTCAGTACCTACTCCACAGGGACCAGTAGTGTCCTTTGGCAAAGGATAAAAGCTACAGCCAGATTGCCTACATAATTTGCAGGGCTCAGTGCAAAATGAAAAGGCAGGCCCCTTGTTCACAAATTATTAAGAAATTCAAAAAGGCGACAGCAGAGCACGACACCAAGCACAGGGTCCTTCTAAGTGTGGACCCAGTGCTACTGCAGAGGCTGCTCATCCAGAGGCTGACACTGCCTGCAGAATTTCCAGCATCTGCTAGAGGACATCATCTGGCTCTCCACTTAAATTGAGGGGAAGCTCTTGAGTCTCCCTGCATTCCACAGATGGTTAGATCACCACATCAAGCATCCCTTATGCGGTGGGCCAGCTCAGAAGTGGGCACAGAGATAGGAGGGTAGATAAGGCTTTCTTCCCTTGACAAGCTTGCATGATAATAATAAAAAAACACACATAGTCTTCCTTGAAGGTTCAGTTTAAATGCTACTCCCCCAATCACTCATTTAGAATTTTCTCCTTTCTTCTATGTCCCCACAGTACTCTGGACCTTGACTGCAGTCTTTCTTAGGGGAAATGGACAGAACTTCATGGCTGACTGGATGAGGGCTTGAACCCACCTTTCTGTCCAGGGGGTCTTTCCATTAGCAGGACTTCCCATGGCAACATGCCGTGATGGGGTGAGAGGGTTGAGGAGGTACTGGTGTGCTAGGGGTAGCCAGGTGAGGCTGTGGCAGTCTAAGTCCCCAGCTGGCCCCTCTGGCCACGAGTACTGTACTTTCCATGCATGCCACCATCTGGAAATGATCAGGAAGCCCCGTATTCCAACACAGTTCTTCTCAGGCACCAGGGCTGATCAACCATGGGAACTCTCCACACCCACATTCACATACAACCTTCCTCCTGGGTTTTCACTGAGTTCTTACATGTCTTTTTACTATGGTATTTTAGGGCTTGCGACCAGGCCACGGGACACAGGAGTCACGGTCAGTGGGCCAGACCACAGCCCCACAGAGCATACTTCACTGATCTGAACTCCCTCCTCTTTTCAAATGTAGGCAGACACTGAAATCCTAGAAAGGGTTTGGCTGGTCTTCCTTCCTCCTAAATGGGAGAGACAGTGTTAGTGTAACTGAGTCCAAGCTTGTATTGCTCGCAGCGTGACAGGCCAATAAATTGAGAGACGAGTTTTTTAGGCAAAGAATAGAGACTTTATTTGGAAAGCCAGAAGACCAAGAAGATAGTGGACTACTGTCCAAAGAACCATCTTGTCTGAATTAGAATTCAGGCTTCTTTTATACTCAAAGAGGTGAGAGTAAAGTCAAACATTTCCTAGTTCCAGAGGTGATGTGTTCATTTCTTCCTTCCAGCAGCCATTCATAGGTGGGCCTGGTCAGGATGTTTCCTGTGAACTAAACAAAGGTATTTTAGCTTAATGCTCATTACCTGGGAGGCAGGGTTCCCAGGGATAGGCCATTATGTATAATTTAAACTTATAGGCAACATCCCTTTAGGGATTAACTTGTAATAGAATACAGAGATTCTTCCCTATGACATTAAGATCTGCCTGAGGAAGAGGATGACTTTTAAGCCCACATGTCCCTTCTCTGCTTCCCTTCTACTCCCTCTACATCCAGAAGATGTTGATTCTGCCCCGTACATCCTGCTACATCCCTTCTTTTCTCTTTCCTTCCTCTATTTGCACCCCCCTGCCCCCGCACAGCATTGTCTAACCTCTACATTGCTTTTCCCTCACAGAACCCCTTTCTTTAGGCTGAGTTTTATCATTGGGCCACCAGCCTACTACAGATCTCCAAAGCTTACTTTGTTGAGCTTACTGTTGGGGTGGTGCCTACAAGTTGAGAACTGAAGGAAGAGATTTCTCAGAGGCCTTGGTACCCGGATGAACTGGGTCTCTTTGGAAGAGCTGCTCTGCTCTTTAATCTGATGTAAATTGTGTAACCAACAGTGTTGCCCCTTTGGAATGGCTTGCTGAGAACCAAACCCGTTTAGGATTTTAAAAGCCTGCCTGATATTCAGGAATATCTTTCTAGAAATATTTTTGCGGAACTCTACCAAAATGTATAGGATTTTATCACATGTTATTGGAATACTAACCTTTCCCTTATCTTAGTTTCTTTTTCTCTCCTTCCCTCCGATTTTCTATTTTCATAATGATGTGGTGCTTGTATCATATGCTGCTTTAAATATCTTTCTAGAATGAGGCAAGGTAATAAATACATAAACAAACAAGTGAATACATAAATAGAAAGTAAACAAATTTCTAATATGTACTCAGAAAACGTCTCTCCTTTTTTGTTTCTTGTTTTCCACCAATTTCCTTTTCATTGCACCTCTTCCCCAAGCCCTCTGCAAAGAGGGGAGAAACACTGTGGACAAAACAAAATGCCTGACAGGCATGTGAGTATCTGCCCAAGAGTAGGGAACACGTGACTAAATCATCCAATCACACGCGTTATATTGCTCAGTCCCATCGCTGGTGGTTTGCTTGTGTGTTGCACGAGGAGGCACGTAAGCACCTGGTGATGGGTGGGACATAAACTCCATGAAGGGAAAGACCGACCGAGTCTTTTCTTTAATCAGCTCTGGGCATCTGCTACATTTCTGGGCACAAGTGGAATGCGTTGTGGAGGAGGAGAATGGCGCTTCCGTAGGAGGCTGTGGATACTTCTGACGGCTGTTTTCAGAACTTAGATACTTAGTTCCAGGTCTGCAACTGGGGGCAAGGGAAAGAACCAGATGAAACTTTAGAATCATTTCAGCCTCACCATTTATGGGCCGGAGGTGGAGCCATACGCCGCTGTAGATTCTTTCCCATGTGGTATTTTCCATAAATTTAAATCTTGCTGCTATACAAAGTACAGTGCAGATGCGTCTTGGATAACAGCTCTGTTTCTGGGCATTTTCTATGTAAATTGAGTCTTGCATAGTAAATGGCATCATTTAACATACAGCTGGGCAGCTCTCGGTTCAAGGGAACCCTGGAGTGAATCCTTTTGAAAGCAATGGTTCCTCTGTGACTTAAGTAATCACATTCTAATTTATATTTTCTCTTAATTTGGATTGGAACTTAAAGAGTTTCTTTATAAAGCTTTATTTAATGTAAGTAAATAAATGAGTGCATACCCTATTATATTCTTCCCGGGGCAAAATGATCATCCATGTATCATAATTGTATTTTAAGTCAATGATTTAAACATAGCCTTAAGAGAGATAACAGATGTCAGGAAAGGTTTCTGCTCATTAGCTCTTATAAAGCAGGGACATCCAGAGTCTAGTTTGTTCATGTAAGAATGGCTAGCCTGATTTCTGCCCTGGGATGTCCTGAGTTCTTCGATGAAAGGCTACTGAGGATTGTGGGGTGGGCGACAAGCATGAAAAGAGAAGAACTGGTTTAAATCGTGCCTTGACTCAGTTGCTTCCTTTAAACCTGTTTGACCTTGAGCTGATTTCTTAAAATCCCTGAGCTTCAATTTCCTCAGCTTAAAAATGGACTAAAACATATACAGTCTCTGTAAGAACATGGAGGGACAAATTTCATCACACACTTTATAAAGTGCCAGATACAAAGCTTATTAATCATTGATGCAGGACAGGGTATTCTTTTGTTTGTTTTGTTTTGTTTTTCAAATTGGCTTCTGCTTTTAAAACACTGTGTTTTCCTGGCAGCCTTTGATTCCAGTTTTTCTAATTGCTTACTCAGTTGTTTTAAAAAGTCCCTGAAAATTAGCAATCTTCCTTAGCCAAGACCGTCTTACCCCTTTATAAAGATGTGCATTGGGAACATTTATAGAGAAGACAAAGTTCGCCCTCTAGTGTGGTCCATGAGAAAGACAGAATAAGAATATGAACTAGTTGCAATGTGCATCTTAAAACACGCTGCTCTCCAAATGATATTTTATTCTATCATTTGCATTGACGCCTCACTTCTTTACTAATTTAGCTTGGCTACTAGGTATTTACTTAATCGCTCTTCAAATGAGCTCTTTATGTTTTATCATATTAGATATTCTGCTGGCTTTTTTTTTTTTAACATCTTTATTGGAGTATAATTGCTTTTCAGTGGTGTGTTTGTTTCTGCTTTATAACAAAGTGAATCAGTCTGCTGGCTTTTTAAGCCATTGAAGACAAGTAAAATTTTCAGAATTAGTTCAGTTTTATTCTTTCCAGGTTTTTTATAGTCATAGATGTAATGTGAATGCTAAGAAGAATCTGCCTTGATTTATTTAGCTTTGATGTAATTTCAGATTAAATAAACTTAATCAAGATTATGAACTAGGGCTTCCCTGGTGGCGCAGTGGTTGAGAGTTCGCCTGCCGATGCAGGGGACACGGGTTCGTGCCCCGGTCCGGGAAGGTCCCACATGCCGCGCAGCGGCTGAGTCCGTGAGCCATGGCCGCTGGGCCTGCGCGTCCGGAGCCTGTGCTCCGCAACGGGAGAAGCCACAACAGTGAGAGGCCCGCGTACCGCAAAAAAAAAAAAAAAAAAAAAGTTTATGAACTAAAGTGGCTGATGCTGTGACTTGTAGAAGATCCTGCTCCTGGTGAATAAAGAAAGCACAGAGAAATGAACGCTCTCAGAAGTTCAGAATGATGCATTTAATCACATTAGTGTACAATACACTGCATAAAATTTCTCTCCATGGACTTACTGGCTACTTATATTGTTTCAAATTGACATGGGCCTGTCTTCCCCAAGCTTTGAGCTTTATGCTAACATTTTTCACTCCTTCTTGAAACACCTCAATAAAGAAAATGTAGCCATGTAAGTTTTAAGTTTTATTTATTTATTTATTTTTGGCTGTGTTGGGTCTTCGTTTCTGTGCGAGGGCTTTCTCTAGTTGCGGCAAGCGGGGGCCACTCTTCATCGCGGTGCGCAGGCCTCTCACTGTCGCGGCCTCTCGTTGCGGAGCAACAGGCTCCAGATGCGCAGGCTCAGTCGTTGTGGCTCACGGGCCCAGTTGCTCCGCGGCATGTGGGATCTTCCCAGACCAGGGCTCGAACCCGTGTCACCTGCATTGGCAGGCAGATTCTCAACCACTGCGTCACCAGGGAAGCCCGCAATGTAAGTTTTAAAAGCCACACAGTTAAATGTGCAAATATTTTACTATCTTTGTTTTCCTATTACATGACATATTATGTATCCTGATTCCTCCTTCTGCCTTTTAGCAAAAAACTTAACCAAGTCACTCCCAGGTCTGCTGGTGCATCGGAGCTGGCTCCTACCAGCTAGAGTCATTGTTAAATTTTGAGGAATTTTACATGCTAGGTTATTATTAAAAATTAAATTGTATAAACTTACAAATAAATTATATTAAAAGCAAAGATTATAACTATGCAAAACTCATAACTTCCTGATTAGCTTAGGTTGGCATTATAATGTAACGCAAAGGTCTCCACACTTGCTATCCACTTCTGTGTCCATCCATCCCCAAACTTCTCCTCGTCCTGATATCTCAGTCTTTTTCATTCCAGGTCTTTGCCCAGATGGCCAGGCCATTCATCACTACCCGTGAGTCAGGCCCCTTCCCTTTCCCCACAAAGGGGACGATCAGGTGCTGTACCTAACTCTCTGCCTGTTGGATGGTTTTCCCTCACCTTTAGCTTTCAAAGCCGCCTCCCGAGTGAGGCTGTAGTGCAGCTGCCAAACACTTTCATCCTTTACCCACAAAACAAGGATTAACCATCTGAAACCAAGCTCTGGCTGTTCCCCCTCCTCTAGCTGATCATATAAGAGTCACCATTTGGAGATTGGTTCAAATGGTGGAGTAGAAGGATGTGTGCTCACTCCCTCTTGCGAGAGCACTGGAATCACAACTAACTGCTGAACAATCATCGACAGGAAGACACTAGAACTCACCAAAAAAGATACCCCACATCCAAAGACAAAGGAGAAGCCACAATGAGATGGTAGGCAGGGCACAATCACAGTAAAATCAAATCCCATAACTGCTGGGTGGGTGACTCACAAACTGGAGAACACTTATACCACAGAAGTCCACCCACTGGAGTGAAGGTTCAGAGCCCCACGTCAGGCTTCTCAACCTGGGGGTCTGGCAACAGGAGGAGGAATTCCTAGAGAATCAGACTTTGAAGGGCAGCAGGATTTGATTGCAGGACTTTGACAGGACTGGGGGAAACATAGACTCCACTCTTGGAGGGCACTCACAAAGTAGTGTGTTCGTCGGGACCCAGGGGAGGAGCAGTGACCCCCATAGGAGACTGAACCAGACCTACCTGCTAGTGTTGGAGGGTCTCCTGCAGAGGCAGGGGGTGGCTGTGTCTCATCGTGAGGACCAGGACACTGGCAGCTGAAGTTCTGGGAAGTACTCCTTGGCATGAGCCCTCCCAGAATCCACCATTAGCCCCACCAAAGAGCCAGGTAGGCTCCAGTGTTGGGTCACCTCAGGCCAAACACCCAAAAAGGAGGGAACCCAGCCCCACCCATCAGCAGACAAGTGGATTAAAGTTTTCCTGAGCTCTGCTCACCAGAGCAACACCCAGCTCTACCCAGGATCAGTTCCTCCCATCAGGAAGCTTGCACAAGCCTCTTAGATAGCCTCATCCACCAGAAGGCAGACAGCAGAAGCAAGAAGAACTACAATTCTGCAGCATGTGGAAGGAAAACCACATTCACAGAAGGACAGACAAAATGAAAAGGCAGAGGACTTTGTACCAGATGAAGGAACAAGAGAAAACCCCAGATAAACAACTGAATGAAGTGGACGTAGGCAACTTTCTAGAAAAAGAATTCAGAATAATGATAGTGAAGATGATCCAGGACCTCGGAAAAAGAATGGAGGCAAAGATTGAGAAGATGCAAGAAATGATTAACAAAGACCTAGAAAAATTAAAGAACAAATAAAGAGAGATGAACAATGCAATAACTGAAATGAAAAGGACACTAGAAGGAATCAATAGCAGAATAATTGAGGCAGAAGAACAGATAAGTGACCTGGAAGACAGAATGGTGGAATTCAGTGCCACAGAACAGAATAATGAAAAAAGAATGAAAAGAAATGAAGACAGCCTAAGAGACCTCTGGGACAACATTAAACACACCAACATTCGCATAATAGGGGTCCCAGAAGGAGAAGAGAGAGAGAAAAGACCCGAGAAAATATTTGAAGAGATTATAGTTGAAAACTTCCTTAACATGGGAAAGCAAATAGCCACCCAAGTCCAGGAAGTGCAGGGAGTCCCATACAGGATAAACCCAAGGAGAAACATGCCGAGACACATAGTAATCAAACTGACAAAAATTAAAGACAAAGAAAAATTATTAAAAGCAACAGGGAAAAATGACAAATAACATACAACGGAACTCCCATAAGGTTAACAGCTGATTTCTCAGCAGAAATTCTACAAGCCAGAAGGGAGTGGCATGATATACTTAAAGTGATGAAAGGGAAGAACGTACAACCAAGATTACTCTACCTGGCAAGGATCTCATTCAGATTCAATGGAGAAATCAAAAACTTTACAGACAAGCAAAAGCTAAGAGAATTCAGTACCACCAAACCAGCTCTACAACAAATGCTAAAGGAACTTCTCTAAGTGGGAAACACAAGAGAAGAAAAGGACCTACAAAAACAAACCCATAACAATTAAGAAAATGGTAATAGGAACATACATATTGATAATTACCTTAAACGTGAATGGATTAAATGCTCCAACCAAAAGACATAGACTGGCTGAATGGATATAAAAACAAGATCCATCTATATGTTGTCTACAACAGACCCACTTCAGACCTAGGGACACCTACAGACTGAAAGTGAGGGGATGGAAAAAGATATTCCATGCAAATGGAAATCAAAAGAAAGCTGGAGTAACAATACTCATATCAGATAATATAGACTTTAAAATAAAGAATGTTACAAGAGACAAGGAAGGATACTACATAATGATCAAGGGATGAATCCAAGAAGAATATATAAGAATTATAAATACATATGCGCCCAACATACAAGCACCTCAATACATAAGGCAACTGCTAACAGCTATAAAAGAGAAAATCGACAGTAACACAATAATAATGGAGGACTTTAACACCTCACTTACACCAATGGACAGATAATCCAAAATGAAAATAAATAAGGAAACAGAAGCTTTAAATGACACAATAGACCAGATAGATTTAATTGATATTTATAGGACATTCCATCCAAAAACAGCAGATTACACTTTCTTCTCAAGTGCACATGGAACATTCTCCAGGATAGATTACAACTTGGGTCACAAATGATGCCTCGGCAAATTTAAGAAAACTGAAATCATATCAAGCATCTTTCCTGACCACAACGCTATGAGATTAGAAATCAGTTACAGGGGAAAAAATGTAAAATACACAAATACATGGAGGCTAAGCAATACATTACTAAATAACCAAGAGATCACTGAGGAAATCAAAGAGGAAATCAAAATATACCTAGAGACAAATGACAATGAAAACACGATGATCCAAAACCTATGGGATGCAGCAAAAGCCCTTCTAAGAGGGAAATATAAGACACTGATGAAAGAAGTCAAAGATGACACAAACAGATGGAGAGATATATACCATGTTCTTCGATTGGAAGAATCAATATTGTGAAAATGACTATACTACCCAAAGCAATCTACAGATTCAATGCAGTCCCTATCAAATTACCAATGGCATTTTTTACAGAACTAAAACAAAAAATCTTAAAATTTGTATGGAGATACAAAAGAGCCCGAATAGCCAAAGCAGTCTTGAGGGAAAATAATGGAGCTGGACGAATCAAACTCCCTGACTTCAGACTATACTACAAAACTACAGTAATCAAGGCAATATGGTACCGGTACAAAAACAGAAATATAGATCAATGGAACAGAATAGAAAACCCAGAGATAAACCCATGCACCTATGGTCAACTAATCTATGCCAAAAGAGGCAAGGATATACAATGGAGAAAAAACAGTCTCTTCAATAAGTGGTGCTGGGAAAACTGGACAGCTACATGTAAAAGAAAGAAATTAGAACACTCCTTAACACCATACACAAAAATAAACTCAAAATGGATTCGAGACCTAAATGTACAACCGGACACTATAAAACTATCAGAGGAAAACATAGGAAGAACACTTTTTGATATAAATCACAGCAAGATCTTTTTTGATCTACCTCCTACAGTAATGGAAATAAAAGCAAAAATAAACAAATGGGACCTAATGGAACTTAAAACTTTTGCAAAGCAAAGGAAAGTACAATCAAGACAAAAAGACAGCCCTCAGAATAGGAGAAAATATTTGCAAATGAAGCAACTGACAAAGGATTAATCTCCAAAATATACAAACAGCTCATGCAGCTCAATATGAAAAAGAAAAAAAATGCTAGCAACAAATTGATACAGCCATTATGGAGAACAGTATGGAGGTTCCTTAAAAAACTAAAAATAGAATTACCATAGGACCCAGCAATCCCACTACTGGGCATATACCCTGAGAAAACCATAATTCAAAAAGAGTCACGTACCACAATTGTCATTGCAGCTCTATTTACAATAGCCAGGATATGGAAGCAACCTAAGTGTCCATCAACAGATGAATGGATAAAGAAGATGTGGCACATATATACAATGGAATATTACTCAGCCATAAAAAGAAATGAAATTGAGTTATTTGTAGTGAGGTGGATGGACCTAGCATCTGTCATACAGAGTGAAGTAAGTCAGAAAGAGAAAAACAAATACTGTATGCTAACACATATATATATGGAATCTAAAAAAAAAAAAAAAAAGTAGTTCTGAAGGACCTAGGGGCAGGACAGGAATAAAGATGCAGACATAGAGATTAGTCTTGAGGACATGGGGAGGGGTAAGGGTAAGCTGGGACGAAGTGAGAGAGTGGCATGGACTTATATATACTACCAAATGTAAAATAGATAGCTAGTGGGAAACAGCCACATAGCAGAGGGAGATCAGCTCAGTACTTTGTGACCACCTAGAGGGGTGGGATAGGGAGAGTGGGAGGGAGACGCAAGAGGGAGAAGATATGAGGATATATGTGTATGTATAGCTGATTCACTTTGTTATAAAGCAGAAACTAACACACCATTGTAAAGCAGTTATACTCCAATAAAGATGTTAAAAAAAAATAGATATATGCACCCCAATGTTCATTGCAGCACTATTTACAATAGCCAGGACATGGAAGCAACCTAAATGTCCATCAACAGAGGAATTGGTAAAGAAGATGTGGTACATATATACAATGGAATATTACTCAGCCATAAAAAGGAAAGAAATTGGGTCATTTGTAGAGTCGTAGTTGGACCTAGAGACTGTCATACAGAGTGAAGTAAGTCAGAAAGAGTAAAACAAATATCGTATATTAACACTTATATGTGAAATCTGAAAAAATTGATATAGACGATCTTATTTATAAAGGAGAAATAGAGACACAGACATGGAGAACAAATGTATGGATACCAAGGGGGAAAGGGGGAGGTGGGATGAATTGGGAGATTGGGATTGACATATATACCCTATTGATACTCTGTATAAAATAGATAACTAATGAGAACCTACTGTATACTGCAGGGAACTCTGTGCTCTGTGGTGACCTAAATGGGAAGGAAATCCAAAAAGAAGGGATATATGTTTACGTATAGCTGATTCACTTCGTTGTACAGTAGAAACTAACACAATATTTTAAAGCAACTATATTTTAATAAAAGTTAAAAAAGAAAAACATATGCACACAAAATTGTGCATATATTCCAATGTTAAAAAAAAACACAATGCTAACAATAAAGTATTTTTAAATTAAGGTATGTACATTGGTTCTTTTGCTTCACACTTAATAAACTACAGTATAATGTAAACATAACTTTTACATGAAGTGGGAAACCAAAAAATTCATGTGACTTGCTTTATTGTGATATTCCCTTTATTGTGGTGGTCAGGAACTATGCAACCGAACCTGCAATATCTCCAGGGTGTGCCTGTAAACCAGTAATCTAGTAAACAAAATGTCCTCTGAGTTATCTGAGTTGCTCTAGCAAACTAATTGACCCCAAAAGGGGGTTGTGGGAATCTCTGATGTATAGCCCATCGATCAGAAGCATAAGTGACAACCTGGCTTGTGAGTGGCATGTGAAGGGGAGGGGCAATCTTGTGGGACTGAGCCTCAACCTGTGGAATGTGATGCTGTCTCTGGGTTGTGTCAGAATTGAGTTGAATTGTAGGACCTCCATCTGGTGTCCAGGAATTTCTTGGTGTGGAAACTGTCCCCCACTCCACACACTGGAATTGTGTATCAGAACCTTTATCAGATCACTCACATTTGCCATCCTCCAGGGATGCAATATTGCTTGTGATTTCTTTTCTTGGCCAGAGGAGGTCAGGTTCAGAGACTTCTACTTTGATTTCCCTTCTTTGAAAGCTCTTAACCCACAGAACAAGGTGTCAGCTGCCTAATATGTTGATCTCAGTTATATATTTTGAGACTGGAGAAATGACGTGAAGTGGGTCCAGTAGACCCAGTTTGACCCACTGTATGCTAAATGTGGTCAGGATTCTAGTTCTTACATGGCTTCTATATGCCCCGACTCTAACAGGGGGAGAGGCCTGGGGTATTTCATGTGTCTGGGTGTTAATTTCCATTCAGATCCTGTGTCCAACCATTCTTGAGATGTCTGGCTAGTCCGTTTTCTCCAGGGTGCAGTTATACATAATTGGCTGTGGGTCCCTTTGCAGAAGGACTGGGGGAATCACCATTGTGTGTATTTGACGAGATGTTTCAGATCCTTCTGAGGACCTGGCCACTTCATCAATCAGAGGGATGCAGGTCGGAAAACTGGCTCAGGTCTGGGAACTGGGAAAGAGATTGTGACTGTTTATTGGGTAACTACCCTTAGCCTACTGGTAATCCACCCTTGATTTCTTCTGCTGGTACAAACTGAGTAGGATCTTTGTCAGTTGTCCATCTTTATTTCCCCCAGGGCCCCTGTAGTCTCTTAGCCATCTCTATAACTTGTAGAGACTCCACAACAGTTTTGCCAGCCCCCTGAGACCCCTCAGACTTTCGGCAGTTACGTCTCATCACCAGACCACTACTGTTTTGGTATTGCATCATTTGATTGCTATTGGTGAGGCAAGTTCTGTAAACAGCTTCTCCTACTGTCAGCCTGGACCTACGCAAGGGAACCACTGCCGAACTTCTTAGTGATGCTGGTGCCCCTCTCACCAGCACATTCTTGTGGCCTTGGTGTGTTTTGTGTCCTCTGGGTCCTCCCATGGGACATAATCATCTGGAGGGTCTTCTGGCCACTATGGACATAGTATAGGTCCATTCCTCTTCCTTGAGCCTTTTAATCCCCTTCTCCACCACAATTCTGTCCTTTTGGCATCAGCCATTGCTTTTTCATGTCTCTAGGACCATGCTAGTAATGAGTTAGCACTGTCTCCTGGGGTCATGGTCAGGGTAGTAAATCTTATCACTTGGGACAGAGAGATAGGATTCAACTGAGGCAACAAACTCTTCCTTATCCAATTTAATGTTCTGCCTCCTTAATCAAGCATTTCCAGAATTCAGCCCCCTGTGTACCTCCCCTGCTAGTGCATGATGGCTTAGGCTGGTGACTCCTTTGGGAGATAGCCCTTTCCTCCCTTATCAGGTCAGCACATCCCCAGCTGTGTGACGCGATGACTTAACCCTAGTTGTAAACCTAGTGGCCAGGATCCTGAGAGGACACCCACTGATTCTGTTTCTATTACAATCTCTGTAGAACTTTCCTGAGTTCCTAGAGTTGTTAGTGGCCTGGCTGTCTCTTTTCACAGGACCCTTTGCATCCTCTCCTGGAACACTAGTTACATGATGTAGTCTTCCCCGCTAGACTGTAAGCATTATGACATGGGTAGGAAAAAACCTCCATTTTATCCACTAATGTATTCTCTATGCTTAGTTTCATGCCTGACATGGATGTTTAATAATGTGTGGCTTGAATAGGCTTGTAATAAAGGCCAACATGACAGAGTGGTCACCATGGGCCGGGTTCTGTTTAAGTTCTTCCGTGTGCCTTAGCTCCTTTAATCGTCATCTTAAGCCTCTAAGGTAGGAACTATTACTAATTCCTGTTTTTCAGAGGAGGTAGTTAGCCTGGTCTTCACCTATATTCTCACCGCATCCTATACATTCCACTGTCACAGTAATTATTGCATGTTCACCTTAAATTATTTTCTACCTTAGACTTTGAGCCGTATGTGAGTATGGAATCATAGAAATTCAATAATTTTTTTGGTGTGTATTTATGACTAAATGAATGAATAAATTAACTCCCAGAAATTAACAAGAGGAGTTGAAGCATTTTATAATTTCATTCTTTTTGTTGCAGGCATGTTGTATTAGATATTGTTCTTAATTCATGCATGCTGTTAAAGAAAGGTCAGATCTTTTAATTTGAAGTTCATTAAGCCATTACCGCACTCACCTTTACAATCATCTGTGACTAGTAAACAAGCAATATATTTTATAGAGCAGTATATTAGAAACTTTATTCCACATGAGGAACACGATTCTTTTATGTGTGCCCTCCTCCTCTTGCAAATGCAAATCAATTTTTTATGTCTGTCAAATACCAGCACACATTCCAGTGATTAACAGCCCAGTGTTAATGTGATGAAAGAAATTAATTTTAGATGTGTTTTGAGTTTAGAAGTAATTTGTGTAAAAATAAGATCCTGCTGTGATTCAACGATTTCCTAACAATCTGAACTATGCTGCCCTGGAAAACGTGTTATTGGCCCATTTATCATAGATCACAGCTCATTATTTCAAGGGCTGACAAGTGTCTCGTTGCACATTTATTAGGGAAGTGAGCCTTGATCGTATCTGTGGTTTTAAGGGTTTCTGTCCTATTAGATTTGTGACTTTTTTTACAGAAGAATTTTAAAAGGGAAAAATCCCCTAGACCCGGAGATGAAAGTATGATAATTTTATAGAGTATTAAAAAAGAGTTATAAGGACTCACCGACATAAAATATGTGGCTCCTGCTTTATTTTTACGTTCTGATGAGCCAACTCAGGTTTTTTGATTCCATTCAGTAGTTCTAAGCACAATTATATTTTGAGGTTCTTCAACTTGCTACTTTCTAGAAAATTCACAGCACTTGCTTTTTTGTTTTCTTTTAAGATCAAAGAGGGGAAATAATAAGTTAGAAATACAAAATTAGGAACAAATCTACATTGCCCAAAACAGTACTTTCAAAATGTTGCACTTCTTAAACATTTTTTCTTTAATTATTTCAACAGTATTTGAGCCTTACCATGTAACTGTCACTGTTCTGAGTGCCTTGGATATATCAATGAAGCTTCAATTATGTGCCTGGGGAAGCTTACATTCTATTGAGTAGACATCAAACAATAAGCACAATGTATAATCAAATTATAAAGTGTATTAGAAGGTGCTAAATGCAATGGGGAAAGTAATGAGATCAGAAGGAACAGGGGTCCTGGGGAAAGGTCTGCAATTTTATTTATTTATTTATTTAGGCTGAGCCAGGTTTTAGTTGCAGCATGCAGACTCTTAAGTTGTGACATGCATGTGGGATCTAGTTCCCTGACCAGGGATCGAACCTGGACCCCCTGCACTGGGAGCACGGAGTCTTACCCACTGGACTACCAGGGAAGTCCCAGGTCTGCAATTTTAAATGACGAAATTGCTTTTAATGAGATGTTGACATTTGAGCTAAGATTTAGAGGGAGGGAAGTAGGACTTAAAGACATCTGGAGAAGCGTTCCAGATATAAGGAACAACTAGATCCAAGGTTCCAGTTTGGGTCTGTGTCTAGAATGTTCAAGGATAAGCCAGGAGGCCAGTGTGGGAGGAACAGAGTCATCAAGAAGGAAAATCATAAGACATGAACTCAGAGAGGGACCCCCGGAGCCAGATCATACAGGGTCTTGTGGACCATTATAAGGACTTCTCTGAGGGAAAAGGGGAACAAATGAATTTAAGCAAAGAAATGACATGATCAGTCATGAGGATGACATTGCTAGGTTAAGAATAGAGTGTAGATACAGGGAGACCAGTTAGGAAACTTGAAACAATTCAGGTAAAAGATGATGGCGGCTCAGACCAACATAATGATAGTGGAGGTGATTAGGAGTCAGCATAATTTGGATATAATTTAAACATAGAAACGATGGACTTTCTGACAGATGTGGTATGATATGTGAAGGAAACGAAAAAATCAAGGATGAATGCAAAGTTCTCATCCTGTTCAAGTAGCAGGATGGAGCTACCATTAATCGAGATGGGTAAGAGCACAGGTGGAACAGGTTTGGGGTGGTGGTTGTTGTAGTGGAGGTCCAAAGCTCAGTTTTGAATACATTAAATTATCTATTAGACATTCAAGTGAAGATGTCAAGGAATGACCCAGACAGGAGAAACAGCCTTGTAAATGATCAGTACATATAGATAGTAATTTAAGCCATGACGCTGGTTGGGATCACCTATAGAGTCATGCAGATTCAAATGAGAGGAATTTCATTTTGTATTTATATTTTAGAGTTGATATGATAATTAAATAGCCTAATACAACAACAAGTACAACTGACATAAACAGGTTTAGAAACAAATACGTTGATTCTTGGGAAGCTGATGACACCTGTTGAGAACAGAATTGAATGGCAGCCCACTGGGTACTTAGTACTGGTACTTAGAGGGGATGGAGAATGTTGGTTAATCTGGAGAGTTGGTTAAGAGGAGAATATTTAGGAGGGTTTTTACTCTATTGATGTAAATAAGCACAGAATGAGAATAGGAGTTATAGTCAACTCCTTCATTGGACAGCTTCTTCTAATCTCTATTCCATGACAAACCCAGGCAGAGTCAGGGTGTGTCCTGGTTATCATGTATTTGGCCTCCTACTCTCTGTCCTTCTCTAACTTCCAGAATGCATGACCTACATTCCCTTGCATCCTGGCTTCCAGGTGGGTTTTTTTAAGGGGAGGGCCCTGTGGGAGACTGAGGGAGCAAAGAGGGAAGTCTGGAGAATTTATCCCTCTTTCTTTGTTGCAGTTCACTCAATGCCTGTCGTCCAAGCTCCTGTTACCTGATGCACCATTTCCTCCCCTTCCACCTTCAGTCCTAGGGCTGGTATTGGCTTCCTGCTGCTGATAGCCCTTTGGGGCTCAGTATTCATTGTCCACATCCTGTAAAATCCCTTCATTACATTTTCTTTGTTAAACTCTGAGAATGCCATCTGTTTTTTTTTGCTGGCATTCTGACTCATACTGAGCCTGGGGAATGGCTCAATAGAGTTGCTTTAAGACGCATAGTATATAAGCTAATAAATACAAATTCCTACTTCCTCTTCTTTCTTCTAGTATTTCCCCACTGGCTCACCTGACCAGAAATCAAGGAGAGGTCACTAAGGGATTGTTTATTAATTTTAGAAAAAATAGTTGACAAAAATATGATTCTTATTATTATACAGGAAGATATATAGACTGTTGGTAGATAATATTTATTACTTGAGTTCAACAATAAGTGTCATGCAGTTATTATCTCAGGAACAGATTAAAAATGAAGCTCCAAAGTGCCATCTCAGCTTACAGATTTATGAGGAAGTAATTCTAGAACGTTGTTCTGTATTACTTCACAAATAGTCCAGTGTATGAGTCTGCAATAATCAACAACCACCATTCTTTTATTCATTCAATAAACTTTGATTGAATATTTTTTATGTGCCAGCTACAAAAATAACTACAACATAATTACTGCGTCAAGGATTTTACAGTTTTAAGAGAGCTATAGCAACAGATAGTTCCTATACAGTGTGATAACTGCTTTGATTGAGGAGAATGCTGCAACACAGAAGCATTAAACAAGAGAAATCAAGAAAGGCTTCCCGGAAGAGGATGCTTGAGATGAATGCTGAAGGGTGAATAGGAGTTAGTTAAGGAGAGAGGTTGGAGGACAGGCGCTTAGGAAGGACACTGGATAGGCTGGAGATATAGATTTTGAAATCTATAACATATCAATAGATGTGAGTATAGCCAGGGATGTAGACAAGATCTCCAATGGAAGAGGTTAAGAGCAGAACCAAGGAGGACTCCAATATTTGTAGGTTGGGGGATATAGAGAGAAATAAACATGGGGAAAAAGCTGAGAAGGAGCTAGCAGAGAGGCTGGAGGATAACCAGAATAGAATAGTGTCATGTAAAGGAAGAATTTAAAGAGTAAACAATGGCAGTCACAACTATAAAATCAAGGAGACTGGACTGGGGAAAGTTCCTTGTATTTGGCAATTTGGTGGAGTATGTTCACCTTTTCGGGGGTAGTTTGAATAGTGTGAAGTTAAAGAGGGGATACAGTGTTTGGAAATCAATATTTTGAGGGGATTGATTGTGAAGGGAGTGAGAGAGACAAGGAGTAGCTAGAAAAGAACACTAGGTCATTCAGGAATTTTCTGTCTCTATGTTCAGAAATACATAAATACGTTTAAATACTTTGAGACAGAAGACAATAGAGAAGGAGAAGGTAAACGTAGAGGATAAGGAGGAAATTATGATGAAACAAATCTGTTCTCACCGTGAAGGAGAAGAAAGGGAATATTATCATAGGCATGGACAGAGGACCTCCCTCAGTGTCAAGCAACAAAAAGCCAACTCACCTTAGCTTAACCCTAAGAAATACCTAGGTTTACCTAACTGGGAAGTCTCGGGACAGGATCCAGGAGGTTATCAAATAGTGTCATCTCTATTTCTCCATTCTATTTGACTTAGTTACTGTATATGCTGTCTCTCTATGGAGAAAGTTGTCCTTTTTGTTCTTATTTAATTTTCAGATATAGACTATTCAGCTGTTGTATCCCTAGTCTCCAGCCTCCACTTCTTCACACACAAACACACAAACATAATTCAAACACACAGACACGTTTCTATGTGTTTTATATATATAGTGTATGTTTGTGTCTATGCACATTTACATATGTGTGTGTAATCTCATCAGGACATTTTCGGTAATTTACTAGACTTTTAAAAATTATTTAGGTACTTGGGAATGTTTGTCAGGCAGAAAATCGAAGTATTTTTAAAAGGACGTCAAATGCATTTATATTATAGTTAAAAATGTCTGAAGGTATACAATTAAGTTTGCAAACTGGAGTACATTTATTCAGAGCCCCTACATTTTTAAACTTATAAATAAAATAAGAATAATAAGTTAAACTGAAAACTTAAGAAAGAAGAGTGTAAATTTAATACACTGAATGTTACTTTATTAACCGAAGCACCCCTCTGGATAGACTTTTCTGCACACAAAAACGGCTTTGCAGGGCAGCAGATGCCTACATTATATCCAGAAACTTCTTTTTTGCTGAAATCCCAGCCACTCCGTGGTCAACTTCAGCCTATCTCTGGACTTCCTGTTAGAAAAGAAAAATAAGACTCAGTTTATTGGAGCCATTTGTAAGTGGAATTTTTATTATGCTGGCTTTCTTCTAGTTCTTATTTAATTTTCAGATACAGGGATCTCTGAGTCCAGATATCATAATACCTACCCCAGTGAGCAATTGCAGAATTCAGAGGCAGGACAGAAAAAATCCCAGAAGCGCCCATTTCCACCCCCAGGCTCAGCATTTGAATCTCTTCAACAGTATCTTATGCAAGAGGCCATCTAGTCCCTGTTTGAACAGCTCCAGTAATGGGAAGTACAGTACCTTGATAGAATCTTCTCATTTTTGGATAACTCCAAAATTTAGAGAGGTCTTCCTTAAAGTATGCTGAAATAGGCCTTTCTGCCTTTTCCCTCCAATTGTCTTCAGTTTTCCTTAGGACCTACCCCATGTAGCAGCGGCTTTGGAGTTCTGGGTTTTTTCTTCTTCTCTCACTTCCACTGCTATTTACATGACATTGAGCAGACCCTTCTTGATGCAGTGTTTAGAATTGAACGCAACACTCCCTGTGTGATCTGAGAAGCCCAATCTGGAGCCAGCTGTTGTCCCCTCCGTCTTCACTTCGGCCACCCTATTTGTAATACTGTTTCCCCATTGAATCTCACCTTGTCCTTCTTTCCTGTCCGAAATCTTTGGCTTGGAAAATTTAGAAGCTTATAAAAACCAAATAATTTACTTCCTTGAATCTCCCTATTCTGATCCCCTTCCTCATTTTAACTGGTTTTTATACCAAGGGCTGCCATTATTTCTATTCAAATTTATGGCTAAAGTTGAGACTGAATTCTTAGAAATAATAGATCAGTGAGCCATTTAGAGCTGACTCTGTGAAGGCCTTAAAACTGAGGGCAGGGGAAAAAAGAAAACACTTCCTTTTCTACACTCTTAAGCTTGAAAAGCTCAGAAATGTCTTTGTTGCTACATTAAAAATCCCTGCTTTGGGGATGGAGGGTTCAGACCTAAGCATCACTTGAAGAATCCTTGCAAAGTTTATGGTTCTGTTAAAAGAATATGCCATGCATCAGAGTATTTTCCACACTCATTTATAATCAGAAGTCATACTGATGTAAAAAAATAAATATGTAGGGCTTCCCTGGTGGCACAATGGTTGAGGGTCCGCCTGCCGATGCAGGGGACACGGGTTCGTGCCCTGGTCCGGGAAGATCCCACATGCCACGGAGCAGCTGGGCCCGTGAGCCATGGCCACTGAGCCTGCGCATCCGGAGCCTGTGCTCCACAATGGGAGAGGCCACAACAGTGAGAGGCCCGCGTACCGCAAAAGATAAATAAATAAATAAATAAATAAGTAAAATCAGCAAACTACAAAGGAAATATGAAATTTAACCTTCAAAAGAATGCAGATCGTGAGCCACTGGACGGTTATTTGCTTTACCTGTTTCTTCTGGGAAAAATATATTAAATGGAGTAGAACTGCTCAAGGAATAGATGCTGGTGAATTTGCCTGGGGTTGACGCTCTCTATATTTGGTTACGATTATGTATTTATCTGTTTCAACTGTCCCTCTTAGCTCATCATTGTTCAGGTCTTTCAGGAAATTAGGTCTTCCTAAGGAAGGATCTAATGACCACATTCACTAAAGGAAAAGTAATAGAATTTTTGCTGACTGATATTTTCCCCCTCACTATTAATGCTTCCTGTGATGGTAATGAAAACTTTGAAATATTAACTTGGTTAAATGTTTTATAGTGAGAAAGAATTACCATTTAATAGAAGTTGAATTTCTGGCCCTACCAGGGTTTTAGTGTGTTGGCAAAATCGAGAAAGGTGGTTAAAAGAATCAATGAATGAAACACAAATCTCAAAGTGCAGACTTTGGAGGGATTTTTAAAAGACATATTTTCTTCTGATTAACTCTCTTTTTCCCAGAAGCAAAGAGGATGTCCTCTGATGGGGCAAGGCAGCCAGGACAATCCATCATCCTTAATAATACCACTAATAAGAAGAAAGCCACTTTCAGGCTCTTTCGTTTTAATTAGATGCCGGGTAACTATCATCATAGCTCATTCCAGTCTTTCTTCAAGAGCTTATATATTACAATATTTTGGAAATTGAAGCCATTTTATAGACAATGGTTTAATGTCATTTTGGCTAAAGCATGCAACTTTTATATATTATTCACTCAAGGAGGAATTTTTTAATTTTTAATTTTGAGATATGAGTGAGCCTGCCCACAAGAACAGCTCAGGGGTGTTAATAGACCTGTGGTAACCTGGCCAGTCACAAACATAAGGTTTATTTTGGTAGGTATCAGAAGCCTTCAATAGCTTGATGTTGGTAAGGGCTGTAGGTTTCCTCCCCTACAGCTTTGCAACCACGTGGTAAAATTACTGAAGTTTTCCATTTATGCAAGCAATTATCAGCAGGCAGCCACAAAACAACCATTTGTCTTGCTCTTGTAAGGCCAGTGAAATCCCATTCTCTGTCCTTCAGTCTGTCTTTCATTGTATCACGCCATCTGGTAGCAAGTTCCCTGAATGAAAGGTTCTCTGGAGGCAGATTCAACACTATTCTGCTAATTCATCCTTCCTACCCCCGTTCCTTCCTTCCTTCCTTCCTTCTATTTTTCCCTCTTTTCTTTTCCCCACTTTCTCTCTCTCTGTCAAGAAGTATTTGTTGAATGACTACTTGGAGAGTCAGAACACCTGGGTCGGAAACAAACCATTACTATTTTACTAGTGTTAGGGTGACCAACAGTCCTGATTTGCTCGGGATTGAGGAGTTCCCCAGGACCAGGAATTTTCTGTATTAAAATAGGAACAGTTCCAGACAAACTGGCATGACTGATGACCTTAGTTATAATCCTGAATTATTTAATTTCTGAAGCTTTGGCTTCTTGTCTTTAAAACAGGAAGTGGGGCTTCCCTGGTGGTGCAGTGGTTGAGAGTCCGCCTGCCGATGCAGGGGACACGGGTTCGTGCCCCGGTCCGGGAAGATCCCACATGCCGCGGAGCGGCTGGGCCCGTGAGCCATGGCCGCTGAGCCTGCGCGTCCGGAGCCTGTGCTCCGCCACGGGAGAGGCCACAACAGTGAGAGGCCCGCGTACCGCAAAAAAACCAACCAACCAAACAAACAAACAAAAAAAACAGGACGTGATAATACCTATCTAACAATGTTGTAGTGGAAAACTATTAACAGTCTATACAAAGTGCAGTACAAACCTTCAGTTGTATAATAAATAAGTCACAGGGATGTAATAATAATAGTAAAAGGCCAAAGTGCATTAAACATGTTGTGATGATGTGGAGAACACTTCATTCTCTTGGTATCAGATTTCTCCCCTAAGGAAAGGCTGGCTGCTTGGATGAATAATTTGATAGGCAGCTAAGGTAGAGCTATAATGGCCTGCTTGCGTGTGTGGGGGAAACAGATGGCACCTAAGCTGTCTCCAAGGCGTAGCTGGTGGGTAGCAGCTTGCTTCTGTCTTGCTGAGTGGACTTCATGCCGAGGGCCTGGATAAGAGAATACATTCTAGAGGATGTATGTGTGAAGAGGGTGATACGATGAGAACTAAAGTGTCTAATGTGGAAATGTATGAAGCCTTGTACTATGTGTGGTATATTTTTTCATCTTTCTGTGAAGTCCTTTTAATATATATATATATAAAATTCTGTGATATATCTATCTAGATAGATAGATATATCTATCTAGATAGATATATCTATATAGATAGATACATCTATCTAGATAGATATATCTATCTATATAGATAGATATAATGATACATTCATCTTTCTGTGAAATCCTTTCTAATAGATATATAATTATATATATATATATAATTCCCTCATGTGTTTGCAGTTATGTCTTTTTTTTGTGTGGTACGCGGGCCTCTCACTGTTGTGGCCTCTCCCGTTGCGGAGCACAGGCTCCGGACGCGCAGGCTCAGCGGCCATGGCTCACGGGCCTAGCCGCTCCGCGGCATGTGGGATCTTCTCGGACCGGGGCACGAACCCGTGTCCCCTGCACTGGCAGGCGGACTCTCAACCACTGCGCCACCAGGGAAGCCCTATGTCTTATTTTTGGTTGTGATAGAGAACAGAGTCTAGCGTCAAGAAAAGCACAGGACAAGAACATAGGCTGCCCTCTGAAGGATAATAGTGGTACCTACCCACTTCATGATGTTACCAAGTCCAAGCTCATACTGCTCACTGCACAACAGGCCAATAAATGGAGAGAAGAGTTGTTGTGGTAAAATAGTGACTTTATTTGGAAAGCCAGCAGACTGAGAAGATAGTGGACTAGTGTCCCAAAGAGTAAGAATTCAAGCTTCTTTTATATTAAAAGGGGAGGGGGTGTGGCTGGTCGTTGCAGGAATCCTTTGTTCTTGCAGCTGTCCAGGTAGGTCTGGTTACAATGTCCTTATAAACCTCCAACAAGACAAATGTTACTCTCTGTTCTGCAACTTTTTATCTCTATATGAATGGAAAAGTGTTATACCTTTACAGGTCAGCACCTTGAGAAAGGGCTATCATGTATATATCAATATCAGGCTACAGGCAATATTCTTTTATAAAGGTATAGAGCCCACATGACTACGCACAGCAACAGCACAAAGGTTAGAGATAAAGGAATAGGTCCCATATGCAGTCAGGTTTGTTCTTCTGTTACAGTGGGCTTCTTAGGATTAAATGTATATGTGACATGACGTCTAGAGAAAATTCACATTTAAAGTATCCTGTATTTTCTAGTTTTTTTTTGTATTATTATTATTATTAGAATAGCCTGTTCTCAATGAACACTAATTTCCTTTTCCCTCCTTTAGTCTTGGGCCTTGCTTCCACTCTCTGCTTTTTCTGTTTTTAATTAGCTCTCAGTGTTGGATTAAAATCTAGAAGTGGTTGTTGCCGGAACCTCAAAAATCTTGGCTAATGTAACCCTCATCTATGCTGGAAATACTGCCTCTCTCTGGCTCAGCAAGTTCCTGATAAAGTCTTTCCCCCGTGGGGACCAAGCTGGTTATTCTCTGAGGCCCCATTTTCACTTTTTCAGAATTCCCAAGGCTTAGTCTCAGAGGTAGCTGGATCTAATATATTTTTATAACTGATTGATTCCTTTTTTCTGAAGTGGAGGAGAGGGGATAAAAAAGACATTTGGTAAAGATACACCAGCTGACATGTAGCACAAGAAGAATAAGTAATTTGGGGTAGTTATTGGTATCCTGGACGGAAGCTAAGTCTTTTGATCTCCAGGATTTCATGGGTCAAGCTTCCATGCTCAGAACCTCATGAATAATTACACAGTTCTGTAAGAAACCTCACTTGATTTATTCAGCTTCTGGTTGTCTCACTTCTGGGTCATTCATTCAGAGCTGCTTCTAGATAAAATCGACAGCTTCAGTTACCCAAACCCTAGATCTGTGCATTGATGCCTATATATCTGAGTACTTTGACGGGCAGCTCTTTGAGTCAAACCCAGGATATACTGTGATCATGTAAGAGTCTCAAATGTTTTCATATCCTACCCCAAACTCCCTTTGTACAGTGACTAAGTTATCACTACACAGTTCCATAATGTTACTGTTGAGAGCTTAAATCCTGGTGAGTAAATCATGCCCAACCAGCAATACAAGGTCAAGCTAGATCTTTCATGGGACCCTATGTTAGCATTGGTAGATATGACCTCTGGGGACAGGAGACACAAATACTATTTGGAAAAAATAAATTTAGGATAATATCAGAAAGGAAATCTATCTAAACAATGCCTCCTACTGAATACACTTTTTTTTTTCTGTGCTTTGTAGCATAGTAGCTAAGGATTTTTGCATAGAATTGGATGAAGTTACTCATAGATCCATGTTTTTCAGTGTTTAATGTAGATGAAGTATTTTGGAGCCATAAAAATTCTTTTAAAATATTAAACCTAATTCAATGGTCAGGATAGTTTTCTCTGCTGTGTTGAAAATCAATCTGACCACTCATGCATGCCTAAAGTCAGAATTTATGACATCCCAGTTAAATATGGAAACACAAGAAAAACATAGTTATCGTATGATCCAGGAATCCCACTCCTGGACACATATCTGGTGGAAACTCTAACTTGAAAAGATAACATGCACCTCAGTGTTTATAGCAGCACTATTTACAATAGCCAAACAAGATATGGAAGCAACCTGAATGTCCATTGACAGATGAATGGATAAATAAGATGTGGTAATATATATATGTGTGTATGTATATGTGTGTGTGTATATATATATATATATACACAATGGAATATCTCTCAGCCACAGAAAAGAATGAAATAATGCCATTTGCAGCAATCTCTAGGATGGACCTAGAGATTATCATACTAAGTGAAGTAAGTCAGAGAAAGACAAATATCATATGATATTACTTGAATGTGGAACCTAAAACAATGATACAAATGAACTTATTTACAAAGGAGAAATAGACTCAAGGACATAGAAAACAAACTTATGGTTACCAAAGGGGGAAGGGGGGAGGGGTAAATTTGGAATTTAGGATTAACAGATATAGACTATTACATATAAAACACATAAACAACAAGGACCTACACAGGGAACTATATTCAGTATCTTGTAATACCCTATAATGGAAAAGAATCTGGAAAAGATATATACCTGTATAACTGAATCACTTTGCAGTACACCTGAAACATTGTAAATCAGCTATACTTCAATAACAAAAGAAACACAGAAGAATCTAAGTTCTTCCTTACAGAAATAAGTATTTGTATATTTTTTGTTATATGAAGTTATATAAAGAATGGGGCTAGTGCTTTTTATGTGTAAAAATGTATCTATACTCAATAGTATTTATTTTTTATTCTCAACCACTTTTTAATAAAATCTTACATAGTAGTTTCTCTCACATAATAGTTCTAATGCTTATCTCTTTTTTTAAATTAAAACTTAATTTTTAAGAGTGGTTTTAGATTCACAGCAAAATTGAGGGGGAAGTACAAAGAGTTCCCATGTACACCCTTCCCCCACACATGCACAGCTTCTCACATTATCAACGTCTCCCACCAGAGTGGTACATTTACTACGATTGATGAACCTATATTGATACCTATATTGTTCTATGGGTTAGGAAAAATATATACGGACATGTATCCACTATTAGAATATCATACAGAATATGTTTACTGCCCTAAAATTTCTCTGTGCTCTGCCTGTTCATCCCCCCAAACCCATGCCCTGCCCTGGCAAGCAGTTTTGCCTTTTCCAGAATGTCATATAGTTGAAATCAAACAGCAAGTAGTCTTTTTCAGATTGGTTTCTTTGACTTAGTAATATGAATTTAAGGTCCCTCCATGTCTTTTCATGGCCTAATAGTGCATTTCTTTCTGGTGTTGTATAATACTCTATTGTCCGGATGTCCCATGTTTTATTTATTCACCCACTGAAAAGCATGTTGATTGCTTCCAAGTTTTGACAGTTACGAAAAAGCTGATCTAAACATCCATGTGCAGTTTTTGTGTAGAAGTAAGTTTTCAGCTCCTTTGAGTAAATATCAAGGACACAGTTGCCATATCATATGGAAACTGCCAAACTGTCTTCCAAAGTGGCGGAACTATGTTGCATTCCCACCAGCAACGAATGAGTTTTTTATCCACACCCACATGCCAGCATTTGGTGTTTTCAGTGTTTTGGATTGTGGCTGTCCTAATAGGTGTGTAATGGTATCTCATTGTTTTAATTTGCATTTCCTTCATGATGTATGATGTGGAGTATCTTTTCACATGCTTGCTTGCCATTTATGTGTCTTCTTTGGTGAGGTGTCTGTTAAGGTCTTTTGCTCATTTTCAAATTGAGTTGTTTGTTTTCTTAGTGTTGAGCTTTAAGAGTTCTTTTTATATTTTGAATAATGGTCCTTTATCAGATGTGTCTTTTGCAAATATTTTCTCATAGTCTGTGGCTTGTCTTTTCATTCTGTTGACACTGTTTTTCACAAAGCAGAAGTTTTTAGTTTTAATTAAGTCTGGCTTACTTTGGTGTTGATTCTAAAAAGTCATCACCATACCTAAGATCATCTAGGTTTTCTCCTACGTTATTTTCTGGGAATTTTATAGTCTTGGTTTTTTTTTTTTTTTTTTTTTGCGGTACGCGGGCCTCACTGTTGTGGCCTTTCCCGTTGTGGAGCACAGGCTCCGGACGCGCAGGCTCAGCAGCCATGGCTCATGGGCCCAACTGCTCTGCGGCATGTGGGATCTTCCCGGACCGGGGCACGAACCCGCGTCCCCTGCATCGGCAGGCGGACTCTCAACCACTACGCCACCAGGGAAGCCCTAGTCTTGCATTTTATATTTGGGTTTGTGCTCCACTTTGAGTTAATTTTTATGAAGGGCATAAGATCTGTGTCTAGATTCATTTTTTTGCATGTGGATGTCCAGTTGTTCCAGAACCATTTGTTGAAAAGACTGTCTTTGTTTCATTATATTGCCTTTATTTCTTTGTCAAGGATAAGTTGACTATATTTATGTGGGTCTATTTCTGGGTTCTCTATTATGTTTCATTTATCTATTTTCCTATTCTTTTTAAAAAATTAATTATTTATTTATTTAAAAATAAATTATCCAGAGCACGTGGGCTCAGTAGTTGTCACACACGGACTCTCTAGTTCTGATGAGAGGGCTTAGTTGCCTTGAGGCAGGTGAGATTGTAGTTCCCTGACCAGGGATTGAACCCACGTCCGCTGCATTGGAAGGCGGATTCTTAACCACTGGACCACAAGGGAAGTCCCTATTTTCCTATTCTTTTGCAGTAGTATCTTTTATTTTATTAGAAAACACATTTTTGTTGCATACCCCTCTCCTTTTATTCCCCTACCCCGCAACAAAGGCAAACAACTTGTGTATGATGAAATTTCCTTTGCTATGGAAAACTAAAGTTCTTTTAAAAAGCACTGGAGATGATAAAGTGTATTTTGGGGGACTTTTATTTCTGAAAGGAACATGATTTTATCAAGGGCTTGACAATCAATATTGATAAAAATGAAACTCTGGAGATTAATTTGCCTGACAATTCAATGTGGAAATAATATAATCCTTTCATTAGGAAGCTGCATAAGTCAACATGCTTATCAATACTAAAAACTACAAAGCATCAGAAGAATGAGAAGACGTGCCACAGATTGGAATATAGTATTTTCAAAAGGCACATCTGATAACGGGCTATTTTCCAAAATAATACAAGGAACACTTAACACTCAACAATAAAAGGTACAACTTGAGTGGAAAATGAGCAAAAGAACTGACTAGACAATTCTCACTCAAAAGATGTACAGATGGCAGTTAAGCATGTGAAAAGATGTCCAACCTCGTGTGATAAGGGAAATGCAAATTAAAACAACAGTGAGATACACTACACACCTATTAGAATGGCCCAAATCCAAAACACTGACAACACCAAATGCTGACAAGGATGTGGATGAAGAGGAACTCTCATTCGTTGCTGGTGAGAATGCAAAATGGCACAGTCACTTTGGAAGACAGTTTGGCAGTTTTTCAGGCAACTAAATGTGGAATGTGAAAAACAACATTCTCTTTAGTGAGCTATATTTTGGCTGGTATTATACTATAAACTTAGGATATTTAATTAATACTAATTACCCTAATATATTGAAACAGATTTGTAAGCAACAGAATATGTTTTAATCTGTATTCTTCCGCCTTCCATTCTATTCTTCCTTTTTTTCTTCTCCTCCTCTTTCACGATAAAGCTAAACTTTCAATGCTTTAAAAAAATGACAATATGCATGTTTGCATTTTATGTTAAGAAATGAGCCCATCCATAATCTCAAGAGAAAAATCTGCTTGTTGATGATTTCTTAACCAGAAGTAGCTATATATATGCATACTTTTCAGAAGGCTCATGTTTTGTGTTTTATGTATTCCTAAACTAAAATGACATATTGAGAATGGATGCGAATAGTTCATCTAACGAGCAAGTCTGTCCTCTCCTGAGTATTGTGAGAATAATCAGGGAAATGACCAGTTGCCTTGGATTAACATTACTCTGAAAGGATGGGTAGTCTTTGAGTGCATATGTGCACGTATTTATCAGGGGAGGAGAATATATGTAGCCTGAGTCTAATTTGTCTTTTACTAAAGAATATGAATATATGTTTTGACTTTTCAAAACTGTTTTACAAACTGCAAGTTATGACTCATTAGTGGGTCATAAGATCAACTGCATATTGCAACTGGTATTTTTTTTTAAAGATAGAATAGAAACTATCAGAGTATATGGCACTTAGGAAGGGTAAGTACTATTACATGAAACTTTAGTTTCAGGATTATTTCTTAAGGTATAAATTATATATTTATTTATTATGGCTTGAAAGTAAAATAGATTGAGAACCACTGTTTTAGACCACTTGCCTCTCCCTTTAGCCTTTAAGAATAAAAAGTAATAACAGCACCAATGTCTTAAAATTACCCAGTTGCCCTTCCCTCCTATGTACTCCCAGTACTTCATGAATGATATGATCTCACTTATGGTGACAACGGTCTTGTAAACTATGCAGAAAGCAGCTGCCACAGAAGGGAAATGGAAACCCATGAGAGACTCCTCTGAGGGCTGCATGTGAGCTGGCCAGAAAGCCTTTAATGGATGTGCATTAGAGTGAAGGAAGAGATAGAACTAATCACCCCACCTTCTCCTTAATGGCATGCAGGTCTCTCCACCTCCTGTCCAAAGTATGTGTTCAACATTTTAGATAAATCCAAACATCTGGTACAAGAAATATCTAAGCTCAACCAGAAGCCAGAGAGAAGGCTGGAGATTCAAGTGCGTATAAGTACACAGTAGGTTTGGATTCTGCTGTAGTAGATCTTAGAATGAGCTTTTCTTGTGAAACTTCTGAGGTCTGAGATGATCACTAATGTTTAAGTGAGTGTTATCTTCATGGACGTTTAATTTATCAAGAGAGGAGAAAGACAGTTGTGTGGCATTCATTGGGCTCTGGATTGGAGTATCTCACTGGGGCTTAGGCTGCTCAGCAAAACTCAGGAGACGTTTCAAACAAAGAGGACACTCACCCGTGAGGATGATCATTTCTCAGCTGCCTCCGTAACCCACCGCCTAGCATTTAAGTCTTCTGTGAATGTTAGGTTGATTCCTCAAATAGACGGTTTGCTCCTTAAGGGTTCATGGCTCATATTTCATTCATAGCATCCCAATTTGACAAACTCTGGCACATTTTTAAATAAATGGTTGGTGTTTTCTGGTGAAGGAACACCCAGGATCAATAAATAACTGGGACCCCATGGTAGATGCTGAACAGAAGAGAGAGGCAAAGCAAAGGAAGCGTAATGCGACCAACTGTCATTTGTTGAGTGCTTGTTACACTCCAGGCACTTGACATGCTAAGGGTCGGAGCACCCAATTCCACAGTAGGGAGGGTTTTTCCCCACACCAACAAGCAATGCTCCAATACCAGCTGCGTGCCCTGTAATTCGACTCCATTCTGACACTATCTACCTGGACACAGTGTCAGATCCCACAGGTTAAGGGCTCAGTCCCACGAGACTGTCTCCCTCCCCCATTTCAGACACCAGTTGCAAACCCAGTTACCAACTGTGCTTCTGACCTACAGGCTATAGATCGGAAGTTCCAATGACCTCCTCCTTGCATTCGGCTAATTTGCTAGAGCTATTCACAGAACTCAGAGAAACATTTAACTTACTAGATTACTGGTTTATTATAAAGGATGTTACTCAGGAACAGCCAGATGGAAGAGACGCATAGGACAAAGTATGGGGAGGGGTTGGAGCTTCCATGCCCTCTCCAAGCACACACTCTCCCTGAATCTCCGCACATTCACCAACCTGGAAGCTCTCAGAAACCCAGCCTTTTGGGTTTGGGGGGAGGCTTTATTACATAGGCATGGTTGATCAAATCACTGATTCAACCTCCAGGCCCTCTCTGCTCCCTGGGGGGTTGAAGTGTGGGACTCAAAAGTTCCAACCCTCTAATCACATATTTGATTCCCTTGGGAACCAACCCCTCCCCACCTATACGTGGCTTAGGGGCAACGCAAAAGGCCCCTTTGTATCTCTCACCACTTAGGAAATTCCAAGAGCTTTTAGAAGCATTGTGCTAGAAGTGGGGATGAAGACCAAATATATATTTCTTATCATAAACCACAGTATCTATCTCACATGCAGTATCTCCCCACAACCCTTTACTGTGGTATTGCAATTATCTCCACTTTACAAAGAAGTAAATTGAGACTCAGAGGAGTGAAATAATTTGCCCAAGCTCACACAGTGACACAGTGGCCAAGCTGGGATTCCAGGTGTATCTGGCTCCAGAGCTGAGTGCTTTCTTCCTCCTTTGTTTGAAAGTCAGGCCAGTGACCATGTTCTGTTTGCTGAGGCAGGCAACATCAAGTCCTGCAAAAGGTCCACTATTTATCAACATGTGACTTGGAGAAATTACCTTCTCTTTGGAGCCCTGGTTTCTTCTATTAAAGGAAGATAATGATACCTTCATCACTGACTTGCAGGAATTCATTTCAGTGAGAAAATGTGCAGGAAGCACTGGGTCAGTGCCTGGCATACGAACAAATCTTGGTTCTCTCCTAGAGCAAGTGCTCTTCAACCTGAAATATGGCAGTCAGTAGTTACAGACTGTGGACCACAGTCCAGGCTTATCTGATGACTTGCTGGATGGAGATGTGGATTGAGTACCGTTCTAGCTCATCCACTAGTAGCAATAGGCCCTTGGAGGTCTGCTGTGGACTCAACAAGTTTTCATGTTGCTGCTGAGGACACCTAAGCCTGAGCACATGCTTTCTGAAGAAACAACACTTGATCACTGCGTCTGTTACAAGATCACATGGCACAACCTGCAAGAATGAGCCAGACTATGGTAGAGTCCTCCTTTCACTGCTGCTGCTTTCCTGCTGTAATCTTTCACTGACCCCTTCTAGACACCTTCAGAAAACACAGGAACTGGGAACTTAGATCTAATACACATTAAATAAAAAAATCTCTCAGTTGCTTCCTTCTCAACTGTATAGCAGCACTCACCATCCGCTTTATGATGCTCCAGCCACACGTGCTTTACCTCTGTTCCTTGAACACTGCAAGTTCCATGCTCCTAGCATCTGCACCTGCTCTTCCTTTTTCTTCTTTTTTGTCTTTTAAATAAATGTTTATTCAGCAACTGTATATTCACAGAAGAAATAACTTTTTCAATTATTTATTTTTAACTTTTTATTTTATATTGGTGTATAGCTGATTAACAATGTTGTGTTAGTTTCAGGTGTACAGCAAAATGATTCAGTTATACATATACATGTATCTGTTCATTTTCAAATTCTTTTCCCATTTAGGTCGTTACACAATAATGAACAGAGTTCCCTGTGCTATATAGGAGGTCCTTGTTGGTTATCCATTTTAAATATAGCAGTGCGTACATGTCAATCTCAAACTCCCCAACTATCTCTTCTCTGCACCCTTCCCCTGGTAACCATAAGTTCATTCTCTGTGAGTCTGTTTCTGTTTTGTAAATAAGTTCATTTGTATCATTTTTTTTAAGCTTCCACATATAAGCCACATCACACGATATTTCTCTGTCTCTGTCTGACTTCACTCAGTATGACAAACTCTAGGTCCATTCATGTTGCTGCAAATGGCATTATTTCATTCTTTTTAATGGGTGAGTAATATTCCATTGTGTGTATATATATATATATATATATATACCGCAACTTCTTTATCCATTCCTCTGTCAATGGACATTTAGGTTGCTTCCATGTCTTGGCTATTGTAAACAGTGCTGCAATGAACATTTCAGACTATGTTTTTATCCTGATATATGCCCAGGAGCGGGATTGCAGGATCATATGATAGCTTTAGTTTTAGTTTTTTAAGGAACCTCCATACTGTTCTCCACAGTGGCTGTACAAACAATCAATGCTGGAGAGGGTGTGGAGAGAAGGGGAGCCTCATACACTGTTGGTGGGAATGTAAATTGGTACAGCACCTGCTCTTCCTTTTGAAAGACGTCTCTCTTCTTGGCTTTTTGTGCTCCTGGCTTCTTATCATCCTGTAGATACCATCAGAGATTCCTTCCTGACAACCTCATCTAAGGGACCAATGTCTCTCCTCTGTTGCTTTTGAATAATTTATCCCTTTTAATTTCTTTCTTTACTTTTATTAATATTTGAAATTATAACATAAACTTTATGAGGCCAGGGATTCTCGTCTGTTTTGCTCACAGTTCTAGTGACTGAAGCGGTGTTTGCCAACTGATTATCGAGAGTGAATGAATGAACGCATTGGTTTACCTAGACATTATTCCTTCCTTATCTTCTCCTGTTGGAATGTAAACTCTCTGAGAGCAGGATCTTATCTGTTCAGTTTGCTACTGTCCCCTAGGGCCTAAAACAGTGGCTCACACCAGGTAGAAACATAATAAATATTTTTAATGACCCCATAAAACTTGGACTCCAAAAGCTAGCAGGCTCACTGCTCATAGTATTAAGGTCCAAAGTAGAAGTACAGATGGACACCCATATACCATGTGTCTAAATCTTCATAAATCAAGCTAACAAATTCAATAAAATATGGTCTATTCTTCTACCTTCATTGATAATTTTTAATAATCTAGGAAAATGGAATTTTGAACTGTAGGGCTCCTAATAGTTCTAAAGTTATGCACTGAAATGTGGTGTCACGGGCAGAGGTGGCTGTGGCTGGCCAGCCATGCTCATGGGCCACACTGCTCCTACCCTCTGCTCCATCTCAGACCTTGAGGATATTTAGCGCATATATTCAAGCTCTGTTTATAACCCTCTTGCAAAGAGTCACCCCTTGTACGTTCTTTGGGCCTGAAGGTCTGTCAGTGGGGGATGGACCCAGGGAAGAAGCCCTACACAGGCCGTAAAAGTCGACTTGGGGGCTGTTTTTTTTTTTTGTGGTACGCGGGCCTCTCACTGTTGTGGCCTCTCCCGTTGCGGAGCACAGGCTCCGGACGCGCAGGCTCAGCGGCCATGGCTCACGGGCCCAGCCGCTCCGCGGCATGTGGGATCCTCCCGGACTGGGGCACGAACCCGTGTCCCCTGCATCGGCAGGCGGACTCTCAACCACTGTGCCACCAGGCAAGCCCAGGGCTGTTTTTAAGTTGCAAACTTAAAGCAGGGAGCATGGTCTGGGGGCGGTGGTGGTTCCAGGCTATGGATGGGTACAACCCCTTCACTTGATCGACTCACCATCCCAGGTAGAAGGGCACAGCTGGAAGAGGGGCAGAGCAAGGCCAGCTAAAATTCATGGCCTTGATCTTTAGACAGGAATGTGTGGAAGGATGAGGGATTAACAGATCTGTATTTAAGCAGGTACAGAGGAGGGAAAGGCGGGAAGGAAGTGAAGAGGTTATCTGGGATGGGTCGGTGGTGGATTTGGCTGCTGTGCCAGTCTCCCCGTGCGTTTATAATCCCTGTCTACTGCTGGAAGACAAATGGTGAGGGAGCACAGTCCCTCAGAGTAGACAGAGGCGAGATGACAGGTTTTGAGCTGAAGGGTGATAGGCTGGTCCCAGAGCATAATTCCATTAACATTACCCAAATCATACCAAATAGATTAGTAATGCTGGTGGATCACCTTAGTTCATTTCTCAGTGAAATGAAATTGATGTGAAAAAGTGTTCTCTCCATGACATTCAATGAAAACTTGAGGAGAAAAAGCACATGTAAAGAATAAACTATTCTATTGAATGTAAAACTGAGAAAAAATATCCGTAAGTGAACTTTTGGAGGCCGATGCTACATATGAGTTTCTTCAGAAGACCTTATACATAGGTAAATTCAATATCTAGTTTATTTCAACAGTTTTGGGGTTTTGAGCATCTTCTAAGTGCAGACACATGCTGGACACTGGAGACTCAAAGATAAGCAATTTAGGAGCTCAGTCCTCAGGAAACACATCGATTTCGAGATGATCTAAAGAAAGATTTGTTGCATGCTCTTCTAGATTCATGCCTGTATCCCTTGCTGTTTATTAAGTTTTTTTATTAAAAAAAATCTTGAAAGCATTGTACTTTTCCTCTTAAAACCTTTTAGGTGAAAATGAATAGGTTGGAGATTTAGTTAAAAGAAATTAACTTTTAAAATCAAAATTCTACCAGTGCAAATATTGAGCCTCTTTCATTTTCATTAATTTGACTTAAAGGCTCTTAAAAAATGCATTAAGGTTCCTCGATGTTTCACTTTAATTGTAATTTATGTTCCTTCCTTCATTTAACCTCTATCTTTCAGGCTTTCTTTTCACCCTTTATTTTCATTTTACCTCATAGCAGTGTTACAAGTCATCACCTTTCTCAGTAAAAGGGCTCGCTGTAGTCAATAACTATGTGATTTTAAAATATGATAAGTTCTTCTAATTGCTTTAGCTAATAAAATGGCTTGGAACTGATAAGCCTGAATAATCCTGCTTAATTGCCTTTGCTAAAGATAGAGTTGGGTGGCAATTGTAGTCTTTTAACTTTAAAAAAGCAATACAAATGTTAGAGAAAATGATACACACTCTTGAGGAAAATGGTACTTAAATTCTTTTCTTGTTGGTAAGAGAAAATGTAAAAGAATTTAGACACAACTCAGCTGTATAACTTTATAAACTCATAGTTTCATAAAAATTATTTTTTTCTAAAACACAATAAAGCACAGCAACAAAAGAAAGGATAGAGTGCATAAAAAACAACACCAACAAAAAACCACTTTTGTACTTCAAAGTATACCACCAAGGAAGTTAAAAGACAACTCACAAAAGAGGAGGAAACTTTTGTAAGTCATCTATTTGATAAAGGACTTGTATCCGGAGTATATAAAGATGTCTTATAGCTTAACAATAGACAAATTAAAAAATGGGCAATGGAAATAGACATTTCTTCAAATGGAGGAATAGATACTTCTCCAAAGAAGTTCTACAAATGGCTTGTTAATGCATGAAAAAATGCTCAACATTATTAGCCACCAGGGAAAAGCAAATCCAAACCACAATGAGATATCACTTCACACTCACTCAGATGGCTAGAATCAGAGAGACATAATGACAGGAGTTGGTGAGGTTGTGGAGAGATGGGAACCCTCATACATTGCTGATGAAAATGTCAAATGGGGTAACTGTTTCGGGAAACAGCTGGGCAGTTCCTCAAACGATTAAATATAGAATTATGTGTGACCCAGCAATCCCACTCATAGGTATTTACCCAAGAGAAACGAAACACATGTCCACTCAACTTGTACATGACTATTCATAGCAGCATTATTCATAATAGCCAAAATGTGGGAGCAACACAGATTTCTATCAGTTGACGAATGGACAAACAAAATGTCGTTTATCCATACAATGGAATATTATTTGATAATAAAAAGAAATGAAATACTGATATATGTTACAACATGGGTGAACTTTGAAAACATTATGCTAAATGAAAGAAACCTGTCATCACAAAAGACCACATATTGTATGATTCCATTTATATGAAATGTCCATAAAAGGCAGTAAAGTAGATTAGTGGTTGCCTAGGGCTGGGGTAGTTGGGAGGAAGAGGGCAGTGGCTACTGATGGGTATGGGGTCTCTTCTTAGAATGATGAAAATGTTCTCTTAGATACTGGTAATGGTTACACACTCTGTGAAAATACTAAAAAACGCTGAAATGTACATTTAAATGGATTGATCATATGGTATGTGAAGTATATATCAAAAAGCTGTTATAAGACAATTGTCTGCTATTAAAATTTTGTAATCTTTATTTCTGTGTTTCAGAGCCTCCTTGGAGCTTTCTAAGGTAACAGATGCTTTTAACTAGATAGTTTAAAAGAGAGTTTTGCTATTTCTACTATATTATACAAATATAATTTCATCCTTTGCTTTGTTCTCAATAGTAACGTTTAACCAAATCTATTTTAAATGATTTTATTCTATAATAAGCTCCAGAGAGTAATCATAACTTGAGGATGACACTTTTCTTTTATACTGCCTGAGTGTTTAATGTGAGTGATTAATCTGTTTGGTTCTTAGAAGTTCTGAGAAAGATTTCAGTTTGAACTCACCTGAATTCTCCTCCTCTGCTCCATCACTCCCCAGTACGAGCCTCCATTATTTTTTTTCTTGTCTGTAAGTAGCCTCCTAATAGGCTTCCCCACATCCTCTCTGATCTTGGTCTGGTCTATTCTGCACACAGAAGCTAGACTTTTTTTTCAAAATGCCAATAGCACCATTTCATTCCCCAGGTATAAAACTCTTCATTGCCTCTTGTTTGCTCTTAAGGGTGAAAGTCTTCCGGGTGGCCTCTCAGGCTCTTCGAGCTTGGGCCTTTCCTACCTTTTCAGCCCCATCTCCCACTGCTCTCCTTGCTCATCCAGGCCAGCCACATGAGTCCCTTTCTGTTTGCAGAAACACATCTCCTGCTGTGGAACTGCTGCACATATGGCTCCCTGCTCCTGGAGCCCTGCTTCCCAGTCCCACTCCAGGAGAGTGGTTACCCCCTGGATATCCCCTCCAGGTCTCTGGTTATCCCCTACTCAGGTGTCAGATCTCAGCACCATCTAGGGTTGGTTCCTTGGCACTGTGTCCCTTTCTGCCATAGTCCTTACCTTAACTTGCGATCACACGTTCGTTACCAAAGGGATGGCAGGTGGTACAAGTCCGAGTCTACTCTTCCAGCCATCGTACCACATCACCTCCCGTGTCCATCAGAGTGTGTCCCCCAAAATAGAAGACTACAGAGGAGGCTGTGACAGGCTCGGAGTTGGGGAGAAATAGAAGGCCCTTCAAGGGAGACAACATTTTGACAGAGTTCAGGAGGGTGGGGTTTGCTAGGCAGAGAATGGGGGTGGGACAGCATGTGCCAAGGCACAGAGGCACAGAAAATTCTGTGTTTAAGGAAAAGCAAGAGTCCAGTGTGGCTACCCCCTGGACCTTGGGGCAAGGAGTGAGTGCTGGGTGAGGCAGGAAGCAAGGCAGGGCTACAGTTGGAAGGTCAGGCTGGTCCTACATTACAGAAGGCCTTGTGGACAATGGAAAGTCCCTGAGAATTTCCAATAGGAAAGTGATTTGAATAGGCCTTTCTGCTACAAGGATGACCTTGGGAGAAGGGCAGAAGGTGAACCAGAGGGAAAGAGACCCAAAGCAGAGTGGCTGGTCCTAACAGGGGAACAGTTGAGAACCATGAGACCCCAGTGTAGAGCTCACCGGTGGGCCAGCAGTGGGAGGCATGAACAGTTAGGGCCTGGCTGTTCAAGAACAAAGTGGTTCCAGCTTCAGAGAGCAGACCGGACGGACTTTGGGCAGATATCTTAGTCACACTATGAATAAAAGAAGGGGAAATGTCTCCTTTCTCGGAGGTTGTGAGAAATATCTACTTTGCTTCTGAAGAAGGTTATATTTGCAGACAAGGCTTAAATTATACAACTTGATTCCCTTTGTCTTACCACTCTTTACAAGAACACTGTAAAACAAAGTGAGAGAATTAATCAGCATTAAAACTGCAAAATTCTTTCACAAGCAGCCTTGTTGGTGGTCATTATAATGATGACCTTACATATATAAATTTAAACTAATTCTATATGTATTATATATAGAATTAGTTTAAAAGTCTCAAATCATGAGGTAAAGCATGAAACTTCTTTTCCAATCTAATAATTGTCTCCAGTAGCCTTTTATAACCCACCTTTTCCACTGGGTAGAAGGTACTTCTAAGTTCAAATTAGTATGATTCCATACTTCTTGTTTTTTTTTTTTTCTCTTTAATAGATTTTATTTAGTTAGTTATTTTTGGCTGCGTTGGGTCTTCATTGCTGCACACGGGCTTTCTCTAGTTGCTGCTAGAGGGGACTGCTCTTCATTGCGGTGCGCTGGCTTCTCATTGCAATGGCTTCTCTTCTTGCAGAGCACAGGCTCTAGGTGCGTGGGCTTCAGTAGTTGTGGCTCTCAGGTTCTAGAGTGCAGGCTCAGTAGTTGTGGCGCATGGGCTCAGTTGCTCCGCGGCATGTGGGATCTTCCTGGACCAAGGCTTGAACAGTGTCCCCTGCATTGGTAGGTGGATTCTTAACCACTGCACCACCAGGGAAACTCTGATTCCATACTTCTTAATCATATTCAATTATTAAAACAGCCTCTTAGGTATTAAAACTTAGTTCTATTAATTACAATCTTTCCCCTGTTTTTCCAGCACAGGCTAGACTGTGGTTCCAGCAGCCAGCCCAGGAGTCAGAGTTGAAGAGTGGTCTCTTGTTCCCCACTCCTCCAGCCTCTTTTGCTTCTCTGGTGCTGGGGAGGAGAGGGGATGTGATCACTGCTGATATGACTCATGGTCATGAGTCTACAGGCTCCTTGTGGATTAGTGCAGGTCCTGAAACACTCCAGGCAGAGAGACTCGGCTCTAAGCAGTGTCCCTGGGTTTCAATGTTTGCATGTCAAGCTCATCCGTGTCCTTCCTTTGACATCCCAGTTGGCCTCCCATCACAGCCCCTGCTTCACTCAATTCTTTAACCCAGGTTGTGGTGGTCCTCATCAAGTTTACCCCGTTTGGTCCAATTTTGGAAACTGGAGCTATTGCCACTGAACTGGGAATTGACAAGGTGGTCCTGGATTCCACTATGACAGGCTGCACCCCAGCCCAACTTGTACCTATGACCATGTTTCTCTTCCAAAACACCAGGGCAGAAGATGTAAGCCTGCTGTTGAGTAAACTTTCAATCTAGTAACAAAATGAAGAAGGTCTCCTTCTTGCAGATACAAGTATATATTAGAATGGTGATCCTGCAGACTTTGTTCCCTGACACTGGAGAAGGGGGCATCCTTACCACCTCTGCGAGGGAAAGGAAGACACATCATGAGCCATTGATATTGCTGTATCTGTAGTAATTTTCCTATAACTTTCATGGTAAAACTGTCAACCTTCATCGACATCCCTTATCCCAAGGCATGTGGGAATCTCAAGCAGAGAATGGGGCCTGTTTTGAACTAGACTGTGCAGATTTCAGTAACTTTATTCATAATGGGCAGCATCTCCACTGCAGTCCTGCCATTTTCAGTAGCCACAGGGGAGCAGACAGAGGTCCTAATTAGTGTATCATACCAATAACTCCTTTATTATGATGTACTAAGGCAGGAAGAATAAATAGCATCATCTCGAGGACCAATTCTAATCTATCTGTGATGGTTTTCCATGGCAGTTGTGTTGAGAGTCATTAGTGCCAGTGTCTGTGAGTGGTCAGCAGTCTCTAAGCCCAGCGGGAGAGAGGTCTTAAATAGTATCAAAGTATATCTGAATATTACTTTTAAAGATATGCAATCTTATTACTTTTGAGTGGATGATGTCACTGTAGCTAAAGGCAAAAAGTGTGGCCTAGTAAAGGACCTACTTCAATGACTAGATGAGCTATTTGCATTTTGCATCTAAGCAGGATATGTCTTTGCATAGATGGCAACTGGATTGTATAGAAGTAAGTGTTTGTGTGTTTTCTCCAGAACTTAAGAACTCCCTTGAGAATCTTATGTTTACTATCACTGCACAGATTTTTCTTTTGTACACAGTAGAAAGGTCAATGCTTACCCAGTTCCTTCCTGAATTATAGCACATTCTAAATGAATAAAGTTAGAATTAATGAGGTCTATTGTATGTCATTTATTTACAGAATTTTGTGCCCTTCTGATTTGCTGAACAGCTAACGCTGTCCCTGATGTTTGTTTTCTTTGTGAATACCTGTGTTGTATTGCATGTTTTGGAGTAAAATCTGTGAGGAGTCACAGACATTTTAGCTCCATCAATTGTCCCTGGAGACAGTTGACACCAGTGGTTAAACACTGGGCTCTGGAGTAAAGCTCCTGGATGTGAAATTCCACCATGTACCCCTTTGGGAAAGTTTTTAAACCTCTCTGAATCACGTTTTCATCTGTAAGAAGAGAGCTAATAAGGATGATTAAGTGTGATGAAAAATATAAGGTGCTTTTTTTTTTTTTTTTGCGGTACGTGGGCCTCTCACTGTTGTGGCCTCTCCCGTTGCGGAGCACAGGCTCCGGACGCGCAGGCTCAGCGGCCATGGCTCACGGGCCCAGCCGCGCCGCGGCATGTGGCATCTTCCCGGACCGGGGCACGAACCCGTGTCCCCTGCATCGGCAGGCGGACTCTCAACCACTGCGCCACCAGGGAAGCCCAAGGTGCTTTTTTCCTTCTAAAAAAATCATAGTGCCTGACACTTAGTAAATGTTAGCTATATTTGTGGTAGTGGCATTGGATCAACTCATTATAATGATGTGTATATAAGTACTTGATAAGTACCTATCAAGTGATAATAGTGCTTCTCAACCAGGGTTGATTTTGCCCGCTGGGGGACATTTGGCAACGTGAAGACATTTTCGTTTTCATAATTGGGGAGGTGTTAGTGGCATCCACTGGATAGAATCTGGGGATGCTGCTAAACAGCCTACAATGTATAGGATAGCCCCCCAGAACAAGGAATTATCCTGTCCAAAATGTCCATAGTATTATGGTTGAGAAACTGTAGTAAAGATGGCTAATAGGAGGCATTAGAGGAATCCTGAAATATACAAATGTATCTAAAACTAAGGTGTTTTGTTTATCTTCTTTAATATTTAAGGTTAAAAAAATATTACTTCCTATATATAGTTATTTCTTGTTAATAGCTGACACCTGAGATACTGCTCCAATGACCCAGAAAGAGTTTTTCCAATTGCTTTGTGGGCACGAAATATGCTTCTTAACCTTTCTGGTAGATTTATACACAAGAAACAAAAATTTTGAATTAAATCACTGGTCATACTGACTTTGTATGACTCCTTTGTTGTGAATTTTTGATAATTGCCAAATTGCCCACTTCCAGGAGAACCAAAGAAGAGAGAAATTATTTGTTTATATGCCTATATTTTCCCCCTTTACTGGGGCCGAGTCACAGAAAAAATAGAATCATCTTTCTTAAAGTGTGATCCAAAGACTCCCAGTTCAGAATCACCAAACATTCCAGTGCCAGAATTTCTGTGTTCTTCATGAAATGGACTGAGTCAGCATCTTTTGGGGGGTAAGGCCAGGGAATCTGTGTCTTCCAAAAGATTCCAAGTGATTCAAAGCATTCTAAAGTTTGAAAAACACTGGAGTCCAATATATAAGTGGTGTCAAAGGGTAGCAGGTAGAGCCGTGATCCATGTGGTTTTGTTTTGGGTTTTTTTCTGCAGTACGCGGGCCCCTCACTGTTGTGGCCCCTCCTGCTGTGGAGCACAGGCTCCGGACACGCAGGCTCAGCAGCCATGGCTCACGGGCCTAGCTGCTCCGCGGCATGTGGGATCCTGGACCGTGGCACGAACCCATGTCCCCTGCCTCGGCAGGCAGACTCTCAACCACTGCGCCACCAGGGAAGCCCCCTCCACGTGGTTTTATTTTTTGCATCAGATAGTCTGTGAACCTGGCGTAGAACATATAGATTACCAGAGCTCTTTGGTTTGGCATTTTCTTTTATTTTTGCCCTGAAAAGGCAAAATATTCTGCCCCTGAAGATACTAGTTCCATTTTCAATAGAGGAACCTGCTGTTTGAGCCCTTGGTGAAGCTACTAGAATGGAATAGCTGTGGACAAAGGCCAGATGATTCTATATTTAGAATGTTCTCTGGGGCTGAGTCCATGACAAATTTATCTTGTTTCTCTTAGAATTGCCTGGGTTTGTAAAGCAGAGAAACTTTGACTATATTCCAGCCGTTCAAGGGAGGTGAAATTTAGGGTTATTTATATGTCCCTTAGGAAGGATGATATATCCAAAAGCACATTTCTCTTCCTTCTTCATACATCAATTCTTAAGTTAAAATAACATCACACCTTTGGCTCTTATGTTACATGTAGTACACCTTTCCAAGTGCCAGTGTAAAGTCTACTGATGCTAATTACTGACAGGAATTACATGTTTTGAGAGAGGAGTGGGAGGGGAGAACAAATTAATTCGACACTAATTTGCATTCTTCTGCCAAGTTTGAATTGGGACCAATTTGTAAACTGAATTATCTCTCTAGCCTTGATAGAGTTTATAATAATGCTGAAGTTTCTTAACTCATGGCAGTGCCTTTTTAATAAAGACACATTCACAGCTGCAGTCTTGGTGCCTTGTAACATATTGCTAATAACTGGACTAATAAGATTTTAAAGTTAATTGAAAGGAGGGGAGAACCCATAGAATCTGATGCAGCTCAAATTGGTTGGTGTTTAAGAGGCTGACCAAGCAAAACTGCAAAGAGAGAAGAGGATAAAACTTGTTCATTAGTGATTTACCAATGATGCTCCTTTTTTTTTTTGGAGAAAAAGTTATCACTTTTACATTTCTCTTAAAACAATTGATAACATTTAACAAAGATTTTTCAATGCACATTATTTCTTTTTACAGAATTCCCCAAGATAGCCAAGGAGGTAACACATAGATAACTCATCATTTTATAAAACTGATGGCCCGTGGAATCTGGGGCATATCCAACATTACATCACAGGCCAGAGGGAACTTGCGTGCTCTAGCTTGGCTTTCATGGTCCAGTTGAAACACTCATAGCACCCCTTAACACCAGGGCTCCAGGACATACGTGGTGAACATTAATATGATTCCGTCTGATTTTTCAAAGACCTTTCAAGCTTCTCCATTAAAACTTGCCTTCTTGCATTGTCTGTGTGTCCTTTTTCAAAGAACAGTTCTTTCCGTAGCTCTATACAGGGTAGTGACCCTGGTTCTAAGGTGTGCCAAGGTGCAGGTGACCCACAACATAAAAAAGGCACTTGCAGTATATGCTGATTTCAAAACGGCATCTGGAATTAGGGTAACAGAAGAGACAGATCCCAACAGTAGTGCTATCTGTCCATCTCTAGATGGTAAAATTCTACTGCCTCTGCCTGGTTTTTGAGCTGATTTGAACGGCTGCTCGTCTTTAAGTCCTTCAGAATATTGTCTTCTAGCCCAATATAACCCAGGATATGAGTTGGAACTCAGAAGTGTTTTTTTCCTTTGGGAAGTTTCCTGGCAATTCTTTTGGGCACTACTCCCAGACTACCCTCCCATAAATCACGCTAGACTCTGTTCTGATAATTTCTAGTTTGGGTATCCTTCTTTATAACTGGCACTATTAAAAGAAGCACACACATGATATTCCAGTATGAGCTTAAATTGAGTTTAGATCACCTACATTTTGAAACCCTATCTTCATCCTCATTCTGAGACTCTTAAATTGTTGGTGGATCTGTAATAGGTATTTGCATGATAGTCCATACCTACTTCTTACTTATCATGTACATATTCTATATTTTCTGGCATAATATTTTGATTTGGGCAGGTTTTGCTGCCATTCTAGGGACATATCAGTCATAGCAGAGACAACATGGTTGTCTCCCAATGTCCATTCTTCCCTTCTATAGAAGTATTTGTGACACAGCCTCTAACTTTTAGGTTGGCTTAAGGCTGCTTGGAATAAAAACCCCTACAGCTAAGGATTGCCATGGGACTAAATTCTGATCAATGTGGTGTAAGTTAAAGCAGGCTATTCAACTTCTGGAAAGTGTCCTTAAAAAGAAACAACATTCCTTTCTCCTCTTGTCTTCTTCCTGCCAGCTGGAATGTGGATGTAACAGCTGGTGCTGGAGCAACCATCTCAGGGGTAATCTAGAGACTCAAACCACAAACAGAGGAGCAATAAGAGAGAAGAAACCTGGATTCCTGGCACTGTTGTACCATACCAGCCCTGTGCCACTCAATGCCAACTTTTTTGAGAGAAAGAAATAAATATTATCTTGTTTATTTTGACTTTTCTGTTACTACTAGTCAAATTGAATACTAAGTAATTCATTAGTATTCCTCAATTCTCAACAACTCCTTTACAAACCTGCACTCTAATGTTTGGAATTCTTTCAAAAAGGTCTAAAACCCATCATCTCACAGTTTGTTAAAAGAATTAATGAACATGAGACCCTGAGGCATTATAATACATAGACTTAAATATTCCCTAAAGGGTGAATGACTAACACCAGATCTGTTTCAGAGACCATGGTCAACGTAGGGTTTCCCATATCAAAACTAGGGTTTCCCATATCAAAACCTTCTTTCTTAAGCCTGAGGCTAGAAGGAAACTGGATCAGAAATGTGTCTACTTCTAGCTAGCTCTGTTTTACGGGGCATTAGATCGATCTCTTTATATGAAGGGTAGGGAGGGAAGACAAGGCAAGGGCAAAAGTGTTGAAATCTTTTTCAAGTTTGGTCAAATAATGTAAGAGTTCTACCTCTGAACAACAGATTTCAGGTAGTTATTGAGTATTGTTTTTGAGTATCTCTCTTATTCAAGAGTCCATACAGTTAGACAGGGGACTTGTTTTCAAAGAAGCAAAAATGTATTCAAGGAATGTCTTAGCTTAAGTTCTTCAAATAGCAGGCCCTGAGATAAGGATTTAGATACTAGTAGTTTGTAAGATGATCCCAGGAAGCATGGGGAGGAGGGGAAGGGAAGTAACCAAACAGGTCAGTGTCCTGGGTAACTAGGGTACAGTCACGTCAAGGATCTTCTGAGGACCTGTGTGGAGTATGCCTCAGGATCTTCCCACCAAGGATGAGGAAGCTGGGGTATTGATCCACCAACTCTCATCCTTCACTGATTGGGGATTGCTTCTGAGGATTTTAACTCATTGGCATTTCTGGCCTATCCGGTGCATGGGCTGAGAATCCTGTTGGGGACAAGCAGATAAGAAACCATCAGCCTGTATGAGAACTGTGCATCAAGCTGAAAGTGACCTCTGGAACCACGCAAGGGGCTATGACGAAGGCAACAACCACATCTGAAACAGTCCGTCCCTTGCACTGCTTGGGTAACAGATTTAGTCCACACTGTTCTATCATAAAGAGAGAACTGCTGCTATAAGGCTGCATAATAAATGCTTGATAGTATAATCTTAGAATCTCTAAGGAAGGGCAGATCTCTGTGGGCCATAGTGGTAAAAGGGGGGTTTATGTATGATATGAAAATCACTTTAGCCTTGAAGACTGGCCAGGATTTAAGTAAGAGGAGAGAAGAGGTGGGGAATGGATACCAGGAGTGAGGCATATCATGTGCAAGGGCTTGGATATAAAAATGTGAAAGGTACAATCTAGGAGTTGGTGGCTGAAATCAAAGTCTAGAATGGGAGATAAAGTTGGAAAAGAATTAAGGAATGTTTTCTCAGGGGCCTTATAGTTCAGACTAAGTGTTCTGGCTTGACTGCCTGCCAAGACATTCTTTTCTATTTAATGGGACTAAATTTATATATAATTAAAATTTCTAGTTCCAATTTAATGGAAAATATTATATGTTCTTACAGGGGTAATTTTAAAGCAACTGTTCTCAACCTTTTTTATTCTCTTGTGGTAGACATTAAAAAAATGATGTTAGCATGTAACACATACTTCATAGATAGAATATTTCTAATTTCCTGCATGTTAACTCCACGCTTTTATCTGCAGCTCAGAGATGCCTATCAGAATGCAAACATACAACTATAAAGGCATTAGCGTGATTGAAAACAATCTAATTCAGTAAAAAGAAAATAATTTGCAAACGTTGATCCCTTAATGCTTATGGATTAACAAATTATTTGTGATACACTTCAAGACTGGTTGTGACATAATGGTGTCTCTAACACAATGGCTGACAACTATTGCTTTAAAGTCAAGGTTGCAAATGGGTGAACTGCAGGCAGAAGCCACAGGCAGACTTTCTGTGATTGTCCCACAGTGTTAGCCTCAGAGAGATGGGGGCAGGAACTGCTTTTGACACTAAGGCAATGACAACAAGCTCACTCCATAAAACCAGGAGACAAAAGAAGAGTCAAAACCAAGGGAGTTTTCAAAATGGATTAAAGACCTAAATGTAAGGCCAGACACTATAAAACTCTCTGAGGAAAACATAGGCAGAGCATTCTTTGACATAAATCACAGCAAGATCTTTTTTGATCCACCTCTTAGAGTAATGAAAATAAAAACAAAAATAAACAAATGGGATCTAATTAAACTTAAAAGCTTTTGCGCAACAAAGGAAACCATAAGCAAAACAAAAAGACGACCCTCAGAATGGGAGAAAGTATTTGCAAATGAAGCAACCCACAAGGGATTAATCTCCAAAATATACAAACAGCTCATGCAGCTCAATAGCAAAAAAAGAAACAACCCAATCCAAAAACGGGCAGAAGATCTAAATAGACATTTCTCCAAAGAAGACATACAGATTGCCAACAAACACATGAAAGGATGCTCAACATCACTAATTATTAGAGAAATGCAAATCAAAGCTACAATGAGCTATCACTTACACCAGTCAGAATGGCCATCATCAAAAAATCTACAAACAGTAAATGCTGGAGAGGGTATGGAGAAAAGGGAACCCTCTTGCACTGTTGGTGGGAATGTAAATTGATACAGCCACTATGGAAAACAGTATGGAGGGTCCTTAAAAAACTAAAAATAGAATTACCATACGACCCAGCAATCCCACTCCTGGACATATATCCAGAGAAAACCATAATTCAAAAATATACATGCGGGGGCTTCCCTGGTGGCGCAGTGGTTGAGAATCTGCCTGCCGATGCAGGGGACACGGGTTCGAGCCCTGGTCTGGGAAGATCCCACATGCTGCAGAGCAACTAGGCTCGTGAGCCACAACTACTGAGCCTGCGCGTCTGGAGCCTGTGCTCCGCAACAAGAGAAGGCCACGATAGTGAGAGACCCGTGCACCGCGATGAAGAATGGCCCTCACTTGCTGCAACTGGAGAAAGCCCTCGCCCAGAAACAAAGACCCAACACAGCCAAAAATAAATAAATAAATAATAATTAAAAATGAATAAAAAATATATATATATACATGCACCCCAGTGTTCATTGCAACACTATTTACAATAGCCAGGACATGGAAGCAACCTAAATGTCTATCAACAGAGGAATGGATAAAGAAGATGTAGTGTGTGTATATATATATATATATATATATATATACACAACAGAATATTACTCAACCATAAAAAAGAACAAAATAATGCCATTTGCAGCAACATGGATGGACCTAGAGATTGTCATACTGAGTGAAGTAAGTCAAGACACAGAAAGACAAATATATGACATCGCTTATATGTGAAACCTAAAAAAATGATACAAATGAACTTATTTACAAAACAGAAGTAGTGTCACAGATGTAGAAAACAAAACAAACTTATGGTTATAAGGGTGGGGAGGGATAGATTGGGAGGTTGGGATTGACATATACACACTACTATATATAAAATAGATAATAGGGTAATAAGAACCTGCTGTATAGCACAGGGAACTCTACTGAATACTCTGTAATGGCCTATATGGGAAAAGAATCTAAAAAAAACAAAAAGAGTAGATATATGTATATGTATAACTGATTCACTTTTCTGTACACCTGAAACGAACACAACATTGTACATCAACTATACTCCAATAAAAATTTAAAAGAAGAAAAAAAAACAACTAAGGGAGTTTTGTCAACTGTGCTGCAAATATTCTTGCACTCTAAAATTCCCACAAGGAATCTAGCCGGAGCTGAGGAACACAGCTGCTCCCCTGGAGGGGGTCTGTTCCCTCTAGTTGATGCCTTCAGGCCTCCTTTACTCTCTTGCTTTACTCGAATGGTCTGAAGGCATTTGAGAATAAAATGCCGCCTTTGGAGCATAAAAGGAACACCTGGTTTCTGGAGGCTCCCAGAGCAGCTGGTGCTTGGCCTTGGAGTCTGAGAGCCTGTGTTCTTGATTCTTAGGCAATTGCTAAGTAGTCTCAGTTAGGGCATCTCTAGCTGCAATAGCCTTCCTACCTTAGGGAAGACTATTTTCTATCTCCATACTCCTTCCATCAAATTTACTATTCCGCCTCTTATATTTGTAGCTTAGAACCAACTTTTTCCCTCTACAAGAGTCTAATGAGTATCTCCAAGGTCCCATTGATTTGTGAATCCTGGCTGAGGTCACCTTAATGGTTTGTTAATATAGGATCAATTTTATTGATTGATTAATAGCTGGATCAATAGCCTCTATTCATTCAGCAAACAACAGCTTTTATTGAGAAGCTGCTATTGACCAGACATGGTTTTAGATGCTCATGATAGAGCAATGAACTCCACAGAATTCTCTGCCCTCAGTAAGCTTATCTTCTAGTTGGAGAAGCACCATCATAGACAAATAAATATTTGATGTGTCAAATGGTGGAGGTGCTAGGAGGAAAACAAAGCAGGGTAAGAGGTCGATGGGAGGTATGCTGTTTCATAGAGAATAACGGAAGGTCTTTCTGAAGATGTAATAAACCAGAGCCTGAAGGGTCACAGGAAGAGAAAGGTTTGCAGAGATTTGAAGAAGAGTATCTCAGGCATGAGAACAGTAAATTTAGTAATTCAGCATCCCTGAATTGGGAGTGTGCTGCTTTTTTTTTTTTTTTTAGAATTAGCAAGGAAGCCAATGTGGGTAGAGCTCAGTGAAAAGTTAACAGAAAATTAAATTGGAAAAATGGCTGTGAGTCAGATCATGCAGCACCAGTAGACCAGAAAAAGTATTTTGAACTGTATTCTGCATGATGGGTTTTTAGCAGAGAAGTGACATGATTTGAATTATTACTCAAAAGCATTACTCACGCTGCTATGGGGGAAACAGTCTGTAGTGAGGGGACAGTGGCCACAAGGAGATCAATTAGAAAGCTATTGCAATATGGTAACTTGGATTAGGATGATAGTAATGGAAGTGGTGAGAAGTGGGCAGATTCAGGGTAGAGGAAGAGCTGATAGTTTTGCTGTTGTGAGGTGTGACAGAAAGGGAAGCATCATGAATGACTTCAGGTTTTCGGCTGAACACGTGCACTGGTAGACTTTGAGATGAGGAATGCTGCAGGAGGAGAAGTTTTGGGGGTGTTGGTGGAAATCAAATTTGGTTTTGGATATGTTAACTTCGAGATGCTCATTCAACTTCCAAGTGGAAATAGGCATTTTGATATACAAATCTGGTGTTCAGGGTAGAATCTGGGGATGAAGAATTAAACTGGGGAGCCATCAGCATATTTCAAGCCTAGGACTGAATGAGATTATTTTTGAAGTGGGCATGCATAGAGAAGAGGTCCAAATATTGTGCCCTGAAGCGAGGGATGAGAATACATGGCTGGGTTTGACCCATTTCTGGCTTAGACAAGACCCGTTTCAGTGGATGAGGAAAGTCTGATTAGAGAGGAGAATGTAGAATGGGAGGCGAGGACATGGAAGCAGCAAATATGGACACTCTATAGGCGGGAACAAAAAGATGGGAGAGGGAGAGATGGCCATATGCTCACTGATAAAACTTACGGTCTTCTTCCTTATGTCGTCTTGCAGACCCTAAGGTGTGATTGGGGGAAAAGGGGCATATTTCATGTATGAGTCAAACATCTGCTTCCTTCCGTCTTTTCCTTTTTCTCCGCTGTCTCCAAGTCTTGGTCTCTGCATCCAGGCCCTGGTCACTGTTCTCTGTTCATTGCTTTGGTGCTGCCTCTACCAGTGCACTTGTGTCACTCATATGCTAGCACTGACCCACCCTGACCAGTGACACCCGTAGAGCATCTCTTTATGTCTTTGTCCCTCCGTCACTGCTGCCTAGAGCTTCTCATCATCAGCCTGTCCCTGCATTGCACGTGCCTGTTGTGCTCTTAGGCTGAAGGAAAACAACTTTTTCTTCTCCCATTCCATGAATCTGTCCCATATTTCATGTCATGCTGGGGGGCAGTGTGTGTGTGTGTGTGTGTGTGTGTGTGTGTGTGTGTGTGTAATGGGGAGGGAACAATAAATTAGAAAATGTGACTGGGTACAGGTGGGAGTGTTGTGTACCCCTTGGTACTTGGCTGGCATATTAAGTCTTGGCTCCGTCAGAGCCAGGTCCCCTGTTAGAGCTGAAACTTAATTGTTAGCCTTTGTAAATTTAGTAAATCATATCGAGTTTAAAATGTCCGTTAAAATATTTGTGTTTTGAGGCAAACAATTTTTGTCTCTTGTTTGATTCATCAGGGTCTGGGAGTCTTCTTCATATGGTTGTGTAAGTCTTTAATTTCTGAAAAGGAGAAAACATGCATATGTAGGAAATGACCTTGGGTTAGATCACTTAACTTGCTCGTCTGGGTAATCCCTCCCTAGTTTTTAACCATGTCTGTCCTTGGAAAACCAGTCATCTAAACAAGAATTTCGGAAGAGATATTGCTGTTTAATTCAAATGTCTAGTGTTTTACTCTCTTCCCATTTCTTACCTCTCCAAGGGAGACCATTCTTAGGTGGTGGTTTCAAGTCTTAGGTAGAGAACATAGAACTTTCCCCATCACTCATGCTAATTTTATCCACAGGAGTAATTTAGTCTGGAAAGTGGATGGGTTATCAACAAGGATAGATTAAGTGGATACTTTTGTTGTAAAGGTAACATTTTAGACTCTCCTGGGAACACTGATAACACTCTTCAAAGTGGTTCTTGTTGAACTCACTGAACCTTAAATTTGAAGATGAGGAAAGTTATACCTGTTACTCCTGTACTGAAATTTATAGTCCATTTCTTAGATCTCCTTGCTTTGAAGTTTGTCTTTTTTTAATCATTGGTTACCATTTTGCCCCACTGACAGGAGGACTCTGAGGAGTTAAGATATCTGTAGCTTTTTGTTATCAGTTCAAATTTATTGTGTCTTTAATAATTTTTGTAAATGGCAATTATGTTCATTTTGATGATGCCTTTTGGGAAAAGAGCACACAAGGAATCAGATTGCCCATGTTCTTCTAGAATTGCAGATTAAATTGTAAACTCAGCTAATCTTTACAAGTTATATTAGTCTTTTTGGGGCTCACTACCTGGGGGAGTGCTAGTTTATCCTACTCATTAAAAAAAACAAAAACGAACAAACCCCACAAAAATTTTTTAAAAAAGGGCATTAAAAGTGGACATCACCAACAGATATGAGCTATGATCACAGGGTGTTGAGCAAATCTTATCACTTTCTATGTGTGCCATGATGGGAGAAACATCAGGAAGCCTTGTGCAATGAATCTACTCTCAAGTAGGCAGAAAAAATAAAAAGAGACATTGTGTGGCAGGAGCAAATCAAGCTGTAATTTCTTGCTCTTTAGAAACATCAATTCAACCTTTTTTTTCTCCTCTTTAGGTGAACCACTTTCCCTTCTCTGCTTACCTTCAATTGTTCTGTAATTATCATCCTTTGTGTTATTAGATAGCTGTGCAATATTCATATTTCTAATATGAAACGTACCCGTGAAAGTTTAACACTTTCACCCCTGTCTCTGGTACTCCACCAGCTTAAACTTAAAAAACTGGCATTGCCAAGGGGAAATACACACATATACCTACTATCAAGACAAGTGAGTCAACCTAGCACGGATACACTGGGTTACGGTGCAGAGTGCAAGTGTAGGCATGAGCCCCTTGGATGAGATGGTGAAACAGGAAGGATCTGCGGCCACAGCTCAGGCTTTTCTCTCAGTCCTGTAGGAGGTTTAGAGAATATTGTCCTAAGCCCAGTAGAAAACAGCCACCCGTACTGCTCAAGGCAAAAACAAACAGAAAAACAAAACTCCCTGTTATTTAGCATGCTTCCAAGGATTTTAATAAGCCACACGACTTCATAAATGGAGGATAACCAGATAGGAAAGCACCGCTCTCAGACTGGAAGAAACCTGACACAGTCTGGCCAGTTTCTCATTATAATGTGTGTTGTAACTAGATGAGTTCTGATCAACTCGGTTCAGAGGCCTAGAGAAGGAAAATTTTTCTGGTGTTTGGATGACTGAATTCATTTTCTTTGCTGAATTTCATGTAAGTTCTGGGTCAGACGAAAAAGGTAAGTTCTCATTCTTTCCTTTCCAGGTCAGAGAAGCACTACATTTGGTTTCACTATAAATCAAACCCACTGGAGACTAAGGTCACGTGGCTCAGTGTATTTCCCCAGCCTTTGCTTTATTCCGGGCCTCTGTGACCTGTGTGCAGGCAGAGAATTCAGACTCACTGCACCCTTCATTCCTGGCAACTATTTCTATTAACTTTTTATGAAAATTTTCTTTTTTTTTAATAATGTAAATGTAAAGATATTTCCTATTTAGTATTGTGAGAGCATGTGAATATATTTTGTTAAATGCCACCCTGAAGACAGAAAAGAAGATGGAAAGCCATAATAAACTTAGAGAATTGGTATGGGAAAAGTATTTAATCTAAGGCTTGAAACTTTTTCCAGCTTGCATTGTGTCATGATATGAAGTATTACTTTACGTAATTCTTCTGGGCGTATCCAGGCATTTTATCAAGATTAGTGGATTGATTAACCAGCCCTCTTGGCATATTTGGGTTGTAAGCAGTGTAAGAATGGGCGGGAAAGCCCTGCATCACAGGGCTGGGACTTCCAAACCTCACTAATATGATTAAAAAATCAGAGCCTCTAAAAATAGACTTCTTACCCCAGCATCTTTGAGAGTAGTCCTACTTTCAAATTCAAAAATAAGAAGATCTTATTAACAAACCAAAGGGGAAGCTAGGACCTCATGTGTCCTAAGTTAATTCTAACTGAATCTTATTGTAGCAAGATTATAATATGGAATGGCCAAACATAGTTTTAGATGCAAATTTTATTCTATGATAAGACAGTGTTTTAAACTAGTCTCAGCGAGACTATATAATAATATCAAAATGTAAAACACAACTGGAAAGTGATATGATTAAATTATAAGAATTAAATTGTACCCATTTACCCAATGTAATAGGAAAGCATACGCCAGCTTGCTCTAGGACCCGCGCAAAGTCCATTCGCTAGAGAGTCTTCTTGTAAAGAGATCTGCCCAAACCATTTTCTAGATTTTATCTTTCCCATACTTTCTCTGTAACTCTTTTGGTGGGTCTTTCTTTTTGCAAAGAATGAACACATTCATCAGCCTGAAGCCAAACTCTGGGAAATACCAAAAATATATACAACACAGACTCTGCCCTCCTGGAGTTTGCATTCTGGTTGGAGATACAAGACATATGCACAAGAAGCATTTGAAGTGATGTGTGATTGGGTAACTGAACTGATCCTACAGGGACTGGGAGATTAGAGGGCCAGTGTGATTGGAATGTTTGGGAAACATTTTTTGGGAGAAGTTAGGATTTGATGGATGGACAAGATCTAAAAAGGGGGAGACAAGGCAAGATGCCTTGGGGATATGGCATTACTAAAAGTAGAAATAAGGGAGTGAACTCAGAATGTATTCATTCAGTAATTATTTATGGAGTGCTTGCCAGAAAAATATGCAGTAAATACGATGAGGTCTTGCCTCTCATGAAGTTTCCATTCCAGTGTGATGAGATAGACAATAAAAAGAAAACAAAATATTTTTAGATTGTGAATGTGCAATTGACGAAATAAGGTGAAGCGATAAAGACAGGGAGGTGGGGGTGGGAGTGTAGTCAGTGTTTCTCAAGATTTTAATGTGCATGTGAATCTCCCAGAGGTCTTGTTAAAAGTTAGATTCCGATTCAGATGTTCTGGGGGTGGACCTGAGAGTCTGCATTTTCAAAAAGATCCCAAGGGTTTCCAGTGCTACTGGTCCACAGTTTGAGTAGCGAGGCTTTAGATGGTATGATCTGAGAATCTTGGGTGATATAAGGCTGGATGTAGCACAGGAATCCTGGTAGAATAGGGTGAGGAGGAAGAAGGAAAGAGAAGGTTAAGAGAAAATTTTGGGCCAGACTGAGGGGCACCTAGACTGCCATGATTAGGACCACAGAGGTAGGACCTTAGCATCAGGGCCAGTGTTGAAAATGCCTCATGTGGCAGACACTTAACGGGATGGAGTCGAGTAGGGCTTAGCAAGCATCATGTCAGGACACACATAGAAAATGATGCTATCACTGCAGAGTGGAGAGAAGTGGGCTTCTGCTTGGGGAAGATCTGGGTTAAAAGGACAAAAGACTCAGGACATAGGATTTCAGTAATCCAAGGACACCAGGATGAGCCCCTTGTATATGGAAAGGCAGGAGTGAGCAGGAGAAACAGCAGAACCAAAAACATTTTCGTTTAGAATTTTGTGAGTGTTTGGTTATACATTGTGGAGAAGGGAGATGGTTTTAGGGGTGCTGGGACCTCAAAAATTCCACAGGCAGCTGAACACACACAATTGGCACTCAAGTGAGAGTTCTGCCCAGGAGTTAAATTTTTTTGAGTCAAACCCTAAGAGTTTAAGATGTGTAAACAAGTAATTCCTTTCAGGACAAGAGTATGAAGAAAAGAAAAGAAGAGCAGATTACTGAAGACTGTACTTCAGGGAATATTTACAGCCTGTGGAAGGAAAAAGTGGAGCACAGGAAGAAGGCATTTTTTTCACTTTCCTCCTTTATTGGGAAGCAGACACAGGGCACACAGGGTGGGAAGCAGCCTGACGTCTCCCGGTGAGACCCAGGACAATGGAGCCAGAGCCAGGGACACCACGATGGCCAGGCTTACGTCCAGCATCATCACCTAGCAGGGAGAGGAGGTGGACCCTTCCACACCATGGTCTCTAGTCTTCCCCAGGAAGATCAGTGACCCCACCATGACATCTGCTTCTTCTGTCATGTGCTTGCCATTTCAGGGAACACACTGCCCCTCCAGGCAGGAGAGCTGGTGAGAAATACAGGAGGATCAAAATGTTGCCAGGAGTAATAGATGTCCAGTGTGGGCGCTGAATACTGTATGTTTTAGGACTTTGACAGTTGTCGCTGTCATTGTAGATATGCTGATTGTGAAAGCAGGTCTTTAATTCTACTACATTGTCCCTGCCTCCCCAAAGCTCTCTTTTAGACTACAATTGTTTGTTCCAGCATTTCTACCCGACCAGTCCCTTCCATCTCCATGGTGGAGGGGCAAGAAGAAATGGAAGGTGACCAAGAAGAGGCCCAAGTCTGGACCATTGCAGAATCTGAACTTCCACAGCTACTATGGGTCCCGAAGCCCACGGTTCTCTGCAGGATGCACTGTTGATATGCACCCTAGGGAATGGGGAGGGAGAAGAGAGCTTTCCTTTGTCTTTGCTTGTATTTTATAGCGAAGTTAAGCCCCAAAGAGGCTCAGTGAGTTTTGAGAGAAAATTACATCTGTTAGCAGTAAGCTAAGAATGAGGACCCAAGTTTTCTCCACTTTCTGAGTGGTGATCTTTTTACTGCAACTAGAGTAAACAGTGAGCAACGTTAAACACAGAGGGTATATATAGCATCCCTCGCCCCTGAGTTGATGGGAGCTTTCATTTCTGCATTCATTGACCTTTACTCTTTAGCCTTTTTAGATTCAGGACATAAGGTGACATTTTTATGTTTACTGTATTCCGCATGTTATGAATGCAGGAAAACCTTCAGTGAATGTTTTAGGCAGCTCCACATCGGAATACTAGGTGGCAGTCTAACACTGCTTTTGGGTATTCAGAACTCCCGTCTGGTTTTAACAATGGCATTTTAACAAAAAGTTTTGGAGATATTTAAAAAAAGAATAACTTCAAATGGAAGCTTTACGGAAATAAGTAAATGAAGGTGTGTGATGCATTTGTAAACTATCTTTCCACAAACCCATAGTTTTAACTACAAATTACATATGCAATTGAATGAAATATTAAAAACTTAAGACTTAACCAGAGAGGACATCCAGGGTTGCTTCTAGAACCCAATTATTCTTTTTTTTTTAAATTAATTTATTTTTGGCTGCATTGGGTCTTCGTTGCTGTACGCAGGCTTTCGCTAGTTGTGGCGGGCAGTGGGCTACTCTTCATTGCAGTGCGTGGGCTTCTCATTGTGGTGGCTTCTCTTGTTGCAGAGACCAGGCTCTGGGGCCTGCAGGCTTCAGTAGCATGGCACGCGGGCTCAGTAGCTGTGGCTCGCGGGTTCAGTAGTTGTGGCGCATGGGTTTACTTGCTCCGCGGCATGTGGGATCTTCCCAGACCAGGGCTCGAACTTGTGTTCCCTGCATTGGCAGGCGGATTCTTAATCACTGTGCCACCAGGGAAGCCCCCCAATTATTCTTGAAGATAAATAACTATCTTCTAGATATTTCAAGAATCGGTGAAAATGGAGGGAAACTCTAAAGAGTCAGTCTTGTTATTAAAATGAAATTGGTTAATCCTAAAGAATATGATTGAGGAAAATAAAATAAGTTGGTTTAAAAAAAAAAGACTTAACAAAAAAATAAACAAAGGATGTCAATAGATATTTCCCAGTAGAAATACATATGGCAAAGAACATATGCAAAACACTTAACCTCTAATAAGAAAGAAAATTCAGTTAAATGAGAACACTTCTATTGCCTCTCAATTTGACAGAATTATTTTCAAAAGTTCTATCCCAAAGAAAAATCAGAGAAGTGGTCAGAGATTTATGTATAAGCATCATCCTTGATGTTTTGTTTATGAAAATCTAAAGACACTAATGCTTAGAAAGTGGTATTTCTTAAAATGGAATATTACGCATTCTTAATTTATAGGACTTTGTATTTTAGTTAGCCTCTAATATTATGCCCAACTAATGTAAAAATGCAGACGCATAATGTTTAAAAACACGCAGAGAAGAAGTGTAAGTTTACCTTTGCTGGAAGGACAGAGTTTGCTGTGCAGTTTTTGGGTCTTCAGGAGAATTGATCATATGTATAATTATAAGAATGTATACATATAAATATGTGTAACTAGGTCAATGCCTGGGATCGTGGTGAAGGAGCAGATTCATAATCAAATGCATCGCTGGTGCCTCCACTCAGCTGCAGCTGGTTAACTCAACTGCAGGAGGGTCAAGGGAAAGAAATCCAGTCCCTTCCTTGAGATTCTTTTCTGGAATCGCATGAGTGCATGCGTGGGACCTTAATGCCACACTCAGGGCTGCCATCAGCTCATAGATTTCCCAGTGGCAACAAAGAAGGGAAGAATTCAGCAAATCAGAAAGGAACCCAAATCTTTCTCCTCAGTGATTATCAAAATATCATCATCTGTAAATATTTTGCCACTTGGACAAAAGTATCAATCTGCTTTTAATTCCTTTCTTAACACAGTCTTTCCTATTCAGCATGTTATTTTTTGTCAAAAGCAAGATATTATAATTGCTTGGTTTGCTGTTTGTTTTATGTAATGATATGGAATAAACAAGACTAAGGAAAAATCAATAGAATTGCCTAGCCGAAGAGGTTGCTTGTTGCATTCTGCCAGAAATATATGAATTGGATGTTCAGCGTATTTATTCACTAACTTACTTTATCGATTCAATTATGTTGCCCTTATTGTGGAAATAGTAGATAAAAATGAAGGAAACTTTGGCAAAATGATCTGACACTTTGGCAACCGTAAAGTATAAGGAATATATAGACTCCAATCTTAGAATTCAGTACCCAATAAGAATTTTTAAAAGGTTTTACTTCTCGGATGAAAACATTTTTAAAATAACAGCCACATATGGTCCCAAACTAAAAACATAATCATAATCTACACATAATCAAAATTCTGGTGGTTTCATCTCACACGCCTACCATGTGACTTGTTGAAAACCTGGATAGGAGGTAACTTCTTTAATGACTCTTCTTTTAGCAATTTGTGGGGGTTTTTTCTGTGAAAAAACTGAAAGCAACACTGAGGTGCTCGTTAATAGTATTTTTCTAGAACCATGTCATTTGGCAAGGAAAAAAAGTGTGAGAATTCTAAGTTCTTTCTTAAAATCTACATTAAGAAAACATGTCAGTAACCATGAGAAGATTTTTCTGTACCACAGAGACATTAGGCACATCCTATTTCCAGGCTTTCAGCCTGCTGATGAGGTCCTACCCTTTATGTAAAATGACAGTGCTGCTGGCCTATTATAATCATCTCCATGGAAAATCATATAATGGTCCATGGGGGAGGAAGCCGTGGCAATTGTCCCCCTGTGTCCTCTCATTTCACAGATGAGCTTGCTCATTTGAGTGGTTTTTCCAGTATAGATCAAAACCTACTCTAATGAGACCGATGAAACAACACATTTTATGACAATGGAACACAAAGGAAGCTTATAATATTATTCATTATTTTTAAAATTTGCATACTTGAAACAAATGTTTAGGCTGCCCCTTATTTGTACAATTAATAAGGTGGGCGAAGGGAGGAGAAGGAAATAGATGGATTTGAGCAAATGCAGATTTTGAGTGAATATGGAACACTAGTAGGGAGGGTAGATGTTTGGATTTTGTTTACAATTATATTTCAGTGCAATTTGAGATCATCTTTAGAAAAATCCTCATGGTTTGTAAAGGGTTGTAGAATTTCTCTTTTGTTTGTTTGACTGTACTTTACTTATATCATCTTTTTTTTTAAAGCATTTTTCTTTTCGGCCGTGCTGTACGGCTTGTGGGATCTTAGTTCCCCAACCAAGGATTGAACCCGGGCCCCAGCAGTGAAAGCACTGAATCCTAACCACTGGATCACCAGGGAATTCCCTACTTATGTAATCCTTGTATCTAGGATTCCTATGGCATGAAGGGCCTGGGTTATCTATTGCTCAGGGATATATCTTGTCTATGATTCTGCTTTTTCAGAAACATGGGAGATGCGCTCTATTTGACTTCCTGGGGTCTTAGTAACTTCAGAAGTTGTGAGAATCTGAAGGGACCACTTGATCCAGCCCTCTCATTTTACAAGTGAGAAAGCCAAAGCCTGGGGATGCGAAGGTCTGTCCAAGGTCAATGGCAGAGCTGAGACAAGGACCAAGGTCTCTTGTCTGTCTGAAGTGGGGTGATTTTTCTACCATATCACTCTTGTCTTGCAGGTGTTTCCTGCCCTCAGCAGTTTAATGGATATGCTAGCCATCTTCTCATAGAGACTCACTGTCCCTTTCTAGGGTGACTGAAACCTACCCTAATCCAATTGTCCTTCTTATCTCTTTCCAACAGGTGGTGACAAAGCATTCTCACCTCTCTCTGGGCACTGATTAGGAACTACTGAACCCACCTGGGATTGTTAGCGACAGTCCCTGGTCACCAGCCTCTCTCTAAGAGAAACTGTACTAGAGGCTCTCATAATTACCTATCACAGGGATCCAGGTGGGGACAGGCTGCCTTCAACTCATGTAGTGTGAGAGTTAGGAAGTAAGTATGAACACAAGCCTCAAGATGCTTGCTTCAAATTTTGGCTTTACCACGTGCGCAAGCTACTTATCTCTGTGTCAGTTTCGTCATCTATAAAATGGGGATGATAGTGGTATCTCCTTAACAGGATTGCTATGAGGATTCAATGACTTAATACATATAAAATATTTAAAACAGCAACGACTACATAGTAAGTGCTCAGTTAATGCAGTCTAATATTATTAATATGAGATTTCATATATAAACAGGATCATATTTATTTTTGGTCAAGATAGTAGACTGAGGAATGACAGAGTTATTTCTGCACATGTTTTTCTGTGTCGCAGCTATAGTGACCTTCTTTCAGTTCACAGAGCAAGCTTTTTTCTGATCTGCCCCTTTGCATACATCATTCCCTTTGACTATAGTTTTTCTTTCTTCACTTTTATCATCTACTTAGAGTCTATTTGTCCTTCAGATTTTAGAACCAGCATTACTTTTTCAGGGGAACCTTCCACGACCTCGTAATATCAATATTTTACTATAGATTCTCATAGCTCTTTTCTCATAGAACCATATTCATAGCACTTGTAACATATAATTTTATACATATAGGTGTGAATACTTGATCAAAGTCTATCTTCCCCACTAGACTGTAACCTGAATTAATGAGCATAGGGATTTTGCCTGCTTTTGCTGACCATTGGCTCCCTAGTGCCTGTACATTATGGTACACATTGCAAGTGTTCAATAGCTCTTTGTGAAATGAATGAACAGATGAAGTTGGGTCTAAGAGAGTTTTTATCCTGAGATCAAATTGATGACAACTTGCGTATACTGAGTTCTCATGAAGGGCAGGGCAAATATGTGGATGGAATGAGACAAACACCATCACAGTTTTTTGTACAATCTGCCGTGGGAAATAAGACTCTGAAGACAAGGTGGTCTTCAATCCCACAAAGCCAGAGTTCATTTCTCCTTTTGTAAAAAAGAAAAATTAACTTTGTAATTTTATATTTAATAACATGAAATATTATAAAATGCATGATTTTAAGTGCACAGCTGGTAAAGGTTTTTATAAATATATGCCCCCCATGAACAGCACCACAATTGACTTCGGTCCATTGTCTTAATCAGGTTGGTGTCATTTCTCATTGGTCTTTCTGCTTCCACTCATGTTCCACTCTGATCCAGCTTCTTCTAGCAATTAGGCTGATTCATTTATTACATGAAACGAATTATTTGAGTCTACCGCTTAAAAGCATTCAGCGGCTCCCAGCTGTAATAGAATAAACCCAAATTCCTTACCATGGCCTGAAAGTCCTCTGTGATCTGGCCCTGCCCTGCTCCCAGCCTGTCCTACACCATTCTTCCTCTTGCATTCTGTACTTCTTGCAACACTGATCTTCTTTCAGTTCCTTGAATTTGCCAAGTTCTTTCTTACTCTAGACTCAGATTCAACCACTCTTTTTCTGCTTCTTACCCTTCAGGTTTGTGATAAGCAGATGACGGCCTCCCAGGAATGTCCATGTTCTAATGCCTTAACTAGGACTCTGTTACCTTACATGGCAAAAGAGACTTTGCAGATGTGATTAAGCTAAGGATCTTGGAAGCGGAGGGGGTATGATTGCTGGCTTTAAAGATGAAGGGGGCCACAAGCCAAGGAACGTGGGCGCCTCTAGAAACTGGCAAAGGCAAGGAATGAGTTTTCCCCTAGAGCCTCCAGAAGGAACACAGCCCTGCCATCATCTTGATTTTAGCTCCATGAGACTCATTTCAGACTTCTGACATCTGAACTGTAAGATCATAAATTTGTGTTGCTTTAAGCCACTGAGGTTGTGGTTATTTCTTACAGCAGCAATAGGACACTAATACAGTTTCTGCTTAAAAGTGCCGTCTATACAAGGACACCTTCCCCAACAACCCCATCTGAAATAGAGCCCCTTACCTCTTCTCTCATTCCCACTCTCATTCCCATTCCCACCCATAGTATCTACTTCAGTACCTTGTTTGATTTTTTTTTTTGTAGTAAAACTTACCACTTGTAATCATTTTTTACTTCTTCTTTGTCATCCTCACTTGTGTTCTCTGGGGTCAGGGATAATATCTCGTTCACCATTATATCTTCAGGAACTAGTAAAGCACCTGCAACTCTATAATTATGTGCTTAACAAATATTTATAAACGACCCAGGTCTGTGCTGTCCAATATAGTAGCCCCTAGTCATATGTGGCTATTGATACCTGGCAATGTGGCTAGTCCAAATAGAGATGAACCGTAAGTGGAAAACACCAAATTTCCAAGTCTTAGTAATGAAAAAGGAATACACAATATCTCCTTAATATTTTTTATCTTAATTTCATGTTGAAATGATGATATTTTAGACATACTGGGTTCAATAAATATATTATTTATTTAATATTAAATTATTTAAATTTGTTTCACCTATTTCTTTTTCATGGTATTAATATAGATACTAGAAATTTAAAATTATATATGTGCCTTACGTTATTTTTCTGTTGGACAGCACTTATTCGGATTGTTGATTTCTTGATAGTAAAACTCATATTTTATTCCTTTTTGTGTGACTCGAAGTGATTTGCACATAGTAGCTTCTCCGTAATGTTTGCTGCATGAATACTTGTTAAATAAGTTATTTTATTAAGAATATATAATATTGTACAAGTGCATAAAATTGGGCTAAAATAGCCCATTTGCATTCAGCAATTTTTACTAGCTATATTTGTGGCTGCACATAATATTTTTCACCTGATAGATTTTCTAGTTGCTTTAAAATTAACACTATGTGTTACAAATCAGCAACTGGAAATAGAGGTAGAGGGCAAAATACTGTGTTAGAATGTCTTGTGTTATTTGGTCCAGTGGAATTCTACCTTCAGGGACACAGCTTTTTCCTGAGAACACCCACTTTCTTATGAAATACTTAAAGCCGTATCGAAGGAAATCCATTAGGCAGTGCTTCTCCGTCACTGTCTGCAAAGTACTCTGAATGTCCAAAAGAGGGAAAGCGTACTCGTGTGTTAGGAAATGGAGCATTTAGGATCTAGCCTAGGGTCCTGCCCAATGCCATCTTGCTTGAATTTTCTTTAACATCCACTATTTTGTCTTAAAAATTCATGAGAATATTACATTTTATTCCATAATTTGTTTGTATTTGTTTTAGTATAAAAATATTGCTCTGTAGTCCAAATCCTCAAGGAAAATAGGTACTCTGCTTTTGTCTGAGGCTACTTGTGCCCAAGATGTACCGATCCACCCAGGGGCGCTGGTACTGCACAGTGAGAAGTGTGGAATTAGGACTGATGTCCTGACCCTTGATGTTTTGGGGAATCCTTATATGGCTGTAAGGACAATTGGTTAAACAGTGAGCTGGGTGGCAGCTGGTGGGGAGAGGAAGAAGTGGTTCTCCCAGCTGATGTGGATCAATCTTGTCTCTAATCTCCCTTCATGTCCTTCTGGCTTCGGGCTGCCTTTTGAGGTGTGTGTGTGTGTGTGTGTGTGTGTGTGTGTGTGTGTGTGTGTGTGTGTGTGTGTGTGTGTGTGTGTGTGTGTGTGTGTGTGTGTGTGTGTGTGTGTGTGTGTGTGTGTGTGTGTGTGTGTTTCAGTGCGCCCTCACGCAGTTTTTAAATCAACACTTGGAATCTTTTTGCCTGTATAAAAGTTGGGGGGAAGAGGAAGACAGAAGATTATTTTTCTAGACCAGTCTCTCTCTTGCCTAAATCTAATAAAAGATAGCCTGGCCCACCATCCTTCTTTTGGTAATTGGCAGTTTACATACACTATTATTTAATACCCATTTCAGCCTTGTAAGGTAGAGGTTGGTTATTACCATTTGATAGATGGGCAAACTGAGTTTCAAAGAGGTTACAAAGTACATCCATAGTCTATTCAGTTTGTAAATGGCAGAGTCAGGATTAAGAGACTGGCTTCATGCTGTTCCCATCACATTTTCCTGCCTTTCCAACAGGTTTAGAGTCTGTTTCAACTTGATTCTACAATTTCTTTTTCGTGCCTCCTTTGTCCCGGGGACCATGCTAGACTTAAAAGAGTATACAAAGATGAATACAGACATGTTCCCTGCTGACTCCCAGGGCTGCAACATTTTCCCTCCCTGACACTCAAAGCAGCAGGTAAGAAGGATAGTAACTATTAAATTACTTTCTCGGGGCAATTCATCCAGAGTAGCCCAGAGTTAAACATTTCCTACTTAACATTAGCAGATGGTGAATGAGGCAACAATGTCAGCACTAGAAACAAAACGAAAGTAATAAAAAGAATTGGCACTTGGATAGAGAGTGGTATCTCCTATAGATAGTGATATCTCCTGCTGGTCCTTTGTCTCAATCATTCAGTAGAAAGAAAAAAATCACTTCATAAACCAGTCGAAGCTGGTCTCATTCTGCCATTCACAAACATAGAATTACTTGCTTTGAATGATAAACCAATGTCTTTGCCAGAGCACTGTCACTGGGGCTGATAAAACTTACGGTGCAATTATTACTTATGTCCTAGAAAGCACTTATTTATTTTAGCTTGTATCATCTTTTCATTCTTGAAATGTGTTTTTTATGTATTTGCTTTTGAAAACTGGAGTAGATGTCAGTATAGAAAGAAGCTTTTCTATTACTGTAACTGAAATATAATTTTGAAAGTGAGTGATGTGAAACAATGTGTTGATTCTTTGCATTTTATCACAGGAGGTTGGAGCCAAAGGAAAATAGCAACTGCACGTTTATAAAATTAAGGCTAACCTGAAATTATGGTTGGATTCCAAGCAGTGCTAAATCCAGAGTGTGGGGAGCGTACAAGCCCTAAATATGTTGGTCCACAACAGACTGGTTCATTACCTTTTTGTAGTTAGGGTCCAAAGAGGACAGGCACAATTTACCTTCTTGTAAAAATATACATATACATACTTACACAACACATATGTACATGTGCCCACATACAGACAAAAGCTTGTTTGAAAAAAACAAATTCTGTCTTAAACCTTTTAAAAAAGGTAAAAAGCTGAGTCTCCAAGTTTTGCTCTGTGTACCCTACAATCTCAATTAATACCTCTGGGGAAAAGAGCTGAATTGTAGCAAATGTGGTAATTGGGCACCACTCCAAGGCATTTTATAAGATTCCCAAAAGATTTGGTGAAAGTTGAAAATTAACTGCTAAACTATTCAGTTTTATTTCCCATTAATTTTTATATTTTTAACGTGTGTTGTGAATCTTTGTCTTTCTAGATTACAGCATGTCTACTTTTTAAAATGAAATTAGAACTGTAACTTTTCACTGGGTAATCATTCTACTTTTTTGATATGCGTCCTAGGATGGTCCAACGTACATCTTATTCTCAAAGTCAACAGTAAATTATATAAATGAGCACCAAATATCTGTACCCATCTGGCTTGTAGCCAAGTTGGCAGATTGATAATAATTTCAAACTAGAAGAATTTTTTGAAGCTTTTACACAGAATATATCCAACATGTTCCAGCAGAAACCACTCTCCATGTTTCTTTTCTAAATGATAAAGTTTATTTTTCTCTTAAAAAAAGATTTGTTATTTATTTATGATACAAATTATTACTAAACTAGGAATAAAGCAGAACTTCTTGAACTCATGCAGCTTCCATGCCAAAAATTCACAGCAAACATTATACATAATGGCCCTTAACCCCCAGCCCAGACACCCTGACCTGGGGAGAGGCCCCCCCAAGCCATGAGAGAAATGGGGTTTGGTTAAGGCATTCCCTTTTCTTTTTTTTTTTTTTTTTGTTGTTACAGTATCTGCCCAAACCTGTAGGCAGAAATCAGAATGTTTTTATTTACATATATATCTTTTAACTTTTTTTGCGGTACGCGGGCCTCTCACTGTTGTGACCTCTCCCGTTGCAGAGCACAGGCTCCGGACGCGCAGGCTCAGCGGCCATGGCGCACGGGCCCAGCCGCTCCGCGGCATGTGGGATCTTCCCGGACCGGGGCACGAACCCGTGTCCCCTGCATCGGCAGGCGGACTCTCAACCACTGTGCCACCAGGGAAGCCCTTAACTTTTTTAAAAATTTTATTTTATTAATTTTTTAATACAGCAGGTTCTTATTAGTCATCCATTTTATACACATCAGTGCATACATGTCAATCCCAATCTCCCAATTCATCACATCACCATCCCCACCGCCCCCACCGCTTTCCCCCATTGGTGTCCATACGTTTGTTCTCTACATCTGTGTCTCAATTTCTGCCCTGCAAACCGGTTCATCTGTACCATTTTTATAGGTTCCACATATATGCGTTAATATACGATATTGGTTTTACTCTTTCTGACTTACTTCACTCTGTATGACAGTCTCTAGATCCATCTATGTCTCTACAAATGACCCAATTTTGTTCCTTTTTATGGCTGAGTAATATTCCATTGTATATATGTACTACATCTTCTTTATGCATTCGTCTGTCGATGGGCATTTAGGTTGCTTCCATGACCTGGCTATTGTAAATAGTGCTGCAATGAACACTGGGGTGAATGTGTCTTTTTGAATTATGGTTTTCTCTGGGTATATGCCCAGTAGTGGGATTGCTGGATCATATGGTAGTTCTATTTTTAGTTTTTTAAGGATCCTCCATACTGTTCTCCATAGTGGCTATATCAGTTTACATTCCCACCAACAGTGCAAGAGGGTTCCCTTTTCTCGACATCCTCTGATGTTTTTTTTCTGCATTTGTTGTTTTTCTGATGATGCCCATTCTAACTGGTGTGAGGTGATACCTCACCGTAGTTTTGATTTGCGTTTCTCTAATAATTAGTGATGTTGAGCAGCTTTTCATGTGCATCCTGGCCATCTGTATGTCTTCTTTGGAGAAATGTCTATTTAGGTCTTCTGCCCATTTTTGGATTGGGTTGTTTGTTTTTTTAATATTGAGCTGCATGAGCTGTTTATATATTTTGGAGATTAATCCTTTGTCCGTTGATTCGTTTGCAAATATTTTCTCCCATTCTGAGGATTGTCTCTTTGTCTTGTTTATGATTTCCTTTGCTGTGCAAAAGCTTTGAAATTTCATTAGGTCCCATTTGTTTATTTTTTTTTTAATTTAAAAAAATTTTTTTACATCTTTATTGGAGTATCATTGCTTTACAATGGTGTGTTAGTTTCTGCTTTATAACAAAGTGAATCAGTTATACATATACATATGTTCCCACATCTCCTCCCTCTTGCATCTCCCTCCCTCCCACCCTCCCTATCCCACCCATCCAGGTGGTCACAAAGCACCGAGCTGATCTCCCTGTGCTATGCGGCTGCTTCCCACTAGCTATCTATTTTACGTTTGGTAGTGTATATATGTCCATGCCCCACTCTCTCACTTTGTCACAGCTTACCCTTCCCCCTCCCCATATCCTCAAGTCCATTCTCTAGTAGGTCTGTGTCTTTATTCCCATCTTACCCCTAGATACTTCATGACATTTTTTTTTCTTAGATTCCATATATATGTGTTAGCATACGGTATTTGTCTTTCTCTTTCTGACTTACTTCACTCTGTATGACAGACTCTAGGTCCACCACCTCACTACAAATAACTCAGTTTTGTTTCTTTTTATGGCTGAGTAATATTCCATTGTATATATATGCCACATCTTCTTTATCCATTCATCTGATGATGCACACTTAGGTTGTTTCCATCTCTGGGCTCTTGTAAATAGAGCTGCAATGAACATTTTGGTACATGACTCTTTTTGAATTATGGTTTTCTCAGGGTATATGCCCAGTAGTGGGATTGCTGGGTCATATGGTAGTTCTGTTTGTAGTTTTTTTTTTTTTAACATCTTTATTGGGGTATAATTGCTTTACAATGGTGTGTTAGTTTCTGCTTTATAACAAAGTGAATCAGTTATACATATATATATGTTCCCATATCTCTTCCCTCTTGTGTCTCCCTCTCTCCCACCCTCCCTATCCCACCCCTCCAGGCAGTCACAAAGCACTGAGCCGATATCCCTGTGCCATGCGGCTGCTTCCCACTAGCTATCTACCTTACGTTTGGTAGTGTATATATGTCCATGCCACTCTCTCACTTTGTCACAGCTCACCCTTCCCCCTCCCCATATCCTCAAGTCCGTTCTCCAGTAGGACTGTGTCTTTATTCCTGTCTTACCTCTAGGTTCTTCATGACATTTTTTTTTCTTAAATTCCATATATATGTGCTAGCATACGGTATTTGTCTTTTTCTTTCTGACTTACTTCACTCTGTATGACAGACTCTAGGTCTATCCACCTCATTACAAATAGCTCAATTTCGTTTCTTTTTATGGCTGAGTAATATTCCATTGTATATATGTGCCACATCTTCTTTATCCATTCATCCGATGATGGACACTTAGGTTGTTTCCATCTCCGGGCTATTGTAAATAGAGCTGCAGTGAACATTTTGGTACATGACTCTTTTTGAATTATGGTTTTCTCAGGGTATATGCCCAGTAGTGGGATTGCTGGGTCATATGGTAGTTCTATTTGTAGTTTTTTAAGGAACCTCCATACTGTTCTCCATAGTGGCTGAACCAATTCACATTCCCACCAGCAGTGCAAGAGGGTTCCCTTTTCTCCACACCCTCTCCAGCATTTATTGTTTGTAGATTTTCTGATGATGGCTATTCTATTTAGCCTTTATTCATTAAAAAAATTTTTTTTATTAGAGTACAGTTGATTTACAATGTTGTGTTAGTTTCAGGTGTGCAGCAAAGTGAATCAGTTATGCATATACATATTTCCACTCTTTTTTATATTCTTTTCCCATATAGGTCATTACAGAGTATTGAGTAGAGTTCCCTGTGCTATACAGTAGGTTCTAATTAATTATCTATTTTATGTATAGTAGTGTGTATATGTCAATCCCAATCTCCTAATTTATCCTTCCCCCGCTTACCCCCTGGTAACCATAAGTTTGTTTTCTAAGTCTGTAACTCTCTGTTTTGTAGATAAGTCCATTTGTACCCTTTTTTTTAAGATTCCACATATAAGTAGTATCCTATGATACTTGTCTTTGTTTGAGTTACTTCACTCAGTATGACTATCTCTAGGCGCATCCATGTTGCTGCGAATGGCATTATTTCATTCTGAATGGGAGAAAAAATTTGCAAATGACAAGGGATCAATTCCAAAATATACAGACATCTCATGCAGCTCAATATCAAAACAGCAAACAACCCAGTTAAAAAATGGGTGGAAGATTAAATAGACATTTCTCCAAAGAAGACATACAGATGGCTGAAAAGCACAAGAAAAGATGCTCAACATAACTAATTATTAGAGAAATTCAAATAAAAGCTACTGATACAATGAGGTATCACCTCATACCGGTCAGAATGGCCATCAAAAAGTCTACAAATGATAAATGCTGGAGAGGGTGTGGAGTAAAGGGAACCCTCCTACACTGTTGGTGGTAGTGTAAATTGGTAAAACCACTATGGAGAACAGTATGGAGGTTTCTTAAAAAAACTAAAAATAGAGCTACCATATGATCCAGCAGTCCCACTCCTGGGCATATATCTGGAGAAAACCATAATTTGAAAAGATACATGCACCCCAATGTTCATTGCAGCACTATTTACAATAGCCAGGACATGGAAGTGAACTAAATGTCCATCAACAGAGGAATGGATAAAGAAGGTGTGGTACCTACCTGATAATTTTGTTAGATTTTAGGTAGAACTTAAAGAACAAAAGGGGGAAGTGGCTGTTGCTTTTTATTTGCAACCTAAGCTCAACTATGTCACATGCGCTGTGCAGGTTCATAGCAGTATACCTGTCCTTGGCTTCCTTTTCCTTTATTTTCTTTCCATCCTTCTTATTTACAGCAAATGGAATATTATGGAAACAGCAATTGAAAAATAAAGGGCTAGACACAGATCAAGACAACTGTGCAACTTTCTTTTTATTGTACACTCTTCATCCCATGTTTGAATTGTGTTGATTTCAATTTTTAAAATCCAGCTAACTTGATAAAATATCTTTTCTCTCATTTCCCAAACTCTCTCACCTCAAGGCTGCTCCAAAGACTCTCCTTCTCAACCCTATACTTTATCTTTCTCTCCAACCTAGTTCATTGAAGCTCTTTCCCCTTCATCCCTTCTTTCTTTCCTTTCACCTCTCTGATTCTGTACCTTGTTCTAATTATTTAACATGTTATGCATTATAAAAGTCTAGAATAGGCTGGTTAAAAAAACCCCAAAACCCAAAAAACTCCTGGGTGGAATGGGAATAGGGAGATAAACTGAGTGGCAAAGATAAAATGCTTTTAATGTATGGGATAGAAGGAGCATGTGGCAAAATTGGGAACATCTGCACATTAATTTTGTCCTCATTACACTAGAATTGAGACATTTAATTTTCCTTTGTCTCTATAGACTTCTCTTTCCCCACTCCCAAACTTTCTGTCTTATTTCAAATTTTAGAATTCAAAACTATGACCTCCAATCTCCTAAAAAGGACTTAGTTTATAGCATCTGAAGACAGACACTGCATACTTATATATATAATATACTTGAACAAATCCTTTGCATTATTATGGCTCATGTAATGTGGCAAATTCACAACAGGAAGTGGATATACTCATTTTGTGGACATAGCTTGGAAGGTAAGCTTTTTTAGAAAGAACAGATTTTTTGACAGTCTATATAGTACTTCTAGTACATTATAGATGTTCCATGAATATTACATAACATAAGTTACGTTGAACCCACGCTTTTTGTAACCCTATTCAGGCCTAAATGAAATATTTTTTCCTAAACAGAGGGTTAACAATCTTCTGAAAATGAGGCCAATGTGTCTCTTTTAGGATTTAAATATTTTTGAAACTGTGCTTGGAGGAAATACAGTCACACACACAGGAATAAAAATAAGACCTAAATACATTTTTTAAAAATATGGAAAATTCACAAATTTTATTAAATCTGAAACACTTTCAATTGAAAGCTGTACCATATATCACACACAGAGATATGATGCTTATCAGTTATGAATTTATTTTATACAGTTTGAAAGATTTCTTTGAAACTTAATTAGAAATATATTTTTAAAAAACATACTTCAGTATTGTGGACCTGTCAAAAGGAAAGAAAAGTAAAACTGGTTAAGACATTCCTAAAATGTGTTCACAACCAGACTCTGGCTCTTTGGAGTCACCATTGGCTCAGAGCTGCTGCGGTCATGAGTTTTCCACTCACTATCATCCACTGTACCATCTGGGGTGTTGATAATGCAGCATTTCTTAACAAAGTGCTCCCATGTAGCCTCTGAGATATTCTTTGAAACAGCTGACTCTTATATGCAAGTTTTGATGCCTGTGCTTTCTTGATTGTACAAGAAGGTGTCAACAGAATATTTCCAGACAATAACCAGGACTCATATTCCTTCCTCAGATGAACCTTAAATGGTTTGTTGACTGACACATTGAGGGGTTATGATTGTCTAGTTGAGTCACTAGGGATAACAGCTGAGTTCAAACATGCACAGGTAGTGATAACTACTTTGCAATTCCACCCAGCCAACAGCAATTGTGAGAGGCACTCTGATTTTATAGATGTAAAGTATGAAAAACTTCATCTCGGAATTGATGAGAAATGATAGACGTTTTGTTAGATGCCAGACATCATGTTAGATTGATTATTCCACAGAAAGGAATTACTGAACTAATTGCTTGTTTTACCATTATGTATCATTAAACATGGCCTTATTTTAAAGTTCATTGACCATGATATTTTCAGTTATTTTACTTTTTTGTTGATTCCAGATCTTAGGGAAGTTATGGGACATTGAAATATTCTGTGTTAGGATTTCAAGCCCGTTCCTTAATTAAGAGGTGGTTTAAGCACCCAATAATAGACAATGCTCAGGTCCACCCCCTAGGAGCTGATTCTTAACCTTGGGGTACATGCAACTTGCAGCAGGCTGAAGGGCATGGATTTTAAAGCCTGACCATCTTGGCTTCAAATCTCGGTTCTGTAAGTAGTAACTGGAAAACCTTGAGAGAATCTCTTAATTTCTCTTCCTTTCCTTCATAAAGAGGTATATTAATATTTATTTGCAGTTATTTTAAAGATTAGAATTATTGAAATGTGGTGACTATTAACAAAGGGTTAGTTGTTATATATGGTCTACCCTTATCTGTGTATCAGGATGATGCTTTCAACTGTCATTTGGGAGTATTTAGTTCAGTAACTTGGTTTAAGTTTTACTTCAAGTGATATGTGATTTGTGATTTCATGAAGACTAAAACTTAGTTAAACAGACTAGAGTGAACCATGTAAAGTTTTGAAAATGACTTATATCCAAATATACACATATGCATGAACTTCAAATTGTATTATGAATCAATTATGATGTAGGTTTGGCACACTAACTTCCAGTTTCTTTGCATCAGACTGGGTTGGTTGAACCCTTAGTCAAGAATGACAATGGCTGTATTTCACATCGGTCCTGCCATGAATCCCCTTCCCTCAGTATCTGACTCAGCAGCATCTTCTGCTCCACTGTAGTGACTCTGCGCGGATCTCTGTCAATCTCTTTGATAGACTGGCCGTCATTTTCTTCTATCATTGGTCATGTACCAATGGCTGAAGGTTTTCATTTTCTGATGTGCAAAGCATGTTTCTTGAACTTGTCAAGATTTATCACCTATGTTTCTAGTGTGCTAATGCTTCTAGCCCTATCCATTATTGCATGGTTTCTTTTATGCATACATGGTCTACCAACTTCTCCATTAGAATGAATGCTGCAAACTGCCTTCTGTTACTCAGTGATAGGTTTTTTTTTTTATAAGACTATTTCCTTTCACAGATTTTCTTTCAGAAATCTTTTCTTCCATGTTTGCTTCCTTTCTCCCACTCTCAGAAGTCCCCAGTGGCAGCTGCAGCTAGGGTCAAACCCAGCTTGCCTCCTTGGGTTTTCTCTTCAATTTCACTTATACTTGGATTACATTTATATAGAGGCTGTCTTTGAAGAATGTCACATTGCTGAAATAGTTGTCTCCACAAGTGTCAGGGGACAGGATAGTGCCCGTTAACTATTAATTCAGTTACCTCTAATCATGAAACAGGACTGCATAGTGAAAGGAGGATGGGGATTGGACTTAGGTAAACTGGGTTTGAATTTTTACTTTGCCACTTGCTAAGGGTGTGCCCTTAGATATTCAGCATAGTACCTCTGAATCTCATTTATAAAATGTAGATAATCTTACCTTTCCAGGATAACGTGAATATTAAATATGATGGTGTCTGTCACGTGCTTGACACAGAAAGCCCTCAATAAATAATTGGAATTATGAAGTGTGCCATCACCTTGCATTCGATGAACAACCTGGCATTGAGACTCCCCCCTGGAAGTTATTTCACTACCCTAGAGCTAATGAGTTTTCTGGATTCTCCTTTGACTGGTGGGCGAGGAAGGATTGCTTTTAATAGTGAGTGATGCAGCCACAGCACACATATTTTTTTAAAAAGTAAAATCCTACTAAGTCTTAATAATTCACCTATCCTGTGTCTGTAATTTTTAAAAAAAAAATTTAGTCAGGGGGACATTTCTGAAATATTGGTTAGAATCTTTTATCTAAGTTCCATGAAGACCAGCATTTTACCACACAGACTATACCACAAGTGTCAAGACTCCTTCACATCACTAGCGCTGATGTTCTGTTTAAAGGAGACTTAATTTTCATTGCCTCTGTTTAAAGCACAACATGCTGCCAACACGGGACTCCTTTCTGACCCACTTGTGCTCGAGATCTCCACCAGGGAGAGAGTGTTCATTCATGGATCTGTTAAAAAAGATGAACAGAAATGGGTGAATATTTACATTTTCTCCTCCTTATAAAGATGAAAGAAACATGTCAGCAAAAAAAAAAAAAAAAAAAATATATATATATATATGTCTGCCTTTAAAGGATAAAACATTACATCAGATCCGTGAAAATGTAGGTACTTTATTTAGGAATTCATATTAAATTCCACTTCCTGCCGAGCATTATCCAAGCAATTATTTATTCTGTCAAGAATTCATAACATGGACCTTCTCTGTCACAACACATAAAGACTGTGGCAAAAACAGAGTTTATAGTACCAGGAGATTCACTTTTTAGAACTAACTTTGCCGATACATAATTGCTAGTATAAATGTTGGCAGTTCCTTAACTAAAGTTGTGATAACGAGTGTTTCTGTAATGAAAACAAATGAGATTAATGATCTTTTCCAGGTTTTTAATCTGGCAATGGCTGTGAGATTGAAATTCCTTTTGCTTTGCCGCAGACAGGGTTATATTTTCCCCCAGTCTAAATAAAGTAATACAGAATTTACCTGCCTGGGCTTTTTTAGAATATTACAAATGGTCTCAGAAACACCATAGTGTGTGTTCACGTTGAGAAGAACTATGCAAATGTAGGGTAATTTTAACAAAATGGACTTGAAAATTCAATGAAAAAAAAGGCATAGATTTTTTTTTTTTTGTAAAATGAGCATTATTTAATGTAAATAATAAATTGGTAAAAAAATAACCTTATCCCTTTCTCTAAGTATGGTGTACATTGTAGCCAGAATAATTCAGGTTTAATGTCAAAGCATAAAGTTAGTTTAGAAATGTATCTTGACTGACAAGTCCTTTTTTTGGTAGCAACATAGAGGATGTAGATGATAAAATGACAGTGTACAGCTCATGTCATAGCTTAATTAAGTAATAGCACTTTGTATATTATACTGTTGCTTATTTGCACTAATTCATGTATTACTGCAGCTAATTTCAGTGTTAGATATTAGCCTCCAACTAAGCAGTACAATTTGTCCACCTAAAAGATTTATTTAACCAGCGTTTTAATCAAATAACAGAGAGGTCATAATGAAGGGACTTTTCTCCTGTGCGAAGAAATGACACTGTCCTTCGGTTTCTTTCAAGAACATATCATGAGATTACACATATTTTCATTACTGTATTCAAGAATACTGTTGAGTAAATATTTGCACTAATATGTTGCCATTTTAGGATTTCCTGGGGTGTACATAGTCTCACAAGGTAAATAATTGAACGATCTGCCTTCTTGGGTAGCACAAAGCAGTGCTTGATATAGGTTTGATTATTTCACTTGTCTCTTCGATAATCCATAACTGTCTTCTGTAATTATTTTCACCATCCAGTCAAGTGCAGATAAAAGATGGAACATGCTTCTTTTGCTTACTCCCAAGGAAACTCCATTATCCTTGAAAGGCCACGTGACTGCAGAAAGCCCAATCCGGGTCGAAAGAAGCAATCCACAAGGACAAGCTTAGTGTGAGCCGAAAATGAAGTTGTTACCAGACAGTAAACTGTGGTCCTCACTTCTTATGAATATTTGAATGAGTAACTGAAAACAGCTCAGTAAACTCTAAGCAACTGTGACAGGTGAAACTGCCTTGAAACCAGGAGTCCTCCAGGACCATGATGAAAATATCACCAGTTACCTTATGCCTCAGCCTGCCGTGGGTCTGCAGAGGGACAGTATCAGATCTATTTTCCTCAAATAGAAGTTATAAAAAATCTGATCTATCTCTGCACTTTCAGAACTCAAGCAGCTCCGAAATCTCTTGAGTTATTTTGAATTCATTAAAATAATGATTTCTAACCATTTTTTCAAGGCAAGAGAATGGCCATGTTTTGGCAGACCCTGAAAGATCGACGTTGCTGTTGTTTTGACTCGTAGAAAATTGGCCCTACTCAATCTTTCATGACTATTTTTTAGCTTCTTCCATGTGGGAAGAAAGACAATGAGGACAGTCCGTAAAGCCAGAGTTTTCTGAATAATTCTTCCAAAAGCTCTAATAAAAGGAGTAACCTGGTACATGGCCTGACTTATCTATGCCCACATAGGTTATTGTTTTGCTTTAAAAAAAAAATCAGATAAAGAGCTGTTTTTGTTGAAGTAGAAAATTCAGAACAGATTTGTCACATAGAAGAGTTCTAGAAAATATTTATAGAGGATACATTTCTAAAGAAAACTAAAAACTTATTCATTTTATTTGACCTCCTTGTGTAGGTAGACCAAAGATGACTGTTTCAGTGATCATATCCCATTTACTAAGAAATAAAGTAGTACATAATTTTTAAGTTGGTGTCTTCGTCTGGAAGGAGAGAGTCAGTTATCTAGTTCCTCTAATTGTGTACAGTAAATTCTACTTAAATCCACTTAGTTTTGTGCATTTTGATAAATAGTGTAAATAAAACGGAACCCTCTTATAGTCCATAAATCCCTAGTAAAGGAAGAAACTATGTAGTCTGTGTATCTAACATAGAAATTGCTGCATTTCCAACCTAGTAACTCATTGAAGATAAAATCAAGCTGAGGGGGAGTCTCCGTGAGGTTGCCATTCATTCAGTGGTTATTTATAAAACCTCTATGAAACATGAAGTTTCAGTCAGAAAAGCCTTTTCAGAAAGTTTCAGAAGATGGTGTTCATCGCCTTAATTGATGAAGAGTTTGAGAGTCTTTTCAACAACAGTGGGGACCACAGTGACAGTTCAAGAAGCCACTGCTGGGACATCTCTCCTCATTGTTGGAACTGAGAGCCCTATTTCCATCTCAATTCTTAAATTATAATTTCAGCTCCTTGGACTATCTGGACAGTGGCAGCCAGACCATGGCTGTTTGCTACCTCCTTTCTCTTTAGCCATGTGTGGACTTAAGATTGGTTTTCGATATCGCCAGATTTTCCGTTTGCAGTAAAATGTCAACAGGCATGCAAAGTGCCATTCTGGTTTGTGCTCATACAGTTCAGAAGAGAGCCTTTGGAGAGAAAGGAAATGGACAGAAGGGACGGTGGCCACACCCACATTAGAAACCCAGCCCCTTGAGGTGAATAGAAGCCAAGGTACTCTGCAGCAGGGTGAGGAGACGGAGACCCATTTTAATATTCAGAATTAGTCAGATCTAATGCCAGTTGCAAAATCTCTGTAAACCCAGTGGGGCAGTGGGAAGAATGTTGAATCAGAGGCCAGAGGTATTGCTAGCTATGTGGCCCTCAGGAGGTCACACATGGGCTCTGGGCTGTGCTCTCAGCTGTGCAGTATAGTGAGACTGGGTTGACAATTACAATGGCAGTTCTGGAAACAGATGAGCATCACTTTTAGAGTCAGAAAGTCTGGGTTTGCTTTGCCAATCCATCACTTACCAGCTGTATGAGCTTCCTAAACAATCTACGTCTCCATTCAGGAGACGTAGATTGTTCCTCTCTGGCCAGGGAAGAACAAAAGAGGTGATGGACATGGAGAGTGTACAAAGCAGGTGCTCTGATAAATGTTAGTTCTTCCCCTCTCTTTACTTTAAAGTCTTTCTTTCACAGTTTTAAATTTTGCCAGGTAGTCATCGACTAAGATCAAGTCTTTCCTGGAGTATATTTGAATAGAAACGGGATTAGGTTTGTAACTGCTGCCATCTCTGGGGTATGTGTTATACACGGCACATGTGAAAAATTTTTAATTTAGTGTTAGGGCTGCCTGGGAAATATCAAGAGGAGGATATGGTGAAGAAGAACAGGGTCAGTTGGAATCACCAAATATATTTTTGATACTTTCCAACTCTTTTGTTTTATGGTCTGTGTGTGATGTAAAACTTTTATATCAATTGTATTATTTTAATTTCAAAGGTCATAACTGGGTCAGAGTTTGAAAATGTAAGTCATCTCCAAAGAGTTGTACAATTATGCAATGAATATTCATTGACATGTACTCACTTTTCATGCATTATTGTTGGTTTTCAAGATAAATGAAACAGGCAAACAAAGTCCTATAATCAAGTGATCTTAAAAGTGACCTCAGAAGACAAGAGAATATTCCACCAGGAGTGCAATCAGCATCTAGCAGAAGTAGATGTTTAAAAGTTTTACATGAATACATGCAAAAAAATCTCCCCCTGAAAAACCGTCTCTTTTAAGTCCTGTTAAAATGATTCTCAAATAGAAGTCCCAGAAATTCCACTTTTAGATATCTGACCTGAAGAAATACCATCACAGTAAAAGTAGTGAGGTTCGTATGTCTAAGTCAGCATTTCATCTAAGAATATCTTAGTGGAGATGACCCACTTTTCTCTCCGTAGGAGAATAAATAACAGTCTATACATACCATGAAATATAATATTGCCATTAAAAAGAACAAAGCAGATCTAAGCCTGCTGCTACGGGAAATTGTCTATGATTTATTGTTAGGTGAAAAACGCTAATTACTGAGCAATATTCTTAGTATGTAGCCATTTTGAGACAAAAATATATTTTTTCATGTACTTATAAATGTATAGATGTATCACACAAATATGTGTATTAAGCTAATAGAAAACTATTTGAAATGATACACGTGTAGCTATTTATAGAGACTACTCCTGGGGTTAGATGTTTTTAATGTAATTCTGTCCTGGTGTAACTTGTTACCTCAAATATAATTGTAATTAAATAAAAATTGAAATATGAATCTAGGTCTTGAAATGGCTTGGAAAATTGACACATTCCTTTTGGTCATTTATTTTTTCCCCTAGCAATTTAACACTGATATGCTTTAAAAACCTAAGGTCTATATATATAATGAATTAGTTCTTGGTGTTGTCTCTATGTTTTTCTGCCCTGAGTCTAATTCTGACTCTCCCATCCTCATCTGTAAAATAAAAGGGTTAGAAATAAACGAAAAGGTTGGTGGAGAAATTTTATTCTGGCTCTGAGATACTCTGCTTCTGTTGAAACTAAATACATTTCATGGTCCTGTGTGGTGTAATACTTTTTTTTTTTTTCACATACTCCATCTTTTACAGTAAACAGCCTATTATTTTATTGAAGAAATGACCCACAATGATTTCATAAAACTTTATTTAGTCCTGATTTTTTTGTTCTGAATATCCTGAGTGTCATTCTGTGGACCAGGAAGATCTTCAGACCTTCACAGTCCTTTGCATAAGGAAGGTTCTGAGGTCTGACCTTCCATTTAGGAAACGGTGACCAAGTGCATCCCCAAGTTCGAAGAGACCAGTACTGAGGGTACACTCTGCTCTTCCCTGGGCTGCTTGCATTTGAACCTTGCTGTCCTTTTCCTACCCCGCAGAGGGGCGGGATGTGGTTGGCAAAATTTGTGGAACATTGTGTCATGAACCCTTGTTCATTTCATTGTTCAGCTGGTCCAAAGCATATATTTGTAGCAAGTTGGCCTTTCAAGAGAATGCATTCCAAGTAAAGGCCACCATGATTTGTTTGACAACACTGAAGTTATTTTGCTTTCTCTGACCAGAGTGAGATCATGAATTATTCTTCTTCCATGAAAAACCAAGTAAATACTACATGACTCTAAGGATTATTCACTGCATGCAGGAGAGTGAGAGGCACAGAAGACATTGTGCCTGCCCTTGAAAAATATAAATTTATACTGAAGGAGACAGAATGAAAACAAAATAAATCTACAAAAGTAGAACACAATATGCCATTAAAAAATAGGAAACGTAAGTGTTCTGAATGGAAAGATATGGAACTATATTCTAAGGAAGTATTGAAGTGGCTTCTTGAGGGCTGGAGAGAAGCCCTTTACCTGGAAACATATAAGGGAGAAAAGTCAGAGATTTTTTTCATATACCTATTAAAAAGGGATTTCTAAGATAATTTTTATAGAGGTATCTTAGACCACATTGGATTGATTTGTACTTAGCAAGCTAAAATAAGGTTATCACTTGTATATTTCCAGTACATTAATATTATATAGGGGCTCAGACAGCCAGAAATTGAAGAGGTGTTCTTCATGACATTTGCCCCCCAGGGTAGGGTCTGCACAAGACCATCTACTGGAATAAAGAAAGAAAATACTAGATCTTTAAAAATGCATTTTGATTTTATCCTTTAAAATTTTCTACTTTTATATTTGGTTTATAATGCTCATGGCACATTTTAGGTATTACAAGTATATAATTTGTAAATAAACATTCATGGTAGGAGCTACCTACTTAGACATTTGAATTCTTGAAATATGTATTTTTTAAATTCTGTTTTAACTCAGTTATTTTGTACATTTTGGTGAATAGTTTCAATGACATCCATAGAAATACATTAGCCAAAGAATATAGAAATCAATGCTTTTGAGAAAAATAACTCCTAATTCAGTTTGTATTATAAATTGTATTTGTTTTATAAGAAATCCTATTAAAAGCAATTCTAGTGCTTCTTCTGAATTTTTTACATATCAGTAAAATTCTTCAGTCTGAAAAGTTGGTAGAAAGATCTGTGATTAATAGATAGATGGTAGTCCTTTCAAATGCTTCTGGCTTTTGAGCTAAGCCATTGGGATTTCCATGTGGGTGGAGTTCTGAAGCTAAGAGATTTCTCCTTTATTCTTATGGTTCGAATGTGATGCTTCTGGGGTTTCTGTAATTTATTGGCAGTAAAGTAACTGTGGTGGGATGAGCCACTCAAAACTTTCTTGACATCGTACTGTTACAAACGCTGTGGAATCCTCTCTGTCTGCAGTGTCCCTCCCCCATTCCATGTAGACTGTGGTTAATGTGTTACCAGCCTTGTCTGTGTTATTCTCTGTCAGATCTCTTCCCTCATCCTGCCGCAGGTGTATTACTATTATTGAATTCTCATCTAATTACGTGAAGTTTCTTGAGCACAAATGTGACATTTAGTGTTTTTCTTTGAATGTTTGAATACTTACCTCTGAATTTATTATTTTTTTAAATTAAGTTTTATTGGAGTATAGTTGCTTTACAATGTTGTGTTAGTTTCTACCGTACAGCAAAATGAATCAGCTATACATACACATATGTCCCCTCTTTTTTGGATTTCTTCCCATTTAGGTCACCAAAGTGCATTAAGTAGAGTTCCCTGTGCTATACAGTATGTTCTCATGAGTTGTCTATTTTATACATAGTCATACAGAGTGAAGTAAGTCAGAAAGAGAAAAACAAATATCACATTTAACACATATATGTGAAATCTAGAAAAATAGTATAGATGATCTTATTTGCAAGGCAGAAATAGAGACACAGGCATAGAGAACAAACGTATGGATACCAAGGGGAAGGGGTGGTGGTGGGAGGAATTGGGAGATTGGGATTGACATATATACACTATTGATACTACGTATACAATGACTTTTGGTTTTGATCAAGGGATTCTCTCCTGATTGTGTGGCTCAAGGAAGGGGTGAAGATTTCTATCCTCTTTCAAGGATATTCAGCAATAAGAAAGTGTAAGTAGGTATTTGGAAAAACTGTTGCAGTTATAACTGGTACAGATGTACAGTGGTACATCCTTTCTCCACGAATTCGAAATAAGCATGGTGTGGGATATACTAAATATCGGTATTAGTCAGGATTCTGAGAGAGAGAGAGAGAGAGAGAGAGAGAGAGAGAGAGAGAGAGAGATTTATTTTAGAGAATTGGCCACACTATTTTGGAGGTTGTCAAGTCCAAAATCATCAGGATAAATTGACAGGCTGAAGCCCAGGAAAAAGGTGATTTGCAGTTGAGTCAGAAGTCAGTCTGCTGGAAGAATTTCCTTTTCTTCTTAGAAAGTCAGGTTTTTTTCTATTAAGGTCTTCAACTGATTGGATAAGGCCCATCCACATCACAGACGGTAATCTGTTCTACTCCAAGTCTACTGATTTAAGTGTTAATCTCATCCAAAAAAAATACCTTCACAGAAACATCTAGAATAATGCCTGACTAAATATCTGGGTATGGTGCCTAGACAAATTGACACATAAAATTAGCCATCACAATATGCTAGCAAAGTCTTGGGATCCTTGATGAATTGCTCCTCTACTGTACAGATTTTACAAAATGCCTCCTCACGCACCCCTTGGTGCTAGAAATAATTATAGTTCAATGATGTCACTTTCAACAAAAGCATTATGGTTATTTCCTTTTCAGAGAAATCAGAAATAAGCTTTGATTACTGAAGGCATGAACCCACTGTCTAAAACTCAGCTGTTAACCAAGTTCTGTCTAAAGAGACAAAAGGGGGAATGTCTGATATGGATTAGTATGTTGGATGCCCACTCACGTGTGGAGTCAAGAAAAGAACAGCAGGTGACACGAGGCAGTGCACGTCTCCCCAGACTGCTCTCCAGTGAAAAAAGTAATCAGTTTTACTTTTACCATATCCCTACCTTTCCAAAGCGATTTGTTTTTTGTTTTTTTTTTTCAGGAATATCCAAGCCAAGTTTATTATAAACTTGAGAGGGAAAGTGACAGAAAAGAATAATAGACTGAAATAAAGATCTTTACCCCAGATATCGAAGCATAGCTCTCTACTGAGGCATGGATACCCAAAAACTCACCTAATGAAAGCTCATAGACAGGTTTAGCTCTTCTAGAGTTATAGCTTTAAAAATCTTTGATCTCATTTATTGAGGGTTCATGGCAAAGTTTCCAGTGGTCCTCAAAGAAATGAGAAAATAAGAACAGTACAGTGAATTTTTCATAAATATCAACCAAAGTGATTCATTTTTGTAAATGTTTGTCCTTTTTAAATTGGAAAACACTTGACTACAGGGAGAAATTAATATTATTAAAATCGTAGCTAGCACTTACGTCCAAAATATCTTCAAGGGTTCAACTCCAAAATTGCATCTTCTAAAGAGCTCACATTTCCTTTCCCTGAATTGGATGTGCCTGTAGATCAGAATTAGAGAAAGAATATTTCTTCTATTTTCTTTAACATTACTAGAATGCAACGTCTTTTACCCTCAAGTTCACATTGCCGATGCACTTGGAAGTGCCAGATTCGTTCCATTCTTCCTGCAAGAGTAAGACAAGTTTCCACTCCTTTCAGTGGCCACCTCCCTTGGTATATATTGGAGTACAGAGCACTTGGTCTCCTGTCCTTCTTGAGTTATGTCCTGGCAGTTGCTCATCCATATCTCATGCTCTGTCTCATGATTCCCAGCTCTGCAGGGGACATTGCTCAGTTCCATCCACTGCCTTTCATAGCCTGGAACTCCTGGCAGTATCCCTTGTGGAGGGCAGCTTCCTTCTTGGGCCCAGGAGAGGGTGGGTATTTGGGGCAGAACCCACTTCCCCTTAGTGCCTAGTTCTTTGTTCCCCATGCTCCACTATGCACAGATGGTTCTAGGGCTCTCTCATACGCTGTTTGGTGGGGGAAGTCGAAAGGAATGAAAATACAGGTGGGAAAAATATATGAGGGAGATCGAGGCCCTTCCAAACCAAAGCCAGCCTCTGAGTCCATCACAGTTCTTAGTTTTTCTGTCTCCCTCTGTGATTAGGGTTGTTTTCCTCTGGAAGAAAGCCTCTCTTAACTTCATCCATCTTTTGGAAACACTTTTACTAACCAAGGATTTGTCTCACTCCAGAATTTCCTCCCTTGTCAGTCTATTTCCTCAAGTTAGAAATAATATGTTTAATACAATGTCCAAGAGACTCCAGGAGGACCAGATTCATGATCTTTGATACTCTGAGTCTCACCCCACAGTACAGGTGGGTGTGGACATTTAAATTTTGTCTCTTTAAGAGTTTCCCACCAAAAAATTTTTAAATATATTCTAATTTCCTTCAACCTGAAAAAAGTTATTTCAGCCCTGCAATTTATTTGCTAATTCCTCTATTAGATTGAAAGTATTTGTTTTAAAATTTGTGTGTGACTATGTTATATTTTGACTTGAATTGTAGGTAGGCAGTTGGCCTTGCTACTGTCTAGTAGTGAGGGATTCATATAGTTTGATCTCCAAAGTCTTTTGTCTTAAATTTTGAAAATTATTTTTATGACATATTAATTTCTTTAACTGAAAAGTTTAATTTAAAAAAATGTGAATATTAAAAAAAAGTCTCCCACCAGCATGAGCTGCAGACTGGTCTTCTAATTCTTCTGGCATCTGGTGAGTAACCATTGGCGAGCACACACACACATGCGCACGCAAGCTTATCGAGGACAAACAATTCTCATAGATAGTGAAATCTAAATATACACGGAACTGACATTTTTCTAGCTGTTCCATAGTCTAGCTCTGCCCACAAATGATGCCAAATTTTTACATATCATGCAGAACAGACATAGTCACTCTTTATTTTTAATTTCACACCATGCCCCTGGGCTTCCCGAGCCTAGGGACTGGTTGAATGTTAGTGACCATAACTGAGCCATTTGCCTCTTGAGGACACTTCTTAGCACAAAAGGTCTAGCTTGAAATTACCCTTGTTTCTAAGCTGGGCCAAATCAGATTTTTAAAAATGCATTGCTATTCCATTTTATTTTGTTAGCTGAAGAAATACGATATGAGAATATATGATTGTCTGTTATTAAAATGCCATAATGGTGAGACTTGGGATGTTTTCCACTTACACAGCAAAATGAGAGGTTGCACTGAGATGGTCACAATTTTGTCTGAAACAGCTTAGGTTTTCAGAATTTCTTTATACAGGGAAATTAATAAAATATTTTACTAACTGGTAATTTTTTTCCGCTGAGGGAAGGAATTATATTTGTTCAGGGAAGTACCTTATAAACTGTAAGTGGAAGGTTAGGTGTTTAGGAACAGATTGGAAGAAGGCAATAAAGACAGCAAAACTTTTCTTCAAAGAAATGAATTGGTAGGGAGAGAGGGCAGTGGAGAGTAGAGTAGTTATAATGGGGTAGGAAAGAAAAGTAGGGGTCACTGGGTCAAGTTATGAAAATTTGAATCTCAAGTTGACAACAATTATTAAAGGACTTGTTAAATAAAAGAGTAACGTCCAGTTTTAAATTGCTGAACATTTCTGTAGCATTATTCATTCTTCACCAGTAAATTTCTAAGAGCTGCCTTGTATGAGTTGGATGGAGTGTATTTGTATTGAGAGGATAAGAGTACAGTAAAGAGAAGCCACCAAGAAAAGGGAAAAGGCAGAGTAACAGAAACAAAATATAGAGAATTGAGTGGAAGCTGGAAATTGGAACCAAAGGTGACTAAGGAGTAATAGAAACCCCTACAATTTCTAAATATTCACAGTGAGAACTTTGGATTTTCTACAGGATGTGAGATGGTGGTTGAAAATCATCTTACATAGATTTTAAGTGGCAGGATGGCCCAGCATGACACTTGGGTTATGCCTAGCAACGATTACACTTTTGTAACTTGGAATAAATACTTCAGGAGCACTCATTTAAAAATATTAAGTCTCAGGAACAATATAGGACAAAAGAGATGGTTTGAGACAATAACTTGGTATACACTTTGCCTTAGGTTCATTTGGTTGAATGGCACAAAGATGTACCCAAGTAATCATAAGTCATTCTTTTCCAAAAATTCTCTGCAAGTTACCATTAATTACAGTATAGAGTAAATGTACTCCCTCAGGAATCTGGAACTCAGCCTCTGGTTGACTGCCGCAGTTCCTTTCTCTTCTCCAAGACATGAAAGTTCATGTTTTATCCTGAACAGTCCTTAGATATCTGTATACTATATAATACATCTCATAGTTTTCTTATTAAAATTCTTCCACTCCTGCACACAGCATTTATGGCAAAACCAACACTATATGACAATTCCCCACTCTTCTCTGCTCCTAATATGAGAGCAATAACTAAGTAGGTATACTCCCTAAGGTTTTCCTTAATCTTAGCTCTCAAGAAGAAAAATGAAGTAAAATATGACTCATATATTTTTTAAAGATTTGCTGATGGATTCTCAGAAGCACCATAGAAATATCTTTTTACCCTGGGCACAAAAATCCAGCTCTTCAATGAAAACAATTTGTCTGTGAGGTGCAGAATAAAAAGGACCCAGGAAATGGTTCCAGTCCTATAGTCATCAATAATTAAAATAAAATAGGCATAATATGTTTATCACATTCACAGTGGACACATCATATATCTTTTTATTTTTATTCATTAATTTGCTCATTAATTAATTTGTTAATTAGCTGCTTTCATTTTTCATTTAGACCATTTTCCTATCAAAAAAAATTGATTTTTTGTCCCGGGGGTTCAACATAAGGAAAGACCTACTCCAGTGAGAAGGCTGGCTGCATTTGATGTGCTTCACATTTACATGATCAAGTTCTTCTATCCTTTGCTTGACTGTAAGGAAAGTTGTCAAGAAAAAGGAGACAATATTTATAAAATGCTTATAAATCTTCTGAAGGAAGAGATTGGAAAGTGCAAAATGCTGCTGATGATGTGTGTTAATGATGGTATTGAAGAAGGAAGACCATTGGCCGTTTACACATTTGTTAATAACCCTAGATAACAGTGACAAAAGATAATATTTTCTTATGAAACTGTGTAATATAATAATAATTCCTCACAATTACTGAACACTGAGTTTTCATTTTCAGAAAGTTGAGACAGCTTCTGTGCGTTCAGGGTCTGCCATTTTGGAAAATGTTTAGTTTAGGTTGCTCAATAAGCCAATCAACATACCCACCGATGCATCCTGTTTCCCTTTAGCTGATTTTTTGCAATTCTAAGGTCCTAGAGTGACTGTCAAATAGAGATAAATTCAGAGCCTGAGGGGATGAAGGAACTAGTTTTGTTGAGAGTCTGTGTTACGGGATGAATGTTTGTGTCCTCCAAGATTCATATGTTGAAGCCCTAAACCCCATGTGGCTATGTTTGGAGATTGGGCCTCAATGGAAATAAATAGGGTTATTCAAGGTCATGAGAGTGGACCCTAATCCAATAGAATGAGTGTCTTTATAATAAGAGGTAGCAGAGAGCTCTTCCTTTCTACCATGCACACAGAGAAAAGGCCTTGCTGGGACACAGTGAGAAGGCGGCCATCTAAAAGCCAGGAAGAGAGGCCTCACCAGAAACTGAACCCTGCTGGACACTGGTTTTTGACTTTCTAGCTTCCAGAACTATGAGAAAATAAATTTTCTGTTGTTTAAGCCACCCAGTCTATGGAATTTTGTTATGGTAATCCTAGCTGATGACTACAGTCTGCTGTTGTCAATACTTGAAGACTAATGTGAGGCATCCCCAAGAACTCAGAGATGATGGAAACAAGACTACGTCTGTGGTTCCAAGGCAGCAACGTTGGACTGAAACAACATCAGCAATGTCAATGACATAGTTATTCTATTTATTTGACAGACACGACTAGGTACTTTACAAGTGCTCAATCCTGTAATCATTCCAAAGTTCTATTAATGAGTTTCTTTATTTGTGCCTTTTAAATATAGTCACAGAGTCTCAGAGTGGTGTAGTAATACTCAAGCTCACTTGAAGATGACACGGAGATCACTTGATTCAAATCTGGGCTGTCTAACCCCAAATCTCAAACGTGTAACCTTGTTCGCACTGCCACTGAATTGAGTACACTTAATACCGACGGAAAGAGTGTGACTGTCAGAAGAGTAATTATTCAGCAATAAAGCATAGAAAATGAAAATTATAGACACAAAAGCCAGCATAATTCATCTTGGGACTTCTGAGAGATTAATCCACTCTTGATGTTTCTCAAATCAGTTTCCAAAACTGCAAAGTGGAAAAGTAGATATGGGTTTATAATTAACAAGAGTGAGCCTGCCTTCTATTCCATCTTACATTCATTTTGTGTCTTTACAAAGATCTCTTTATGATCAAAAATTTGTTTTGAACTTCAGGATTGTCCATAGCTGGAAGCAATGTTGAGTAAATGGTAAGTACTCAGATTTGGGCTGAATCCCATGAATCTGACAGCTCACAACATCAGGTCTACTGTAGGGCTTCTGGGATTGCCTTGGTTACTGCTCATCACTCTTCTTGTCTCCTGTAGTTTGGCCCGATAATGTCAAAACTTACTATTCTATACTGAATATTTCCTGGGTTTCTGTAGGCAAACCGCAGGTAAGAAACAAGCAATTTTTGTCCGCAAGAACTTTTTTAAAATTAATTAATTAATTAATTAAATTTTGGCTGTGTTGGGTCTTTGTTACTGTGCATGGACTTCCTCTATTTGTGCCGAGCGGGGGCTACTCTTGTTGTGGTGCGTGGGCTTCTCATTGTGGTGAATTTGCTTGTTGCAGAGCACAGGCTCTAGGCATGCTGGCTTCAGTAGTTGTGGGACTCGGGCTCAGTAGTTGTGGCTCGTAGGCTCTAGAGCACAGGCTCAGTAGTTGTGGCGCACGGGCTTAGTTGCTCCGCAGCATGTGGGATCTTCCCAGACCAGGGCTCAAACGTATAGATTCCATATGTATGTGTTAGCATATGGTATTTGTTTTTTTCTGACTTACTTCACTCAGTATGACAGACTCTAGGTCCATCCACCTCACTACAAATACCTCAATTTCGTTTCTTTTTATGGCTGAGTAATATTCCATTGTATATATGTGCCACATCTTCTTTATCCATTCATCTGTTGATGGACACTTAGGTTGCTTCCATATCCTGGCTATTGTGAATACTGCTTCAATGAACACTGTGGTATATGACTCTTTTTGAATTATGGTTTTCTCAGGGTATATGCGCAGTAGTGGGATTGCTGGGTCATATGGTCGTTCTATTTTTAGGTTTTTTTTGTTTGTTTGTTTTTGTTTTTTTGTTTTTCTTTTTTGCGGTACGCGGGCCTCTCACTGTTGTGGCCTCTCCTGTTGCGGAGCACAGGCCCCAGACGTGCAGGCTCAGTGGCCATGGCTCACGGGTCCAGCTGCTCCACGGCATGTGGGATCTTCCCGGACCAGGGCACGAACCCATGTCCCCTGCATTGGCAGGTGGACTCTCAAACACTGCATCACCAGGGAAGCCCTATTTTTAGTTTTTTAAGGAACCTCCATAGTGTTCTCCATAGTGGCTGTATCAATTTACATTCCCACCAACAGTGCAAGAGGGTTCCCTTTTCTCCACACGCTCTCCAGAATTTATTGTTTGCAGATTTTTTGATGATGGCCGTTCTGACCGGTGTGAGGTGATACCTCATTGTAGTTTTGATTTGCATTTCTCTAATGATAAGTATACACAGGTTTTTGATGGCTGTTTTCTATAACAGTCATTGTTAATACCTGTCCCATATTCCCTTGGCCCATTTCTAAGTTCATTTACAGCCACAGTGGACAGTTCCGGTACACACTGACCATTTTCTGCTAGCGGATTTTTCCAGCATGCCAGGAGTTGTCCATTTCTCACGCAGGCAGTGCCACCGCTGGGGATGGGAGTCAGTGTCCTCAGGGAGAGAATCTACAACATGAAGTCATGATACTTCAGTGAGTCCTGGAGCATTGAGCCTCAGTTTTCTGTGTTGCAACCCACTCATTAATACACCTTTCATTGGGTTTTCTCTCTTGGATATTAGATAAAACAATAGAGATGACACAATGCCTGGTACAGACTTTTGGTTTGTTTCTAAAGGAAATCCTAATCAATGTCTCTTAACCAAAGCAACTGCTTTGCTTTGTTGCCATTATTCCTTATATTCTTTGGTACACCAAACACACCTTCCTTTTAAGACTCTGCCCATGAGGGCAGGAACCACAACTATGTTGTTTGCGTCTGTATCTCCATCATATAACAAAAGACAGTCCATGGTAGACCCTTAATAAGTATGCTTCAGATGGAAATTATATGTGTGTATGTATGTATTGCACAGTTCGGTGGGGTTTTACTATATTCACACAGTTGTGCAACCATTACAATGATTTAATTTGAGGACATTGTCATCACTTTAAAAATAAACCCGTACCAAACCTCGTTCTTCCAATCCTCTGGCAATCACTGATTTACTTATTGTCTCTGTGGATTTGCCTATTCCAGACATTTAATAAAAATGGAATCAAACAGTATGTGGCCTTTTGTGTTTGGCTTCTTTCGTGTAGCATAATATATTCAGTGTTTGTATTGTAGCATATATTAGGACTTCATTTCTTTTCATAGATGAGTCATATTCCCTTGTATGGATATACCACCACCTTGTTTATCTCTTCATCAGTCAGTGGACATTTGGGCCGTTTCCACTTTTTGGTTATTATGCATAATGCTGCTAAGAATAATCATGTATAAGCAGCTGTATTATTTTACATTCCCATCAGCAATGCATGTAGGTAGGTTCCAATTTTTCTACATTTTCACCATTTGTTGTTGTCTTCATTTTAATTTTAGCCTTCCTACTGTCCGATTGAATTTGACTTGAGGGGAACGGTCTTTATAGGACACCTTAGCATTCCTTTTTCTCTAGCAATTTGCTGTCTCGTGAGACTTCTTTCATTTTGAAGCAACGAAAGTTTCTGAAAAGGAACTCCATGAAACAGCTGATATTGTCGACTTTTATGAATACTGTTATTGTCTTGCAGTCATGGACATTTTCTACTGCAGCCCCTTTTCAAATCTAATAAAACCAGAGGTAGTTCAGCATAGTACATTGTGCAGCTCTGACCCTATCAAGTTGTGTGGCCGTAGGAAAGTCCCTTTTTCTCTCTTGACCTCAGGTATCTTATCTGCATATTGAATAAGTCACATTCAGTATCTTTTTTTGGAATGTTGGGAATAAATTCTCTCAAGTTTACTTTTAGTTTAGAAATTCAAAGCAAGATTTTTCTTCCTCCTTCCTCCTTCTCCTTCTTCTTACACCTGCTCCATACCCCTTCCACTTAGAAATTATTCCTCTTGTGTGGCAACTGATTCTAATGGAAATTTCAGAGTCAGCATCCCTCACTCCAGAAGTGGAACCAATTGAAATACTTCTCCCTCGGCAGAGTGATCAGTTCAGGGATAGGTATTATGGCTCAAGCTAGGAAAATTAGAGTCCTTCCTGGGGTCTCTCAGCTGGAGTTATCAGGAAGGATGCCATCTGCTGCTGAGACTACTGTACTAAAGGAATATGATTCTCACACTGCTGGTGGCTATCGTGTCCACCACATGGAAAGTGTCTGTCTTAGAAATGAAGAGAGAGATTGCATCTTTTGAGGTCCTGAATCCATCTGGGCCTGTGCTAGACCTACCCTTGCATTTTTCTGTTGTTTTTTTTGTTGGTACATAACCAATTTTAAGTTGACTTTCAGCCACTTTTACTAATCAGAAGATTTTTGACTAATATATACACAAACATTTATTGAGTGCCCATGGTAGAGACTCTGGGGTAGACAAAGAAATATGAATCCACACTCTCAAAGCATTTACAGGCTGCTTGAATGGCCAAGTTTCAGAAATAAGAAACCCAGCTTTACAACCAGACTGTTTTTATACGAGGAGAGATGCTTTGGCTTCCCACTTCACTGATCAACGTCTTAATCAGTGTACTGTTTCAGAGGCTCTTACAGTTTCCAAGCAGAGCCCTTCACAGAGTTTCGGCATCTGATGGCCTTGAGTGTTCTACCACACATGAGCTACATAATTTTGGACACGTTTTCTTAATGTTCAGAGCCTCATTTTCTTCTCATCTATAAAATAGGATAATATTATCGAGTTCATGGGTTGCTTTGAAGATTAAATAAAACAATTCAGATAACAGAGTTCCTGATACCTAATACATTTTCATAAATTTGCTCCTTTTCTCTGTCTAGAAGCCATCTCCAGTCTTAAAAAATCAAACTAATTCAAAATTTGCCTTTAAAAAATACATTTAAATGGGAGAAAGCTTTTTTGAAAGTGGTATAAAATTGTTCTTCATAAACATCTTCAAATAATAACCATTTATTTGGGGTAACATATTCGCAAACACATTTAAACAACATAATTTAATGATTAGCCCAGGTGTTGGCACAGTTTAAGAAAACTAGCAGTCAGAGATTGATATTCACCAAATATTACTATTCCTCATACAGAATGAAGAGGATAATTAGAAACTTAAGCAACCAATATTTATTTATTATGAATTATTTTTCCTGAAAAGGATGGATTTTCTGATTATGAGTTGTAACCATCTCCATACCACATTGGTAACATAACCAACAAATCTATTTGTCATTGACCCCAGGACTGGTTAGCACATAAATAAGAAATGAAAATAATGTAGTAACCTAAAGGTTATCCTGGTGAATCACCCCCATATCGTTATTATTGTTTAATGGGAACACATGATAAATTAATGTCATGTTAATGGGTAATCAGTTTATCTTCTGTTGACCCAGGGCATGTATAAAGTGTTCATTTGACCTTAAGTTGCATTTCTAGTTTTTCCAAACCTCAGTTACTCTTAGTTGCCCTTGCTCTATGGGCCTGACCCTAACTACAGGGTGAACAAAATTTGCTGAAGCAGTAAAAAGCAATTGAAAATATTTACAGTTATTTCCTGAAAATAATTATTCATTACTGTACATGTATAAATGAAAAATCTGAAATGGGCTGAGTGTTGCTATTCCGGTCTAAAACAATGGCAACTTTGCTTATAGAACAATCATCCTTGGAATCAATTATTTTTCTGATTACATTATACTCATAAAGAAATGAATATAGTGCCCTTTAGAAATACAATATAGTTATTAAAAAAAAAGCCCACCCTCTCCCTGTACATTTTAATGATTAACAAAGCTATCTCATGGTTTGGATGGAAGCCCAGGAAATGATCCAAATGGGATTATATTTTCTTAATCTATTAGGATAATGTACAACTTGCTTCCATTCTCTACCCTACCCCATCTAACTTGGCAAGTATCGCTAGAAGACCCTGAAATAGTGGTATTCCAGAGACAGACGCACATACAGTTTATCATCTCCAGACACTGTGTCTGTCGTAGCCTGCAATTTTAAGAAGAAAGTATTGCTGACTAGAAGAGAATTCATGTGTTTTAGAATATGATTGATTATAGGCACCCAGTTAATAGTGTGATCAGCATTATGCAAACATGTAAGGGTCATGGCCTTCATTGGGCTGGCACGTACACACACACACGCTTTAAAAAGCAACAACAGGTATTGAGTTTCAAATTCATAATCACAATGCAGAAAAACCAAAGGTGACTTAGAGGAGTCAGTGTTTCTAAGCACCTGTTCTTAATCTGCAAGCTTAGCCCAATAAGCATAAACACCAGGGAGGAGAGATACGCTGGTTGACAGTGATCAGGAGGACCGAGGAAGGCAACCATCTGGGCCACTTTCAGAATTAAAGAGACCCGAAAGAAAATCTGGCAAGTCCTGCTCAGAGAAGACATCGACACATGGCTCTCTGCTAAGATGATTTTGCCTAGACATGATCATGACCATTGAGAGACTCAGGGATAAGGGCAAAGGTGCCAGTCACAGCAAAGAAAGGGGATACTACTCTTTCTTTTCCCTACAGATGCTTATGGCTCCCAATGGGCACTGCAGATTCCTGGGAGATGATGCCACAAGCTAGGAAGACATCTTTATTTGGTACCTCAGTTGGAACAGGCTGCTGAGGCCACCTGGAGAGAAAGCCCCATCTGCAGGTCTTCCACACCTGGGGAACTCAGTGAGCCAAGCATTTGACGGCCAGAAATACAAGGAATCCAGGAGGGAGAGACCTTTTAGCCACTCTTGTGACATTTTAGACCTTTGTGGGTCCTTTGAGAACTGTGGTACTATGGGTAATTAACATCAACTATAGGGCTGTTAATTATGCTTTATCTTAGTTGAGTTTATCTTGTGAAATACTTCGGTTGGAGAATTGGCAGGCATAAACATCTGACTGTCCAATAGGACCTTTACTACCTGTTTTCTAGTGGGACTTAAAATGGAGAAACTACTACCCACGCCCCATCCCTGAGGGAAAAAAAACAACTGTGTCTTTTATTATAGGCAAGTCATAGTTGAATTATGCTCAAATAGAATCTTATTTTGTCTACTAACTTTGTGCATATAACAGTAGCTCCAAAGAATAAGATGGGGGTATGAATGAAGAGGCCATTTTCCCTTTTATGTTAAACACTTCTGTCTTTTATTTTTTTAAAATAAGGAAGCATTAGCTTGGACTAATATTTTTAAATTAAGACATGGATAAAAATTAGCCCTACTGCAGGAATGAGAGTTTTTCCTTACCTGTGTTGTAGAAGCCTTACAAGAGTGGATCTCTGGGGCCTGGTTCCATGTAAATAGGCTAAATGTAGTAAGCCGACTGAATGTTAGTAAAGAGGAACTATTTGGAATGTGCTAAAGGAAAGTGACTTGGGGGTCAACTTCGCATGTATTCATTTATTCAGATAAAAATGTATAGAGCATCTATTCTGTGCCTGGCCCTGCACTGGCAATGGGTTCTAGCGGAAAATAAGATACAATTCCTACCTCCCTGTAGCTTACAGTCAGCAGATTAGCAAATGTGCATTGAGCACATCTCATGGGCCCAGCAACGAGATGTTCTGGGCGTGGTGTGCAGATGAAGAGAAAATGTCCTATCTTCAATGAGCTTACCGTTTAATGGTGAAGGTGGATCAAAGCATTATCCTTCCAAGGCTGTGTGATAGAGTCAAGGACTTGAGCACACAGAATTCTTTGAATCCGTTCTTTGTATTCCCTTTTATTTTTGGAGAGCTTTCCTTGGGGAAACATTGGTTTTATAAATATTAATTCCATCAGAAAGGAGCTGTAGAAAGTAGTGGACAGAACGTTTGGACTTTAGCTTTTGTATTGATTGAGGTGTAGCTCCGCTGTGTTTATGCAATACTTACTTACCTGTGAATAGGATTCCTGAGGTCTCCTTTTGTCTACGAACATGCAAACAGAGCTTACCTATTCACAGTGCTGGCTTTGCATGAGCTAGTGATTGCCAGCTGCTGAGACCCTCTGAATGAATGGGAGGTAGCTGGGAGGACAAGGCAATATTACAACTCATTGAGATTTGAGGCTCCTGCACTGCCTCTAGGACTCATGGTCTGAAGCCACTGCTTATATACCAACTCTTCTTGTTCTGCCCACTACCCACAAGGCTGTGACCAACAATTCCTTGAATGTCACTGGAATGACATTTCTGGAATCAACTCATTTATTTATTGAATTTCTCTAGTGCACAGAAGCAGGTTAATAGCAAGTCTTGAGCCTCTATACAAAATAAAGGAAGCTATAATGGAGCTAAAAGTTTCTGACATCATTACCAGTTACATTTTCCATTTGTTACTTCATTAAATTTTGCAATATTTCTGGAAATATAAGTAGCTACTAAGCCAGATATTTAGGAGTCCAGAGGTGAGGTGGTTTAAATTATTACTCTATGAGGGGTGATTTGTGCTTTCAGGTATGTGTTTGTCCTTTAGATCCTTAACCTTTAGCTAATTCCATGTTTGTCATGATTTATTTTCTATATGTTTTTGACCTTCTCTTGGCAGATGGCTTCCACATTATCTTTGTTGAGAATGATTCTGACACTGGCTAGAGAGATACAATTGTGTTCTGTTTATGCAATGTAGAAAGCCAGAGCACTTTTTTAAAGTTGTCTTCATATATCACTGTCAGTATTTTGAACCACTAAGTTGCTATTAAAAATTCAGGGACAATAATCCATTTTGAGAATACCATGAGAGAAGCAAACACTATAATGACTGACTGACATTTCAGGAATAACATCATTCAAGACATGCTAATTTCCCTATGACCCATTTCCTTGGATAAGTGTCCCTTGTATAAATAAGTTGGGTTTCCAACCCCTTCTCATCATTTGCTTTTGATGAGGGAGTCTTGATATTAAAAAAGAAAATCATCTGAAATGAAATTTGCTTGTGTTCTGTATGGTTCTACAGCCAAAAAATAAAAACATAGCCTGCTTCACGGCTAGAATAAATGGCTTTCTTTACCAGAAAAGAGTTTTATATCACATGGTTTCCACTATTTTTCAAGAAACAAAATGCTATAATAAGCACCTAAATTGGCTTGTGCACTATTTCAGGAGTAATGATCTCTGATAGGAATGTACTAGATAGAGAGTCAGGAGATAAGAGAGTTTGAGTCCCAGTTCTGCCAGGATAAAGCTGTCAACTTGAACTTGAAAAGAGGATTGAATTTCTCATAGCTATAGTCAAATCTGGGGTTTTGTTCCTTTGCCATTTTTCTTTTCAAGCATGTTCAGGTGTGTTCTAGCTCTAGTAGGCTATGATGTGGTGCCCAGGAAAAAACATAAGAGAATGTTACACAGATACCCTTTCTCTGTATTCTTCATGGAAAGATACCTACTTTTTTTTTTTTTTTTTAGTCAAGAGTGGGAAATTGACCTTCCAATTCCGTGATTTTCAAGTATCTTCATCCTATGAACCATTTTGACAGGACAAAAGCCTTGCAGATGATTTATCCTGTAACTTTCTCTCGTTACTATAAAAGAAAGGGAAAAATAAATGGGTTTGTTAATGGAAAATATGTTTCTTTTTCAATCAGATGCTAATGAGAATGATCATAAGCAAACTGCTAATGGTTTTTTATTTTTTTGTACCCTAAAGCATAGATTCCAGTATCATGAGAGGATTTATAGCAATAATTTGCATTTAAATAATGTCCAAGTTTATAAAACACATGCATTTAAAAAAAAAAAACTCATTTGACCTTCACAAAACAGAGTATTATCTTTTCTGTTTGATAGATGAGACAATTGAAGCTGGGTTATGAGAAGTAGAGCCAGATCGCAATTCTTGTCTTCCATTTCTTAATGCAGCTTGCTTTTCCACCATCTCATAGCAGGGTAACATAAACCAGGAAGTTCTGAGTGTCTCCAACATTATTTTGGAATACTGGGATGACACTTACTCTTCCTAATAAAGTGTGTATTTGAAAAAGAACCACTGAGAGGGGACAGTATTACACTAGAGTGATAATTATGGTAATAAAGAGCACCAAATATTTGTATAGAAATACACAGTTTGCTTATTTCAGGGGATCCTTGAACCAACAATCTGACGTGGATTCTGTTATTCTTTGGTTACAGGTGTGGAAACCTGTGATAAAAGGCTGAATGCATGCCTTGCCCAGCTGGCATATGGCAGAGCTCAGACTCAGCCCAGACTGTCTGTGATATTTACGTGATCCAACACTACATAGGTTTAGACACCACTGGTGGACACAGTTGGTTGTCCTTAACGATTAGAATTTTTCAAAGCACAGCACGATTAGCTCTTAACCAGTAATTATTCTTTCATAGAGGAGAGGGAGATACATAAGAGGCAGGCAATATAAAGTACTGGTTAAAAGTATGGACTCTGGAATGACATCAAATTCCACTTCTTGCTGACCTATTAATATTAGGATAATGGATAATAGTACCCCCGTGTATTCTTTTTTTGCAGTACGGGGGCCTCTCACTGCTGTGGCCTCTCCCATTGCGGAGCACAGGCTACGGAGTCGCAGCCCCAGCGGCCATGGCTCACGGGCCCAGCTGCTCCGCAGCATGTGGGATCTTCCCGGACCGGGGCACGAACCCGTGTCCCCTGCATCGGCAGGCGGACTCTCAACCACTGCGCCACCAGGGAAACCCCCCACGTGTATTCTTTAAGAACTCCTTTAAGGAGGGGGCCGAGGTCTCTCTAGAACGGGCTTCCTTTCTTCTCTCTTACCTAACTGTGATGGAATTAAATTCTGATCCTAGCACTTGGTCTACTCGTTCACTCTGCAATGAAATGCATTTCTCCTTTACAGAGTTTTCAAAGCAAAAGTCACAACCATTTGTTGCTTCAGCAAGCATCTTTTTTTTTAACATCTGGAATACATTAATATCAGAAATGAGAAAGTATCAGTTTGGGGGCCTGCCCTCTCTTCCACCATGATTATCGTGACTCAGTCAAAATTAGTCCATAATCTGACTTCCAGAGTGCAGCTAAAGGGGACTCAGGAACTGGGACTGTGATAGGCTGAATAGACATGTATAGACCCTAGATATATGCTTTGAGTCATTTTTCTGTGTACTGCATAATTAAACGGCTCCTATTCAAGAGGGCAAATGAATTACGGATTGATCTTGTCACCTGCTAGCAAGTAACAAGGGAGATGTGTAGACAGCAGAGAATTTGACTGGGATTGCCTGCTTCATTTGCAATATTGGTTGATATCAAGAGAGACTATGGCAAGAGGGAAGTTAGGATGTGTCAAAAAGGACAGAATGGATTTAGAAGCATGATACATACTTCTTGTTTGTCACTTCCTAAGTCAGTTCCCAAGATACCTTGGCTAAAATCCAAAATTACTTTCTTGTTTTAAACCCCAGCCTACTAGGGTGAAGGGCAGGAAGTTAACGATGATACTGCACTGGTTTTTGTACAGATGGACGTGTGTGCAATTGCAATGCATTTGACATGCATTAGTAGACTACTACATATATTCACAGGTGTGTGAAAGTTAAATGAGACATCGCCTCTAATTTCTTAAATATTGTACATAGTGCTGGGAACTACTTTTTCTAATAATGATAACAATAAAAGTGTATCAATAATTATTATTGTTCAGAAATTGAGACCTACAGAGAAGAGCTAGGAATATGTAATGCCTGGAGTTGGACTAAAGGAAAGAAAGGTGAAGGAGGCTTCCTCTGGCTGCTTTGAATTCTGGTCCCAGTCAGGTCTGAGGTCTGAGTTCTCTCCTTGACTGCCACAGTTAGGCTTTGTGAGTTAATGCTTGTGTGGTTTCATGGCCTCACATGGAAACCAGAACAATACCTCCTCCCACTAAATGCCAGGAGGATCTGCTGAATGAGAAACGTGCAGTGAGGCTGGAGCTGAAGGCCGGCAATACAAACTGTGGTCTCTGGCGTCATGAAGACTCAAAACGCAGAACCGAAAATCAGATGCTTTCTGGGCACTGGAGTCAAAAGCAATAGCCTTATCGTTGACTTCCATCACCTCTTCAGCCAGAACCTCAATGTTTCCTATCAGTGGCTAGAGATAAACCTCTTGGTCCTGGGAACCAATGGTCCTTTTCTAATGGGCCATCAACACAAAGGGATGCTTGTCATTGTGGAGACTGCAGTGAAGGTTCACCGATAAATGCTTGTTAGCATTTTATGAAGAGAGTTACAGAAATGGAAAGTACTCATAAAATATGTCCTCCTCCAAAGAACAGTCCCTACCCCCAGCTCATTTTTAGACGAGTCTTAGATACCGTAGGTCATGAAATTCCTATTCAGTTAACTTATATGAGAGCAGAATCCGTTCTTTGTAACTTTTCTTTTTCCCATGGAAAAATGTTTTGCAAATCACCATCTGCTCTCCTTGCATCTCTGTGCTTGCTACTCTTCAATACAACTTTCCAAATCCAACAGGAGAGCAGAGGGCTCAGAGGTAGGTGCCTGACAAGTGTCACAGAACCAGGACAAATGAAGGTGTTTTCCAATGTGTTCCCACTGGTTCAATGTGCACCACTTGCAAAGATAGCACTGGTCACCTTCCACTCAAGGTGTCCAAGAATATAATTCTAAAAGATGATTTTTCTTGCCAAAAATACAAACATGTTCAAGATGGAAACTCTTTTTTTCCCCCTTTCCCTTAAATCTAACCTAATGAATGGAGTGATTTCAGAACTGCTGAGGAAAACGAATCAATTCTTTCTGGTTTTTAAAAACTAACAAGAAATGCTGAGTGAGTAAAAGGCATCGAGGCAACATTCAGTAAATGCACCCGCATCAGGAGGGAGGTCAAGTTAGAATTGTGTTTGACTGTTGGAGTTTACTAAAAAAATTTAAGTACCATTCCTGGAGATAAAATATTGTTATGCGTGCATTAGCTCTTGGCTAGATAGCCAATACTCATGTACATGGCATAATTTTTATATATAAATGGATGCACTACAAATCAATGCTCTCTGTTCTCAGCTGTGCCCTCAGTGATGCTTAGAAACACTGTTATTCATCTGATTTCCTCTCACACTCCCCCTCAGGGCCAGTACAAGCCTTCTGTAACTCTGAACAGCTCCGCTCCCCAACACCTTCTAGCTGATGGCTCCTTCCCCAGAGGTTCCCTTTATTTTCCTCCTCTTCCAAGCAAGGCACTTCATGTGTAGTCTTGGTTTTATCGTTTTCCATCCTTTTGGGGTCCTAGAATCTAAAATCTCCTTGTTCAGTCCTCCAGCGTCATGTTTCAGAGCTTTGCAAGTTCCTTCTTCTTACTTGCTTTTATTTGCAGAAATGTAGCCTAGCTAAAGTTCTTTGTTTACTGTGCTCCATAGACTTCCTTGCAAAGGGGACCATGGTTTTGATGACCCCCAGATGGCGTCTGACCTTGCTTCATGCAGGAACATTCCAGAGCTCCTTGCTTCTCTCTCGCGCGCGCCTTCAGTGACATCTTCTTTGTGGAATTCTCCTCCTCTTTCAAAATACCTCCCCTCACACTTGATATTTCTTCCCGCTCCTGACCATCTCTCTCCTTTCTTTCGCTGCTAAATTTCTGATAATTGAATTTTTATATGGGCTGTGTTTGCTTTCTCATCTCCCATTTGTACCTCAAGCCCTTCTTTACACTCTGGCAAAAAAACAACCTTCCTTTGGCTTCTGCATTTTCCTGGGTTTTCTTTCTTTCTGGTGTATTCTTCTCAGGCCCTTCATTTTTCTCCCATTCACTAAAGGTAGGGATTCTGTGTGATTAAATGTTAAGACAACTTGGAGATTTCCTTTATTTCTGTATTTTAACTAATGTCCTTATGCCGATGATTCCAAAATCTGTGTCCCTATCCCATCCTCTCTCCAAAGCTCTGATTACTTATTCTCAATTCCATTGCTAACTTCCATATGTATGTCCATTAATACTCTGGCTTCATTGTTTTGAAACTCTGTTCATTGTCTCCTCTTCAAAATCCCTCCTCCTCTTACTTTCCCTAACTCTGTTAAAGGCACTATAACAAAATTATCAACAAAATCTTAGCATTACCTTCATTTTTGCCTTTCTCTTGCTACCTTAACTGATCACCATGCTCTGAAGAGCCTACTTCTCTCCTGCATCCTGTCCATTCCTTCTGAATCTCCATTCCTACTTCGCCTGCCTTAAGCCAGGCCCTCCTCTTCTACCCATACCGCCGGAGTTCTCCTCATTGGTTTCTCTGACTACCAGTATCTCTCTTGTAATGTGTCCCCCACACTGCTCTTGGAGTTTTCTTTCTCAAACTCAGCTACCATTATCCCAAGTCTTCGGTTAAGGCTACTCTGTACTCTACTGCCTAAGGAGTTGAATTTAAAGCACGTTTTCTATCATTTCAAGTCTCCTACAAGCTGGCCTCAGCCTCAACTCCCTTCTATCTTCCATTACTTCCTTTTACTCCTCTTAGAATCAGTCCCTTCTTCCCCCTGCCGTTTCTCTCTGTTGACATTGAACCCATATTTCAAAGACTAGTTCAAGACTCAACAGACCCTTGTGCAGAGTCTTCTCTGGACACCCTATTGATAATAGCTTCTTCTTTCTTCTTCTAGCTTCTTCTGCAGAGTCTTCCGCAGCCCTTTCCTCTGCCTCACATTACTGTCAGGTGAGTAACTCAAGAGTTTATATTAATCTTGACCCCCTCCAGGTACCTGGACCCTGAGGAGGCACTCACTGCTTCATGGAACCAACTGAACTTGGAGCTGACGGTGATGGAAACAAGAACCTGATGTTTATTATTTTGAAATCATTGTAAAAAAGAAACATTTTCAAAGATTTTATTCATCTATGTCCAAATAAGAGAACCATTCATTTTTCATGGCTTATAATCAGATAGGTGTAAAATGGCTGTGGAAAGGCAGAGTTGCAAATTAATTATCCACTTAACCTCTGACAAAAGAAAATAATCTTACACCTTTTCAAGAATCTTTCTTTTTTTCCCCCTCAATCGGGATAATAATATAAAATTTTGCTGATGTCTTTCAAGGACAGTGTCACATTTATGGCCCTTTGTCACACAGTTTCCCGCAGTTGAGCAGACTGTGGGTCAGTGTTAAGCATTGGTAAACAGAGCTCCTCTCAGACGGAGACAGGTTTGTATGTGACACACCATGATTAAGGAAAAAGCTGGGTGATAAGCGGTGGGACAGACATGTAAATTAACATAAAGGAGGAGAGCAGGGTTAATGATTCTGTATGAGAAGAATGGGTAAACATAGATGAGGATTGTATTTCTGGGATCAACAATGTGAAATTAACCGAGACAGCTGTATCTTATCCCAATTCCAAAGAATTTCCTTGCTGAATTACATAAGTTTACATTGGATGGATTAATACATACAGAACTTTGAAGAGTTTTCCTCCCTAGGTTCTCAGCTTCTTTGCTAAGAGAGAAAAACAGTCAACATAAGCCACTTATTTTAAGGTTGCTTTAACAATATTGAGCATAGAGCTTCATTTGCTTCCTGTCAAGGCAACACTTCTCAGAGCACTTTTTGGAAGAAATGACAGAAAGAGAAAAGGGAATTGTGCCTCAAATGGGTTTCTGAAGCATTGTAAAAACATGGCAGAGTCAAATATCTACAAAAATGTAATCACTGTAAATGTTGAGAGTGACTGACTTCAAGCTCAGCAACTTGAGAAATAATTCCTTAAATGAGTAGCTTTAAGCCGAAGTTAACTTTGAAAATGGTCACTTATTCAGTAGGAAAGTGCTTAGAGCTTTCCTTTAAAAAATTACATGTAGGGCTTCCCTCAAAGCGCAGTGGTTAAGAATCCGCCTGCCAGTGCAGGGGACACGGGTTCGAGGCCTGGTCTCAGAAGAAGAGCCCACATGCCGCGGAGCAACTAAGCCTGTGCGCCACAACTACTGAGCCTGCGCTCTAGAGCCCGCAAGCCACAACTGCTGAGCCCACGTGCCTAGAGCCCATATTCCACAAGAGAAGCCACCTCAAATGAGAAGCCCGCACACCGCAATGAAGAGTAACCCCTGCTCACCGCAACCAGAGAAAGCCCGTGTGCATCAATGAAGACCCAACGCAACCAAAAATAAAAAAAATTGAAAAAAAATTACATGTAAATCATCTGCTTTTTATGGAACTAATTAGACATTCTTAAAAATTGAAGTTTTACTCTCCTTTCCTACTGGTAAACACCAGTCCACAGGAAATCAGAATATTTGCAAGCATCCTGGATTTAAATTTAAAAATACTTAAACTGTGACCTAAGGTAGGTACGGAAGGAAAAGATGTCAGGAAGTGAAAGGCAGGCTGAGTCTGTGGTCCACGTTCGAACACCAGGCCGTGGTTTTCCTCTAAACTGCCATTCCTAGCATGGCTTTCAGGAGAAAATAAAAATATCCAGAATAGCTGCTCTGCAAGAGAAATGGTCTAACTCCCGAGGCCCCCCTAGAAGGGACTCTGGGCCTGAGAGGTGAGTGACATCAGCCCTGGTTGCCAGGTATCAGGCCGTGCCTCTCTCCCCTCAGCCCTCCAAGGTACCCTTTGAAAATACGGCCCCATTGCTGCTTCTTCCTGCTCTATTCTATTCCTCACTTGCTGCTTATATTTCCTCATCACCAACTTGATATCAAACTCCGGCCTTCACTGATTTACTAAAACTGTATTTTAGATCATCCTCAGTGCCCCGCCCCGTTACCCACTCCCGCGTCTGTTTCCTCAGTTCTCATCCTTCTCCATCTCTCCGCCATATTTGACAAATTAGGTTAGTAGCTAAATTTCTATTCTAGCTTCTCCCTAATGGTAAAAAAGACAAAAATTTTCATTCTACAAGCAGGTCTTCTTCCTATATTTTAAAGTTAAAAAAAAATAAATCTTCTTTATGTAGTATAATATTATGTATATTGTATATATAGGTACATATATAGGTATGCATAAATTATATATAGGTATACAAAAATTGTATATAGGAATATATGTGAAATGTCAGAAAATACCATTAAATAGAAAGCTTAGAAGGTAAGCTCATAATCTCACCTAGAACTATTTTAAATACCTTGATTTATGTCCCTCGTGACGTATTTTAAACACCTTGATGTATTTACCTCCTGAGTGTTAAAAATGAATGTAAATATATATACAGTTAGATCAACAGGATCACATACTGTTCCATGTTCTATAACTTTTAAAATCCTCGACATTTGAATATCTGCCCATGATAACATACATTCACCTACCTTGCAGGTGGCAGCTGTTTTCCTATTAGCTCTCAGATCTCCTCCCCACTGTTCCCCCGCCATGCCCCGTTCCTCAGGACCAATCCCTATAAACTACATTTCCTCTTCCCAAGAGCTTCCACCTAAGTTAGATCAGTGGGAGGCAGTGGGAGGATGCAGGATAGGAAGGTAGAACAGCTCTGATACTTATCTTTGTCTCTCTGCCTGGGTAGACTCTCTGGCAGGACAGGCTACATAATTTCTGGGCCCCAGTGTAAAATGGAAATGTGGGCCTCTTGTTCAAAAATTGTTAAAAATGCTAAGATGACAGCAGGGCATTCAACCAAGTGTGCCCCGGGGCCCTGCTGAGCGTGCTGTTCTGTGGGAGTGCACAGACTGCAGGCCAAGAAGCTGGCTCTGGTCTTTGGCAGGGGCTTCGTCTCTTCTAAGACTCAGGTTCACACCTGATGGCCTTGGCCGCACAGCTCTTTGAATGACTGTACATACCTCTCTCACTGTCCTTTAGTGCTATGGGTTGCAGTGATTCCTGTGGTCACAGGTCACTGGGTTGTCCCACTTTCCCTGCTTCCTCTTCTGGTTTTCCCAACACTTCTGTAACTAGTTCTCCCTAGTAAATTTCTTCTACTGAACTACCTGTTTTAACCCTGACTGATAACTACATTAGGAACCCGGGCATTGTACTGCCATTTCCTTTATTCTATTCAATGCTATTGCTCCAGGCATCACTAATCCATAACAGCTTTCTTTCTGTGAGATTAAACTCAGTCTCAGAACCCTTCTCAGCACAGTGTTTGACTGCAGTTGACATAGGACATGAAATCTGTGTGGCCTCCCAGCTATACATCATCCTTTTAAACAACTTCATGCTTTCTACTGTGGTTATGGTATATTTTATTTAACTAATCCCTAACTGGTGACAATTAGTTTTTCGTTTTTCACCAATTCAGAAACACATTGTTTTACGTAGGTATTTTTGTTTACTTCTTCAGTCGTCTTCAGGGTAATGTCTTTGAGGTGGAATTGCTAGGCCCAAGCGTATGCACGTTTTCTATTTGGATGCATGTTGCTACTTCAGAATGGCTGTATGGATATTAGTATGTTTAAGTATGAAATATGTCTATAATATGCTAAGATTGATCTTTTTTCCCTTCAAAACCGTTGGGAGTCATAACATGTCCTTCAACAAATCATTTTTGCAGTTCTTAAAAACCGTCTCCAGATCCAATTTCAAAGGCACTTAGAAGTCACCCCTTTATATTCAACTTACAACTTATTTTTAAGTGAAAACAGTATTACTCAGCTTAATCACCTTCTTAGTCTCCAGACTTGCTTTCAATGGACTTTTGATTATTTTTCAGAAGTAAAAATCTATTTTCATGTGTTGAAGTTTTCTCGTTTTTGAAGATAGTCAAAACAATAGACTGCTGTCCCTGAAGGCTTGAACAGAAGAGCTGGAAACTCTTAAGAAACTGCTGCAGCTTTACTGAAGCTTCTAGCTTCCCAAGGTAACTCCTTCGAGAGGGAGGCAATACTCATTGAGATGCAAGTTTGGTGTATTTGTTTTAAAATTCAGTTGCTTTATATTATGGAGGAAACCTCTTCATTAGTGCAGGTTACCTCTACCTGTAACTCTTCTAACCAAAATCTTTCGTCAAAAGGGCTGTAAAATATTTGTTTAGCTTGATTTCATCAATATAGCAATGGAACTATCTCGTCTGTAAGTACCTCCATCTTTCACCTGAAATTGTTCTGACTGAAAACGATGTTTTTTTCCTAAGTACACAGTAAATCATGCTGCTTGATTTTAAAAGTTAGGCCACCCTTCAAAGAGCTTTGGGTCTTTCCATTTTGTACACTCTGTCCAAGGTAATTTCTAATTTGCCTTTTGCAAGGAGAGCCTGGAAATGTGCTCTCATAGGATTGAATGTTTTCTCTTTCTTTCCTTCTCAAGAATGTCATGCAGCTTTCAAATGATCACAGGGCAAACAAAAACACCCTCCCTCCTTCCCTCTGGTTAAAATCTGTCAGTTGAAGGGCAATGTCTGGTTTCAGTGATATGAAATTCTTTGTTAGCTTTAGAAATGGGAGATCAATGACTTATTCTTATAATCCCTTAACTCTTAACTGGTCTACCAGAAGGCTGGTTTCAAAAAATAAGACCAGGCTTTGCATTTAGATAGAGACTCAAATGAGTCCCTGGGAATGTGTGTGCTCCTTTTGGTGCTGTGTTTTCATCCCGTCAGACCCATAAATTCCTACAGGTCTCAGTTCTTTAATTCCCTTTAGGGAGGACTGGGATAAAGAATATCCACCCTTTCTAAAAAAATCCCGCTGTTTTTACGACATACAGAAATAGCTACAAGAAGTACCTTAATCATTTTACTTGCTGGGCCATGTAACTTTTTTTCCCTCAGAAGTTAATGATCACTAAGGGCCTGCACACATGCACTCAGAACCCTGGCCCTTGGGTCTACCTAAGTCACCTTTGCAGTACAGCCCCCCAAATAAAACTTTACCTAGTTCTCTGAATTTGTGCTTCTGCTGTACACTCCATGGTTTATAAGCTTCCATTTCATTTCCTCTGCTTGCCATGTTGCAGCTGTAATGTTTCAGCTTCTGAACAAGGAACTTAGCCGGGCCAGACTAATAATCCAGCTTAAATTTGCACTCATGGTGTAAAATTGATTGAGGCCTGTCTCCATTAATCAGAATCTTCTAGACTATTTGGACTCCTCATTTTTCCATCTATACTTTTGTGGATTCTTGTGCTTGGAGTGACCTCCTTTTCCATTCCATCTAATGAAATTCTTTCTTCCATCAAAGCTCAAACAAGTCTTACCTCCCACCACGAGCCTTCTCCAATTTTTAAAAGTTGAGCTTTACACTACTCTTTTTTCTTTGAACTCCTATAATATAAAATATAATGTTTTGAACTTTTATTATTTGTAATTGTCTTCTAGAAGGGCCTATATACCACTTAGGGCAGATGGCATTGCACGTCTGCTGGCAGCCCTCCTTCCCAACACTTCCCAACACAGGCAAGTGTAAAACCAAGGTCCTTGGACATTCTCATCATCTTGTTTAGTAATTCAGTCTTTATGCAGTAAAAGATGTGAAAATGCAGCTCTTATATGGTCTGTTCAAATCTAGGGCTTAACGATGACAGTAATTGTTTTGTCCATTTTCATTCTTGTGATGAATAGTTACATCAATGTATGCTGTCCTCTTCATAAATTTTATGTGCATTATGTTGAACACAAATCTACTCTCTTTCATTGTTTCCAGTTTTCAAAGACTTAAACAAGCCGCCTCTTTGGAAAATTTCTACTTCTGTTTTTCTTTTTAGTGTCTTATTCCTTTCTGAGCTCCCCTTTTTTGTTTTCCATTTCTATCAGGTTCTCTATTTGTACTCATTCTCAAGAATCTAAAGGATTAAAAAAGAATATGTATATGTACTCCAGGCTTCTACCACTTGAAAATATTTTTATCAACAATGTAAATTCAAGTAAATGTAACATTTTTAACAATTAAAATTATTACTTTAATTTTTCAAAACAGTTAATTTACCTCCAGGTTATTCAAAATTATCTATGAAGATTAAAAGGGAAGCCTAAATTATTAACAAATATCAAAATTCTAAATAAAATTAAGTTAAACTAGTTTAAAATTTTTATTTTAAAATACATATTTACAAAAACTCTATTACAGAAAATTTCAAATATACAAAAGTAGACAGAATAATATATGGAACTCCCATATACCTATTATTTAGCTTTGATAATTGATCAGCTCATGACCAATCTTATTTTATCTCACTTTCTATCCCTCACCTAATATTTTGAAGTAAATCCCACTTGTCATATAATTTGATCTGTAAATAAGTGAATAGTGTCTCTAAAAGATAAGAGAACTTAACAGAACCACACTATCACTATCATGCCTAAAACATGGCAATATTTCCTTAATATCAACAAATAACTAGCAAACATTCATGATTCCAATTGTCTCAAATGTTAACATATATTTTTTGTAGTTTGAATCAAAATCCCATCCACACATCGCAATTTATTGAAATGTCTAAGTCTCTTTTAACCTTTAGATTTTCCTCTCCTTCTATCTCTGTTTCTCTTTCTCTCTATCTCTCCTTTTCATTTTGTTTGTTGAAGGAACCACTTTTGTTTGCCCTATAGAATTTTCCCCCTGAGTTTTGTTGATTGCATCCCTATTGTGTTATTTAACATTTTTAATATCAATATTAAATTAAATCTTATTTAATATTTTGTAAGGTTACAAATATTTGCAATTTTAGCAACCAGTGTTCAATTAGTTACCAATGTAAAGAATTCGTGTGTGTGCGTACACAGTCTGAGTGAAATGAACTGTAATATCGCACAGTTTTCTGCAGTCACTCTGTAACTACTGCACTTACCCTGCAGTTTTACTACAGACCTTCCTCAACTTATGATATAGGGTTATATCTTGATAAACCTGTCGTAAGTTGAAAATATCTAAGTTGAAAATGCATTTGATGTACATAATCTACCAAACATCATAGCTTAGCCTAGTCTACCTTAAATGTGCTCAGATCACTTACATTAGCTTACGGTTGGGCAAAATCATCTAATACAAAGCCTATTTTATGACTGTTGAGTAGCTCATGTAACTAATTGAATACTGTACTGAAAGTGAAAAACAGAATGGTTGTATGGGTACAGAATGGTTTTAAGTGTGTTGGTTCTTTGCCCTTGTGATAACGTGGCTGACTGGGAGATGCGGCTGCCCCACCAAGCATCATGAGAGAGTATCGTACTGCGTATCACGAGCCCTGGAAAAGAGCAAAATTCAGAATTCCAAGTACGGTAATTTCTGCTGAACGTGTATCACTTTCGCATCATCGTAAAGTTGGTAGGTCGAACCATCGTAGGCCGGGGCTGTCTGTTGTACTCTCTAGAACCACACATTGGAAACTGAAGAGAAGCAGAAGAGATGCTTGACATCACTGGCAAACTAGACTTCATTATGTAAGAAGCTCTTGTGTTCATGCTGAAAGGTAGATTTCACAAGCTATTTGACTTGTCTCTTACCTGAGCTTCTCCCACTCCATTTCCTTTGCATTGTCTGTCTTTGCTGTCAGGGGCAGGACAACACAGACAGTCTCACTGCCTCAGGTTTTGTTTCAAAGTCATTGGGTAAGAAATGGGTAGAAGCATTTCTTTGGGGCTTGAATGGTATTAGCTGTGAGAGTGGATGTTTAAATTTACAGACTGTACTGGGTCAGCACTGAGCACTGGACCCCAGTGGGAGAGGAGCCCCTGTGTGTGCTCATTTCGTGTGTATTTGTGATACTTGTTGCCTTCTAATATGCAGGGACCAAGGCAGGGCTCTTCATGTCTGTACCTAAAAGTAGTCCTGTCTCCGGGAGCAGGCAGTGTTTTCAAACCTCACACTTTTGAGTCATGAAAAACCTTCATGATTTTTGCCGTTGCTTTGTACCACCTGTTCTGTTATCTACTACATTAGTTTTCTATCGCTGAGTAACCAATTACCACAAACTTAGGGGGCTCAGCTTAGCTGAATTCTCTGCTCAGGGTCTCACAAGGTTGAAATCAGGGTGTCACAGGTATCCCTGTCTCATCTGGAGGTTGGTGAACTCTTCCAAGCTCATTCAGGTCATTGGAAGAATTCACTTTCTGTGATTGTAGAATTGAGGTCCCCACTTTCTTGCTGGCTATCAATGACATGCGTTTTCAGCTTCTAGAGGCTGTTGTTCCCTGTTACATGGCCCTTTGCACAACACAGCCGTTTCCTTCTTCAAGGCCAAGAAAAGAGTCCTCCTCGTCTACTGTGACACTGTAGATATTATATAACATAATGTAGTCATGGGAGTGACGATACCATCATTTTCACAGTTTCCTCCCATACTCAAGAGGATAGAATTATACAGGGCATATCCTCCAGTGGGTGGGAATCTTGGAGGTCATCAGAAGTCTGCCTACCACATTTTTTTTTTTTTTTTTTTGTCTACCACATTTATTTAACATTTTTTCTTTAAGTCAACTCACTTTTTAAACTTAGATTTGTAAAAGTTTATATCAAGTATTTAATGTGCTAGGTTTGTGTATATGTGTGTTTATATATTTCTTTCTCTCTATATATATTCACATACACTAGCATAAATGTATAACCAAAAACTAAAGTGTTTAGCAATATATCCCTTAAAATTATCCTATTTCCTTAAGGCTTATGTACCACATTGGGAAACAGTGCCCCTTGGTACAGCACTAAACAACCACTTGTTGAATGTATGATAATTAAAATAGTTATAGATTGGAGGGCTTTGGTTTCAGTGAAACCAAATATATATATTTACATTTCTACAACTATGTAAATGTTATTTATCTCTAAGATTATATAAACTGTGTGTATCGATACTCATTAAAATATTTTTTTTTTTTTTTTTTTTTTTTTTTTTTTTTAACTGTGAAAGAGAGTGTGACTTGAAGGTAACTTGGTACCCATTGATACATGGAATGTTCTGTCCTTTAAACTTGGGACTAAATTGACAAAAGTCTAGTAGACCATGTATTCCCTTATGTGTTTTCAGTATTTGCTGTAGTGCCATTAATTTCAAAAAGGCGTAAACCAATTAAATTCCACGTTACCATAGAGAAACAGAGATGAGAAAGAAATGTCCATGTGTTTCTCCTGAAGAGAAAGGAAAACTTTAGTGATGACAGGCATATCTCTGAAGACTTGACTAATCTCTTGTATAATCTTTGCAGCACTGAAACACTTCCTAGCACAAGGAATAATCTATTGGTCTGATTATTTTCATAATCCAATCTTTAGTCACTGCCCAAGCACATTTGGCTTCACATAGAATCAGCAGATACCTATGCTGGGGTATGTACAGACAATACACATACATACATGTGAAAGAAGTCACATGTCTCTGTTTGGACTGCTCTGTAGATTTATCGTAGTCTTGTAACTCACTTATCTGACAGTTGACAGGAGAACCACTTATTTTTAGTTTCAAGTGTTTGTGTGGTTTTGCCCATTGCTCTACAACAAGCCAGGTGATGACCGTTGGTAGTAGGGGGAGTTCTCCATCTCAGACTCATCTGTTGTAGCTTTCTTGGCTCTGAAAGTTTTTCTACCCAGATATAAATCCTCTTGGCTATGTGATTTCACTGCTTTTCCACTTAGAGGGTCGCCCTTGACATAAGCTCATTACTGCTTGTACACACAAAGGAAATGATAGGAAGGTTGTCAATATATCCTAGGGCTAAGGGATCTGAAGCCTCTGGTGATCTGTTCCCTGTGAATTCGTATAACTAACCCTTCCAATATGCAAAAATCTCCACTTTTTCTGAATTTATAGAGTGTATACTGCCTGAAACGCTTTTTTAGAGATGTTGGCCTTTCTTTAGTACTTAACTGTTTCCTACAATCATTTCTTATTACTGCATATGGATTTTTAGTTTGTAGAATGAAGTGACTATTTCTTGAATTTCTTTCCTCTTTTCTCAGTTCCCAGAAAAGAACAGATCTTGAAATACTTTTTGAGTAAATAGTTTCTCTTAGTAGCCAGTAGATGGTTATGGTAGGAAGAGAAAGCAGTTTCAAACAAACGTAGCTTCCTAAATAAAACTTTGAAAATGGCTAATTTTAAAAGGAAGTCTTGCAACAAGGATATATTTGATAGCACAGGGAAATATAGCCATTTTTTGGTAATAATGTTAAATTGAGTATAATCTATAAAAATATTGAATCACTGTGTTGTACACCTGAAACTAATAGAGGGTTGTAGACCAACTACAGTTCAATTAATTAATTAACAGGTAAAATAATAAAAGGAAGTCTACCTTCTTTGACCATTGTTTTAATGTTTTTAATCTTCAAATTTACCACATTTTAGTGTATATATGTATATGTGTATATATATATGTCAATATGTAATTATATATACTCTATACTATGTATACTAAAATGCTGTGAATTTAATCAGTAAATACATATATACTATCTATATAGTATATGTGTCATATAGTATATAGTATATATAGCACATATTATATATAGTGTATATAGTATATAATATATCACATATATATGTTATATATTATATACTATTATACATAATATACATATTATACATAATAAATGTATTAATATAAATATATTAAGTTATTTACAAGGTCCTGGCATCAGGCACATTATCCTTCATTATCCTTCAGCCTTACAACTCTTCTGTATAGTAAATATTATTACCCATTGTATCAATTAGAATGTTTTTGGCAGCGAGTAAGAAAAGTGTAATCAAACTGGCTTTGACAATATGTAAGTGTAGTCTCCCAAAGGGCAGGCTCAGGACACAATATAAACTTTGGCTCAGGGATATTATCGAGTACACAGGGACTTGATAGCCAGCACCTCTCCATCTTCTGCACTCCGTCAGCTTTGCCCTCACCTCGGGCTGGCTTCCCTCAGGGGTACAGGATGGCTGCCACAGTTCCAGACATCACATTCAGATGACAAAGCCCAGAAGAGAAGAGACAGTGACTTGCTATGTGCCTCCTGACCGATATCCCTCAGTCTCATTGACCAACATTCTGTCATGTGCCTATGTCTAAAGAAAACCCTGGAGAAAGGAATGTTATTATCACCATGATTTAAACAAATTAGGTACCATAGAAAGAGCTAGGATGGAATCACTTTCTTTTGACTCCCTCTGGAAAGGGGAAGATAAGTGAACAAAACAGTATATCTAATGGAGAAGGAAGAAAGGCAAGACTACCAAGGGTATCTGCCACAGCCATTTTGTTAAACAAGAAAAGGTAGACAAAAAAGCTGAGGTAATTTTGTTCAAGGTCACAAGGCTAATATGTAGGATCAAAATCCAGGATGCAAAACTACCAGCACATATCTTAGAGATCATATGGTTTGGCCTCCTCAGTTTTCAACTCAGGATCCTGCAGGCCACTAAGTTTAATCACTTGCTTGATAGCACAGAGATCTAACACCACAGATGGGAACAAAACTCAATTCAGCTACATCCCCAGTGCTGAATTCATTCCATTCCTGCACAATGGTTCCTTTCGTGCTAATTCATATCTAGCTTATGGAGATACACAGAAATGAAAAGCACCTAAAACAGTACCCAGCATATAGCAGGTTCTAATATTTCTTTGTTGATTGAATATTTCCCAGGTTACATGAATCTAGATAACTCCTGTGAGTTCCAAAATACTTCCTATACTTGCAGTCCTATGGTCTATATATTTCCCCAATTCTCTCCCCATTCTGTTGTCATTTTGAGACCATTAGTACATATGGTTTAGCCAAGGGAAAAAGGAAACAGCATGTCTTGTGTGGGGAAGCACTTTATAAAGATGATATCTGAGTAATACGGACATCAATTATTGTTCAAAGCATTATACAAAGTCAATTAAAGGGAGCACCACGATGGTAATTTTTCTAAGCTTTCACTTGTGTCAGCCTGAAAAAAGTTGAGAAGTGCTGTGTTAAGCTAATATTTGTCTGCCCAATCCTTTTCAGAATAAAAACACAGTAGCTATTAACCCATCAAAAAGTTGTTTATGAAAATAAATAACAGCAAGATATCACCTGTTTCCCGTTAATAATAGGCGTTTAATAATTGTAGAAATATTTTGGTAAAATTACTTGAGACTTCTATATCAAAATAAATATATTCTATTCTCTTCATATTTCATGACATTCTACAAATCCATTATTCTCTTGGGCTTTTGTTCTCTGGATTTGTATGGCATCTATTTCTCTTAATACCTTTATCCGACATACCAATTTTTTTAAAGTGAGCTGCTTTTACTGAAGTGTGACATAAATACATACAGAAAGGGGTACAAATCATTGTGTATAGCTCAGTGAATGTTACAACGTGAACATATGCATAACCACCACCCAGACCGTTATGTGTAGGCTACAACAGTCTACTGAATGCTACTTCCCAGTCACTCATTTGCTGCTCTGGTCAAAGGTAATCAGTATTCCCACATCTACCACCATAAATTATTTTTAACTGTTTTTGAGCTTTGTCTATATGGAATCATGCCGTAAGTGCTTTTGGGGGTCTGGGTTCTTTTGCTCAATATTATGTTTGTAAGCTCTTTCCATGTTGTTGTATTTCATAGTAGTTTGTATATTTGTATTGGTTTCACAGTGTCCCACTGTATGGAAGCCATGGAGGTATGACCCTCAGCCTTGAGGAGTGCAGTTAGCTGACAGCCTCCAGCCACAGTGCCTTTGGGATTGGGCTGCAGCATTCAAACCTAGGACATGCTATCCATGAGCAGTACCCAGTCACTGACTAAGCAAGGCAGGAGGTGGCTGGCATTAAGTCTGGAGGATTTCTGCTCAGTGTGGGACTCTTGCATGGGCATTATTTGCATGGGAGCTCCCCACTGAACTGGCTGAGACATTCTTAGAGCCACACCGTAGTCTGAAGCTCCTCCCTTCCCAATCTTCCTTTTTCCTTGATTCTACAAGTATTAGACCTGTATTGCCTTCCAAAGATACCATGCCTACTCCTGCTTCTTCTACTTCACAGGCATTACTCTCAGTAAATATCTTGCACTTCTAACACTGTTTGCTTCCCGGAGGATGTGAACTGACACACTATACAGTTATTATACCACAATTTATTTATCCATTCTGTTGTTGATAAATGTGTTGGTTATTTGCAGCTTTGGAGCACTATGAATAGTGCTATTGTAAATATTCTTGCAAGTGTATTTTGGTACACATTTCTATGCATATCAGTTGAATCAGTGTGGAATTGCTGGCCACGAGTTATGTATAGTTTTAGCTTTAGTAGGTCTTGTCAGAGTTTAAACAAATGATCGTACTAGTCTACTTTGTCACCAGTTGGATATAAAATTCCAAGTGTTCCACAAACCTTCCCACACATGGTACTGCCAGTCTTAAATTTTTTGCTGCTTAGATTCTCTGTCTTATGATGCTGAACACATTTTAATATATGTTTATTTGTCATTTGTCTATTCTTTTATGTGAAGTGCCTATTCATATGTGACCATTTTTCTATATTACTCATCTATAGTATTTCTTATTTACTTGTAGGGGTTCTTTACATATTCTGGAGATGACTCCCGAATATCTTTTCCTACTCTGTGCATACTTTTGTACATTCTTAATGATGATTTTGATACATGGAAGTCCTTAGTTTTTAGTGTAATTTATCAAATTTTTTTGTTGTTTGCGGTACGCGGGCCTCTCACCGTTGTGGCCTCTCCCGTTGTGGAGCACAGGCTCCGGATGCGCAGGCCCAGCGGCCACGGCTCACGGGCCCAGCTGCTCCGCGGCATGTGGGATCCTCCCAGACCGGGGCACGAACCCGTGTCCCCTGCATCGGCAGGCGGACTCTCAACCACTGCGCCACCAGGGAAGCCCTAACTTATCAATTTTTAAAATCTTTTTTTATAGCTTTTTTGACCATTTGAGAAATATTTGCTTTTCTAAAGGTCATGAAAATAGTTGCTATATTTTCTTCTAGAAGAAACTTTTACTTTCACATTTAATTTTACTTTCTACATTCATGTTTATAATCCACCTGGAGTTGATTTTTGTGTATAATGCATAGTAGGAATCATGATTAATTTTTTAAATATATGGATACCCATTTGACTCAACATAATTTATTAGAAAGATCACCTTAATCTTCACTGCACTGCACTGTAAACTTTGTCATAAATCATATGGTCTATTTCTTTAGTTTTTATTTTGTTTCACTGATCTACTTGTATGTCCTTGAATCAACACTATACTCTCTTATTTACTTAACTTTATGATAAATCTAGCTATCTGGTGATTCATTGTGCCAAATTTCTCTTTTTACCTCAAGATTGTCTTGGCTATTCTAGCATTTTCATATGAAGTTTATAATCAGATTATCAAGTTATGCAAATATACTGTTGGAATTTTGATTGAGATTTACTGATCCACAGATCAATGTGAAGAAACTGTCTTAACACATCAATATTGAGTTCTCTAATCCAAGTGCATGGTATATCCTCCATTACTTTAGATACTCTTTAAGTAATTTCAGTAATGATTTCTTATTTATAGGTTTTATTTGTTTTATTCTAGTGATTATTTTTGATAATATTATAAAGTTTCATTTTCACATTTTGTATTCTAATTATTTTGTTTTTGGTGTATAGAAATGAACTTAATTTTGTGTATTAACCTGATAGGCAACAGTTTTGCTAAATTCACTTATTAAGTTCAGAGGTTCTTTATGATGTTCTATATACACATTTGTATTATCTGCAAAAAAAATGAAAGATTTAATGTTTTCTTTCAAATCTTTATACCTTATTTTTTTCTTATTATATGGCATTGGCTAAGACCTTCTTTACAATGTTGAATAACAATGTAATGGCAAGCATCTTTGTTTCATTCTTTACCTTAGAAATGGCAAAGAGGGTTTTTAATGTTTCACCATTAGCTGTTGTTTCTTGAGGAGATATTCTCTGCTGAATTAAAAAATTTCCTGTTTCTTATTTACCAAAAGCTTTGTTTTTACCAAAAATATGTATTGAATTTTATCCACTGTGTCCCTGCATCTACTGAAAAGTTTTCCCCTTTTATATTGGTAATATTGTGAATTACATTGATTTTCAAATTTTTACTCATCCTTAAAAAAAACTCATCCTGCAACAAATCTCACTTGGTAATAATGTTTTATCCTGATTATATTTTTACTGAGTACAGTTGGCTAATATTTGTTTAAAATTACTTATGCCCAAATTCACAAGAGAAATTGGCATGTAATTTTCTTCTCTTGTGATGTCCTTGTCAAGTTTTGGCATCAAGGTTAATCTTACCTTGTAGAAAAATTGTGAAAATTAAAAAAAATATCTTTTCTATCTCTAGAAGAAAGACTTTATTTAATATTGGCATTATTTTCTCTTTAGATATTTGAGAAATTTTACCAGCAAAGCCATCAAGACCTCTGGTTTTCTTTCCAGGTGAATTTTGAAATTATCAAATAAATTTACTTAACTAATATAGGCTATTCAAACTTTTAGTTTCTGTGTGTCAGTTTTACTAAGTAAAAATTGTCAAAGATACTCACATTTTATTTAAGACTTCAAATTTACTGGCATAAATACCCTCTTAATGTCTTTTAAATTTCCATAGGATCTATAATGATGTTCCCTTTTACTATCCTGATATTACTTGTGTCTTCTTTCTTTTTTTTCTTGCTATATATTTCTGGTGATTTATTAATTGTATATATATATATATATATATATATATTTTTTTTTTTTTTTTGCTGTACGCGGGCCTTTCACTGTTGTGGCCTCTCCGGTTGCGGAGCGCAGGCTCCGGACACGCAGGCTCAACAGCCATGGCTCACAGGCCCAGCCGCTCTGCGGCGTGTGGGATCTTCCTGGACCAGGGCACGAACCCGTGTCCCCTACATTGGCAGGCGGACTCTCAACCACTGCGCCACCAGGGAAGCCCTGTATTAATATTTTGGAAAAACTCTTCTCTATTTTTTTCCTGTTGTATGTTTGCTGTCTATTTAATTGATTTCTGCTCTTATCTTCCCTTGTTCTTTGAGATTAATTATACCTTTGCCTTGAGAGGTATATATACATGTATACCTCCAGAAAGGATTTATTTTATTTCTTGTAGGAAGTCAGCATATGTGTAAATTATCTTGATCCAATTAGGTATTGAGATACTTCAAGGCTGAGATTCAAATTTTGTGAAGAGTTTTCTATTTTCAGTTTTCTCTAATTTCTAGGATGTTGCTATTCAGGAATTTTAACTAAAAACCTGGAATGTTAACCAGAGCCCGTTCTCCTTGGCAGTCCCCAAATGCCAAATTTTTTCTCCCTAGCTTCGTGGGGCAGCTGAAAGCTCCTCTTAGCTTTTTTTTTTTCTTTTAATTAATAAGTGACAGTTTAAAGAAGTTTTAGGTACTGTTAGACTTCCTTCTCTGAGACTCTCTTTTCTTTGATATCTCTGCTCTTAAGCCTTAGATACCTTTGTTGTCTTCTGAAGCCTTAAGTATCTGCTGTTTTAGTTTATATCATATGCAGCTTTTATGTTTTTTTCTTAGAGAGAGATTTTATCTGATAGAAGCTAGTCCTCCAGCCATGTCAACTTTGTAGAACCACTAATATAATTGCTTCCATCTGAGTTATTTTTTTAACATATAAAGAACACAGAGTTGTTAGATTTGAGAAAAACTTCACTCATGGTGAATGCATCTTTTACCCCAGTAGAGACCATCTACGTATTCATTCATTCATTTCTTCATTCCTCAACAAATATTTATTGAATATACTTAATATGCTTAGGTGAAATGTAAAATTTGCTAGACTCTGGGCAAACAGAAATAAATTTAGCAATGGTAACTGGATTTGAGGAGAATCCAGACTAGGTAGACTGCATGAGTGAAAAGATTAGAAAGTAGAAAGATATCAAGTTTTGGATTCAGATGGATTAGGATTATTTATTAGCGGTGATCTTGAACAGGTTATTCAGATATTTCCTAGCTTTAGCTGGGGAAAATATTGAGTGTTATAAGATTAGACAAAAAGTATGTGATATGCCTATCACTATGCCTGCAATATAGTAAGACATAAATAATTTGTATATCTCATTGTTTTTCCAAGTGAAGAGATATAAAGTGTAAAATAGGGAGGATAAGGGAAGATTTTATTGAGGTTAAAATATACAAGGAATACAGGAGATCACCATCTAAAGTATGTGGTAATGGTTGGGCTACTGTGTGTGTGTGAGTCAAGAGTCAAAATGGGTTTTTGGGAGCTAGGAAGAAGGAAGCCATTGACATAGAGGAAATTGTAGGTCTTTCTTTCCTTTATATCACAAATTGAGCATTTTTAATGTGCCTGGCACAGTTTCATGAGAATGCAGTTATGAATAAGACAGATATGGTAGATTGACTCACTTGTATTGGGTTGGCCAAAAAGTTCGTTCAGGTTTTTATAAGATGTTAAGGAAAAACCCAGACAAACTTTTTGGCCAAGCCAGTACAAAGCTTACTGATAATCAAGGATACAGACAAGAAAGCAGGCGATTACAAATAGTATGGTACTATATATCTTTGGGGGCAATAGCTTATCCCACAGCCATTGCTCTTCTCTAAAATGGGCCTCTGTTAGATGCCTAACTTAAATAGAGTCAATAGGAATGTGGCAGAAATTTGGGATTGTCATTCAGGGACATTTAGTTTTCCGCGTGTTGGCTAAAGCCACGGCCTGCCATATTCTTCCATATGGCTATAGAGCAGATAAAGTTGGTTTGCAGAAACCAACAGGAAGGGAATAGATATACAGAGCATAGCAAAAAATATCAAGGAGAAAGAATTCTATCAACTTTCAATTTCTGGCTCTAGTCCTTACCTACGGTCTGATTTCAATCTCGCCCTTAGATTACATAAGATAACAGACATCTCTATATTGCTTATCTTCCTTCAAGTTGACTTCCATATCTCGCAACCAAAAGTCTTAATAGATCTATGATAGATGCTAAGATAGAGGGTACATATTTGCCAGAGAATCACATATGAAGGGCGTGTAATGCCACTGAATTGGTAGGTCAAGGAAGGATCTCGGAAGAAGCGACGTCTAAGCTGAGATCAGAAAAATCAGCAGGAGTTCAGGTGAAGAGCAGAAACAGAGTGTTCTAAGCAGAAGGAAAGGCATCTGTGAACTGAATAGGAGAGTGGGTGGTACATGAGTAACTACGTAAGTTCCTTCTCCTGTAGCACAGGGTTGGGAGGCTGGGAAGGACAGGTGAACACTTCAGGTCATCCAGGCTTAGTTGGTAGGGATGAATGTGATGTGTATCTCCCATCCTCTTAGTTGCACGTGGACAGATTTCCCTACAGTCTAGGTCTGTTACCCCATCCCTACTTACTTCTCAGAGGAAAACCAAGGTACCTGGAGCCATTGATTGGATAGATGCTCTAGATTAAGGACTGGGCATTTGGTCTCATTCCTTTCTTCTCTGTCTTCCTTTCTAACTGGCTTTTCAGAAAATACAGTTTGTGACAATCGGAGGGTGGGTGACCATTCCCAAGATAGCTAACGTTCAAGGAATGGGAAATCCAAACACAGTAAATTGGTTAAGACGTTGATAAAGGATTCTGTAGGGTCTACGATGTCATGTAGCATTGATTTATTCTAGGGACTGTTATGCCAAATCAGAGAAGTGAGTTAAAAATTAGCAGTGAAACCCTCTGGTTTTATTTGAGTGAAATCTTCTCTTTGGTGTTTTTTTTAGCCTCTTTATAAACAACTTGAGTTATTTGGAGATATGTGTTACTAAACACTTCATTTTTGTAATTGACACTTCTCTTAGGCTGGTATTAAAGAGTGTGACTTTTTAATTTTAGTAATTTTGGATGCAGGAGAAAGCAGTGCTGCATGATACATGCCCTTTCCCTCAGGCTCCACAGCCACACTCTTTCTGGAACAAGACCGCAGGGTCGTGGAGTCCCCATTTCTTCCACCTCTTCTAACAAGAGACATCATATTTCTCTGTCAGTTCCAGACCTTCCCCTTCATGCTGCTTAATCAGAGGCAGGATAAGACTGTTCTGGTGTGTTTCCATTTTATCTTGGAACTCTGCGTATTGGAGCAGACTCAAGCCCAGATAATCCATCAGTCATTGCAGATGGCCTTATTGTTTATCACAGGCTAACGCCCATTTATCTGGAGCAGTCACCTTCTCTCCAATCAACATCTAATATCAAGTGACAGCTAGCCTGAGAAGGATTTGGAAGATGATAAATTAAATGGAAAAATCAATGACGACGGGGAACAAGGAATCTTTGTAATCATAGCAGGTGCATGGGAATGCTCAAAGGTATATTCAAAACATCCCAAACATGTGAGAATAGGAGACTATGGAAACGTGTGTGTTTGGGGAGTGATACTGGTGGTATTAGGCTGCCTTACCAGACAAAAATTTTAAGTGCTTACTATATAATGGGCACTGGGTTTAGATCATCTTGTTTCATGTAAGTATACTGATGACCTAGATGCTACCACTGGCTCCACTTAATAGAGAAGTAATTCATTGAGGGTCCCACAGAATAGCAAATGGCAGGGGACGACTGTGAGCCCTAGGCTGTATGATTTCAGGGTGCATGTCTTTTTTTTTGGTCACGCCGCGTGGCTCGTAGGATCTCAGTTTCCTGACCAGGGATTGAACACAGCCCTGGAAGTGAAAGAGCCAAGTCCTAACCACTGGACCGCCAAGGAATTTCTATCAGGGTGCATGTCTTTAATGATACACTGCTACATCCTCAGAGGCTGACCACTTTGTCTAAAGGAAAAAGTCCCTTCACAGCTTGACCTTTGGCCTCTTGTTTATTCGAGCTCGAGGCACATTTCTACCTTGTGACTTTCTCAGTGTCCTGCCTGGTCCCACGTACTACCTTATTATTCCCCAGCACGATCCGGAAGCCAGATATTACTACGCAGCATCCGCAGGTATGAGCGCTTGTACCCAGGGAGGCAAGCCGGCAGAGCGCCTAGACTTTGTTCTGTGTGATTAACCTACCACTGCTGCTCGTTACACTTCCGTTGCTTAGGAAAACAGTGTTAACATTACCCACATTTGTTCTTGGCGCCTGACCCCAAGCAGCCTGGCACCCCCCCCCCCCACTCCCCCGCCAAGCCACACGACTGCAGACTCTCAGTCCGGCTGTTCCTAACGTCAGCTCTCCCTGCCCCTTGGGACTTCTTCCCACAGCCGCCCCACCGTGGCGCTTTAGCAATTCAACCCAACTGTCCATCTGAAGGGCCCTGCCGTGGGCGGGGGAGCAAAGAGGGGCTGAGAATGAATGGGGGAACATTTCAACATCTTTGCTGAAGTGGAATTTGAATTTCAAAAGGTTTCAAGAACATTTCTCAAACCCACAATTTCCCAGCAGCTTGGAAACCTCTGAAAACATTACCTTCAATCTGCTGCTAGTGCTGAGTGGATGTTGAGTACTTCTGTGAGCTGTGTCATGCTGGTTAGTCATGAGCTGCCTGCCACATCCCCTTGGCTCACCCACAAGCGAGCATTCAAACCAGCGAGGCTCCCTTTGGTTTCTGGGAAGAACAGTCCAAGGCTCAGAAAGCTGATACCCATGGCGACTCTGCAGAGGAATAATTCCCTAACTGTGTAAGGGATGCTCATCTAAATAAGGAAATGGAGAGCTGGACTAGAGGGTGCAGGAATGAAGGGAGGATTTATACCAGAAGCACAGCGAGGGGGTTTCTCTTTCCCCTCTCCCTCCCCTGGGGTGGCCTTTGAGGTGGATATCTTGGTTATGACCTATCTTTGGCAACACGGTCATTTTCATTTAGGGTGATTGAGGCTGCTGTGAGGGCTTCAGTGGGAGTTCCATTGTCAATTCTGCATTAAAGGACCATTAAGATAAAGTGTTACTGTCAGAAGCTCTGTCTGCTAGATATTTTTCAGAAGGGTTTGTGCCTCTTCCGAGGGCTGCTTGTTTCGTCTTTCCATTTTCGGGAGTGGGAAACATGCCCCTAATGAACTGAACCTTTTTAACTGATTATAAAAACAGAAGAGAACATAGCAGTGGGAATTGTTGGCAGTGCTTTACAGCAAGTGGCGAATCGCTGCATATTCATTTGTTTCTCATTGGCCAAGATGAATCTTCTTTTGGTATTAAAGCAAATGTGCTGTGAAGTTGCAGAGGACAGGGTTTAACAACTTTTCCTGGCTGGAGGCCTGGGTAATTTTTTTGGTGGAATGGTAGGAGGGCCAGGAAGTGGTGGGACTGGGGAGTTGAGTGGGCAAGGCGGGGGGAGTGAAGTGGAAAACTGTTTTAGTGAAGGCAGAAGCTGTGTAGAACTGAGACGGCTTCTGAGGTAACTGAAAAGAATGGTTTTATTTGTGTAGGTGTGAAGGGGGAGAGTTGGATTACAGTGTGGTAGCTACAAGAATAATCTGACTGCAGAGCGACTCTTCTTGGTATATGACTCAATTAGTTTGATAGTCCAGGAAATAGGACTGAATTGAATTTTATTTATTTATTTATTTTGACAGAAGAGAGGAAATAGTTCATCTGACCTCAGGTTTTTTTTTTTCACCATGTCACCATCGGGTGACATGGGTACTCGAGTAGTTGGAAGGGAAATTTTCACACTGCATTTTTCCTTTATAGCAGGTGCCACAACTTTAAATAATTACTAGCTTTACCCAGCATAATATGCATATTTCTGACAGATCTTAATAGTTACTAATAAAAAATCCTAAATTGTATGTTTCCACTTATTCATTTCATCATGAAACATTAACAACATTATTAGAGATAACAGTGATTTCAAGGATGGAATCCTTGAGAGAGTAGCATAGCGTTCTCCCTGTCTGGTCCTGGAAGATATTAGAAATATTAGGAAACGCAGTCAGAGGTCTATCCCTGTAACCCATTCAGGAGCTCATAAAATTCTGTAAACTCTTTCCTGCATTGCATTAAGTTCTGAAAGGTGATACAAAATTAATAGTACATATGGCAAACATTTTAAGAGAAGTTTCCAAAGGTTTGAGTGTGTGCTTACAATCTTAGGTAATTCTTATAATTAGTTTGTCACTTGCTGCTTATAAATCTGCAGGTGAGTTTCCCCCAATCACTGAAAGTTGGCTCGTTCTTTGGATGGACTTGCCAAAGAAAAACCATATCCAGTTGAACCTCAGGACACATGTTTTAAATTAAAACATAAATATGCATCTATTTTCCAATCTTACGATGCAGAAGCAGGTCTTCTGTTTGACTTTAAGTTTATGGACTAAAGTCGTCCCTCATCATTCTTGTGTCAATCACACACAACATGCAATATCTACATCTTTCAGTCTTTTTTTTTTTTTTTAAAGAGAACTAAATGACATTGAGAGGGAATCTGAAAGCAGAATCTTTTCTATTTTAAGTTTTTCTCCCCAGTCTTTTACAGTTGCCTTATCCACACTTAATTTAATAACCTCTTTTAGTAGCTTGTCTTTATTGCTTATTTCTATAGCATTCCTATCGTTCTCATAGAAACCACTCTTTTCATGCTCATATTTCATAGATTTGTATGATATGTATCTAAGGTATTTGATAACGATAAGTTATGCAACTGGCATCAGTGGGTTTCGGAACAAACACAACTGAGTCTTGGAAAGCATATGACGTAATTGATGGGAACAGAGAAGGAGAGCATCCTGGCAGAGTGATCAGTATCAGTTAGCACGAGCATCAGTCAGGAGGTTTAATAGAGTGAATGGAGAGTGTTAGTTAATCCCTCAAACTGTTAAGTACTGGTTAATTAAAAGAATTTATTTTATGTCTAAATGTGTTTAATATTTTATTAATGTCAATGTCTCTTGGCAGATGGAAAGTTCCATAGTAGGTGCTCGCCATAAGTTGCTGAATTAATGAATGTCCTCATAGATGCAAAACTCACTCTCCAGGCCATGCTTTTTTTTTTTTTTTTTTTTTTTTTTGCGGTACACGGGCCTCTCACTGTTGGGGCCTCTCCCGTTGCGGAGCACAGGCTCCGGACGCGCAGGCTCAGCGGCCATGGCTCACGGGCCCAGCCGCTCCGCGGCACGTGGGATCTTCCCGGACCGGGGCACGAACCCGTGTCCCCTGCATCGGCAGGCAGACTCTCAACCACTGCGCCACCAGGGAAGCCCCCCAGGCCATGCTTTTGCTGATCATTTCCTTCGGATTATTTCCTCCCCACCCCGAACAATTTTTGTAAAACTAACTTTTCAGTTTGATTGATTGATTCCCTGATAAGACCAAGAACCACAGGAGAAGCTGTAGTAGCCTTAAGGGAAGAAATTTTACCATTCCTTTCTCAACCAGATAAACGAATGGAGTAAGGATTGTCCCCCATCCCAGAGATTTTCCATTTTTTAAAGAAGTGTCAAAGAGTCCCTAGTACTAACAACTATATCATAAATAAATGTTTATTTATAAAATAATAAACAGATAAAAATGCAATCACATTTAAAGCCACAAAAATATTAGCACAGGAGGTGGATGTTTAAAATATAGCTAGAAATACATGACTTAAAACTAAAGAGATTTTATGACTTGATTATCTCCAAGCTATTTTGCAGCTCTAAATACTAATCTCGGAGGAATGATTCCTGATGCATGACTCTGAAGATATGAGCAGATATTTCATGAGAATCTACTGCTTGTCCAATGCCTTGGACGTGTGGTGGCCTCTGGTGACTACAGATGGATAAGTTATGGTCTCTGTCTTTGAGAAAATTATCAGCCAGTGGACCAGACTGGTTGGAATATAAACATTTCATAAGGCAGAGTAAAAATAAATCTATGATGATGAAGCATGGAGGAATAAGAGATTCAATCCAACTGGAGAGATTTAAAAAGAAATGTCTGAAGCTACGTAATGGTTCACAACAGAAAAAAAAGCACATTTAACCTGCTTGGGAATATTACCTAGAGATGTTGGCTTGAGCGGGTGGGACACAGAGAAGAGAGAACTCAACAGCCTCGTAGCTCTGTTCCTCCTGTCATCCCTGTCCCTCGTCAGAACCGGAGTCTAATTTCTCTTAGGAAAGAATAATAATAATATCAAGATAATTACACTCTGTGTCCAAGGTCCGCAGTACCTCCTGATTAGCAGTAAAAGCTAAAGTAAGGGCAGATGAGTGGTGGGAAGCCTCTATACAGAAGCAGCAAATGAAAAACTGGCGGTTTCAAAATCTGCCATAACTTCATGAGTACAGTCATCAGTCGAGGTCTGTGGGTTTCTGGTTTTTCCACAGGCCATCTGTGGAAATGACATTCACTGTGTCTCCTTCCCCATGGTCTGAGGGCATGTGCTGAGGACAGATAATACCAGGGTTCCCCCTTCTGTGAGGTGACAAGCGTATCCTCCAAAAACTCATAAGAAATGTCAGAGCAGTTTGTGGTAGAAAAAAATGGATGTAATAAGAGTTCTTCTTGACAGCAGGAAAGAAAAATATTTATGCTGGAGGGCAAATGGTAAAAGCTCGCTTCTTAACTCTAGAATGAATGATGGGGGGGGATGGAAAAGTTGGGTTGTGTAATTAAAACCAGGTGCTGGGTGTACTAGGATGTTGATTTTGATCCAAGATTATCAGCGAGTGTCTTCCATGTTGGTCTCCAGAGATTTCCTGAATGTAGTGAGGAGACAAATTAAGAGACCCTCTGTTTACTTGCTGTTTCCAACTTCCTTTTTGGTTGTATGCCACTCAGCTACTTAAAAAATGAACAAAGTGAGCAACTTAGCCTTTAGGGAGAAGAAACTTTTTTCTCTTTTTTGAGTTGCTGATATGGAATCCATCTCTGGCCATAAGTATTTTTAAAGAATATCTTCTAGGATCATGGAGGAATCTTCAAGAATGTAAGTGATATAAAATGGGTAATGTGAAGAATCTATTATTCTGATGGGTCATGGCTTCCTGTAGGAATTGCACTGGTTGTGTAGCAATAGTTAATTTTCTTGGGTCCACAGATACTGGCCAAACACCAGCCTTCAACTAGATATATCTATCAATATTCTTCAAATGAAGTTCTCATGGTCTGGTAAATTGCCAGGGTGTCCAGACAAATTTACCTTTACTTTTAAGAGTGATCCAATTTTTATGAAACACCTAGAGGAAAATTTCAAGAAACCACAAACCTCAGGTTTACTAATATTTCAATTCTGAAAAACTCTGCCTATACTTCTGATTAACTAATGGGCATGTCATAGCCAGTGAAAAAGCCCTAAAGAAATAGTATCTTTTTCATAAATAACCAAACAAATTGTGTGTGTATTTTAAATATGTTGCAATATTTTTTAACACCTTTATTGGAGTATAATTGCTTTACAATGTTGTGTTAGTTTCTGCTGTATAACAAAGTGAATCAGCCATATGCATACATATATCCCCATATCCCCTCCCTATTGAGCCTCCCTCCCACCCTCCCTATCCCACCCCTCTAGGTCTTTGCAAAGCACTGAGCTGATCTCCCTGTGCTATGCAGCTGCTTCCCACTAGTTATTTATTTTACATTTGGTAGTGTATTTGTGTCAATGCTACTCTCACTTTGCCCCAGCTTCCCCCTCTGCCACGCATCCCTGTGTCCTCAAGTCCATTCTCTATGTCTATGGCTTTTTCTTACCCTCCCACTAGGTTCATCAGTACCACTTTTTGTTTTTTAGATTCCATATATATGCATTAGCATACAGTTATTTGTTTTCCTATTTCTGACTTACTTCACTCTGTATGACAGACTCTAGGACCACCCACCTCACTACAAATAACTCAATTTCGTTTCTTTTTATGGCTGAGTAATATTCCACTGTATATATGTGCCACATCTTCTTTATCCATTCATCTGTCGATGGACACTTCCATATCCTGGCTATTGTATATAGAGCTGCAATGAAAATTGTGGTACATGACTCTTTTTGAATTATGGTTGTCTCAGGGTATATGCCCAGTAGTGGGATTGCTGGGTCATAGAGTAGTTCTATTTTTAGTTTTTTAAGGAACCTCCATACTGTTCTCCACAGTGGCTGTATCAATTTGCATTCCCACCAACAGTGCAAGAGGATTCCCTTTTCTCCACACCCTCTCCAGCATTTACTGTTTGTAGATTTTCTGATGATGGCTATTCTGACCGGTGTGAAGTGATACCTCATTGTAGTTTTGATTTGCATTTCTCTAATGATTAGTGATGTTGAGCATCCTTTCATGTGTTTGTTGGCAATCTGTATATCTTCTTTGGAGAAATGTCTATTTAGGTCTTCTGCCCATTTTTGGATTGGGTTGTTTGTTTTTTTGATATTGAGCTGCATGAGCTGCTTGTATATTTTGGAGATTAATCCTTTGTCAGTTGATTCATTTGCAAATATTTTCTCCCATTCTGAGGGTTGTCTTTTCATCTTGCTTATGGTTTCCTTTGCTGTGCAAAAGCTTTGAAGTTTCATTAGGTCCCATTTGTTAATTTTTGTTTTTATTTCCATTTCTCTAGGAGGTGGGTCAAAAAGGATCTTGTTGTGATTTATGTCATAGAGTGTTCTGCCTATGTTTTCCTCTAAGAGTTTTATAGTGTCTGGCCTTACATTTAGGTCTTTAATCCATTTTGAGTTTATTTTTGTATATGGTGTTAGAGAGTGTTCTAATTTCATTCTCTTACATGTAGCTGTCCAGTTTTCCCAGCACCACTTATTGAAGAGGTTGTCTTTTCTCCATTGTATATTCTTGCCTCCTTTATCAAAGATAAGATGACCATAGGTCATCTAGCTTTCTATCCTGTTCCATTGATCTATATTTCTGTTTCTGCACCAGTACCGTACTGTCTTGATTACTGTAGCTTTGTAGTATAGTCTCAAGTCAGGGAACCTGATTCCTCCAGCTCCGTTTTTAGCTCTCAAGATTGCTTTGGCTATTCAGGGTCTTTTTTGTTTCCATACAAATTGTGAAATTTTTTGTTCTAGTTCTGTGGAAAATGCCATTGGTAGTTTGATAGGGATTGCATTGAATCTGTAGATTGCTTTGGATAGTATAGTTATTTTCACAATGTTGATTCTTCCAATCCAGGAACATGGTATATCTCTCCATCTGTTTGTATCATCTTTAATTCCTTTCATCAGTGTCTTATAGTTTTCTGTATACAGGTCTTTTGTCTCCTTAGGTAGTGTGGTACCCCCCTTATCTCACTTCTTCAGGCATTCAGGTTTCTCAAGACTTGTCATCTCTGCTCCCTCTATCTTCACTTCCTCCTCTGCTTTTATGAAAAGATCTGATATTATGTGCATCTTGATGCAAATTTAAGTCAATGTGATACCTGGGATTGGGAACAGGAAATCAGGATGGGGGTAGGGGAAGTGTTTTATATTTTAAACAATTGTGGAATGAGATAGACTTTCTAGTTCAACTTTTTGAATAGGTAATACATTCATATCATTTAATGACTTTTCTTATTCCTTTTGTATCATTCCAGAATTTTTATGCATATAAAAGACAAATATAAATATAATTTCTGATCCCCTTTTACTCAAAAGCTCCCATATTATGTACACTGTTCACATTTTACTTTCTTCACTTTATACATCCTGAAGATATTTATCAACACATAGAAAGTAAACTCATTCTCTTTTATTTTCATACCCACAGAATTTCATTTTATGAGTATACCATAAGTTATTTAATCAGTTTGCTATTTAGGAACATTTGTGTTTTTTCGATCTTTTACTGTTGAAAACAGTAAGGCTGCAAGGATGAACTTTTTCATAAGCCATTTCAAACTTGTACAAATTTATCTGTAGGAGAATTTCCCAGAAATGGAAACCCTGGGTCCAAGGGTATATGCATTTGTAATTTTAATAGGTATTACCAAATCGCTCTCAGTTGGACTTGTACCCACGTACACTCCCACTGGTGATGTTCAAGAGTGCCCATTTCCTGGCAGCTTCAACAATAAAGCATGTTACAATGAAAGGTTTTAAACCCTTATTAAACAAATTTCCAGCATTAGAGAGCTTTTGAGAAGGAAATTTATTTTATAACTAAAAACCTTCTCAGTCTTCTGACACCACTTCCCTTGGGCAGAAACAATGAAGCAACACTTCCTACGTTCCAGGCACCATGTCAATGATTAGGGAAACAAAGGTAAATGGCGTTAGGTCTTACAATCTCTTTTCCTTCCCTGCCCCCCTCCCTACTAAGTTATCAAGGCCTAATGATTTTATGTTTCAAAGTAGGTTTATTAATCAAACCTATCTTCTCTCCATCCCTGTGTGTGTGATGGCAGTAGCCTCCTAACTGCTTGCTGTCTCCTTTCCTCTCAGCTCCAATCTATTGCCCCTCTTTGCCTAAATGATTCTTCTAAGCTATGAATTGAAACTTGTCACTCTTCATCTCTTTACAGATCCTCTTGGCTTATGGTACAAGGTCTAAATTGCTTAGTTCAGCATCTAAGACCCCTCACAGTCTCACAGTAACCCGCCACTTGAGCTGCTTCCTCAGAGCTCAGCTCTGATGCACTGTGTGATTTCCTTCTTCTGTAATTCTATTCCTTTTCTTCTCTACCTGGAGAATTCTCTCTCATCTTCTAACTTGCATTTAAGCACCATCTCCTGTTTTATGTTTTTGCAGAACTCTGTTTCAGATTCTGCCACACCAATTGGAGTTAATTTTTCACACCTTTCTCTGAGACCTGTCATGCTGTCCTATATGTTTGTTTCCCCTGTTCAACTGTGAGCTCATTGAAGTTGGGAGCTCTTTCTTATTTAACTTTAGATATTAAGTGCTCAGAACTGTGTCTGGTCAAAGAGGCTCAATAACTTTGTTTAATTATTTAATAACAATTAGTTGATGAAGGTTCTGGACCAGTTCCAATATCATATTCTAAAGAGAAATTATTTCAGTCTATGCCTAGTGGAAATGGAGATGAATAACCTTGAATTCAATGAGCCTTCTGTCTGAGTCTGTTTTGTCACAAACCTGGGTTGAATTTGTAAGTTCAGATTCATAAATCTACCCAAGATCTGGGTAAGACTGCAGATAATAAGGCAACATTCTACACAATCACAGAGAATGGTTAGACACTCACCTAACCCGTTCCTCTTCTTCCTACACACAGCTGGGTCACCTCTTCCAACTGCCCTTGAAGTTAGGTGAGGCCCTGGACTGAATTCAGGCCAGTGGAATATGGATGGAAGCAATGAATGCAACCTCCAGGTCTAACACCTTGAAAACTCCTGTGAAATTTCCATGTTCGCTGTCTTCTCTCCTTCCCTGCCCGGATGCAGAAGGTCTTAGTGGAAAACACTGAGGCCCTAGAAAACAGTAGAGTTGAGTGTCAGAACCACTACATGGAAGGCTGTTTACCAAATATGGAATTGGATTTTGATAGAATTAAAAATAATCCTTTTATTTTGCTCAGCTAATCAGGGAATAAGCTTGTTTGTTACAACATCAAGTTTATCCTGAAAACATACAATTGCACACACACACACATATTCGTGTTGTTTAATCTAATGACCATTCAGATCTATCACCAGGAGAAAAAGGGTGGAGGGCTCATATGCAAACAGAGCCAAATCAGAATGGAGACATCACCTGTTCCCCTCCAGAGTTGGCACTAGAAAGAAGCCTGCTGGTCTTTCTACCCCACTGTTGTGTGCCCAGCACATGAGTGAAGTGGACAACAGTGCATAGTCAAGATTCAAGTGCCAAGATGCCTGACAGTGAGGGATGCCATCATTTTAATAAACGCTTCCTCTTCCAATTAGTAATGGCTCTTCTTCATGTGCAGACACAACTTTCATTCTTCTCTCCACACAGACACTTCAGTCCCATGTAAGCATTTTTGGATAACTTTTTAGACCCGTCCTACTTCACAGGTGAAAACCCATTGCTCTGAGTCCACTGTCACCATAAATCCTGCTTCCCAGCTTCAGAATACTGATGAGAAAAGGATTTGCCAAGGCAAATCCACAGCAACATAGCATCTGTCTGCTTTTCCTAAATGAAGTTTATCAGTAGAAATTGACCCAGAAGTCATTTCTAGAATCTGTATGCTTTTTCACAAAGTACCATACTCATAGGTTCCTTTTTTTCTTCATTAATACTAATTCCTTAGGGGACCTTATCCAGTCTCATGACCTAAATAATTTGTATGCTGGTGACTCTCCAATATGTACCACAAGCCTTCTCTCCTGAGCTTCAGATGCTTCCATCCAACTATCTACTCTGTATACTTACTTTGAATGTGTCAGTGTATACATTCTGAATTCAGTCTCTACATTGAATAGGCATCTCTAATTTCAAATGGAGTTCCTGGGCTCTCCCCCTCTCCCAGCCTTCCCCATCTCACTGGATGGCAATTCAATCCTTCCACTTGCTCAGATCAAACTCTCTGTATCCTCTCTCTTCTACCTCACTCTCTGTCAGCAGCATACCCAAAATTTGATCGTTTTTTACCACCTTCATTGCTACAACCCTTGCCTACCACCACTCTTATTCACCTGGATCAGTGCAATAGACTCCTACTTCACCCCCCTGCCTCTCCATTTGCTCCCCCTCATAGATTATTCTTAACATGGCAGCTAGAGTTATCTTTTGAAAATGTAAGGCAGATAGTGTCAGTCCTCTGTTTGAAACTCTTCTAGTAGTGCCACCTGTATATTAGTCAAGCAAGCCAGGCTCTGCTGCAGAAACAAATGTACCCTAACAATCTCAGTGGTGTAAGATAGCAAAGCTTTATGTTTGATTCAGGTGAATCTGATGTGGGTCAGATGGTTCTAACCATTTCCATTTGGAACAGTTGAATTTGAAGGACATGGTAGTAGGGCAGAGAGATATGGAGGAGGCATAATGTCTCTTTACTGCCTTGACCCGGAAGTGATACACATCACTTCTGCTCAGAGAAAGGCATGTGGCATGAACCACCTGCAAGGGAGACTGGGATATGTAGAAGAGCACATGATTGTTCTGTGAGTACTGACTCTTTGGTTACACATTTGTCTCAGAGGAAAAGCTAAAGTTCTTGCTATGAACTAAAGCCTTACAAGATCTCCCCCTTCTTGCATTTACCCCCTCTGCACTGGAATTCCCTGATTCCATTCCTACCATTCTCTTCATCGTCACCTCTACTGCAGCCTCATTGACCTCCTTGCTATTCTGCACACATGTCAGGTGCACTCCTGCCACAGTCTTTCACCTGCTGCTCACTCTACCAGGAATGCTCCTCCCCCAGACATTTGCATACTTCTCCCCCTCACTTCCAGCAGATTCTAATGTAAATTTCACCTTTCAGCACCTGCCCTGACATTTCATATCCCCCTCCCTTGCTCTATTTTTCTCTTACCTTAATATTATCCAGTATATATTTTTCTTAATTACCTTATTTATTAATCATCTCTCCCACCAAAGCATAAGCTCTGAGGGGTCAGACCTTTTTGTTCCAACGTCTAGAAAGAGCCTGGCATGTAACTGACATGGCAATAATTATTCAATGAATGAATAAGTCATTTCTTTCTAAACTGTCCTGTGTCCTCTACTATCCTTCCTCTCACTCTAAAATGATATAATCCTAGATCTCTAAGTTTAGCTCCCTTCAGGCCAGACTTGAGCAAACAAACTACAGCATATGTCTGTGACAAAAAAAAGAAAATCAATTCAGAGGATGTGCCTTGTTAATGATATGCTGTATACAGACAACATCATATTTAACTACTTCTAACCATCCATATGCCTATCTCGGCTGAAAAGTAAAAACTTCCAGCAATAATAATTCCATTATATATTTAACCCCAATATGATTTAAATTTTATCTGGTTTACTCCCATGCAGAACAGTACCCCCTCTCTAAACAATGATTGAAATATTTAGAGAATAAGAAACCCTTTAATCTCATGACTATATTATGTTACACAACTCCTCCGATCTTCCTCATATGTGCAATTTCACATCCCTAAAATTATTTTTAATCATTCCTGCTGCTTGTTATTGGAGAATAAAAGCATACATGTGGACAGAACCAGTTGGAAGTAGGAAGTGAAATCATGGTCTAGGTTCTTCAACAAAAAGAATTATTCTGCTGGGAGCTGCCCTCGTTTAGTGAGGGATGGTTAGCACCTACCATTGGTTTCCTAGCAACAAGAAGCTATCCTGCGGCTAGGACGGAGGGTCGTTTTTGCATCTACTCTTCATTTTCTCTTGGACTCTATAAGAAGAAATTAATCTGGAAAATTCCTAGAAAATAAGATGTGTTGAAAAGGGTGTGTGGTGGGGAGCCAGGGGTGGTGGCTGTGCATCTGGAGAGGGAGATGAGGAAGAAGGAAAGGAGGTAGAGGAGGGGAAGAAGAATAACATAAAAGGGTCAGAGAAAAAAAATCAATGAAAATATGAAAGGGGCCCGAATTTTAGGAGTATATATTCTCATTGGAGCCCAAACATGTATTCCAATAGAGGCCAAGAAAAATGATGCTTACTCCCCAACTTAGACCTTATTTTGTGGGTTGAATAAATTGAACAAACAGGCACTTTAGAACTCTGCTTTTCTTTTCATGAGCTAAATCCACAGATTTTCCCTGTCTGAAGTCTGCAGCTCTTTGACACGATAACTATATTTGAATGTTGTTTCCTATTTGCCTCTGTTCCCTCCCAGAGAAGCTGGAAAACATACCAGTTTTGAGATCCCAAATAGGTCTAGCTTCATTCTCTGATATCTACCTATTAGCTGTGTGACACTGGCAAAGTATATAACCTCTCGAAATCTCAGTCTCCTCATAGGAAAATAGGAATAATAATACCTGCATGGGCAGACACAACTAGTCACCGTATCTCTAGCCCTTTGTCCTTTCTCCTTATTAACAATGCCCTGATTTGGTTTGGATTGACAAAGAAAATTTAACTCAATTTCCCAGAGTTCCTTGCAGGGAGGGTTATGAGGATAGTTCTGGCCAATTAGATGTAAACAGAAGTCTACTTCGTGGAGCTTCCAGGAAAGAGACTGTTTTTCTGTTGAAAAAGGACTGATTCAGCTGGAACAAAACAAATCTTCAACCCCTTCTCAGCCCCCTTCTTCAATATTGAAACTCAGACAAAATACCTAGAGGTGCAGCAGCCATGAATGATGGTGAGCACGAGACCCTTCCACTGAGGCTGGTAGAGGGTGAAGAGATCAGGAGTCCAAATCCTTACTGATTTCCTTCAGTGGCTGCATCCAATGTCTATCTCTAGGAGGGTTGTAACATGATAAAAATAAACCTTTATTTTTAAGCCACTATATGTTGTTTCCTGTTTGTCGAGTTTTCTGCTATTTGCCATCAAGCAGATGTTCTACCTCACAGACTGGTTGTGGAGATCAGGTTCAATATGATATAATGAGCTAAATTACTTACCACATGGAAGGGGCACACTATAATTTCTCTGGTTCTGTATTGTTGATAAATTATTCTCTGGGTTTTTTTTTTTTTTTTACAAAAAGATTTTGCACTAACATCAAAATGAAAGTAGATTATCTTTGATTCCTTGATTCCTTTTGCCATTACATGTATAGTTCACCTGATATAATACCATGTATAATTATAATTTTCCCACATCCCTCTAATGTTTCCTAAGCCATATGTAGTGTGGAAAATTCTGATTTTATTGTTCTAGTTCTGCCACTGAGTTGCTTTGTAATTTTGCACGAATTCCTCTCACAAAGGCTCCTTCTTCACCTTTAAAATAAGGACATTAAACTAGGTCAGCATTTCCCAAATTGTATTCCATAAAATGTTCATAGATGTTTTATGAAGAAAGAGTTCTATGATAAAATAACCCTGGGAAATGTTCTATGCTTTTTCCATACCTTTCTTGGAGTGCTGTACACTGTTTATATGCCCCTCTTGGAGGTACACTAAGTACTGTTAACATTTTAAGGACTATGAGAAATATAACAGGACATAGATTTGATTTCAGTTTATTTAACCAGCACTTCCAAAATTTAACTACTTGACCTTTGCATCAGTAAATATTACATGATATCTGCCAACCGAAGTTTTTTAAGATCACAATTTTAGGAAATCAAGACCAACTGATCCCTAAATTTCATTCCACTACCAGCATGCTGAGTTTATCTGAGTTTTTAATTCTCTGATACGCTTGGGAATTCCCACCAACTCTTCCGATTTTCACCTCCATTTACTCTTAAAACACCAAAGTTACTTGGAGTCAAACCTAATGGGTGGCAAATTTTATTGAACTCAAGTTAAGATGAACTGGGATAAGATGTTTACCTTTATTCAGTAATTCTACAATGCTCAAGGCATTGCCTAAGGCAAACCCTTTATGAGAGAGTAATATAGGGATACTTGAACATCAGCTGAGTATGGTGAGTATGTTTTCCTTTCTTCTTAAGATCTACAACTTTACTGGGTCTTTAAAAAGACAGTATCTACTTGAGTCTAAATCATTACTTCTGTGAACCTAAAGATTGAAATGACATCCAGGGGATGACACACATAAACCATTAGCCCATAAGGAAGTGAGAGAGCTGGGCAACAGTGGAGAAGGGTCGATCCGATGTTTTCTGCCTCTCCTCTCAACAGTGGCAAGCAGCCAGTTACAGTTTATAGTTCTTGTTCTTCCCTAGGAAAGTAAAGCACTTCTGGCCTTAACATGCATCTCTTCAGGGCTTAAACCTGAATAGAAGAGGGAAAAGTGAGCAGGTCAGATTTATTCTGAGTGTATGTGTCTGTGCATGTATGTGTGGAGTGTATGCCAGTGGTGAAGGCTGTGAGTCGACAAGATAAGTCCAGGTGATTGTTCCAGGCTGCGTTTTACAAATGGATTTCTACTTTAGATTCTCTAGGGCTCATGACTTTAACTTGTTTATTCTGGGGCAAATCTCAACTTTTTTCTTTAACCTTATGGTCATATCTTAGGAAATCAATTGATTTTCACCAAATTCATAAGAATCCAATACAAACGCAAGATGTCAGTTTATTCATTTATACTGTAATGTAGAATTGACCTAAGGAAAAGTTCTGGTTTATGGGGATTAGTTTCACTCAGAAACTCAACGGTAAATTGAAGACTTTTTTGGTAAGCAAAGGTTCATTCCTCAAGAAAATTAGTTGTAACCAGAGGACAGTTATACCAAAGAAATTATTCCTATAGGAGAATCTCCTTGTTAAGGACATTAATTTATTCATTAGTTCAATCACACATTAATCAATTAACAGTAATTTATTGAGTGTCTGTCATATACACTCAAAGAATGTTTCCTGTAGAATCAAATTTTGTTCTTTATCAAATAGTACTTGACATCCACAAACTAATGTTTAATATCTGGCCCTTTTCTTTCTCTGTTTTCAAATCAATACACAAACTTCATATCCTGGCAACAAAATCCTTATGATTTATTAAAGTATCCAAGGTTTTGGCTTATTTTACATTATTGACAAATTGGAGAGATTCTTTTAAATGATAAATAATAGAAAATGGGGGAGAATACTTACTCTAAAAATCATGAATTTGCAAATAACAGGTTTTTTTTGGTTTTGTTTTTTACATCTTTATTGGAATATAATTGCATTACAATGGTGTGTTATTTTCTGCTTTATAACAAAGTGAATCAGTTATACATATACATATATTCCCATATCTATTCCCTCTTGCGTCTCCCTCCCTCCCACCCTCCCTATCCCACCCCTCCAGGCGGTCACAAAGCACCCAGCTGATCTCCCTGTGCTATGTGGCTGCTTCCCACTAGCTATCTACCTTATGTTTGATAGTGTATATATGTCCATGCCTCTCTCTCTCGCTTTGTCACAGCTTACCCTTCCCCCTCCTCATATCCTCAAGTCTATTCTCTAGTAGGTCTGTGTCTTTATTCCTGTCTTACCCCTAGGGGCTTCATGACATTTTTTTTTCTTAAATTCCATATATATGTGTTAGCATACGGTATTTGTCTTTCTCTTTCTGACTTACTTCACTCTGTATGACAGACTGTAGGTCTATCCACCTCATTAAAAATAGCTCAATGTCGTTTCCTTTTATGGCTGAGTAATATTCCATTGTATATATGTGCCACATCTTCTTTATCCATTCATCCGATGATGGACACTTAGTTTGTTTCCATCTCTGGGCTATTGTAAATAGAGCTGCAATGAACATTTTGGTACATGACTCTTTTTGAATTATGGTTTTCTCAGGGTATATGCCTGGTAGTGGGATTGCTGGGTCATATGGTAGTTCTATTTGTAGTTTTTTAAGGAACCTCCATATTGTTCTCCACAGTGGCTGTATCAATTTACATTCCTACCAACAGTGCAAGAGGGTTCCCTTTTCTCCACACCCTCTCCAGCATTTATTGTTTGTAGATTTTTTGATGATGGCCATTCTGACTGGTGTGAGATGATATCTCATTGTAGTTTTGATTTGCATTTCTCTAATGATTAATGATGTTGAGCATTCTTTCATGTGTTTGTTGGCAGTCTGTATATCTTCTTTGGAGAAATGTCTATTTAGGTCTTCTGCCCATTTTTGGATTGGGTTGTTTGTTTTTTTGTTATTGAGCTGCATGAGCTGCTTATAAATTTTGAGGATTAATCCTTTGTCAGTTGCTTCATTTGCAAATATTTACTCCCATTCTGAGGGTTGTCTTTTGGTCTTGTTTATGGTTTCCTTTGCTGTGCAAAAGCTTTGAAGTTTCATTAGATCCCATTGGTTTATTTTTATTTCCATTTCGCTAGAAGGTGGGTCAAAAAGGATCTTGCTGTGATTTATGTCATAGAGTGTTCTGCCTATGTTTTCCTCTAAGAGTTTGATTGATAGTTTCTGGCCTTACATTTAGGTCTTTAATCCATTTTGAGCTTATTTTTGTGTATGGTGTTAGGGAGTGATCTAATCTCATACCTTTATATGTAACTGTCCAGTTTTCCCAGCACCACTTATTGAAGAGGTTGTCCTTTCTCCACTGTACATTCCTGCCTCCTTTATCAAAGATAAGGTGACCATATGTGCGTGGGTTTATCTCTGGGCTTTCTGTCCTGTTTCATTGATCTATCTGTCTGTTTTTGTGCCAGTACCAAACTGTCTTGATTACTGTAGCTTTGTAGTATAGTCTGAAGTCAGGGAGCCTGATTCCTCCAGCTCCATTTTTCATTCTAAAGATTGCTTTGGCTATTCGGGGTCTTTTGTGTTTCCATACAAATTGTGAAAATTTTTGTTCTTTTTCTGTGAAAAATGCCAGTGGTAGTTTGATAGGGATTGCATTGAATCTGTAGATTGCTTTGGGTAGTAGAGTCATTTTCACAATGTTGATTCTTCCAATCCAAGAACATGGTATATCTCTCCATCTATTTGTATCATCTTTAATTTCTTTCATCAGTGTCTTATAATTTTCTGCATACAGGTCTTTTGTCTCCTTAGTTACGTTTATTCCTAGATATTTTATTCTTTTTGTTGCAATGGTAAATGGGAGTGTTTTCTTGATTTCACTTTCAGATTTTTCATCATTAGTGTATAGGGATGCCAGGGATTTCTGTGCATTAATTTTGTATCCTGCTACTTTACCAAATTCATTGATTAGCTCTAGTAGTTTTCTGGTCGCATCTTTAGGATTCTCTATGTAGAGTATCATGTCATCTGCAAAGAGTGACAGCTTTACTACTTCTTTTCTGATTTAGATTCCTTTTATTTCCTTTTCTTCTCTGATTGCTGTGGCTAAAACTTCCAAAACTATGTTGAATAAGAGTGGTGAGAGTGGGCAACCTTGTCTTGTTCCTGATGTTAGTGGAAATGCTTTCAGTTTTTCACCATTGAGGATGATGTTGGCTGTGGGTTTGTCATATATGGCCTTTATTATGTTGAGGAAAGTTCCCTCTATGCCTACTTTCTGCAGGGTTTTTTTTTATCATAAATGGGTGTTGAATTTTGTTAAAAGCTTTTTCTGCATCTACTGAGATGATCATATGGTTTTTCTCCTTCAATTTGTTAATATGGTGTATCACGTTGATTGATTTGCGTATATTGAAGAATCCTTGCATTCCTGGAATAAACCCCACTTGATCATGGTGTAGGATCCGTTTAATGTGCTGTTGGATTCTGTTTGCTAGTATTTTGTTGAGGATTTTTGCATCGATGTTCATCAGTGATATTGGCCTGTAGTTTTCTTTCTTTGTGACATCCTTGTCTGGTTTTGGTATCAGGGTGATAGTGGCCTCGTAGAATGAGTTTGGGAGTGTTCCTCCCTCAGCTATATTTTGGAAGAGTTTGAGAAGGATAGGTGTTAGCTCTTCTCTAAATGTTTGATAGAATTCTCCTGTGAAGCCATCTGGTCCTGGGCTTTTGTTCGTTGGAAGATTTTTAATCACAGTTTCAATTTCAGTGCTTGTGATTGGTCTGTTCATATTTTCTATTTCTTCCTGATTCAATCTTGGCAGGTTGTGCATTTCTAAGAATTTGTCCATTTCTTCCAGGTTGTCCATTTTAGTGGCGTAGAGTTGCTTGTAGTAATCTCCCATGATCTTTTGTATTTCTGCAGTGTCAGTTGTTACTTCTCCTTTTTCATTTCTAATTCTATTGATTTGAGTCTTCTCCCTTCTTTTCTTAATGAGTCTGGCTAATGGTTTATCAATTTTGTTTATCTTCACAAAGAACCAGCTTTTAGTTTTATTGATGTTTGCTACTGTTTCCTTCATTTCTTTTTCATTTATTTCTGATCTGATTTTTATGATTTCTTTCCTTCTGCTAACTTTGGGGTTTTTTTGTTCTTCTTACTCTAATTGCTTTAGGTGCAAGGTTGGGTTGTTTATTCGAGATGTTTCCTGTTTCTTAAGGTAGGATTGTATTGCTATAAACTTCGCTCTTAGAACTGCTTTTGCTGTGTCCCATAGCTTTTGGATCATCGTGTCTCCTTTGTCATTTGTTTCTAGGTATTTTTTAATTTCCTCTTTGATTTCTTCAGTGATCACTTCGTCATTAAGTAGTGTATTGTTTAGCCTCCATGTGTTTGTACTTTTTACGGATCTTTTCCTGTAATTGATATCTAGTCTCATAGCGTTGTGGTCGGAAAAGATACTTGATACAATTTCAATTTTCCTAAATTTACCAAGGCTTGATTTGTGACCCAAGTTATGATCTATCCTGGAGAATGTTCCATGAGCACTTGAGAAAAATGTGTATTCTGCTGTTTTTGGATTGAATGTCCTATAAATATCAATTAAGTCCATCTTGTTTAATGTATCATTTAAAGCTTGTGTTTCCTTATTTATTTTCCTTTTGGATGATCTGTCCATGGGTGAAAGTGGGGTGTTAAAGTCCCCTACTGTGAATGTGTTACTGTCGATTTCCCCTTTTATGGCTGTTGGTATTTGCCTTATGTATTGAGGTGCTCCTATGTTGGGTGCATAAATATTTACAATTGTTATATCTTCTTCTTGGATCGATCCCTTGATCATTATGTAGTGTCCTTCTTTGTCTCTTCTAATAGTCTTTATTTTAAAGTCTATTTTGTCTGATAAGAAACTTGCTACTACAGCTTTCTTTTGGTTTCCATTTGCATGGAATATCTTTTTCCATCCCCTTACTTTCAGTCTGTATGTGTCTCTAGGTCTGAAGTGGGTCTCTTGTAGACAGCATATATATAGGTCTTGTTTTTGTATCCATTCAGCCAATCTGTGTCTTTTGGTGGGAGCATTTAGTCCATTTACATTTATGGTGATTATCAATATGTATGTTCCTATTCCCATTTTCTTAATTGTTTTGGGTTCATTATTGTAGGTCTTTTCCTTCTCTTGTGTTTCTTGCCTAGAGAAGTTCCTTTAGCAGTTGTTGTAAAGCTGGTTTGGTGGTGTTGAACTCTCTCAGCTTTTGCTTGTCTGTAAAAGTTCTAATTTCTCCATCAAATCTGAATGAGATCCTTGCAGGGTAGAGTAATCTTGGTTGCAGGTTTTTCTCCTTCATCACTTTAAATATGTCCTGCCAGTCCCTTCTGGCTTGCAGAGTTTCTGCTGAAAGATCAGCTGTTAACCTTATGGGGATTCTCTTGTGTGTTATTTGTTATTTTTCCCTTGCTGCTTTTAATAGGTTTTCTTTATATTTAATTTTTGACAGTTTAATATGTGTCTTGACATATTTCTCCTTGGATTTATCCTGTATGGCACTCTCTGTGCTTCCTGGACTTGATTAACCATTTCCTTTCCCATATTAGGGAACTTTTCAACTATAATCTCTTCAAATATTTTCTCAGTCCCTTTCTTTTTCTCTTCTACTTCTGGAACCCCTATAATTCGAATGTCGGTGCGTTTAATGTTGTCCCAGAGGTCTCTGAGACTGTCCTCAGTTGTTTTCATTCTTTTTTCTTTATTCTGCTCTGCAGTAGTTATTTCCACTATTCTATCTTCCAGGTCACTTATCCATTCTTCTGCCCCAGTTATTCTGCTATTGATCCCATCTAGAGTATTTTTAATTTCATTTATTGTGTTGTTCATCGTTGCTTGTTTCATCTTTAGTTCTTCTAGGTCCTTGTTAAATGTTTCTTGCATTTTGTCTATTCTATTTCCAAGATTTTGGATCAGCTTTACTATCATTATTCTGAATTCTTTTTCAGGTAGACTGCCTATTTCCTCTTCATTTGTTAGGTCTGGTGGCTTTTTATCTTGCTCCTTCAACTGCTGTGTGTTTTTCTGTCTTCTCATTTTGCTTATCTTACTGTGTTTGGGGTCTCCTTTTTGCAGGCTACAGGTTCATAGTTCCCGTTGTTTTTGGTGTCTGTCCCCAGTGGCTAAGGCTGTTTCAGTGGGTTGTGTAGGCTTCCTGGTGGAGGGGACTAGTGCCTGTATTCTGGTGGATGAGGCTGGATCTTGTCTTTCTGGTGGGCAGGTCCACGTCTGGTGGTGTGTTTTGGGGTGTCTGTGGACTTATTATGATTTTAGGCAGCCTCTCTGCTAATGGGTGGGGTTGTGTTCCTGTCTTGCTAGTTGTTTGGCATAGGATGTCCAGCACTGTAGCTTGCTGCTCGTTGAGTGAAGCTGGGTGCTGGTGTTGAGATGGAGATCTCTGGGAGATTTTTGCCATTTGATATTATGTGGAGCTGGGAGGTCTCTTGTGGACCAGTGTCCTGAAGTTGGCTCTCTCACCTCAGAGGCATAGCACTGACTCCTGGCTGCAGCACCAAGAACCTTTCATCCACACGGCTCAGAATAAAAGGGAGAAAACGTAGAAAGAAATTATTAGTAGAAGTAGAAAGAAAGAAAGAAAGGAGGAAAGAAAGGAGGGAGGGAGGAAGGAAGGAAGGAAGGAGCGAAGGAAGGAATAAAAGAAAGAAAGAAAGAAGATAAAGTAAAATAAAATAAAGTAAGATAAAATATAATACTTATTAAAATAAAAAAATAATTATTAAGAAAAAAATTAAAAAAAAAAACAGACGGATAGAACCCTAGGACAAATGGTGGAAGCAAAGCTATACAGACAAAATATCACGCAGAAACATACACACTCACAAAAAGAGGAAAAGGGGAAAAAATCATAAATCTTGCTCTCAAAGGCCACCTCCTTAATTTGGGATGATTCGTTGTCCATTCATGTATTCCACAGATGCAGGTACATCAAGTTGATTGTGGAGCTTTAATCCGATGCTTCTGAGGCTGCTGGGAGAGATTTCCCTTTCTCTTCTTTGTTCTCACAGCTCCCAGGGGCTCAGCTTTGGATTTGGCCCCGCCTCTGCGTGTAGGTCGCTGGAGGGCGTCTGTTCTTCGCTCAGACAGGATGGGGTTAAAGGAGCCGCTGATTCGGGGGCTCTGGCTCACTCAGGCCGGGGGGGGGGGGGAGGGAGGGGCGCAGGTGCGGGGCGGGCCTGCGGCGGCAGAGGCCGGCATGACGTTGCACCAGCCTGAGGCCCGCTGTGCGTTCTCCCGGGGAAGTTGTCCCTGGATCCCGGGACCCTGGCAGTGACGGGCCGCACAGGCTCCCCAGAAGTGGGGTGTGGATAGTGACCTGTGCTCGCACACAGGCTTCTTGGTGGCGGCAGCAGCAGCCTTAGGGTCTCATGCCCGTGACTGGGGTCCGTGCTTTTAGCCGCGGCTCGCGCCCGTCTCTGGAGCTCCTTTAAGCAGCGCTTTGAATCCCCTCCCCTTGCGCACCAGGAAACAAATAGGGAAGACAAAGTCTCTTGCCTCTTCGGCAGGTCCAGCCCTTTTCCTGGACTCCCTCCCGGCTAGCCGTGGCTCACTAATCCCCTGCAGGCTGTGTTCACGCCGCCAACCCCAGTCCTCTCCCTGCGCTCTGACCGAAGCCCGAGCCTCAGCTCCCAGCCCCGCCCGCCCCGGCGGGTGAGCAGACAAGCCTCTCCGGCTGGTGAGTGCCGGTCGGACCTGATCCTCTGTGTGGGAATCTCTCCGCCTTGTCCTCCGCACCCCTGTGGCTGCGCTCTCCCCCGCGGCTCCGAAGCTTTCCCCCTCCGCCACCCGCAGTCTCCGCCCGCGAAGGGGCTTCCTAGGGTGTGGAAAACTTTCCTCCTTCACGGCTCCCTCCCACTGGTGCAGGTACCGTCCCTGTCCTTTTGTCTCTGTTTATTCTTTTTTCTTTTGCCCTAACCAGGTACGTGGGGGGTTTCATGTCTTTTGGGAGGTCTGAGGTCTTCTGCCAGTGTTCAGTAGGTGTTCTGTAGGAGTTGTTCCACGTGTAGATGTATTTCTGGTGTATCTGTGGGGAGGAAGGTGATCTCCGCGTCTTACTCTTCCGCCATCTTCCCAGAAGCCTCTGACCAGAAATCCCAAATCACAGTTTTAAAGTAATTATAATTAATTTGATTTATTGGGTATTATTGCTCAATAACTTCAGTGTTAGAGAATGATTATTTCTGATGGTCTCTTTCTCAGATTCTGGATCTGAAGCTCATCTGGTTCCCATAGCTTATCACTCACGTATTACAGATAGGCCTTTCCCCTCCTTTCTACCAGACTCCTTATGTTTCTTTGTTTACAGCCTTGGTGGTAGGAGAACAATTCTGCTAGCCTTCAGGTCATTCTCAGCAAGAGTTACCCTATATGTAGCTGTAGTGTTTTTTTTTTTGTTGTTGTTGTTGTTTTGCGGTATGCAGGCCTTTCACTGTTGTGGCCTCTCCCGTTGCAGAGCACAGTCTCCGGACATGCAGGCTCAGTGGCCATGGCTCACGGGCCTAGCCGCTCCGCGGCATGTGGGATCTTCCCGGACCGGGGCACGAACCCGCGTCCCCTGCATCGGCAGGCGGACTCTCAACCACTGTGCCACCAGGGAAGCCCTGTAGCTGTAGGTTTGATGTGTTTGTCGGGGGGCGGTGAGCTCAGGGTCTTCCTACACTGCCACCTTGCTCCCTCCTACAATATATTTTATTTTTGAAAAAAATTAGGACCTGCTTTTACAAATATATCCCCATTAACTTAAGTTGTCTATGTGCCAGATTTTAATTCAATACTTGTATGACGTTTGAGTAATTTCCTTCTTTTAGCTCACATTAAAACAAGTAATAATAATTTATGATGGCTGGGATTTTCCCTAAGATTCAGGGAAACAGATCTTGTGGCAGAGTGGTCCACTGTGAAATACCTTGGGGCAAGCTCTGTGGAAAGAGCAGCTTCTCATCTCAATGTATTTTTCTCTGTTCATTTTTCACTGCTTTTCTTTTGCAGCTTGAGGGTACTGTTGACAAATTTTAAAATTATGATATTTCTGTATTTATGCTTGATAACTTACTTTGAGGATTGTTAATATTTTATCAGAAGCATATTTCTCTACCAGTGCTATTTTAAGAACTTTATTACATTCTTATTTGGTTTTATTTCATTCTGTTGATGTCACATATATGTGACTATCTCTTATAATTAAATAAAAGTTAGTAGAAAATTGGACTCATATAAAATAGTTTTGTCTGTTTTCTGACATCACTTCTGACACCAAATGTGTGGTGTTTTCTAACACTAACCAAGTCTCCAATTCTCTGATTCTCTGACATCAGCTGGGTGTCCTGAAATTCAATTCATTTCTGACACTGAGTACCTAGAGTTGGCACAGACCTCACAGGTCAAGGGCTCAGTCTCACAAGACTGCCAGCTCTTTAGATGCCAGCTGCAAATGAGGTGCCCAGGCTCCTCTGAATTCTGCTTTGTTTATACAAATTCAGAAGTTCCCATGACCCTGTCGGCAGATTTGATAACTCACTAAACAACTCAGAACTCAGGAAAACACTTTACTTATGTTTGTCTGTTTATTAAAAAGGATACAATTAGGAATAGCCAGATGGAAGAGATGCGAAAAGCAGAGTGGGGTGGGTGTGTGCGGCCACCCTCCCAGCGCTTCTACGTGTTCACTAACCTGGAAGTTCTCCAAAACGCCATCTATAAAGAGTTTTTACGGGGGTTTCATTATGTAAGCAAGATTGATTAGGTCATTGGCCATTGGTGATTAAATCTCTAGCCCCACTCCCCTCCTTGGAAGTCAAGAATGGGGCTAAAATTCCAACTCTCTAATCATAGACTTTCTGGTAACCAACTCCCATTCTGTAACTACCTAGGGATCTCCAACCACCAGTGATTTCATTATCATGCATACGATATTCTTATCACTCCAGAGATCCCAAGGAGCTAAGAATCTCTGTGCTAAAGAGAAACACTATATATATATATATATATATATATATATATATATTAATATAACACAAAGTTAATTCTCTTTTTAGGCTATTTGTAGGAGGGATACACTCATTTATTAAATGAGATACAGTGTTACTTCCAAATTAACAGTCATAATTATGACAAGGATTTAGATTTAAGGAAATATATATTTTTAAAAAAAAATTAAAAGTATGCATGAAAACAAGACATATGTGACGTTGACCAGAGACTCTTAAACCACAAGGTTAAAGAACATATATTCTTTAAAAGTCTAATCCATTACAGAGCAACTCTTTTGTAACATACAACATAAATGAATTACCACGAAAATAAAGTAGAAAAAAATCAGATGTACAAAATACAAGTGCAAATTTTTTACCGTAAGCTTTAATAGATGGAAAATCATTATGTCAAATTGCTAAAACCTTTTCTAAATGCTTACTCTTACTCTCTGTACTTATCTAGTTAAGAGCTGGTAGCAAATAGTCTGCAGACCATCACAGTGTGCGGACCATACTTTGAATTGCAGTGATACAGACTGTCAGATGTTCTCATGCCAATTTAATTAAAGTGATTCAATTCAATTAAATGAGAACCACTAATACAGTAATCATGCAAGCGTTTATTAATTTCTTGTTCAGTTCCTCTTTGAACATCCTCTTAGCCTAAAGAGTTAAACGCTATTATTTTGTGTTCTTAGCCAGAAGTAATCTTTCTATTAAATGAAGTTGCGTAAGACTTAGCAGCTCTTTGCCTGAGTACATTCTCTCTGTTACCACTATCCATATGGCCTTTCATTTACTAAAATGTAAGTGTTCTAGGGATTAATATTTTTTTTCCCCTTATTCAGACCTTAGTCTGTGGTAGACATGGAGACACCGTGGCTAGGTACTGCGGATCCCCTAGTGAATGACTACAGATTCCCTAGTGAATGACAGTAGTGGGGATACTAAAAACCTCAGCCATCATGGCTCAAATAGGGACATTTTGACGGACAGTATTAGCTTCAGAACATCCTGGAGGTTGGTCACAAATTTGCTGGGCTTTGCCGAGTTGTGCTTCCTCTCTCTTACTTTCACAGGTGTTGATCCCTAATAGACATTTAAAATCCCAAACTCCATCTCAGCATCTGCTTCTGGTGAATCCAGCATCCAGTACAGTCCCTTACACACTCAATGAGTAAGTAAATAAAACTCCCACGCTTAGCTCTATCAGTCTGGTTAAGAAGAGCTTTTTGGTGAAGTTGGGTAGAAAGAGGGATAATTGCTAGCATTGACCTCAGAGTAAGAGGGGATGAAAATCTTTCTGAAGAGTTACACAATGATAATGATGATGATGACAGTGATAGCAGCTCTTGCTACATAACAGATACACTTCTATGACAACACTACGAGAAGGTACTATTATCATTCTCAGTTTAAAAATGAGAAAAATGAACAAAAGAGAGATTCAGAAATGTACCCCTCACCCACTAAGTGGTAGAGCCAAGATTTGGACCCATCTCTTAGCCACTGCTTACTTTACTTATCTAATAATGAAATGCTCCATGAAGATAGAAATTTTTGTCTTCATTAGTGAACCCCCCCAGAACCACGACACTGCCTAGCACATAGTAGGAGCTTAATAAATATTTGTTGAAAGAATGAATGACTATTAGTTAAAACTTTCAGGTCAGTTTCAGAAAACACTTCCTTTGATGGTAGGGGCCAGTTTCTTTTTAATAGTCCCATGTTATATAACATAGTATTTGTACATTGTACGTGTACTATTGATATTTGCAAATTAAACTCAGAAAAAATAGACATTTCTATTGATGTCATATATGCTAACTTTTCATTTGCTAACATAGTCTTCGCAAATTAAACTTGAGATGTCTTCTGGACCGTCACTCTTCTGAAGAGCCTCAGAAGGTCTGTGGTGCTATGTGCTGGCATAGAGCCTGCACCTATGAGATACCTCTTAGAGAAGCCTGGGGCACAGGAACTTTCCCTTCTCAAGGCGTAGCTCCCAGGAGCCACGGTTTGACCTTTGGTGGCTGTGAGTGCACTCGGGGACCTGGGGTAATCACCTGGCCCTGGCTGGATTAAGGAGAAAGTCTCTTCTGAGAATCTAACCGTGGGACAAAGAGACATCAAATCTGAGAGTCTTTGAATCTGAGCCATGTTAAGTGTACAACAGTGGTTAGAAGGTCTATGAACTCTTGCAGCTGATGTCCCTGGGGCCTCCCTGGTTTGTCTCCTGACTGAGGCTCGCTTGTGACAGGGAGATACCACAACTTCTTGCCAACAAATATCCTCTTTAGCTGAATCATCAGTGTTGATTTCTGTGACTGACAACACAAAGAACCAACAAAAACGCCCTGTGACTCAGAAGGTCCCCATGCTCAGTTAGCAGTGAGGCATAGCATAAAGGACCAGATATGTTCACCGGGTCACGTAAAACAGGAAGTGCCTGGGTTTGGTGGAGATGCACGTAGAATCTGGAGTGGTGGTGGGAAGAATGTTGTGCTTATTTGAGGTCTTTTGTTCATAACTTCAACTGGCCAACTCCAGTTCCTATGTGCAAAAAGGAGAGAATAGCAAAGAGCAATAGTCTGAAGGATTGTTGCTTTCAATTTTGGATTCAGAGAAGTGCCAAGTTTCTTAAGTTACTGTAGACTTAGGGGGTTTGCTTAGTGGTATTTTTAAAGTTCCACTGATTTCTTTGCCTTTTGTTTTCTACTCTAAAAAGATCATTAAAGTAAGCTTTCTCTCTCATGCCATGTTGGCATTCCCAAGGAAGATTCATGATTGGATTATGTTCCCAAGCAATATAAATCAAACCTGATGGCAGGGATATGTTGATGGCTTGAAGTAAGTGAAAAATAAATTAGGAAACAAGAAGGCCTGGGGTATCCAAGACATAAATTTAAATTTTAAATCTCAAGAGATGAAAAACTAGGAAAAGCCATTTTGAAAACCTGGCTTAGACTTTTCTAAATGAGTCAAGATGGGGAGCAAAGGGGAATAAGTTAGGAGCATGTGAATGAATTTGTTCTACACATAAGTCGTTATAGCTCTGAAGGAGAAAGCTTACATGTTTAAGCAATTCCAGAAAGTCCATTCAAAAGTTATTATAGCCTCAGGAGAAACAATTTAGAATGTTTTAAAACGCTTAAATAATAGGACAGACTACTTGTGGCACTGGAAAAGAGAACTTCATATTGAAGGTTTACAGTCATGAGGCTAGGCAAACCTACTGCGATAAATTTATTACATGCATTGGTCTTAGTTTTCTTGTAGTATCGCCTTTTTCTTTTCATAAGGCTAAATGCACATGATTCGCATTATTTATTGGAACTAATGGGGAAAATACCCTTAAGACTGTTAAATGAGAAAGGGGTTAGAAGCTTTGGACTCATATAGACCTTGAACTTGAGCTTGTCTCTTAAGCAGCTGACCTTGGGCAAGTCCTTGGCCTCTGAACCTCAGTGTTCCCAACTCAGAGGATTTGTCAAAAATGAAGGGAGATGCATGCCTTAATCAAATGCTACAGTGCCAGCTCACAGTAGATACCTAAGAATTGTAGATTATTAATAGATCCCCCTTCCCTTCCCTCTGAAACTCGAAGCTTAACAAAGCAAGATTTTAATTTATGTAAATTTGTCTTAGTTTAGAGAGAAACACCTCCCTTGTGGCAGAGATAAGGAGGATGATTTTAAAGTTCTACTAAATTAATAAAAAGGGTGCATTTCTCATCTATAGAGGTTTCATTATACTAAAACTTATTCCAAGTTACCATATCTAAGAGTTTATACACCCTGTATGCACACCTCCCGCCCTTCCTCACATCTCTTTTCTAGGGGTAGGGAGGGTGGGGTCAGGTTGTATATTATTTAAATCAGAATTGAAGGTGAATTGTATTCAGAGTACTTTAGATTTAGGAAGTTGGAACACATTTTGAATGAGTGCTTTTTTTTCTTTAAGTATTTGACTATCCAAACTTTATTTCTAGCTCTTTTTCATCTTCTCTCCATCCTCAAACCATGATATGAAGATAAAAATGTTTCCTGGGCTTCCCTGGTGGCGCGGTGGTTGAGAGTACGCCTGCCGATGCCCCGGTCCGGGAAGATCCCACATGCCGCGGAGCGGCTGGGCCCGTGAGCCATGGCCGCTGAACCTGCGCGTCCGGAGCCTGTGCTCCGCAACGGGAGAGGCCACAACAGTGAGAGGCCCGCGTATCGCAAGAAAAAAAAAAAAAAAGTTTCCTTTACTGAGCTGTAGATACATGGGTCAAGCCTTAGGTAAACGAATTGCAAAAAATGCTAAAGACAAAAGCTGGCTACCTAATGCTGGAGTCTCACATTGGGGCTGGGTGTTGCTAGCCAGCGACCTAAAACAATTTGGGTAGAGGTGGGGTAGGGAGGAGGATTTGATTGAGTTTAGTTTACACATAAGTTTCAATCTTCCTTAAAGGGCAAGATGTCTAAATATTCCAAATTATAGTATAAGATTTTTCTGAGAGGTGTTGGAACTGATGGTGTCGTGATCTTTATCATGTTTCTCTCTTGCGCTAAGAACATTCCAGAGTTTACTGAAGGGCCTCTCTGGGGGGCCACTACTTCAATAAAATGAGGAGTCACTGCAGAAACCTGCCCTCTTTGGCCAGAAATCCTGGGTTGGGAGCAGCTAGAAGGGTTTTCAAGTCTGCCTTACTTATACATAAAAAGATAAAAGGACCTTGTTTGAAGGTAAGGGGAATCAAGGTTAAATAAGCTTATATTTCTTTTATAATATGCATGCTTATTAGAGAAAAATAGAAAAATTTAAAAAGTAGAAGGAAGAATACCAGTTCCTCATAAGTCTACCACCTGAGGATAGTCAGTGATAAAATAGCTGTGAATTTCTTCCCTGGGAAACTTCTCAGGTGTCCCAGTGATGGTGGAATGGGGAGCCCTGAGCTGTTGAAATCTCACCTTCCTGGTCAGTCTATGTAGGAATGATTACCTGTGATGGATGAGGAGGTTGCACGGGGATGTTCGAGGCTAGTTGTGGGTTGCAGGGACTTGGCTCATTTCCTTCCATATTATCCCGAGTCTAACTGATTTGTCATCTTGGCTCAGAGTGATGGGTAATGCTCACCTCCTTTGTTCTTACCTTATGGCTCTCGTCTCTCGAGCACACGTGCATCCTGCTTGTCAGATGGTTCCTGTCAGCTTTGTGTGTGGCTGCTGGGATTTGCCAGTCCCCTCAGGGCTTGCTGGCTCACACATGGTCTGTATGGATTCTTGGGTAAGTCTCCAAAGGTATGAGTAGCAGGGCAGAGCACGAGCAGTGCCAGACCTTCAGCAAACATTTGCCAAGCCTTTTCATTTAGACTAGCTGGACCGAAGTTTCTCCCAGGATATGAAAGTTCTCAAGGAGCCAGCCATGGGTCCATGAGGACTGAGTTTGATAGGGCAAGTCCCTTCTTCTCTATGCCAGGGAGGGCACGTACAATTATGGGAAAGACAAACCACTGGAATTTACTGAGAAAGATGTGGCTAATGGCAAAGGCTTTTAAGTGAGTAATGCATGTTGGGATGGGCTGGGGGGCAAAGGAAGATCTTCAAAGTGTGCTTTCCTTACCAATCTTCTTACTAGGAAGAAATCTGAGTCTGGGCAGAGAGAAAACAAACAAACAAATTGTAATGAAATTGTGAATAAAAACCCTTTAGAGCCCTCGTATTCCTCTTCCTTAATTCAGAAACCTCTCAGGTGGCCAGCTCAAGAATAAAATGCTTGAAAGTAAGAATATGCTGTGAATAAACTATCTGTGCATCTCTTTTCTTCTCCCTGAGTTGGAATGCTCAAATTGCGATTCTTTGGGATCACAGAAGCCCTACTGCAAGAACACTGTGACTGATAATTTCAGGTTAGCTCTCCTAAGTAAGCCACAAAGACAAACGACAAGTCTTAGATGACTGGAAGTGAATGAACTCTAGGCTTGACTTTTCAAAGACCGTCACTTTCCCAGATTCCACCATCTTTTAGAATCTCTTTAATATCCATGTGGCCATCCAGTTTAACAGTCTGGACTCTCAAGTTGTGGAATGTTTCTAGTTGACCATCATCTCCAGTTACCTTCAGACTTTCACACAAAAGGCAAAATTGTTCCACGTGTGAGACCTTGCACTGCAAGACCCTACTCTCTGACCACTATCTTTTATCCTAAAAGCTCTCTCACTTAGCTACTCACACAGCCCCTGCTCTGAGATGTTATTGAGACCTCCAAAATCCCAAGTCCTTCTTCACCACTACCCAACCACCCCCTACCTGTCCTTCCTTCCCTAATTAGTATCTAGGGTCCGTCACTGTAGTCATTCTCTTATTATTCATCTTACCTTATACCCTCTTTAAAAATTTTTTTTTATTTTATATTGGAGTAATGTTGATTAACAATGTTGCGTTAGTTTCAGGTGTAGCACAAAGTGATTCAGTTATACATATATCTATTCTTTTTCAAATTCTTCTCCGTTTTCAAATTCTTTTCTCATTTAGGTTATTACAGAAGATTGAGCATAGTTCCCTGTGCTATACCTTGTCCTTGTTGGTTATCTATTTTAAATATAGCAGTGTGCACGTGTCAATCCCAAACTTAGTTTTCTAATACATCTGCCTGTCAAAAACCTAAATCTGGAGTTCCGTATTATCAGTGCCCATACCTGGACTGACGAGTTTTGGAGGAGAAAATTCACATAATTGCAAAGATCTGTGTCCATAAATTCATAGTCATAAACTCAACTTAAGTGGGTTAGTTTAGTGGTTAAGGACATGAAATCTGGGATCAGACTGACTAGATATAAATCCCAGTTTACCACATACCAGAAGTGAGACCTGGGGCAAGTTAATCGACATTTTTTTTTCTGTGACTCCATTCCCTTATCTGTACAATGGGAACTTAAAAGCATTGTCTCATGGTCTGTTGTGATTATTAAATGTTGTGCTCAGAAAGCAGTATCTGGCATGAACCTTTAAACCCGTCACCCTCTATCTCACTTTCACTTTTGTACTTCATAAAGGAAACAGAAGCCATTAAATGAGAGACTCTCATCATTGATTTACAAATTTAAGGAGCTGTTATCGTCTTTAATTTATGACAGGATTTATGATAATATTCCAGGACACGCAGAAAATAATCTTGATATTGTTCTTCCATTCATGTCCAGAGGGGAACAGAGTAACTTATAGACTATGAAGCTGACATTCCCATCATTTACAATGATAATACTAATCTGACAAATATGTGTTGAGTAGATATTTGGTTGTAGACACATAGTTAGGCAAAATGAGGGATAAATGGGAAAGTGGGATGGATATCATCAAGGGAGTTGAATTTTTCATGAATGTCTAAATCTTGGCAGCTCCGACTTGATAAAGAATCTCATGTGCTTTTTATCTTATCTCTTCCTTTTCCTTTCTTTCTATATTTTGAAAATATGTACCCCTCCTTTTTATAACTATTGAAGCATTCAGTTAAAAAAAAATCAAACATGTATGGTTATGAAATGGAAATGGACTACGTGCACTACATTGGACCACAGCTCTTGCTCTCTTTTTAAAATTCAAGGCTTTGAACAATACACATGAGGTCCGTGAAACTAGAAAATTTCAACTTGGGGACAAATCAGTTGATACACTTAGATATGCTTTTCTCATGCAATGCAACCTCTATATCACCTGCAGACTTTACTGCCCTCCAGATGATTTATAACTGTGTAAAACGTAAACTCTGAACAATATGACAAAACACGAAAATTAGATAAGTCGCTGTTTTATGAGCTACAAAAATATAGTTTCTTGGTAAATTCTCCTCCCTACCCCAGCTGTTTTTATGACGTAAAAGGAGATGCTCTAAGTAGCATCAGTAAAAATGGTGGAGCAGGGAACACCAGGGTCTTGTCCTTCCACAGAAACAGTGAATAACTTGGCAAGTCACTGTTAGAATCAAGTTTGTCAGAACTTTGGAAACTAGCCAAAGATTTTCAGCAACGAGGCAAGCACTTATCAAGAACAAGGTGGCTGAATCTCAGTGGAGGACCTTGTGGTGTTTTAACTCACCTTAGCTCCAGCACTCCTCCCTAGCTCAGGAGTAATCTTGAAGATGGAAGCCTGCATTCCTGCTGTGGGTTCATGGTGCTGGCTGAAGAAGAGCAGGTCTGTTACCAAAGAATTATGGTTGTGGGTTTTGACCTGTCTGGTGGACCCCTGAAGGACTAACTCAAAGGGCTTGCCTTTATTTCACTTAACTCAGAACTTTCCAAGAGTGAAGAGCTGGCTACATGGGGATAACTGTCAGAAATATTTAAAGGCAACTGTATTAGCTGCTTCCACTTGGGGCAAGGAACAATAGTTGGAACAAATAATAGACACACTGAAAAGCATGGCAGAAAAATGATATGCTCTGGAGAACAGGACTTTGAAAAACTTTCACATATTCTGGGGAATCTAAAATACAAGGTCAGATGCATACAGAGCAAGAGGCATACTCAGAAAACGTCTGAGAAAACCCTAAGCTCTCACTTTAACTGAACTTCAAGATCTGTGCAAGAAGGAAATGAAGGTTAAGGGAGAGTTGTGAACTGCTCAGCTAACACACACACACACATACACAGAGTTTATCTACAAAAACTGGGAGTTTCTTTGGTGGGAGCGGTTCTTGTTGTTTAAGGAAATCTCTATCAAAACACTAGGTGACCACTAAGTTAACGAAATAGAGACATCAGTGGCTCCATATAATAAAGAATACAGATTTTACCGAATTAGTTCAGAAAACAAACAACAGAAGCCACAACAAGCAGCAGCAACAAACCCTGGGGAGGGGAGAGAATCTGATTTCAAGAGTCCCCACATGGTAATACTCAAAATGTCCAATTTTTAATAAAAAGTTATGAGGCATTCAGATAAACAAAAATGTATGGTCCGTAGTCTGAAAAAGTAGAAATTCATAGAAACTCTCCGTGAGGAAACCTAGACATTGTACATAGTCAACTAAGGCTTTAACTATTTTAAAAATGCTCAAAGAGCTAAAGAATGCCATGTACAAAGAATTAAAGGAAAATGTAAGAATGATCCTCACCAAATAGAGGATATCAATAAAAAGATAGAAATTATTTAAAAAAAGAACCAAGTAGAAATTATGGAATTGAAAAGTAAAATAACTGAAATGAAAAGTTTACTAGAGGGATCAATAGCAGATTTGAGTAGGCAGAAGGAAGAATGAACAAACTTGAACATAGCTCAATAAAATTATCCAATCTGATGAGAGGAAAGAAAAAAGAATAAAGAAAAATGAATAGAGCCTAAGATACCTATGGGACAATATCAAGCATACTAACATAGGCATAATGTCATTCCTATAAAAAGAAGAGAAAGAAAAAGGGCCGGAAATAATATTTGAAAAACTCATAGCTGAAAACTTCCAAAATGAAATAAAAGAGCAAAATATACACATCCAAGATCAATGAATCCCAGATAAGTTAAACTCAAAAGAGATGCACATTGAAATGTATTATAATCAAATTGTTGAGTGGCAAAGACAAAAAAAGAATTCTGAAAAAAAGAGAAGTGACTTGCCATGTACAATTGATCCTTGGTAAGATGAACATCTGGCTTCTCATCAGAAATCATGGAAGCCAGAAAGCAGTGAAATGGCATATTCAAAATACTACAAGAAAGAAAAAAAACAGTTAAGCAAAAACTCTGTCTGGCAAAACTATCCTTCAAAAATGAAGGAGAAATTAAAACATCCTGAAAAAATAAAAACAGAGAGTTTATTTCTAATAGACCTGCTCTGGAAGAAACACTAAAGGGAAACCTTTAGGCTAAAATAATAGGAGACTAAAGAACAATTCAAATGCACAAAAAGAAATAAAGAACACCAATAAAGGTAATTACATAGGTAAACATAAAAGTATTAGTGTTAGTAACATCTTTTTCCTATATGATTTTAAAAACAACTGCACAAAATAATAACTATAAATTTATGATAATGGAAACAGAGGTATAAAAATGCAATCTGCAACAAAAATAACGTAAAAGGTGGACAGTGGGGCAAAGATTTTATATACTGTTGAGATTTAGTTGGTATTAATTCAAACTACATTGCTATAAATTAAGATATTAGTTGAAATCCCCAGAGCAACCACCAAGAAAATAACTAAAAATATATATATACAGTGAAACAAATGAAAAGAGAATCAAAATGGTATATTAGAAAACATTTATCTATCACAAAAGAAGACAATAGTGGAGAAATTCAGGAAATAAATAAGACATATAGAAAACACATAGCAAATGACAGAAGTCCTTATCAGGAATTATGTGTAAATAGATTAAACTCTCCAATTAAAATGTGGAGATGGGCAGATAAACTTTAAAAAATCCAACTATATGTTTCCTGCAAGTGACTTACTTTAGAACCAAAGACAAAAACAGGTTGAAAAGAAAGGATGGCAAAAGTTATTCCAGATAAACGGTAATCAAAAGAGAGCTAAAGTGACTGTATTAATACAAGACAAAACACCTTAAAACAAAAATTGTTACAAGAGGCAAAGAAGGAATTATATAATGATAAAAGGATTAATCCATGTAGAAGATATAACAGTTGTAAGTATATATGCACCTGACAAGAAAATCCCCAAAATATATGAAGCAAAACTTTTGCTTTTCTAAAAAAGTTTCTGACTCCAAAACTTACTAAAGAATTTTATATATATATATATATATACACACACACACATATATATATTTATGTATAACTAAATCACTTTGCTGTACATCTAAAACAAATACAACATTGTAAATCAACTATACTCCAATAAAAAATAAAAAAATTTAAAAAAGGAAAGAAAAACATCAGAGCTAAGAAAAAGGGGAAAAAGGAGAAAAGTATAGCATTGAGCATATAGAAATATAAATAAATAATTAGCATGAAAAATAAATTTATTAAAAAAAACTTACTATAAGCTACAATAATCAAAACAATGTGGTACTGGTATAAGGGTAGATATATAGATCAATGAAATGAAAAGTCCAGATATAAACCTGTATATCTATGGTCAATTTTTTTTGACGTGGTTGCGAAGACCATTCAGTGGGGAAAGAATAGCCTGTTCAGCAAATGGTGCTGGGACAACTTGGTATCCACAAGCAAAAGAATGAAGCTAGACCCTTACCTCACACCATATGCAGAAATGATCTCAAAGTGGATCGAAGCTCTAAGTGTAAGAAGAAAAAGTATAAAACCCTTAGGAGTAAATATAGGTGTAAAATGTTCATGACCTTGGATTTGCTATACCTATACAACGGAATACTATTTAGCCATAAAAGGGATAAAATACTGATACGTGCTATATCATGGATGAATCTTGACAACATTATTCCAAATGAAAGAAGACAGATCCAAAAAGCCACATATTGCCTGATTTTGTTTATATGTAGTGACAGCTTAATGGGAACAGAGTGTTTTTTTGGGTGATGAAATGTTTGAGAATTAGTGTTGATCGTTGTACAACATTGCAAATAAACTGAAATCTACTATCCACTTAAAATGGTTAAAACAGTGAATTTTATGCCATGTGAATTTTGCCTCAATAGAAAAAAATCAGGGACACAAAAATAAGGAATGCTTCAAAGGAACAAAAGCAAAGGTTTAAAAATGGACTAAAAATCATCTAGACTTTGTTGTTGAGTTATAGTCCTCAACGAAAAATCCTTCATGCTTCTTCAGTATTTCAGTCTTTGCAGTAGAGGCATGCATCATGCTGCTATAATTAACACAATTTCCTTGTGAAATTACATTTGCAAAACCATAGATGTGTTTTCAGTTGTCTTGTATTCCTTCCAGACAGCACACAATCATCATGATGCCAGGAGCTGCATTAATTTAATCAATATTATAATTAAACGGCCCCCACTGTAAGTATATATTTATATACTATGGCGTTGACAACTGGCTTTTAAAGAGCTTGGAGTTTAATAGTCTTGCGCATCATTTGCAGTCGCCCTGCACCACTGACATGATTGATTAGCACCACAATAAGAAATTATGTCTTCTGCAGAATCCATCCTGTATTGGGAAAATTGATTATATTTCCCTGGGGAGGTCAGGTCTCATAATGCAAGTGATAATTAATTTTTTGTATTAAAAGCTAAATACAAAGATTGAATTACTTTTATTAGGAACTTCTTTTAATGAATTCACTGCCCTTTGAACCCAAACAGTTTATCTTTTGGCACACGCATCCTATTAAAGAACAAAACAATTGATTGTTCAATCGTCCACGTGGAGTCTCCCTACTAGGTTATAGAGATATGCTGCAATGGCCTCTCAACAGCTGTTAAATTTAATCTCAGACTATTAGCAGGTTTCCTTCCTTTCATTTTCCTCTTTTTTTCTCTCTCTTTTTCTTTGAAAAATAATTGGAAGAATAAGTGAGGAAGTTAAGATGAATAGCACCATTTTACTTTTTAACGTGAAGGTTTAGAATGAGATGAGATTACATATGCTGTTTATTTCAAATATATTGTACTAGAAAAGCATCATGTCAAAAACCATTACGGTTATGTAGAGGGTACAACAGTCTCTAATGAAACTAGAGAACTGCTAGGATATATTTCATAGGCTTTTCTGGATAATGAAAGTCCATGATTCTAGTGGAGACCACCTTGTATGTACTTTACCAGAAAATTGAGCATTTCTGTGTTAAAATGCATTTTTAATTAATTTGATGAAACATTGGTTACCATCCTATTTAAGACAAGATTTCGGGGACCGGATGTAAGGTATTCGATTCTCCCCAGCATGGGATCATTGCCATGGTTTATTTTCTTAATGTTTCTCCCTTCTTTCAAAATTTTTGCAAGCCAGCAATTAGTTTGAAAAATCTCATTAGGTAGCAAATGAGAAAATCATTAAATGTGTTCACTGGAGAAAGCATGCCATCCTTTGAAATCTACATTACTTGGAGTGTTTCACCCCAGAACCCAGGACTAACTAGGACATTAGGGGAGGTTTCATCAAGTGACCATCTCTTCTTTCTGAAAATATGTAGCTCATCTGTGTATACTGATGGCGATAAACATTTTGGACCCTCAATTTAGGATTAATTATCCCAGGGCAATTTTCCTCGACTCTATTAATTATTGATGGCTCATAGAGCTTCCTCTCTGATACCTCTATGCCATGGCCTAGCTGGAAGCAAAATGACAACTTGGGCGGACTATCCTTAGCACCATTCTTTCCACCCACTACTCTCCTCTCTATGGACATCTTCGCTGACTTCTTATCTTGGTGTCTAATACCTCGTGTTGCTTTCTCACTCCCAGAGTTCTTCAATATAATGTCCTACTCGGGCACATTTCATCCAAACAGTACATGGTTAAAGGGCCCTAGAGGGTGTGCACCCCCTTCCTTTGCCTTCCAACGCCCCAGAGAGGGGACAAATCATAGCTTTTCAAAGCATGAAAGATCATGAAGTCTACTGCATAACTTAGGAAACAGAAATCAGGGTTTTATTTGCTTTGCCGAGTATAAGGTTGCACATTTTTCAACAAGGCGAGGGGGGGGCAATAATGGCAATTTTTAATAATGTATCATTAATTTATAAATAGTTTTAGTCTCTTCTCTACTCTCTTACTCTAAGGAAGTGAGCGTTATGCTGGCTGGGTTAGCTCCTGATGTTTAGAGGAGCTGGGGAATGGGCAAACAGCAGCCAGAGATCTCAGATAAATTTATCTCCACACTGAAAAGCTGAGCCAGAGAGGAGAGGGGTAAGAGACAAGAAAGGCCCCAAAAGTTGGGTTTGTGAGAATCTGGGGGAGCTTGAAGATATGAGGGCGGGGGTACTGGAGCAGCTGTGGCATGTGAGTGAAATGGAGAGTGAGAGAGATGGGAATAACGATTTTTAAGTTTTGTTTTACATTAAAAATGTGCTTTTTCTTTGATGGTTAAAAATATATTGGAGTAGGTTCAATGCTATTTAATTATTTTGGGTGCTGAACTGATGTACCTTGGAATGGTACCCAAGGTGAGCTGGAACCACAGATGATTCAATTTTATAGGTTACACAACTATGGTTATAGTTGGTTAACTTGTGGAGAGTTAACTACTACCTTGATGGGCACATTTTAGTACATGCCTACGCCTTTCCCAAGTATTATTGTCTCAAGCTTTGACACTTCCACTGAGTTTCAAATTCTTTCTCCTTAATCAAAAATACGTGTCTTTGGATCAGTTTTTTTCTTTTTGAGAGTCTGTTTTCTGCTGCCTACCTGTTGGATTCTTGTGGATTAATGATTCTGATCAAGGTGACAAATTTTCCAACTGATTTGAGTTTCTAGAAAATATGACTCAACTCAAGGGAGAGTTTCCAGTTGTGGAAATCCAGGTCGCATAACTTGTCAATGACACTTTGTTTTCCTGACCATCAAAATACATCAAATAGGAAATTATTTCTATTTCGTATGCTCACTTCTTACATGTTTCCCCTATTCTTTTTATTTTTGAATTTAATTTTATTTATTTTCTTATACAGCAGGTCCTTATTAGTCATCAATTTTATACATATCAGTGTATACATGTCAATCCCAATCTCCCAATTCAGCACACCACCATCCCCACCCCCCCGCGGCTTTCTCCCCTTGGTGTCCATATTTTTGTTCTCTACATCTGTGTCTTCTGCCCTGCAAACCGGTTCATCTGTACCATTTTTCTAGGTTCCACATATATGCATTAATATACGATATTTGTTTTTCTCTTTCTGACTTACTTCACTCTGTATGACAGTCTCTAGATCCTTCCATGTCTCAACAAATGACCCAATTTAATTCCTTTTTATGGCTGAGTAATATTCCATTGTATATATGTATCACATATTCTTTATCCATTTGTCTGTCGATGGGCATTTAGGTTGCTTCAATGACCTAGTAGCTATTGTAAATAGTTCTGCAATGAACACTGGGGTGCACGTGTCTTTTTGAATTATGGTTTTCTCTGGGTATATGCCCAGTAGTGGGATTGCTGGATCATATGGTAATTCTATTTTTAGTTTTTTAAGGAACCTCCATACTGTTCTCCATAGTGGCTGTATCAATTTACATTCCCACCAACAGTGCAAGATGCTTCCTTTTCTCTGCACCCTCTCCAGCATTTGTTGTTTGTAGATTTTCTGATGATGCCCATTCTAACTGGTATGAGGTGGTACCTCATTGTAGTTTTGATTTGCATTTCTCTAATAATTAGTGATGTTGAGCAGCTTTTCATGTGCTTCTTGGCCATCCGTATGTCTTCTTTGGAGAAATGTCTATTTAGGTCTTCTGGCCATTTTTGGACTGGGTTGTTTGTTTTTTTAATGTTAAGCTGCATGAGCTGTTTATATATTTTGGAGATTAATCCTTTGTCCGTTGATTCGTTTGCAAATATTTTCTCCCATTCTGAGGGTTGTCTTTTCGTCTTGTTTATGGCTTCCTTTGCTGTGCAAAAGCTTTGAAGTTTCATTAGGTCCCATTTGTTTACTTTTACTTTTTTTGCAGTACGTGGGCTTCTGACTGCTGTGACCTCTCCCGCCACGGAGCACAGGCCCAGTGCCCATGGCCCACGGGCCCAGCTGCTCCATGGCACGTGGGATTCCCCCGGACTGGGGCACGAACCTGCGCCCCCTGCATCGGCAGGCGGACTCCCAACCACTGCGCCACCAGGGAAGCCCTGTTTATTTTTGTTTTTATTTCCATTATTCCAGGAGGTGGATCAAAAAAGATCTTGCTGTGATTTATGTCAAAGAGTGTTCTTCCTATGTTTTCCTCTAAGAGTTTTGAAGTGTCGCGTCTTATATTTAGGTCTCGAATCCATTTTGAGTTTATTTTTGTGTATGGTGTTAGGGAGTGTTCTAATTTAATTCTTTTACATGTAGCTGTCCAGTTTTCCCAGCACCACTTATTGAAGAGACTGTCTCTTCTCCATTGTATATCCTTGCCTCCTTTGTCATAGATTAGTTGCCCATAGGTGCATGGGTTCATCTCTGGCCTTTCTATCCTGTTCCATTGATCTATATTTCAGTACCATATTGCCTTGATGACTGTAGCTTTCTAGTATAGTCTGAAGTCGGGGAGTCTGATTCCTCCAGCTCTGTTTTTTTCTCTCAAGACTGCTTTGTCTATTCGGGGTCTTTTGTGTCTCCATACAAATTTTAAGGTTTTTTGTTCTAGTTCCGTAAAAAATGCCATTGGTAATCTGATACGGATTGCATTGAATCTGTAGATTGCTTTGGGTAGTATAGTCTTTTCCCAATATTGATTCTTCCAATCCAAGAACATGGTATATCTCTCAGTCTGTTGGTATCATCTTTAACTGCTTTCATCACTGTCTTATAGTTTTCTGCATACAGGTCTTTTGTCTTCCTAGGTAGGTTTATTCCTAGGTATTTTGTCCTTTTTTTGCAATGGTAAATGGGAGTGTTTCCTTAATTTCTCTTTCAGATTTTTCATATTAATATATAGGAATGCAAGATATTTCTGTGCATTAATTTTGTATCCTGCAACTTTACCAAATTCATTGATCTAGCTCTAGTTGTTTTCTGGTGGCATCTTTAGAATTCTGTATGTATAGTATAATGTCATCTGCAAACAGTGACAGTTTTACTTCTTCTTTTCCAATTTGTATTCCTTTTATTTCTTTCTCTTTTCTGATTGCCGTGGCTAGGACTTCCAAAACTATGTTGAATAATAGTGGTGAGAGTGGACATCTTTGTCTTGTTTCTGATCTTAGAGGAAATGCTTTCAGTTTTTCACCATTGAGAATGATGTTTGCTGTGGGTTTGTCATAATTTGGCCTTTATTATGTTGAGGTAGGTTCCCTCCATGCCTGCTTTCTGGAGAGTTTTTATCATAAATGGGTGTTGAATTTTGTCAAAAGCTTTTTCTGCATCTATTGAGATGATCATATGGTTTTATTCTTCAGTTTGTTAATATGGTTTATCTCATTGATTGATTTACGTATATTGAAGAATCCTTACATCCCTGTGATAAATCCCACTTGATCATGGTGTACGATCCTTTTAATGTGTTGTTGGATTCTGCTTGCTAGTATTTTATTGAGGAATTTTGCATCTATATTCATCAGGGATATTGGTCTGTAATTTTCTTTTTTTGTAGTATCTTTGTCTGGTTTTGGTATCAGGGTGATGGTGGCCTCATAGAATGAGTTTGGGAGTGTTCCTTCCTCTGCAGTTTTTTGGAAGAGTTTGAGAAGGATGGGTGTTAGCTCTTCTCTAAATGTTTGGTAGAATTCACCTGTGAAGCCATCTAGTCCTGGACTTTTGTTTGTGGGAAGATTTTTAATCACAGTTTCAATTTCATTACTTGTGATTGGTGAGTTCATATTTTCTATTTCCTGGTTCAGCCTTGGAAGGTTATACCTTTCTTCGAATTTGCCCATTTCTTCCAGGTTGCCCATTTTATTGGCATAGAGTTGCTTGTAGTAGTCTCTTACGATGCTTTGTATTTCTGTGGTGTCTGTTGTAACTTCTCCTTTTTCATTTCTAATTTTATTGATATGAGTCCTCTCCCTGTTTTTCTTGATGAGTCTGGCTAATGGTTTATCAATTTTGTTTATCTTCTCAAAGAACCAGCTTTTAGTTTCATTGATCTTTGCTATTGTTTTCTTTGTTTCTATTTCATTTATTTCTTCTCTGATCTTTATGATTTCTTTTCTTCTGCTAACTTTGGGTTTTGTTTGCTCTTCTTTCTCTAGTTCCTTTAGGTGTAAGGTTAGATTGTTTATTTAAGATTTTTCTTGTTTCTTGGGGTAGGCTTGTATAGCTATAAACTTCCCTCTTAGAACTACTTTTGCTGCATCCCATAGGTTTTGGATTGTCGTGTTTTCATGGTTATTTGTTTCAGGTATTTGTTGATTTCCTCTTTGATTTCTTCAGTGACCTTTTTTGTTATTTAGTAACGTATTGTGTAGCTTCCACGTGTTTGTGTTTTTTTAAGTTATTTTCCCTGTAATTCATTTCTAATCTCATAGGGCTGTGGTCAGAAAAGATGCTTGATATGATTTCAATTTTCTTAAATTTACTGTGGCTTGATTTGTGACCCAAGATGTATTCTATCCTGGAGAATGTTCCGTGTACACTGAGAAGAAAGTGTAATCTGCTGTTTTTGGATGGAATGTCCTATAAATATCAATTAAATCTATCTGGTCTATTGTGTCATTTAAAACTTGTGTTTTCTTATTAATTTTCTGTCTGGATGATCTGTCCATTGGTGTAAGTGAGGTGTTAAAGTCCCTGACTATTATTGTGTTACTGTTGATTTCCTCTTTTATAGCTGTTAGCAGTTGCCTTATGTATGGAGGTGCTCCTATGTTGGGTGCATATATATTTATAATCCTTATATCTTCTTCATGGATTGAGCCCTTGACCATTATGTAATGTCCTTCCTTGTCTCTTGTAGCATTCTTTATTTTAAAGTCTATTTTATCTGATATGAGTATTGCTACTCCAGCTTTTTTTTGCTTTCCATTTGCATGGAATATCTTTTTCCATCCCCTCACTTTCAGTCTGTATGTGTCCCTAGGTCTGAAGGGGGTCTGTTGTAGACAACATGTAGATGGGTCTTGTTTTTGTATCCATTCAGCAAGCCTGTGTCTTTTGCTTGGAGCATTTAATCCATTCACGTTTAAGGTAATTATTGATATGTATGTTCCTATGACCATTTTCTTAGTTGTTTTGGGTTTGTTTTTGTAGATCCTTTTCTTCTCTTGTGTTTCCCACTTTGAGAAGTTCCTGTAGCATTTGTTGTAGAGCTGGTTTTGTGGTGCTGAATTCTGTGAGCTTTTGCTTGTCTATAAAGCTTTTGATTTCTCCATCGAATCTGAATGAGATCCTTGCCAGGTAGAGTAATCTTGGTTGTAGGTTCTTCCATTTCATCACTTTAAGTATATCATGCCACTCCCTTCTGGCTTGTAGAGTTTCTGCTGAGAAATCAGCTGTTAGTTAACCTTATGTGTATTCCCTTTTATGTTATTTGTCATTTTTTTCCTTGCTGCTTTCAATAATTTTTCTTTGTCTTTAATTTTTGCCATTTTGATTAATATGTGTCTCAGCATGTTTCTCTTTGGGTTTATCCTGCCTGGGACTCTCTGTGCTTCCTTGACTTGGGTGGCTATTTCCTTTTCCACGTTAGGGAAGTTTTAGACTATAATCTCTTCAAATATTTTCTCGGGTCCTTTCTCTCTCTCTTCTCCTTCTGGGACCCCTATAATGTGAATGTTGTTGCATTTAATATTGTCCCAGAAGTCTCTTAGGTTGTCTTCATTTCTTTTCATTCTTTTTTTTTTTGCGGTACGTGGGCCTCTCACTGTTGTGGCCTGTCCCGTTGCGGAGCACAGGCTCCGGACGCACAGGTTCAATGGCCATGGCTCATTGGCCCAGCCGCTCCGCGGCATGTGGGATCCTCATGGACCGGGGCACAAACCCATGTCCCCTGCATCGGCAGGTGGACTCTCAACCACTGCGCCACCAGGGAAGCCCTCATTCTTTTTTCTTTATTCTGTTCCACAGCAGTGAATTCCACCATTTTGTCTTCCAGGTCACTTATTCATTCTTCTGCCTCAGTTATTCTGCTATTGATTCCTTCTAGTGTACTTTTCATTTCAGTTATTGTATTGTTCATCTCTGTTTGTTTGTTCTTTAATTCTTCTAGGTCTTTGTTAAACATTTCTTGTGTTTTCTCCATCTTTGCCTCCACTCTTTTTCCGAGGTCTTGGATCATCTTCACTATCATTATTTTGAATTCTTTTTCTGGAACGTTGCCTATCTTCACTTCATTTAGTTGTTTTTCTGGGCTTTTATCTTGTTCCTTCAACTGGTACATTAGCCCTGTGGCTTTTCATCTTGTCTGTCTTTCTGTGAATGTGGTTTTTGTTCCACAGGCTGCAGGATTGTAGTTCTTCTTGCTTCTGCTGTCTGTGCTCTGTCCCCTATTCTTTCTCCAAAGAAACTGAAGACTTGTTCCCTCCTTTATTCAGTATTTGGAGAGGCTATTCAGTCACAGAAAAGTCAGAGTAAGACTCAAATAATGTGGTCAAAAATTTGCTAAACAGCATTTTGCTAAGTGCTGGGGTTATGGTAGAATGCAAAAAACAAGGTTCCTACCCTTAAAGAATTTGTAATCAAATAAGAGTGATGAATAATAACCAAAGAATCACATGTATAAATGTATATTCATAATCTAACTGCTATAGAATTAAGAGAGGATGCTATGAGAGCACATAACAGGGGACCTGCCCTAGGATGGGATCAAGGAAGGCTTCTCTGAGGGAGTAACAATAACAGCAAGACTGTATTTGTAGGTATTAACTAGGCAAAGGGGATGGAGGAAGAGTGGTCCATTCAGCTTTGGGAAATAGCATGTGCAAATTTCCTGAGGCAGATCAGAGCATAGTACATACATTCAAGAAGCAGAGGGAAGTCACTTTGGCTGAAGGACTGAGAAGAGGTAGAGAGGATGCAATGTGAGCCTGAAGAAACAGGGGGGGCAGAGTCATGTTGGGTTTTGTGAGCTACATTAAAGTTTCTTTTTCATAAGGGCTGTGGAAATCCATGGCTGTGTTTTAAGCAGGGAAATAGCACAATCACATTTGCTTTAAGAGCATTAAGGGGAAAAGGATGAAAGCTGGAAACTGATTTGGAGACTATCACCACAACTCAGATGAGGTATGATGGAAGTTTTGTCTAGTTTTGTAATGTGGGTGACAGAATTAAGGGAAAGAAAGATGTATAGAAGATAAAAATGTATAGAACTGAATAATGAATTGAACATGGGGGTGAAGGAGAAGTAGGAGTCAAGGATAACTCCTAGGTTTCTGACTTCTGCAGCTGAACAGAGAGTGGGGTCATTCACCAAGGTTGAAAACAAGACTAGATTGGGGAGGAAATGGGGATGATGATGAAGCAAACCATAAATGAGCTCCATTTGGTCATTCTAAGGTTTCCATTGTCTTTGAGTTTCCCAAATTGAGATTATATCATCTCTAAAGTGAACCTAATAATACCTGTCCTACGGAATGGTTCTGTATTTTACAGGAGATAGTATATGTAAAGCACACATACTATTTCCTGTCAATTAAAAGGTCCTCATTCAAGGTGAGGTGACTACTTGAGTATGACATGATGTGTACATGTGCATATTTAAACTTGCATGCCTGTATGTAAATAATCACATTAATACTCTCCAGTTATATTTAAATTCAACCAACATAAAGCTACTGTTATATAGAGGATAGTTCTGTTTCTTACTAACCTCTGAACTTCTGAGTAATTTAATTCCAAATACAAGATAGACAAGATAATATATAGCCAATGTGTGTAATGCTATTTTATCTCTGCATTCATTGGAGCCTGTGAGTTCACAAAGTCAGTAAAAAAAAAAAAAATAGCCTCCTGGTTCTAAATAATTACAGTATTTTAACTTTAATTTAATTGCGGTGCACTGAACAGTAGACCTTTAAAACTATGCAGTGATTTGCCTCAGTGAGTTAGACTAGTCAGTAAACCTCATTATACTCAACACATAAAAGGATATATGTCTCCCAATTTATAACACTTCCTTGATGTGCTCCCACAGTGCTATCCAAACTGATGCTTGAGCATTTGCAGAGCTTGTATCTTTCCTTTTAAAATAAAAATCCTTGAATATAAGGTTTTGCAAGAAAGAGCTGTGGAGAAAGAAAGTTGGCAAATTGAGAAACAAGCTCTGTCCTGGCAGCATCTAGACTCTGAAGGATCCACAAAGCATTGGTGGCTTCATTTTTTTTTCTGACAGGTGACATAAACCTGACCAAAGGAGTCATCACTATCTGTATGTGGCTAGAAAAAGAATATTAAGAAACTTCCAATGACAATAACATTGCAATGGACATTCAGGGATGCTGCTCTGCATTTCTACATGAAAGATTCCTATGTGACTGGATATTAGGTCAGTCTCCTTTGGAAAGACCAGGACTAAATCAGTGTTACAGGAAGATTGATACAACACTAATCAGCTAAATTAAGTGAAGATTTAAAAAATAATAATAGAATGAACAAGTTGTTCCAAAGGAAAACAATTGCAAAAACAAAAGCAGTTTTTGAGCAATTCCTCAAATTCTCCGTCTAACTAATTGTACAAACATCAAGAGTGGGGGATGGGACGGGCAGAGAGGTGGAAGACCTAAAACTCAAGTTATTAAGTGAAATTTAGACAAGATAAATTAGGTTAAGTCATTGGACAGTGAGAATGACTGGTCAAATGGTTTTCATGTTTATTGACTTGACTGTAGGAATAGAAGATGAAATATTTGGGGCAATGAAAATTCAGGCTATGACTTGAAGGACATCTCACCTGGGGGCTTCTGGCCCAAATTGCTCCAGCCCACCGACAAGCTGGTGTGGAATAAACCTCTTGTGTTAACATGATGGTTTACCAAGGTATCTGGGCTGTGGGTAATCAAATAACAGCCCTATAATCTCTGGAATATTAAACAGTGATGTAGCTTTATTTATTTACTGATGAAGATGGTCTGCCCCCTGTGGTTTGGATAAAAACACATTATTTCTTATTCTTATTCTGTTTCTAATATCCCCACATCCATTAGACTCTGGTTTAGACTTGCAGTTGCTGTGGCCTTCCAGAGTGGCTGGAATGGAAGAAAAGATATTCCAAGCATGGAGGCTCACAGTTGGGGCAGTGATGAAACAGGCCCAGAGCACTCTGCAGAGAAGAACCCCTGCTTTCTGCTGCTAAGTGACCCCTGGAGGATTCAGGAGTTTCTCCTCCAAAAACCAGACCTTGGAAACATTTTTCAAAATTACGAGAATTTGGAATAGGAACTGACTTCATCTCTTCTCTTACTTTTTTCTGGCCTCCTATGAGCCTAGTGGGTTTTCAGAATAACACACATGGTTAGAGAGGGCTTAGTGGGAAGAACCATATTTTTCCAGGATTCAATAAAGTCAAGTCACCTATATGTTGGTAGGTATATATTTCAGCCTGGGTGGCATTCATGAGTTCAGCTTGCCTCAATTTCTAATGTTTCTCTTCCTGACTTCTTCCTAGCTATGCCTTCAACCCAGGTAGGGGTGTCTCCACGGTCTCATCGCTCTCATCTAGTTCTTGTTATCTTTCAACTTCCTTGGGTCTCTTTTCGTTCTCCTGGGCAGAAACAAAAAGCTTTCCTTTCTATGTGGGGTCTCCAGTATTTTCTCTCGGTTCAGCCTGCGTTATCCTTTAAGTAGTATTCTGACTTTCCATGGGACCATATTCCCCTATGAGACTAACGATGTCTCTGACTTTCTTGCTTTCTCTGGACATTTTCTTTCAGCCTGGAACGTTTTCCTCTATTTAATCCTTTCCTAGCTAACTCTTGCTGACTCTAGTGACCAATTAATAGACTCCTTCTGGTGGTTCTCGCACCTTTTCAAGTTAGATCTGATCTGATTTCGGTTCTGCAAACAGTTTTCCTTTTTCTTTCAGCCTCCACCAACACCCACCCCCTCTCTCTCTCACACACACACACACACACAGTCTCACATTCACACAACAGTCAGCATCAGCAAGGACGTGGTCTGCCCTTAGCTGACACTTTAGAATTCCCACAGAAAGGTTTTTCCCCACTGATCCCATTGCTCTTTTTCTGCCCTAGCATTTCTAAAAATATTTGGCATGTGGTAATTTCTTATATGCACACTGGAACAAAAGAAATGTGTGTAGAAAACAAGCTTATGGTTACCAAAGGAAAAAGGAGCAAGGGGAGGGATAATTAGGAGCTTGGGGTTAATAGATACATGCTACTATATGTAAAATACGTAAACAACAAGGACCTACTGTATAGCACTGTGAACTCTATTCAATATCTTGTAATAACCTATAATGGAAAAGAATCTGAAAATAATATATATATATATACACATACATATATAACTTAATCACTTTGCTGTACACCTGAAACTAACACAACATCTTAAATCAACTATACTTCAATAAAAAAAAAATAAAGTAACCCAGGATACAAGTGGGAAAAGAACGAAATGTGTGAATGGGGTGGGGAGAGTCCCATTGCCACTGATCTGATGACAGTTGCCATCTACCCATGGCTTGACATTTTAGAACATGTGCTATTTGTACCAGGTACAGCTAGAGGCATAGACAGCACATGTAAGAGATCGCATTCAAAGCAGCAGGGCACCTGTCAAGGCTATAAATATTGCAACAACATCGTTCCTTGATTTTTATGATTATTTTGAATTTTTGTGGCCGTCTCTATCAAGTTCAAGTAGCAATGAATTGTTAACGCTGTGTGAATATATGATGAGATAAGGAAGCTAAAATGAAATTTGTCATCCCACACAGATATAATGACACTTTCATACCAGTGTGATGACTGTTTTTAAAAACACACACATCAATGGAGGTGGAAGTCATTTTCTCTTTTATTTTTTCTATACCTCACCTTAAAAATGTTCTGGTTTATGTGACACAAAGAGAGTTATTCCCATTCCAAATTTATAAATTGAGGCCTGGAAGATAAGTTTTTATAACTGGAAAGTGAATTTTCCTTTTTATACTCTTGCTAAAAAAATAATGATACATTTTTCTGACTCTAAAATAAAAATGTTTAAACATCATTTAGTTGTGTTACGTGCTTTAATTGTTTACTCTGGGATGAGATTTTATTTTCTATTCTAGGTATGCAATTTTTTAAATGTCTCCAATGTTGATACAGAAACAATCAATTAGAAAAACCCAAAAAGCTACCTTCCAGGTTTAGGTGAAAATCTCTTTGGAAAACATGGGCTCTGATCTGTGAAATACGGTTTCCTCTGCATCCATTGGGACCAGAAACCAGGTGCTGAGGAAAAGCAGAAGAGCATAAAGTTGGGTCTGACCCAGGATGGGTGGGATGAGGAAACCAGGACATCAGTCTCCCTAAAATGGTACTTCTTCAGAGAGACGGTGCATCTTAATAAATGGAACTTCACCCTCCACCATTGAGCACCACTTGATCAGGGCCCTTTCCAGAAAGATCACAGCCCTGTTACTTAATTGTGAACACAGAGTCTAAAGAAGTGTCCACAAATGCGTCCCCCAACCAACACACACTCATCTGGTCTCCTTTCATTCCAAACAGAGCTGGCCTTCACTCCAGGGAAGCTTGGAGTCCCCTCTCTCCTGGCCTCCCTCTTGCTTCCCTTTTCTATTTCTTGGCACCTGTAACCTTGGTCCAACCTTCCAGAATCCTACATGGTTAGATCCAGAGAAAGCACTTTTCCATCTACCTACCTCCCCATCTTTTTCTCCAGGTTTATTGAGGTATAACTAGTATACAAAATCTGCACATAAGTAATGTATACCATTTGGTGAGTTTGGACATATGTATATACTTACACACAATCCAGGTAATAATAACCATGGATTATTATTATTAATAACAATTTACCTCCAAAAGTTTCCTTGTGTCTCATTGTTTTGTTTTGTTTTTGAGACAAAGACATGAGATCTACCTTTTAGCAAACTATTGAGTACATAATACCTTACTGTTGACTACAGACACTATACTGTACAGCAGATCTCTGGAACCTACCCTCTTGTATAACTATAACTTCCTAACTTTCTACCCATTGAAAACGAACTCCTCACATTTCCTTCCACTATCCCCTGGTAACCACCATTCTATTGTCTATTTCTATACCTTTGACTATTTTAGATACCCCTATAAGAATCGTGCTGTATTTGTCCTTCTGTGACTGACTTATTTCACTTAGCATATTGTGTTCCAGGACCATCCATGTTGTCACAAGTATCTACTCTCCGTTTTTTTTTTTTGTTTTTTTTTTTTAAATTTATTTATTTATGGCTGTGTTGGGTCTTCGTTTCTGTGCAAGGGCTTTCTCTAGTTGTGGCAAGTGGGGGCCACTCTTCATCGCAGTGCACGGGCCTCTCACTATCGCTGCCTCTCTTGTTGCGGAGCACAGGCTCCAGACTCTCAGGCTCTGTAATTGTGGCTCACAGGCCTAGTTGCTCCGCGGCATGTGGGATCCTCCCAGACCAGGGCTTGAACCCGTGTCTCCTGCATTGGCAGGCAGACTCTCAACCACTGCGCCACCAGGGAAGCCCTACTCTCCGTTTTTAATGTGGAGTGACCATCACCAGTGGCTCCTAGCGTCCATTAGATGGACAAACCAATCTCTCACTAGTCTTGATCTCCTCATGTGGTATAACTTTAGAGGCTAAAAGTTTCCCTTCCCACAAGGCATGAGAACAAGAAGGAACAGAGCTGGTGAGGGGAAAAGAGAAACCATATTGTCACTTTAGACATTAACTTTTATTTCAATAGCCATGAGTTTGGGTTATTAATTTTAGAATTGAAAGTTGTCATACATTAATGTCTTTGAGCAGTCTTGGGATCTTGGTTTCATAGAAAGAGACTTCTGTCTGTTTCATTTTTACTTTTTGACATCTGGTTTTTCACCAGAAAACTACATCTGTTCCCCTGCTCATAAAGAAGGAGCAAATAGAGTTAAAAAGAAGCTAAGTCAGTTGTTAAAAACCCTATCACATGATTTGCAGAATAGGAGTTAGAATTCAGAATCCTGGGGTGTACCAGGCATTAGCCCAGGTAACCCTAATTTCTGAAAGATCCTTTTAAGTATAGCTAAACATTACAGAAGTTCGTATGGCATCTACTTTGTGAACAACTCAGGAATATAAGGAAAAGTCTTTGGTCCACTTAACAAGCCAAACTAACCGATGCAAATAATGATTGATGCCCTGTGTTCTGTCTTGTCTAGAACTGAACGTTTCTATGGTGAGTAAGGAAATTCAGCTGAACATTGTTGTAACTACAACTCAAAGAGCAAATGCGATCCTTCTCTGGAACACATGACTTTGGGCAAGATGGATGCCAGTGCCTTTTGCCTGGGGCGTCACACAGAAGCAGCACTGGGTAGAACAAGGATATCTCAGAGTGTGGTTTGTTGGTCTCTGTGGATGTAGAAGTCCATCATATGGTCTGCAGGCAGTCTGATGGTTTCAGAGGAACTGCCAAGAAATGATTTATTCACAGACATTGCTGAATTTGAAAGGTACGATTAATGATTATATTCTGAAAGACTCAACTTATTCTACAAGGACTGCAGTGGCCCTTTTCTCCTTGCCGGTTCATTCAATAGACAGGGTGTAGTTTATCTTGACGAACTCATTCTCGCCTCATTTACATATTTTTGTTTACATTTGTTAGATTTCCACGATTCATTCTTCCTTTTCTAAGGTGTTATATTCTTGATTCACAGAAATGGATCAGTGGCTCAAAAGTGGTTAACTGAAGCATGAAAGCAGTGATGAAAATAGTAAAGCAAATACCACAACTTCGAATAACATCGTAAATATAAATAGTGAACAGGGCTTAGATGCGAATATAGAATGTGACTGCAAGTGCCGAGATAACTGAATTTCTAGACGTGATGAATTTTCACAAACTGTAAAAGAAAAGTGCAAATAAGAACAAGGGATGTCTGGAAATCTGATTTTGTTGGACCGACCTTCCATTTTCCTTTAAGATTTCGGCACTCTGTCTGATATAAAACTTTGTCAAATAGTGGCATAGGCCACCAGATTTTCAAATCATTCTGAAATATGATCAACACTCTAGAAAGTTTATCCATATTTTTTTCAGAACCATTAAATCATGCTTTCCACCATTCAATGGACAAATTTTATTTCTGAAGGCTAAGAAAAGGCCGTTCAGAATTTCTCTCCTTATTGGTGAAAAAAAAAAGTAAAACAAAGCAAACAAGAAACAAAAAGAAAACACTGGTCCAGTAACAATATGGTTGATAAGCTTATAAAATTTAATGACAAATATTATGCTTGGAGAAGAAGTAGTATGAGCTACTGAAAAATCCTTTTATCAGAGGATACCATTGGATGTCATATAATATCAGTGGCATGGCCGCAGATATTTTGCTTTATGATTATTGAGACCGTTGATGTCAGTGTACGAACCAGCTCTTGCCAGGTAGGAAATGACATTCAAGAAAATAGAGCAAATGTTTGCTGAGAACTTCCTCTGTGCTATGTGCCTTAGGTGTTCTATCTCATTTAATCAGCCTCAAAATCCTATGAAGTAGGCACTCTTCTTCTCCCTCCTGACAGCTCAGAAAATCATAGCTTGGACAAGGTTAGAGGTACAGTCGAGGAGCTTGACCACCAGGGGGTCAACTCCAGAGCCCAAGCAATCACAATCCGCTGCTTACTGGACAGAAAACTTGATGATTTTTTCTTTTGTTTAGCACTGAAAAATATGCCAAAGGGACACCATTATTTATTTTATCAGAATGACTTGCAAAGATGCACTGGACTCAGTATTGATTAAAAAAAAAACAGAACAAACCTCAGTTCCTAAGTATACTTTTCCACTTTGGGTTCTCCAGGAAGCAGTCTCTGAGAGGGACATTATCATTTAGGGTGTCTATTAAGGAGTGTTCTTGGAATTGGCACCTGTGACATGGAGGGGAAGGAAGTGGGATTGAGCAGAGGGAGAAATGAATAGTGCTGTTGAAGACCTCAGCCGACTTTCTGGAATATTCTGGAGGAGCAGAGATGGTCCTCACAATTGTCTTAAGTTTGAGCAAAGAGGCCAGTTTTTTATAACTGTGTCTATCAGGCATTGGACATGGGCTTCCCTCAGATGGAGTTGTTATCTTTCGCAAGGCACAGGGCTGACCTCTGAGGGCCCTTGCCAGTGGTGCTCCCAGTAGGTGAATGAATAAGTCCCTTATTTCCAAAGGGGCCTCTCAGAGCATGCACTACAGAGCTATAAGGATCAGTGGGCAGTGAGATCAGTCCTTTGCTTTTCTACCCTCGCATATTCTGACTATTGAGGAAAAGAAGCACAAACTTTAAATAATGTAATGCTAATTGTTTTTCTGTGAGTGTGTAAATTGCATATCTCAGCCATATTCAATATCTAGACTAGACCAATCTTCAAGGCCGGTATACTATTCATTTTAGTTGAATTAAAAATATCAGAATTTCTCAAAAACCCAGAGTTGTGGTGGAACAGGCTTAATCACTAATAGTTTGTCTCTTTTCTAAAGAAATTTTTTAATTCAGTGCCAAAACACCCAGTGGGGTGCAATTTGGTACTTTGGCAACACACATACACAGAGTCCCTATATGCAAGAAGAGGGCATGGAAAATGTAACAAAGAGGGGATTCAAAATCCCTTTGTCATTATTTTCCAAGTTGAAATATTTAACCTTCCGGCTTCTGATAATAATCAGCTTTGGTGAAAAATAGACTGTGGCAAAACAAACGCGCACAAAAAACACAACTCTGTGGTTTCTGGATCTATGTTTTATCTGAATATATGGAACTCTTTGACATTTTAAAACAGCCCATAATTGTGAATGTGGATTGTCTAGCTTGATAAAAGGTAAGAAGCTGAAAGAATGTAAAAACAGCCCAGGGGCTCAAAATCTCTAACATTAAACTGAAAGTCCACACATTTGAAGAAGAATTGCAGGAGTGTTGATTATTCACTGATGAGAAATGATTATCATCATTATTCTTAATTTTGAACTATTATATTTTTAATCAGTTTCCTAATGGTGCAAAACATTTTAAAAATGTACTTAAAATGAGTGGCCTACCTATGTGCCAAATGTTCATTGAGGGATCTACAGATAAAAAATCATTGAGAAATACAGGGTAACAGGGAGAAGACCAGATGTTGGGTTCTAATTCTGACTCTGCTACAGTAGAGCTTTGTGACTTGGGCTGATCATTTACCTCTCTGGGCCTACGTACTTTCATCATTAAAGTAAAGGTGTCTGTTTACATCAGAGTTTTTCAACTTCAGCATTATTGACATTCAGGGCTAGATAATTTGTTGTTGTGGGGAGAGAGCTTTCTTGTGCATTGTAGGATATTTGGTAGCATCCCTGGCCTCTACCTACTGGAAACCAGTAGCACCCATTCCTCCCTCCCCTGCATTATGAGGACCACAAATATATTTAGGAAGTGCTAAATATTCCCTGGGAGTGATATGACCCCCAGTTGAGAATCACAGGTTTAAATATTTTCCAAGAGCAAATCATCTCTGAATTTCTATGAATTTTATGAACTCTCCCTGACATATACAGTTTGTGATTTTAAGAACGAGGGCTTGATGATTTGGGAAATTATCAATTTTTCCATATGGGGAGTGATGCTAAAATTAAGAAATTGCTTCTGAAAGCATGGCTTGAGAAAAAGCCAAGGATGTGGCTGTCCAACATTTCACTGAAACTTTTTACTGAAACTCTGAAAGATCAAAAGCTCAGCATACTCAGGAGCAGGAGATTGAGGGCCCTAGGAAGCTCTCCATCAGATGAGAGGGCCCTAGGAAGCTTAAGGACTTTGTCTCTCAGCCATCTCAGTAGAAGCTAAAAACAGAGAAGAGATTATCCACAGATGATCTGTGGAAGAACCTTTCATCTAATGGAGTGAACATCCATGATATTCATACCCAAAAGGTTCTTGAGAATTTTATATCAGCAGAAATACTGCCAGGTTGGACTGAAAGGCACAGAGAGATTTCAAAGGCTCTCAGACCTAACAGTTTCCTGATAGGAGGCAGGCTGATAAAACTACCCAGTTGAAATTGCATGCTACCATTTTCATGAAAAAAGGAAGGATGGGTCTGAGGGCAAAATCAGGGCATGGAGGGGGAAGCCCAGTGCACAGAGGTTAGAGCTGACAGTCACAGAAACCTAGACAGCTAAAAAAGTTTGACCAGCTGAATTTCAAAACTGCTTTGTACCAGTGATTACTTTTTGTTTTCCATTTTACCTCTTTTTGAATCTGATTATCTCTGACTGTAACCTTTGTATGTTAAGTATAGATAATTCATTTCTTTAATTCCATAGATTCACAGATGGAGTAAATTGTGGTCAGAAGCTTCAGCTGCACTCGATGTGGATGATTGAGATGATGAGATTTAAGACTCTGAGTTGATGAACTTTAGATGAGATTTTTGAACTCTGAGTGATACTATCATGGGATGAGACCCTTGAAAACTTTGAGAGAGTGTGAATATATTTGCAGTTGGGAGCAATGTGAATCTTTGGTGGCTGGAGTATGAATTCTGGTAGACAGAATTTCTAAAATGCTACAGACCTTCCCCAAATATGTCCTACCATAGTTCTTGGAACCTGTGAATATGATATCACTCCACGATTATGTTATGTTACATGGCACAGTGGACGTTAATATAGGGAGATTTACAAGTGGGCCTGATCTAATCCCATGAGCCCTGTACAACTCTATGGAGATAAAATTTAAAACCTAGGTGGAAAGGATAACATTATAGTAAAATATAATCTACTCCAAATGACCTCAGTATAGATAGAAAATATAAACAAAAGAGTTTCCATAGGAAAATAAAAATACACAAAATTGTAAAAGAGCTCCATCATGAAAAAAGCACCAGGCCCAGAGAGTTTTACAGAAAACTTCTACCAAATCTTTATAGGAGAAGTAATCTCAGGGCTACTTAAAATGTTGTTGAATGTATAGAAAGAAGGAAAACTTCCAAATTTTTTCTAAGAGACAAGTACATATAAATCAACACTGATAAAGACTGAACAAAAATAAAGCCATAAACTAATCTCACACTTGGGTATTAATGCAAAAATCTTTTAAAAACATGAACAGATAGATTCCACAACACCTTAAAAAATAATACATCATTGCAAAGTGGGGTTTATTCTAAGACTGTAAAGATGCTTCGATATTAGAAAATCTTTAAATAATCTATAAATACAATGTAAAAAATCTAAACAACTCATCATATTAATATATCAGGATTATTTCCATAGGTGCTTAAAAGACATTTCACAAAATTCAACACTCATTCCTGATAAAACCAGTCCATAGAACAGAAATCATAGATACTTCTATACTATAATTACATATACATATGCATAATCTCTGAAATCTGCCTGTTAGTGTGGACATATTAGAGGCATTATTGCCAAAGTAAGAAACAAGGTAAGCATGCCCAATATAGCAAATACAATTTAACATGGTTTTAGAAGTATGAGCTAAAGAAGTTAGATGAGAAGGAAATTAGATGCATAAGAATTGGAAAGAAAGAGGCAAACTTTTGAAATTGTATACCAGGAAAACTCAAGAGGAGAATAGGAAAGCTATTACAAACAAAAGAATGTAGTAAAAAAGCAGGATATAGAATTAGTACATAGAAATCAGTACAGCTTTGTGTATATAAAAGTTAGGTGATGTAATGGAAGAGAAGACCCAAATTAAAATTGCAACAAAGAAAAGGGGATACTTAGCCATAAAAATTAAGAAGACTTACAAAAGTTAAATGAGAAAAACTTTAAAATATTCCTGAAAGACCCCAAATTAGATTTGAACAAGTGGAAAAGCCTACAATGCTCTTAGACAAAAAGGCTCAGTATCATAAAGATATTAATTCTTCCTAAGTTGTTTTATAAATTTAACACAATCCCAGTAAAAACACTAAGACATTTTTTTTAATGATGCTATCCAAGTTGATTTTAAATTTTACATGGAAAATACACAAGCAAAGAGAGTGGCAGAAGAACCTTACAAAATAAGAGTATCAGTGGTGGGGATGGTGATATGTTATAATACAGTACAGAATTTACCCCATACAGATGGAAATTTGGTGTATGATAAAAATAGTATTTCATATCTTTAGGGAAAAGTTGAACTTTTAAATGAATGGTATTGAGATATTGAGGAAAAGATACAATTAGATCTATATGTCATTCCATATACCAGGATAAACTCCAAATTGACTAGATATCCAAATGTAAAAATCTAAGCATACAGCTCTTGAAAGGAAGTATGGATGAATCCTTTAAAAACTGGATGTAGGAATACTTACCAACCATAACTCAAAATCCATGAGGACTTTTAAATAATTAGGTTCAATTACATTTAAAAAATTGGATGATTAAAATCACCATAAGCAAAGTAAAAAAAAAAATTAAAAACATTTACAATTTATACAAAGGTCTATTATCACTAAAAACAAAAATATAAATCGCTACCAAAACTGAGGGGGAAAAGACTAATAACCCAATAGAAGAATGAGCAAAATATATAACCAAGTAATTCACAGAAAAGGTCATTAATCTCAGTCATAACTGGAGAAGTACAAATTAAATTATATTGTCATTTCTCATGTGTCAGTTTGATAAAAATATAAAAATTTGGAAACAGAAAATTTTGGCAAAGCTATGGGGAAACAGTCATTCTCATATATTTTGTGGGAATGCAATGGTGTATGACCCCTATGGAGGGGGCTTTGGTAACATCTATAAAAATTATATATGCATTTATCCTTTTCTCAGAAGTCTCACTTCTAAGAATCTAGCTTAAAAATGCAGTGGTAGGATATGAAGTGACTTATGTTCAAGATTATTCACTGTGGCACTTTTTATCATAGCAAAAGATTGAAATCAACCCCATCAGTTTGAGACTGGTTGAATGAACTGTGTTGCATTCATACAATGTAATATTGTATAGCTATAAAAAGAGAATGAGGAAGGTCTTTATACACTCATGTAGCTTGAGAACGAGGATATAATTTAAGAGAAAGCACAAAGTACAGAAAAATGTATATGCTATGAGACTTTTTGTGTAAGAAAAGGGGTTAAATGTATGTGTAAATAAAAATGCAAAAAACATATTTGAAAAATAAACACTAGAGAATTAACTAAAAAGGAATAGAAACTATTACTTGTAGGGGAAGGAAGAAACAGAATGAAACAGACAGTGACAGAAATGTGGCTTCTCTGAATGTAATCAGTTATATTGCTTTGACTTTAGAATCGTGTAAATGTTTTACATATTCAATTTTAAAGAGAGTAAAAAAAAAGAAGAAGAAAGCAATTCCTAAAGATTGAAAAAATTATAAACATCTGTTACTGACAGGAATACAGAAAGAGTATTTTCTCACACATTGGTGGTGTGAATTCAAACATTTTTTGAAAGCAACGTGCCTGGCAATATCTATTAAAATGGTGTGTGCGCGTATGTGTGTCTGTGTGAATGTATGTGTTGACCGAACAAATCTATTCCTAGGAATCCATACCAGAGAAGTAAAAACATCCAAGGATAGATGAATGTTGACATTTATTGCAGCAAAAATCTCGAGGTAAAGTTCTTGTTTTTATGGGGATGACTGACAAAATCATTGTGCATTTACACAATGGAATATTACACAGTATTTAAAAGAATGAACTGGAACTCTACTAGGAGACTTAGAGGAATTTCTACAGTTCTCTTGAATGATAAGGACAAGATATAGAAAAATATAAAATCTGATTTATGTAGGAAAGCAATGAGGAAAAAATCATAAAATGTGTGGTGTGTGTGTGTGTGTGTGTGTGTGTGTGTGTGTGATTACATGATCAAGAGGAAAATAAGTAGGACTGCATAGGAATAGGAATTACCTGTAGGGCTGGGGCAAATATTAGGGAACGGGAGGGCCAAGCAAAAAAATGGGGGAAACAAAACTACTTTAAAATAGATAAAAAACAAAGTTTGGGGCTTCCCTGGTGGCGCAGTTGTTGAGGTTCCGCCTGCCGATGCAGGGGACGCGGGTTCGTGCCCCGGTCCAGGAGGATCCCACAAGCCGCGGAGTGGCTGGGCCCGTGAGCCATGGCCGCTGGGCCTGCGCGTCCGGAGCTTGTGCTCCGCAACGGGAGAGGCCGCGGCGGTGAGAGGCCTGCGTACTGCAAAAAACAAAACAAAACCAAAACAAACAAACAAACAAAAACAACAAAGTTTGTTTGCATTTTGCTCTTCTGTAAAAATTATATACAGGTGACCAGATAAAAAAACTGGCCAACATTTAACAAAAGGCATGCAGATAAAATCTTAGATATGGCATGCATAATTAATGTTGACCGAAAGCTTTGAAAAGAAAAACTTTTTCTTTTGAGGGAAAAGGAAAAAGAATCAGGAATGGAAGACTTGGAGGAAAGAGAAATCTGGAAGAGTGAGAGAAATAGGAGGCTTGAAGAACAAATGTCCCAGCAACAAAGTATCAGCTTCACTTTACAGTGCAAATGCTGGGCTTAGAAAGACTGTTTCTAAACATGCCCGCTTCTTCAGCAAAGCCTTTCCTCTTGACTCAAGCAGAAATGATTGCTTTCTTCTTAAAACCACTGCGGTCTAGTGTGTACCTGTAAATATCTCATTGTGTTGTAATTATTCCCATGTGCTTTCTCTCCTTTGATCTCCTTGTCATCTTTGTTATTAACATTTTTGTAAGCTTGATGTTTATGTCAGTGTCTTGCATAGAAGACATTATATGAATATTTATCAAAAAGAATTGTTTAAATTAAATGGATAAGTTTAGAACCTAGGTTTTCTTTCTCTGAGGCTACTTTGGTGCTCTGAAAAAAATTTATAAGTTACATAGTGGAGTTTCCATTTGAAGGGTCTGAAATACTTATTTGCAACATCCCAAAAGAGTAGGGGTGCTTTCCCAGGAAGTAAAGAATAGAAATATGCATGAAGGAGAAAAAAAGTGAAACTAGCTTCCATTCCTGTTTGTTAGTCTGTGTGGCTATGAAGTTCTGTACGTAAATTAACACAGCAGTAGAATAACTAAACCATCCATTCTCCTAGTTAGGCGAGTGAGTCTGGGAGAAAGGCTAGAGTAGCCTCCTTGGATATGGCATTCACAAGCTCAGAAAAAAATGAGTTTAGGACATTGGGACTAAGGCAGTCTCTTCCACCCCTACGGTCCCAAGAAGTGATCTATACGGTGGACCACCTCCATTTTAAGAAAAAAAAAGACCTGGGCTCCAGAAAGCGAAAAGCTCCCTTTCTGGTCTTCCTCTTTTCACTTTACTTTCTTTCCTCACTCTTAGTCTAAATCATACTTCTGTGTTACACATCCTCTCCTTTTCAGAGTAAGAGCACATACCTAGTGTTATGCAAAAGCTTTTCCATCATCACCATTTTATTCTCCTCATTCCTTATTGAAACCACAAGCTTCGGGGCTTAAATTGCCTACGTGTGGTCTTAATTCATTCTAAAAATACTAAATCTATTCAACAGTTTTGAGCTAGAGGAGCAGTGTGATAAAATGTGTGCTTTTCCATTTCAGGGATCTATGTGCATAAATATCTCTAAGCAATAAAATCTTATAGCGTCATACTTTTCAAATGGGAAGTTTCCTGTGTGAAGTTGAAAGTCTGAGAAAAATGTTATGCTTTCATAATACAGTACTACTTACTAACCATTTCAATCACATTATCCACATATTATTACGGTGTATGGATTTCTATCCTGCATATTTCTTGTCTCGTGTGTGGTTTTGAAAACAGGAAGACATTTCCAATCCCAAAAATAAAATAATGATGAAGGTAGCCCTATTATGTAAGAACTATCTTGGAATAAACCATATGTATAAAAACAGGATATATATAATTTTGATTATATCTATCTATAGGGATTTTATATGTATAAATTTTATTTATATTATACATAAATATATATATCTTTATGTATAATATATAACTTATACATATAAAATCCATATATATATATATATAGAGAGAGAGAGAGAGAGAGAGCGAGAGAAAGAGAGAAAGAGAAAGAGAAAGAGAGAGTGTGTAAGGAACCGGCTCACGCAGTTACAGAGGTTGAGAAGTCCCAAGATCTGTAGTTCTCAAACTGGAGACCCAGGAGAGCTGGTGCTGTATTTCCAGTCTGAGTCCAAAAGCCTAAGAATGATGACAGCCACTGGTGTAAGTTTTAGTTGAGGGCGGGAGAAGACGGATGTCCCAGCTCAAGTAGTCAGGCAGGCAAAGTTCTCTCTCACTAGTCTTTTTGTTCTATTTAGGTTTGCAGTGATTGGATGAGACCCATCCACATTAGAGAGGACACTCTGCTCTACTCAATCTACCACTTCAAAGGTCATCTCATCCAGAAACACTCTCATACACGTACCCAGAATAATATTTGATCAAACGTCTGGACATCCTGTGGCCCAGTCAAGTTGCCACATAAAATTAATCATCACACCCTACGAAACCACGGCACACTCCTTTGAAAAATATCCTTTGCAGACATGGCTAGAGCATTAAAGGTATTTGACTTTCCTTAAGTAATACTCATATAAGATATTAGAACTTTCAGATATGGGCTGGAAAGCCATTTTATGGTCCGATATATCCATGAACAATCAATTGCGTATTATAGGTACAATATCTTTCATCTGTTGTTTGGATTGGAGCACAACATAAATCTTAATTGGGCACCATTTTGATGTAGTTTCAGGTCCTATTATTAGTTAGATCAATTGCTCTTATTTAGAAATGTTTTATGCAACAATTCTCCAAAATAGTTTTTAATAAATTATCTGTCTGACAGGTTTTTTTCTCAAGATAATTAATTTTATATTTTCTCCCCATTATTAAATATTTTAAATATGCGTGTCTGCTGGCATTTAGTACTGTCTATCACAGCAGTGCCAAAAAAGCCTGCAGAATCTTGTTTTCAGAGATTTTGTTCACAAGTTTCCTTAATAGGGTATAATTTGCATAAAATAAGCTTAAGTTGATTACATATTTCTGATAAGATTTTCTATTTCACAAGACTGGAGTGGGGGAAGGAATACGTGTGTCACCGCTGGCTGGTTTTCCTCCCTCTGGTGAAATGGCTGTCTGCCACTCTCATCCCAGAACAATGTACTGAAGTCATGAAACAATTTGTCAATGTTCCTTTTAACACTGTGGTCATGCATTCCGTGATTACTAAACTTGTACATACTTGATTAGCAAGCGGCAACCAAATAGAGATAAACAAAAAGAAAAGGCAAAAAAAAGCAAAAAAGAAAAGGAAAATCTTTTATAAATAACTCACCAAACCCTGAGCTTCACTGTAGTGGAACTAGAGGTGCACAAGATACGAGTTTGGGAAATGTTTGTATGGCTTAGCCTTGGAAGTTATTCATTCAGCACCCAAGAGCCAGTTCAAAGTTAAAAAGCCCATAAAAGCTTAAATGTATTTCCCCTGCCTGCTCAGAAAGTCATAAACCTTCTCTTCCTTCAACAATATTTATTCAACAAATATTTATTGAGTGTCTACTAGTAGCAATGCTAGACACTTGACTAGAGAAAAAATAAAACCTGTTTCGGCCCTTTGGAGGCTCCAGTATAAGGGAGACACACATGAACTAAATACTCACACATCGAGGTAAGATTGTATACAGAGACAGACTGGAAAAAGAAAGAGCTGCAGACTGACCCAAGCCGATTTGCTAGTTTGCAATGACAAAGTTATTTATGGTAGGTAAAGGTGGGCTGCAAAAGTTAACTTTGGTCAAGTCTGCATTCTCCCCACTCACCTCCTTACCACCAGGTGTCAGCTACGGTAACAGTAAGCCTCGTATGGAATCCTGTCACACAAATGGTTGCCAGTAAACTGGCATCCAAAAAGAAACACAAATGAATTCATACAACCTTGTCAGTAAGGTTGATAAAGTCCCAACCTTTAATCCTTGAATGTGGGCAGTGCTCCTCAAACATCCGTGTGCAGAGAAATCACCATCGCCGGGGGATCTTGTTAAAGTGCAGTGGGCCTGAGGTGGGGCTGAAAGTCTGCACTTCCAGCCAGCTCTCGGGTTTGGCTGTCACTGCTATTCCCCAACCACATTTTGAGCAGCAAGGCTTTTAGATGCTGTATTCAAAGTCCACTTGATATTAATGTGACAGCATTCCAGGAGCAGGTGTCAACACTCTCTGTAAGCATCTTGATTCGGAACCAGATGGACCCCTAAACTTGACACCCTTCTGAAGAGTTTATGCTTCTGGACCTGCTCAATTCTTTACCCTATTTCTGCAGAGGCAGGAGAAGGTGTACGAGATTCCTAGCCAATCCACATTTTAAACATACCGCTCATTAAACCAATGAAAAATGCAATTTGCTGATCTTCAAACCCTCTGGTGAATTAGAGATACTTGAAGTCTTTGTGTACCTGCCTCTGGAGTGTAGATTTTTTTGTTAGAGCTTTTAAATGCTAACTGACCATACCCTGAGTGTGCGTTTTATATTAAGGTCTTTCAATTATGAATTAAACATAGGATGGAAACCAAGACGTACGAACACACTGTGTATGCTGAAGCATTTACAAGTAATTTATGGGCAATATAAATGGGTCTATAACCTGGGTTCTAGGAATGCCTAGATTAAAGAGACAGGGCCCAGAATGACAATGGCTTCCCTGGGCAAGAGCTGAAATCTATAGGATGAGGAGGGATTGTCTTGGAATGAGAGGATTCCAGGCAAAAAGAGCGGCATGTGCTAAGCGCCCCTCCCATAATAAGAGAGAGGCAATGCCTTACAGCGTACGGCCATCAGATGATTATAAAGGTCACAGTGATTCTCCAGGGGTGGACGAAGGAACACCGCCCTCTGTTCTGTTCTTCTTTCCCTTGGGACATAGAGTCTCAGTCCTAGAGTGTACTTGACAGCTGCAGAGTCACAGTTCCCTCTGTGATTAAGCCACAAACTGACCTTCCTTGTCACTCAGTTTTGTCTTCTGCCTAACTGATTGTGTCCCAGTTAGCACCTGGACAGACACAATCCTCTGGCCTTTAAAGAAACATCTGTGGCTTCTGGGAGAGAAATTCAGTGAGTCAGCGAAAAAAAAACAAGCATGGTTCAAGGAAAAGCATCTGTTAGTAATACAAAACTTTGCTTTTGGTTCAAGGGATGTTTTCCTATCTCATTCAAACTCACATGATTCCAGACTAAACCTGGTGACAGATGACAGTTATTTTGATGTATCCACAAAAACAGTAGTGTTAAGTGGACTAGCATAAACACAGGTTATAATGAATGAATTTTTCATTTGGGGAAACTTGTAGGATGTGAAATTTGTCCTTAAAGTGAGACATATTAGTATTCTTATATTTTTCCTAACTAACCTGACTAAATACAAAATGTGATTACACAGGATACGTAAAAATTTGTTCTTTATATCTGATGTCCTTCATAACTCATCGGCAATATGCTATACTCTTTTTCTTGGACTCAAATTTTACTGAACTATGCCCCAGTCACCCAGTTTTATCTCCTGACAGCTCTTTCCTCTTCCACCACATCCTACTAAAGAAGGGTGAGTGATGTGTGAGGAAAAGGCAGGGGCAGGGAACAGGACACAGATAAGCTTCTGCAGTAGAGCCAAAGATTTTGTTTGTTCGTAAAACTAATGAGCCTGTTTGGAGATGCAAATGCATCATCTTCAGCACTATTTAACCTCAGGAGGCAACACAACCCAGCAAGTATGTCTGATTTTACCTTAAAAAATATGTATCTACACACGTATATATACACAAACTGAGAATTCATCTTTAACTTAATAAAGATAAATGTCCAGACCAAGATTACTGGAGCTAAAGATAGGAAGAGTTCTTATATATACATACTTTATCTCCACAAGTCTAGATTGTACTATGAGTTATAAAATACCTTACAGTAACTTCAGTTTTTTTAAAAGATGTACTTACCTTTGACTGCGTGAGGATTTGCTGGTTTAGGTGATAAGCTCTTTAGTAATAAAGAGAATGTTGTACTGGCCAAACTGCTAATTCTGCCGCTTGGCTTTGGAGTCCGCTTAACCAGAGTTGTGTTTAGTGGGGTAATATGTGAGCTGTATTATCTGTCCCATCACCTCCTGTTTCAACTCTGTTATCTCCATGGCCTCCACCAGGCTTCTTCAGAACTGGTACAGGCTAGAAATAGAAATGGCTTCAAAAAATGTTTAGATAAACTCATGCATGGGCTGTGTAATCAATTATTAAGGGAGGTTGGCATGGTTTGTGTTACTTTCCTCACCTTTTTATGGCTGAGATCAGAGGCAATGAACGTGCTCTCCTGCCAAATTGTTGTCACAGACAAAAAGGATAACTGCATGTACTGACCTCATGAATGAACATTTTTATGACCTTTCTAAATCACCTTCTATTTTTAAGAAGTGGAACAAACACATAATATCTTGTGTAGATTTGCTTAAGCAGTTCAGACTAAATCCGATAGGAGGAATGGTCTATTATAATAGAGAAAGGCAGGATACAATCTTGAAAGGCAGGGCTGCCAGCATTGCCAGGTTGCAAATGTGGCTCTAGTCAAAATGTAATTGTGAAGTATTGAAGTAATTTGCCAGTTATGCAACTATTTTTACAGTCATGAACTTAAAAAAGTAATTGTGGAACTGTCTGATGGTACAAGGGAGTTCATTATCCCATTCTACTTTTGCTTTTGATATTTTCCATAATAAAAAATTTCAAGTAATTGTTAGTAATGTCATTATTGAATAAAAGGACTATAAAAGTGCATGTTTGGCCTTACCAATTTGTAGCTAAACCTGATATTATTTAGTCATGTTTAACACTTGACCACTTAATGGGCCATGGGCTCAAAGAGATTTGAAATGTAGGCATCACAGTTTCCAGGGCAAGAGCGGGAGGCGTAGAGCAGTTTGCCCAGGCAGCTCAAAGTGGGTTACTGCCAAGGTCAGAGAAAATTTGAGAGGAAAGAGAAATCATCTGGCCCCCCAGTGTGGGCATCACCAAGTCCCTGCTGGGGCTCAGATTGGAGATAGAGAGTCTGGTATCAAAAATGAAATAGGAGAGAAGGAACTGAGAATAACCAGAGAAGTGAGGGATTATGTCAAAATAAACAGAGACTACAAGGCTGATCTCAGGCTATCCCTCCAGGAGTAGAGCTTGGTACATTATACTAAAGTCCCTCATCATCTGAGCCTGCGTGGAATCAAGACCTTCCTGCGAAACCCTACAGAGTCCTAAAGGGACTTGTTCCCTTTGGAATCACAGATTTGGAAAGACATTAATAATTCTCCCAGTCTGGACATCACCCAAGGATTTCACATTTCACAGAGATGATGGAGTTAGCGAGCAAAATACATTTTTGGAATGAATAAGTAAACGAATCCTAGTTCTTCTAAAAGCTCAGCACAAATCCAAGACATTAGATGCAAAGGGAGAGTTCCCTTCTTTGGTGATTGTGCTCCCTCTGCTTCCCAAATTTCGTCTGTCCCTCTGGTGTAGGAAATAGAGTTTTATTTCAGGTTTTGGCAGATCACACTGACAAGTGCTGAAAATGCCTGTTTCTGATCAATTCTGGAAGCTGCTTAGAACTTGGCTCTTTGATCTCATGTATGTCCCTCATTCAAGTATCCATTCAGTCTATGTTCAGTGAGTGTTTTTTGGTTTTAGGCAGAGTAATAGGTCCTGAGGATAAAATTTGGAATGAAATAGAATTCTTATTCCCAAGTGCTTATGGATTTGTTCTAATGATGTCTTTTGGGCAGTTCCACCATTGTGAAAGCAAAGGATGCCTTTGCTAGAGGGTGCCTCTGAGGATTACAGATCTTCTACTCTTTCTGTTACCTTCACTAGGTGACAAAAAGAAGGGAAGGTAGTCAGGAACAAGAAATACAAGACATTCTGCTTTACGTGAGCGCCCCTATCAGATTTTCTATTTTTTGTGGTTCAGGTTACTGAGTAGATTTTCACGACTTAATCTGGCCAAGATCAGAGATAAAACAAATTCATCTCCATGGGATGGCACAATGATTTGCAGCTAGGAAAGGAGCCACACACATCTAAGGCCATCCGCATCGTCCTATCACCAGATGTTTGCTGGTTCCAGAAAACTTACAATGTGACTGTTTGAAATTTCTGCCTTCCATTGGCTTAAATTTCTCTGAGTCATTCTTACACATTCCCTTCTCGAGTGACTTCTATCTTTCATAACAAGAAACATGTTTGCAAGGTGCAGATGGAGGCAGAGACAATTTTATCCAGAGGGCTGAATGTATTCCTGGGGTAGTATTTATCCAGAGTGGTCTTTCTACTTTCGCTGCCAATCTTTTCCAGCTGTTAACAGCAGCGGCAGTTGCCTGGTCTTCAGCAAATAGAGACACTGTTGTCACATCATTAGATGTTAGATTTAAAAGGCTAAAACCATTCATTGGGATGATTTTCCTCTTTAAGACAATTTCATTGGATTCCCTTTCAAATAAGAACCAGAAATGGGAAATGATATCTCCCCTAACTTGACAAAACCACTCAAACATTTCAGTTTCTGGGTCAGCGAGTTTTCTTTGTGCTTTTCAGTTTTTCCCTTTTTAGTAAGTAACCTCATTATCCTCCTTCGTTTAGCTTCCAGTAGATTCCTGGATTTGGGGGAAAATGCATTCAATTGATGATGAGAAATAACAAACATCTTTGTATTTTTTGGATCTTACTTTTTAAGAAATAATAAAGGTAGGGTGTTTTCATTTCACAATCGCAGTAATTCATCACAGCTGGTGACCCTGGAGTTCTTTTTCCTTTTGATAATCATCTCTTTGTACTCACCTGGAGCACCGGGGCTATGGTAATACTGCTAATAATTGCAACCATTTACCTATTTCATACTATAAGCCAGGCACTGTGTGAGGCACTTTACATATATCTCTTTTCTCAATCCTTGCAGCCTCCCTGGGTATTATTACAATGACTTGACACAGCAGGAAACTGAGGCACAGAGAAGTTAAGGAAATTACTCAAGGTCATATAGCTTCATATTGCCTCCTCTATCTAAAGTTCACAGCCATCAAAATCACTTCTCCCTTGAAATGTCCTCTTCTTCAATGTGTGTGCAACACATACTTTATTTATTTATTTTTAAACATCTTTATTGGAGTATAACTGCTTTTCAGTGTTGTGTTAGTTTCTGCTGTGTAACAAAGTGAATCAGCTATACGTATATCCCCATGTCTCCTCCCTCTTGCGTCTCCCTGCCTCCCACCCTCCCTCTCCCACCCCCCTAGGTGGTCACAAAGCACCGAGCTGATCTCCCTGTGCTGTGCGGCTGCTTCTCACTAGCTATCTATTTTACATTTGGTAGTGTATATAAGTGCATCACATACTTTAAAACACACAACTCAGGAACAGCACAAATAAGGATAGAAACAAGGATATACCAAAAGAGCCAAAGGTTGGGCAAACGGCCTAATTTCTGAATTTTCCTTCTTTCATTCAAAAATGCAAATAATCATATTTACCTTTTAGGAACTCTTAGTTTATAAAAGTTTCCTATCACATATTAGAAACTCAAAAAATGGCAGGTCCCTTTCCTTCTTATGATACAGTCTTTGTGCCCCCTTCCTTTCTTCTGTACCCCACCCAGTTAATCCCAGTGAAGGAGGAGTAGGTGTGGCCAAAGCCGCATCAGAGTGTTCCATTCCTCTGAACTCAGTGACTGGTCAAGGGAAGAGCACATAACTCAAGCTGGACCAATGAGAATACTCCCCAGGACTTTTTAAGACTGAAGTTGGCAGAGATGGCTCTGTCTTTCCTCCAGGAATCATGGGCTTATTAGGATTCAGAGATGGCTGAATTAAGTTCAGAGATGGCACCTACAGTCATGGCCCCTCCACATGCAGGGAGTCAATAAGAGAGAAATGCAGGAACAAGAGGTGGAAAGAGATCAAAAGCAACCCAAAAAGTTCAGACTGCTTTCCGGTCCTCAGACCTTGCCATTCCTAGTGCTGTATTCACCCATTTCCCTCTCACAGCTGGTGATTTTGTTAATCCTTTCACTTTTCACGTTATCCTACTGTAAGTAAATAATTTTTATTTGAACTACTTTGCACTTTCCTTTCTCCTCCCGAAATGTGAGGTTTTTCCATCTAATTGTTCTGTTATTAAGTCCAGGGTATAACAACATATATGACTCTGGGGATTTGCTGCAAAATAATATAAGTATGGGGTAGTGGATGAAGGTGTAGATGGCATGAAATTGGCCCTGGGTTAATGGTTTGGGGGGAATGTGTGAGGGATACATGAGGGTTCATTATACTATTTTGTTTAGTTCTGTACATTCTACATAAGTTTAAACTAGCAAACAAACAGCAACAACAATAAAAAATACAAACCGCTCTGTCTCATGTGCCAAAAAAGATGGCTATGACATAGAGCATTTCCTGACAGATGGGAAGGAAAGCGCTTTTGGTGTTTAGAGGAGGAGACTGAAAGACGGGAGAACAAGGCAAGAGCTCAGGTGAAGATAGCTTGGCTCCCGTTCTGGGTTGAAATCTGGAAGGAGTGGAGAATGTGAAGGGAAAAGAAGCTTTTCTAAGTCAGTAAGTTTTTTGGCACTTTTCAGTTTTTCCCTTGACATAAACCACCCTCATAAACCACCTGGAGCAGTGCAGTAATGGGGCTTTAGGAGGTATCTTCTTATTCATTCATTTGCTCATTCATTCATTCATTCATTCAGATGCTACCATCTGATTCAGGAAACAGAAAAGCCTTGCTAATGCAGTGTCTGACATATAGGTGGTGCCCAATAAATATTTGTTGAATTAATGAATAGATGGAGGAATATGCTATAAAGAAACACCTTTAATTATGGAATGCTTTTGACATTACATCAATATTCAATCTTCTACATTTAGAACCTGCCAGAGTCTCTGCTGCAAATTCTATTCTGAAGGCTGTGATAACTTGGCCAGGAAAACATTACCAGTGAAATTTTGCATAGACATCACAGCTTGAAATTTGTTCTAAGTGACAGAGTTTGAAACCCCTAAATCAAGTTTTCTGGCTTTGAGTGACAGGGATGTCAAAAAGATGAAAAGTAATCTTTCAAAATATGGTTTTTTTGCTTGTTGAACTGAAAACCTTTTATTTTCTTCTGGGTAGAGAAGCTCTTTCAATATGATGAATTCATGATGTAGACTTAATTGCCTTAGTAATTTTAACAGTGGTTAATTTTTTAAGGGGTTGTAACAAGCATTTGTTATGTTTAATTGATGAGAATCTAAATTGACTATTATATATTTTCTTTTATTTGATGCATAGACTGCCCTGTGTTCATCAGTGCCTTTATTTATGGCATTCATTCGAACCACAGCTATTTATTGAGTACAAGGTACTTTGTGCTGCAGAAAAGAATGAGAAGGCATGGCTTATACCTTCAAAGAATTAATAAGCTAATGGAGAGAAATGACATAATTTTTGGCTCTTTTATAGACAGGTAGGTCGTTTTAAATATAAACAAGGAAATTGTCATAAATTATATGCCACCGTCTGGCATGTACCATGCTGCTCCACCACATTCTTCTCACCATGGCATCCCTGCAGGGCAGTACACAATGGTAGTTCTTCATCCCACTGTTTCTGTTTGTCTACAAACATGTGAAGGTAAACATAACCGGAGCTAAGGAAAATTGAGAAATCAGGAACGTTTGTGTAACCCAGGTATCTCAGATAATGTCCAGCGTTCAGAAAGCACTGTTCCCTTTTCAAAAAAAACAAAAAAACTGGTTTTAGAGCAGTTTTAAATTTACAGAAAAATTGCTAAGATTGTATGATATGTTTGTATATTGAATGAATCAATATAGACCATTATTATTAGCTCACATCCATAGTTTATTCAGATTTCCTTAATTTTAGTACTGTTCCCTTTCATTCAGATAGTAAGGATAATCTAAAATTGAGAGAAAATAGAAGGGAATAATATGGGGGGAAATGTAGGTTGAACTGGCTACTGTGTGGCTAGAATCCACAGACCAGGACTTTTTTATAGGTACAATTATGGGATCATTTTTTCCTTGGCTCCTGCACTTGCCTCCATTTTGAGAGTCAGTGGAGTCCTTTTCAAGCCTTAGCTTGAAATAATCAAAAGGACGCATTAAAGTGGGGGTGGTGGTGGTGGGATGAACTGGCAGATTGGGATTGCCGTACATACCCTAATACGTATAAAATAGATGACTAATAAGAACCTGCTGTATAAAAAATAAAATAGAATAAAATTCAAAAAAAAAAAAGGACTCATTAAGATGGTTTTCCTAAAACAGAGGAGCAATTTGTCCTCAAAGTTGAATTCAACTCTACCCTTCAAGAGAAATAGGAACACTATTTTTAAATGATTTCACGGATGCATCCCACCTCTAGCCATCAGACTAAAACAAATACAGGTTAGATTATATTTACCTTCATTATTCTGGGCCCCTCTTTCATATCTTTTCCCCGCCATGTGCAGACTCAGAAATGCCCTCAGATATCCGGTATGGACAGTCCAGGGCCCTGAAGCTCTCTCCTAACCACAAGGATATAAGAAATGTACAAGGAAATGAGAATAACCTTCATGGAATACACCCTCCACATGAGGTGTCAACTCTGCTTTGACTGGCAAAGTTCCGTTGGCCTTGTTAGAAGTCCTCTATCGGCTGGAGATTGCTTTGGCTGGAGATTGCTTCTTCTACCCATTGTGGTAGAACCATGCTGAGATGGGAAGTGGCCACCAGAGGACACTAGAATTGGTACCTGGGCAACCTGGCATGGAAATACCAATTCCAAACTCCTGCATCTGCCTTTGAGTGCTCTGTAAGTAACCCCATGTCCTTAGGTCTCTGGTGGGATATCTGTCTGCCCTTTGGATCCGTTTTCTTAACTGGGGGTCCATGCATCCTCAGTTGGGACCCTTGTTGCTAATCCTGATCCCCGAACCTAAATGTGGTCTCTATTCTACCCAATTTCTTTTTTTCCTTGAGACACTTAGGAATATTTATGGTTTGCTGGATCATTTGTTCTTATTTTAGTTAGAATCTATTGATAACGTTACTCATTTGCTGACATCTCATTTCTATACCATACCATCTGAATTATGCCTAAATCTGAAAACAGACTTTCAGACCAGACTGCATTCTTTTGATACATGAGATTGTATTAAAAAAACAGGGGAGAAAATACCACTGTGGACTGCATTAAAAAGTTTAATGGAAGAGGCTGGTTTTGAGGCAGGAAATGGCAGGTCAAAGTCAAGGGAGCAAGGAGACCAAAGGCATAGGTAGTGTGTGATATGGCAGACATCCTACCTGAAGTAGAGGCTCTATGGAGGATGGTAGCGGAATAGAATTCAAAACGTAAAGTGGGACCAAGGGAAAATTGATACTAGGCCAAATAGGAATGAACCTCAGGCAGGTCTAAATCCTGTGTCTGCTGATGGATGCTACACCTGAGAGTTTGACTTAATTCAACCAGGCTCACAGAAAACAACTGCTTAAAAATAGGCTGAGGTTGTTTTATATCCTTGACTTGCAACTGAGAGGCAGGTAGAAGTATGGTCAGTTTCCAGAACAGCTAGATGATGGTAGAGAGCGGACAAGAGTGTATAAATATGCCTGTGAGAATGGCTAAGCTGAGCTAGGGCCAGGTGGAATCCTCACTCCATGCAGTGGCATCATTACTAGTAGCTCTATGGCCTCCTGGGGACCAGGAATTCAACATCAATGCCGGGGCATGTCAGTGTCATCTCCTGTTCTGTGTGACCTGTTCTCTATGTCTCCGTATCTTTTGCCTTTCAAGAATTTTTATGTTCACTGACATTGCTGAATAAGAAAACAGAAAATTAACACATGTTGACCACTTAGCCAATCCTGTGCAAGGTGCACCACTGCCATTATTTCATTTAATCCTTGCAATAATAAGGTAAGTATGGTGAGGAAACCAAGATGTAGAGAGAACAAGGTAACACATTTGAATCCAGTCCCACATGGCTCCAAAGCTCTCTCTCTCTTTCTATTATATGACACAGTTTCTTACCAGGAAATTACATGTACTCAGCATCATTATAAAAGGGACATTTTTAGAAGGTTAATCTGGTAGTTAGACTGGAGTGGACTGCAGTAATGAAAAGATCTGGTTAAGGTGTTATTTCAATAATATATGAGCTGTTTGAAAATTTCTTTCCATAAGAAAAGTGTTTTTTATGAGCTTATTTTACAATTGACAAGCTGATTCTAAAATTCATATGGAAATAAAAATAAAAAGGACCTAAAATAACCAAAATAATGTTGAGAAACAAAGTCAGAGGACTTACACTATCTGAATTCATTGGTATGAAACTATAGTAATTAAGACATTAGCATAAATACAGGCTTATACATCAAAAGAGCAGAATAGAGTCAAGAAATGGTCAATTGATTTTCAGATGTCAAAATAATTCAATGAGCAAAGAGTAGTCTTTTCAACTAATGATGAACATTGCAATAATAATAATAATAATGTAAACCTTGACCCCCATCTCACACCATATACAAAAAAATTACATGAAATGGATCATAGACCTAAATGTAAAAACAAAAAGCATAAAATTTCTAGAAAATACGTAGGGGAAAATCTTTGTGTCTTGGACTAGGCAACATTTCCTAGAATACAAGAAGTGTGAACTAAAAATAAAATTTATAAGTTGAACTTTATCAAAATTAAAGCATTTATTCTTCAAAAGACACTGTAAAGGAAATGAAAAGGCAAGCCATTGACTGGGAGGAAATGTTTGCAAAACACATATCTGATAAAGAACTGAATCCAGAATATATGTAAATTATAGAATACATAGAATTTTCACAACTTTAAAATAAGAAGGCAGACAACTTGATAAAAAGCGTGCAGAAATTTAGGCAGAAACTTTATCAAAGATGTATGAATGGCAAATAAGCATACGAAAAGACGTTCAATATCATTGGTCATTAAGGAAATGCAAATGAAAACCACAGAGATACCAATACACACCCACTAGAATAGCTAAAAAGCCTGACAATGCCAAGCATATCAAGGGTGTGGAGCAACTCCTATATATTTACCCAAGAAAAACGAAAGCATATGTCCACACCGTTATTTGTACATGAAAATTCATAGTGGCTTTATTGGTTATAGCCAAAAATTGGAAAAAATGTACTTCAACTAATGATAAAACAATGTGATTTGCCCCTCTATAAGGCTCAGAAGCATTATATTAAGTGAAAGACACCAGACATAAAAGACCATATACTGTGTGAATCCATTTATATGAAATTATAGAAAATGCAAAAATATAGTGACAAAAAGAAGAATAGTTTCCAGGGTCAAGGATTAGGGGAGGAGATTGCTGGCAAAGGGGCAGAGGGAACAATTTGAGATGATGGAGCTTCTGTGCACTGTGATAATGATTACATACATAATTACATACATTTTAAAAAGAGTATATTTAAATAGGTAAATTTACTGTATATAAATAAAACCTCAATAACGTTGATTAAAAATAGTTTAGTACCTTATATAATTGCTAGATATTTTCTATAAATAATAAGAATTATGTAACACATCTTACATCCATGTTTGCTTTGGCTTCAAGGAAGCTTATAGTTAAATTTAATATTCAATCAGAGTAAGAATGAATGCCCTTTGGATTATAGGTACAGTTGACATTTTCTATTTAATTTTAGATAACCTAACATTTGTATGTTTTCTATTATCAGACACTTAACAGTCACCTTAGAAACAGGCAGCACATAAAATAAAACTTAAAGCATACATAGAGTCATAAGGAGATAGGAGCCTATTTGAGATTAGCAGTTGAGAGGATATGACAAAATAATGTGCCCTTGACAAAAACAAAAACCCAAAACACCCTGACTGGTCTTGTTACTGATTCCATTTGCCTCTCTCTGCTGTCAGACAGGTCTAAGGTAAAGCAAGCCACCGTTATGAGGAGATACAGAAGAGCAGACAACTCAAGAACTGATTCCCAACAGAAACTTTGCTATAAAGGAAAACTGCTTACCTGCATAAAATCTTGAAATTATAGCTTAAGAAAGACCATCTTAACAAAAATGCTTTTTGAGGTTAGGCATTTTAAATGTGCTAGGATGTATTTCTACAGGGTTGAATGATATCATCCCTTCACTATGCAAAGATGTAGCTCACTCATTCAGAAAGATGTTCCAGAGGAATGTTGCTTACAAGGCTATGTCCACTCTGGGAACTGGAATCTTCTCTGTAGCCATCAAGGAGGATTTACCCAACTAAGGTCCCTATATACATCGACACCTGGAAGGTCTTTGCTTTGGGAACCAAGATAATAAAGGATTTATTGACCTGAATCTACATAATGGAAGGAGAAAACAATATACAGCGATGAGTAAAAGAAATTACGGTAAGAATTATGAAGGAGGTGGGCATTTGGTAGCTGGACTTCTGCCCGAATCCTGTTCACTGGCTTGGAAAGGAGGAGGATTGGGGGTAGTTACTCAAAGAATCATCACCTCTGCTTACTGGAGGGTTGATAGGGGCCTTCCTCTTTCTCTGCCTTTATTTGGGGTATCCCTTATGGATAAAGATATGAGTATTTTTGGTTTCTTACAAAGCCAGCTGCAGTAAAGAAGAGCTGTCACAAGCCGAGGGGAGCAGAGCCATGTGGCTGACAGGGTCTTGGTGCTCCAGCTTGGTGTCAGGCCTGAGCCTCTGAGGTGGGAGAGCTGAGTTCAGGACATTGGACCACCAGAGACTTCCCAGCTCCATGTAATATCAATCAGTGAGACCTCTCCCAGAGATCTCCATCTCAATGCTAAGACCCAGCTCCACTCAATGACCAGCAAGCTCCAGTGCTGGAAACCCCATGCCAAACAACTAGCAAGACAGGAACACAATCCTACCTGTTAAAAGAGAGGCTGCCTAAAATCATAATAAGTTCACAGACATTCCAAAACACAACACCAGACGTGGTCCTGCCCACCAGAAAGACAAGATCCAGTCTCATCCACCAGAACACAGACACCAGTCCCCTCCACCAGAAAGCCTACACAACCCACTAAACCAACCTTACCCACTGGGGGCAGACACCAAAACCAACAGGAACTATGAACCTGTAGACTCCGAAAAGGAAACCCCAAACACAGTATGTTAAGCAAAATGAGAAGACAGAGAAACACACAGCAGATGAAGGAGCAAAGTAAAAACCCACCAGACCAAATAAATGAAGAGGAAATAGGCAGTCTACCTGAAAAAGAATTCAGAGTAATGATAGTAAAGATGACCCAAAATCTTGGAAATAGAATGGAGAAAATACAAGAAACGTTTAACAAGGACCTAGAAGAAATAAAGACCAAAGAAACAATGATAAGCAACACAATAAATGAAATTAATAATTCTCTAGAAGGAACAAATAGGACAATAACTGAGGCAGAAGAATGGATAGTGACCTGGAAGATAAAATAGGGGAAATAACTACCACAGAGCAGAACAAAGAAAAAAGAATGAAAAGAATTGAGGACAGTCTCAGAGACTTCTGGGACAACATTAAATGCACCAACATTCGAATTATAGGGGTCCCAGAAGAAGAAGAGTAAAAGAAAGGGACTGAGAAAAGATTTGAAGAGATTATAGTTGAAAACTTCCCTGATATGGGAAAGGAAATAGTCAATCAAGTCCAGGAAGTGCAGAGAGTCCCATACAGGATAACTCCAAGGAGAAACACGCCAAGACTCATATTAATCGAACTATCAAAAATGAAATACAAAGAAGCAGCAAGGGAAAAGCAACAAATAATATACAAGGGAATACACATAAGGTTAACAGCTGATCTTTCAGCAGAAACTCTGCAAGCTAGAAGGGAGTGGCAGGACATATTTAAAGTGATGAAAGGGAAAAACCTACAACCAAGATTACTCTACCCAGCAAGGATCTCATTCAGATTCGACAGAGAAATTAAAACCTTTACAGACAAACAAAAGCTAAGAGAATTCAGCACCACCAAACCAGCTTTACAACAAATGCTAAAGGAACTTCTCTAGGCAGGAAACACAAGAGAAGGAAAAGACCTACAATAACAAGCACAAAACAGTTAAGAAAATGGTAATAGGAACGTACATATAGATATGTATATATTTAAGTGTAAATGGATTAAATGCTCCAACCAAAAGACATAGACTGGCTGAATAGATACAAAAACAAGGCCTGTATATATGCTGTCTACAAGAGACCCACTTCACACCTAGGGACACATACAGACTGAAAGTGAGGGGATGGAAAAAGATATTCCATGCAAATGGAAATCAAAAGAAAGCAGGAGTAGCAATTCTTATGTCAGAAAAAATAAACTTTAAAATAAAGACTATTAGAAGAGACAAAGAAGGACACTACATAATGATCAAGGGATCAATCCAAGAAGAAGATATAACAATTGAAAATATTTATGCACCCAACATGAGAGCATCTCAATACATAAGGCAAATGCTAACAGCCATAAAAGGGGAAGTCGACAGTAACACAATAATAGTAGGGGACTTTAACATCCCATTTTCACCAAGGGACATGTCATCCAAAATGAAAATAAATAAGGAAACACAAGCTTTAAATGACACATTAAACAAGATGGACTTAACTGATATTTATAGGACATTCCATCCAAAAACTACAGAATACACTTTCTTCTCAAGTGCTCATGGAACATTCTCCAGGATAGATCATATCTTGGGTCACAAATCAAGCCTTGGTAAATTTAAGAAAATTGAAATTTTATCAGGTACCTTTTCCAACCACAACACTATGGTAAATTTAAGAAAATTGAAATTGTATCAAGTACCTTTTCCAACCACAACTATCAATTACAGGAAAAACACTGTAAAAATACAAACACATGGAGGCTAAACAATACACTACTAAATAACAAAGAGATCACCAAAGAAATTGAAGAGGAAATCAAAAAATACCTAGAAACAAATGAAAATGAAAACACGACCACCCAAAACCTATGGGCTGCAGCAATAGCATTTCTAAGAGAGAAGTTTATAGCAATACAATCCTACCTCAAGAAACAAGAAAAATCTCAAATAAATGACCTAACATTACACCTAAAGCAATTAGAGAAAGAATAACAAAAAAACCCAAAGTTAGCAGAAGGAAAGGAATCATAAGGATCAGATCAGAAATAAATGAAAAATAAATGAAGGAAATGATAGCAAAGATCAATACAACTAAAAGCTGGTTCTTTGAGAAGATAAACAAAATTGATAAATCATTAGCCAGACTCATCAAGAAAAAAAGGGAGAAGACTTCAATCAACAGAATTAGAAAAGAAAAAGGAGAAGTAACAACTGACACTGCAGATATACAAAAGGTCATGTGAGATTACTACAAGCAACTCTATGCCAATAAAATGGACAACCTGGAAGAAATGGAAAAATTCTTAGAAAAGCACAACTTTCCGATACTGAACCAGGAAGAAATAGAAAATATAAACAGACCAATCATAAGCACTGAAATTGAAAATGTGATTAAAAATCTTCCAACAAACAAAAGCCCAGGACCAGATGGCTTCACAGGTGAATTCTACCAAACATTTAGAGAAGAGCTAACACCCATCCTTCTCAAACTCTTCCAAAATATAGCAGAGGGAGGAACACTCCCAAACTCATTCTATGAGGCCACCATCACCCTGATACCAAAACCAGACAAAGATGTCACAAAGAAAGAAAACAACAGGCTAATATCGCTGATGAACATAGATGCAAAAATCTTCAACAAAATACTAGCAGACAGAATCCAACAGCAATTAAAAGGATCATACAGAAATAAACACACCATTGTAAAGTGATTATACTCCAATAAAAATGTTAAAAAAAATAAGATCATACACCATGATCAAGTGAGGTTTATCCCAGGAATGCAAGGATTTTTCAATATATGCAAATCAATCAATGGGATACACCATATTAACAAATTGAAGGATAAAAACCATATGATAAATTGAATATATGCAGAAAAAGCTTTCAACAAAATTCAACACCAATCTATGCTAAAAGCTCTCCAGAAAGTAGGCATAGAGGAAACGTACCTCAACATAATAAAGGCCATATATGACAAACCCACAGCCAACATCGTTCTCAATGTTGAAAAACTGAAACCATTTCTTCTAAGATCAGGCTCAAGACAAGGTTGCCCACCCTCACCACTATTATTCAACGTAGTTTTAGAAGTTTTAGCCACAGCAATCAGAGAAGAAAAAGAAATAAAAGGAATCCAAATCAGAAAAGAAGAAGTAAACCTGTCACTGTTTGCAGATGACATGATACTACACATAGAGAATCCTAAAGATGCTACCAGAAAACTACTAGAGCTAATCAATGAATCCGGTAAAGTAGCAGGATACAAAGTTAATGCACAGAAATCTCTTGCATTCCTATACACTAATGATAAAAAACCTGAAAGTGAAATTAAGAAAACACTCCCATTTACCACTGCAACAAAAAGAATAAAATACCTAGGAATAAAACTACTTGAGGAGACAAAAGACCTGTATGCAGAAAATTATGACACTGATGAAAGAAATTAAAGATGATACAAATAGATGGAGAGATATACCATGTTCTTGGACTGGAAGAATCAACATTGTGAAAGTGACTCTACTACCCAAAGCAATCTACAGATTCAATGCAATTCCTATCAAACTACTAATGGCATTTTTCCCAAAACTAGAACAGAACATTTCCCAATTTGTATGGAAACAAAAAGACCCTGAATAGCCAAAGCAATATTGAGAAAGAAAAACTGAGCTGGAGGAATCAGGTTCCCTGACTTCAGACTATACTACAAAGCTACAGGAAACAATACAGTATTGTACTGGCACAAAAACAGAAATATAGATCAATGGAACAGTATAGAAAGCCCAGAGATGAACCCATGCAACTATGGACAACTAATCTATGACAAAAGAGACAAGGATATAAAATGGAGAAAAGACAGTCTCTTCAATAAGTGGTGCTGAGAAAACCGGACAGCTACATGTAAAATAATGAAATTAGAACACTCCCTAACACCATTCACAAAAATAAACTCAAAATGGATTAAAGACCTAATGTAAGGCCAGACACTGTAAAACTCTTAGAGGAAAACACAGGCAGAACACTCTATGACATAAATCACAGAAAGATCCTTTTTGACCCACCTCCTAGAGAAATGGAAAAAAAAACAAGAATAAATAAATTGGACCTAATGAAATTTAAAAGCTTTTGCACAGCAAAGGAAACCATAAACAAGATGAAAAGACAACCCTCCGAATGGGAGAAAATATTTGCAAACAAAGGAACTGACAAAGGATTAATCTCCAAAATATACAAGCAGCTCATGCAGCTCAATATCAAACAAACAAACAACCCAATCCAAAAATGGGCAGAAGGCCTAAATAAACATTTCTCCAAAGAAGATATACAGATTGCCAACAAACACATGAAAGGATGCTCAACATCACTAATCATTAGAGAAATGCAAATCAAAACTACAATGAGGTATCACCTCACATCAGTCAGAATGGCCATCATCAAAAACTCTACAAACAACAAATGCTGGAGAGGGTGTGGAAAAAAGGGAACCCTCTTGCACTGCTGGTGTGAATGTAAATTGATACAGTCACTGTGGAGAGCAGTATGGAGGTTCCTAAAAAACTAAAAATAGAACTACCTTATGACCCAGCAGTCCCACTACTGGGCATATATCCTGAGAAAACCATAATTCAAAAGGAGTCATGTACCACAGCGTTCATTGCAGCACTATTTACAATAGGCAGCCCATGGAAGCAACCTAATTGTCCATCAACAGATGAATGGATAAAGAAGATGTGGCATATATATACAATGGAATATTACTCAGCCATAAGAGGAAACGAAATTGAGTTATTTGTAGTGAGGTGGATAGACCTAGATTCTGTCATACAGAGTGAAGTAAGTCAGAAATAGAACTACAAATACCTTATGCTAACACATATATATGGAATCTAAAAAATAAAAAATGGTTCTTACAAGTCTTGGGACAGGACAGGAATAAAGATGCAGCTGTAGAGAATGGACTTGAGGACACGGGGAGGGAGAAGGGTAAGCTGGGACGAAGTGAGAGAGTGGCATGGACATATATACACTACCAAATGTAAAATAGATAGCTAATGTGAAGCAGTGCATAGCACGGGGAGATCAGCTCAGTGCTTTGTGACCACCTAGAGGGGTGGGATAGGGAGGTTGGGAGGGAGACTCAAGAGTGAGGGTATATGGGGATATATATATCCATATAGCTGACTCACTTTGTTATAAAGCAGAAACTAACACACCATTGTAAAGCAATTATACCCCAATAAAGATGTTTAAATAAAAATGAATTATGAAGGCTATAAAAGAAGCTCTGAAATCAATTTCTATGTCCTTCTCATGGTAGAATGGATGATTATTTTAGCCAGTGTGCTATGGTCTTGAACAAAGTCCTCTCCTCCCAGGTTCCAAAGTTCTCATGTTTACCTGTCTCATCCCTGTCTGATGCGGTCTTGGATGGTAATATCTTATAATTAGAAATCTGTTACACTTTTCAGATTATTCTTTCTCTGTTTACCTAGTTGTTCAAAGCTTAAATAAAGACATTATTATATGCCTTTGGTTTGCTTTGGCTGATATGCTTGCAAAAAAGTGGGTTGCCTCTTTCTTGGGTTAGTTGGTTGCTACACTGTTCTATTCTGACGACTTCTCTTCTGACACTTGGCCTGCCATTCTGCTGTAATAGGAAGGCTTATTGTCTCTTCCTGGGCTGGTGAGGATGTCAGTTTTTGATTGGGGTCTGTCTCACGTGTCAATTTTTGCTATTAGTCATTGCCATGACACGTGCATGACACACCCTTATATCCCAGCATCAGTAGCTCTGGGGACCTCCCATTTAACTACCGCATTCCCAGTGACCTAGAGGCAACTCCAGAATAGTCCTCATCAAGATGGTAGCAATTCTGCAGAGCTCCTCAGGGCATAAACCAAAAAGGGTTAGAAAGCCAAAAGGTAACCCTGGAGAGCAGACAACTCCAGCACTACCTTCTGTTCAGGTCTAAGACCATTCTTAGAGAGGTTACTGACCTGGACAGGGAAGACATACATCTTCATCTTTTAAGCAAATCTATGACTATAGGGAGGAGACTGCCATTTTTTGTTACACCTACATCAAGCATTGCTCCAAGGCAGTAGTTCTGAAATTTTAGTATGCATCAGAATCAACTGGGTAGTTTGCTAAAATGCAGATTCTCCTGTAAAACCCTCATAAATTCAGATTCAGTAGGTTTTGAGTGAAGCCCAGGAATCTGAATTATCACAGTGTCCCTCTAGGAAATTGTAATGCATATGGTCCTTTGACCAAATACTGAGAAACACTGACAACTCTAAGAGAAGAAGTGAGTCTAATACATTCAATGAACTTGAGAATCCTGGAAGACCACAGGTCAAGTCCCAGGAAGCTCTTGGGCGTGAACTTATTAGAATGGGGTAACATCCATATCCAAGGCGTTGATTAAAAAAATACAGATTACTACTTCCATCCCAACCTACCAGGAGTAGGACCCAAGAGTCTGCACTGGTACAAACATTCCTAGTGATTCTTAAGCACGTTGAAGTTTGAAGACTGCAGAAGGAGAGGTCTTGTATTCAGCCTATTTCGCACTCATTAGCCAAGAGTATACACTGAAAGCAGGCTGATTAGTACAGAACCATGGTATGGGAGCTTCTAGCAAAATTTGGTAGCAAGCAGCAATGGCTTAATTGACATTCAAATCTCATCTCTATTTCTAAAATTCAGTTCCACTGCCATGGCAAAGAATTACCTCTGCATAATGAAAGGGACCAAGGAGACAAACTTGAGTTTGAGATTTGGCTTTTCTTTTTTTCCTTCACTGTTTTGAGCAGAGTAAATAACGAACAACTCAACAGTTGTTCTTTCAATAACAGCCCAGAGCCATGAATGCACTTTCTTTTTCCACTTCGATATCTTAATGGAATGAATGTGATATTATTTATCAACTGTGAGCCTGATGGAATATATCATATAAATCATCTCAAATGTCATTTGCCACCTGCCTGCCTGTTCTGAAATGCATGCCGGCTTAATTAATCTAATTAGTCAATGCACAGATCAGGAGCACATTTATAGCTTCTCTGCCATCATAAATAAACTAGTTTTGTTTTCATAGGCTAAATAATTCATTTTAAGGATGGATACTAGGAAGAATCCGAGAGAGCTGACCTCAATTACAGTACACAGGGAATAATGATGACAGGGTTTTCTTTTTGTTCTGATGCCCTCCATTAACCTTCTATTAAAATACTCCTTTGTCGGGGATGCTGGGGGGAGGAGGTGGCATGTGGCAGAAATGTCATGCCCTCCCACCTGGAGAGTTATACCTGCCATTTGCTAAGAAAGAGCTAACCCATTTTAAACCTCATGATTGAAAGACACATGGGTTCTCAAGTACACGCATATGTGTTAGAGAGCTGAGGCGTACAGATGTTGTAAATTCTGGAGCCCAGGGCTGCTGGCTGAGGACCAATCCAAAAGGAGAAAAGGGTCACAGTAGCAGGTGAGAAATGAGGCTGAGTACAGTGAATGGGTTGAATGCTGTGAATCAGCAATTGTTCTTTTCACAGCCATGGCTCTCTGGTGCAGCCGCACTGGAGGTGCAGTCTCCAGCTCCAGTACCATACTCATCTGACGACCACATGAATAGTCATGCAACATAGCGGCCCTGAAAGAGATGGTACACTGTAGTGTAATGGTTAAAACCTCAAGTCCACAGCTGAGAGATCTGGACTTGCATCCCATCTTCCACTATTTATATGCCATGTCCCCTTAGACAAGCTACCTAACCTCTCTGTGCCCTGTTGCTCCTTGGTATTATAATGTGGACACCTCACAGGATTGTTTTAAGAATTGAGATAATTTGAGTACTTAGCCCATGATCTGCTGCTAATATGCTAGTGAGGCTCCAGGCAAGAATATGAATGAAGCCCTCCACCCCCGGCCCACTTCTTGTTGCCCCCTTTGCTCCCCCTCCCCCAACCAACCAGCAAACAGTTTCCCCTTGGCTGCCCCTCAGCCTCAGGAAAATGGACCCAGGGAAGAAGCCCATGCTGGACTAGGATGTGTGTTTAGCCCATCTGGGCAGATCATTTCTGGGTCCTGGTACCCAGAGGATGTGCAAGAAGGCATGAGTGTGGTGGGGCAGAGGTTGGGGGTTGGTGCAGGCTCTGATAGGTCACGTCCACTTGCCGCATAGACGTTTTACCCCATGGGGATGCCCAGGTCTAAGGGTAGTACCGTCAGCACACAGTATGTGGTATTCAATGCAAGTGCTCAATAGATGTCAGCAATTCTTCTTCTTATTATCATTTTGCTGAATTTCAGAATTCAATAATTTGGAAGCCACCACTTGGCTATAATTCAATATGTATTGTGGGGGGGGGGGTTGTAAAACATAGAAATCCAAAACCATTCCCTCAAGAAGTTTGTATTCGATTTGAAAAGACTAAGATGTTAATAACATATTCATATATAATACATAATATTTCCTGATTTATTCTACCAAGAGAGGGAAATTCACTGTTAATGTTTCTGCTTAACAACCTTTGAGATCTTATCGCTGGTTACAGAAAATATCCAACATTTTCAGTCTGTTATGCAGGACTCACCTCACTGGTTACCCCTACCCTATAAGCAAAGTGTTGAATACTGTCAGCAAGCCTCCTTTCCTCAAGGTCAGTCCCCTAGATTATCATGTCGATATTCCAACTGTTGCTCATGTGTGGTCCTGGCCTCTCTACTTCTAGACAAATCCCATACCTTTGATTTCCTGGATACGTCTTGCGCTCCACTCTGGATTACAGGGCCCCAAGGGCAGGAACATGACTCATACCTCTTTGCGTTCTCCAGGAGAACATACCATAGAGCCTGGCACAAAATGAGCTTTCAGTAAATACTCACTGACCGTGAAAAGCTGAAGGAGAAGATTCACAGAACAGGCGATGGTGAAATGGGAACTTGAAAGATGAGGTGATTTGGGGCGTTCAGGCAGAGAGCTTAGCACATCCAAGGCGGGGAAGTATGGAACAGTATGAGTGAAAAATGCACGAGACACAGAGCGTGATCATGCAAAAGGGATAGGCCCACCTGGAGGTCAGCCTACAGAGCACCTGGAGGTGTTTTTTTGGGAGTCGGTTCTCAGAGAACAACCCAGAGTACTGGGTTCATTGATAGACAAAAACATGAAAATTTGCTCCAGTGACTGTCTTTACACTCTGTGACCTTTACCTTGACACATAGGCCTTATTTAATAAGTAATGTCATGTTCTTCTGGGCTAACACTTCAGCTCCTAACTTGTGTTTAGTATTTTTAACTACTGCTCTCCCGCCATCCTCTTGGGTGGTATACCAATGTGAATTTATATTTGCACAGCCCTTCTGGATGGGAGGTTGAGTCATAACAAGTGCTCCTTGGTAATAAGGGTGATGGGGGCAGGCCTCCAATACGGAAGGATTTTTCTCAAAACCAACCCCTACTGAACTGGCTCATTTTAGAAGCTTGGACCTGTTAGAAAAAAAAAGAAAAGAAAAGAAAATAGTTCTCTCAAAGCAATAGGACTGCAAATCAGCGTGAACTTTAATGTGTGCAAGCTAAAGGGGACAACAACGACACAAAAACTTGCCCATCAACAACACCCAGAATGGTGTTGACCACGGTATAGGAATCTCATTGGATTACAAATGCATGACATAAGTTTACAGAAGAGGGTGGGAGGTACAGCTGTTGACTCAACTCTAGAAAACAGTGTTTTGACTAGAAACTCTGACGATAGCACTGGTTCCTCTCTGGTAAATTTGTTTCTTATGGTGATATGGGTTAACGATTCTAAAAATGCTTTACATGTGTACTGAGATTGAACACACATACATAAATGGATGATGGATGGTAAGAGCCAGGCTTTTCACTGTTGAGAGGGAAGTTACAGTTGAGCAAGAAGGGAGGGTCAGAAGGAACCATGTGCTACTGGGTTAGGGTCTGGGGCATCAGCATGAACTCATGTTTAAATTAGTATATATGCAAATGAATGGATACAGGAAGGGTTAGAGCTATGAGTGCCTATGTGTCTTGGTATACACACATGTGTAGTTCTGTTAGCTGAAAAGGTCTGAGAGCAACAATATCCCAATAGCAATGAGCACGTACAGCACCCAGATCTTGGTTTCAAAATTCTATTCTTTAATAAATGGAACCATAGTTTCATGGAGAAATGGCTGATTCTAGGACTGTGGCAGGGAAAATATAAGATGAGCCTGGAGTACCTTGTAGTACCAGAAAGTAATGCAGTACTCAAAAAATTAAAGGATGGGGCCAAATCAAAGTCACATGAGAGCCAACTGAAAGAGCTCCCAATGGCCAAAGCCGGAATTTGAGCAAGAAGACAAATAACATAGCATGGGATTATAACCCAAAGTACAAAATAAATATACATGAGTCTAGAAGGATACAAATAAATAATTGAATATATAAATAGCTGAGTGAGAGAAGATGAATCTTCCTTACAGAAGAATTCAAAATAATATGCATAGATATTCTTTACTCTAGGAGATACAACTTAGTCACTTCCCCTTCTCCCCTCACTTTGAGCTGGATTTAGAGACGAGCTTCCAAAGAATAGATATTGAAATATGAGTACTGTCACAGCTCAGAGGAGATTAAGGAGGCAAGACCAATAAATGCAAAGGAATATCCTGGAGAGGAGCCTGGAACAGAAAAAGGACATTAGTGGAAAATCCGAATACATCTGGAGTTTAGTTAATAGTCATAAACCAGTGTTGTTTCTTTTGACAAATGTACCATGGTCATGAATGATAAACTGGCTGAAAGATATACAGGAACTCTGTACTATCTTTGCAAGTTTTCTGCAAAGATATAATTTTCCAAAAATGAAAAGTTTATTTAAAAAAAGAGAGGACTATATAAGTCGTGTTATCTGGTGCTTCTCACCTATATTGTCCCATTTCATCTATTTCCCAAGCAGATGGCGACCTACCTAAAGAATGATTTTAGAACGCTGAATTAAATTATAAGGCAGGTCTAAACGGTTTAACCGTTTCTTACGGTTAAATACGATTCTTGACCTTTGTAAGGTTAAATGACATTAAGTGGCTACTGAATTTTGTACTCAGAACACAGTGGCATCTTACCTCTTGATGGACATCATCTAGTTTTCAGGCAAGGCAGTTTCTAGAAATCTGATCTTGACAAAAAGATAAGATTGAATGTCTAGACTTCTCCCTCCTAAGTCCTGAAGTAGCTCTGCATCTGCAAGGTCCATGGGTCCCTGTGCCTATTCTCATACACAAAACGTGGGCAGTAAATTAGAACATTTCAAACAGTAATTAATCTGGGACTTGGATTTTTCGTTCCAATTGGCATCTTTCATTTGACTCCCAGTCAACACAATGACATATTTATATTTTGTGTTAAGCAAAGAGTAAACTCTGGGGTGGGGGTACAGGCGAGAAACAACTTTCCTCCATCCCAATACGCAGATGTACAACAGAGCTGTCTGCCAAACTAAGGTTGAGGCAGGGACAAACTGTTTAATTGGCACATTGGAGTCACAGGATGCATGTATCGTGCATCGCTTCGGAGACAACAGGAGTCCTCTGGTTACGTTCCAAGGATCCTGGCTGTATTTAAACATTTTCCTTGTACAGTAACAGTGATAATTTTGTATGCTATGTTTATTTTCAGTTTAGCCTGTTTCTTACTCTCAATTATTTATAAAGACCTTCATGGAATCCTGAAACAAGCCTTTCCCCTGCCCCCACTGTTGCTATTGTCTTTTCTATTTCATCCTCAGAATTTCTTCTGGTGATAATAATCACAGAGGGGCTCCTCTTGTTTCCTTGTTTGTGCAGCAATCCCAGTCGTGAGGCCAAGAGAGAAGGTTAAATTAAAAAACTGATTCATAGCAGTTGGCACCTGGCCACTTGCCCTGGTGGCCCGGAGCACGACATGGAGTCCCTGCATTCTTTGGAGGTACTTTGATGCAGCAGGAGTTAGGAAAGCAATGCTCCTCTTCTGGGTCCCTGTCAATATCTCTCATGGTGAGTCCCTCTGGCAGCTTCACCTCCTTCCAGATGATTCTAGCAAACAATTGAGATATCAAACCAGTACAGATTTTTTCCTTGACTGCTTTGCTAGAATGATTGGTTCAACATCCTGACCTTGGGGTAAAATACATATTCTTTTATTCGTCTGATTCTTTACTCCTCATTCACTTCATCAAGATGCAGTTTGTGTATTTTACCCATCACAGAGCAAAGCCACGGCGTCTCAAATGAGCTAGGGTCATGTTTCAGTCAGGGCTCCATGGTATCCTGTATTGCTTTGGGCAAGTGACTTAAACTTGGGAAACTTGGGGAATCTGTTCTCTCCTCTGTAAAATGGGCATTCTACCATGTATAAGGCTGCAGAGATTAAATAAATGATTTACTTTTAGCAACTAATACAATGCCAAGCCTTTGTGCCAGGTGCCGAGGACACAAAATTACCACCAGCCTCTTTCAAAGCTGGTAGAATAGAATGTGCAAGTGTCTCAGACAAAAGCCTTTCCCCATCCTTTATAGAATTAAAATACAATTTGAGAAGTTGCAAAAGATGCAGACGCCAATTAGGGTCTCTTGTTACTACCCTTGCAGGGGAGAAATAAAGCATGGTGATGTGAAAATAATTTATTTTGACCACGTAAATAAAACAAAAAAATTGGATGGGTTTAAAAATGAGAAGCCAGAGTGATTATGCTCACATTCGAACAATAAAAGGAAATCTTTAGTTTGTTAACATATTATTTTTCTTATTGTGTAATCTGAACATTCGGACTCAAGTACTGAGTAGTTGTGGAATCTTAGACAAATCCCTGGCTCCCTCTCTTGGCCACCATTTCCTCATTATGAAATGTCGTGGCTGAAATAGGGCACCTCTTAGGTCTTCTCCAGTGTTAACACTCTAGAGTTTTAGTATTTCAATGCTCCTAATCAATGGAAGCTGTAAGAACAATAACAACATAACTCAACAACAAACATGGCACCTAAATACTTCCTTACATACTCACGTTTACCCCTCTTCAGGTCAAATCCTGAATTACCACTATAAGGACGTGAACCTCAAAATCAAAAATTTAAGATAAAATGCAACCAAAGTTTTGGGATAAACAGCCTTACACTGGCTAAAATTACAAGCTGTAGCGGAAGTGAGATTTGGGAAAACACTTTGATTTTGTGTGCGTCGTAAGTTTAGGTAAAGTGTGCACATTTATCAAAGCCTTTGGAACTTTATTTTCCTCTTCTGTGTAATTAGTAATTAGAGTTCCTAAGATTGTTTTTGTGTCAAGTAACAATGACAGGAAGTAGGACCAAGTTGCCAAAGATCACTTCAGAAGGCAAGGGAAATTAAATGACTAGTCAAAATGTCAGAAAATTGAAATAAAAAATGAACAGTTCTCCTTCTATCTTTCCTTTTTTCCTTCCTCTTTCTTTCCCTCTCTTCCTTTATTCTCTCTCCTATTCTCCTTTCCACCTTCCCTCGCTTCCTCTTCTTTGCTGCACAGTATAAAATACTCTCACTTGGCTTATCTACCTGGCTATGAGGAGCGACTTCAGTGCTTACTAGCTTTGTCAACTTAGGCAAGTCAATTCACCTCTCCCAGTCTATTTTATTCATTGGTAAAATGGTGTGATCAATAAAGACATCTGCCTATGCCTGTGCAGAGGGTCGTTGCCCTGCACTTTGCCCTTCTTTCCATCATCCATACCTAGAAACCCCTTTTCCTTCCTTGCTCTATATACCCCATCATAAAACATACTCTCCTCTGGAAAACGATAGAAACCTGCCCTGTTTCCTATTCTGTGGTACTCATTCTGTTAAGTAATAAGCATAAATGTTTTAGAAACCATGTAAGAGTGGGGAATGAGGCGTTGATGCTACCATATAAAACCAACCTGATGGTTTCCTGGGGGAAGAGGAAAGGTGATGATTTTCAATTCTGTTGGGTAACTTGCATCTCTGGTATCAATGGTTCAAATCATCTTTATAGGAGCAGTCTATACAGGATTGTTATTCTGTTAACCTGCATATTGTTTTATTGATAGTTAGTGGGCAAATTACTCATAACTGACAGACCAATCATTTAGTCCGCCACATTCTTGGGCGGAGGAGGGATAGGTGTTGGTGTTTATCTCTGCCCCTTACAGACTACAGTTGACAGAGAATTTTTGCGTCTTTCACCGCCCTATTGCTGGGAGTTTTGCTCACGCTAAAAGACACCAGTTTATCCCTTAATGATCCAAGGTAATGCTTCTTAAACCTTAATGTGTGTATATATGAATTACCTGGGGTTCTTATCAAAATGAAGATTCTGACTCAGCAGGTTTGGGGTGGAGACCAAAATTCGGCATTTCTCACAAGTTCTTAAGTTGTGCCCATGATTCTGGTCTGCAGGTCACACCTTGAGCAGCAGGGTATAAGGGAGATGAGGAACAGGGATGAGGTAGCCCTAGAACAGTCTGTTTCTGGTTCCGTTGATAGCTGAGCAATTAATTGAGGGCTGTGAGAGGATTTATGATATTTCCAAATATGCCCAGGCAAGTATAGACTGAACTGGTGCCCCTCAGATCCCCAGTGGGAGTGCACGATGTACCTGCCTGTGAAGATGCATGATCACCGTGTCCTACCGCCATGTTTCTAGTTACATGCCCAAAGACACCAAGGAACAATCAAAGGTTGTTGTGTCTTCTTAAAATCACCATTGTTCAGTTCTTCTTGCCAACCACTCAGAAGGTGGTGAAAGATACTTATCTTGCCCTCTAGCTCCAGATTCAACCAAACAGTCCTTGATCACAAAGGGGAAAATTATTTCTAGCTCCCAAAGGGTCATAGTTATGCTCCACTTTTGTTACGTCGAGTAAAAGCTCTTTGTGGAAGGAAGTATCCACTGAGGAGAGACAAAGCACCGAGCTGGGTGATTTATGGAGACTAATTAAGTCTCCCTGCCCTCCTTCCTTCTGACTACTCCCCCACTCCCCAAAGTGACACCTCCACCCCACCAAATGGGCCAAGAGTGTACATGTGAGTGTGAGGGGTGGAGGTGTGACTCGATGGTTTATTTTTCTTTGTGCTTGTTATTTGGGAAGTGGGGAGAGGAAGGGAGGAAGGGCGGTGATGGAACCTATGAGGCAGAATAAATGTCTGAGTGTTCTTGCTGAAGTTTATGGCAGCTTCTCTGGCCAGTGAAACACAGGGTCAGGGGCTGTACTTCATATTCTCAATCTTTATTTGAAGGAACATGACAGATAAGGCTTTTTTCCCTCCTGTTAACCAAGAAATGAGGTTTCTTGTTCTCTCTTTATGTAATTTCTATTCTTTGTCAACCCTCTATGTAAAGCATAGGTTTTGAAATAAACAAAAGTGTGAAGCTTTCGCTTACTAGCATGAGATCTTGGGTAAGATACCCAACTTTTCTAAGCCTGGTTTCCTCATTTCTAATATAATACAGGGGTAAAAATATATCCTGTTGGGTCCTCACTTGAATTACATTAAATGAGGTAATGTATGTAAATGGCTAGTACATTGCACACCGTAGATACTTGATTGATTTTACTATCATTATTTTAAGTAATTTTATTTTTTAAATCAGAATGAATGTCTAAGGGCTGAGGGTTCTTCAGACCACATGAGAACTTGCTTACCTTGTTCTTTGTATGTATGGGAGGCTCTGATGGCTGACCTTGTTTATTTATGGGATGATGGGGTTCAGTACAAGTATGTCTGTGCTGTTCCCATAATCCTCTATTGTGTGTTCAGAATTAACCCAGAGTGTGACTCTTGCTTACTTTCAGACAGTATTTGTGTTTTGATTCTGTCTTAGTTGGACTTTACCTGGATTTTTACCAATTATACTAATGATAATGATGATGACAATGATAATAATAATTATAGCAATTATAGTAACAACTAAGACTTATATGATGCTCACTGCATTCCTGGCGCTTTTCTAATCCCTGTACATGTATTAATCCTTATGACAGCTTTGTGTGGTATGTACTATTATCATCCTCATTCTGCAGATGAGGAAACTGGGTCACAGGTGTTATCAAAGGCACTTGGACTAGTCATGGGCTTTTTTTTTTTTTTTTTTTTTTGCGGTACGCGGGCCTCTCACTGTTGTGGCCTCTCCCGTTGCGGAGCACAGGCTCCGGACGCGCAGGCTCAGTGGCCATGGCTCACGGGCCCAGCCGCTCCGCGGCATGTGGGATCTTCCCGGACCAGGGCACGAACCCGTGTCCTCTGCATCAGCAGGCGGACTCTCAACCACTGCGCCACCAGGGAAGCCCTAGTCATGGGCTTTTTGATTACCCTTAGATCTACTTTGTTATTAATAAGCACAAACTTTACTTTTGCTTTAATATATTACATAATGACTCTCTTTCCTTCTGGGACAGACTCACAACTTCCTCATCTGCTCTGTTTATGTATTCTTGTGACAGAAGAAAATATTCTTTGTTTTTCAAATTTGAAAATATAAAACCCAAGAGTAAGTCCTGCCAGCACCCAGTCCTAAATATTTCCAGAATCCAAGCACTTCTGATGAATTCCGATGAATCTGCTTAATCATTAAATACACTATCATCTGCCTGAAGGTTTGCAGTAGCTCCCCACTTTCATGCTTGCCTCCCTCAATCCATCCTCCACATAGCAGCCTGAATGAGCCTAGTGTACACCAGATGTTAACATTCCCCTGCTAAAATCCCTTCAATGCCTACACGTTACATTTAAAATACAAATTCCAAAGCATGTCCAAAAAGCCCCTGCCTACCTCATTTTTGTTGTCCCTCTCTGTGTCAGGTTCTCCAGTGAAATGGAACCAATAGGATGTGTGTACATATAGAAAGAGATTTGGCATATGGAAGTGGCTCATCCAATTATGGAGGCTGACAAGCCTAAAATATGGAGGGAGGAGCATCAGGCTGGAGACCCAGGAAAACTGATGTTCCAATTCGAGTCCAAAGGCTATCTGCTGTAGACCCAAAAAGAGCCGATATTGCAGATAAAGGCAGTCTGCTGGAGAATTCGCTCTTGCTCAGAGGATGCCAGGCTTTTGTTCTATCCAGGTGTTCAATTGATTAGATGCAGCCCACCCACATTGTGGAGGGCAATGGGCTTTACTCACAGTCCATAGGTTTAAACCTTGATCTCACCCCAGGGCACCCTCACAGAAACACCCAGAATAATGTTGGACCAAGTATCTGGGCAGCCTGTGACCCAGTGAAGTTGATGCATAAATTACCCATCACACTTTCCATATTCATTAAATTCAACAAAGACTCTCTGTCTCCCGGACTCTGTCCTGCTCTTTCTCCTCCTTGGGTTGTATTCTACTCTCTCTAGAATATACATTTTCCTCAGAAGAGACTCTACCTTGTTCACTGATTTAATTCAGGGCCTAGAAGCATGATTGCCACCTGGAAATGCCCAGAAAATGAATATCTAAAAAGTAGATGATTAAAGTGATTAATTAATCTGTTCAAAGAAGATAGTTTGCCTGGATCTGAAAATCTAAATGCTCACTTATGTTGTAAATTCAATGAAATCCAGTCTTTATCAAAATATCTCCCTCCTGAATCATCACAGCAATGTCCATGTCTGCTGCCCTAAATCTGAATCCTTCAAGTCAGCCCTGTTTGGATAACTTTGTGTTCCAATGATCTTTGCTAAGTGTACACGCTACCTGAAGTCTTCTCTTCCATTCCTGTCACATAACTGTATCAGTTTAATTTGCTAGGGGTTCCCATGAGCTGCCATCTTTACAGATCCCAAGACCCTGACCTTGAAGGAATGATTCAGAGGATGTCAGAGGTGGAAGAAATCCTCAAGGTCACCAGATCCCACTCTTCTTATTACAGATGAAAAACTGGAGGCCCACAGAGGGGAAGTACCTTGTGCAAAGCCAGATAACCAATTAATGAAAGAGCTCAGTTCAGAAGTTGTCTCTTTAGTTTAAGGCTCTACTTAACAGAACAAATGACAGTGGAAGAAATTTTTTACCCACCAGTGACAGGTATGAGCAAAGCAATGTTTTAAGGTTTGGGAAAGGGGAATGTATGTATGAGTATATATGTATGTATGAGTGTATATGTATATATGTGGATAGGGCATCACTGGGAAGATAAAAAGTAATAACAATTTCTTCCTTTCTAAATCATTCATAAGTACATGATAAAGAGATGAAGATTTTAAAAATTTGCTTTATTATTGATAATGCTGATTAGAAAATATTATTTCATATGTGTAGCCATAAGGCTTGCTTCAACTGTGGACCTCAAGAAAGAGTTCACTCGAGGGAGAGTTTTAGCCTGCAATGCAGAAATAAATATCCAAAATCACCTATTACTACTGGTCCAGGGCAGGCACGGGAAAAAGCGAGTGAATGTCCAGCACATATGGCCTGTGGATAAATGAACGCCACTCAGCCCCCATATGTGGACTGATGTTTGCCAGATCCGTGCTATCCACCAATCCAATGAGTTGCTTTTCCTATGTGGTAAGGAAAAGGGGGCTTAGGAAGCTGGCAGGAGTGACTCTTACAAGTAGCCAAGTCTTTCTGGGAGGAGGGAGGAAGGCAGGAGGACTGGAATAAAGTCTGTATGCCATTGCTGAGCTGGGGAGAGTAGACCTTTTAGACAGGATGCGTTGATGGGAAGGACTTTCTCACTTATTTCAAGAAGTGATTATAGGATATCACTCAATTCTGAGGACATTAGAAAACAACTTTCCTGCAGACAAAACTGAAAGCTTACTTTTCTAAAAACTCTAGAACTTTCAGGATGCTTCATGACAAAGCAAACATATTTTATAATGAATGAAGTTTTAATGAAAATAGTACAAAGGTATTAGAATAGTTTACCCAACAAGCTCTATAGTCAGATGATGATAATTATATTTTGTCAGGAATAAAAACTAAGGAAATATGTCTACCCAGTACTCTTTACAAAAGTTTATCTCAAATAAAATTAATGAAATATAGACATTTGCTTAAGATATTTTTTTCTCCACATGGAGCATCTAAAAGGTTTTAAATATGACCTGGGTGAGCAATAGTATAAAAAAGATCTAATTGCCTTTGAAAAATTCTTAATAGGGAGGTAAGTAATTATTTTTAAAATGTAGTTCTTATTTTAAACATTTCAACCTTTAAGACAGAAAATATGCACATGCATCACAGAATTTTTATTAAATGTGCTCTGACTTACCCTAGGTGAATCAATTTGGGAGTATTCTCTGAACTCTATTCCTTTCTAAGATCAAGAAAAATCCTTCGTGATCTTCTTTGGAATGTGGGGATTGTTTTCGGTCTTCATTATCTAAAATGAAGGCTTTTAATCTAGACCCTCTACTCTCCTTCCCTTCCCCTGCACCTCCACAGTCCCACAAAATATTTGTGATTGGGTATTGTTCCTGTGCTTTTAAAAACAGGAAGTTTCACAAAGCAATTTTACAACTACCAGTATGAATGATTTTTAAAACACATTTCTAGGAAGGATCTGGGAGACTGAAGTAGAGACTAGACTGACCAGAATTCTTTAACTTATTTCAGTCATATACAAGTGTTAACATCTGGGCTTTGCAAAGTCAAATCTAGCTCATAGGATATATAAAAATAGATACAACAGAAAAGATTACTATCCTTGGTTGCGGGAGAATCTGCCATGGTTTCCATATTCCTCGTTCATTGTGATCTGATGCAGTCGTTTTCAAGTTCTTGGTCACCAGCCGTTACTTCCGTGGGAAATCAATTTAGTGAATCTCAACTAGAATTTTAAAAATAAATCAAAAACAGTAGAAAAGAAAAGGTGACAGGGTGCCTTGCACATGGTAACGATAAATATTGTTTCAGGAAAATTTTGTTTGATTTATGGGTTGCAGTGTGAAATGTATTTCGTATTGTAAGATCTTTGTGCCTCCCCCCCACCAAATAAGGATCAAAGATCACTGACCTCTTCACTACCAAATATGACCTTCATGTTTATTATTTTTCTGTTTGGCTGTGGTGTGGAGTTTTAACACTATTGACCACAGCCTCAAACCTTTGTTTGAAAGTCAATCTTACCTTGACTTCTGTAATGTTTCTTCCGTATCTTCCCACTCTCCTGGTCACTGCTTAGTAGCTTTCTCTTACCTGTTCTGATTAATATTCCTTCAGCATAAAGTATAGATTCCTTAGCTGAGCTGAATCCCCTCTGTAGCTATCTCCTGTCTGTTCCTCTAGCCTCAGCCCTCACTGCCTTTCCACAGGCTCTCTGTCCTGTAGCTAGACCAAATTACTTATAATTCCCACATTGTCGGGCTAGTCCATTCTCCCTCCCTTTGTCTAAACTGTTCCCTCTTTCCTAACCCACCACCAAGTTCCCTTCTAGAGAAATACTGCTCAAGATCTTTTGGTTATCATTAATATTGCAATATGATACATTTATATGATACGTATATACACACCATCTATACTCATATGGTGGAAATAAAAGTTTAGAGAAAGACTTACCCTTTCTACCTTAGATGCATTCATGCTTCCTTCCCTTCCCTTCTTGTTAGAAATGGCAGTCCTGAACCAAAAAAATTTGTTTTATTACCTACTAATGGGTTTCAATCCAGAGTAGGTCAATCAATTAATGGTAAAACTCCATGGAGTGAACTGAAAGCCCCTTTTTAAACCAAGTCTTCCTCCTTTGTGTGTCTTTCTGGGCACTTCCACCACGTTAATATTCCCTTTGCTTCAGAATCAACCACTGTGAAGTCTTGCCACTTCTTGCGGTACACGGGCCTCTCACTGTTGTAGCCTCTCCCGTTGCGGAGCACAGGCTCCGGACGCGCAGGCTCAGCGGCCATGGCTCACGGGCCCAGCCGCTCCGCGGCATGTGAGATCTTCCCGGACCGGGGCACGAACCCGTGTCCCCTGCATCGGCAGGCGGACTCTCAACCACTGCGCCACCAGGGAAGCCCTCTTGCCACTTCTTACTCACCGGCTGTGCAACTTGGACAAGTTCATTTATGCAACAAATGTTTGTCAGTGTTAACTCTGTCAGAAACACTGGGCTGGGTGCTAGAGATATGAACACAAGATGAAGTAGAAACACTCCGTCTCTAGTTTCACAGAGCCTAGAATCTCATCAGTCCTCTGGAATGCAGACCTTCTTGCTAACGTGAACCTTGTTAGTTTTAGTCCATTATTACAACCCATTGAGATCTTTGTGAACTTAATTCTACCATGATTTCCAGATGAAAAAAATCAAGTCATATTTAAAAACTGAATGTTCCCAGAGATATGGATTCTTTGAGTCTCCCTAGTTATCTGCAATTGATGAGAATGTTCTCAAGTCTTGGTGGGAGTCAAGGGTAAAAGTTATTGCCCAGATAAAGCCAAAGTTACTAAGTAGCTCTGATTAAGATTACTCCATACACACACTCCATACACCCCAAATAAATATAATCTCTTTATTGGGAGATAGGACCATATCTTGTATTTTTGTGTATTGTCCACAACTTGAAGATTATAGGTCCTCAATAAATATTTTACTGACTAATTGGTGAATAGAGTTAATAAAATATGTTCCACATTAAAAAAAATGCATCTGGAAACAGAAAATAGCAACTGTCAGGCATCTAGAATACCTGGGAAGTTTCTGTGAACATCATTTAACTCCCAGTTTCAATCTGGAGCATGGATGACAGTGTCAATAGTTAATAGTTCTTATTTTACCATATTCATCTGTGTTTAGCATATCAATAAATAATATACTTGAAACTAGCAAAACCCACTATTGTCTCTTGAGATTGCCTTTATCAGCATTCAATACCAATCCTGTTTTAAGATAATTACATGAGATAGTCACAGCTAATTAACATTGTTCCTTAAATAAATATTAAGTGGAAAGGATTTATCAGCGACTTTAAAGTCAGATTGTTTTCTCAGCTGGGTGATTCCTGGACAGATTCACTGGTTGTCCTGAGTCACAAGATCACCTTCTCTTCCCCTGAGCTGCCTTCAGTTTGCATTGACTTGATGTCTCTTACTATATTGATCGTAAAGCTTTTTGCCACCCAGTGGAACATAGTGACAGAATAAAACACCCAGCTGGCATTGTTCCTCCCACAGGTCCTCCCTGTTGCCGTGGTTACCCAGCTATGTTGGGGAAAGATAAGAGAAGGATGAGGGGTGGCCTCAGTGAGGTCTGCTTCTTCAGGGTCTGGGCCTGCAGCTCACAAAGCAGAAGGTTATAAAGGATCCAGAGGGCTGAGTGGGCCTTCCAGCACGGTTCCTCCCAATATCCCAGCTGGGCTCAGACAAAGGGATTGTTCTCAGCTAAGTCAACTGGCAAATTTTGCACTGTGCGGGGTTGGCGTTGTAATTTAAGCTTCCTGTCCCTGGAAGTTAATAGTTTCCCCCTCCTCACAACCTACCCTGACAGAGTTCCAGGAGAGGGCAGCTAAATGATGGCACGGCGCCATCCAAGGGAGAGTGAGCATGTGTTCTCCAACAGGTGCACCAAGAAAATGCGTGCTTTTGAGCTCTTGTACGAATACTGGAAACGACAGACATTTCTTCATTTATTCACCAGATAAAGTTCCTCAAAAAGCTCCCAGAAATTCTCAAACACACACACACACACACACACACACACACACACACATGAAAGGTATGGTATCCACCCCTTTGTGAAGGAGTTGACAATTCTAGTTTTATCCACATACATTGGTTCAAATGAGGCAATATGTTGTTTTTCACTCAGGAAAAATGTGGTTGGGGGATATGAGATGTCCAGTTAGTCTCTCTCTCTCTCTCTCTCTAACTTAAATATGTAGATAGAGCCAACCTAAGATACTTAACTTTGATTGCAAAATAAGGGAGAAAAGGGAAAAGCTAGTTATGTATAGTAGAAGATACATGCTTTGCACACACAGTGCATTACCAAGTCCAGAGCAGGCACCGAATTAATTCTTGTTGAATGAAAACAAAAATGAATCAGATGGACCTTAATGTAAATCTGATGCTGGTCTGACGTACTGCATGACTCGCTCAAGTTACTTACCATCTCTGCCCCTCACTGTTCTCATCTTCAGACCGAGGAGGGCATCCATCACAGAGAAGATGCGGTGAAGATTAACTACAATGAGATGATGTATGTAAGGTGCCAGGTCCTTACACAAGACCTGGCGTGGTCTTGTAAACCGTTGTTATTATTTTGTTATCCTGTTCTTGGCTTTGCTATAAACGCTTCTCTGTGAGCTTCATGAAGCCAAGGCCCTGTCTGCTTTAATGAACATGTACTCAGAGGTGCTCAGAGGCACAGAGAAGTGGCGAACTGATGCTCTTCCAGAGAGCACTTCCCCTTGTCCTGCCAACTTTTACCCCCAAGAGGACAAGCTTTGCCTCTGCTTCTGATTGATGGCCATACACTACCTCATGGGCTTAGCTCCTCAGGGATTTACTAAGTTGGCATGTAGTTAGGAGATGTACCCATAACAAAGTGGTGCTTTACATTGGGAGAGCTGCAGCTCAGGGATTCTCTGCTCTGGGCCCAGGTGCTAGAAGCTTCTTTGCTGCTGCCTCTGATGTGCACAGTTGAGTTTGAAGCTTGCGGCTCTATCCCAGGTCCCACGCATTTTTGCTTAACTGTGCAACCCTGCCACTTGTTGTTTGGCAAACATTTGTGTGCCAGGCATCATGCAAGGTCAGGGACATAGAGATGAGCAAAGCAGCCTCTGCCCTAGAGGAACTTAGAATCTGTTGGAAGGAGGACAAGTAAACTTATGCCATTCACACAAGGTTTCTGATTCTGGGGACAGAGAACAAGCACACAGGTCAGCTTGATTCCAGAAGCTTTGGACTCTGGCAGACTGTGATTGACTATTGCTGTCTACTTACTAGCTAGATGGCAGCTTAGTTTGCTTGTAGGTCGTTTAATCTACGGATGCTTCTGTCATCTACCTTCTGGCTACTCTAAGAGGGGGTCACTGGGTCAGCAGCCTCTGCACACTTGGGAGCTTTCTGGAAATGCAGACTCTCAGGACCTCCCACTGATTTGGAAACTACCTTTTAACAAGACCTTCAGCTGATTCGTAAGCACGTTAGTGTTTGTTATACCTTGATCTCTCTCAAGGTTTTGGGTAAGATAAGTGAGGTGACAGAGGCACAGGAGTTAGCACGACAGGTGGTCAAAGAGTATTAGTTCCCTTCTTTTTCTGTAGGATTCATTTCAAAGGAGTGACATCTTAAGTGCTATTAGAGTCATACCACTGCCTACAAGGCACTAGTAAGAGAAATGGCTGTAAGTAAGTAATGCCTTAAAGCTACTGCTTCCAGGGCCATCTGTAATGATGCTGAAAGAAAGGAAAATATTTTTAGGTTGGACTCCAACTGGAAAGTCAGTCCTCACACCAAAGAGAATAAACTCCTCAGCTTTGCTCATGGACACCAGAGAGAAGGCCAACACCAACAGACAGAAAGTAAAGTATGTAGACAAATAAAAACATTATCACTGGGGAAATTGGTCCACCACAGAAGTGAACAGAGGTGGAGACAGACATGGTCAGCTGAACACAAATATCATGAAGAGAATAACAATCCTAAGAAGGGTTACCAGCAAAGAACCCATGGGTTAGAAAATCCCATTTGTTCCCCAAACAGCCAACAAACATAAGAAGATATACTCAAGTCCAGTAGATATTAGGAACAAATCAGCTAGAGTAAAATGAGGTGTCACTTTATCTTCTGACTAGTAAGAATTAGAAAGATTGTAACACCTACTTCTGGAGTGGATGAGGGGAAAAGGGGACTCACATATTTTGTTAGTGTGAAAAATTAGAGCCTGTGGAAAGCTCTCTCTCTTGCTCTCTCTGTATATACATGCAAACATACATACTTGCACATATACTCCAACATTGTTCCTTATGGCAAAATTTGAATACATTTGGAACTTTCCACATCATGAACTCTTATGCAGCCATTAAAAAGAATAAGTGGAAGCTACGCTAATTAATTTGGAAAGGTATCTGTCAAGTGTTGTGTAGAGAAGTGAATGTAGCAAAGTATGAATAACATAATCCCATTTTTAGAAGACAAATAACAACAACAAAGACAATCCTAAACTGGAGTCTTCATTGCTCACCTTCACATCAACTCTCAACCCTCTTCACTCTGAGCTGCACCCTGAGAGGCTGACCTTTATGACCATTGGGTTCTCTGAAACTGATGACTTCCTAGCAGGCTCAGCCAATCAGTAGCGCTGGCAGGAGAGGGAGGTCAGGACTGGCTGAGTCTCTGAATATCACAGCTTCTCTCAAGATAGGCCCTTCTTTAGGACTTTCTTTTAATTTAGGGCAATTAATTCCTCTCTTCCTTTAGTCTTAAGGATGTTAACAGCCCTGGGTTATAGTTCCAATCCTTTGAGTTTTTGATACTCTATCTGCACCTTTTAAAATATCCTATTATTAGGTTCTCTTTGAATGATCTTAATTGAAAGTTGCCATCTGTTTTCTGCTGAGACCTTGGCTAATACAGCCTCTACCTGCATATTTATATATGTGTATTCGTATTTGTATAACTACAAAAACATGGAGAAATATAAAAGGATGTATACTATGTGGTTCCAATAAGTACATGAGTTGGGTGGAACAGAATGATGTGGTGGGAATAATGGTAGGTAGAATGAAGGAGAGGGGACTGAGACGAAAGAAAAAGAACAAAAATCTGCACTAAATTAACCAAAAACATGAAAAATTGTACATGATATCACGTTTAACATTTTATTCATATATATGTATTCAAATCTAATTTTAAAAATCCAGTGGGCAATATGGTAAAAAAGACTAAACAATACAGATCTCCTGGCTCACAGGGTAATGGGGGAAACAGAGTGAGAAGCTGGACATCTGGTTCTTAATGCAAACTGAAATACTCCCAATAAGAGGCAGGGTGTCCCAGAGGTTCTTAAGCACATTGATGGGTTTATAAAGAATAAACATTTTTCTCTTAGTGATTGAGGATGTTCAAAGGGGATAAAGAGCCACAAATCTCAAAAAAATCTCTCCTTGGAAACTTCGTCAGCTGTAGGAAATTGAGGAGAAACAAAATCATGGTTGAGAAAATGGCCCATTCTTACGTTGGAAGAGGTTTGTGTTTGTAGGACAGACCAAAGAAACGCACACATAAAATTGGTCAAACAGTACTGCATTCTATTCAGTGATAAAAGGAAGACATGATGAGATGGGACACCCAGGCTTAGAGAGAATAGTTGACTTGGCATAAGGCCACTTTTATTAGCCAAGAATGACATGCCATATTGAACAGAGGTGTCAGAGCTGTGAGAAGTGTATAAAGCAGAAGTCCAGAGCAGGAGGGCAGCCAAAGTAGCGAAGGTAGTGGCTCGTGCTCCAAAAGAATGTTGTGCACTTAGTTTCTGTCCCTGGAATCAGACTCGGTGAGAATCAGAATTACCTCCCTAATAAGGCAAAGTCATCCCATCGCGATGACCAAGAAAGAGGCTAGCACATTATGACATCATTTTGTAAAAGCCATTACAGGTTTTCTAAGGTCTCTATTGATCAGAGGGTCAACTTTGAATCTGAGTTAATCAGAGAACTAAAGGAGAGGATGGCATTCTAGAAGGACACTCACGCATTCCAAAGGGGAGAGATCCAATCGTGGAGTGTCCAGTGAACATGCTAGATGCTCCAGGGGAATGAACACGCACAGACTGGAGAAAGTGAGGAGACCCCTTGTCCATACCTGTAGTCTCCTTTATTTTATATTTTAAATTTTTATTGGAGTAGTTGATTTACAATGCTGTGTTAGTTTCTGCTGTACAGCACAGTGAATCAGTTATACATATCTTACCCATAGTCTACCTTTAACAGAAGAGTTACCTTATTACTTTAAGCTTGACCAGCAACCTTTACTGTCGATTGATTTGGTGTTAGGTCCTAGCCAGAGAAACAGATCAGCAAACAACCAGTCACAAATAGCATGACACAATATCTCTTTCTTCCCCCGGAGAGTATTATTTCTGAACAAATTAGTCCTTGGATGTTGAATGTATTGCAAATGGAAGGCATTTCTAACACATCAGCAAGCATTTATCGATCACCTCAAACTGTAGAACGGTGAAGCTAGGAGAGATCATGAAGACGATTTGCCACAAACCCTTTATTTCATACGTGAAGTAGCTGAAGGGCTAAAGAGAATAAGATACTTGCCCAAGATCACTCAGTAAGTTTTACACGCAACATACTCTCAAAGCAGACCCACTAAGAAGTATAAAGGAATCTGTCCAAGATCAAGAAAGATGACTTATAATAGCACAGTTACAAGTTTACAGCATTTATTAATTACAGAAATCTGTACAAACACCTTCAAACACAACACACACACACACACACACACACTCTCAGCATACATCGTCCTAATAACCCATGGAGGCATATCCATCCTGAATTTGTAACCAGGGAAATGGCCTTGTTTCTCAAACTAAAGAGACAGTAGGGACATGGGCCAGCACATGATTCAACCAGGAAGGCACGTTTCCCCAAGCGCTCTCTTCATTTTCTAAAATCTTAATTCCCTGCTTCACGTGTCAGTTCCTGGTGCCAACTGATGTCACAAATGGAGAGCCCCATCCCAGAGACTCCTGATGCCAGAAGTCCAGCCAAGAGCAACTTTACTGTTCCTGTCTTGCTTGCAAACAATTGTGTCATAAGCTTGGACTGACTACTGAAAGAGATCAATTGGAGTGACAGCCTTTCAATTCTGCAGAAACTACAAAACTGACTCAAACAAAAAAATGGACAGAAGTTCCTAGAGTCAGAAAACATGGATCCATTCATGCTCTGACATCCCCTCTTAGCTTGACCCTGGTGGAGAGATGCAGGACCCTTAGTGACAGTGCAACATTGACATGACAAGATGAGTGTTTGGAGAGGTCCTGATGCTCAGCCACGGACACCACAAGCTAGAAGCTGGTCTTTGCTGGTGTAACAGTATTTCAGCTAAAAGCAGTTAATTCAGTTAAAGCTAATATAAATTCTCTTGTTTAGGTGAGAGTAGTTGGGATTGCTAATTATGCTTTTGGCAAACCCTCTAGAGGACATCTACCCTACACGGGCTATTATGAATGGGTCTGATCAAATATTAGGTAAGAACTGGTCTTCACCCATTAGCAACTGGGTGGGTACTCTAACCAAACTGACCATGATCATTCAGATAAGATCCCAGACAGCAAATCATATTAATAAATTTCTCATGAAAAAGTCTCATCCCTTAGAAGCATTTTCTTATCTGGGGTTCCCCATTCATTCTATCTATTCTGTCTTCATTTCTTGGCTTGTTTTTATCTAGTTTCATCTCATGATAGAGCACCGAGTGTTCAAACTGGAAGCTACATACATTTAGGGAACAAGCAAATGACATAACCTCTCTGTACCTTAGATTCCTTCTCCTTAAAAGGAAGAAAATCGTAGTGCCTATCTGATAGGATTTTGGTCAGGAATAAATTAACTAATATATGGTGAATAATACCTGGTCCATAGTAAGCACTATATAAGCATTTGCTATTGTTAATATTTAGATGGGATTTAAAAAGCCTTGACTATTCCATGCCCCCACTTTCCTGTACCTTTAAGGATTTTAAATTCTTAAGTCCTTGAAGGATTTCTGCTGGTTCTATGGTCACTCATTGATTTAACTATGGTTTCTAAGTTCTCTTCCTCTCTCTTACGCACACACACATACATACACAGTCATGAGCTTTCATTGTGCACTAGAACATATATTAATTATTCTCACACTTCATAGTTATGTTAGTTCCAGAGGCTTCACAATGGAGGTCTCAATTGAGATCACCTATATGCCAGGTATTGTGGAAGTTGCTAGGGATACAAAGAAAAATAAGATATATCCCTGTGTTCAAGGAACGGATGGTCTAACTAGCAAGTTGATATGCTGATGAATAATTGCCAATATTGTGATGAGTGTTACAACAGAGCACAGAGATGCCGTAGGGCCCTCGAAGAGGCCACAACTCAAAGGGAGAGAGGTGTGAAGGGAACGAGTCCTGGAGTGTGAACGGCAGTTTAGTAGAAAACTGGGGAGGAAAAGCTGGGTTTTGTAGGTGGAGGGATTGGTGTATATGAAGAAGAGAGATGTAAAAGATCATAGCCTATGTAGAGTGCTGTAAATCAGTAAATTACAGATGATATAATAAATTGTACCTGTGGGAAGGATCAAAAGATAAGAAATGGCAAGAAATGTGGCATGAGATGAGGCTGAAAAGGGGCCCAGCAGCCACGTCAGCAGAGGCCTTGGGTGCCACTGATGGCTCTTGGTCGTGATCCACATGTGTCAATGATCAAGGTCCAAGGAAGGATGTCAGAGAGCAGCACGTGCAGCTAGATCTGCATCTGAGAAAAGTCACACTGGCTGCAGAGTGGAAGGCGGTTTGGGGAATGGGTGAGTGAGGTGGGTGGAGGGAAGACAATTGCAGGAGCTGCTTAGGGTTCTGTAAGCAGCGACTTTACTGCTTCTCTCCTTTTCCCCTACGCTCTCTGTGGACTCACAAACAAAAGGCACATAGACAGATGTTCAGCTCACTTGACCCAGCAGATGAGCATGTGACCAAACTAGCCAGAACGCTCCTTCTTCCTCTTTTTAAATGGCCTCCCCAGCAGCAGGCAGGAGGGGAATTCAACCCTTCACAGATCAGCTGAATCCAATCAAGGGATGAAGCAGTTTAAGTGGGTGATTAGGTGGGAATCCCTGGTCTCAATTCTAGTGAAAACAGGTGAAGGAGTTTACAGAGGAATTAGGTAAGCATTTAGCTCTCCTTAGGAGACGCCATTTAGCCAAATGGATCCCATCTGTGGGACATGCGCCCAGCATCCCTGGATCGCTGACTGAGAAAAGGTGCCTGTCAGGAAAGCAAGGACTCTCAAGTTCAAAGTTTCTAGTTCCTAAGCTCATTGTGGACTTAAAACTCTCCTTAACGAGAAACACCAGCCAGTGAGAAGATAACTCCAATTTGCTGGGAACTGTAAAACTGTTTTCTTATCAGGTAAGTGTTTTCCAACATTGGAAGATGTCAGAATTACCTACAGAGGATGAGGTAAACAAAATCCACACTTTTGATGTTTCTGTGTTGAACTTAAGACAATCTCTATATGTCTGCTAATGAAACTGTAATATTTGTCAAGTGTTTTTAATGTTTAAGAGATTCTGGCGTGTTCAACCTTGTAATTAGCCATGTGATTTTCGTTTAAATGTGTAATTAAGTGGTTGACTTTGGACTAATGCTTTAAAGATGAAAGTTCCAAGAGAAGTTGGCTAAGTTTGTAAGCAGTATTGAAAGATTTAAGAGAACTTTAGGGTCACAATATTTAAAACTTTAATTTATTAGATGTATAAGAATTGCTTAGGTACTTGGGAAAGTTTTGCTTGTTAGTCGAGCACTTGAAATACTTAAAAAGAAAATCGTATATATCACATTCATAAATGCGGTTTAGACCATTTAAGGGAACTTAATTGCCAAAATTGTAAAGTACCCCTTAAAAATTTATTAGATTTATAGATAGAATAAGATTTGTAGTCTGAACTTAAAAGCTTAAAGAAAAAAAATACTTCATTGCTTCAATATATTGAATATCTTAGAAGCCAAGTCGTGGCAATCAGTCCTTCATGAGCACAGAGGTTGGCCTCAAGGACCCAGAAAACTCCTACTGCCTTCTTGGGATTTGTTTGAATTGAGGTAGGGTGAGAGCCTCCGTTTCCCAGCAGGCTTGAGCTGAGAAGCTGGTGGCCCTGGGCCATGGTGTGAAGCAGGCTTACTGCTTTGAGAGAATGAAGGGGACGTAGAGAGTGTGTTCTGGGTATTTTGATCCCAGGTTCCAGTCAGCCCTAGGGCCACTAGGGCTGCTCCCACTTTTATCGTGTTCTGCTCCCACCTTTATCATAAGCAGTTTAGGTGAACCAAAGCATTCTCCTTATTAGCTTTAGCTGGTTGGTTTGGGTCTTCCAACTAAATTACTGTTGAGGAATGAAGGGAGAGACCTATGTTAATACCCTTGTGGGTAGAATTAAGCTATATAATTTGGGGAAGAAACCCATAAAGACACATATATAATATTTGGGTCCTCATATAGCTTCTTCCTGAGCAAAGTTTTTCTCCCATCCTCTTGCCTTTTGACAACTCTGCATGTTTGACCCCTCTCTGCTCTCTCCAGGGATTCCTCTCACCAAAGCCAAGGACCTGGTGGCACCAGGATGAGCCAGAGGGCAGGGTGTGGACCATTTCCTCCTCCTTTCTTCTTCTTTTTTGGTTCTGGGATATGAGGGAGCCACAAGTCACTGGATTTTTTCTCAGCTTATTATGTGACTAGTCTCCAGATTTAAAACGAAAATACCCTGGAAGAGTTATCAGTCTCTGATGAAGACATTAAAGCTGTTTAAGCCCAACAGAGTACAGAGTTCAGGTGGTGCTTGCATCCTAACTTCAACAGGTGGGGGACTATGGTGCCATTAATTGAAATTAGAAACTCAAAGGGGCAGATTTAAGGATAAAAAGGGTTCTGTTTGGTACAAAAAGAGTTTGAGGTGCTGAGTGATACCCCGTAGGTAATGTGGTGCATGGTTCTAAAGTTCAGGAAGCCAACTGGTGTTGGAGTAGCATGTTTTAGAATGATTGCCATTAAGTTGGTTTCTTATGTTTTGACTCCAAGTTGCTAGTTGTAAGGCATTTTGTTAAGTGCTGGGTAGGGCACTGTATCTATTCTAGGAATGAGTTCGGATCAAGAAATAGAAAACTATCATAGAGCTGATCAGATAGATAGTGATTTCTTTCTTTTTTAAAAAAAATATATAATTTATATTTTATTGAGATATAATTGACATATAACACTATTAGTTTTAGGTGTACAACATAATGATGGGACATATATATCTCAAAATGATTACCACAATAAATTAACATCCATCACCACATATAGTTGCAATTTTTTTCCTTTTAATGAAAAGAGCATCTTTTGATATTACCTAATAAATTACTTAGAAGGAGACGTCTGCTGGTATTGGTTCTATGACTCAATGATGTCAGAGCTGGTGTGTCTGCCATTATCTTGGAACTTTCCTCATGGTCTCTAAATGGTTGCTGCATCTCCTGGCACAGAATCTGTATTCAAGGTAGGGACAAAAGGCAGATGCAAGTTATAGTGGTGTCTTTTATTAAGAAAGAAACATCTTCCAGACATCCTAGCTTTGCCCGTGAGACTTCTGCTTATATTTTATTGCCTAGCACTGTGTTACATGACTCTCTCTAGTTGCAAATAAATAAAAAGGGAGTTCAGGATGAATGTGGAGTCAGCCTATGAACGATGGTCCCTGCCATTAGGAGTTTACAGTGTCATGACTGTTTTTCTCTGACTGAGGGATCCAGAGCCCAGGCCTGGTCCATGGTGGATGCCTTTATTAGGCTGATGGCTTAATAATCCACTTGACCTCCTGTGATTTATTTTTTTCTTTCCTTGAAACTTTCTCTATATTCTGGAACTCAATCATTTTCTAAAATCTGCATAAGAAAAAAGATATTGTTAATATCTGACAATCTTGGATCTTCCCAAATGCACAAAGAGTCTGGAGAGTCATGATAGGCTCCAAATTATCCCCCCAAAATGTAAAAGGAGTAAGAACTTTGACTTGACAGAGAGGCTGTGTAAATGGCAGGAAAGCCGTGGCTTTTGACTACGACTTTGAAAAACCTTGGCCATGAAAGTCCTTTGGAGAATTATTTCAGAAATTTGTAAGTAGGTAAGACATCTGGCTGTGGAGGGCTTCTCTGGACAAAGTGATCCTTGAGGCTGGTACACTGACTGCACAGTTTTGAATTTGCCAGATAGCTTCAGCTTCTGTCTTATGCTACTTGGACCAGTGAGGTATCCTCCTCAAATGGCAATACTGCAACAATCAAGTATCTTATCACAGTTAAAAAAGAATAAAAGAAAAGCCCCACAAGAAAAGAGAGAAACTCTTCTCTGGTTTCTTCAGTGCTCAGGGCTGCTATTTTTAACATAAGAGGTCAGTGCAGAACACTAGGGTATAAACGTTAAATCTATGTTGATTTTCAAGGAATATATACAATCAGAACCTCTGTCAGAAGAGCTTTGGTTTTGTGTTCAAATCCCTCTATTGTTTTGAAAACTTCAGTGGGAACCTTGCTTTAGAGTTGCGCTCATAGAAAGTTGCGCTTGATTCCACCAAGATGTGAACTGGAAGGTAAGTGCTATTTATACTGCCTACTGCCTATCAGACACTGCAAAGACCTGCCGTCACTAAATGTTAACCCTAGAACTTACTACTTGACTTCCAGTTTGATTTTATGTTTTGTTCTGTATAACCAATACATGCCATCCATTTCCTAGAGGGAAGCTTACATGTATATTTGGTTTGACATCTACCTTTGTTTAAGTGGCAATGAATGTTCTCTCCAAAATTTGCTTCCTGTATCAGGCATTTAGAAATCAAATATTTTCCCACTGATTTTTATTATACATTTAGAAATGCATCGTTTTAATTTCTGATTGATATGCAATTGGCAAAGGTTCCTACTGCTCTAAGCATAAGATATCAGCCTACAACTTCTGTGGCAAGTCGTTAATATTTCATGGGATCGGAACATGCTCTAGGAGCTTATTAACCTATATAATGAGATGGAGAGTTTTATTCACTAAAATCCCAGGGCCTCTTCTCCATGAGATTAATAGCAGTCACAAGACTTCCCTGGAGGCTCTGCATGAAGGTGAGAGTCATGAGTTGGAGTGGATTACATGAGTGGAATGGCTGGGTGGGAAAGGAGGAGGGGCGATTGGCATGGTGGTGGTATCAGGGGAAGAAAGAGAAAGTCAGACAGACACAGAGAAATGCACACGCAGAGAAACTGACATAGATAAATGTGCAAAAAGAGAAGTGTGTGAGTCAGAGCAGCTACCATGGAGTCTCTTGGCAGAAGGATGAGTCATTGGGAATTTTAGGATGTGTAATGTGCTATTTAAGCTCATATACAGCTCTTTCAAGAAAACCAAATATAAAGATTTAGATGCTTTGTCAAGACTTCTGAGGTCAGATGTTTTTTGTCCTGGGTGAGGCATCAGTGGACAGAGACTGGTCTCAAGGCCACCGAGATGTATTGGGGCTTCATTTAGGATTTAAGCCTCTTCCCCTCCTTACCTCCTGTCTGGTCACCAGTTGCTGGGAAAAATTATTTTTTAAAAGTGGGGCACCACCCAAATGAATGTTCTAGACAGCATGTGTATCGTGGAAAGGTATCTTGAACTTGGAATCAGAAGTCCTAGTTTCCAATCCCATCTGTACCATTTACTAACACCTCATGTGAGTTTTCTTACCTATCATTGAGGCTACAGCACAAGATTGTAAGAAAATAGTGAAAAAATGCCTGTAAACATCCTTTTGCCATGTCTGGCACATAATGGGTTTAATGGATCTCATATCTGGATCAGCGGAGAGTCCCTAAACTGTACCATCAGACTGTTTTTACTCTGATCTTCCCATATGAGGTAGAAATGAAAAGTCATTTCTATTCCTAATGTTATTTTCTAATCAAGAGCTATCGCTGGGGTCATCAATAAAAAAAATCCTAGTATCAATAGACCCATTATCCCCCCTTTAAAATATAAAGCTAGTTAAATGTTGTTGAATTTTGTACCACCAGGAAAGTTAGGGGAAAAATTGGGGGATAAAATCCACATGCTTTTCTGCTCCATGTATATCTTCAGCAGACCCACTGTGGAATAATTTCTTTCCATTGATTGGGCCAAAGGAAACATTAGTTGCTGAGCCACTGGAGCTCTGACGGCAAGATGCTCAATGCACATTATACATCCAGCAGTTGTGTTCAAGAGCAGGTGGCTTCTGACTCACGAGGCTCAGAGGGGAGAGAGAGAGACAGAGAGAGAGAGACAGAGAGACAGAGGTGAAATGGGCCAATTGTAGTCTCTTGGGCTCAATTCACAGAGCAGGGCAGGTACCCTGTCTTTTACAGCCAAGAGTCCTTGTAGAGACACTGATTTCTGAGGAGAGCCCTCACCTCACTGCCCACGTATACTTCATCTCAGCATCACTGTCTTGCCTAAGGAACATGAGGGATGGCCTCATTGTGCAACCTCTGCAATGAATGCCAAAATGGTACCTCATGGGCTATACCTTGGTCTCCAGCCCAAACAATGACATCTTGCTGTTAATTAAAGCTGCGTAACACTGCAGGGTTTCCACCAGGGAAAGAAGCAACTGAAGTCTTCTTCAGTATCCTTTCTCAAATTGATGGTGATTCCAGGAATAAGTTCAGACACGAAAAACATGGTTGAGTAAGAATGGTGCACAGAAGAACGGAAAGGCAGCTGGAAAGCATGTCTTTCTTCTAATCCCTATACACTCAACTCACATGTCTTAAACAGGGTATTGTCCTTCTTTGTTGACTGAGCCAGAGGACCATAGGACCTCAGTCCCACCCTTGCTTTTCACTTTATAGGAAACTGAGGCTGAGGTCACTCAGCATAAAACTGTCTCCCATTTTACATAGAGCGGTGTGTACATGTCAATCCCAAACTCCCTAACTACCTCTTCCCTCCACCCTTCCCCTTGGTAACCATAAATTCATTCTTTAAATATGTGAGTCTGTTTCTGTTTTGTAAATAAGTTCATTTGTATGATTTCTTTTTAGATTCTGCATATAAGTGATATCATACGATATTTCTTTCTCTGTCTGATTTACTTCACTCAGTATGACTATACTTAAAATGGGTAACCAACAAGGACCTACTGTATAGCACAGGAAACTCTGCTCAATATTATGTAACAACCTAAATGGGAAAAGAATTTGAAAAAGAACAGAATAGCAGTGTGATAATAGTAAGAAATATAAACTGAATTACCATAAAAAAAAAAACAACTTAAGGTCTCCCAATTGTTACAACAGTGCTCTTGCTTTTACCCCACTTAGCAGAAACATGTGAGCTCTGGTAGGGACAAAGGCAAAGAAAGAAAGAAAGAAAATATTTTTGACCAAAACTTTCTTAAATATTTTCTTTAGAAAAAGTATTGAAATTGCAATACTTACCACTTACAGCTTCTAAGAATTGCCACATTCAAAAAACTGAGACCAGGGTGCATGATTATCTAATGTAAAAGGGGGCTAAATATTGTTAGATTCCAAATTTTGCTTTAGAATCAGGGACCTCTGATTGTCTCAGCTGAGCAGTGGTGGGTCAAGGTTTCAAACAAAAAGCACTTCCACTCCCTCATCTCAAGAAGGAACGCTTGCGGCTAGTGGTTACTCATTCCCACAAAGCCAGAACAGATGATTTTTGTGTATCTGTCAAAGAAGAGGTAAAGTCTAGCCAATACTACACGTTTACATTTCTCTTTAATGATGTATGTGGCTTGCATTAATATGGAAATAGATGCAGCCCTAAGGCACTTTTGAAGTTGTCAGGGCTGTTCTCATGTGACAAAGTTTTCATGTCTCCCTTCATTGTACAGCGCTCCCTTGATTTTAAAATCTGTGCTTACCTGATGTATTGTAATTATGGGATCAAAAATGACAGGATGATGCTATTCCAAAGTTAAAATGAATGATAATAATACCTTAGGTTTATATAGTGTCTTTCTTCTAAAAAAGTAAAAGAGTTGTTGCATATATTATCTCATGTATCCTCTCGACACCCCTGTGAGGTATGATAAGCCCCATCTTACAGATGGACGACCAGAGCAGGTAGGTTACCTGACTCACCCATGGTCAGCCGAATGCTCTGGCCACTGAATCACACCAGTAGGAAACATTAAAGGCCCATGTTCGCTGCTGAACCGCCTTAGCATCTCACATATTTCACCTGGAGCACGAATCACTTTGTCCCTCCAGTTATGGCTATCACTACTAGGTCTAATCTCTTCCACTAGGTCTTTGATAATCAGATAATTTCTTTCCTTTCTTCTTCCCTACCCCACCTGCCTTTCCTTTGCCCCATAAACATTATCCATCAGCTTGGCATTCTGTTAGATTCCACAGAGTTAAGGAGGGCTAAGTCATTTTTTCTGCCCTTTGGGAGCTCACAGGCTGGTGAGAACTAGAGAAGCAAGTCAGGCAATTATCACACAGGAGGATTAACGTACTCAGGGTGTTTCCCAAGACAGGAGGCTTAGCAATGTCTGGTGAGACGGAGGACTAATCCAGGAACACCTTTAAAGACAAGGACCCTATTTAATCCTATAAGTTTTCCACACCTACCTAGTGACATTCATATGCAGTAAAATATTGAAATTCATATTCTAAATCAAGCTCACGACTGTTTAAAAAAATCAGTTCTTTCTCCTACCTTGGCAAGTATACCTTTATAATCTAGAAGCCTGACTCCTTTGAGTTCTAAACTGTCAGGGCAAGGAGAGCAGGCCACTGCCCCAACTTGTGGCACTCAGCCTGCTTTCCTTCCCCTTTCTTCACATCCCAGACTCTGGCTGCACCTTGAGGAGCTCATGGCTGTGTGGAGACCCCAGTTCCATCCAAGCACCTTGCAAACATCAACCAGTGGTTTAGAGAGGCATGCATGGGGGTGTGTTCTGCCTCAGGAGGATGGACCCTGTGAAGAAGCTCACGCCAGCCCTGAAAGTGAGCTTGGGGCCATTGAGAAGGGAATTCGGGAGTTCTGGTTACCTGGAGCATGTTCTAGAAGAAGGGTGGCCTCTGGATGGGCATATCCGCTTGGCCTCATGGACACTTTACTCCATGGGAAGGGGTAGAGCTGAAGGAAGACCAGAGCAGAGCCTCGGGCAAGGACCCCTTTCGCCAGACTCTAAGAACCGTACCCTTGAATGTGTACTTCAGAGAGCAACACAATGGGTCTTGTCACAGCTGGAAATGCCTTTGAAGTCTTTAGCTTCATTTTAAGAAGTCACACAAAATTTCTTTCTCCCCAACCCACCTTAATACATAGCAGATCAAGTTTTCATTTGCTTAGACCAAGACCCTTATAGCCATCCTTGACTCTAACACCCCATGGGCATTGCCAAATCCTGACAAAGCTATCCAGACTCTAACCTCTTCTCACCACTCTCACTGCTACTGCCATGGTCTAGGCTATCATCATTTCTTGTCCAGAATTTTACAAAAGCCTCCCAACTGGTTTTCCTACCCCAGCCTTGTCTCCACCCTTGTACCCCTTACTGTCTACCCACAGCATAACACCCAGAGGGAGCCTTCTACTGTTTTTCCCCTCAGTCACTCAACTCCCGCCACGTTAGCATCCCTGGAACCCATGAAGCACACCTCCATCTCAGGGACTTCTTTCTTACTGTTCCCCCTGCTTAGAATACTCTTTTCTAAGATATTTGATCACCTCATCCCTCATTTCCTTCAGGTCCCTGCTTAAAATCACCTGTCCTGACGATCATATTCCTGATTCCCACCATGACGTTATTCTCATCCTATCTCATTTCTTCCATTGCACTTATCACAGAAAGCATATAGCATAAACACATCTTTGTTTTCATATACATCTCACCACCCACACATTCAGAATGTAATCTCTACGAGGCTAGACACGTTTTTCTATCAGAGCCTAGGACCATGTGAGCGCATAGTAGTCCCTGAATAAAATATTATTGTATGAATAAATTCATTCCACAATTCAGTTCTGCACTTATCCATTATTGTTTTAGGATTAATTTTTTAAAATTCTTTAAGTTAAAACGTAAGTGAAATGAGTCTGTGATATTGCTACTGGCTGGCATATTACCTCAAATCTCCAGATTAAAAGTGATGAAAGCCAGTGCTCAGTAAATGTAAACTTTATAGAGGAAAGAAGTGTATTCACATTAGGGTGAATCTTGGCATATTGTCTATGGTTGTGAACCCAATCACAGCCCATCTCCTATTCTCTTGGGTATTATGTCAGCGAAAGTTGATTGGGCCTCTTACAATGGATTTAAGTACTGCAGTGAGCTTCCTCAGAGTAGCATGGATCCTCTCTCCCTGGCTCTTGCCTTTGCTATATTTATATGCCCTTGGTTATTTGTTACTTTGAAATGTTATCTAATTATGCCCTCCTAACATAACTAATTTCCATAAACCACACATAAAACCCTAGTCGTTATTGTAGTCAAATTTTGCCTCAACAAATTGTAAACTCATCAAGGTCAACAGCTATATCTTTTATTTTTAGCTCTTTTAGCTCGTTTTCCTTTTAGCTCTCACCTCACACACCTCACATCAGTTCTTTTCCCAACATGATACGACATGAAGCATGGGTGTGTAAGCCATTGCTCAAGAAGTTAAAGTCACATTAAAAAAAAGAAACGATCTTTTGAAATTTGAGACTTCAGGGAAGGCTTAGCTCCAAAGCAAGTGCTCAAATATTTCTTCCTATGATCATTGATATCCTCTAAGCAAAGTCCTTATAAAATCTTACAGTTAATCCTCCTTATTATTTTGATAATTATCATGGGTTGATAAATTTAGATCACTGAAAGCAGAGAAATGCAGACTACCCACACCTTTATTAATTTCTTTTTCTAAAGTGATATATATTTATTATGGAAAACTTTGACAACATAAACAGGTGAAAGGAAAAAAAATAAAAGCATTCATGGTCCACTCCCTAGGGATGACCATCATCGGCATTTTGGTTTGTGTCCTTTGTTTGATCATAATGTATTTACTTCTTTGCTCCTGATTTCAATTTTTTTAACTTATTTACACAAGTAATACATCATCCTCATTTTAGAGAATTTAAATACACAGAAACAAAAAGAAGGGGGCCATCACTGATAATCTCACCATCCAGAGATTTCCACTGTTAATATTTTAGGAAATATCTCTTTATAATTGCACCTATACATATACTCATGTATGAAAATTATAGAATACCTATTTTGTTTCTACTAAAGTATAACATATAATACTCTACAAACCTACTTTCATCACATACTAACTGATACCATTAAATATTTTTTCCATCATCGTGATTTTCAGACTCTATTTTCCCATTATACGAATGTATCAGAACTTACTTTTTTATTCCCTGGTATTGAACATACCTGTTGTTTCCTATATTTTTTTTCTATTTAAAGTGGGCATGCATGCAAGAAAGCATTTTTTCACATTTATGAAATTTGTGGATGTGGAATAGCTGAGGGAAGAGACAGCAATCTTCTCTGGTCTTTTCTCTCTCTCTTTCTTTTTTAGCTTTTTTATAATATTTTCTTGGTCATGTCTCTACACAGAGCATGAACATCTCCTATTGAATCCTTTTCTCTGTAGGATATTTACCACATATAAGGCATATATACTTGATTGAGTCCTGCTATTCATCAGGCAAACATAACATCATATGAAACATGGTTTTAGTTGGATGCACGCTTTTGTTGCTCAACACACAAGAGCAGTCTTGCCAAATCAAGCGACGTCACCAACTTCCCAGATTCCAGGTACCCTGACATGCAGTCATGTTAACTCCAAGACTGTTTGCATTAAATTTATGAGAAGTACTTTGTACTGGTATCATATGCTACAGATTTTCTTCAACCCACAAGAATTCAATATTGTGACCATTATTACCAAAAAATAACTGCTAACTCATATTGTAGTTAATTTGCCAAGTCTCACACACGCATAAGTAAATATACTTGGAATTTTAACCTTTTATCTCTCTTTGCAAGCCAATAGGAGTCCTAAGCAAAGAAACCCAAAGCAATAGTTCCTTCCAAACACATTACAGGAAAAAAAGGGGGAAAAATCAGTAAGACTCCACACTGTACCTGAGTGCAGGTGAGATGTGTTGAGATTGATATATGTGGTGTCATTTTCTGGACCATTAAAAATCCTGTCAGCTCTGGAATGAAATGCTGCAGTGATTTACCAGCAGATGACATAACATTGTGCTATCATTTAGAAAGAGAAATGAGAAGCACAGGTATTGAACTGAACATATTTTTAAGTTTATCACCTTAAAAATAAGATATTCTGTTCAGGAGAAAACCTGTAAATTTATTCTCACTGATCAAATTCTTCATCTAAGTCGTTTTGATTTAAACGGCAAACTAAGCTTTGAGGGAATAAACAAGTGAATGAGAGAAAAGCTTTTACCAACAGAGACAAGGGAATGCCTGGTAACAAACGGCAAACTCTTTGAGGTAGGTTTTCAAGGCCATTTAAGAGATTTAATTTTTTTTTTTCTGTTCTTAAGACTTCATTCACCTCTAGACTAAACCAGAGTAAGAAGACACCAGAACAATCAATTTTTTTTCTATTTCACATAAGCTTCTCTATATGACCCAGAAGTAGCAAAGCCTCAGGAATAGCAGGCATCTATCTGTGACCCATTCAAACAAGTTAAAGCAAACTGCACATCTTTCTATCGTGATCTCTTTTTTGTGTGTGTGGTAATACAGGTGTCTGTATGTGGTCTAAGCAAGAGAGAATAAAATAGACTTTGAAGACTTTTTCTTGTCATAAAAGGGTTCACTTATATTTTCATCATAATGAATCAGAAACATTCATTATTTTTAACAAAAGATGATGAAAAATTTTGTAAAGATCATCTATAAATGTCTACAAATGGAATCAATATCTATCCAGAAATCATTTGCAGAATCTGAAACTTTTCATGATCAGAAAACATAGTCAGATATATTTTGTCATAACTGCGGATGCTCCATTTAGGGTTAAAACAAGATTTTTGAAGTTTATATTAATTGTTTCTGCAGGACTGGCAAATTGGAGAGTAGCTGGTAGAGAACATGCTATATGAAAGACATTTGATGTTTCAGATCTACGAACACTTAGGTGGAACAGGATAGCTGAAGATCTGTAAGGTGAAAGAAGGAGTGAATTTATTTTGTGTTGTTCCAGAAAAAAAAAAAATTAATGCGCCAGAGAAAGCAAAGTCCTCAGAAGAATGCCTGGCATAAAAGCTGAAAATGCAATTTCAGAGCACGGCTTAGCCCTGACTTTATAAGTGTCCCTCTTCTCAACAGCACATGGTCCAGAGATACACACCTGCTGAACGATACTAACTTGGAGCCCATGTTTACATAAGATGACCCTGCTCTCTTGGCTCCCACCAATTGTGCCAGGGGCCACATGTCTCAGATTCCCTTTCTCAAAAACCCAAAGAAGGAAAATGTAGTCAAATGGTTGAGGATAGTGGAACTGGCTACAAGATCAGAGTTGACTTAATGGCAAGTCATTGTTACTGGAGCTTGTCGGATGAACCCAATCTGTAAAAACAAGAAAGAAGCAAACGTTTAGGAAGAAGAGATGAGAGAATGAAAGCGAGAGAAAGTGACGGAGACAGAAACAACTGATGACTTTCCAGTTTTTCAAGTTCAGAATCAGGTTAGCTGAGCGGATCCCGTATCGTTTTAAGAACCCCTGCTCACCCCAACTCTTTTGTAAACTACCTTGTGTAGTTTTTCTAGCCCTTCACATAAAAACATCTTAAATCCAATAACTCAAAGTCACTCCTTCCTTCTGCCTGTCCTTCAGATGCTAAAACCAGGACAAATGAGTATAAGTTACAGGGAAATGGATCTCATTTAATGATGAAAACTGTCCAGACTCAGAATGGACGGCTTCTGAAGTGTCCAAGCAGGTTTTATAATCCCCCCTTGCTATCACAAATCATGCCATTGGAGTTGCTTACATTTGTTTTGTTTTGTTCCATTTACAATCTTTGTTTATAGTCAGAGAAGGGGTTAAGGTTTAGGAAACAAAAGCAAGTCCCTAACTTTGTCTGCACTGTAACCCTCACTAGTTGCCCCCAATCACACCAATAATCGCTTGGCTTACATGAGGTTTATTGAGGAAATGACTGTACACAAAAGCTGACCTTGTGAAGTTTTCTAAACCTCTCAAAGCCTCAATTTTTTCATCTATATATTAGGTTCACAATCCCTTTCTGAAATCTTTGGACCAGAGGTATTTCAGATCTCAGAACTTTAAGACGGTAGATAGTTCATGAGGTTCACATACTGTATCTTATGTAGATACCTCACGGAGGCTTATGCAAACACCCTCTAATTACGCCATGTCTGCAGTGAAACATTTGGATATTCACACCAACTGGGATAAAAGACCCTAAGTAAGCTTCACACCAATTCAGGTCAGATTTTGCTATCTAGTGAGTTGGCCACAGACCCAATAAAACCCTTCTATGCTTCAGAGCTTTTTGGATTTCAAGACTGTGGATGGAGCTTGTGACCTACAGTACTTACCTCCTAGGGGTGTTGTAAGAACGAAATATGACCATATCTCTAAAGCAGTGGGAACAGCCTGTGTGTCTATTGCCACCATTCGGTTATGGTGGTTTCTGTCTCTTTTTTCTTCCCTTTCAACCTTGAGTGTCAGCTCCAGCTCACACTTTGTGAGAGTCTTCAAAGTCAGCTCCATAATTAGCTGACAATTTCTTTTTGTTCAGAGGGTGTTTGGCATGTAGTGAGTGTTCTATGTTACCTACCATCACAACAATTCCCACCACTGCTAGTGGTATCATTATTGTCTTTCTACCCCAGATGCCAAATTCATAGCTATGATTTCTTTCTTTTTCATGGGGATTTTGCATCCTGAGTGACATTTTTACTGTCAACAGAAAAGCATAGAAAAATGAAAGATCTGGGAACAGTAAACAAATAGCTTTTTTATAAGGGAAAGGATAGGTAAAACGTGACATACATCCAAGTTTGCCTTCAAGGTCATCCTTATCTTGGCTGTCAATACACCATCAGGTTCTAAGGAATTAAAGAAAGAGCACTAAAACTTGGCGATTTGGGTCACAGACTTTGTTAAACTAAACCACACACGTGCATACCCTTAAAAGAGCTATTTGAGCAATTTTAACTCCTATGCTATTACTTCTAAGATGTTTTAAGACTGAAAAACAATCAAAACTCTTGCAGGGAGGGCTCTCCTTTCTTTCTTATCTTAGCAGTTTCTTATACTTTGGAAAATGCTGCACTTAAAAGTCCAAAACACTTTTGATGTGCAAAAGAGGTAAAAAGTACTGTCAGCATTGATTCAATCTTTCCCTCTCAGCTAAGATGACCTACAGGACTGGGAGTTTCTATGTGCTGCCCTTTCAACCATTTCACATTGTTGAAATTCTGATAGAAATTTCATTTTTCTACCTGCCCCCTCCCTCAGAACTAATTGCTAACTTCTGCTCTTTGACAGTCGTAACTGACCCCAAATCTAACCTTTAAGAGCATAAGGTGGTCCAGCAGAGGCTAGTTAGAGAATTTAAAACAGAGAGAGAAACAGAGAGTTAAATACTTCATAAACACCAGCAAGATTTACTGAGAGAACTCCAGATCAGCAGCAAGTTTCAAGAACACGGTCACAGACGATTGTTCATGTAGGCAAGGCCAAACCTTCCTGTGCCAGAAAGGCCTAATTTGTTGCATACCAACAAAAAAGTATCTAAAAGCCACCCCCTCCGAAGCACTGATGTGATAGGTCTTCCACAAATTTGCTTCTAAATAAAAAGAATAATCAAATTTAGAATTAGGCAAATTGCTTTAGTCTGCTATTTAAAAATGGCACAAGTAATCAAATTAGCTAAATTTATCAGGAGTAAATGTGAATGAACTCAGAAATTGAATTTGGGGACTAGTCCTGGTGCAGTCTCTACATCATGTCAGAGAGCAAAGCTAGATAAAAATTCTTTTTCTTTCCAGAGCCTGAAAATACAGAAAACAAAACAGAGGATAATGTCCAAATAAAAATGACTGAGTTTCTTCCCACACCATCATATGACAGAGTCAGTGATACCTATTGGAATCAACAAACCCATTTCATAGTGTGTAAGTGTCTATGCATGTCCTACAATTGCTGATGGAGTTGGGCTTCTCAGCCTGGCCAACAGATCCTTTTAGTATTTAGGAAGCATTTTGAACTTTTAGAAAGAATTCCCTAATTTTCCACTGCTGGTCCACACTTATGGTTTAGATTTTTGTTCAGTTATGATTGCGCAGGATAAGCAGTTAGCATTTAGTTTTGAAGGAGGGGTAAGTGGAAGAAGGAAGACATTTCAGAGGCTGGATGAGGAGAGCTGTTGCCTCCTTTCATGTTTACAAAATAGTTGTTCTTAGTATTACTGGCATTGTCTTCTGTGCCCACACCAGTGTCATTTAGGTAACAGGCAAAGAGAACTGACTTTAGGCCTGATGCTTGATACGTGTATCATCACTAAGCCCACCCAGCTCCCTGGAGTCACTATTATTGCCCCACTTTACAGATGAGGAGACTGAGGCCCCAGAGATGTTAGATCACTTACCCAGTGTCATTCAGCTAATATATATGATGAAAGTAAGGCTCATACCATTATTTCTCTGAGTTAGAAGACTGCCTATTATTAAAAGTTGCTCAACAAATACTTATTTAAATGGTTATATTTTACTTAAAGAAAATAGTCTAATTTTCACTTCTGATAACAGCAATGATAACTACTCACTCTCTACTTTCAAGTCCAGTTTTTCTACACTACTTTCATTTCACAGCAATCCGGGGTGTTGGTAGTAGGGACAGTTACCATTCTCATTTTACAAATGAAGAGGCAGAGACCCAGTGAATTTAAGTAACATACCTAAAATCACACATTTATAAGTAAACATGCACCTCGAGCCCAGGTTTGTGAACTCAAATCCTAAGGTTTGTACTCTACTGCCTCCTCTATCCAAGGACAATAAAAACAGAATAAAGAACCATAGTCTACTTCTGACCTCTGATGTCTAACTATGGCCAGGTCTCTAAGACTGTGTTTACTTAGAGAAAAATAGTTCTATGGCAAATGGCTGATCACTTAATTCAAATTAACAGGAGGAGATCGACCATTCCGTGGTCTCAGTGCTGATTTGACACAAAGTAGATATCATTTGGGCCTTCTTGCAGGACCCCTTGGCATAACCCTCCTAGAGATGGAAAACACTGCGATTGTAAATTACCCTCTTGGTTTATTTCATAAAGCCTCTGGGTTACGATTTAATCCCACCTTTGCTCAGCCCCTCAGGGGTAATGGGTCGCTTTCCTAATTTACAGGGAAAGTGTTAAACCTCGTTTTTCTTAAGCCACAAGACCAAAGCCATCAGAAGCAGAGACGAGAGGGACCTGACAAGGCCAGGTGGCAATCCCACGCCCTTCTCCCGTGAACCTGCCTGAATGTTTATGTGGGATCCGGAAAGGACAAGATGCCCTTCCCCCTGTGAAGTCTCTACTAATCACAGAAGCAGATTTCAAATAATCTCTTCAATTTTGCTCCTCTGGGCTGCTTGGCTTTGTAAACGGTCAGCAAATCTGTCAATGTGGGAAGCTAGATCTTGCAGTCTCTCTGGGTGGATGCTACTCGAATCATGTCTGTGTGATGGCAGACACAGAGGCCGGAGCAAGAAGAGCTAACTGCGTCCTTGCAGTAGTACTGAATTCCCCGGGGTAATTAGGCCTTCATGTTCTTTTGTAACAGTAGGGAAAAAATAGCTACTTGAAGATTCCATTAGAAGCTGCATGCTTTCAAGGTGCATGAAATTGCCCAGGTATTGCTGCCGGTAAAAGGAAACCTTCCTCTTTTGACTTGAGATCATTAGGTTTCTGTTTTACTGCAGATCATCTGCTGTTCTTATCTCCAACCAGAGACAGAGGGAAGCCCTTTCATCAGCCCCCGGGACAGCATTGTCTGCCACGATTGTTGATCAAGCCAGGTCAGGAAGCAAGTGCTGCAGAGCAAGGAGTAGGAGAGAGAGAAGCAAAATAATAGCTGCTTTGTGGGGAAGCCATACTACGTGCCTGGCCCAGGTAAAAAGGACAAGGTCTCTGATTTCACTTTGTCTTTCCAACAACCTTGTGGAAGAGATATGACTATTAGCCCAATTTCACAGGTTCAGAAAACGGAGACTTGCCCATCATCAGAGTAAGGGGTGAAAAAAATTATTTGAATGTTTTATAAAGAGTCAGATAAAAGGGAGCCTGCAGGTACAAAATTGTCTTAGTTAACGTGAAGGCTCATTCTTTGAAGTGTAAATTCGCCACCGAGGAACCAGACATTCCTTTTATTTCACAATATTTTAGGTAGAATCATTTTATTTTCTACATTAGACTTCATTTATCTTAAAATCCATCTTTAATAGAACAGATAAAATATATACAGAAGAAATGACTTAAAAACTGGCACTGATTATCCTGACTGGTTCGGCACCATAAATAAATATATAGCAGGTCAACACAGTTACAAAATATCAAATCTGTATGCATTCAGTCAAATGTCATTCAGCAAGTATTTGAGTGGCTACTAAGTGCCAAACCCATGTGAAATGGTAGGGATTCACTGGTAAGAAGATAACTTCCTTTTTTTTTCATAGAGCTTATAGAGGAAAAAATACATTAAAAATATATCATTATGTATAAGTAATTTGGTGTTTCTAAAGCTGACAAGTGAAATGAAAAACAAGACCCTGGTGGTCAATTTTTATATTACAAACTTTCATTTAAAAGAGCACAAGTGGGGTGGGAGGAGTTGGGAGACTGGGATTGAAACATATACATTATTGATACTATGTATAAAATAGACAACTGATGGGAACATACTGTATAGCACAGGGAACTCTACCTAATGCACTGTGGTAACCTAAATGGGAGGGAAGTCCAAAAGGGAGGGGATATCTGTATGTGTATGGTTGATTCATTTTGTTGTGCAGTGGAGGCTAACACAACATGGTGAAACAACCATACTCCAATAAAACTTAATTTAAAAAAAATTTAAGAAAATAAAAGAGCGCAAAACTGTGAATTATACAAAATAATTGCATAAAAACAATTTATTAGAAAAAGAGTGAAAACTCACTATGACCCTTAAGAAGTAGTTATTAAAAAGAATTCATGAGAAAATGAAAAGCAGAAAAGAAAGTAATAGATAATATGATGAGCAAAATATGTAGCATCCAAAAAAATTTTTGATGAGCTTCATAACCATATGCCAGACTCTTCAGTCTTGCGTCTTATTAGAATCCAAAACAGGATGAAGAACAAACATTTCGTTGTGCATATGTTATGTGTACACTTGACTATCTCTGTAGAAAGTACCTTTTAGCAGATGATGTTTTTCTGATGCAGTTTGGGTTCGGCAATGAAGGACATAGTTCAGTTATTTCGTACGCTGGAAGGAAAAGGTTTAGGAAAAAGAAATATAAACCAAGCAGTTTCCATTACCCATAGAGATAAACCAAAAGCACAGATACAATGTTCTTCAACTGCTTAATGGATTTTGAATCATTTTACAAAGACCTCACTGAGCATACCTCGATTTAGAAGAATAACCATGAGGCCTCCATTTAGAACTATAATTAAATGTCATTTGGGGACTAATAACCACGCTCGCGGCATTATCTGAGTTGATGACAATGGGGAAGGGATGAGGTTGCACGGTTCAGCTTCTGGTCAGAAATGCCAGCTGATCATTATACTCCGGTAAATTTCATGCATCAATGTATTTATTGCTATTATAAACTGAAAATACGAAGGGAAGAAAAAGTAAAGATTACTGATGGCATGATGGGCCTTGTAGGTTCACTGTGATATCCTTTATTCCTTGATAACAAATGTGCCATGCTGTTTTACCCAATCAAACACGTTTCCCTCTATTTCTACCCTTCCCTTTTGTGAAGACGACCATGAAAAAAGCATACAAAAAATTTTGTATCCACGTGTGAAGGTATAATTTTTGTCTTGGGACAGCAGTCAGGCCCCGAATCCCTCCCATTGTGGAGACCTGGGGCCGTTTAAGGCTTGGGGTCTAGATCTTGAGAGGTTCAGGCATTTTCGCTGTCCTGATTTCCCTGCAAAAGATGGGAATTCTCAACCAGCTCTTGAGATAACAAATTGTTTAGCTACACTAGGTCTAGAAATGCTCCTCTTTGGGGAGAAAATTTTTGAGATAGCTTTACAATTCCTTTGCTTTACTTTTAGATTCTCAGAAAAGAAACACACAGAAAGTCAGAACTTGCCTTTAATCTTTATTGGTACATTTTGGGCTCAAAGGCTTCAGCTGGAACTGAGGATCCACTGTTTCTCCAGTGGTCTATCCAGAAATCAGAAATGGGAATCCATGGCAGGAAAATCACTACAGAAATTGGAATAAACTTGAGGTTGGAAAAGCATTTGAGGACATTATGTAAAAGAGGCCAAAAAAAAAAAAAAATCACTGTGCTTATTTATGAAGAAATGAAGCAAGAAAGCATAGATTTAGGCGGCTGTGAGGCCAGAGGAAAAAGGTGACTTTGGTGTAAATCGGAAGAAGTTGAGGAAGTTAGAGCATAAAGGACGTGGGAGGATTCAAGCAGCTCAGCAGGTGCCACCTGGCTTTGCAAGACCTATTTTGGCAAATCTGGCGTATGTGGCCATGCGTCAGAGTGGCCTTTGTTGGGAGTCCTATATTTACCAGGTAAATGACCAGATGTCTTTGCCAATGTGTAATAATTTCTGGGGAAGGGATTTAAAAATTCAGGCCATACCATCCAAAATAGGAAACCAACTCTTCTTGCTTTAAGGAAATTTATAGACAATTCAAGATAAGCCATCTGTGCAATAAGAAATACACATCCTACAGATGGTGAGAATTATAGGACACATAATATTGTTAATAACAGCAACATTTTCAGATGTATGAGACCTATATGTGCATATGTTTATCTGGTCTGTTACGGTGGTATTTTTATTTACACACCACAGTTTGACTCCATCTCTGAAAAGGTGCTAGACACATAGTAGGCTATCGATAATTCTGGAAGGAAGGCAAGAAAGAGGGAAGAAAGGAAAGAAGGAAGGAAGAAGCTTTAGAATTAACTTGGAGTGGAGTATTTGTTATGTGTATTAAGAGAAATTAAATATAATATAATAGACCACATAACTGAGTGAATTTGGGGCTGAGTGTCCTTTGATGGAGGAAAGGAAGTAGAGGTAGATGATTATTTTTGTAGCATGACCTCTCCTCCCTTCAACACGTGACTCTATGATATTTACCTGCTCTCCCAGTACCATGGGGTCAAAAGTGGGCCGAGATGAGGTTGCCGATCTAGACCCTTCCAGGGTGGGCGTGAGCAGGAACCAGGAGCCGTCATGGATCCTGAGACCGCAGTCACCTGAACTCATGTAGAAGAGGTGCCAGCTCCTTCCTCCCTGTGTGTGTGTGTGTGTGTGTGTGTACGTGTGTGTGTGTGTATACGTGTGTGTGTGTGTGTGTATACGTGTGTGTGTGTGTGTCTAGTAATTTTGATTAGTTTGACACCATAGTTTGATCAGTTTTGTTTTAATCCCATGTGGTGTGCTGGGGCCAGCTTGTATGACCCCTTAAATTTTCAGGAAATTTGTGAACCAGTTGTTGGACACAGCAAACCTAATTAATAAAATTAAATTATATAAACTTGCAATTAAACAGACTATAGAAAAAACAAAGGTAAAAAGTACTCAAACTTGTTACTTCCAATTACTTTACTGTGTTGTCTTATGATCTAGGCCCTTGAGGTTCTTTACTTCTGTTGTATCTGTATGGGGAAAAGCTAAAATGACATGCTGCTGTGATTATCTTCCCAAATCCGCATCAAGTGAGATCACATGGGTAGCTTGAAACGGGCCATGGTAGCAGTATTTACTCAACAGAAATTGGTAAATGCTGCAAGTCAGGGCTTCTTTTGCAGGGTGGGGGGGATGGTGGTTAAAATTTTACTAACACACATACATCTCGTTTTTCATTTTGTCGGTATGTATTACTCCCTGTCTTCTGGAACTGAATCCTGCTTCTTTTGGAAGAAACATGCTTTCCCTCCATAAGTAGTTTGAGTGAGACTTCCAATTATATGCTCCCGTTCCTTGATCACAGATATAGGAATATCATACAGGTTTGGCCAGTCAAAATGACCCTCCCTGCTGACCAGAGTGATGAGCCCAGGGATGAGCATGTGACCTAGTCCAAACCGATCAGTCCTTCCCTGAGATTTTCTGGATGGATCCTGGGAAAATGAAGGCTTCCCCTTTCCCTCTGGAGTAGCCAACCTGGGGGTAATGTAAGCCTAAGGCTACCTGTGGCCATGCCTCCCCCAGTATCCACATTGCATGTAGGAAATCCTGAGACCAGCCACAGCAAGCAGCAAACCCCTGAGACAGAGGACACCCCGGTAATATCATCTGAGTCCTTGTGTTCAGACATGCCTGTTCATCCATATTCTTCCCAGTTCATGTAAATCAACAAACTCCAATTTTTGCTTAAGTTGTTTTGAGTTGGGTTTCTGTTACTTGCAACTAAAAAGTCCTAATACAATTGATTTGGGCTTAATCTATTTATTTTCTCTTGTTACCTCTGTTTCCTTGGTTCATCAATTGTATGTATGTATGAGTTATATGTTGATACTTTAAAATTGATCTAGAGAAAAAAGCCCTCCTAGGAAACCAGATGCAGTAATTCAGGAAATCCATAAATCTCTCTTAACCAGTACTTCCAAGGCTTTGCTGCTGCCATGGGGATTGGGGTAATAAAATGCAGAGGTTTATCACCTTCGAACTCAAACTCTGCCAAGAAGAAACAAGGTTCCAACACTATGATTCATTATATCACTCCAGCAGAAGAGCTGTAATGGTGGGAATATGTCTTGAAATGAAATCATAATGAAAGAACCGGTAGGTTCGTTGTCTTGATTAAATTATAGAAGCTGAAGGCCACCATTACTTAACAGCAGAACTATGATTAATTGGTGTAAGAAAAAAAAAGGGAAATTGAATAAAGGAAAAGAGAAACAGAGAAAAGAAAACTGGGGGAAAAAAGGACCAGAAACTAGTTTAGTTCCTTGTGCCCTTATCCTATCCAAATGTCCCTCTTCAAAGAATAGTGCCACACTGGGACTCAGTGTTCCTTGCTTCTGTTGGTAGTTCAGGCATTTACTAGAGGGTGTAGCCATATAAACCTTGGGGAAATCCAAAAATTAAGTGGACAAAATGTCCCTTTTTATGATTTTCAGAAGCCTCTTTGCCCAGCCACACTGATGCTTCCTGAAAAAGTGATGTGACATGGTTTGGGGGGCAGTGATGGAAATTATGCATAGGCTCAAGCATATAGACTTGTAACAGATGCATCCTTTGTTCAGTGCCAGTGGCATTTGCTAGTACAAGCAGTGGCATCTGCCACTGATGGGAGCAACAGAACTGTCTTCATCAGACTAGTTTTGCACTGTGATCTTAGACATTAGACTTCACTACATAATCTCCAGACCTTCAGACATCTCAGAGACTCTGTGAGCTGGTCAATATACATTGAATATGATTTTTTTCAACTGAAATCAGTCAGAATCATATTGTTGATTATACTTCAGCATCTTGATTGACTCAATGAGGCAACACAGCACCAAGGTCATGGTGAGAGGGGTAGTGATAAGCATTAAGTCCCATGTGAGGGGTGAGGTTCAAATGGAAGAGTAGGAAAATCATCAGAAGTCAGGGTGTGTGTGTGTGTGTGTGTGTGTGGACGGTGTCTGGGTGTGCGTGTTGGCCATGAATGCTCTATTGAAATCCCACCTGCTGGAGGGAGTGGGTCCAATGGCTCAAAACTCTGGGTCACATCAGAAACACAAGATGCTCAGACTTTTCCAGACAATAGAAATTAGGAAGTGGGAAGGAAGGTTTCATAATGAATATGGTAATTTTCCCCAGAATTGGTATTTTAGCTGGAAATATTTAATTGTGGTAATACATCTGTTGAACTTTAAATGAGGCAGATAATAGGGTATAAAAGGTCATATTACTCATCACTTACAGTCTCTGTTCCAAAACACATTGCTCAGAGCAAACTGTTCTACAAGATATGACTGTATGTCTCCTATCTCAGGAGAAGGTAAAAATACAAATAATTTGCATTTTTGTGAAATGACCATTTCCTAGGAAAACATCCTCTCATTTCTCTCTCTCCTTGGATTATTTAAATGTGAATTACTATCATAAAACAGAAATCATTTACCTAATTTTTTCTTATTAATATTTAGCATTTAATAGCACTTTCATATCAGATAATGCTTTTTCCAGTCATTTATTTCTAGTTAATTGTTTCTGTTTACCATACTTCTGCATGAGGTATGTTTTCTTTTTTATGAATGGCATTTTTCCTAGGTGATCAATCATCTGGAGTCACTTCTATTTCGTCTCTGGTTAAAGGATGTTTCTGCCTACCTTGAATGGACTGTGCTCATAGCTTTGTATTTTGTAAAGCAGCAGGTAATGGATGTTATGCAAATGGAACTAAGTCATCTGGCTTTAGGTACTGTGAGGCAATTGCTCCGACAGAGAGGCATTTTCTCCAGGAAAGGGAGGGACATTTGACTTGATGCCTTCTATTCTGTCCTGGGATTGTATGAGAGTGTATGGGCTGGAAAGATTGTCATGACTAAGGTATGGCAACTTTTGGACCTGTTAGATCCTCTGAGGTCTAACCTTCATTAGACCTTCGTCTACCCAAGGTTTATTCACCTTTGATCCTGGTTGCTTGGGGCTCCTTCCTTGTCAGAAGGATGAGATTAAGGACAACAAAACTCCCGCTGACCCTGGAATACCTGCAGGTTTTATGTGAGTAAAAAAGACTCAGGGTGCTGGCCCTGAGGATAAGAATTTGACGGGAGAGGAATCAGAGAATTCTTTGAGAATAATCTGGAAAAATAATTTATTTAGTAAGGCTTACTTGATTTAGAGTAATCACAGAAATATTCCCTTTCCTCTTCTTTTCTCTTCATTACCCTGTTTTGCACACTCACATGTTCTTCTACAGAATGTGAGAGTACCAAGGTAAAACAATGGCCTAGCTAAAGTGTGGTTAAAACTCCAGCCCATAGAGTCCCATGTTTCACCTTGTGGGTCACATCAGACCGCCACATTTGTGGTGATGTACGAAGTATCACTTTCAGCAATCAACTCACCATAAAGTATAAACCAAGTGTTTGTTCCCTAACACTGGCATTTGAATGAGGTTGACCATAATGAAATATTGTCAGATACATGAGCTGAAGGATTTTCTTTCCTACTTCTCATGTTCCAGGTCTATTAAATAATTGATGTTCACAACTGAATGCACAAAGGACCCATGGATATTTATGGGGTTGAACTGAAAGGCTGGGAACAGACCTTCTAAGCATATGACGACATACAATTTGGAGCCATCTAACAAGAACTTAATACTGGGAAACTGAATGATATTTTGCTAAGAATGTGACTTCAAACAAACTGGTATATTTCTAAGTCATAGGCAGAGTATTGAAACAGACTTAGATCTCTGCTTTCTTTGACTGCATTTCCAACACCACTTACTCTAGGATCTATTGCAAAGGCCACCCTACCTAAATCTACTCCCAGCTTTAAGACAAGGAATCATGTGTCACATAGTTGGGGTAGTGGTAGGGGTTGAAGTAACCATTGAAGAAGTTATTTTTCAGTCTAAATGTTACCTGTGTGAATGTAAAAAAAACATGCTTTTACTCCTTCATTCACTCAATTGATATTACCAGAAACTGTCAGGAAAAGAGATACAAAGATGAATTATGAATGGTCACTCCAAAGTACAGAGATAGATAAGTAGGCAGACAGATAATAAAGAGTTAAGTGGGTAAGACAAAGGCAATCACTGACATCAATGTGGTCAGTGTAACAGGATTGGGAGGGTGGGAGGGAGACGCAAGAGGGAGGAGAGATGAGGATATATGTATATGTATAGCTGATTCACTTTGTTATAAAGCAGAAACTAACACACCATTGTAAAGCAATTATACTCCAATAAAGATGTTAAAAAAAAAACAACAACAACAGGGCCTGGAGATAGGCACAGGCTACAACAAAGGCAATTTAGCATCATGGTTAAGGGTTCGAATTTGGTCTCAAATCCTGACTCTTCCACATACTAACTGTAGCAACTTGAGGCAACTTCCCTGACCACCCTGAGCATTACTCTCCTCACCTGTGAAAGAGAAATAATAATATTATTCACTTTTCAGAATATTTTTGAGGATTAAATTAGAACAGCTATTATGATCTTTTCAAGCATGGTCTAGGGACTCCCTGGGGTCCCTGAGATTCTTTCAGGGATCTGCAAGCTCAAAACTTTTTTCATAATAATATTAAGAAATATTTACCTTTTAACTCTCCTTTTATTTTTATAACAATACTAAGATGACATACGTGTTTTCCCTGTTATTCTTTCATGAGTGTACATTGGAGTTTTCAAGAGGCCACCTGACATGTGATCTCAACCGACTGAACGCAGGAGAAGATGGGAGAATCCAGATGTCTTCTATTAAGACATCAAAGAGATTTACAGAAATGTAATTTTGTGTTTTAAAAATATATTATTTTTACTAAAATATATATGGAACATGTTTATCATCATTTTATCTGAAACATTATTTTTAAATGAGTTAATTAATGGATATTTTGAAGTTTTCTCAGTTTTAGTTTATGATATTGCAAATATTTATAGATGTGACCCACATAAACATAGCTCTTTGGTGGCCTCAAGGAAGAATGTATAGGGGGCTAAAGACCAAAAAGTCTGAGAACAACTAAATTAGAACATTGTCTGACACATATAGGAACTATCTAAATGCTAACTGTTACTATTATTGTTAATAGGAGACCTGAAAGCTAGATCCTAGTGATGGGGATTCTGCTGGGGACACAGAAGAGCCAGTATGGTAAAGGGAACCTGAGGATTTAATGCCTAAGTTGAGTTAAAAAGAGCTGGTCTATTCTGTATGTCTGGATTTAAGAGGTGGTTAATAAATTAACCTAGATATTGGCCATATTTGCCACATTCCATTTATCATGGTGGGGTTACAAATAGAGGTGGGATATAGTGCTGGCATTGAAGTAGCTGAGAATCTACTTGGAAAGACAAAACTTTTACATAGAAAACTCACATATAAGATTATGAAACTAGGGCTAGTATCAGCAGGCAGATGAGAAGAGGCAAAAAAGCCCAGTAAGTATAAGAAGATACATAGAAGGTTATCACTGAAAGGACATGTTGTTGTCCTTTAGAGCAAACATTTTATTTTTATATTTTAAAATTACATAAGTATTTCATGAATACATTTTCTGCATATACATTTTAACAATCCTAAGTTTTTGCAGGGTAAAATATGAAATTGAAACTTTAGCTCTCTACCCAATCATCCTCTTCCATCCTGAGATGATTGACATAAACAGCTTAGCAAATATCTTTCCAGACTTTTTTTTATTCATTAAATATAGAGAAAATTATAATATCAAAACTTATAACACTTAACCAAATTCCACATGTGAATCTAAACCATTGGCCTAGATCAACTCATACATCTTCACAAAATCCCATAAAGCATTTGCCATTACTAGTCCTCTTTCACCAGTGGGTGTGACAGGAGAACCTGAGGCACAGAGAGACTGAGCAGCTTGCCCAAAGTCACAGAGCTGGTGTGGAACACGATACCCTTCACTTAGATAAATAGACAGAGGATAGATGTAAGAAGGTGTATAAAACCATAGTGTTTTAAAAATTTGTTTTTATATAAATGGGATTGCATCATCATACATGTTGCTGTATTATACACTTGCTTTTTTTTCACTCAGCAGTAAGAACAGAACCTCACTTTATTTGACTTAACAGTTTCATAATTCTTCTTGTTTGGTATTTCTTTTTTCAAATTATTTTCTACCTTTTAAATTCTAGATCATGCATTCTTGATGGGGACAATATCCCCAAAAGGGCAAAATTTAGTTTTGGGGGGGTGAAAACGTTACTCTTTTTTAGGTATAAGCACTGATAGATATACCTACAGTACTTCAACAGATATATTCTATACCTGTGATTAGGAAAAAAAATATTAAAAAGGCTCCATAGGATAATGATAATATTCACAGTAGTAGTAATAATAACAATAATAATAATAACAATGGTAATAAAAAGATTGAAAGACACTGTTCTAGATGAACTTTGGAATTAGCTTGTCAATTTTACCTGCTGATTTTTGCAAAAGAAGACTGTGGACACCAGAGAGAGGACATGACTTGACATGTCTGGGATTGCAAATCACATTGCAAATTAGGAGCAGATCTGGGATGAATACCTGCTCTTGCCTTTACTTCTAGATGCTTTTCACTGTTCAGCCTATTCTGATTTATCTTGACACCTTGAATATGAAATCTCTCCTAGGCTTTCCAGCAGCTCCTGTGCATTGGATAGGCCCACGTACAAGTTGCCCATAACCCTCCTTCCCTAGTCCAGGGAGGCTGCATCTGAATCTGCCTGTTGACATCCATCTTCTGGCCCATCCCTTTATTTCCCCTCTTCTTCTCCCTTTCTTGCAACTGGGACAGTAAACAATAACATTAATTGGGGCCCTCCAAATAACGGCAGAGATAAGCATGAGGCCTTCAGGTTTAGGCTTCATGCTCTACTGAAACTTACCGTAAGTTCAGAAGAGAGGAGGACCTTTGGGCTCTGTTGACGAGGAAAGGCTAAGAGATTGTAGGGATTAGAGAAGATGAATATGGCGAGGGGAAAAGAAAATGTCCATGAACAAAAGAGGAGGGGTAAAAGGTGAAGAAATGCTGCAACTGGATTCCTGATGTCTTCTTCTCTACTTTTACATAATAAAAGGTAAACAAAACAAACAAAATTGACTTTTTCATCACATTCAATCATTCTACTTTTCCACCAGTTCATACCTCCCCTGTATTTCTGCTGATCAGCAATGAAGTAAGGCTCATTATCAGACTGTCTTTTCTTTGACTCACCTTCTTTCCAACTACCTTTGCTGCTTCTGCCTTTTTCAGGGCGGGGGAGAGGGTGAATAGCAGGACAAGGAAATAAAGGAAAAGGGGGAAAACTCTTTGACTTAGTAAGTACCATGTGTAATTCTCTCTTGGCTACTGATTACATTAATCCTTGATGCCCACAGAGCACTCTCCCCCAGGGCTCTTAAAACTCTACCTGTGATAACCAGCCAGATGTGCCCCAGTGATCCCCACTCCTGGGATTCTCCCCTGTGTAGTCCCCTACCATAGTGCACCAGGATTGCTATGGAACACAAGAGAAATGAAGTTACATCACGTCCAAGATTTGTTTATAAAACACACTATAGCTTCCGTCTTGGTCTCCTCGTCTCATGACTTGCTCCAAGGAAAGTCAGCTGCCACGATGAAGCAACCCTATGGCAAAGCCAATATACTGAGGAGCTGCAGGTGTCTTCTAACAGCTTGGTGGTTAAGGATGAATACAGAGCCTAAAGACCAGTCAAGGCTTCAGATGACTAGAGCCCCAGCTGACAACTTGAGTACAACCTCAAAGAAACCCTGAGCCTTAGAAATTTTGCAAGATATTGCATGTTTGCTGTCTTATGCTGCTAAGTTTGGGGATAATTTGTTATGAAGCAGTAGATACTAATATACTTCCTCAGCTCTGGTCCCAGCAGTACATGCCTGGGGTTGCAGTCTCTTGCCAATGGTCCTTTCCTTACGAGTCTAACCTGGTTTTCCTTAGAAGTGTTCACTTAGTCCAAAGAAAACATGCATCCTGGGCCCGCCCTCTGGGAAAGTGCAGCTGGCTCTGAAGCCTCTTCTTCACCTTGATGTTGCAGGGGGCAGGCACCAGACTCTGTAACCCCAAACTTCAATGAACAATAATCTTTCAAGCATCCTCCTGTGCTCCATTTTGGGATGGGCCTGTGTGCTAATTTTCTAGGCTGTTGTGACAAATTCCCACAAACCTGATGGCCTAAAACAACAGAAACTTATTCTCTTATAGTCTGAGGGCAGAATTCTAAAATCAGGTGTCAGTAAGGCCACATTCCCTCCAAAGATTCTAGGGGAGAATCTTTCCTTTCCTCTTCCGGGTCCAGCATACTTGGCTTATGGCTACATAATTCCAATGTTTGCCTCTTTCTTCACATGGACTTCTCCTCTGCCAGTGTCATTTCCTCTTCCATCTCTTATAAGGATGCTTATTGGATTTAGGGTCCACCTGGGTTATCCAGGGTGATCTCATCTCAAGAACCTTAATTACATCTACAAAGACCCTTTTCCCAAGTAAGATCACATTCACCAGTTCTGGAGGCTACCATTCAACTATAGTGTGTGAGTTCCTTTACCCCAGCGGTCACCAGGTGGTAAGGAAAAAATATGATTATTCCTGGATTTCCTCTCATATAGCTTCAGGAAGTTAATAATGCACCTCTCTTTCTGTCTCATTTTGACTAGAGTTAAGGGTAAAGTGATTGTGTATTCTGGTTTACACCTCTTGACCAGTGTAATTATTCATAGTCCCTCCCCACCCCCTTTCATTTTGAAAATAGTCCCAGTTTGGATAAGTTACATAAGGATACAAATTAGGCATTTAGCCAACTTTTACCTAGTCTTGGGGGAAGGTGAATAAAACATTTCTTTAGAATCTCTGGACTCTTAGTGTCCAATAATCTAAAAGATAACAGAAAAATTTTATTTAACATACAGTTACGATTATTATTAATATTCATTTCCTGAAGAGTGACTACTCCAAAGGTTTGGGAGTAATATATAGTATATGTCATGAGGAAGAAGAAAAGGAATAGAGACTGAATATGTCAATGACTGCATTTTTTAAAAGCAAGGCTGAAAAAGACCCGATCTGGAAAATATGTCATGAAGCATGAGCAGAGTGCTCACTCCAAAAGTCCTTTAGAATTGCAGGTTATACAAATAATGTTTCCGAGTATCCAATCCTCAGGTATAATTGGACAAGACCAGTACTGAACCTAAGCTTGGCTGCTCGCTGCTGGAAAGGCCAATACTTGAGAGACAAGTGTTGCTGGAAAAGGAAAAGTTTCTTTAATCCAGAGGCCAGCAAACTGGGAAGATGGTGGACTAATGTCCTAAGACCTTCTCCAAGTTACCAGTTGGGAGGCAAGGTTTTAAAGGCAGTGTGAGGGAGGGGGCTGAAGGGGGCCTGATAAGCTCGTGCACAATTCTTGGATTGGTTGGCATTAAGGTGAAGTTTTGAGCATCACCAGTCTTATGGCTTCAACCAAAAGGGTTGAAAACAGACCAAACTACGGTCTGCATGCTTGTGGTCAGCAGCTTTCAACTGGTAGGGGGCCAGCTTCCTGCAAAAACAACTTAGGACTGTGTGTCAGACCTTTATCTACATCTCAGGGAACTGGGAGTTTGATGACTCTGCTATGTGTCTGATTTATTGTCTAAAACGTCACCAGTTTTCCAGCCCAACAGCTATTCTTTGTTCCTACATCTTCATATTTTTTAATCATTAACTCTTTTTTTAAAAAATTCATTTTATTGAAGAATAATTGATTTACAATCTTGTGTTAATTTCTGCTGTACAGCAATGTGATTCAGTTATACATATATATATATATTCTTTTTCATATTCTTTTCCATTATGGTTTATCACAGGATATTGAATAGAGTCCCCTGTGCTATACAGTAGAATCGTGTTGTTTATCCATTCTATATATAATAGTTTGCATCTGCTAATCCCAAATTCCCAGTCCATCCCTCCCTCACCTCCCACCCCCTTGGCAACCACAAGTCTGTTCTCTATGTCTCTGAGTCTGTTTCTGTTTTGTAGATAAGTTAATTTGTATCATATTTTAGGTTCCACATTAACTCAAGCCAGCCTTTTGGGACTCAGGGGTGGCCTGGGAGACTAAATCTTTTCTACAGACAAAGGCAGGTGGAGGACATGAAGGGGTCTGTGCTGGGAAAGCCCCGTTGGGTCCTGCTTAGTTACACAGGGAAAGGATTTGGGACGTTAAATGTAGGGGTCACTAAGTTCCATACCCCTTGCCTAAACTCATGATGGCTTACGAGTAAGCCTGCATGTAGGGACAGGAACAATTCCAACAGGGAAAGCATTAGGTCAGGTCAGCCAAAGCTACAATCTATGGAAAAACTGGTCTCATTGGGTTGATTGATTCCCCTCATGATGTTGGGACATTTCATTCCCAACCACCAACATAGGTGGATAAGCCCAGGTGAGAAGAAAATGAGCATTGTCAGTGTTCCACAACAGCGGGACCTCTGATTTCATTATTTGTTTACTCATTCGTATTTGTATATTGAATGTTTTTACGATCTGCTCTATTCTGGTCACTTAAGAAAGATTTGCTAGGTCTCAATTTCTTCCTATGTTAAGTGAAAGTGCTATATATATCCTGTGGTTCTTAACTATTTTGGGGGATAATCACCTCTTCAATCAGCCAATTACTACTCACCCTCCAGATATTAAGTTAAATGTTACTTCTTCCAATCCTCCAGTCTGACAACAACTCATCCCACTCCTGCTAGGCAAGGATAGTTACCTAGCTTATGTACTTCTTTTGCTACAGGATAACCATGATTTATTATAATTGCTTGTTTAATTGTGCATCTTCTCTTCTGTTCTTTAAAATGAAATAATGGTGTCTATTTTGCTTGCTTGCTAATTTTTATTCATAGACTCACATGTATATCTAGTACTCAATAAATATTTGTTGAATGACTGGGGAAGCCTGATATATTGGGGGTTCTTACCCATTTTGGGATCATGCGTACTTGAATAACAAGTAAAATCTCTGGACATTTTTCTTAGAAAATTTCAAGGGATTTACAACCACCATCCAGTCTTAGCCATGGATTCTGGGTTAATAACCCTTAGGCTGGTTGATTTATCAAGGCTCTACCAGCCCTGACATTCTAAGATTCTATAAAATCAAGTCTCCAAACCTCCCAGAATCTCCATATCCCTTGTTGCAAGAGATAAGCAGCGTCCAACATAAGCACAGTTAAATATCACATGGCTGTAATGATTGGCGCTCCCACAAAACAAAAGCCATTTCAGAGAAGTGTAGAGTCATAAAGTCGTGGGGCTTTTGATTTGGGAAGGCCCTTCCAAATGGGCAGATAATCCAGTCAATTTCCTATTCAAAGCAAGAATCCTGTCTACACCATGCCTGACAAGAGAACACTCATACTATGCTTGAACATAGCCAGATAAAAGGAATTCACAATTTGTCAGCAAGATTTGAAAACTGGTATCCCACAGCTTTCATTTAGCCTACAATCATCTTTCCTCCTCTCTCTAAGGGTGTTTTAAAATTCAGAGCATTTAACAATTTTTTTTAAAAAAAATCCATATTTCTGGATTTCCCCACAAAATTGTGAGATTGATAAACACTGGATCCCCTTTCCTACATGGAAACACGTACAAGGGCTCTCCAGTTTGCCACAGTCTGGACCACTCCCTCTTCTTAGATACCTGGTCTGATTCAGTCATGTACATTACTTTCCTATGCTCTGTAGCAGATGTTATGCTGGAGACGGCGTGGGGAGCTCTGGGTTACAGCATTCACCAATTTTCGTAATGTAAATACTCCCACCACGGTCGGTTTCAAGCTAGCAATCTGATGGCTGTCTGCTTTCTTTAAATTTAACAGTTTTCTTTCACAAGTCAGTACAAGTGGGCAGAGGATACCAGTTATTTGTCATCTTAAAATGTTAGAAAACCAAGTTCACTTAAGTTGAACCCAAACTTCACCTTCTGAAATTTCCACCTACATCCCCAGATCTTCCCTCTTTATCAATACAACACATTTTAGGTTTAATCATAAGACAGCCTTGCAATTATTTTTTTGTTTGTTTGTTTTGCAATTATTTTTAAAGGAGGAAGTATCACTGACGACTAACAGAGGTTCAAATTCTGTTTCTCATCTAGTGTTAATAATTAATTAAGGTAGATCATCAAAAACTGCTATTACATTAGAAAAAGACCAGGAAAGAAAACCCCAACATGATAAGAGTAGTAACTCAGAGTGGTATGCTTTTTATTTTATTCTGTGTGCTCTTTATTTAGTATTTTCCAGTCTTTCTACAATAAATATGTATTGCTTATGTAAATGTCCCCCTATCAAATAAAAAGAAAATTTAATCACTTCAGTCTCACTACAGGTTTAGTATACAGTTAAATAAACTACACTTTGTCAGAGAGGAAACAAAATGCTCTTCATATCATGGTCATTCATGAAGTCAGAATGGCACATTGGTGAACGATTTGGTAAAAAATAATCCTGTTAGATAAATGTTCCTATGAAATAGGAAATGTGAAGGATTAAAAATGAAGCTAGACACGTTATGAGAGTATTTTGATATAGGGACAGAAAGTATTAAGGTGGTGGAAGTAGGGTGGGAGAGGGTAGTAAGCTGCATTTTAAAGAGCCAAACAATAGCCAAGACATGGAAACAACCTAAATGTCCATCAACAGATGAATGGATAAAGAAGATTTGGTATATATACAATGGAATACTTTTCAGCCATAAAAAAGACCAAAATAATGCCATTTGCAGCAACATGGATGGACCTAGAGATTATCCTACTAAGTGAAGTAAATCCAGCAAAGACAAATATCATATGATATTGCTTATACGTTGAATCTAAAAAAAAGATACAAATGAACTTATTTACAAAACAGAAATAAATTTTAAATAAATAAAAAACAGAAATAAAATCACAGACATAGAAGAAAAACTTATGGTTACCAAAAGGGAAACGGGGTAGGGATAAATTAGGAGTTTGGGATTAACATATACACACTACTATATATAAAATAGATAAACAACAAGGACCTACTGTATATCATAGGGAACTGTATTCGATATCTTTTAATACCTATAGTGGAAAAGAATATGAAAAAGAATAGACATATATAATCATATATAAATGAATCACTTTGCTATACACCTCAAACTAATACAACATTAAAAATCAACTATACTTCAATTAAAAATAAATAAAGGAAAAAATGAAGAGCCAGTTTCTATTTGCCATTTTTTTTTTTCCTGATAGAAGCATGGTGCAAAAAGTAGCTTATGCCCTCTGTTTTGCCAGGAAACTCCCAGTAGTTATAAACTAAATTTCATCACCTTGCCAGGACCACATTTAGAAAATTTTAGAACTCTTTGGCCTTGGGTTCATAATATCTTAAAGGTGTCTAAAGTTCTTTTGTAAATCAATTGGGTCTACTCAGTGGAATCACTCACACACACACACACACACACACACACACACACACACACACACACACATTTCTGATCTTCTCCCTAGCACTTTCTTTAAAGTAATAATGCCCAAATAGATTTCTAAATAAAGGGAAAAAATCTTCCCTTGTGTGATATGCCATAGGAATGATGTCTGAATTATATAGCACTCAATAAATACTGTTAGTTAACAAGTTCTCTGAATAGATAAATTTTAAAAATATCCCCAAGAGAAGACATTTTTACTCACAATGAATATCCAGAAAACTGACTTACAGCAGAATGATTTTCCTTACAAATAGAATAAATATACTTTTACAGCTTAAAAAAATAGGAGAATAGAATTGGTAGACCTACTTATGATAGTCTTTAAAGATAGGCTTGGTTGAAGTCAAATTATGCTAGAAGTGGTGATATAGAAGAATTAAAGCATATTGTTTATAAAAATTTTTCTTATTTTAAAAAATGTCTGTGTAATTATTCTGATGGGTTGAAATACACAAAATAAGCTAACATCACTGAGTTAATTATAATTCTCAAAAGCACTAAAACTCACTAGTCCTATTTAGAGGATTTTCAGGAACCAATTTACTCTTCTGAAAACTGGTCAGTGAAGGGGAAGAATGAAATCTATGCAATCTGTACCTCAGAATATCCAAATAGTCATGGAGAGAAAGTTCTTTTTCACAGAGAAATTTCAGGTAATAAGTGCATAAGGGATAATGCACTTAAAGTATTACCATTTGGCATCCCTGAATGAAATAATAGATTATATAACTATTAAAAGCTGTTGAGACTTAGATTAAATGATGATGGAAAATCTTAAAAGTTTGGATAGATTGGCAACACCTGAACCCCTTGTTTAATATTAACACCTCAAAAAGAGAGAACCAGATATAATGAGCTCCCCATGTGATGCAAAATAAATTTATAACCAACTATGAAGTATTACTGCCTAAAAATAAAATCTGAAACTAGCTGAGTCCTTAGATCAAATTGATGATGGATCAAGTTGATGACGGATTAAAGACCTAAATGTAAGACCTGAAATCATAAAACTCCTAGAAGAGAACATAAGCAGAACAGTCTTTTACATAAATTGTAGCAATACTTTTTTGGATCTGTCTCATAAGGCAAAAGAAATAAAAGCAAAATAAACAAATAAAATGTAATTAAACTTAAAAGTTTTTGCACAGCAAAAGAAACCATCAGCAGAACAAAAAGACAACCTACGAAATGGGAGAAAATATTTGCAAATGGTATAACCAACAAGGGGTTAATATCCAAAATATATAAACAGCTCATAGAAATCAATATCAAAAAAGCAAACAGCCCAATCAAAACCATGGGCAGAGGACCTGAATAGACATTTTTCCAAAGAAGACATACAGATGGCAAACAGGCACATGTAAAGATAGCTCAGCATCACTAATTATTAGAGATATGCCAATCAAAAATGAGATAATCACCTCACACCTGTCAGAATGGCTATCATCAAAAAGTCTACAAATAACAAATGCTGGAAAGGATGTGGAGAAAAGAGAACCCTTGTACACTGTTATTGGGAACGTAAATTGGTGCAGTCACTGTGGAAAACAGTATGGAGTTTCCTCAAAAAACTAAAATTAGAACTACCACATGATCCAGCATTTCTGCTCCTAGGTATATATCTGGAAAAAAATGAAAACACTAATTTAAAAATATACATGCACCCCAATGTACATAGCAGCACTATGTACTGTAGCCAAGGTGTGGAGGCAATCCAAATGCCCATCGACAAACAAATGAATAAAGAAGGTGTGATATGTATAATGGAATATTACTCAGCCATTAAAACTTCTGCCATTTGCAGCAATGTGGTAGACCTAAGAAGATATTACACTTAGTGAAATAAGTCAGACAGAGAAAGACAAATACTGTATGATATCACTTATATCTGGAACCTAAAAAATAATAAAAAAGGGTGTGTATGCAAAACAGAAACAGATTCACAGATATAGAAAACAAACTAGTGGTCATTAAAAGGGTGAGGGAAGGAGGGAGGAGCAAATTAGGGATATGAGATTAAGAGATACAAACTAGTACATATAAAATAGATAAGCAACAAGATATATGGTACAGCACAGGGAATTATAGCCATTATCTTGTAATAATTTTTCATGGAGTATAATCTGTAAAAATACTGAATCACTATGCTGTTCACGTGAAGCTAGTATTGTAAAGCAACTCTGCTTCAATTAAAAATTTACCAGTCTATGGGAAATAAGAGGACAAGGAACATGATAAATAACACCAATGGGATGAGACCAGCAAAATTCAGAGTGTGGGAATTTTAAAGAGCAATATGACCTAGTTTTTTAACAAATAAATTACAAAGAAAAAAAGTTGGAGAAACTTATACATTAAAACATATTTAACAAACATATCAAACAGATTAAAGATGTGGATCCTGATTCAAACACTGCAACTATAAAAACTGTTGTAAGCAAAAAAAAAAAATTGTAATTATCACTGGATATTTGCTTAAATTAATAGATTGTTATTTTTGATGTGATATGGTATTTGGTTATATATTTTTAAAAAAGAATATTTATCTTTTTCAGATACAGACTGAAGTATTTTGGCTGAAAGTATATGTCTGGCATTTGGTTCAGAATAGTCCGGATGAATGTGGGGAGTATATATGAACCAAGATGGGCCATCTGTTGTTAAATGTTGAAGCCGAGTGATTGATATGCGGGGTTGTGTTATATTATTATCTCTATTCTTGTAAGTGTATCAGTTAGTTATTATAACAGTGCTTCATAACAACCAACCACATAACTTCCCAGTAGCATATAGTAACAAATATATGTTGCTTACACTTCCGGGATCAATTGTGGATTGTCTAGGTGGTACTGCCGATCTTGGCTGGGCTTATCCATACGTCTGGTGTTGGCTAGCTGTCTGACCTAGGATGGCCATGGTTGGAGCACTGAGGCGACTCAGCTTTGTGTCACAGTTCTCATTCTTCAGCAGGCTACTCAGGCATCTTTTATTGCTCTGACAGAAGTGCAAGAAGGCAAATGAAATATATAAAGCCTCTTGAAATCTAGGCTTAGAAATAGCTTCATTCTATTGGCCTCAGCAAGTCATATAGCAAAGAGGGGGAAGGGTACAACAAAGTTATGTGACAAAGGGTGTGAACGTAAGGAATAGTGGAAAGTTGAGAGCACTGTATGTTTGAATTTTCCATAATTTAAAATGTGTATATATGGCTGTGTACAATATAGGTAATGCCAACAACTGAATAGATAAAAGCAGTGTTCTGATACTAAAATGGTTTACTTAAACCCTGTGATATATTCAGGTTGTTTTTGCTAATTTTTTTCAGAAATTATTGATAAGATAATAATACCTACTTCACAAAAGCATTGTAAGTATTAAGTTAGGTTTTGTTTGTAAAGTGCTTAGCATAGTATTTGGCACCTGAGTGTTCAATAAATGAAAATAGTAACAACAATAATACTACTAATTGCTACTGTTACCGGTATTAGCTAAGATTCCTGATCTCTGAAAAGATCATGATTATAATATGATAACACCTCTAATTTTACTTCTAGGTCAGATAAATTACTGGATTATGTGTGCCATAACTCATTTAAAAATAATGCATGGTAAGTAATTGTAAATATGCTGAAATATAGCTGTCAGAATATTTTTGCATCATTGTTTATGGAAGCAAAATACAAACAACAGAAAACTTGGTAACAATTTAAATGTCAGAAGAAGGAATGCTTCAATAAGTTATCATATAGACATACAAGAATGCCATGCTTTCATTGACGATAATGTTGTAGAAGTATATTTGATTACGTATAATGCAAACTTATTTTGTAAAACTGTACATAATTTAAAAAATTTATGCTAAATGTTAATATTTTTCCTTAAGTGTTAAGATATTCTTTTTACACTGTTTACAATAAGTATTTAAGCAGGACTAACTTTATGAAATCTAGAGTATTTGATGTACTGTTTGAGGAAATATGTGATGGAGTCCAAGAATCATGATGTAGATGTAGATGAAGCTGTTAGCTACATCCACAGGTGCATAATGGATTGAAGTGTTTACATTATTACTGTTGGTAAGAAAACAAATTGTCCAATTGCAAACTGTTTTATGCAAACTTGTTAAAGGCTCCATGGAGTTAAAATGGTCAAATCAATTGCATGTAGCCATGGCCTCAGACCACGAGGTATGCTAAAATGAGCAAAACCCAGACCTTCTCCAAAAACATGCTCCCCTGAAGGCAAGATGGGATACAGACATTGACTAGAACTAAAAGCATGTAGGAGTATTTATGGTGGAAAAGCATTTGCCAGTATCAGGTCCAATCAAGGAGGTAAAGGGGTAAGACTCACAACACAAATTAAATATGTTTTCTTAGGCTTCCAAAGGGATTGACACTTTTAAACATGTAATGATTTGTATTGACCTTTGTGAAGACAATATAAATGACAACTCCTTTTGGTCCTTTGTCTTGGCATGAGATAAATATTCCAGAGCCTTCCTATAACTATTGGTAGAATGCTTGTCACTGGGTACCTCTGTGATTGAAAGGTTGTGGGAGGTCTGAAGAAAAACGACCAACTTGCTAGCATGTAGAATAAGCACCCGGAGTTGGTTTTATAGGTACGAGAAGTAGTTCATTATTTGGCTCTCCCTGAAATCACTAAGGTGGCATAATATAATGATGGGAAATAGTATATTTTATGTATAACTTAGACAAATGTGGTTTGCTTATCAAGCACACAATTAGTGGAATGTCTCGATTTATAGCAATTGTGTAAACAATGAACTGCCCAGTAATTATACATTAAAGTGAACCATTGACTATCTTTCAGTCATTGAAAGTCATTTGGTTAATGTAAGTTGACAAAAGATGTTAAAATGGGATTCGATTTTTTAATTTGCATATATTGTAATAAAGAGTAAGAGAATGTTCATTTTGCTTACAAGAATAAAAACCAAAACTTTTAAAAAACATAATTCAAAGCAAATTTACTAATTATCCTTATTACAGGGTCACTGAGGTATTGTATGACTATCTGTTCATTATCATCTATTTTGAGTATTTCCTACCAGAAGAAAATTGTAGGAAGACAAATCCAGGGTTTGGAAATCAAATCATTGAACTCCAACTTTGGTTTTGTCTCTGATGTGCCCTGGCTGGAACAATAGGGGCCAATCTGGACCTTATTTTCCCACTGGCAAGAAAAAGACAATATGTACTTGCAATATGTTTTTAAGCCAGTCAAAGGCAAGTTGTTACAATTAAACACACAGAGAAGATATTACTTGTAGCATTGGCACTATTAAGTACTTTTTCCTATGCAAATTAAGAACATTTAAGTTCTAAAATACATCTTGTGAAATCGAATGATTTTTCACAGTCCTAGAACTGAGATTTACCTAAGTTTTGCTCCAATTTTTTCATTCAGATTCTTCAGCCTTGGGGGTCTGCTGCTGAATGGTAGGGTCTTGCCAAAACGCGCATGGCTACCTTTGTGTCACATGCCTGCCATTCACTCAATTCTGCCCTATTTGTCACAGTAGCAGAAGGATGTCTCAATCAGCAGCATCTGGAAAGTTACTTGAGAACATTCTTGTTGATCAGTTTATTCATTGTGAGATACATTCAGGATTTAGACCAACTTCATGACCAGAAAGGCTCTCTGTTTTTTAAGACAGTTAGAATTTTATTTTGTCTATGCCTGAAGCCACTTCTAATTTAGAACAACACTAACCTGCCAGGAATTTAATAGTTGAGCCCTTGTTTATAGTTTTTACTTCATGTAATAAAAGTTCATCAAATGTGCTTCATTGGGATTTGGATTGGAAAGAACACATGTAGTGATTCTGGGAACAAGTGATGTTCAATTTCTTGACCTGGGAGGGAGTTATATTGTGCTCACTTTATATTTATTCACCAGGCCATACATATGTGTTTTGTATATTTTAGGTGTAAATGTTTATTTCACATTTTTTTTAAAATGTGGTTAATTTGAATATGCAAATGTACTGTGCATCTCTATTAAGACACAGAGTACATAACAGAGGTGTTACCTTTTCCCCCATCTCAAATCAAGTGTCATGTACTCTAAATCTGCTGGTCACTTCATCCCCCAGTGATCCTGTCATTTCGGGCATTTGGACTCTGTCCACATACTTTTCTTTCCCCCATTAATACTATTCATTCTTGTTCTGTTTATTATTTTATGTGGATTCTTTTTTCCCTCCAAATTAAGATTATAAAGTTCTCAAGGCAAAGGTCATTTCTTATGCTTTTCTAGTTTTTGCTGAACACATTGTAGATGTTCAAGAAATACTTATTGCCTAAACCTAGCAGATTTTAAATTGTTCTGTTTCCTCAGTAATGAGACCTAAAGCTAACAAATAACATTGGGGATATTTGTTCTAGTTTTAAGAAAAGAGGAGCAATACTGAGTAGCAGTCAAGAACCAGGCTCTAAGTTCTGATAGGCTTGGATTCAAATTCCTGTTTCAACACTTGACAATTTTACATCTTCGGGAGAGAGAAGATTTAGCTTCTTATCTTAAAATGAAAATAAAGGTACCTACTTACTGTTTTTGTAAGGATGAAGGAAAGGTAATGTACCTGGAGCATTTAGAAAGCTACTTTGCATGTTGTAAGCATTCCACAAATGTAAGCCATTATTATCATTACTATTACTACTACTAATAATAATACCTAAATAACTTCAGTATTAACCTGCAGTCAATTCCTTATCTCAACTACATAAACTTTAACTCTAAAAACTAGAAGATCACCAGAGCTGTATAAAGTTTTAATATATCACGTTTTGACATATACTAGAAAAAGGAATAGAGTCAAATATATAGCCATATACTTATCCACTTGAATGGAATTTTTAAAAATTGATGGACATCACTAAAATAGACTGTTTTCACAGACAACTACTCAGTACGTGGAATTCAGTGTCATGTGCTGTGAATGGATCTCATCCAAGAGGACTTAGTTACCACATCCACCAGAAAGATCTTGTTATATTGCAGTTTCACCTATAACAAAATCTGTGTCGCTGATTCCAAGGGCAGCGAAACATCAAGGCTCTAGGGCAGTGATTTGTGTTGGCATCTCTTTCTTCTTCATGTGCCGTATGAGATTAATTATACCCAACTATTTGCATTATGTATGCTGTTTTACCATTTATACATTATAAGGCAGAGCACTTTCAGTAATAAAAGCTACCACTTACTGAATCGGGGATGGAGATGGTGTAATGCAGCCAAGCCCTAGGAATTTTACTCTAGGAAAGTACAATTCAGCCGTCTGCACCATGTGCCAGTATCCACGTGAGCCGTCCACCGCTCCAACATTCCAGCAAGAAACTGGGATTTCTCATCCCAACTTTAGATTGTTTTTCCAGTTGCTAAACTCTGACTGTTCAGCAATTTTCTGCTTCTTACCACTTACGTTAATCTTCAACCAATTTCTCAATGTCCTAATTCCGTTGTCTCTGTTATCCAGCCTTGCCTCTTCCTCTCTCTGTTCTATTATTCCCATCCAGTTTAGACTTCATCTTCTATATTTAGCCTTATTCCTGGAACTTGCCATTGTAATGTGCAAGCTTGTAACGTACAGGCTTGGATCCAAGCTGTATTCCCTGCTGGGATCCTGATATATCTGAATATTTCTGGGAGACCCATGGGATTGTCCTTGCTGAAGTTTATTTATGTAGAGAACACATCCTAAGGATGTGGGAAAGAACTCATCTGAAGGAATGAGAAAGTCACCACCTAGTCAGTCTCAGTCATCAGAAGGGAGGAATAATCCTGAGTCAAAGCACTTTGTTTTTCATTCCTTCCTTCCTTCAGAGGTTGGAATGACCTTAGGTCATATCTCATCTAACAAACTTGAAAGCATCCTGATAGGTGATAAATGATCATCTAGTTTCTACTTAAGCATCTGTAATTCCAAGCAACTAACTATCTGAGCATATATAGTTTGGTTTCCACTCCCATTGTTTTACTGGTAGTTGAAGAAGTGAGTGGTGGAGAGAAAGGTGGAAATAGCTGTCACCTGATGAGAGGTAGGACTTCTCAAGTAGGTCACCTGTGTCCCAAGGTCAATCATCCTGCCTTAAAAGCTCTTTGACTATTATGAGTCTTCAGGGATCTCTTGAGAATGAGGTTCCAACATGCTGTTTGAATGCTCCATAATCTTGAGTCTCAGGAAAGAACCTGAACACCAACTTGTTCATCTCCAGTGACACACTTGATAGGTACAGAAATCAAAATATCTGTTTTCATCATTTTTTCCCCATTGTCATTTTTATGCAAAGCCAAATCATAATCAGAACTCACTTTATTAATTAACCATGAGAAACCACCATTAGAAATCAGAAATAACTCAAGGTTCACATGATCAATGCATACTTTCCCTCTAGGCAGACCCACATGGGAAGCCAAATTATAATCAGAAGTTAGGCATGGATTAAGAATAGGAGGTAGTATATGAATTGAAAGTCTGATGGCTGAAGCTAAGGTTTAATGGCTGAGGCTGAGGGCTGAGAATGAAAATCTTGCCCGGGGAAACTTGCATCTGCCACCATGCTAGTGATGGCTTTGTCCACACCCCAAGTCTGGAGGCTAAGACTTCTCTGACTCTTCATTTCTGTGTTTCCATGGCTGAGCACACCTACCTTCACTTGTTAGATATGTTAATATATTCAATCAGGTTAGAGTTAGTTCTGTAGGTCTCGGCTTTCATGTCACTTCATCAGGAAACTTCCCTGACATCAATCTAAATTTAGTCCTTATGACACTGTGTCATATCAATTTTCACATTTTCCTTGACAGCAATTTTCACAATTTGTAAGAGCGCATTCATTTGTGTTTTCCTTTGTTGTCTGTCTCCTGCTTAAACTTCTTAATTTGCATATCTGTGATATGACCCATTATGTATTGATCTTAAATTTAACTATCAAAAGACAATATTTCTTTATTTCTAAATTGAGCTTGGAGCAGGATGTTGGTGATGAGCTCATCAAGGTAGCGTCTAAGTGCCCACAATGTTCATGTTCACTATTGCTGCTATGTTTCTTTACCATCCTCCTTAACACCTCTGCATACTTACCACCATTTCTTGTTGAAATTCTTTGTCTGGCGTCCGTGGCTCTACAATACGATGGTTTTCTGCATAACATTTTGTTTACTCTTGCTTTCTCCCAACCATCTTCAAATGCGGATATTCCTAAAGTTTTTATCATTGCTATACTCCTGTCTCGAAGACAATATACTGAATATATTGATTTGTGTTATACCCATTGATTCATAGAGTATGTAGTCATGGGGAACCTATTACGTGCCAAACACTGATTTAAAGAAGAGTGTGTTATGTGTTATGCAATCAAGTTGCTCACCACCCCATTGGTGGAAATAGTCACTCTATGTTTTCAAATATGGTTACTAACACAAAACGAGGTATCGTACAGCCAACAGATGAGGAAATGATTGCCATTGAAATGATAGTTTGTTACTCGCAGTTTCCAAGCAGAGGCGCATGCCACTCCATGGGGATGGGGGTGCACAGGAGGAAGCACTGAGGTTGCTCAGGAAGCAGAAAGGGAAGAGAACAGTGGGCCAGAGACTTTATTGTGACTTCCATGAGCAGGAACTGGTGAAGCAGGGTAAGAGGGCTTAGGATTGGCTAATTTGAATAAATTCAGCATGCTCTGGGGAATAAAGTCTGTTCCTAGTTGTTTAGTACCTGGCCCTGGGGTGATTAGGGCAGGTGGATAGTGGCTCTGAGCGTAAGAGCCGATAGAGGAGGTGGTGGGATGTGGGGTTTGGATTGGCTGATTTGCATTTGAAAAGCATGCTCCCGGCTTAGCTCTTTACATCTCTAGGAATCGGCTACCCTGGACGGGGCAGCCTTTCCAGGGTCAGCAAGGTGCCGGATGTCAAAGCGTCAAAATACAGAAAATAAAAGACTTGGTTAATGTACTGTAGTATAAGTCAAGGCAGGGTAAGTTATGCTGCAGTAACACATAAATTCAAAACACCTTTATTTCCCATTCTCACAAAGTTGGCTGTGGGTCTGGTTAACTCTGCATAACTTGTCCTCATGCTGGAGCTAAATGATCCATCTCGCTTCCATCATGACACTCTGTTGCCTTAACTCAAGGTTTCCATGCTCATAATGGCAGAGAAGAGAGATTCCAGAGGACTCATAGCCTTATCCCACTGTCTAAGCCCCAAAGGGGCATGTAGTCTTCTCACAGTCCATTCATAGAACTACTCACCTGGCCCTGTCTGTGTATGCGAGCTGAGCTGTATCGCGTCTCATTTGCCTCAAGAGTCATGGTGGGATGCTGTTGCAGAGGTGGCCAGTGGCCAGTCCAAAGCTAAGGTTTGGATGGAGGACAGGACTAAACCTCAGAATACCAGCAGCACCAGCAAGTTCTTTTAAGTCAAGACCACACAAGAATAAGCCATGTGCTGCATCAGACACTGACACTAGGGCATTGACAACAGAGATTGCTGTCCAGAGGTCAGGAAAGATGAAGTACACCTCACCTGGAGGTCAGTGGGAGCCAGGGAGAATTGAGAGACGGCACAAGAATGAGTGAATCCATGCTCTGGACTTTCTCCTGTAGCCAAGGTGCCAGTCAAGGAGAAGAAGGGAAGGAAAAGGCAATTGACAATTACCCCAAAGAGACTGAGTTAGCTCAGAAGAGGCTTGGTGTCAAATCAAAAATGGATGCAATTACCCTGAATGCACGGTTATCTTTTCCCACTCCCAAGCAGAAATATGGGCTCCAAAACTAAGCTGAGTTAATTAATAAAGAATAAAAGAAAGTTATATTTAGCACACCCCAATTTGTAACTATTACCTTTAAAACAACCCTACATGTGTCTAGTTTAATTTTCATTTATTATAAATGAAGTTGCCACTTTTTACCCAGAATCAAAATTCGGTTGTAAGTCGGGGGGGTGTCATCTATGTTTGTGTATAGTAACCCTACATTTCAGCCATTCACAAGCACCTTGCATTTTCATTTGACAAATATTTATTGAGCATAATTATGCTTCAGAAAGTGTGTAAGGCTCTAAGGATACAATAGTGAACAGAACATACATATTCCCTGCACTTAGAAAGCTTATGGTCTACAAGGAGACAGTTTTAAAAAATTGCTCAACTAATAAATTAATTACAATTATAATAAATGCTATGAAGAAGAAGGTCCCAGGGCTATGAAGTGTATAACAAAGGAATCTGTGGCACATGCCTGCTTCTTCCGACCTCTTTCTCTTGCCCTCTGTCTAGCATGCCCTTCCCTTATTTCTGTGTATTAAAATACCCAAGCAGCTCCCACATAAACCCAAGTTTTCCTTCATGAGGTCTTCCTTACTCATCTCTACAGGAAGCACATTCCCTTCCCATCAGTTACCACTTTCCTCATCCAAGACTGAACTTGAGTTGCCTACATGAGAGGGTTTTACAAAACTTCTCTATATGGCAGGGACCAGTCTTTTGCACAACTTTAGAAACCTCCTTCTGCCTAGCATGATGCCTTGCAAATAGAGATTCGCTATAAATATTTGCTAACTAAATAAATCATATGCAAATCCAAATTAGACAATTCTGTCTCTTATGTATCAAAAATCTATTTCCGGAATGTTAATGTTGTTTATTGTTGAATTAATTATATATGCCCAATATGGGGTATTCAAATAAATTGTTACTTTGTATTTCTCTAAGTAATAGTCAATATATGTAGAGCGTTGTCAAATTCAGAATGGCTTTCCTTGTTTTTTCATGCTGTGTATTTTAGAAGCTGTCCAGTTGACCCCTGAACAGTATGCAGGTTGGAGCACCTACCCTCTACACGGCTGAAAACCAGTGTATAATTTTACACTCAGCCCTCCACACCTGTGGTTCGCATCTGTAGATTCAACCAACCTCAGAGACAACCACAGAGGCTGCGCTGTGGTTCTTTATTGAAAAAAATCTGTGTATAAATGGACTTGTGCAGTTTAAACCCATATTGTTCAAGGGTCAACTGTATATACATGTAGTAAAGAATGTCAACAGGACATTAGGGTACAAGAGAAAAGCAAGTTGCCTTCATTCCCCAGAGCCTCATTCAAGTTCTTTTATCCACAGGATCTCATTAAAGCCTCAGAAATCCCTCGTGAGTGGGCATTACTGTTGTCTTAATATTCTGGATAAGGGGCCCACTTGGCTCCCAGAACTTAGTGATTAGAGCAAAACTAACAGTCACATCATGGAAGAGCTGCACCTTCCCCACGCTCTTTTGCCTAAATGACCTCTTCTCACAAGAAAAGCCCCTCCTTTGTCACAGTTTTCATATCCTTCACTAGTACCCTAGAGGCCATCTGGCTGGTTTGGAAGAGGAAATTTTTACTCATTCATCCATGTCTCTATGAACCAGACACTGTGCTAGGTACTGGGGCTAGAGTGCCGAGCCCAAAACAGATTCAGTCCTTACCCACGATTACGATGGTCTCGCTCTGTGGTTCGAGAGGTGTGTGGAAATAGGACCATTCAGATGAGAACAAGCAAGGCTATCTCTTCAGGGTTTGCCATAGCAAGGGAGGCAGCCACCATCACTTGCATTTGGCAGAGACTCAAAGGCAAGCAGAGGAGTGGGGAAGCTTTGTAGCGGACAAAAGGGAAGGCTTCAGGTGTGCCCTGACTCGAGGCTGTTGGCCTGAGGAAGCCCGAGGCAGGCCGACTAGAAGGGAGGAGTCCTACGTGATTGGTTACAGGTGCGCATTTGGCGTTCTCCAATTGGTCCTATGTTGAAAGCTGGGGCAAAAGTTAGGGAAGCTGTTAATTATTAATCAAGACAGGGCTGTTTCGAGCTGACGATTACAGGGACTATTGTTTGTCTCTGTGGACTAGTTATTCCAGATGATAGTTTGACTGCTTGGGTTGGTTACTGTAGACAGGTTGGCTTCCTGTCTGGTCACTGTGGGTTGTAGGTCTGAGCTCTATATTCACACATAATCTGGCCGTGGTCTGTTTGTATATTCATTCTCATAGGTATATTTGACAGATTTTCCTCAAAACCAAAAGAAAATGGGCTGTTTTCTATAAGTTAATTTCTAAGTTGATAAATGGGGCTTTCAAGCATATTTTCCCCCCAAAGAGCCAACGAATAGTCCTTATGCTTTAATGATAATTCAGTATATGCCAGGCTCAGTCTGATCCATGTAGCCTCTCATTCAATCCTCATAATGATGCTATGTGATAGATGTGAGTGTTCCCATCTTACAGATGAAAACACTGAGACACAGAGGGGTTAAGAAACTTGCTCAAGGTCCTCTAGGTTAGAAGTGTAGGAGCAGGGATTTCCCCTAAGTCAATCTGACTCTAAACCTTTTGATTTTAACCAATGTACAATTGTCTCTGTACTACTGTTTCCCTAAATGGCCCTCAATATAAAACAGTTCCCTTCTTATAAAGTCATAGTATGGCTGTGGCCACTCACACTGTTGCAGGATGAAGGACAGGGCCAGAGTCAGCAGGGACGCTGAGGACAGAGTAAATGGATGGCTCCCCCAGGAGTACAAACATGAAGGGGCTTTGGTGGACAAGGGCACAGTCCTTCTGCGGAACAGATCATGTTGAAGGTCAGCTGTTCACAGTCAAGGATAGCCTTTTTTTTTTTTTAATCCCGACATTTCTCTGGTCCAAAGTAGACTGTATGTGTAATTGGCTTTAGGTGCCACATAGATGGCAGCAATGTGGCATGGACCTTCCATCACTACCATCCCTGTGCCCCCGTCTCCTGCAGTACAATGGCCTAGTAATGCCTGTGTACTGCTACTTACCACCATTTTTATACTTCCTTATTTACAATTATTTCTTTGCTTTCCAAGCATGGGAAGGGGTCATTTGAGCACAAGCCTTTGCACACAGTGGGCATTCAATACATTTGGCAGGTGTACCAAGAAAGGAAACGAAAAACATTGTGATTTTTCTTGCCTGAAAAACAACTCGCTGAAGTCCTGGAAACCTAAGTTATAACTTAAGTCAATAGTTTGCCCTTAAAGGGTATTTTTCATATGTTCGTAGCATGAGAAATGAAATAATAAGAAAATTCTCTTTAGATATCATGTATAATATTGTTTTCCAGTGATTTGCTGTTTTTTTTCTTGTAATGAAAATTCTAACACTGTTGAGGTGATATAAATGTGTTGGTTACTTTAAAGTAATATTAAACATGTCCAACAACATTTCTCAAGAACGTTATTGCCCTCTATTTATCTTAAAACAATGCTAATAAAGAAGCATAACTATTATCAGCATGCAATTGTACAGTAGGGTTTTGACGTCTTGTTACATCATAATCTTAACATTCCATTTGTAAGAAGGGACAGGCAACCTTATTATTCCAGCGTAACTAAACAAGGTACTTGGGAGACTTCATTAACTCTTACAAGGCACTGATGTCTCATTTAGTAAACTACAGCTCCAGTGTAACAAGTAGTATTGTCCTTAAAGTTCCCAATGGAACCGCCTTCTTTTTTTTTTTTTTTAATGCGGTACGTGGGCCTCTCACTGTTGTGGCCTCTCCCGTTGCGGAGCACAGGCTCCGGACGCGCAGGCTCAGTGGCCATGGCTCACGGGCCCAGCCACTCTGAGGCATGTGGGATCTTCCCGGACCGGGGCACGAACCCGTGTCCCCTGCATCGGCAGGCGGACTCTCAACCACTGCACCACCAGGGAAACCCTGGAACCATCTTCTTAGCTCAAGTCTGGAAATATCACTAATCAGTTGGGAAATCCTGACATGAGGTGACTGAAGATTGGCCATATTGTGGGCATTTTTCTGAACAAGATGGGCCACCACATCTTAATCTACACCTGTGTAGTGGATCTGGGCTGGAAGTGAAACCACTCCATAGCAAGAGGGTATTAAGTATGTTTTCTTCAATGCACAAATTGTCAATGGGTGATGGAGTCTCGCTCATTTATCTGTTCTCTCCCTCACTCAGCCCTCCCATGGCTGAGAACCAACTTTTTCATGACAATTTCCAAGGATCAACCTACAGAGAAGTGTTCCTTTGCCAACCAAGTCATGACTTCTGAGTCTGGCTAAGACAACCATCACGAATTCAAGTATCTGAGCTTATTCTTCATGCTGGATCCTGTGCTGGCTCTTCTGCTCCAGGATGTCCAAGCTGGCTCAGGCCACCTGCACACCAGACACCTGATCCATTCTCATTTTAATCCCAAATCCATCCAGGTCCAGCTTTTTGGTTCTGTTTTCCAGCCCATCCTCAGTTCCTGGCTCTATGTCATGAGTTGGTATCTGAACTTTCTCCAACAGGCTTGGCTGTTCTTCTTGCTCATGTTGTGCCAGAAAATATAATAGAAAACCCGTCTTTCACTCTGCAACCATAGAAACCAGTCCTAATGCTAGCCATTTAATAGCTATATCAATGGGAGCAGCCCCAGAAGTGTGGAAAAGGAGAGTACACAGAGCCTATGGGTCAAATTGAAGTATAAAGGTCAAAGGTAACATGGAGGGGGGGACCTTCAAGATGGCGGAGGAGTAAGATGTGGAGATCAACTTCCTCCCCACAAATACATCAAAAATACATCTACATGTGGAAAACTCCTACAGAACACCTACAGAACTCTAGAAGAAGACCTCAGACTTCCCAAAAGGCAAGAAAATCCCCACGTACCTGGGTAGGGCAAAAGAAAAAACAGAGACAAAAGAATAGGGACAAAACCTGCACCTCTGGGAGGGAGGTGTGAAGGAGGAAAAGTTTCCACAAACTAGGAAGCCTCTTCACTGGCGGAGACGGGGGTTGGGCAAGGGGGACACTTCGGAGCCACGGAGGATAGTGCAGCAACGGGTGCAGAGGGCAAAGCGGAGAGATTCCCGCACAGGGGATCGGTGCCGACCAGCACTCACCAGCCCGAGAGGCTTGTCTGCTCACCCGCCAGGGTGGGTGGGGGCTGGCAGCTGAGGCTGACGCTTTGGAGGTCAGACCCCAGGGAGAGAACTGGGGTTGGCGGCATGAACACAGCCTGAAGGGGGCTAGTGCACCACAGCTAGCCGGGAGGGAGTCCGGGAAAAAGTCTGGACCTGCCTAAGAGGCAAGAGACCATTGTTTCTGGGTGCATGAAGAGACGGGATTCCTTCCCCATTTGCCCACAGAAGGCAGAGCACCACCTAAACAAGCTCCAGAGAAGGGCGTGAGCCACAGCTATCAGCTCGGACCCCAGAGACAGGCATGAAATGCTAATGCTGCTGCTGCAGCCACCAAGAATCCTGTGCACAGGTCACTATCCACATAACCCCCCCCTCCCAGGAGCCTGTGTAGCCCTCCACTGCCAGGATCCCATGATCCAGGGGCAACTTCCCCAGGAGAACAGCACCTCAGGCTGTTGCAATATCATGCCAGACTCTGCCACCGCAGGCTCACCCCACATTCCAGTTATAACTACCGTACCGCTCCCTCCCCACAGCATGAGTGAACAAGAGCCCCCTAATCATCTGCTGCTTTAACCCCATCCTCTCTGGACGGGAACAGATGCCTGAGGGCAACCTACACACAGAGGCGGGGCCAAATCCAAAACTGAACCCCAGGAGCTGTGCAAACAAAGAAGAGAAAGGGAAATCTCTCGCAGCAGCCTCAGGAGCAGTGGATAAAATTCCCACAATCAACTTGATGTACCCTGCATCTGTGGAATACCTGAATAGACAACGAATCATCCCAAAATTGATGTGGTGGATTTTAGGAGCAACTGTAGACTTGGTGTTTGCTATCTGTGACTGATTGGTTTCCGATTTTTATGTTTATTTTAGTTTAATTTTTAGCGCTTGTTATCTTTGGTGGATTTGTTTATTGGTTTGGTTGCTCTCTTCTTTTTTATTATTATTATTTAAGTTTTAATAATATTTTTATAAATTTATTATTATTTTTTTTCTTTCTTTTTTTCTCCCTTTTCTTTTGAGCCATGTGGCTGACAGGGTCTTGGTGATCTGGCCTGGTGTCAGGCCTGAGCCTCTGAGGTGGGAGAGCTGAGTTCGGTACATTGGTCACCAGAGACTTCCTGGCCCCACGTAATATCAATCAGTGAGAGCTCTCCCAGAGATCTCCATCTCAATGCTAACACCCAGCTCCACCCAATGGCTAGCAAGCTCCAGTGCTGGACTCTCCATGCCAAACAACTAGTAAGATAGGAACACAACACTACCCATTAGCAGAGAGGCTGCCTAAAATCATACTAAGTTCACAGTCACCCCAAAATACACCACTGAACACAGCCCTGCCCACCAGAGAGACAAAATCCAGGCCCATCCACCAGAACACAGGCACCAGTCGCCTCCACCAGGAAGTCTACACAAGCCACTGAACCAATCTCACCCACTGGGGGCAGACACCAAAAACAACAGGAACTATGAAATTGTAGGCTGTGAAAAGGAGACCCCAAACACAGTAACTTAAACAAAATGAGAAGACAGAGAAATATGCAGCAGATGAAGCAGCAAGTTAAAAGCTCACCAGACCAAACAAATTAAGAGGAAATAGGCAGTCTACCTGAAAAAGAATTCAGAGTAATGATAGTAAAGATGATCCAATATCTTGGAAATAGAATGGAGAAAAACAAGAAATGATTAACAAGGACCTAGAAGAAATAAAGAGTAAACAAACAATGATGAACAACACAATAAATGAAATTAAAGATTCTCTAGAAGGAATCAATAGCAGAATAACTGAGGCAGAAGAATGGATAAGTGACCTGGAAGATAAAATAGTGTAAATAACTACCACAGAGCAGACAAAGAAAAAAGAATGAAAAGCATTGAAGACAGTCTAAGAGACCTCTGGGACAACATTAAATGCACAAACATTCGAATTATACAGGTCTCAGAAGAAGAAGAGAAAAAGAAAGGGACTAAGAAAATATTTGAAGAGATTATAGTTGGAAACAGGACCTGTATATACGCTGTCTACAAGAGACCCACTTCAGATCTAGGGACGTATACAGACTGAAAGTGAGGGGATGGAAAAAGATATTCCATGCAAATGGAAATCAAAAGAAAGCTAGAGTAGCAATTCTCCTATCAGACAGAATAGAATTTAAAATAAAGACTATTACAAGAGACAAAGAAGGACACTACATAATGATCAAGGGATCAATCCAAGAGGAAGATATAACAATTGTAATATTTATGCACCCAACATAGGAGCACCTCAATACATAAGGCAAATGCTAACAGCAATGAAAGGGGAAGTCGACAGGAACACAATAATAGGAGGGGAATTAAACACCCCACTTTCACCAATGGACATAATATCCAAAATGAAAATAAATAAGGAAACACAAGTTTTAAATGACACATTAAACAAGATGGACTTAATTGATATTAATAGGACATTCTATCCAAAAACAACAGAATACACTTTCTTCTCAAGTGCTCATGGAACATTCTACAGGATAGATCATATTTTGGGTCACGAATCAAACCTTGGTAAATTTAAGAAAATTGAAATCATATCAAGTATCTTTTCTGACCACAATGCTATGAGACTAGATATCAATAACAGGAAAAATCTGTGAAAATTACAAACACATGAAGGCTAAACAATACACTACGAAATAACCAAGAGATCACTGAAGAAATCAAAAAGGATATCAAAATATACCTAGAAACAAATGACAATGAAAACACGACGACCCAAAACCTATGGGATGCAGCAAGAGCAGTTCTAAGAGTGAAGTTTATTGCAATAAAATCCTACCTCAAGAAATAAGAAAAATCTCAAATAAACAACCTAACTTTACACCTAAAGAAATTAGAGAAAAAAGAACAAAAAAAAACCCCAAGTTAGCAGAAGGAAAGAAATCATAAAGATCAGATCAGAAATAAATGAAAAAGAAATGAAGGAAACAGTAGCAAATATCAATAAAACTAAAAGCTGTTTCTTTGAGAAGATAAACAAAATTGATAAAACTTTAGCCAGGGGCTTCCCTGGTGGCGCAGTGGTTGAGAGTCCACCTGCCGATGCAGGGGACGCGGGTTCATGCCCCAGTCCGGGAAGATCCCACATGCCGCAGAGTGGCTGGGCCCATGAGCCATGGCCGCTGAGCCTCCACGTCCAGAGCCTGTGCTCCGCAATGGGAGAGGCCACAACAGTGAGAGGCCCATGTACCGCAAAAAAAAAAAAAAAAAAATTCTTTAGCCAGACTCATCAAGAAAAAAAGGGAGAAAGCTCAAATCAACAGGATTAGAAATGAAAAAGGAGAAGTAACAACTGACACTGCAGAAATACAAAGGAGCATGAGAGATTACTGCAAGCAACTATATGCCAATAAAATGGAAAACCTGGAAGAAATGCAAAACTTCTTAGAAAAGCACAACCTTCCAAGACTGAACCAGAAAGAAATAGAAAATATAAACAGACCAATCACAAGCACTGAAATTGAAACTGTGATTAAAAATCTTCCAAAAAACAAAAGCCCAGGACCAGATGGCTTCACAGGCGAATTCTATCAAACATTTAGAGAAGAGCTAACACCTATGCTTCTCAGACTCTTCCAAAATATAGCAGAGGGAGGAACACTCCCAAACTCATTCTATGAGACCAACATCACTCTGATACCAAAACCAGACAAAGATGTCACAAAGAAAGAAAACTACAGGCCAATATCACTGATGAACATAGATGAAAAAATCCTCAACAAAATACTAGCAAACAGAATCCAACAGCACAGTAAAAGGATCATACACCATGATCAAGTGGGGTTTATCCCAGGAATACAAGGATTCTTCAATATATGCAAATCAATCAATGTGATACACCATATTAACAAATTGAAGAAGAAAAACCATATGATCATCTCAATAAATGCAGAAAATTTTTTTTGACAAATTCAACACCCATTTATGATAAAAACTCTCCAGAAAGTGGGCATAGAGGGAACCTACCTCAACATAATAAAGGCCATATATGACAAACCCACAGCCAACATCATTCTCAATGGTGAAAAACTGAAACCATTTCCTCTAAGATCAGGAACAAGACATGGTTGCCCACTCTCACCACTATGATTCAACATAGTTTTGGAAGTTTTAGCCACAGCAATCAGAGAAGAAAAAAAATTAAAGGAATCCAAATCAGAAAAGAAGTAGTAAAGCTGTCACTGTTTGCAGATGACATGATACTATACATAGAGAATCCTAAAGATGCTACCAGAAAACTACTAGAGCTAATCAATGAATTTGGTAAAGTTGCAGGATACAAAATTAATGCACAGAAAACTCTTGCATTCCTATAAACTAATGATGAAAAATCTGAAAGGGAAATTAAGGAAACACTCCCATTTACCACTGCAAAAAAAGAGTAAAATACCTAGGAATGAACATACCTAAGGAGACAAAAGACCCGTATTCACAAAACTATGACACTGATGAAAGATGTTAAAGACGATACCAACAGATGGAGAGATATACCATGTTCTTGGATTGGAAAAATCAACATTGTGAAAATGACTATACTTACTACTCAAAGCAATCTACAGATTCAGTGCAATCCCTATCAAACTACCAATGGCATTTTTCTCAGAACTAGAACAAAACATTTCACAATTTGTATGGAAACACAAAAGACCCCGAATAGCCAAAGCAATCTTAAGAAAGAAAAATGGAGCTGGAGGAATCAGGCTCCCTGACTTCAGACTATACTACAAAGCTACAGTAACCTAGACAGTATGGTACTGGCACAAAAAGAGAAATATAGATCAGTGGAAGAGGAGAGAAAGGCCAGAGATAAACCCACACACATATGGTTACTTATCTTTGATAAAGGAGGCAAAAATATACAATGGAGAATAGAAAACCCCTTCAATAAGTGATGCTGGGAAAACTGGACAGCTACATGTAAAAGAATGAAATTAGAACATATCCTAACACCATACACAAAGATAAACTCAAAATGGATTAAAGACCTAAATGTAAGGCCAGACACTATAAAACTCTTAGAGGAAAACATAGGAAGAACACTCTTTGACATAAATCACAGCAAGATCCTTTTTGACCCACCTCCTAGAGAAATGGAAATAAAAACAAAAATAAACAAATTGGACCTAACGAAACTTAAAAAGATTTTGCACAGCAAAGGAAACCATAAACAGACAAAAAGACAACCCTCAGAATGGGAGAAAATATTTGCAAATGAAACAACTGACAAAGGATTAATCTCCAAAATACACAAGCAGCTCATGCAGCTCAATATCAAAGAAACAAACAACCCAATCCAAAAATGGGCAGAAGACCTAAACAAACATTTCTCCAAAGAAGATATACAGATTGCCAACAAACACATGAAAGGACGCTCAACATCACTAATCATTAGAGAAATGCAAATCAGAACTACAATGATGTATCACCTCACTCCAGTCAGAATGGCTATCATCAAAAAATCTACAAACAATAAATGCTGGAGAGGGTGTGGAGTAAAGGGAACCCTCTTGCACTGTTGATGGGAATGTAACTTGATACAGCCACTATGGAGCACAGTATGGAGGTTCCTTTAAAAACTAAAAATAGAACTACTATATGACCCAGCAATCCCACTCCTGGGCACATACCCTGAGAAGACCATAATTCAAAAGGAGTCATGTACCACAATGTTCATTGCAGCACGATTTACAATAGGCAGCCCATGGAAGCAACCTAAGTGTCCATCGACAGATGAATGGATAAAGAAGATGTGGTACATATATACAATGGAATATTACTCAGCCATAAAAATAAACGAAATTGAGTTGGATGGATCTAGAGTCTGTCATACGGAGTGAAGTAAGTCAGAAAGAGAAAAACAAATACCACATGCTAACACTTATATATGGAATCTAAAAAAAAAAAAAGTTTCTGAGAACCTAGTGGCAGGACAGGAATAAAGTCACAGACGTAGAGAATGGACTTGAGGACTGGGGAGAGGGAAGGATAAGCTGAGATGAAGTGAGAGAGTGGCATGTACATATATACACTACCAAATGTAAAATAGATAGGTAGTGGGAAGCAGCCGCATAGCACCGGGAGATCAGCTCGGTGCTTTGTGACCTCCTAGAGGGGTGGGATAGTGAAGGTGGGAGGGCGACACAAGAGAGAGGGGATATGGGGATACATGTATACATATAGCTGATTCACTTTGTTATACAGCAGAAACTAACACAACATTGTGAAGCAATTATACTTCACTGAAGATGTTGAAAAACATAATAAAAAAATAAATGTAAATAAAAAATTTAAAAAACTAAAAGGCTACCTAATGAATAGGAGAAGATATTTGCATACAATATATCTGATAAGGGGTTAATACCCAAAACTATAATATATACACATATACAAATAACTCACACAACTCAACATCAAAAAATTGAACAACTCGGTTAAAAAATGCACAGATTATCTGAATAGACATTTTTCCAAAAGAACACATATATGTGGCCCACAGTCACATGAAAAGATGCTCAACGTCACTAGCCATCAGGGAAATGCAGGTCAAAACCATAATGAGCTATCACCTCACACCTGTCAGAGTGGCTATTATCAAAAAGACAACAAATAACAAGGATTGGAAAGGATGTGAAGGAAAGAGAATCCTCCTACACTGTTGGTGGGAATATATCAGTAAATTGGAGTGGCTAGTATGGAAAACCGTATGGAGATTCCTCAAAAATTAAAAATAGAACTATAACATTATCCAGCAATTCCACTCCTGGATATTCTATCGAAGAAAATGAAAACACTAATTAGAAAAGATATATGTTCATTGCATCATTATTTACAATAGCCCAGATATAAAAGCAACCTAAGTATCCATCAATAGATGAATGAATAAAGAAGATGTGAGAATATCACTCAGCCATACAAAATAATGAATACTTGTCATTTGTGACATGGATGGACCCAGAGGGCATTATGCTAAGTGAAATAAGTCAGACAGAGAAAGAGAAATACTGTATGATTTTACTTATATTTTCACTCTAAAATCAAAACAAATGAACAAACATTAAAAAGAAACAGAGTTATAGATACAGAGAACAAAGAAACGGTTGCCAGTGGTGAGGGGGAGGAAAGAAATAGGTGAGGGAGATTAAGAGGCATAAACTTCCGGGTGCAAAATAAATGAGTCACGGTTATGAGATGTCTAGTGTGGTGAATATAGTCATTAGCTATGTAATATCTTTGTATGGTGACATATCGTAAGTAGACGTATCATAGTGATCATTTTTAAATGTGCAGAAAGATTGAATCGCTATGTTGTGTAACAGGAACTAGCATAGTGTTGTAGGTCAATTCTATTTCAAAAACAAAACAAACTCATAGAAAAAGAAATCATATTTGTGGTTGCCAGAGGTAAGGGGTGGGGAGAGGGGGAATCAGATGATGACAGTTAATAGGTACAAACTTCCAGTTAAAGATAAATAAGTACTAGGGATGTACTGTACAACATGATAAATATAACACTGTTGTATGTTATATCTGAAAGTTGTTGAGATTAAATCTTAACAGTTCTCATCACAAGGAAATTTTTTCTATTTCTTTAATATTGTATCTATATAAGATGATGGATGTTCACTAAACTTATTGTAACAATCATTTCATGATGTATCTAAGTCAAATAATTTTACTGTGTACTTTTAACATAACAGTGCTTTATGTCAATTATACCTCAATAAAACTAGAAGAAAAAAAAGATAATATGGAATTTCTGTGGATGGCTCAGTGTAGAAAATTAAAATATAATAAGGGTTTGATACTTATTTCCTCTAATGGTGTGTTGCAGCTGTGAAGTTTTAAAACCTGTAACTAGCATTTTAATTAATGTAAGAAATGGGATGTAACCATTTCTAGACTAGTCTGAAGCTCTTCCAGTTTTAGAAAGGATGTTTATTCTGCAATAAACTTTTTGAAAGTCCTTTTCAAACACCTAACTCACGGAATTGACATCTTGCAAAATGTCACTTCATCCTGGCATTTCTATCCAATGACAAGACAATTTTCCTGTTGATAAAAGATGGAGGAACTCCTTTCTGATTGTTGACTCAGAACTCTGGTGATCTAACACGAGTTTAGTGTATACAGTTAACACATCAGGCTCCATTCCATTGCTTAAACCTACTGCCTGTAGAAGTTGGCTGCCTCATTAGAATCACAAAGTTGAGCCAAGGGACTCTGGGCTACGCTGAGCAAGGCCAGTCCCTTCTTCTCCCCCAACCTGTGCCCTACTTTTTGAGAATTTAATTTTCACCTTAATAGAGGAAGCCAGCATTCGAAAGAATTTTGTCTAGAATGGGTAATAGAGATTACAATGGCTCTCTTAACCCCAAGAGAACTGTTCATTTAATGGGCCAGGATCTCAAAAGGATTAAATGGGCTAAAGAATATAAGAATGCTTTATAAAGTACAGATTTTACATGAAAAAAAGAACGAATGGACACATTCCATTTGGACATCACTGTTTTGGAAATCCTGCTGGGGCTTGAAGGGACTGCCTAAGTCTCTCCTCTACGAAGAAGCTTACAGTGAGTCCCAGGACTTAGCTCTCTTTTCTGCTAACCTACAGAACCACAATTTGACATTTCATATACATACCCTGTCACACGGCATGCCTATTTTGTCTCAGACCCTTGTGGGCAAGTATCATGTATCCCCACAAAATAGGCACTGGATGCGTTTGTTGATCAAGGGATCAAGAAGAGATACATTTGTTGGACAGGGAATTCTTAGACAGCCACATCTGATGCGTACATGTTCTTGCAGCCCATCTCACTTCCGCTTTTAGACTTGCTGACACCAACATCCCAGGGTAGCTGTGAGCAAAACACTCAACAATGCATGTGGAAATTTGTTGTAGGCTGTAAACTGCAAACTGACTGCAAAAGATTAATGTTGCAGGATTACAATCAAAAGTCCAAAAAGGAATATGTCTATAAGATGAATTTAGATGATCCGTCAATCATCAGTTAGATAGAGTAGTATTTCTTTCCTCCAGATGAGAAGGGGTGAGGTAGAATACAGGATGCTCTGGGATTCAGAAAATCTGGGTTCAAATTTGGGATTGGCCATTGGCTTTGTGTCTAGTCTCCAGGTTTTTTTCTTTCTAAATTCTGTCTCTACAGGTAAACAAAACATAATATTTAGCTTTCAGTCCTTTCATTTGCATAGAGTGTCAGGGAAAACAATGGAAGAATATTCCATAGGAAATCCACCAACTTTTTTCACTTTTATTAGAGTAGAGGGGAAAAAAAACAATTTATTAATAAGCTCTCTCTGATTCCAGTCTTGTTGCAGAAGGAGAAGGGGAACATTTCATGGAAAAGCCATCACATAAAACAGAAGCCTATATGATGTTTAGAAAATGCCAGTTTCTCAAACTTAAACATGGTCTTTCATCTGAAATTCTTCTGATATTTAATTCTCCCTATGAACATAATTCCAAAATTATTTTTATCAGAGCCCTTACTAAGTATGTGGCATGAGATACTTGGCAAGGGAACAAGAATTAAAACGTCAATATAAAGAATCTCAGTTTAATCTAAGGAGAAATTTCATGAGTAAATTACACAAACATTACCTGGTATAGGAGCTTAGGGGAGGGATGACATTTCAAACTGAGATGCCCAGAGAAAGCTTTACAGAAGATTTTTGATGCGAGTTAGAATGTATTAAAGAATGTGAAAGGTACATCGATTAGGGGATGCCAAGAGTAAGAGTGCAAAGGTGAGAACATACAAAGGATGTTTTTCTGACAGTGAATAAAGCAGCCAGATTGCAGAAGAAGGTCAGATAAGGTGGTGGTGGGAGATAATGCTTGAAAAACAGGTTAGCCCTAACTGGGGATGACATTGAATGACATTGAATGGAGGAACTTCAAAGGAATTTATCCTTTAGGCAATAGGAACAGATTCAAAACTTTTTAAAAAGACAGTAATGGATTGAAATGTTTTAACTCTAAAAGTTTCCATCATTCATCAGAATGAGCTTAAAGAGGAGAGAGTGACAACAAGCAGAAAAATTAACACATTTTTTCCCAAGGGCCAGGTCTGCATTGACAAAGTCCTGAACTGGGTGGGTGGCAGTAGGAGTTGAAAGAAAGGCGGAGAAGCAAAACACTGGGAAGGGAGAATTGTCTGGGGCGGAGCAACGAGTGAGAGAGACAAGACACAAATGCCTTTGAGGTTTTAGGGCTGGGAAATTAAGCAAGTTGGTGGTACTCTTATAAAGAAGAGAAAGTGCAGGGAAGCAGGCATGTTTCGAGAAGGCTAACCACGTCTTCAGTATTTTACTGTTTATTTTATTTTTGCTTGTTGACAGTTTGCTTTATTTATTTATTTATGGCTGTGTTGGGTCTTTGTTTCTACACGAAGGCTTTCTCTAGTTGCAGCGAGCGGGGGCCACTCTTCATCGCGGTGTGCGGGCCTCTCATTATCGTGGCCTCTCTTGTTGCGGAGCACAGGCTCCAGACGCGCAGGCTCAGTAGTTGTGGCTCACGGGCCCAGTTGCTCCGCGGCATGTGGGATCTTCCCGGACCAGGGCTCGAACCCGTGTCCCCTGCATTGGCAGGCAGATTCTCAACCACTGCGCCACCAGGGAAGCCCAGGTCTTCAGTATTTTAGACAGTGAATCTGGATAGTGGAAAGAGAGTTTAGGAGGAGGTAAGTATTGGTAGAAGTGCCAGGGGGTGATCATCTTTGACAGAGAGTAAATGTCAAGGGAATGGCGTTATCCAGGGTTGAGAACAGGAGACTAGTCAGACCTGCTTTGCACTCACTAATGTGTGAACTTGGCGTGGAGCCGGAGAGCTTGGATTCTGTGTGGGGAGACCTGCTGGCTTTATCTCTCAGTCCTGCCACATGCTGATTGCCATGACCTCAGGAAAGTTACTTAATCAGCTGTGCCTCGGTTTCCTCTCCTGTAAAAATAGACAATAATAGTGTCCACCCTCAGGACTAAGGAAACAAGTCTATGTAAAGTGTTTGAGACACACTAAGCTGTTTTTATTGCCTTTGCTAAGCTATTTTTATTACTTTTGTTAAGGCTTGTTTTTCTGATGTGCAAAATTAGGATTGTAATAGTACTTACTTATGGTCAGACTGTGAGAATTAAATAAGAAAAATGTACGCAAAGCTCTGGGCAAAATGACTAGTCTATAGCAAGAGCTCACTTTGAATAACTACGTAATGTGATCACTGAAGAAATATCTATCATATGCCCACTACGCACCAGGCACTTTCCCGGTAACTTCGGGTGTGTCCGTGAAGGAAACTGACAAGACTTGCATCCTAGCAGGGAGAGACAGGCATGGAACAAATGGTAATATAATGCTGTGGGCAAAAAGCAAAACAGGTCCAGGACATTAAGAAGAATGTGAGTTGGCTTAGTCAGGGTGGTGAAGAAATGTCTCCCTGAAGACGTGACTTTTGAGCAGAGCTTTAGCTGAATAAAATGAGAAAGCCAAGCAGGAATCTGAGGGGAACAGTTTCTGGACCCAGTCAACCACTCCTGTGCCCTGTCTCTTCAGGCAGATGCCTGCTGGGACACTGAGGAGGGAGAGGGAGGAGGTGAGGTCAGTGAGGGCAGGTTTTAGGGAAGAGTGCCGTCCAACAGAAGTAAAATGCAAGCTATATAGGCAATGTTAACTTTTCTAGCAGCTACCTTTTTCAAAAGTAAAAAGAAATGGGTGAAATTAACCCATTGATCCAGCACATCATTCCAACACAAAATCACTGTAAGAAGTGTTATCCAGAAATGTATTTTCTCCTCCCTCCCTCCCTTCCTTCCTTTCTTTTCTCCTTCTTTTCTTTCTCTTTGAAAGCCGGTGGGCATTTTCCACTTACAGCACATCTAGATTCAGACCAGCCAAATTTCAAGTGCTCAGTTGCCAAATATGGCCACGGCTACCATCCTGGATGGTGCAAATGTAGAACACAGAACGTTGTAGTTCATGGAAAGGAATTTGGATTTTATTCTAAATGGAATAGGAAGCCATTGGAGGGTTGAGAGCTGGGGAAAGTGTGTATGTGTGTGTGGGGGACGGTGAGGTGACATGATCTGATCTGATCTTTAAATTGTCACACAATAGATGTCTCATTAAGGATGAATCTTGCTTTATACACTTGGTTAAAGGAGAAATATCTCCCTGATTTATTTCTTTAAGATCAAATTAAATCCAGTTCCAAACTCCATCTGCTAGGTTGACAAGAAATGCATTCCCAAACATGATTGTGGTTTCTCTTCCCTTTTTTTTTTTACATTTTTAACCAATTAATGAATTCAGTGTTTTTGTGATGATGAGCATAGTTATGCAGTTTCAAAGCATTGGAGACCCTTCCAATCATTAATCCACCCTGGCTGTTATTGAGATGCCCATTTTCAGAGCCCAGATATTCCCAGGAACCTGTGGCTTCCATGCCATCCACAGCACAGGCTCTTCGCAGAGGAGGAGTTCTGTACCTGGTGCCTTGCCATCTTTAGTGCCCCTCGTAGCTGTCTTGTCACACTTCCCAGGTAGTTCTTAAATTTATGAGATATACTGATTTCCCTCTCCTTCCCAGACCTGGGGACAAGTTTTTTCCTGTTTTTCTTGTGTCCTCCCTTTCCCCTCCTCAAAGAATACCTAGTACATCATTTCAATCACTCAGATTTCAAAAGAGACAGGAAGATGTGTTGCCTTCAGCAGCTCTGGCTCTCCCACCCCCTTCTTCTCTAAGTCTCTGAAGCAAAGAATTTGAATGAGCTTGACTGTCTCCTCAGAACAAATGAATGAGAAATAAAGGGGAACAAATGCAAATTATACCTCAGTGAATTACCCTGCCATACTAGCTATTATTATTGTATAGAAGACCTTGTATTGGTTGTTCAAAAAACGTCTCTAAGTCTCTAAGTGGGATAGTTTCACATCAACCAGATATGTGATCTATGTGTGGATCTGCAAAAGCATAAAAAACAAAGAAGTGGTTTCTAAATGATTTATTCATGTCTAATTTTCATGTCTGAGATCTTGCTACTGAAAGTGAGATCCCCAGAACAACAGCATTGGCATTCCTTGCTAAATGCAGAATCCCAGGCACGATCACAGTCCTACAAATCAGAAGTTACCTTCTAACAAGATGCCCCAGGTGAGTGATGTGCATGGTCAAGAGTGGGAAGCCCTAATCTAAGACTTGGTGGCTCCAATTTGGAGCTTACTTTTGTGTTCAGCCAGTGACTCTTCCCGATAAATTAATTCCTGATAAATTAATTCATCAAAGGTCATAACCAGTTGCCTGTGTTAGGTGCTGAGCTTAGGGACTGTGGGGATGCAGAACAGTGTAAGACAGTCTTTGCTTTCAAGGAGCTCATGGTCTAGTTGGAAAGATAAGATACAAACACATGAAAAGTGAATAAGGTTCTAACAGAGGAGGGACAATAGCAGATCAATGGTAGTTTATAATAGCCAGGTGCTTAAGGGATAGAAAGGTAAGATTTCAGCCAAGTCTGAAAGATGGGAAGGATATATTGCTCCAAATTATAGAGCTTTATTCTCTTTGAATCTACTGTCGGAGGAAGAATAATAGGGAGAAAAGGAAAGTTCCCTTTAATGAAGTATAAGGCAAAGGCAGAGCACACTTCTGAGAAAACCAATGCAGTGTCTGTGTCTTACTTTATACACAAACCCAAGCATACCATTAGACAGACTCCAGAAGGTGACAGTTTGCTGCCAGATTTCTCTTTTCCTTGAGGCATGTTGGGTGGCAGAGTGCTGAAGAGAAATAGCCCGCAAGACATTCTTATAAGTAGCAGCCATGTGTCCCTGCAAATGGGTGGCACATCTCAAGCTTCAGGCGACACTCATTGTTTCCAACCAATGTAGGTAGTTTGCAGAGGTGTGAAATTGAAAGGGCCCTGAATATACATATCATATTCTTCTTAAGCTGAAATCTTCTACTTACTTCAACAGAAAAATCCTGAGAGGGATGCAGGACACCTTTCTCTTTGATGAAATTGTTCAGATGTGCAAGGGATTATAGGCATTTGTGATCACAGTAAGTGTCCTGAGGGTGGAACCACACAACAGACCAGAAAAAAAAGAAGCTATAGCCTGTGCCCATTCATGCTCTTCATCCTCCTTCAATATTAATAAAATGTAATGGAGAGTCCCTACCTTTTGTTGAACTCATAATTGAGTTTTAGCATTTTAATGATTATTCTTTATGATTTGTAGGGGCCACATGGCCCATAATGCACAATTAGAGGTAAGATGCCCTTTCCAGGGTCAATGGCTCTATCCAACTTTTGTAAATATGACTGGTACATTACACTTTTATTATTCAATTAGCTTTGGCAATCAGGAACTTAAGATATAATTGGATCACGTCAAGTACATTTACATTGCACATGAATCCAAGAAAAGAATGTGATGAGTACACCACAAGTTTAATTCAGGGTTATCTAATTGTTTTATCCTAAAATACAGTTCCTCTCATCTCACTGGAACCCACACACTAAATTAAGGACTTCTGGCTGCCAGAATTCATTTGTGTTCTTGGATTTTCACTTTGAAAACTTCCAAAGGAGACAAGGAATACTGCTGATAGCAGAGTAAGCCTCAGCTATGGAAGTCAAACTGGTGATAAATATGAAGAAAACCGTAATCAGTTTTAATGAATACAAATAGCACAGTGCCTGGACCAGGGGAGTCCAGGGAAATGTTCAGCATAGTTCATGGGTGGAATTCAACAATTTTTTAAAAGAAAGACTCTTAGGGTTAAAAGGGTCCCTGGTTACGGTAAACAGCAATGGTAGGGGAGGGCATGTGGAGCAATTTATTCATGCTTATATAATAAGTCTTTTAAAGTTAAGGCTTTTTTTTTTTAATATTTTCTCTGTTTAAGGCAGCATGGACTTCCATTGAGCAGCGTTAGGGAGGTAACTGTCAACTGGAAAGAATGGCAAACTGAAATCTGTACTGGAAGTTAGTCCAAGCAAATGAGATACACCGAGTGCACACTGCTTGAGCACATTCTTGAACCAGACATCCCAGGCTTGCATCCTGGTTTTTCCAATTTGTTCCAACACTGGAAGAGAGACTGGCTTATTGGATTTACTGAAAGGCAGTATGTGTATTCTCTGTCTCCACCACGCAAGTTAATTCATCAACTGTGACCCAGGTTCCCCATTTGTTAGATGAGAATGTAATAGCAATTCTGTGTATATTTAAGAGTAAATATATAGAGAGTTAATATATAAAATGTATATACACTTGTATATGTATAAATATGAATCTATTTATTATATAGAAATGTAGATATCTTAAAATAAGGCCTGACATATACACTGTAAACATCACTGTTTTTATTGATGTTGATGTAATTATAATAATAATAATTGTTGTTGTTGAGTGGTAAATGAGCTGGCATTACAGGAAAACAAATCAACAGCACAGCCCCGTGGAACAAAATTTTTTCTAAGCCTCTCGCTTTCCTTAGAGTGTTAAAAGTATGAAGTGGTTGCTTTCACCGTGGTCCCTGAGTGGCCTGCCATGGGTTAGAAATGTAAAGGCTTAGCCAGCGGGAGAAATGGCAGTGCCACAGATATGTGAAAAAGGTTCCAGGGGAGATGTTGTTTAAATTGAGATCTCCAGGATGAGAAGTCAGTTAGACAAAGGTGAGACAGAAGGCACGTGCAAAGGCCCAGAGGCAAAAGGAAGTATTACCCTTGAACAGAGTGCATGTAGTTCAATTTCATTGGAAGTGGCAGTAGAATAGGTATAAGGGTGGTGAGAGAAGAGACATGCAAAGAACAGGGAGAAGATTGTGATGGGCTCCTATGTCGTGCTGGAGACTTCAAGTTCATCCTGAAGACATTGGGAAGCAGTTGAAAGATTTTATGCGGGGAAATAAGAGTGAGTCATGGTCAAATCTATGCTTTTGAGCTATCATTCTGGTTACAAGGTGGTGAATGTTTTGAGGAAACTTAGTATTGGAGGAGGATAAGAGTCTATTTAGAAGACTTTCATTGTAATTCAGCAAGAGATGTTGGTACCTTAAAATAAACACAGTGGAGTCCTATCCTGTGTTTATTGGAGTTCAATTATATGTTTTAAGTGACAAAGTGAGAGGAGGGAAGTGGAGTCCTATCCTGTGTTTATTGGAGTTCAATTATATGTTTTAAGCGACAAAGTGAGAGGAGGGAATTGGAGAAAGCAAAAGACACAGAGCAATAGCACTTTAAATAGAGAAATAGTCATAGTTCCACTCTACCATTCCATAGAAAGGTTATGTACCCCAGAGAAAGCCCAGACATCTCATCATGTTAAATGTCATTCTGGTGTTTTCACCAAACATGACCCCTAGATACAAATCAATGTTTTCATCTAATGCTCAACTGAAGAAACAGCAATTTGCTCCAACACTGGAGACAACATGAACTGTGTTGAATTTGCTGAGAAGTAGTATGTCTGTCTCCACAGGGGCACCTTCCTGAAGAATTCTCCAGAGTAACCGTAACTCAACATGACTTACATGTAGCCTCAAATGTTTGGAACTTAATCCCTTAAGTGAGGTGTGACTTCCCTACAGTACCCCTGGAAATAGAGAAAAGTAGGGGGGTGGGAGAGACATTGAGTTGCTAGAACTGACAGCACCTTATGATGGCTTCATGTGGGTGCTGCGAAAGGTAAGGAGGAATCAAGATTGATGAACAGGGTTCTGGTTTGACAACAGGATCCAATCCTCACCTCCTCTTCCCCAACATTACCAAAAAGTAGAAATTATCCTTCTCCACCCTTGATTTCTGGACTTTACAGTGACAACCTGGGTTCCCCCTTGGAGAGCAATAGTGGGAACATTATGCTGTGAACTCATAACTTCTCTCCTTATGTTTATAGAGTGATAGACTCAGATTTAAAGAAACATGAAAGACAGACCAAACTGAAAAGCTATGATCAGATTTCTCCAATGGCTGAAAGGAGGCTGTGGAATTCCCAGAAATTAAGATACTCAGACCCTATAATCTGCCCAGTAGGTTCAAAGCAAGTAGACTCCCTGGAGCTAAAAGAAATATAGTTGCCAAGTGACAGGTGGATAAGCAGTGTGGCAATGAAAGGAAGAAAACTAGGGATTAGTCTAAACTCTGGGGAGGTAAATAATTTCCAGGGCTGACAGGCAGTCAAAAGCAATCCAGGAAGATAAATGAGCCAAGTTCAGTAAATCGTAGTGTAATCCTCATGCCAGAGGCTGCTCTGACGTGAAGGACTGGTATATATTCTAGGAATTTATTACATTTCTTTGGCTAGAACCTCCATCCAGAAATCTGCCTAAATACACCTATAACTAGCTCCTGGAGAGGATGAGTGAGGGAGGAAACTGAGAGGGAGATTAGGAGGATATATTAGTCTGGGTTCTCTAGGGAAACAGAACCTATATGATAAGTGATTTATTGTAAGGAATTAGCTCGCATGGTAATGGGGGCTGAGCAGTCCCAAGATCTGCAGTCAGCAAGCTGGAGACCCAGGAGAGCCAATAGTATAGTTCCGGTCTGTGTCTGAACATCTGAGAACCAAGGGATCTGATGGTCTAAGTTCCAGTTTGCATTTGAAGGCGGGAGAAGACCCATGTCTCAGCTTGAAGACAGTCAGGCAGAAAGAGAGAGAATTCTCTTCTACTCCACCTTTTTTGTTCTATTCAGGGCTTCAAGAGATAAGGCATACCCACATTGGAGAGATCAATTTTATTTACTCAGTCTACTGATTCAACTGTTAATCTCATCCAGAAACACCTTCGCAGACACACCCAGAAATAACGTTTAACCAAATATCTGGGCGCTCTGTGGTCAGGTTTGACACACAAGTCAAGTTGACACATGAAATAAAGCATCCTAGGGGCTTCAGGTCTTCACCCTCTCACTTCAAGGAGAACAGCTCTGGTTGGATCTTCCTCTGGGATATGACTTGAAGAAAGGGCTCTGGCTATAATGAAAAGTTTGCAGGACGTTTCTAGAATTCGAATCACCAAAGCACTTAAAGTGTTTTCTGACAAGAGCCCACTTGCCTCCTTGTTTGTTTGCACAATTCCGTAAATACAGCTACGGTGTTCTTACTCTCTTAGGGAATACCTATTCCACACAGCTCATTCAGTTGGACAATTCCTGCCTTGCAGACTCCTCTGGGTTCCTCAGGTCCTGTGGTTTATCCTTCCTGCAGGACCTGATGTGGCTTCTTAAGACATGAAGCTTCTTACTCCCCAGAAAATCTGTTCTTCTCTTACAGAGTAAGTTGTTGCTGCAGAATCCACCCTTCAGTTTGCACTGTATTATTACATTATCGCTTCTAATGATTACCTGGTTATGAGTAAGGCCATCCCAACAAGGAGCAGAGGTTTGACCGTGGAAAGTGATGGAGTTGCTTTCGAAGAATGCCAGTTCCTTTCGAGATCTTTCTCTAGAGCTCCTGCTAGAGCAATTGGAGGAAGCAAAAGAGGATTTGAAGTCAGAAGACTTGCAGAGAAATCTGCCGGATTCTAATTTCTCCACCGCTTTGATTCCCACTGAGCGTTGGGGTGGTTACTGAAAAACACACAGATATCTGGAAAGCTAAGTGAACGAACGACAGCAAAGCAGGCTCCACTAGATCATGTTTGAAACAATTTCACGTGGCATAGCCACCCAAAGGAAAGGAATTTTTGAAGAGCACCATGAAGTAATCAACTTTATATTACAAAATAAATATGTGTCTGCACTACATCAGACATCACAGTAGACTATACTCTAGTAGGGACCAATGAGATCGGGTGCCAAAGGGTCAGGCCAAAGTCGCGGAGGAAATACTTAAAATGGAAAAGATGGTATCTCTAAGTTTAATTTTCCCTGGGACGTGGGAAATGGCTGCCATCAATCAATGTTAATGGTAATTTTTGTGGCTCTTCTGAGCACCACTGAATTAGTTTATCAAGGCTTGCCAGAAAGGGAGAGGTAATTAGAAAAAGAATAGAACTTTCTAAGTCCATAAAGGGAGGTGCTTTTGAAAAAATTTTTAAAACCTCCACTGACTTGTACACAAAGTTTCACTTAGAAACTTTTCTAAGTTTCACTGTACAGCCTAGAGGCTGGTTTTGTTCCATGGCTACTGTGGGATTGCTTCCTATTAATGTCATGTCCTAAACCACAGAGTCCTTATTGGGAAGGGCAGGCACAGGCACGCAGTCTTTCCAAGCCCTTTATGGTCACAAGAGAATGGTGCCTTGGGTCCAGCACGTTTCCTTACAGAGATGTAAAGAGCCCTCACAACCTGTGCTGGGCAGTTGTCTTTGTTTGGGAATATTCTCCCCTGTCCTGGACTTGCTGTGTACTTTCTTGTTCTGTTTGAGGGTGTGCAACACGACACCTGGCCAACCCCACTGCTATATCTGTTCCTGGCGGGGTGAGAATGGAGTTCTTTGCCTGTAGCACAGAAGGGTGTGTGCAGACCATTTCCCTGCATGGGCTGTGGGCTGAGCCCTGCTGGCCACGGGGACTGATGCTCTCTCTCCATAGAAGCTCTATCTGTTTACCATGTGAGTAAAGCATTGTTCCACCCACTGCCTGTGTGAGTCATGTCTTTCTTGGCGACCTCCCCACCAGCAAACTATGCAGTGGATTGACACCTTGGGGCTGCCGTCCCTGGTGGTAGGCACTGTTAAGCTCTTTGTAATCTTCCAGACAGTGGGACCCCTCCCCTGGAGGCGGAAACAGGTGTCATTTACTCAACAATCCCTGAAACATTTCTACCAGCAGTGCGGATCGATTTCCTGCAAAATCTAAGGAATAGTTTGAAAATCATTAAGGGGAAAATCATTGTGTAGTGTTGAGCTTGCCTAATAGACAAGAGAGTTCCCCTGTGGCTTTAGGAGCCCAGAAGTCCCAGTATAAAGAAAAAAAAATTCTCTGATGCTGGTGGCATTGTTATCCATGTGTTTTAGAACTCTGAGGCTTTCATTGTTTTAAAATTATAGCAAATGCTTTTAGTAGTATTGTATTTTATTATGATGAAATAAATACATGCATGCCTTAGCCTAGGTGTCCTACAGTCAAAGCCTGAGGAAAGGTTGATTTGCACCCAGAATATTTATTTGGGAGGAGGAGAGAGGGCCCGGGAAGAGGGAAACAGTAGGAGAAATGGTGATCGCAAAACTCTGTTACTGCACTAGTGTCCCGAGTGTGACCATGATCTGGTCACTGTTGTGGGCAGCCAGGGGTCAGTTGCTGGGACCTGCTGAGTGGCCCTAAAAATGTGTCTCAGCATTTTCCACCTAAAGGAAGGAGCATTAGAGCTTCTGGCTGACAGCTCCACCCCCATTTGCTTAGGGCTACCTCATGGGGTGTTGGCTCTCTGTGTCACCCGCTGTCAGAGAAGAATGGAGAAACTGTGGGAGAGAGGCTGTGTAGGATTCCACCTGAAGCAAGGTGACCGCCACAGCCATGGTTTGAGTAAAAGAGAACTGAAGGTGGATCATAAGAGCTGTCTGAATTAATGCCTAAGGCAGAAAAGTTAGAAAACACCGAAAAAGACCGAGATTTTGCTTTCATTATAAATCACGCACTATCTCATCACCCAGAGAAAAACCATTGGCCAATGTCCTACCATCATTCTATCCATGCTGTCTACTTTAATTCCACATTGTGTAGCTTCTTTTTTACTAAACATTTTTTGTATCTTCAATACATTCTCATGGTGAGAAATATCCTTCTCAGCACTTTGTAAAATGTTTGAACAGTATTCCAATATACAGAGCGCTAAATGATCTCTCTAAACTTCATCTCTCCTTTGTGGTTGGTCATTTAGACTGTTCCTAATTTTCTGCCATTAAAAAAAACAAAACAAACCAAAGCACTGCATCATTGTGCACTTGTCTAATCATTTCTTTAGCACTAACCCATAGAAGTGAACTTTCCAGATTAGAAGTATAAAGTATACACATGTTTAAGGCTTTTAGGGCCCAATGAGCTCCCATAAAAGTTGTGAGTATCCTCCATCAGTGTGTAAGAACTCCTAGACTCTCCCCATATGATGTTATTATTGCTTTCTCACTTCTGGCAAGCTAATATATGATTACCTTTTATAATGAATTATTGTCAAATATTTTGTCAATATTGACAAAATATTGTCAAATATTTTCATAGTTTTTAACTCACATACATCTATTTTTAGTGCATTTAAAATCTTTTCAAAGATTCGTTGACAATTTGTATGTTTATTTTTGTAAATTGTTCACGTTACTTGCCCATTTTTCTGTCTAGGACTTCGTCTTTTTCTGATTAACTTGTAATTTAACTTGTAAAAAAGTCTTTTCCATATATTAATGCAATTGAAAACAAAATAGATATCTAAATATGTTACCATATACAAACTCCAAATTTCCCTTACTTATTCATTAATGGGGTTTTTGATATTTAAATTTAACTTTTTATGTAGTGGAATTTATCTATGGTACTTAATCTACCTCGGGTACTTAAGACCTTGCTTCAGAATCAAGGTTACTTATGAAGATGCATGATTATTTATGAAGATGAACACAGCTAGTAAGTGAGGGAACTGAGATTTGAACTTAGGTCTGTCTAATACCTAAGTGTGTTTTACTCTCCAAATCCCAACAAGTCTGTCTGAATTATATTTTTGGTTCCCTTGACCCAAGATTTATGATTGACTTTCAGTGAGACTTTATCATAATGAGATTATTGCATGTTTATTGATTATAAACTGCTCTATATATGGGCTAATATATGGATCACGCATGGGTCTATCCTCTTTATTCAACCTCCTACCCTAAGCTTTCATGGCATAAAATACAAAGTAAGAAGGAATAGAACTTAAAGCAAATACAAAAGGATCCATGTATTGACTTTATATATATATATATATATATATATATATATATATATATATGCTGAACTAAATATAATGTCCAGGTTGATTATATATATATTTTTAAAACACCTTTAATAGTGTAAATGGAAGGTCTGATAATAACAAGACAACAAGAGATGGGGAAAAATCACTTCATCCAGCTAAGGTGTTACTTTAGTAAATGGAGTATCTGGCTCTGAGATGAAATATTTTTATGAAGAAAAAAGTCTGGCCAACCCAGGATAAGAGTGAAGACAAATCAGAAAAATAGGGCATTAATACAAAGAATGGAGACATTATCAATTACAGGAATAAATATCGCAAGAAAAACATTCACCCTGCAGCTTCAGAGAGACATAAATTACAAATTCTTTTAAGGTACCCTCTCACCTGAATCACTCATTCTACAAACATTTACTGAGCCCAACTAAGTGCTGTGGCTGAGGTACTAAGGCTTAAAGCATCAGAGATAGTGTGGGCCTTTACCATAGCTGGTAAAATTACCACAATACAGAGCTGCATGAGCAGAACAATAGAGAAATACACAGCACAACGTGGCTATGCTATGAGGTGTGTGATTGGGAAGGTTTAGGTCAGTAGGTGGTATTGGACTTGAGCCTTGAGGAAACAAAGGATTTTGACAGGAAGAAAAATAATTCTGAACTGAAATAGCAGTTTGGAAGACGACAAAGGCATGTGAAAATGCGTGTATACTTTTTTAAGGGTACGCTGAGTAGTTTAGAGTGAGTAGAACAGAAGGTGCAAGGAGGCGTACAGTGGGGAATGAACCCAAATAAAGTTTAGTTGTGAGTTTTTTGAGTGCATGTGCTAGAAATCCAAATTCAACCAGTCTAAGCGATAGGAAGTCAATGGAAGGAGTCAGCGTTACTTCATGGACTGCCCGAGTAACATAGTTCATGGGCACACGAGCCTCTGAAACAATGAGAAACAATTCCTTGGACATCAGAGCCACCCGACTCCCCTCTCTTTCCTCCCAGAATGGCGGCCTATATGTCTCCAGTCTGCATGAACACAGTGATCCATATAGCCACGGGGTTTTTGGGTTTTTTTTTTTTTTTCGGTACGCGGGCCTCTCACTGTTGTGGCCTCTCCCGTTGCGGAGCGCAGGCTCAGCGGTCATGGCTCACGGGCCCAGCCGCTCCGCGGCATGTGGGATCTTCCGGAACCGGGGCACGAACCCGTGTCCCCTGCATCGGCAGGCGGACTCTCAACCACTGCGCCACCAGGGAAGCCCAAGCCACGGGTTTCATATGCTACAGCTTTGGGCTCATTGACCCAGCCTGGGTCAGGCACCCACCTCAAACCAATCAACTTGGTCAGGGGTTAGAGAAAGATATTTCCTGGAAGAAGAAAGGGGCAGCGGGTATATTGCTATAGAGATAATTCCACAGATTTCTACTGCAAATAGAAAATGACAACACTATAATTAGCAAGTTTCAGGAGTCTAATTTACCTTCCAATTATCCTCTTCCTTTTCTTGTTTTCCTCCCTGCCCCAGCTTGTGAATCTCTATCTGATATCCCTTTCCCTTGATCATCCTCTCTTTCTCTTAAAATCTTTCCTGTTTCTGTGGCTCCTTCTCTTGGGGGTGCCCTTTCCAAGTATTTTTCAAAGCACAAAGGCAGCAGCTGAAATGTCCAGATCAAAAACAGTCAGCCCTAAATTAGGATGCAACTATTTCTTTCATTCATGTTTTCATTCATCAGTTGCTCATTGAACATTTGTCATTTACCGTCGGGATAGAGAGGTTAAAAAGTAATAGAAATAATAATAGCTTGAATGTGTTGTGTGATCACCATGTGTTGTACCTATGTTATCTTATTGAATCACGCACACTCAGTTATTTTTAAGTAACCAAATGGTTGGGATACAAACCTAGGCTTTATGACTCCAAAATCCCTGTGTATAACCACTACACTGTCTGAAATGTGGGATACCGTCCCTGTCCCAAAGATGATCATTAACTAGTAGATAAATGCAGTATAAAATAATAATCATAATGACATTGGTTAGTATTGGTTTACTAATGAGAAGAATACTGGGGAGAGAGGGGCACTTGACCCCGTCTGGGAGGGAGGGAGTCTTCCCAGAAGACTCAGCTTGGAGTGAATCCTGGGGCTGAGCTATAGTTGACCAGGTGAGTAAGGGCTCTGAAGGCTTCTGGGTGAAAATGAACAGCAGTGTAAGTACGAGAGAGGAGATGGAGGTGGTGTGCACTCAGTTGAATGTCATGAGGTTTAGCAGAGATGGTACTTAGGTTGGGATGGAGAACAGAGGCAACAGATTTAGCTAGAAAACCAAACAGCAGTCACATGAAAACGGTGTTGTACATTATACTAGGGACTTTGGACTTTATCCAGAGGCAACGGCTAACCTCTAAAGGATTCTAAACATGATCAAAGTAATATTTTAGAGAGATCACTCCTAGAGGGAGAATAGAGGCCAGGGGCTGGGAGATTAAGCAGCAGTTGTCTAAAACCTAGACTAAGTAATTTGGGGGTAGGCACAAAGCTTCCATTTCCATAACTCCAGAGCCTGACCAATTTTTTGTTGTACACATGGATGAATAAAGGGACTGCTGCAGTAACCTAGGCAAGACATAGGAAGGCTGGAATTCAGACAGCCCCAGTAGGGATGGGAATTGTAGGAAGTATTCTCTAGAGAGTAGAGCTTTAGTGAACTGCATCTGCCTTTCAGTTCATTAGCTATTCTTTTCTCTTTTTCATTCTGAACTACACCAAACATTTAGCAGTATAGAAAATAATATAATGCTTACCACCTAATATTAATACATCTTAACCACCTGCCATACTTGTCATACCTTAAATATTTTTCATAATGTTGTTGAATTTATCATTATTCTTTGTAATCATTTTATTATATAAAAACGGGTCAAGGTGATGAATCATCATTTACTTAAGCATTTCTCTATCATTAGACATATAAGCTACTAGTCATTTTTGACATAGCTCTCTCTTAGAGAAGGACGCTGCGATAAACAGCTTCAGATATAGCTGTGTCCTTGAGAAAGATCACTCCCTTTCCTTTATTGTCCATTTTGCCTAGTTTTTGTAGGAATCGGTGTCTGGAGAAATACTGTTGAAGGTATAGTGGATGTAGACATATAGGTTATTCTTTGGTGAAGGCTTTGAGAGAGATGGTTGTGTCTGAAGAGCTGGGGAGCCATCCTTGAAACAGTGACAAGTTTTTCAATAAAATTTTTTTTATTCTACTGATTTTAAAAACTGTTTTAAGTTGCATCCATATAGTCTACATCTAGAATAGTGTTTGGCACACAGAGACTATTCAACATGTATTTGTGGAAAGAAGGAATGAACAAATGAATGAAAGGGAACAAATGCATACAAATCAACTAAAAAACCCGGAGCCCATGCCATGGGCACTTATTTGTGTTCCGTTTCCTAGGACACAATTTCCTTAAAGAAATCATTATTTATGCCAGGATCAGAAACACGATGGGAAGGTGTAGAAAGAACTCAAATTATATTTAGAAGATAATGAGATACTCAGTTTAGAAAAGAGACGTTCTATTTCAAAGAGAAGAAAAGTCCACTAGAATCCTATTGTGTGTAATAGTAGGAATTAGGTTGAGAAACTGTTAAGAGAGACAGGACAGGGGTGGGGGCACGGAAAGAGAGAGAGAGAGAGTGGGAGAGCGAGAGAGAGAGAGCATGAGAGAGGCCATGTATATACTTTAGTCATTACGTGGAATACCATGGGAATGGGGTAGAGATCAGGGATGAAGAAACTGCAATTTAATATCTGCTCTGGCACTAACTGTGAAATCTCAGGTATGTCAATTTTTCAAAATCTATGTGATGACAGTAATTGCCAATATTCTAGTATTTTAGAGTTTAGGCTCTGGAGGAAAACAGATTGGGTTTCCAGCCTTGTCACTGAGAAATATTTACTTAACCTTTTCCAATATTTATTTCCTCAGGTAAACAATAGGGATGAAAAGAATATCTACTTCATGAAGTTGTTTTAAAGATTAAATGAACAAGTGTAAAGTCCTGGTACAGAATAACCTCTCAATAAATTCTATTTACATTTATAATGACTATTATCTGATCTGAAATTCTATCATCTATAATTCTGTGGGATAGCTTAATCCATGGAGTAGTTGATCAAGGGACAGATACGTTCCTATGGGAGACACACTGTCTGTGTCCCTGCACCAGCCTCGCTGGTGCAAACACTGTCTCCTGACTCCCTGCTGCCGAAAGTGCAGTCCAGAGACTGCCATCAGAATCCTGGGGGAGCTTTTAAGAGACGGAGAAGCTTCATCTCCATCCCAAAGCTAGTGAATCAGAGTCTGCATTTTAACGAATCCCCAGGAGATTTGTATGCACGTTAACATTCAAGAAAGCTCGTCTACACAACAGTGATTCTCCTTCCCCCTTTGAACTACTGATTTTGCTATGAGTGCAGTGAGTTCAGTCCTGGGAGATGAATCATGATCATCCTAGGCCAACCATGACCCTCCTTTTCCCTTGGAAATGACATCGAAGCCTCAGAAGTGTACTTTCTCAGGTACACTCTGAAGCTGTGAGGGCATCCCTCTGACCATTGTTAGGAGGCTTCTGGCAGTACTTTTCCTCCTCCCCCACTCTCCCACACACCTTGTTTGTTCCCTTTGAGTGCTGTAAGAGGATGGGGGCTGCCGTTTACCAGCTGGGTGACAAGAATGAGAAAAAAGCCAACACAATGAGGATGGTGGAGTAAACGTTAGAGTCTGGGTCCTTGAGACTATCGCTGGCATGCTGAGCCAGCCCTGTTACCACTGACTTCAAGTTTTCTTATTACAAGAATGTTTAATGAAGAATAAACCTTGCCCAAGGGGAAGCCTGGCCTTTGCCCCTGACTACTGGGCAGTGATCTCTAGGTCTTTGGAACATCATATCTCCTAGAAGTGTCTTTCTTTATCAGGGGGTTTTGGTCACTAGCAGTTTAACAATGTGATTTACAATGGGGGCTTTGGGTCAAGATAGTGATATCAGTTCTGCCTCTGGGTGGACTGGAGAGTAAATGTATCAGCCTGACCTGTGGAATGGTTGGGAAGTAAAGAGCAGACACACAGGCAGTATGTGATTGAGTCCTGATAAGAACTCTGGACACTGTGGCTTGGGTAAGCTTCACCTAGTTGGCAATGGTATGGAGGTGTCTTCACTCATAGTGGCAGGAAGGAGTCAGTGCTGTCCTTGACTCCATGGGGAAAGGGTGACTGGAAGCTCCACATCCTGGACTCCACCTTGGCTGACTTTCATCCGTATGCTTTCCTCTGTAATAAACTGTGAGTATAAGAGTTTCAGTCTATTCTGTAAGTTCTTCTAGTGAATTATTGAAACTAAGAGTGGCTTTAGGAACGCTTCAAACTTGCAATCGATATCAGAAGTGAGAGGACAGGCTTGTGTGTAGGACTGTTCCGTCTCTCACAGTTGGCTAAAACTCTTCGAAGAGAATGATATATTCTACCCATCAAGCTGCTGTCAGTTGGACATTCAGTTGTCAGAAGCCAAATCCATCCTAAGGGATACTCTGTTGGTTCTCAAACCTTTTGCCCTCTGGATCCCTTTACACTCTTTAAAAATATTGGAAATTTCAAAGAACTTTTACGTAGATTACCTCTATTGATATTTACTGTGCTCAAAATTAAAACAGAAAATTAAATATTTACCTAATTTATTTAAAAGTAACAATAATAAACCCATCACATGTTAACATAAACATTTACAACTATTAGATATAATATCTATAACTATAACTATATTTCCCTCCCAAACTGAAAAAATAACAGCATTGTTGTACATTCTTGAACAATTCTTAGATGTCTGACTCAATAGAAGATAGCTGGATTTCTTTACCTGCTTCCATAATGTGTTGCAGTATGTTGTTTTGATGGAATCACATGAAGAAAATTCAGCCTCATGCTGATATGTAGTGGGAAAAGGGAGAAGCATTTTAATAGGTTTTTCAGATATTTGTGAATTTCTTTTTTTGATCCATTAGTCAAACGCAACAGGTGATAGTTTCTTCAAGGTTAGTTGCAACGCAGAATCTGAAATCATATCCATGAGCTTTTCATACTCTGTTAAACATCAAAATGTATTGGTCTATCAAACACTTCCAACGGATCTCTTACCCATGCATGATTCTTTAACGTCATACATCGTATGATTCTGTATGACTCATGCATATCTTGGATGGTTTTGTAACATCATTCATGTGACATCATACATTGATAACCCAGAAAAAAATGGCTCAGTGAGTTAAGCACATCTTCTAATTGTTAACGTGTTTCATTACAAAATATTAAAAAGTCACATTTGTTGACCCCACCACTGAGCTCCTCAGAAAAGTCTTCAAGTTTTAGGAAGCTGAGTAGCTCCCAAAGGCCAGTACAAATTTTCCCAGCAATCTAATTTTCTCTTAAAATCTCAAATGTTATCATCGGCATCAAATCTTGTCAGTTACTTTCCTTGGTGTGGTAGGTTCATTTTAAATAATGTTCATTTTAAATAATAATGTAACCATATCCAAGTTGATCTGTTAGTCATTATTTCAAGTAAAAAAACAGTATTCTTTGGAAGATGTGGTTAGTTTAACTTGTAACTTACATAACCATATGAGTGTTTTTCCTTAAGGGAACTATTGTACTTTGGATACTCAGCAGAAATGCCTTATGCATATTCCCTATATTATTACAGAGACTATTTAAAAAGCACATGGACTTATGGTCAATAGTTTTTAAAACTAATAATTTTCACTGCTTTACCAAGGTCATCCTGAAGTGAAACTGGCACATTTTTACTGCAAGTGTATGTTGGAGAAGAATTCAATGTTTGGTTCCATTGCCTTCTTTTCTATTTTTACATCTTTATTGGAGTATAATTGCTTTACAATGGTGTGCTAGTTTCTGCTTTATAACAAAGTGAATCAGTTATACATATACATATGTTCCCATATCTCTTCCTTCTTGCGTCTCCCTCCCTCCCACCTTCCCTATCCCACCCCTCTAGGTGGTCACAAAGCACCGAGCTGATCTTCCTGTGCTATGCGGCTGCTTCCCACTAGCTAGCTATTTTACGTTTGGTAGTGGATATATGTCCATGCCACTCTCTCACTTTGTCCATTGCCTTCTTTTATGCTGAGTTGCCAGCCACTTAACCCACCATTTGCTTTTGTATCATCATTACAAAAAATAATAATAAATAATATTATAAATATATTATAAATAATAAAAAATAATAATAACGTATTATTATAAAAGTAATTTTGTGCTTGATGCCTTTCCGTGACACACTAATGGCATAAATAACATGGTATTAGTTTTAAGGAGAATTTGGTGGCATCAGCAGGTGTGCAGGACAGACCACTCCCAGTCCTGGTCCCGGGCTGAGTTGTGAGTTCTGAAGGAAGGCTCCACACGGTGCAAATGTCATCACACTCAACCTTCCCAGTTCTCCTTCTCTCTTCCCACTAATGGACTGATCAGCTTATCCACACAAGTAGACTGGTTCAGACCAAGAGCTCTGAAGTCAGACCACCTTGGATCTGCCTTATATTAACTACAACTTTGGGCAAATTCACTTCTCTGTTCTTGCTTCAGTTTTTTTGCATTTGTAAAATGGTGATGATTAATAGGTTGTTTTGAGGACTAAAACAGTTAATAATATACAGTACTTAGAACTCTCCTGAACATTGTAAACTATCAGTAAGTGTTAGTTGTTTTTATTACTATTATTTAATAATTTACTGTTCCTAGTGAAATTTACATGTTAGCCAGGAGTATCTTGTGCAATAGGATTGAATAGCCAAGTGACAGAATTTCAGACACAGTCAGCAAGCAGGTTATTTTGTTTTAATTTTTAGGGTCTAGTTTGGGGGGAGGACAGAAATTTCAGCGCCCCTGAAACCATCCATGGTATCCTAGTTATTCCTATGAAATGACTAGTTAATAAGCTCATTCTTAATGTTCAACCAGTACTATACTCCCAGAGAATTCCATGAGGAGGTGGTTATGTCTTTGTTCAGTGTTTATGCTTTGCTAATGTACTTACGCAGCAATTTGCATATGGTCAAGGTCTGATAAATGCATGTAAACTATATATCCTGAAAAGAAAATATACCCGTTTGCAAGTGAACTGTTCCTTGGAAAAAACGATCTCTAAAAGCAGTATTTCCTGAGTTTCCCTGATTAAACCAAATAAAATTTTCTTAAAAAGAAAACTTGAAGTAACGTGTCTTCTGGCTATAGCTCCCAGAAGTACACAACGTGAGAATGCTATCACTCTCTAGCCCCTTCAGAGACTGAAAAAGCAGCTGTTTGTTGCATAAGAAAAATAAAGGCTTAAAAACGATTTCCTCACAAAAGGAAGTATAGGTTCTTGCATGTATTCATATCAGTCTCTGCTCCAGCAGAGAACGGCTTACATAATTGTATTTTGGGAACTCTCTTGTAGAGAGAGATTTACGGTTTTGGGCTTATAAAAAACCTATTTCTATTTTAAAATATAGACTCGCAGCAAGTGTCACCCTGAAGAACCGGGCCTACTAGACTATTTTGTTACATTTTAGGAGATAAAAAAGTACATGACAGTTACACTATTAAGCCACAGCAATGGAGCTGCCACTCTCAATCTCATTACTCAAGACTCTCTTTAGTTCAATTATACACCTCTACCGCTAAGGAAGATAGATGGAGGTCATTTGGGAGCTGTAAACCACAATGGCTTGAATGCAGAACTATGTTTTTAAACTGATTTACACCTTGTCCTCCAGTGTTCTACAGCAGCGGCTTGGATTGAAACGCAGGGGCCATGATTGAAAAGCCTTTTTCTTGGTTTTAGCATCACAGCCCACGCTGGCTGGCAATTATAACCTGCATTAAATGGCGAGGGACAATGAATGTCGCCTTCATTACTTCAGTGGTAGCAGCAAAACCAAACCAAACCAAAAGGGAAATAGAGGTTCTTGGTCAGAATACCCTTTGGGGAAGAAGGAATGACATTTATGTCGCCTGTAAGTTTCAACTTGATTGTGTGTTTTGGTCCAGCGAGAAAGATATTGGGTAATTGAAAGGAGCAATTTCCAGCATTGACAAAAATACTGTCATGCTGCTCTGATTAACTCACATACATCTCCCAGTGTGAAAGAGATAAAGTGTACTAAAGGAAGTTAATTAAACAAGGCAAATCTATGTGAAGCTCCTCCCAAAGAAATGAAAGATTTTATGAATTTAAGGTAAGTGTATTTTACTTTCCTATAGCAGTTACTCTCCTTTAATGTTCTGGGTTCAACTTCTGTAACTTCTCCCCTAGCTGTTTCTTTAGTATCACTTCAGAACATGGTCACCAAAGGAAATTAAAAAGCACATTAAATAAATAATTAACAACAAACAAAAAAATGTGTCTATGAGAAAGTGCTGCTTTTCTTTCCCTTCCACTGTCTAAAGTTGAATAGAAGGATGTGTCAAGAAATAGGATTTCCAGGGACTTCCCTGGCGGTCCAGTGGTTAGGAGTCGGCGCTTCCAAGGCAGAGGGCAAGGGTTTGATCCCTGGTTGGGGAACTAAGATCCCACATGCCATAAATAAATAAAAAAAGGAAATTGCCAATTGGATGAGCTTTAAAAAAATAAATAAATAAATAAATAAATAGGGTTTCCACGGCCCCAAAGTTTATCCTAACAGGTCAGCAGGAACTAAACAATCTATAACCTTCAGTTATACGTGATTCCATTAGACATATATCTACAATGCCAAAGAGTTTCATAAAAGTTCACTCCTGAATTACAGGCTGTAAAGAATTTTATTCCCTCTGATATGTTTTTATTTGGAAAAAAAATAGATCTCTTCAAGAACCTACTTGAGGCCAGCACAGAATCAATTCTTTCTCCTCAGAAGAAAATAATAATTGAATTCAAGTCATATACTAGGTCTGCTGTCATATGGTTTCTCTATGTAAGTTCATCTTAAGTTAGATCTTTTTTTTTATGAGATGGTATTTAAGAAGTTCCTCAAACTCCTAACTGCCTTAAAAAACAGTGGACTTATGAGACATTTCATTAACATTTAAAGTTATCTCAGACATACTGCCGAGAAAGTATTTTTAAGGGCTAAACATTTTATGGCCACCTTAATGGTGCCTTATAAAAGAGCTGAAACATTCTAAGTTTCTGCTCAGGCTTTGGATTCAGTATATCATGTGGAATGTTATAAGTAGAGACTCAAATGGGAAATTTTTCCCCTTCTGAATATTTAGTAGGGTCTTACCTTTGAAATTATATGTATTGCTGTTAATTCAGAATCTATCAGTTACAATTTTGAACACCTACTCTGTGTTCCACATTATCAGAGCCTTCTTCTTGACCTCATTCTGTATGATGCTTCTGCTTACAGACCACACTTTAGCTGGAGTGGCCTTTCTGTTCCTCAGACATGGCAAGCTTGCCCATAAGTGCCATCTGCTTGGAGCTCTCTTCCGAAGATATGTAGAGCTATAGCTCCCAGTCACTTTTGGACTGAGCTCAAAAGTCCCTCCAGAAGTCTGCTGTGACCGTCTTTGTCCCCAGTCACCCCCCATCACGTTACCATGTTTATTTTTATGTTCCTTGATGGTTTATCACCATCTGAAGTATTTTGGCTTGTTTGTGTTTATTATCTGTTTCTTACAACTTTAACTGTTTCTTTATACTTCTTGAGTGTAAGAACCTAGTCTTCTTGCTTACAGCCAAATGTCCAGACCGTGGCAGGGCAGGCATGCAACAAATATTAGTTGAAATGGATGAATAATAGGTTTCAGAAACCTTGGGAAACATAATTATTAAGAAGGTGAATATTGTTGAGTAGTTTAAAAGCGTGAGGAATCTTTAAACATTGTCTTTGGAACCATCCATGAGTAATTGTTATACGGGAAAACAGGTTTCAGAATAATTCATGTAGGAAAGCATATTCCATTTTAATTAAAAAAAAGAAAGCAGCATATGCGATGTAGTTACATGTGAATTAGTATATAAATGGAACACAATTTAGAAAAAACCTGTAAACTATAGTAGTTATTTCTGGGAGAAGGGATTACATGGGCCTTTACTTTCTAAATTAAACTTATCTACAATGCTTCACTTTTTACAATGAATATTCATGTATTCAACAAATAACTATTGATCATCCACTATGTCCCTGGGATTATTCTTGGTGTTAATTAGTACATTAATGAACAAATAAATGTCCCTGCCTTCACAGAGCTTTATTTTCCAATGAAGGAAAAGAAAGCCAAGTTGGCACACAGAGAGAAACAGAGAGAAGGCCGGTATTTTGAATAAAGGTGTTCAGAGAAGACCTCTTTGATGAGATGACATTTGAGCAAAGACTTATGTGGGATCTACCAGTGAGGAAAGTCTTGGTTATGCTGGAATAACCAACAACCACAAAACTTCAGTGGTTTAAAACAACAAAGGAGAATTTGTTTCTCACCTGCATTCACGTCCAACTTGGGTTGTTTAGGGCTCTGTAGCCATCATGCAGTCACCCTGGCTGACAGGAGCTCTGCCATCTTGTAGCAGTGCCACCCAGAACAGGTGGCTTTCCTGATCATGACAACAAGAGGGCAGAAGGCTGGAGAGTTAAATAGCACAACTAAATGCAACTAAAGCCGTAACTTAGAAGTAACGTGTCTCTTCTGTTCACATGTCATCGGTCTGTCATCAAAGTAATCCTTTGTGTACCTGGAAGTAAAAGAGAACCAGAGATTAGTGAATATCTATGATGTTTACTATAAAGAGTAAGCCATGTCAATATCTGGAGGAAGAGTCTCCAAGTAAAGAAGACCGAAATTGCAAAGGCCCTGAGGTATATATGTGTTTGCTGTGTTCCATGAAGGTAGGCAATATGGCTAGAGTACAGTAAGTTAAGAGGAGAAGGGAAGATGAGTTTAAAGAAGCAGTCAAAGGTCAGATCAGGTAGGGTCTTATAGCCCATCATTATTATCCTAAGTATGATGGAAAAACACTGGGAGAGATTTGAGCCTGGGCATGATGTTTTCCAATTAATTAATCGCACCTGTTGTCACAAAAGACAGCAACATAGAGGTAACTATAACAAAAAAAAAAAAAAGAGAGAGACTATCAGACTTAATAGACATGGAAGGGGAAAGAAGAATCACTAATCAGTTGGATAAATAGATAGGGACCCAAATGGTCTGAAGTTGCAGGCAGTTCCAATGTTTTAATTGCACATGAATAAAACCCTCAGCAATTTTTTTTTAACACCAGCTGAAGCCCTAAAATGTCAAAAGACACAAAAAGAATATGAACTCCTTTAATATGGGTAAACAAATTAATTAAGTATGCACAGATGGCTGCTGCACAGAGCAGGTGATAAGGCAGCTTTCAATTGAAGGTGCCCAGAAGCTGCTGTTACTACCACTTAGGGAAAGAAATCCCTGGGTCCTTTGAGAAGCTCTTTGTCATTTTAATAGGGGTTTTATAGTCTCTGGTCTGTTCTCAGTGTTTCTGGAGATTATGGATATATGTGTGCCTTGTTGCTAAACTCAAGTACAGAAAACAGCCCTGGTATATTTGGTAAATTTCTGAGTGCTTATGGTGAATCAATACTCGGTTTCCCGGGTTCACATTGCTAAGCATCCTGTCTCATTAGTAGACCTTCAGTCTTGAGTCTATTCCTGCAACAATTAAGAGAAGTTGTAAAGGACAGATTGTGCTATAGGAATATAAATTACCACGAATGGAAGAAATCAGACATCCTCTGGGTCTTGAAGGAGATATGTGGTATATTTAAAAGAAAAGCAAGAAGTTCAGTGTTCCAAACAAAGGGCCCAGAGGCAAGAAAAAATTCAACCTGTTTGTGGAACATGGCACCTGGCTCTCTTCTTATGGGTACTTTTATCGATTCATTTCAGCAAACTGGACGCTTCCCACTCTCCTTCCTACCCCCACCGAAAGGCTTCTCTGAATCTTGTAAATATCTCCTAAATATCTCTCACATTAGTCTATTTATTTTTATTTCCACTCTCCCTCTTGCTCCCATCCTAGTCCAAAGCCCCATCATCTTTTGCCCGAGCTATAACCTTGCTGCCTAACTGATCTCTGACCTCCACTCCTGTCTGATTCCGTCCAATCCCATGCAGCAGGTAGGTGCAAGTTTTCCTCATCCAAATCGAATCACGTCTGCCTCTTTTCTTAAATCTTTTAGTGCCTTTCTATTTTTTCAGATAAAAATAAAAATTTTGGTTCATAAAAAAAATGACTTACAAGCAGTTGTTTAGTCTACCTCCTAATGATCTTTTCAACCATATGATACTCTGCCTTTCCTCCTTCACTAGTGAAGTCCAGACGCACTGCTCTCCTTTCACTTGAAGGAGATCCACTAGAGCCCTTGTCTAGGCCTAGAATAGTCTCCTTGCCCTCCAGCACGGCATTATCTCTTCGCTTTTTTATCTGGATAAACTTCTATTCAAGGATTCCGTTCTCTCTCTCTCTCTCTCTCAGTTATTTATTTTTTACTTTGTTTTAGAGAGAATGGTGGTCTATAAGGTATCAATTCTTCAATAGTTCTGAGATTTCCTTGGTAGCATAATGTGTGTTCAATTTTTAGATATGTTCCAGTGTGCTTTAAAAAAATATGTATTCTCTAATTGTTAGGTGCAGTATTTATAACTATTTATTGACAGGCTCACAAATTATATTATTAAATAATACCAGTATTTAATTTAGCTTTACCTAGTACTAAAATGATTATGTTAAAATCTCCCATTGCTGATCTGTTCATTTCTTCTTGGGATTCTCTCAGTTGTTGCTTTACTTTTTCTAGGCTGTATTATTAGATGCGTACCAGTTGGGCATTTTCTTATAATATTTTTTAGCATGGTATATTGCTCTTCTGCATCTCTTATAATGCTTTTAAAACTGCAAATCCTTTTTTTTTTTAAAAGCCATTTTTATTTTAAATTGTTCCTTTGAAGGTAATCTATCTTCTTTATGACTACGTCTAAGATTGACTTTACCTTTAGCATTTTGGAGTTTTACTATAAATCAAGGTATGGGTTACTATTCATTTGTCCTTTGAGGGAATTATTTTGTTTTCTTAATTTACAATTAATTTTTTTGTTTAATTTTAGAAATCTTTCATTCTTATCTTTGAAAATTACCTTTTAATTCTCTCTACTCTCTTTTTTCAGAAGCTCTGCTAATGGATCCTAGACTTTCTTATTCTGTCCTACATATACCTTAACTTCTTTCTTAGAATTTTTATTTCTTTATCTTTGTGAACTTCCTCTGTGTAATTATGTCTATTTTCCAGTTTATCAGTCTTTTCACTCTTTGTATCTAATATTAAGTTCCGCTTACTTACTGAATTTTTCATTCCAAAGACTTTGGATTTGGGTTCCTTTTCTACTGGTCTTTTATTTACAGTGCCTCGTCTATTTTTAGACTCCTGATTTTTTTTTCTGTCTTCAACCATTTTAAACGTCTTTATTTGATGCTCCCTTTTGATTTTTGTTCTATTATTCAAAGTTCATGAGATTCTAGCCCTGCTATTTCTTGAGTAGGCTTTGTAATTACTTTTATCATAACATAGCCTTCCCCTGGGAATATCCTTTGTGATCTTTTTTGGGAGTTATCTCCTAAGAGGAGTTTTATATTACTTCTCCTAGGACCCACCTTGGCTATCACTGTTCAAGTATCAATTTTTATGTTAAATTCTTCATTTAAGGCTTATCAGAGCATGAGGGTGTATCATATCTAGGCAAACAAAGTTTCTGGTTGTCCACCTAAGCCAATGGATAACTTTTCTCTGGTGTATCCTTTCATAAAGGATACATTTCTTTGAGGATCTTGACCTTATTATGGGGTGGGGGATGTTAAGTTCCAACTCTCTGCTTCAAACAAACCCAAGAACTATAGCCATAAAAACCCATGCCTCTAGGCCACAAATCCTGTGTTTCCCACCAGTATGTGCATTCCCAGTGCAGCTGCAGTGTAACTATACTTGCTAACCATTCTGGTATTCAATTTTCTCTTTCTTTCTAGCTAGGACTTTAGTCAGATAAATGTGTGTGTATATACACATATATATTATATATGAATGTCTATTATCTACGGTGCAACCACATGGTGTTGCAAAAATAAAGAAAACCATTATGAACTGATATGCAATAATTTCCAGAATACACTGTTAAATGAAAGGACAAGGTACAAAACAAAACACAAATTATGCTATGTTTTACATAAGAAAAAAGAGAAAATAAAAATGCATAAATAAATTCATATGTGTGCATGCAGGCTGTTATATTTTGCAAGAAGAAACATAAGACAGATAATTCAGATTCTAATTAAAAATGATTTTATCTATGGGGGTAAGCAGTCACATGGAGGAAGGGTTAGGGATTGTAGTGAGATACCTCCACCATATGTTTTTTTATGTAGTTTTGACCTTCAAAAATATGCAAATGTTTTACATGCTCAAAAATCACAGTAAATAAAAAAGGATAAAAGGGCCAACTCTAAAATTTAATGTACACAGAAACAAAAGAAGCTAACTGTATGCCAGACTGATAATATAATCATACAGATAAAATAAGTAATTCAAATAATTTTTACACACAATAATCTAACCGTATACCCTTAATGGGTTATAGTCTAAGGTTAAAAGAAATTGCAAAGAAACCTTGAACTTTAGTTAGAAGGTTTGTTTTGATAATAGCATGGGTGTTGTAAATGTGAAACAATTTGGCATGTATTATAGAACAAACCAAGTAAATAAATATGTTGATGTTGTTAGAAATCAGCATTCTAACTGCAGGAGAAAGGGATATAAATGTGAATGAAGAAAGATAAGAAAGACTCCTGTAATGCTGCATCTGAATATATCGGTATGAATTCATAACTTATAACTCTTAATTCTTAGCTCTGTCCACTGAAGGGGCCCAAGAAGTAGTGATATCCAGCAGTAATAAGCACGATAAGTGCCTACAACTTGCTTTCCCCAATATATCTTTCTCCCAATATGTTCTATGCTAGTGTGGATATAGAGAAAGATAGAAGAATATACACCAAAGAGTTTGCACTGACAATGGAGTAAGGAGGGTGGGCAGTGAGCAGATTGCAAAAAAGAAGAGAACATCTTTGCATAGATTGACTTGTTTGCCATGACCAAGAACTCCTTCTGCAATTTGCAAATTCTAATGAAGTGAATAAAAACAATACACACAAAATGAGAAGAGAACCATGTATGTGTTTTCTAAGCATGGAAGCAAAATAAATCTTGTTCTATTTTTCATTTTAAATTTTTACTAAGTGTATTTCAAACTAGAGTTTGAAATATACATATGTTAATGAGTTGTTTCATGCCATTCAAAGACATGCAAAGGCAATCTCCTCTACCCTGCCTCCTCTATGCCTGCCTGTTTGAAGTTACAAGTAACCATTATGGTGTGTATCTCTATACGTCTTTTTCTCAGCTGTACAAATATCTAGAATTTATTATTTTACAGTGTCTGATTGGGGTCCAATTTCATTTTCTTCTACACAGATAAACAGTTGCACTGGCACCATTTATTACAAAATTCTTTCTCTAAATACATTCTTTAATAAATAAATTCCTGAGCCTTTTTCCGTGATGGGAAAGATCAGCCCACAGGGGAGAAAGCCCTCAATAGCTCTCTCTGATATTCTGCTGGCTGCCTATTCAATGTGTGGTTATTGTTGATGCCAATACTCAGATTTTGGCTGGGGATAGCGTCGCTGAGTGAGCTGCATTCCAGTATGGCCTTTGCAGAGTCTGGTGCCAGGTTAAGCCTTTATTTTTTTAAGTAACTTGTTCTCTCTCCATAAAAAGTATAAGATTATCTCGTTATCCCTGAGATTCAGTAATTTTATAAGAATGTACCTATGAAAATATTTTATGAACATTGTTTGGCAAATCCTTTAAAACTACAGACTCAATTCTTTAGCTCAGAGAAATTTTAGGCTAGAAACATGAGCAGGTACTTTCTGTAATAGGTTTCTATTACTGGGTAACAAATTAGCACACACTTAAAGGCTTGAAACGACACACATTTATTACCTCCGTTTCTACAGTTCAGGAGTCTGGGTCCTCTGCAAGGGGGCAATTAAAGTGTCAGCTGGGGCTGTGGTCTCATTCAAGGCTTGACTGGGGAAGGATCCACTTCCTCACTCATGTGATTTTGTTATCAGCATTCAGCTCCTGGTGACTGCAGGAAATAGAGCTTCCTTTTTTACTGGCTATTGGCTGGAGATCACTCTCAACTCCTAGAAGCTCCCCACCATGGTTCCCTGCCATGTGACCCTCTCCATAGGCAGTTCACAACATGGCAGTTTGCTTCTTCAGAGCCACCAGCGGAGAGAATGTGTTAGAGCAAACCTGTTAGCAAATGTAACCATGGGAGTGGCAACCCCTCACCTCTGGCCTATTCTATTCTTTAAAGTCAAGTCACTGGTCTCGTCCCCACTCAAGGAGAGACGATTATGCAGACCCGCAAACAGGAGGAATCAGGGATCATGGAGGGTGGGGGACGTCATCTTAGAGTCTGTCACACCTCCTATAGTACATGAATTGATTTATTTGTGTGTCTATTTTGTATTTTATAACTCATACTGCATAGTAGGTGGTTGGGAAGTTAACTGACACCTAAGTTCAGGTCTCGGCTCGAATATTTCAACTTTGTTTGATCTCAAGCAATTTTCACAACCTCTGTGTCTCAATTTCCTCATCAGTAAAATTAGGATGGTAAGAATGTCTACCTCACAGAACCCTCTAAGGATTACATAGTAGTAATAATTTTAAAGCACGTAGGATAGTGCCTGAAATATACTAAGTTCTCATAAATCTTAGTGAATATAAAACATAAATACATAACAGAAAATATTTAAAGATAATTTAAAAATAGCTGTAAATAAATAAAGTTCTAATAAGTTCTTCCCACACTCCAGGAGATGGTTTTATATGCCTCCTATTTCCACAGACGCCACTTTGAAGAGTACTATATAAGCTACCATGCAGGCTGTGGAATCCTAACAAAAATCCCATTTATGAAGTATAATAACCATTCATTGATATGAATTCACAGAATTCTAAAGTTGGAAGACAGCTTCTGGACCATTTTCCCCAACCTCTCTCATTTTACAGATAAGGAATCAGAAATCCAGAGAAGTTAAATGCTGTACTGGAGATTACATGGCTCCAGTGTATCAAAAGAAAGAGAAGAAGGAATCTCCCTTGGAGCTCAAAGAAAGGGACCATGAGACAAAAGACAGTCCTACAATTTCCAGCCTGCAGTAAAACAATCTATATCCAGTTCAACACCGTCAGTATGTACTCAGATGTTCCTAAAAATATCTTACCAATTTTGGGGATAGCCATTTTAGATATACTAATGTCCGACTTTCATACTAAAAAGAAAACACCCTTTCTAGAAACCCAGAAAAGAAGTTGTGTTGATAAGTATGAGACATATTTATTGGGGATAATCCCCATTAAAAAAGAATAATTAAATACTACTTAATCATAGTGGGATGATAGATAATGTACTAATATTATGCAAGTCCGATGGGCATTGTCAGATGATTAGAGTCCCCGTTTAGAGTCCTACATAATTATACTTCCTATCAAGGCAGAGGCGTTGGTGCCTTTTGTTAATCAGTATCACTCTAAACCACTGTGGGACATTCAGCCAATCAGACCGCTCAATTACTGCGGTTGAATGGTCCTGACCTCATGAATATGAATAGAGGATACACACAATAGACCAGTACTTTTAATGACAATGAAACTGCCATGAGGGATGAAAGAAAGTGTGGATTTAAAAAAATAATTAAAATTGCAATGAGAAAAATCATAATTAGCTGTGAGGATTACATATATTTGTTAAAATGTTTCTCACTTGCCTTTAGGACAAAGAACCAGAGTGAATCATTTTATACTTCATTTTCTCTAGATATCGATGTCCCAGTTGCTGAGAGCAGGACCTAGCTCACATTTAAATAATATAAAGATCTATGTAAATATTTAGAAAACAGAAGCAGAAGGATGAGAGTTCAGATACACTCTTAAACCAAGGGTCATGAGGTTTAACTGGAGATATAAAACTTGAATGGTGCCTGGTTGATATGTCATGGTTCAAAGGCAGCACAATGTGAAAGGTGTCAGTGAAAACCCTCAGAGTGTGGCACTAAACAACAGTGTGAAGGAAGAGATTATATAAAATATGTAATATTCACTTACTTCGTCCTCTTATTCCACTTCTGCCTCTTCCAAAAAGTGCTATGCTTTCGCTTACAAAGATGCGAAAAGTAGAGCAAAATGACATAAATTAGAATCAACTGAGAAAGATAAAACAAAAGGAATACAAGAGTCGGGTCATAAATGAAGACACGGATGAAATCAATGTACAAACAGACATACAATAAAATTTTACATAGAGGGGGGTCTTATGATCTGGATTCATGAAGTCCCAGAAGCTATAAGGGTTGCATAAGGGAAGTAAAGTTATCCTAAAGATGTTCACTAATGAGTGCCCACTCTGAAAATGGTCTCCTTGCTTGCCCTGAGCATCTACCCTCACCAGTTGAGTCCTCATCTCTCACTGATTGCTGCAATTGTTCAATGCAAACAGAGCGCACTGTGTAGTGAACTTGCAAATCTTGAAAAAAGGTGCAGGGCTTCATGAAGTAGGTGAAAGTCAGAATAGATAACCGCTCGAATTATAAGCCGGTGGCAAATGAGAGTCTGGCAGAGTTATGTTAGTTAGCAACTAAATAAGGGAAAGTGGATGAGGAAGACTTCGCTGGTGTCTGCTTCAAAAGCAAAAGATTTGAATATCAAAGGATTAAGAAAGGCCCTTGGGAAAATCGATGAAGCTCTTGAATAGTTCTGGAGAAATGACCTTCTATATCTTACTATGAAAGTCAAATGTGAAAGATGTCTTACTAAGCTATCATATAATGTTACCAGAATAAAATGCCAAGTAGATAATCAACATGCCCTTTGGGTTTTGTTTGATAAATCAGTGCATAGTTTCTAAGTATGTTAAATTTAGAGAAAATAAACTTTTATAATTTTAATTTTGCTTTTGGAGATAAAATTTGTACAACCCTCTCTACCCCCACCACTCTCCCATCCCCCATTCCCTGCTCAGTCACCATGATCATCTACTAGAAAATTCTGGTCTCTGATTTAAAAGATCTTTTTTTTTAGTATTAATTATTGTTAATAATAAGTGCCTTACATGCATATAAGAGTGGAACCCTATTTTCCAGCAGCAAAATTTGGAGCAAATCACAACTTCTCTCTGCTGAGCTTTCACAAAGGTGTGCTGGATTTCAGTGAGTCTGAGACTCTTCCCCTGAAAAGAAGAAACACAGCTATTTTGTCAATTAAATCCAGAGTCAATGGTTTTAGGAATTAGCTGAACTTGGATCAAAATTAACACTGTATCTACAAGGACCCGCATCTAAAACGAAGGCCACCTGGGGTGTTTTTGTACACTGTCAGCTTACTGGAACCGTGTATCCAAGAACCCCATTCCCAGTGTGTATCTGGGTTAGGACAGGCTACAGAAATATGTGCATAAGGTCGGGAAGATGGATGTGAAACAGTAGCCATCACTCTCTGAGGTCAGTGTAAGGTGTCAGGTGCTGTTGAAGTCCTTGCATGTTGTGGCATGCTGTTGGTCTGCCTGTTGGCAGAGGCGAGCGCCAGTGCTCATAACTGCTCTGCCTCCCTGAATCTCCTCCTTCAACTTCTCAAGGCCTGTTCCAGATGTGTGTGCAGCTCCCCACTGAAGATCCTGTGCATCTTCTGTAGTCATCCTCATTATTAAGGTTAAGGATGTGGGTCCCAGTTTCTCCCCATGTTCCTCTGCTTCACACACATACTTATTGTCTGCCCTGCTGACCTGCTCTGACCTGAGGCCCCCATCCATAGGCAGCTGCCGTTCATACCCTCCTCGACCAGCCCCCTTGGTGGTTGTTGGTCAGTCTATTGTCTTTGATCCCTCCACCACCCTCCTTCCAAACTTGGACTTACCAAATGAAATCACTGAACTTTTACACAGAAGTGTGTGCCGTGTGTGTATTTTCTTGTACAGCAGGTCTAGACAACTTTAAGCAAAGAATTTTGTATCCTACCAAAAAGTTGCAATGAGATTAGCTATCTACAAACTTCCCCTCAATATAGAAAGTGTTCTAAGCTAAAGCCGGAAGAATAAACAGGTTTTAGCTTAGCCTTACTAGTGGAACTACTAATCATAACTGAGCTATGGTGGGTGTTTACTTTGTGCCAGGTCTTGTGATAAATGCTTTCCACAGATCGTCATTCAATCGTGACAAACCTATCACATTGGTACTCTTGTTTCCCCCATTTTACGTATGAGGAAACTGAGGCTCAGAAAGGTTCCAGAGCAGACCAGTCTCTGCATCTTATAGGGATGTTTTTGTTAGGCTTCCTCCCAACAAGATGACAAGAGAGCTCTGTCTCATGCAGTAAACCCCATCACTTCAACTCCATGTTCTTTATTAAATAAATGTATCATGATTTGCCCATTCTTTGACATTTTTCTTTTCTTATTGTGAAAGTAATATTTATTGGAGGAAAATTGGACAATTCACGTAAGTGTAAAGAAGTCAATAAAATCACCCAGAATCCCATCAGTTAGGTAATTTCTTTAAAAATGACTTTCTACTACTTCTACTTCCTATAAAAATAAAATCCATTTTTATAGGTTTTCCACTGCCACCACTTCTCATTTTAAATACATGTCTGATTCTATTAAACCTAAGATGATATCAATTTCAGTTTTATGTAAGAGGGGACTCTTTGGTGTGACTAGAATTGTCTAATATTTGAAATGCATTCATTTCATTAATGGTTAACATACCAAGAAAAGAGCTTAAGACAATAAAAAAGTGGTGGTGGTGAAAGTTGCCGTTAATGGTCTCTGGTCAGTTTTTACTTGCCTTCTGAAAACATCTTTTACGTTCTTTTATTGAAATGCCATGAAGTCACTGGGGCCGAGATTTACTGTTGTTAATATGCCCTTCAGTAATGCTAAATTCAAGTACGAAAGGCTATGAGGCTCCCTCTGACAAAAAACTCCCCTGGGCTCCTGGGCTCCCCATCATAAATGGCTCCTTTATAGGAGGAGCTAACCAGAGGGTCAGCGAACGGCAACAACGGACATGAAAAAAAATTTTTTTGCACTTCTTTGTCTTTTCGAATGATATAAAGATAGGTGGGTTCTAAGTGCATAGATCATCTGTCATTGAGAATTTCCACCCCTTACTCTATAATCTTGTGAATGATAAACTCAGCAGTGTCATGGTGGCACTGCGCAATTATCTAAGAGGAAAGTGAGAGTTGTCTTGCTGTGTGTGTAGCACTCACTGGCTCAGTTAGTTACATGAGTGCAAATGCCTTCAAGCGAAAGATTCAGGGCTAAACCAGGCTGTCTCACGGTATCAGTCTGTAGGAAGGTAAAAAATGAAAGGAGAGCAGGAGAAGAAATAAAAGGGAGACAATTTTAAAGAAAACACAAAGATGATTCAGCTTATATAAGGCATCTTAAAACCGTCAAACTCGGGCTTCCCTGGTGGCGCAGTGGTTGAGAGTCCACCTGCCGATGCAGGGGACGCGGGTTCGTGACCCGGTCCGGGAAGATCCCACATGCCGCGGAGCGGCTGGGCCCGTGAGCCATGGCCGCTGAGCCTGTGCGTCGGCGCCTGTGCTCCGCAACCGGAGAGGCCGCAACAGTGAGAGGCCCGGGTACCGCAAAAAACAAAACAAGACAAAACTGTCAAACTCATAGAAGCAGAGAGTACAAGGATGGTTACCAGGAGGTGGGAGGAGGGGAAATGAGAATTGTCCAACTGGTACAAATTTAGAGTTATGCACGATAAGTAGGTTCTAGAAATCTGCTCTAGAGCCTGTAGTTAACTCCAGTGCTGTGAATTTAAAAACTTGTCAAGAGACTGGATCTCCTGCCAAGTGTTCTTACGTGCACATGTGTGCACGCATGCACGCACACACACACACACACACAAAGAAAGGGAACACAAGAAATCTTTTGGTGGTGATAGGTATGTCCTTCACCTTGTTTGCAGTGATGGTATCACAGGTATATTCATATACCCAAACTTTTTGTATATTTAGTATACATCAATAAACTAGAAAAAAATTCTAATTCTCTCCTCTGCACCCAAAGATAAGAGCCATATTAAATCCATACTGGTTTGGCCAACATGATTTCTTGAGGCCTCTTCCCTCACTATTGCTTTGGTACTTAACTCTAGTGAGCATCTCTCTACTCAAGCTTATTCAGGTCAGATAGTCTGTATAGTCTGCAAATGGGGAGTTGTACAGTTTATATATTATGACTTTATTGATTTGGGTTTAATGACACTAATAGAGATGCCTAGTTTTTGCTAGACATTTAGTTTTTAGTTAGTGTAAATTCCCTGCTTATGGGAATTTCAGCTTTGGTTGTGATATTTGATGCTGTCACAGGGAATTAATTTAGAGAATCCAATATATGTGTAAGCGTATCAAGAATAATTTTTCCTTAAAAAAGAAGTCTATTAAAACAAGCGAAACCCTTGAAGAACATAGCTGAAGACCACAGAAAAGTATGATTCAAAGAAGTAAGAAAAATTAGGTACAAGTAGGCATCATACATTAAACCACATCTCCTCTGGGAGGCTTCCATGCCACTTGAGATTGGCTGAAATTGCTTTGATCAACTGCACAGCTCCAGAAGTCTGAAACCCTGTACTTGTTTTATGTGTATATGCTCTCTGCCCCCTCTGCCTCTAGGACTCTGCTTTCCTGCTGAGTTGTTTTTCTTCCTCATTGTATCTTCTTCAAAGTGAAATCTAGACCCACTATTGGTTTCTAGAACAATAACAAAATCACTTGCAAAGATGTTCGTGTTCAGTAAATTTTATTAAACGTTGAGGGGTGCCAGGAAGTCATTGCATTTTCAGCCCATAAGCTTTGCTCCTTGCCCCATCTCTCCTCTTCTCTTTCCTCTCTTCTCTTCTCCCTCCTAAATGCTCAATCTATTCTTGTGCAGCAATTTTCCTCTTGTCTAAAGCCTGGGCACACTGACACCAATGCCTCACATGGGGCAGGAAGTAAAAGGTAGAGTGAAAGGGAAAAAAAGGTCCACTTTCTACCTTGGGCCCTGATCAACGTATTTTTCCAGATAAGCTAGTTTTCTCCTGAAAATTTTTGTTAATTTTTTATTGAGGTATATTTTGCAGTTTATAAAATGCATAGATATTAAGTGTGTAGCTTGATGAACGTTTGACAAATTTATCTGATGGCTACCTGAGCAACCATCCCATTGTTATTCAACATGTATCAGTAGTTTTTTCTTTTTATTATTAAGTAGAATTCCATGGTACAGATAAGTTATGCATTCTGCATTTGAGTTGTTTTCAGATTTCCTTTATTTTGAAAAACTGATCTGAACATTCTTGAACAATTCTTTTCGTATACATGCGATTTTATTTCTCTTGAGTAAATACCTAAGAGTGCAATTGCCCAGCTATGTGGTAGGTGTATGTTTAACTTTATAGGAACCTACCAAAAAGGTTTTCAAAATAGTTGTACCGTTTTACATTCACACCAGCAATCTAAGGGAGGACTAATTGTTTCTTATCCTCACCAACATTTTACGTTGTCAGTCTCTTTTAATTTTGGTCATTCTAGTGGGTGTACAGTTGTGTAGAACCATGGTTTGAGGAGAAAGTTTGATGCTAGCTATTAAGGTAGTTAAATTTTCTCTACCTGTTACAAAATCAGATTTCAAGTATTATTAATCACTGCTTACTATAATCCCATCATTCTCCAGTTTCATGAGCAAGTAATTTCCTCTGAAATTTTCTTTTTATCTTGAGTTAACTAGCATTTTTGTTCATGGTTCTAGAATTACTAGTTAGTTTTGAGCCAAAAGCCCTACCTATCCTTTTCCCTGTAGCTAATTTTTTTGTGTGTGATAATGACATTAAATTCATTAGATAAATTAATATTTAAGGCATGGCATATAGGAAGCATTCAATAAATGGCAGATTTTTATTAATATTCCTCAGGCTGTTTATAAATTTTTAAATTTTTAACCTTTTTTAATTGTAGTTAACTTTTAATGTTGTATTAGTTTCAGGCATACAGCAAAGTGTTTCAGTTACACATATATATATATATGTATATGTATATATTCTTTTTCTTTTCCATTATGAGTTATTACAAGATATTGAATATAGTTCCCTGTGCTATACAGTAGGTCCTAGTTGTTTATTTATTTTATATACAGTAGTATGTATATGTTAATCCCAAACTCCTAAATTATCTCTCCTCCCATAGCCAGTTTCTATTTCCTATTTAAAAAAATTATTTTTAGAAAATCCTTCTCTTTTAGAGATTTTTACTAGAACATTTACAAATGAAATATGGAGCGGGGCAACATTGTGTGGTGGTGGGCTATAGATAAAACAAAATTGGACATGAATTCCTAATTGTGGAATATGAGTTTGGGTTCATGGGGGTTCTATTTTTATGTATATTTGAAAATTTCCTTCACGAAAAGTTAAAATATATTTTTCAGTTTTGGTTATTGATGTTCCACCTTATTTCACCAATGAGTTTTGATGGCTAATAAGAATACTTACTATAAAATGGAAAAATAAAAGCAGATAAAAATCATGGATCACTAAAACCAAATAGAAAGACACGAAGCAGAACTGAGTAGAAAATTGTGGCTAGAAGTGGCAGGAAGATACAACTACAGAAAATGGGTTATGTTACAAAGCAAGATGACAAGCAAATACCCCCAAAGGGGCAGCTGTGCTGGGACTGGGGCTAGAGCCCCAGAAGAGGGCTGGGATTAAGGAAAGGGAAGATGGGGGCAGGAGGGGGTGTGGAATCAGAATGTAGGTGTACAGGGCCTAGAGTACTAATTCTGGCTCCCATCTTCCTGGTGCTAAAGCCCAGAAGCAAGAATGACCAGTTTTGCACTTCGCATAAGGGAAAAAATATATCTAGTCTCTAGGGAAAGCACAGTTTTTCCTAACACATAGGTCTGGAAATTATAACACATATGTGTTAAGAAAAAACCAAATAAACTTTTTGGCCAAACCAATATATATATATGTATGTATATATGTATGTATATATATATATATATATATATATATATATAAAATTTTGAAATTAATTTATTCTTTAAGTTTTAAATATTGGAATTGGCTTCAGGGATGCTGAGAGCTGGTTTAGCCACAGTGGAAAAACATTCTGAGCCCCCCAGGAAGGGCAAATAGAGAAAAAAAAAAACTAAACCCCAAACTTTCATACAGCATATGCATTGTTATGAAATACCGTTGGGCTTGGCCTCTTCCAGGCCTCTGGCCCAAAAATATGTCCCAGCCTCCTTGCTACCCACTCGGGACCCCCACTAGCTTCCAGGGATCGAGAGGGATAGCCTTTCCTTCCCCTTACCCCAATGCTTTCTGCAACTCTCTGTTCTTACATCCTCCCAATCTGTGAAAACTCAAAAGAAGAAAAATAGCTGATAATTTTGTAATTTGCTACAAGGAATATCCTCTTCCTTTCTGATTAATTGCTCAGCTCTCCCTTTCCCACCAAGAATTTACCTGCCTGGTGGCCTGTAATGATTAATTTGAATGAACAGAGAATTTAGATCGACTTGGGACTTTAGAAACCCTCTAGTCCTATTCCTTCACTTCACAGAGGAGGAAATGGAGGCCAAGTGAGGTTAAAGGACCTTGCCCAAGGTCCCCAGCTAATAACAGCCAAGCCATGACTTAAACCCAGTCTCCTGGGACCCAATCTCAAATTCGTCCCTGGAAAGAGGCAACCATCCCCTTGCCATGGCTTGTGGGTTCCCTGCAGATTCTACCCCTGACCCTGCCTGCAACATGGGTGCTCTTCTTTAGATAGGCCCCAGGTTCTTTTGCACAAAATGTAAATTTCCTAAACACTTTCAACTGAATAGTTTGAAAAGCTGGTTATAAAAATGATTTCAGCTCAGTTTTGGTGTAGAACAGAAGGGGAAACGGCAGGAGCAGTTGTTTTACATCTCTCCTTTGCTATTCTGGGGATGAACTCCTTCCCAAGACACATGCCTTGAAATCCTGTCTGTTACCCTTTTAAAAATAATTAAACCCACCAAATACTGAACAGCGACCATAAAGCATGTGGTCCTACCACAGCGCTCTCGGGATGCTGCGTTCATGCGTACATCAGCTGAGAGAGGAGAGCGCCCAGCAGGAGGCAGTGAAAAGGGCAGCCCAGCTCCAAGGGCTGTGTGGCAGCTGGTGGAGTTCAGAAGGTCTGCAACAGACTGGGGGGGTCTCAAACTGAGCTTGCTGTTCATGGAGATTCCCAGGGCCCCGCCCTACACTTTCTAAAGGAGGTGGGGGGATGGGGCTTGAGGAGGCGGGAGTGGACCTTGCATTTGTGTTTTCAGCAGGAATGGGAGAAGCCTCTGAGACAAGTGACCCCATTCTACCCTTAGAGCAGTGTCTCTCAACTTTTTGATGTTTTCATTAACATCCCCCTAAACAGCCTTTTCAGACATTTTTCCCCCAATCACCCCTGTCCGTGATATTTTAATAGCATATATCTGTATATCTGATATATTGTTTCTGCTGATGTACAATGACCTTTCCAAAGACCACAAGTCTTTTTTATTTTTTTGAATTTTATTTAATTTATTTTTTATACAGCAGGATCTTATTAGTTATCCATTTTATACATATTAGTGTATATACATGTCAATCCCAATCTCCCAATTCATCACACCACCACCACCACCCCCTGCCACTTTTCCTCTTTGGTGTCCATATGTTTGTTCTCTACATCTGTGTATCTATTTCTGCCCTGCAAAGCGGTTCATCTGTACCATTTTTCTAGGTTCCACATATTTGCATTAATATACGATATTTGTTTTTCTCTTTCTGACTTACTTCAGTCTGTATGACAGTCTCTAGATACATCCACGTCTGTACAAATGACCCAATTTCGTTCCTTTTTATATATGTACCACATCTTCTTTATCCGTTCATCTGTTGATGGACATTTAAGTTGCTTCCATGACCTGGCTATTGTAAATAGAGCTGCAATGAACATTGGGGTGCATGACTCTTTTTGAATTATGGTTTTCTCTGGGTATATGCCCAGTGGTGGGATTGCTGGGTCCTATGGTAATTCTATTTTTAGTTTTTTAAGGAACCTCCATACTGTTCTCCATAGTGGCTGTATCAATCTGTATTCCCACCAACAGTGCAAGAGGGTTCCCTTTTCTCAACACCCTCTCCAGCATTTGTTGTTTGTAGATTTTCTGATGATGCCCATTCTAACTGGTGTGAGGTGATACCTCATTGTAGTTTTGATTTGCATTTCTCTAATAATTAGTGATGATGAGCAACTTTTCGTGTGCTTCTTGGCCATCTGTATGTCTTTGGAGAAATGTCTATTTAGGTCTTCTGCCCATTTTTTGATTGGGTTGTTTTCTTAATATTGAACAGCATAGCTGTTTATATATTTTGGAGATTAATCCTTTGTCTATTGATTCATTTGCAAATATTTTCTCCCATTCTGAGGGTTGTCTTTTCATCTTGTTTGTAGTTTCCTATGCTTTGCAAAAGTTTTCAAGTTTCATTAGGTCCCATTTGTTTATTTTCATTTTTATTTCCATTACTCTAGGAGGTGGATCAAAAAAGATCTTTCTGTGATTTGTGTTTTCCTCTAAGAGTTTTATAGTGTCCGGTCTTACATTTAGGTCTCTAAACTATTTTGAGTTTATTTTTGTGTATGGTGTTAGGGAGTGTTCTAATTTCATTCTTTTACATGTAGCTGTCCAGTTTTCCCAGCACCACTTATTGAAGAGGCTGTCTTTTCTCCATTGTATATCCTTGCCTCCTTTGTCATAGATTAGTTGACCATAGGTACATGGGCTTATCCCTGGGCTTTCTATCCTGTTCCATTGATCTATATTTCTGTTTCTGTGCCAGTACCATATTGTCTTGATTACTGTAGCTATGTAATGTAGTCTGAAGTCAGGGAGTCTGATTCCTCCAGCTCCGTTTTTTTCCCTCAAGACTGCTTTGACTATTCGGGGTCTTTTGTGTCTCCATACAAATTTTAAGATTTTTTGTTCTAGTTCTGTAAAAAATGCCACTGGTAATTTGATACGGATTACATTGAATCTATAGATTGCTTTGGGTAGTATAGTCATTCTCACAATATTGATTCTTCCAGTCCAAGAACATGGTATATCTCTCCATCTGTTTGTGTCATCTTTGATTTCTTTCATCTGTGTCTTATAGTTTTCTGAGTACAGGTCTTTTATCTCCTTAGGTAGGTTTAATCCTAGGTATTTTATTCTTTTTGTTGCAATGGTGAATGGGATTCTTTCCTTACTTTCTCTTTCTGATCTTTCATTGTTAGTGTATAGGAATGCAAGAGATTTCTGTTTAATGATTTTGTATCCTGCAACTTTACCAAATTCATTGATTAGCTCTAGTAGTTTTCTGGTGGCATCTTTAGGATTCTTTATGTATAGTATCATGTCATCTGCAAACAGTGACAGTTTTACTTCTTCTTTTCCAATTTGTATTCCTTTTATTTCTTTTTCTTCTCTGTTTGCCGTGGCTAGGACTTCCAAAACTATGTTGAATAATAGTGGTGAGAGTGGACATCCTTGTCTTGTTCCTGATCTTAGAGGAAATACTTTTGTTTTTCACCATTGACAATGATGTTTGCTGTGGGTTTGTCATATATGGCCTTTATTATGTTGAGGTAGGTTCCCTCTTTGCCCACTTTCTGGAGAGTTTTTATCATAAATGGGTGTTGAATTTTGTCAAAAGTTTTTTCTGCATCTATTGAGATGATCATATGGTTTTTCTCCTTCAGTTTGTTAATATGGTGTATCACATTGATTGATTTGCATATATTGAAGAATCCTTGCATCCCTGGGATAAATCCCACTTGATCATGGTGTATGATCCTTTTAATGTGTTGTTGGATTCTGTTTGCTAGTATTTTGTTGAGGATTTTTGCATCTATGTTCATCAGTGATATTGGTCTGTAATTTTCTTTTTTTGTAGTATCTTTGTGTGGTTTTGGTATCAGGGTGATGGTGGTCTCATAGAATGAGTTTGGGAGTGTTCCTTCCTCTGCAATTGTTTGGAAGAGTTTGAGAAGGATGGGTGTTAGCTCTTCTCTAAATGTTTGGTAGAATTCACCTGTGAAGCCATCTAGTCCTGGGCTTCTGTTTGTTGGAAGATTTTTAATCACAGTTTCATTTTCAGTGCTTGTGATTGGTCTGTTTATATTTTCTATTTCTTCCTGGTTCAGTCTTGGAAGGTTTTACCTTTCTAAGAATTTGTCCATTTCTTCCAGGTTGTCCATTTTATTGGCATATTGTAGTCTCTTATGATGCTTTGTATTTCTGCAGTGTCCATTATAACTTCTCCTTTTTCATTTCTATTTATATTGATTTGAGTCCTCTCTCTCTTTTTCTTGATGAGTCTGGCTAAATGTTTATCAATTTTGTTTATCTTCTCAAAGAACCAACTTTTAGTTTTATTGATCTTTGCTATTGTTTTCTTTGTTTCTATTTCATTTATTTCTTCTCTGATCTTTATGATTTCTTTCCTTCTACTAACTTTGGGTTTGTTTGTTCTTCTTTCTCTAGTTCCTTTAGGTGTAAGGTTAGATTGTTTATTTGAGATTTTTCTTGTTTCTTGAGGTAGGCTTGTATAGCTATACACTTCCCCCTTAGAACTGCTTTTGCTGCATCCCATAGGTTTTGGATTGTTGTGTTTTCACTGTCATTTTTCTCTAGGTATTTTCTGATTTCCTGTTTCATATTTTCAGTGATCTCTTGGTTATTTAGTAATGTATTGTTTAGTCTACATGTGTTTGTGTTTTTCACGTTTTTTTCCCTGTAATTGATTTTTAATTTCATAGCGCTGTGGTCAGAAAAGATGCTTAGTATGATTTCAATTTTCTTAAACTTACTGAGGCTTCATTTGTGACCCAAGATGTGATCTATCCAGGAGAGTATTCTGTGTGCACTTGAGAAGAAAGTGTAATCTGCTGTATTTGGATGGAATGTCCTATAAATATGAATTAAATCTGTCTGGTCTATTGTGTCATTTAAAGCTTCTGTTTCCTTATTTATTTTCATTTTGGATGATCTGTACATTGGTGTAAGTGAGGTGTTAAAGTCCCCCACTATTACTGTGTTACTGTCGATTTCCCCTTTTATGGCTGTTAGTATTTTCCTTATGTATTGAGGTGCTCCTATGTCGGGTGCATATATATTTGTAATTGTTATATCTTCTTCTTGGATTGATCCCTTGATCATTATGTAGTGTCCTTCCTTGTCTCTTGTAACATTCTTTATTTTAAAGTCTATTTTATTTGATATGAGTATTGCTACTCCAACTTTCTTTTGATTTCCATTTGCATGGAATATCTTTTTCCTTCCCCTCACTTTCAGTCTGTATGTGTCCCTAGGTCAGAAGCAGGTCCCTTGTAGACAACATATAGATGGGACTTGTTTTTGTATCCATTCAGCGAGCTTGTGTCTTTTGGTTGGAGTGTTTAATCCATTCACGTTTCAGGTAATTATCGATATGTATGTTCCTATTACCGTTTTCTTAATAGTTATGGGTTTGTTTTTATAGGTCCTTTTCTTCTCTTGTGTTTCTCACTTAGAGAAGTTCCTTTGGCGTTTGTTGTAGAGCTGGTTTGGTGGTGCTGAATTCTCTTAGCTTTTGCTTGTCTGTAAAGCTTTTGATTTCTCCACTGAATCTGAATGAGATCCTTGTCGGGTACAGTAATGCTGGTTGTAGGTTCTTCCCTTTCATCACTTTAAATATATCATGTCACTCCCTTCTGGCTTGTAGAGTTTCTGCTGAGAAATCAGCTGTTAACCTTATGGGAGTTCCCTTGTATGTTATTTGTCATTTTTCCCTTGTTGTTTTCAATAATTTTTCTTTTTCTTTAATTTTTGTCAGTTTGATTACTATGTGTCTCGGCATGTTTTTCCTTGGGTTTATCCTGCCTGGGACTCTTTGCACTTCCTGAACTTGGGTGGCTATTTCCTTTCACATATTAGGGAAGTTTTCAACTAAAATCTCTTCAAATATTTTCTCAGGTCCTTTCTCTCTCTCTTCTCCTTCTGGGACCCCTATAACGTGAATACTGTTGCGTTAATGTTGTCCCAGAGGTCCCTTAGGCTGTCTCATTTCTTTTCATTCTTTTTTTCTTTATTCTGTTCCACAGCAGTGAATTCCACCATTCTGTCTTCCAGGTCTCTTATCCATTCTTCTGCCTCAGTTATTCTGCTATTGATTCGTTCTAGTGTATTTTTCATTTCAGTTTTTTTTATTGTTCATCTCTGTTTGTTTGTTCTTTAATTCTTCCAGGTCTTTGTTAAACATTTCTTGCATTTTCTCAATCTTTGCCTCCACTCTTTTTCCGAGGTCCTGGATCATCTTCACTATCATTATTCTGAATTCTTTTTCTGGAAGTTTTCCTATCTGCACTTCATTTAGTTGTTTTTCTGGGGTTTTATCTTGTTCCTTCAACTGGTACATAGTCCTCTGTCTTTTCATTTTTTCTATCTTTCAGTGAATGTGGTTTTCCTTCCACAGCCTGCAGAACTGTAGTTCTTCTTGCTTCTGTTGTCTGCCCTCTGGTGGATGAGGCTATCTAAGAGGCTTATGCAAGCTTCCTGTGGGAGGGACTGGTGGTGGGTAAAGCTGGGTGTCACTCTGGTGGGCAGAGCTCAGTAAAACTTTAATCTGCTTGTCTGCTGATGGGTGAGGCTGGGTTCCCTCCCTGTTGATTGCTTGGCCTGAGGCGACCCAACACTGGAGCCTACCCAGCTCTTTGATGGGGCTAATGGTGGACTCTGGGACGGATCACACCAAGGAATACATCCCAGAACTTCTGCTGTCAGTGTCCTTGTCCCCACAGTGAGCCACAGTCACCCTCCTCTTCTGCAGGAGACCCTCCAACACTAGCAGGTAGGTCTGGTTCAGTCTCCTATGGGGTTACTGCTCCTTCTCCTGGGTCCCGATGCACACATTACTTTGTGTGTGCCCTCCAAGAGTGGAGTCTCTGTTTCCCCCAGTCTTGTTGAAGTCCTGCAATCAAATCCTGCTAGCCTTCAAAGTCTGATTCTCTAGGAATTCCTCCTCCCATTGCCAGACACCCAGGTTGGGAAGCCTGACATGGGGCTCAGAACCTTCACTCCAATGGGTGGATTTCTGTGGTATAAGTGTTCTCCAGTTTGTGAGTCACCCACCCAGCAGTTATGGGATTTGATTTTATGGTGATTGCGCCCCTCCTACCATCTCATTGCAACTTCTCCTTTGTCTTTGGACGTGGGGTATCTTTTTTGGTGAGTTCCAGTGTTTTCCTGTCGGTGACTGTTCAGCAGTTAGTTGTGATTCTGGTGCTCTCACAAGAGGGGGTGAGCACACATCCTTCTACTCCACCATCTTGAACCAATCTCTCCACAAACCATTTTAATAGCTAAGAATTTTTGGTTGCTTCCAAAGACTCAATTTTTGCACACTTAGTGCAATATCACCCCCCCACTGAGAATACATGTTTTAGACTAAGGCACATTGGCATCAAAAAACAAAAGCAAAAACAAAAAATCCCAAATGTAAGTCTTGGGGTCTTGGAGTTGAAAGAACTGTGTTTGGTCTGGATGGCAATTCCTGGATGTGTAAATTTGGCTTCAATATCTGATCTACAGAAATAGAGACAATAATAAAACTTTCTTCACATGACAGAATAAGAGCCTGAATTTAGCGTTTCTATATCAGGTGGTCTTCTAGGTACTTTGCCTCATTTAATCAACAGCCCAAAGAGCTCCATTAAACTCCACATTGCAGGTAAAGAGACTGAGACACAGAGGGGTTCAAAAAAACTTGCTCAAGGCCACACAGCTAGAAAGTGGTGAGTGGCAGAGCTGGAATTAAATGGTCTGAAACCAGTCTCTGATTTTAACCACTACTCTAAATCTTCTCTTAACACAGTTGCAGCTGTGGTTAGGTCTTGCTTTTTGAGCAAGAATGTGTACAAAAGAAAATTCACAGACTCACAAAAACTTAGGGCTTGGTTTTATCTCTTTTACTGACAGAGTTTTTATGATTTCCTGGAAAGGGTCAATGCAAATATTAGTAGAGAAATAACAGTCCATTTTTATTTGGTCTAATGGAGAACTCTATTGAATACTTATTTCTGAAATACTACACTTTACCTTTATTTTTTTAAATTAATTAATTAATTTATTTATATTTTTGGCTGCGTTGGGTCTTCATTGCTTCACACAGGCTTTCTCTAGTTGCGGCAGGGGAGGGGGAGCGGCTAATCTTCACTGCGGTGTGCGGGCTTCTCACTGATGTGGCCTCTCTTGTTGTGGAGCATGAGCTCTAGGCACGTGGGCCTCAGAAGCTGTGGCACATGGACTTCAGTAGTAGTGACTTGTGGGCTCTAGAGCACAGGCTCATTATTTGTGGTGCACGGACTTAGTTGCTCTGTGGCACACAGAATCTTCCCAGATCAGGGCTCAAACCCATGTCCCCTACATTGGCAGGTGGATTCTTAACCACTGTGCCACCGGGGAAGCTCACAGTTTACCTTTAATAAAGGACATATATGGAATTAATCCCTTATAGAGGAATGACTTTTTCACCATAGAAAATTCTCACCCTAGATGTTGAAAACATTTATTTGGAATCACATATCTTAAGATATAATCACCAGTCAAGTGCTAGATAACCTGGGGAATCTCAATGAGTTACAGTCAACCCTTTGTATGTATATACTTACAAAGTGGTTTGGGAGGGGAGTCAAAGGCCCAAAGAGTTTGTCAGCTTTCTGTGCCATAAATTTGGATTACATGAATTTATTAAATATCCCTGGGAACAACAGCCAGCTAGTAAGTGAGCATAGTTGCCAAACTCTTCAGCTCATGAACAATAATAATAACAATAACAGGTCATATAGTTGAATTCTCCTGGGACAGACATTGTGCTGTGTTTTGCTTTCTTGATTTCATTCAATCCTCAAAATAACCCTATGATTACTATCACTGTTTTTTTTTCTATTTTTTCTATTTTATAGAATAAACAACTGAGGATTAGGAAAGTCAAATTGTCTAAGGACAAACTACTAGTGTCAATGCTCCCTAGAAGTAACTCAGGTCTGCCTGAAATGCAAGCTCATACTACACTTTGTTGCCTTCTATGTATTGTTATATACTAGTTAATAATAAAAATAATATGTTTATTTAGAATAAAATTTACAGTTGGGTGCATTTAGAGTAGTGTTTCACTAATTCAGCATATACTGATTGAACAACTTTGTGCTAGGCCTAGAGGATACAGCAGAGACAAAACAGACACATTCTCTGCCCTCATAGGATTTACATTTGGGTGCCAGGGATTAGCATTAAACAGATAATCACAGAAATAACTTGGGAAGTACAAGTGTTAGCAAGGAAAAGTAGATGGTGCTGGAAGGTTATACTGCAGGTACTAGTTTAAACTGAGAAGTGATCATCATGGGAGAGATGAATGGTTATCAGAAATTGAAAAGATAATTATTTTGTGGAGTAGGGAAATGTGTAGAATGCAGGAGATACTTAGCGGAAACAAGACTCAGGAGAAAGTCACAAAGCCACACAGGTTGTTCTACACTTGCAAAGGTGGGCGGTTCAATATGGTCTCCCGAACACACCCTCACAGGAAAGTTATGTGTCTACCATATATAATTATGCACGTGTTGGTCTATAAAGAACAGTCATTTGACTTCATGAAAGACTAAGAAAGGGCTGGAATTTAGCTTTCTAGAACACCTTAGGACCTGCGATGAATGAGTCAAATTAAGTACACTTTGAAACAGATGAAAAATCTAAGTTTGAATTTAGTACTAAACCCCAACAGTTTCAAAGTTAAGAAGAAATTAATATTAATAAATATTACTTAATATTTATTCAAACTCCCCAAAGTTTCCACCTTTCAATTATCACAAGCAAAGTAACAAAATGATTTGTGGCTGTCATTTAAAATATACTTCCTTAGAACTGTCAAGCATAACCTACTTCTTCTACCAATCCAGGTAATCACTGTAATGAATATTTGTGTATCCTTTCAGGGTTTCTAGGTACATACATGCAGATATGAATATATAGTTTTATTCCTGCTCATTTGTACACAAAAGATATCATACTATACAAACTGTTCTTCACATTGCTTTTTTTGCTGTTCTCAATCTATCTTGGAGATTGATTTCATTATCTGTTTTTGCTCTTTTTCACAGCTACATAGTAGTCCATTATATGAATCTACCATAATTTATTTTATCAGTACTCTCTTGATGAACATTAACATTGTTTCAGTTCTTTGCCAATTATTGGGTTGGCCAAAAAGGTCGCTCAGGTTTTTCCATAACATCTTTCCATAAGAAAAGCATGAGTGAATTTTTGGCCAACCCAATACAACCATTACACAATGAATTGCCTTGAAAATATCTATTACTCATGCATGAGAATATCTATGGTATAAACACTATAAGGTGTACACACTGATGCCTTTTTCTAGATATGGCCAAATATTTCTGTTTCTGTTTCCCCACAATTTTCAACCTCAGTGTGCTATTAAACTTTTGGACTTTCGTCACAGTGATGTGTGAAAAAATGATATCCAATGTAGTTTTATTTTGCTTTTATTTTCTCTTTAGTGAATTTAGTGAATATCTTAGTATGTTTAAGGACCATTTGGTTTTTTCCTACCAGGTCGTATACTATTCCATTTTGAATTAAATCACTGTTTTTTTTTCTAATCAATGTTTTGTTCTTGCTTTTTAATATCTGCAAAATTAAGAATATATATATATATATATATATATATATATATATATATATATTAATCCTGCAATGATTCTAAGCAACTGGGCTAACTTGTCTGAGCAAACCTGATTAAAATAACTCAAACTAAAAACATGTACATTATGGAAATGAAGATAAACAATTCTTCAACTTGACATAAAATTCTTACCAAGTTTTTAAATCAGTTTGAACCGTGCCTTCTATTTTGTGGTCATGGGCTTTTTAAAGCACAGCTTGAAAAGAGGAAAATATATTAAACACATTAAATTTTTTTAAATATAAGAACTAGAAAAAGAAATCTCTATCATATGGCTTTGGAGTAACAATTGATCTCTTAAATTTAATCCCAGATCTACTCAAAGAATGATTATAAAAATGATATTAAATGTAAATAGAATTAAGTGACTAATCTTTCAGGGGGTGATTAATCTGTATAACTATCTAAACATCTGCCGATTTATTTTCTTGAACTCAATCTAGCCAGGATTACAGATTTTTAAAGTCAATGCACAATACAAACCAGTGTTAGTCCTCCTTTAGCATGTGATAAAAGTACAAGCAGATCTGTTCTCCTTTTTTTACTGGCCTGACCACTCTGTCTGTGAGGCATAAGACTTTGTTAGCGGTCAAGATTCTCCAGCTACTGGAAAGCTGATCTTAGCACTCTTGGAAAGCATTCTTATTATCTCATAACAGATTCTTCATTTGGCCACCTTGACTCTTCCAGGAATCTTATACAAGTGTTCCCCGTCTAACTTGGAAGCCCCAACTAATGGATAGATGTGTCTGTGGGGAAGTTTGGTTAATTCCAGTTCTTTGCCGTTGACATTGCACCAGTACAATTCCCTGTATACACTTTAAGTCACATGGCTTTGCTTATCAGATTGATTAACGGATACTCCGTCTTGAATCTTGATGCTTGTATCTTTTCAGATATATTTAAGAATAGGTTCTAAGGCTGGGGAGATTCTAGAGACAGTTCTTTTAAAAAATTGCTGCTACATCTGCCCTTTGCTACTCTTTAGACTTCTCACCAACCAGCCATGAATTCTCAGAGATAATGAGCTGTGGTCCTATGCATTCAATTCTCTAAGTGCCCCATGACGTATCATCAAGGCTCATAGAGACATAGCTAGATCTAATTTACTTATGAAATCTCCCTGCTTTATGGTGGCTTTTGATTCTCCAATCATCAGTGCCTCTTATTTTAGATAATATGTAACCCTCTTTATTAAAAAAAAAAAACCTGTCTAGTAAAAAATACCTCCTAAATTATTGAGAATACTCTATCTTTTCAATGTTATTGATTTAAGGACATTTAAAATATAAACCATCCAGTCATAAATATACTCTGATATGCAACACAAAGATAATAGAGGACATTAAAGAGTTCAGTTGAAATCAGTCAGCTCATTAGCATGTGTTGATGATAATGTCTATTTCTATGAAAAGATCTCAGATACTGAAAGCATAATGACCACCAGGAAAAAGTAGTCTGGCTTCTCCCCACTCCCCGCACTCTTTCCCTTTCCTTTCTGTCTATTTTACACACTATACACAAAGAGAGCCCACTGCTCTTTCATTCTGCAGAGCCTACTATAATTTTTCTTGACATGACAATTACTTTTTAATCTGGTTAGCGTAGACTGTAATGGAACCAAGTTGTAAAACATCCTTTCTTGTTTACTCTTTTATTTTGCTTTTAATTTATTGCCTTGATTTCAATCCCTTTTATAAGCCCATTAAAGCTCAATTATTCACTTTGAAGTCAATCACTAATCAATTCCATTTTATTTTTGTAGTATGGGGAGTAGGGAGTGTAGTTACACAGTATGTCTGTATTTCAATAAATTTTGTGATAAAGAGCAGATTATTCTAGGCTTTATTGTTCTAAGGAAAAGAAAAATTCTATGCAAATAAAAGGAAAATCTCGACAGAGGAGGTAAAATCCATACCTTGGTTGATGTTGTAGCGGGTAGGAAACGAGCGGTACATGCAGCATTGAAAACATGTACTGACGTCATGAATTTAAATTGATTAGTGAAGATAAATGAAGAACTGTCACTCTCTTACTAGCTGGGTTCTCTTTCATAAAACTAAATCTAGGAGCTCAAAGAAGAACACATTTTGATAGGAGTTTGCAATTTTAAAAAGGCTTCTGGGGCTTCCCTGGTGGCGCAGTGGTTAAGAATCCACTTGCCAATGCAGGGGTCACGGGTTCGAGCCCTGATCCAGGAAGATTCCACATGTCACGGAGCAACTAAGCCCATGTACCACAACTACTGAGCCCATGCGCCACAACTATTGAGGCTGCGTGCCACAACTACTGAAGCTCATGCACCTAGAGCCCGTGCTCCGCAACAAGAGAAGCCACCGCAGTGAGAAGCCCATGCACCACAACGAAGAAGCAGCGCAGCCAAAAATAAATAAATAAATAAATAAATTTTAAAATAAAAGGCTTCTGCACATATGGCTTCACTCATTTATCCTCAATATGGCTCTTGAGATCGGTAGAAGAAGGCATTATTTTTTTTTCTCGTAGGTGATGACATTAAGGCACAGAAGAGATGCAAGCAATTTGTGTAATGTCTTACATCACAAATGGAAGATCCAAGAAAATCCTAGATCTTGATGCCTTGATATATTTTACTCCATGCCATTCTGGGAGTGAAGTTTCCAAGGTTTTGATCTATGTGTAGCATTTTACTTATAAATGGGGTTCTTAAGATTGCTAAATGAGTTTTTCCTTTTAGATTGGTTTCTATGAAGGCACACAGGGATTCTCTGACTATTTTTGTTACTAAATATTTGGTTACTATACTAGTATACTAGTATACTAGTTACTAGTTACTAGTATACTAGTAAATCATTCTCAAAAAAAAAAAAAAAGACAAAAAGAAAAACCTGATTTGTAGCCTTTTCCAATTCCTGTGGTGTAAGTACAATACTATCACCATGACTGACTTTAAGCTTACCAAGAATATCACTGAATTCAGAGTCGGAAAGAAATGCACACAAGTGGTTATTCTAAGCCAGTTCAAGCCAGCTCAAGCACAAGAGCCCAGTACTTCACTCTCACAATGAGGCTCTCATTGTGAGGCTCTTCTGTATCATAACTATGAGTTCTGCTGCTCTAAGGACACAGATGCAATATTTCAAATGTTGGGGCACATGTATATGAAAAACAGCAAATTTGATCATTCAGCGAACGTTTTATGAATATCTACAACACATAAGGCTTTGTGTTGAGCACTGTGATGGTATAAAGAGTGAGTAGCATCTGGTCTGCCTTCAAGAATTATATAATCTAGTGAAAGTAAGAAACTTGCATACAATCAACAATAATTCAGGGGAAAGTCTACCATGTGCTCTAATGGTGGTACATTGGGACAGGGTGTGAATACATTTTTATTAGGGGAATTTGTGAAGAAAAAAGCCATAGAAGAGTTGCAGTTGTAGTGAGCCATAGAAGATAGGTAGTTTTTCAACAGTGTTGTGATAGTAAAGAGAGTTTCCTAGGTTGAAGGACAAATAAAAGCAAAGGACAATTTCTAAACATACTCAGATAGTGAAAGTACAAAGGCAGGGTTAAACAGAACGATGAGTGAGGAAATTAGCCTCTAAAGACCATCTCAGGATAATTTTTCTCAAAGGGTAGTCTGGGACTACTAGCGTTTGAATCACCTAGGACATTTTTTTGAAGTATGTAAATCTCAGGGACCCATCCGGGTCTGCATTCAGAACCTCTCCAGCTCACTATGCACAGTAAAGTTTGAGGACCACAGTAAAGTTTGTAACAAAAATTTAAAAATTTCAAAAGAATTTGTTAAGAAAATGTTATTTTAGAGACAAAAGATTCTGGAAGCAGCATTGTGTCTGGGTAGGAGGAAAAACACACAGGAATCTGGAGACCAAGCTGGATTTAGGCAACAGGTGATGAGGGCTGAAACTAGGGTGGAGGCCAGAAAAATGGAAAGGGTCATCTAGAGTGAAAAAAATATTTCAGTTCTGGAATTCTCAGTCTTGAGTCCCTAGATATCTAGAAGGTACCTATATGAGCTCTGGGAGGTCTGTTTATCCCCAAAAAATGGCCTATAAAATTTTGCACACTTGAGTGCATTATTCTTTGGAGAGGTTCATAGTTTCACAAAACCTCAAAGGACCTATAAACCACAAAAAGTTGGAAAACCATTGTTTTAAAGGAAAAACTGGCTGTAATAGAGAATTGATTAACTAGGTTAGAGGATGAGGGGGTGGGGTTAGGGACTAAAAAAAAAAAAAATTAAAAATCCAATACTTTGGGGCTTCCCTGGTAGCGCAGTGGTTGAGAGTCCGCCTGCCGATGCAGGGGACACGGGTTCGTGCCCCGGTCCGGGAAGATCCCACATGCCGCGGAGCAGCTAGGCCCGTGAGCCATGGCTGCCGAGCCTGCGCGTCCGGAGCTTGTGCTCCGCGACGGGAGAGGCCACAACAGTGAGAGGGCCACGTACCGCAAAAAAAAAAAAAAACATCCAACAGTTCTTAACCTGAAATCAGCTGGGAGATTGATTATATTATTAGTCAACATAAGGACAGTGAGAAGAGTCACTGTTGGAAAACGAAACAGGTTCTTTTTTTTCCAGAACAAACTTAAGATATTTGTACTTATCATTATAAAGGTGTCCCTCAGGCTCATTGAGAGGTCATAGGGCACAATGACAAATTGCAATATTTTATTCAGTGCTAAATATTTATTGGATGGTAAATATTTTATCAGGTGCTTGTATACATTCTTATTTACGTACATTCTTATTTAATTCTCACAACAGTCAAGTAATTATTATTATTCTAATTTTACAGAAAAATCAAGGTTGAGACCATTAAGTGATGTTACTAAGGCCACAAACCTGATAAATGGCAAAGACAAAATTCTAACCTCAGTGGTCTTCCCAACGGGCCCGAGACCATATTCTGAACTTCTCTAGTGTAGCAGCCACCTTGGAATTCAGCAGCTGCAGATGAGATACATTTGGGCAAAGGGCATTTCCACAAGGAAGAAGCTTAGCTACAATGCCTATAGACTAGATATTGTCCACACATTTAAGGACAGTTTTCTCTTGGACTAAATCAGAAAAGAGACAATGGCTAAGGCAAGAGATATGGGAGAGAACATCACCAATGCAAATTAGAATTACCCTAAGTATTCCAGCTTCTCTTGGGTTCAATCTGCACCAGACCCAGGGCTCTTCCTCTACACTATTCGCTTCTGCTCACCTTCTTCTCCTGTTAGGAAAGTCATTAATTTGATTTGAAAACCCATAAATTAAAACTCACTGCAGTCAAGGATTCCATTAAAAGGCCCTATGTGAGACTGTGTGAGCAATGTGATAGACATGCAGTTTCAGCAAAGCAATAAAAAGAAGCAATTAAAAGAAGCATGTAAATATTTTTTAAATATATATTAAAAAAGCCTGTTATGTGTGTAAAGCTATATTTATTTGCAAAGTCACCTTCCACTGCTTTATGCTGTCTGAGAGACCAGAGCAGCCAGTTCAAAACATCTTATTCCCACTCCTTCCTAGAGATGGTTTCCTTGGATTAGAGTGAAAAGAATTGAGACAAGGCACAGCAAGATACTGATTGTATGTTAACTTACTTTCTAGTTAACTAGATTGTCCCAACTGAGAGTAGAGGGAAGAGTTCTTGGTAAGAAAGTGAAGAGTTGAGAGTGGTAATTGAAAATGAGGAGGTCTGTTTGGTTCTTGGTGCACTCTGTGGAAGAGGGTTTTGTATTAGTGGTCAGGAATTATAAGGGTATAAGAGGTAGAAGGAAGCTGTGACAACATAAACCACGGAAGAGGTCTGAGGTCCCTATGCAGTCAAGAGCCTGTGCTATAAGAACATGAAGGAATAAGGATGGAGTGCTATGTTTTTCCTCTCTGTTGATTTTATTTCCAAAAACTATATTGTTATAGTTATATTGACATTATTATAACAGAATTTTTAAAAAATGGACTAAATCAAGTACTCTATCAAATCAATAATGTTCCGTGTTTGAAAGGACTTATTCTTCAGAAATACCATTTTAGTCTTCTACCAGTTTTGAGAGAATCATAGTTAGTTTTGGGTTTTGATTTTTTCATTCCCTATTCTCTTTAAGGAAAGCCTAAAAGGGATCTCTTCTCCTGGGTAAAGAGACAGGAGCTCCTTCTTGAACCTGTGAAAGATGTCCTTCCATGGGTTATAAAAGTCCCACCTCTAGTCTTGGAATCACTTTCAATGATGCTCAATCCTTCGACCCTCAGTCAGTCACCAAACCTTCAAGAGGGATCTCGGATTTATCCCTGCCTTCCTTCTTCCTCTTTAATGAACGTGAGCACAAGTCCTCAATGCTGCATACCTACCTTTCTCTAACTTATCCCCCAACCTATGCCCTGTTGAATCAATTTTGTACTCCAGTGTTGTTTTCATCATGGATCTTCCTTCCAAGAATTTATAATAACTCTACTGCATGTGGCATCGTCTAAATTCCTCTGTTAAGTTTTCAAGCTCCTTCAATCTGTTCCCATTATATTTCTCCAATCTTATATTCTACTCTCTTACACTTAAAACCTAGGTTTTGTCAGAAAGACCTCCTGTCTACACTGCCACTCTCCTATCCCCTAATACTACTGTGTCCTCCCAACTTTGTATTTATTTGTTTTGCTCTCCAGATTTGAAATTACATCTCCTCACTGTGATATACTCAAATGTGAAGTCTTAAAATCCAGTTCAAGAATTATCTTTTCAAGGAGATATTCTCTGAGCTTGCCAACCTTCATTTACCTCCTTCTCTGAATTATAAAAGCACACTTAAAGTCCACACCAAATAACTCCTCTCCCTTGATCAGACACCATTGTTTATCCCTCTGCAGTTGTTTTGAGTAAATTTGCATTGCCATCCAACCACACCTAAACTGCTCAACAACAGTATAGCAGCATGTCATCTTCCATATAACCTTTACAGGAAAGAGCACTTAATAGGAACTCAGTAAATTCTTAATGGTTGACACATAACCCACAGATCCGTAATTTGGACTAATCTAATTGATTCTCTTCAGTATGCCACGTATATTCCGATAGAAGACTTGCTGAAGTTTTGTGCTGGAACAGAGAAGCACTCATGGACAGGAGTTCAGCTGTACAATGTTCTGGAACATTCTTCTAACGTGTCCACAAAGACATGCCTTGCCTAGGGAAATTTTCTCCCCTCCAGCCAAACACTGAAGAACAAGTATAAAAGAATTGAGATTTTTTTGTAATGCGAAAGAGAGAAGCATATTCTTTGATGAGTATCCTTTGTCTAAAATTGTTTCCAGTTCTATCCTAGATACCACAACCACAGCAGTGATGCATGAGGTAAATATTTGCTCAACTATTAATAGGTTTGGGCAGAAAATCTTCACAAAGTCACGAAATATGCTGTGCCATGAAAACGGCCAAACAACTGGAAGGTCGGAATGGCCGTGACCTGCAGACAAGTCTTCTGACTATTTCAATAGCGATCCTCCCTCTAATGAGGCTTTTACAGAATATCTGTGCCTTGACAGTTCTCAGAATGGAGATCCCAGAGGCAAAATGAATATTTGGCTGCAGGTGAGAAGCTACACCTCTTCTTAGCTTTTCTGCTTTCTTTTGGAAACTCTTTTTCATTTAAATAAGCAAATTAGGCATTCTGAAATTCAAAGGCCTATACAATGAGAGCAGTTGCTGTTCATGATGGATTAGTCTGATGTCTAAAAAGAAGACAAAAAAAAAAAAATGCCAAACAAGCTGTCACCACTAGTTATATGAGAAATAGATCACAGGTGACGCGGGCTTCTGTTTCATCTGTGGGAGGTTAAGAAGAAATACATTCACAGAAGAATACATTTCACTCCAGGTAGAACTGGTGGGAGGCTCCTGGGCGGTGTTTGTATATTATTCTTTTGAGAACATATATACACCCCCTGAAATTCTAGCTGCTTAGAATATTTTTCCTCTCAAAACTCAAAATCAGACTCAGATTTATTGAGAAGAAACCCCATGGTAACCTTCTTCTATAATATGTTTTCTAAATCCTTATACTCTAAAAGACAGTAGTGAGTCACTTTGTTCATAAAGGCTCAAATAGTTTAAGGGGAAAGAAGTCTCTCAATGTTGCTTTCAAGTTCGGAAATGAGTTAATTGCTTATTCCACCAAACATATGTAGGTCTATAGATTACATATGTCTAGGTTATTGGTTTGAAATGTGAAGTCTAAGGATTTGTGGCTTTAGTTCAGCGCGTGGTAGCACACGCACACTTTGTGTGTACAAAGACTTCCGTAGGGTAGTTATTTACCCTCCCAAACACATTGGCATTGTCTGGAGTGGACTGTGGCAGCTTCTAGCAACTTCTAAGAGTCGATGTGTACCGCTCTTTGACATCCGCCCCTAGTGAGACCAGAAGAACTGCGTCCGTCTTCTAAATGATCCCTTCTCCAAGCAGCCCATTGACTGCCAGACCGATCCTTCTAAAGAAAATTTCTAACCAGCTACAATGCTATCTACCCCCAGTCCTCCACCTCTATTAAGTTCAAAATGCTTAAAAAGGCATACAGGAACCTCAACCATCTGACCCCAAAACAATTTAGCTTTAGCTCAAGGGGCAATTTAACTTTCTTGTACCCTAGGATTTAGCAGCATTTACTACTGGCTGATCTCTCAACATGCCCTGAATTTTTATGCTTTTGTGTCTTTTCTTATTCTTTTTTTCATGACTATGGAACCAGGGTCCTAGGTTCAAGTTCTGCTGCTACCTTCCTAGGTATGAAAACTTTACAGATTACTTAACTCTTCTTAGTCTCAACTTCATTAAAATGGGAAGAATAAATCTACCTAATAGACTTCACAAAGGGTTATAAATACTAAATGAGCTAAGGCTGGGGAAAGAAGACAGAATATGCTGGAAACATCATGGGTTGGGTTAAGAGGCTACTCCTGACAGACATGCTGGTCAGGTCTACCTAAGAAGAACAGCCCATTTGGAGAGATGGGGATATCAATTTATTTGGGGATGATGGTTCACTTTGTTAGCAAGGGTTTTCAACCTCAGCACTATCGATATTTTGAGCTGGATACTTCTTTGTAGTGGGGAGCTATCCTTTGCATTGTAGGACATTTATCAGTATCCCTGGCCTCTACCCACTAGATGCTAGTAACAGCCCTCCCCCAAAGTTGTGACCACCAAAAATGTTTCCAGACATGGCCAATGCCCCCCTCTTTATCTCCAGGGCAAGGGACAGAATTACCCTGTTAAGAACCTCTGTTAGAGATTTCAGAGATATATTATGTCCACATCAATGTCCTAATATATTGAACACAGTTTTCTAAAAGGACACAATCCTTGCCTTAGGGACACTATGAACTAGGGGGCAGACACAGTTGTAAGCAACTCCTTGTAAAACATGTCCAAACAAATGAATGCTATGCAAGAAGCACAAACTCAAGGCATTGGAGACACAGAAGGAATCATCAAGATCTGGACAGTGGAAGTTGCATTCGATGCAAAGCGCAAAGAGAAATTTGCTTCAACATCAGTCTGAAAATTAGAAAGGCAGCCTTTGGCTCCTGGCTAGCTCAGCACTGATGGTGAATTTCAATACATTTGCTGCTAAGGGGAGGTTTTTGGGAGACTAAACAGGTGAGAGCTTCTGAAGAGGAACTTCAGGGGAAGCAAGGGCAGAAAGAAAGAATGGGGATGGAAAGGTCCAAGAGAAATGTCAGACTTTGTAAGACTGCCATTTTCCAATTTTTTAACTTCTGTGCAAAACCAACCATCTCTACCCAGTCTGGTAGCCCCTTTTGCTTCCCTTTCCTTTTCACTATTTCTCCTTTCTAAGAAATGATTTTTATATACTTAAAGTTCAGGTTCTTGAAAGTATTGATACCCTACCCTAGCCCAATCCTTGAAAGCAGTGATAGGCACACACACACAGCTTGGTGGTATTGCAGTGAATCTAAATTACTGGAGGATTCAGGCCAGCCATAGTGGTGGCCCTTCTTGGTTTATTACAGGCAAGGAGATAATCAACACTGAGTGTGCAGAGTGAGGACAATTGGAAACTCAGGTTTAAGGTGAGTCCTCCGTCCTTGTCTACAAGAAACTAGAAAGGTAGTCAGTTTAATATGGGAGGTCAAATTACACAAGCTAGCGCATAGCAATCCATCTGGTTGTCAGGTCAGGGATTCAAAGAACTGAAAGCTGGAGAACATGCTATACTGACAATGCCCAGCCTGGGGCTTTTGAGGTCATCGCTCCATGATATCGGCCTTTTATCCCACCCTGTGCAGAAAATGCTGAGAAAGTCAGGGAGGGTGTAGATGGTGTGATGTAAAACATGATCACTGTAAATATCTCAGCATGCATCTTGCTGACAGTAGGAAGTCCAGCTCTGGAAGAAACACTGTCAGCAGTAGCATCTATTTATGTGAAAGATTAAGCTAGAAAATGCTTATTCTTGTTGATATTTTTAGTAGTTCTCTCAGAATTTTGAAACAGTTTTCAATACGTTTTTTTGCTTGCTTAGGTTTTCATACTTATAACTGATTCTACTGAATGCATCCCTAAGGGTTGGATTGACCAACAGACACTTGATATCTAAATTAAATAGCATTTGAGTATTTGAGTGGTTAGAAATACTGAAAAAAAGGTCTTGCATCAGTTGTTAGAGAATTTGAGTTTGAACATCAGATGTATCAACTATAAAACAGTTCACTTTGAAAAAGTCACCAATCTAATTTGTAATACCCAAATATCATTCTAGTGGTCCTATTTTTAGGATATCTGTGAAGATAAAGTAAATTGACATATGTGAAAGCATTTGGAGACCCTTCAGCCAGAAAGAAAGAAAGAAAGAGAGAGAGAGAGAGAGAGAGAGAGAGAGAAGGGAGGAAGGAAAGGGGATGAGAAGGAAATCACCTCACATATTTACCTTTTTTTTTTTTTGGTGAGAATATTTAAGTTCTACTCTTAGCAAATTTCATTATATGATACAGTGTTATCAGCTATTGTCATCATGTTTTCTTCAGATCCTCAGATCGTAAACATCTTATAGATGAAAGTTTGTACCTTTTACCCTTTACCAATCTCTCCCTATTTTCCCCAACCTCCAGTCCCTAGCAACCACTTTTGTACTCTGTTTCTATAAGTTCATTTTTTTTTTAGATTTCACATATAAGTGATACTATGCAGTATTTATCTTTCTCTCTCTGGCTTATTTCAATTAGCATAATGCCTTCCAAGTTCATCCATATTGTCACAAATGACAGAACTTCCTTCCTTTTTAAGGCTGAATGTATAGGGTTGGGCAAAAAGTTCATTCGGGTTTTTCTGTAACATCTTACGGAAACCCAAACGAACTTTTTGGCCAACCCAATACATACACACATACAGATGTCTCTCTGAGCTAATGGCTACATCAAACTAAAAAGCTTCAGCTCAGCGAAGGAAGCCAGCAACAAAATAAAAAGGCGACCTATGGAATGGAAGAAAATATTTGCAAACCACATATCCTATAATGAGTTAATAATCAAAATATACAAAGAAGTCACACAACTTAATAGTGAAAATCAAAACAAAGCAATTAATAAATGGAGAAAGAACCTGAATAGACATTTTTCCAAAGAAGATATACAGATAGCCGACAGGTACATGAAAAGATGCTCAAAATCACTAATTCTCAGGAAAATGCAATCAAAACCACAATGAGATATCTTACACCTGTTAAGATGGCAATTCTCAAAGAGACAAGAAATAACAAGTATTGGTGAGGATGTGGATTAAGAGGAACACTTGTACACTGTTGGTGGGACTGCAAATTGGTATAGTCATTATGGAAATCAGTATGGAGGTTCCTCAAGAAATGAAAAATAGAACTAGCATGGAACTACCATACTATCCAGCAGTACAACTTCTGGGTATTTATCTGAAGGAAACAAAACACTCTTTAGAGTGAGGTTAGAAATATTTCTGAGAGAGCTACTATATCTCGTTTAATCACCATCCTGTCATAGACTGTGCTTATGTTTGTTTGTTTGTTTTTCACTCTATTGTCTTCACAACGTTTGGTGGAGAGAAGAGGGGGTAAGCAACTTCCTTTTTATGTCCTAGAAGCTTGGTTAATAACAAAACTGTCAAAACCAACCTAGATATACAACTTGGCTGATGGATCTTCTCTGAATGGATGAAGCTGTTCTACCTACGTAAGACCATCTGGGGAGACTTATTGTTAGGAAATGCTAATGTTTTATGTGTTTCCTTTAAAGGGTAAATAATAGCTACAGAGCTAGGGTAGTAATCTCATTGAATATGACTGAAAGGATCAGTTCTGAGTGACACAGGTGGTCACAAAAACAACAGGACAGGCCTGTTTGAGCCCCGACTCTTCTTGAGAGTAATCACCTAGAAAGAACATTTAAATTTTGAATAAGCAAATCTACTGTATTTTATTTGATCATTTTTTATTGGAAGGGGGCACAGAGTGATAAAATTGATTCACAACACCCTAATGGTGGAGGGGATTTTTGTTTGTTTGCTTGGTTAATTGAGTGAATGTTATGGTTGTTTACATTTTCCTATGATAAGTGACAGAGCACATATTTTTTTCATTTTTGCCTCCCATCCAAAGGGTTTCTTACCATCAAGCCAATAAGATCCAGATGTAATTTCACTGATGAGCAAGACATCTCTGCCAACTGAATTCCTATTGATTAGCATCTGATTTTGTTTGTCAGCAAAAACAAAACTTATTCTTTAATGGCATGTTTTGGTGCATAACCAGCGGGTGTGTGCTGAGAGGGGAGGGTGTGGACAGAGGAGGGGTCTCCTTCAAAAGCTGATGAAAACATTAGTGGGTCTAATCATTTCTGCTCTCAACCCTGTAAATAACCTCTGTAATCTTAAAGCAGCCAGTTTCTTGCCCTGAAGATGAAAGGAATAGTTGGCTTGATGTTCTTCAGAGTTGGAAGCTGTCATGGCCTGAGATGGGGGACATGATGTACTGACTATGGGGCCAATGTGTCTCACTGTCCACCCAGTTCCCTGGCTCTTCCTCCCTGGAGGGCTTGAGGGGTTATACACAGCCAGTCATTCTCAGCAGGTGGGAGGAATGACAACTCCTAATAACCAATTACAGCTGTTTGGGGAGATGTGACAGCACGAAGGCAAGTTTCTCACCGGAATAGTCTGGATGGGGATTTTTTGTGGTCAAGCAGAGCAAAGCTAGAATTTTATAAACTATCACCCACACGGACAGACTACAGTTACAGAGTATTAGAGGTGTTTACCAAGAACTTTTCCACATATTATTTCATTTAATCATGACTACAACCCTATGAGGTAACTATTATTGTTATATCTATTTTACAGCCCAAAGATATTCAAGGCCCAGAAATAAGTTACAGACTTGTAACTTACAGACTTAAGGTTTGAGCCCATGCCTCTGGTCCAGTGTTCTGTCTAACACAACAGACTTTCTATCTCACTTTGCTAAGGGTATATATTTTCTATCCTTTTCAAGCAAAACTTTTGCTTCCCATGGGTAAGACTTTTCTTTTTTTCTAATGAGGACCTCTTATTACTAATCATATGAAATTTCAATAATTTCTGAATGCAGATAAGGTGTTACTTAAGTGTCATAAAGAAAGAACATAAGAAATCAGTGTTAATATTACAACTAACCCATATATCTATCACTTAAAAAGTTTGATTTCTTTAGCAAGTGAATATGCTTCCTTCACATTAACCTGTGTGTCCTTACATCATGAGAGGGAAGCAAAAGTGTGCCCAGCATGATTAAGTAATACAAAAATTTCCAGTAATGACTTAAATGAAATAGATTTTCTTAAGTGATTGACGGAAGGCCTAGCAAGAGTTCCCATTCAATTCCTGTGCAGTCAAGACTGTTTCTGGTTAATTGTAGCCCTCAAGGAATTAAGAGGTCAGAATGTCCTTGCAGCGCTAAGATAAAATGCAGAGGAACAAGAGAAAACAGGAAATTGGCATAAAAATATGGGACCATCCAGTGTGTATCAGCTCAAGATTTTCTGAGAGAGCCTACCTGCTCTCAAGTGGTAATAAGAATTTAGCTAGCTGAAAATGGGCAAGCTCTCAAGCAAATGAGATACTATTTCATAAAGCAAAATCATGAAGCGTGTCTTAATATGGAAAATATTTTTGTAATAGAATTTTTTAATGGAATTTAAACTATGTGGGAGCATGCAGGAGACTTTAATTTTTGATTGTTGATCCTACTCCTGTTCAGATTACCTTTCCCCGTAATTGTCAGATTACCTTTCCCCGTAATTGCGTAATTTACTGTCTTTTAAGCCATCTTCCTCTTAACAAATTCAGACTTCTCCAAGACACAGCCATTCCCTTTAGGTCCTGAGGGGATTTTACAATGAGCAGTCAATGGCACAATGATCTTCCTTTCCTTGCCACTAGTTCAGAGTCCCTATTTCTCTTCTCCCACTGCCCACCCCACTAGTCACATGCCTAGTTCATAATTTCTTCTTCTTCCCATATAATTATAACTGCATCTAATATCTTCTTCCTCTGCTTTGCCCCTGAACTTGATGCTAAGTTTGCTTTAGCACACTATAAGCATGGTGGCAAAGCACCTGTGACAATTTCTAAGGGGTGGCTAATTGTAATCTTGAAGTGTCTTTTTAAAAATTTTGGCCATGCTGCGCTGCTTGAGGGATCTCAGTTCCACTACCAGGAATTGAACCCCGGGCCACGGCAGTGAAAGTGCTGAATTCTAACCACTAGACCACGCGGGAACTCCCTCAGATGTCTTTTCTTTTTCTTTTTTTTTTATTTTGCGGTACGCGGGCCTCTCACTGTTGTGGCCTCTCCCGTTGCGGAGCACAGGCTCCGGACGCGCAGGCTCAGCGGCCATGGCTCACGGGCCCGGCCGCTCCGCAGCACGTGGGATCCTCCCGGACCGGGGCACAAACCCGCGTCCCCTGCATCGGCAGGCGGACTCTCAACCACTGCGCCACCAGGGAAGCCCGGAGGTCTTTTCTTGATTCAAACAGTTAGCTAAGGTTCTGGGTGGTAATCTTGATAGAAGGAAAATTCTTTCTAATTAAAAAAAGCAAAAAGTTATATATATGTATAGTTACTATATGTAAATATAAAATAATAAATATGAAAACAAATTCATATATTATATTACCTTTATAATTATAATATATTATACATAATATATACATATAATATAACTGGGTGGGGAGAGACAGACAGAAACAGCTCCTTTATGTACCTAATAAGGTATTAAAAAACCGAGTGTAAGATAAGATCTCTTCCCTCAAAGATCACTCAGTCTTACTGATTTGCACTTCAATATTATGTTTTGAACTTTTTTCCATATGAATTTCACTTTCAAATTTCTGTGAAACCTTCATCTCCTACTGATACAATATGAAAAAATGTTTTTGGCATTTGTCTTGAGGAAGGAAGCAAAATAAAATAAGAATTTTCTTTAGAAAACCAGCACAAATTTATGTAACCTGTCACATTTCATATTCAGCTTGGCTGTTAGGATCCATAGATCCAAATATTGTGCTTAATTACAACATATATTTAAACTATGGTTGGCATGTTTGTGTCTTGGTTTTTTCTCAACTGTGTTTTCTTTTTTTTTTTTTTTTTTTGCTGTACGCGGGCCTCTCACTGTTGTGGCCTGGATCTTCCCGGACCGGGGCACGAACCCATGTCCCCTGCATTGGCAGGTGGACTCTCAACCACTGCACCACCAGGGAAGCACGTGTTTTCTCTTTTAAAAAGCAACTTAAAGTCATTTTTGAAAGAAGCAGAGTACAGCTAAGTTAAACAAATTGATTTAAAGTGTGCCTTTAAGGAGAAAAATCTTAATTAAGGGAAAGTGTTTTTTTATGGGATGACTATATGCTTGGGATGACTATATAGGTTCAGAAAATGTAGAAATAGTACAATTAAAAAGATAGGAGAACAAAGAGACAAGCAAAAAGTTTTTAATTGTTATCAATAGTCATATTGGTGGTAACAATATGAGTATGATTATTTAGAGACTATGTATGTAATGTGGAATAAAGTTAATGAGCAATTATGGAATATTCTAATTCCATCGTGTTCAGCGTCCTAGAGAACCAGGATAGAGAATAAAGGAGACACATATGTAACAGATAAGAGGTTAAGTGAAAAACGCTAGAGCCTTGAATTTGAACTGGAATCATTAGTATAAATTCATGAAGCAATTTCTCTTAATAATAATAATAATGTATAAATTCAATATAATTCCAATCAAAAATCCCAGTAGAATTTTTTTGTGGAAATCAACAACCTGACTCTAAAATGTGTTTGATAAAGCAAAGGAACGAAAATAGCCGGAACAATTTTGAAAAAGAACAAAGTTGAACCACTCACAATACTTGATTTCAAGACTTGCTATAAACTACAGTAATCAAGACAATGTGGTAATGGCAAAAGGATAAATGATCAGTGAAATGGAATAGAGTCCAGAAATAGACACACACATATGTGGATTAATTCATTCGTTTCAAAGTTGAAAAGGCAATTTAGTGGAGAAAGGACAGTCTTTTCATCAAATGGTGCTGGAACAATTAGATATCCATATGCAAATTCAAACTGTGATCCATATCTTACACCATACACAAAAAAATTAACTCAAAACACATCATAGACTTAATGGGAAACCTAAAACTGTAAAATTTCTAGAAGAAAGCATAGGAGAAAATCTTGACTCTGCAGTATCGTCTATATGCCCTCCAGAAACAAGGAAGATTTCAGTCTGTTTACATTGTCGCCTGGAATTTGCTGGATGTCTGATCCACGGGTAGTAGAAAATGGTGTTTCTGGGAGTAGCCTCTGACTATGGGAATCATGTGGTCCAAAATGGCTCCAAACATGCTTCAGCCTTTATGATCCAGCAGCGGCAGTTGTAATACAGCCATTGATTTGGCGCAGTGGAGAAAATCATATTATCCTCTAGCTTTTCCCATTCTTGCAAATAGCCCTGCTGGGCCTAAACAGCCATTTGGAGCCAGCCTACTTTCTGTCCTGTGAGTGAGACGGGGGAGCTCTTCTGGCCCAAGGATGGAAGAAATGTTCCCTTCCCTTCCCCACTGACGCTGTTTTGCAGCCTCTCTCTTGCTAGTGCTCTGTAGCAGCTGTTCCTTTTCTTTGCTGTGTATATGTCTCCTTTTTATCTTGGCAGACAGGGCCATTTCTTTGAAATAAAGCCCCCTTCTCTGTTGCAAGTGACCTTGAGACATGCAGTGCTATCATTTCCCAGCTGTATTAGTGACTCCAAATTCAATTGCAAGGATTTGAAAGCTTTCCCTTGTCCACCTTGCATTCACTTGCCTTCGTTTAAGTGTCCTACAATTGCTTTGGGATCCTTGTATCCATTTTAGCATGTGTCTAACTTAGCCAAAGAGAATTGCAGCAAGCTTGGCTTCAATGCCTGGGGGCTGGCAGGGATCCAGGGCATCATAGTTGGGGCCTCTGTCATGTCTTTGGATGCTGTGAATAGCCAGTGATGGGAAAAGAGGAAAATGTCATGCTAGGACCTCGGGATCCAGATCATGCAAATCATTTAAAAAGAGATAGTAGAGATTCAATTACTCACAGTATATGGGACCAAGAGTGCTTTCCCAACAGTAAACTGGAATAATAAGCAATGATAAGCATGTTTTAAAATGCAGATGCATGCTTCTGTGGGGAGGAAGGTGATCTCCATGTCTTACTCTTCCACCATCTTCCCGGAAGCCCAGTTGCATGCTTCTGATTGATGGGTGGGACGGTATACACAGTGATCCCACTGAAACATGCTATTTATGGTTGCCATCAATTATCCTGGTGTTTGTCAAGGAACAGCCTTGTGAAACCTAGCTTCCTCATTTGTAAAATTGACATTTTTTCAGAACAGGACTTCTAGGCCACCTGCTTAGTGAGTATTCAGAAATATATTTGATTCAGCTGCCCATGATTTTGTGTCTTTTATCCCACAAATCCTATCCAAAAAAAAAAGAAAATGAGAAATAGGTTTCATCTCTAGTGCCCAGGATAATCAAACAGTCAAGGCTGCCTGGGTTGCAAAGGATTCTAAAAACTGTGCTTAGGATCACCTAGGCACAGGATGGAGGAACGGTAGCAGGTATGTTTTTGAAATGACATCCCAGCCTGTGGGTTTATCCATATTACATTCTCACGCCCTGTGTCTGGTCTATCTGATTCCCTACCTCCACGGTTCTCCCTCTTGGTGGAATTCAGGCTGCCTGAATAACAGCTCTTCTACTAACAGAATTTAAAAGACATTCACAACCTCCTATCTGTTTGAAATTTTAACAGATTTTAGTTACAGGGGAGACTGACAGGATTAACAATAGAATTAGGGGTTCAAATTAAGCAAAATCTCAAAAAATAAATTATATGCAGTCTTTATTGAAAAGTAAATGGGTTAGTCCTGTATTCTGATATCTCTAAGAATCCTTTTTTGAGCATTCCTGGGAGAGCCATAAACTCTCTTTTTGCCCCTCTTACACTGTTCCATTCCACTGAAAAGAAACACCATCGCTTAGTACTACAATTTTCTGGACATGATCAAGAACATTAATAAATGTCACTTAGGAGGACAGTCAAGGATCTCAATGTTCAAAGGAGATTAATTTATATTGCAAGTGACACTATAAAGCTAATTACATTTTTCTCCAAATTTAGCTACTAATCTCCTTTCTTTAAACAGGAAAGATCACCCTCACTCATTATGTGGAAATGTACTCAATACAGAAAAACATTTTAAATTCCAGGGTTGTCTAATCAGCCAAAATATCAACCAAGATTTGCATGAAAGATTCACTATCATTGACTGGAAATAATTTTTACTGTCCTTTTATACTAAGTGCACGTACTATGTTTTCTCTGTCCATCAGGGCTTTTGGAGTTTTAAATTTCAAATGTTTACCTGATGACATTTAGTGAAATTCAGTCTTTTGAGCTCAGGAAAGTGACACTATCTCTCTAGTGTTTCCTCATGGATTTAACTAGCCACTTGTAGGAGCTCAGGCCCAGGTGTAGGCCCATACTCAACGTGTATGTTGAGTGTGTGTGTGTGTGTGTGAGTGTCTAGATGCTTGGTGGGGTGATTTTCAGTTTTCCCTAGACAGACACACAGAGTGTTGGGAGGATAGACGTGAAGATGGGGGAGTGAGCCCTGGGGAATCCCAGGCCAGTATAGGCTTGGCTGTATTCTGCTTTGTCCTGCAAAGGGTTCCTGGACCCAATTCCAACATGTATGGAGACTTCCCCATACCAACAAGCAATTCTCAGATGCCAGCAGGGTGTCTGAGAATTCAACTCAATTTGACACTATCTACCCAGAGATAGACTCTGATTCAGCAGGTAAAGGGCTCAGTCCCACAGGGCCACCCTTCACTTCCAAGGTAACAAGCCCAAATTGTTACCTCTGCTTCTGACCAACTGACTATAAATCAGAGGTTCTCACGACCCCCTCCTTGGGTTCGATTAATTTGCTAGAACAGCTCACAGAACTTAGGAAAACTCATTACTCACTAGATTATTGATTTATTATAAAAAGATATTAAGGGATGCAAATCAACAGCCAGATGATGAGAAACATAGGGTGAGGTCCCAAACAAAGGAGCTCGTGTCCCCATGAAGCATGGGGCCCAGCACAGTGGTACGCAGCAGCGTTCTGGTTCCCCAATGTGGAAGCTCTCTGAGAAAGGATAAAAAGCTGTCCTTTGGGTTTTTTATGGAGGTTTTATTATATAGTCATGATTGACTAAATCATTGGCCAATGCCAATTGATTCAACCTGCAGCCCCCTCTCTCTTCCCTAGAAATCAGGGGATGGGACTGAAAGTTTCAACCCTCTAATCACAGCATTGCTTCTCCTGGCAACCAGGCCCCACCCTTGGGTGGCATGCAAAAGTTATCTTTCCTGAAGCATTTTCAGGAACCAAAGACAGGAGACCAAATATTATACCATTGCTCTTATCACTCAGGAAATACCAAGGGTTTTAGGAGCTGTGAGCCAGAAACTGTGGATGAAGACCATATATACTTGGTCTATATACGATAAATATATATTTGGTCATCCGAATGAGCAGCTATATATTTTTCCTATAAATCACAAAACTGCATACCTCTTAGCCTGACCAGGATTTATTCTACTCATTCTAGTGGCTCTCTTATCAAGGGTGTGGAGCAGACCTCTTTCATATTTCCAGATGCCTAAATGTTACGGGTAAATTCCTAAAGTTTACTTTAAATATGGAGAGCACTTAAAAAATATAATGCAGACGCCATTATGGGATTCTTGAAAGTAGCCTTTTTAGATCTTGATATTTGTCATGAGACAGTATCTGTACTTACTTTCTTGCCTAAATTAACAATTCTTTTTAGTTGTAGCCCTAGTGCCTGCAATTGAGCACAGTACAGGGTAGACCGTGAATAAATGTCATTGCAGGACTAAAGTTATTCAATATTAGTAATAACATTTTTAAATGTTATCTCCTTAGACTCATAGAATTCCAGAACTTCAAGAGAACTTCGAGTTTATCCTGCCCAAACCCTTTATTTTAAAGTAAGGAAACTCAGTATATGCATAACTGCATCACTTTGCTGTACACCTGAAACTAACACAACATGGTAAACTGACTCTACTCCAATACAAAATAAAAATTTAGTTTAAAAATGAGTAAATAAATAAAGGAAATCCAGACTTAGAGAATCTTACTTCTAGGTCTTAATATGATGACAGGGAAACTACTTAAAGATCATCTCACAGACAGAAGTAAATCTGGGCCTGGAGCTCAGGTGTCCTGACTCCTGTTGAGTCTCTTATCCTTCCCTCTCTTTGATTTAGCATCCTGTTAAAAATAAAAGCCATATTTCCATTTTTCCTGGTGATGTTTCTATGTATTGGAATATAGGAAGGCACAAAGGGAACCTTTCATGAAAATGGCCTGTGCCCTAGAAAAATGTGAGGGCTACTCTTATAAAAAGATACTATTTTCCTTCCTATTGCTCTGAAATTATTTTTTATAACATCAAGCCCAAATGTCTCTGTCCTTTGTCCCCCAGACGTCTGACAACTTTGTGGAAAAAAGGTACCATAGAAAATGTCTCCCTGTGAGGCCCTTACATTGAGGCCACCATCATCAGCCATATTTAGGTGGTGAAAATGGAAAGTTACTTCCTTAAAAACAATGACATGATATCCTACATATAGGAATCATATCAGTCAATTGTTCACTATATTTGGTGATAAAATTCAGAAGTACTGGGATGAGGGCATTAGTGAGTTATTTTTGTTTAAACTCTCTGCATTTTCCCTAGAGATTCTGCCTTCTGTCAGGATTGAGTTGTTTGGGCTTTAATATTTGTCATCAAACAAATGGCTTTGATCTCATAGATGCCATAGAGAGACAGGGGGGAAGAGCCTCATTACTCAGAGAGAAAACAAATTTCATGGGCTGCAGGCATACGTTCTGAATGTCAAGGCCCTATGCCATTGTCATTCTTAAAACAGAAATTGAAGGACCTGCAGAGAAGTATGTTTCCCTAAAAGGCAGTTCACCATGGGAGGAATGACAGATCAGCATCTACATGGTTAAGTTGGGTTTTCCTGATTCAATGCATTGGCTGGGGAATGATCACAAATTCTTGTGCCTTGCCAGATGTCACCTTAGATGCACCTCTGCGAGTCCACGAGACACAGCTGTTTAAGGCCAGAGCTAGGTCTTCTCTGCCTTCCCCCTGCTCCAGTCTGGCACACAGTGAGTGCTAAGCAGAAGTGAGTGCTCAGAAAGAACCCCTTTATAGCAAATAGAACTGGAGTCTAGGCCAGTGGTTCCCAAGTGAGGGTGATTTTGCCACCACCCCGAAAGCAGCAGAGACATTTTTAGTTGTCACAACTTGGGAACGGGGGTGCTCTTAGTGTCTAGAGAGTACAGGCCAGGCATCCTGCTAAATATCCTACATCGTGCAGGGCAGCCCCTCAACAAAGACGTATCTGGTCCAAATTGGCATTAGTGCTGAGGCTGAGAAACCCTGCAGACACTATGAGAGGGAAAGGCTATCCCTGACTCCTCAGGTTTGCTTTCCACTGGATGTCGTTCCATCAGTTCAACCCCACAGCCTTGCTCTGCTCCCCGACAGAGAAGAGGGAGAGTTCCTCAGATTGGCGAGATGTGGCTGAGGACCTGGGCATGCAGGGACCAGCCCTTTCTTCCCGCCTTTCTTCTAGGGGATGCGTGGCTCACAAGCTTCTGCTCTGCTCCTCCACAACACAAGCACTACAGCCCAGGCCCCAGGAGGTCCCACCCAGCCTGAACCTGAGCAGGTGCGTCAGTCTAATTTTGCGGTTCAGTACCAGGGAGCCCATTGTTTCTCCACACCTAAGGCAAGTATAAACCTCTTACTTGGTTCAGAATTCAGGCAGCGAAAATAAGCACTATTTATGGTCACCCAAGTTTCCCAAATAGGCCGTGTTTATATTCATTAAGACCTATATATTTGTTTCATTAGAACCATCCTGCGCTATCTCACCCCGGGGCCAAGGAGTGCGGGACGTGGATTTTTCCTCAGTGGACAGTCGCTCCCAGGAGCAGGTTCTGCCTAGACAGATATGCTGTGATACGCTCTTGCTATCAGGAAATGGCCCTACATTGTTGGGAAGCAGGGGACTTAAAGATACATTTGAAGTCATCATCCAGCCAGCACTGCTGTGACAGACATGAGTCATTTCAGAAACGGAGGTTTCTGATTAAAGACTGAACTGGATTTGATAACATGGAGAGTGCAGCCCTCATTGGTAGGTTGCAGGGAAGGTGATGTTTGCTCAGACTGAACAGATGTGGAGGGTGGCAAAAAACAGGCCCTTTCCAGGACATGGGCCTCAGATGTCTTCGCTGTACTTAGAGCAGAAGTTTACACATTTTCATTAGACGCTCTAGGTCTGTGAGAAGATTATTTCATATTGTCACTCTCCCATAATGATAAGTCTAGGATAAAAGCATCTTCTTAAAATGCTCTCGCCAAAATGGACAGAGAAAAATGACGTTAGTGGTTTCCATTTCTCACAGCTCTGTTTAAAGCTTTTCCCCCTAGACACATTTGTTTTATTTTTAGTGTTTTCCCTATAACATCATTGATTATATCTGATTCATAATTAGCTTAGAAAATATGAGTAAGACTTGGGATTTCCATTGAATACTTAGATTTGGGAAAGACAATATTGACGGTTTTGTCCGCTCAAGTTAGTACCTCTAAGTGGACTTAGAGCATTCTCCAGTTTTACTTTACCCATTTTACTAGATGGAATAAAATTGATATTTGATGTTGAGCAAAAAATATTTATTTGTTTTCCCCCAATCATTATTGTTCATTTATAGCTCTTTCATCATTTCTTCCAGTTGTTAAGATTGAGCTAACATCACTAACATCTCCAGCAGCATCATTACTATGGTAACAGCCCTCAATACTTGAGTACCTACTTTGTATCACAAATTGCCCTGGGTACTTTACACAATATTTCCTTTAAATCTTATAATAACCCCATGTAATGGGTGTTATATCCCAGATTTTTCAGGCAAGAAAACTGAATCTCAGAGAAGTTAAGTAGTTTACTCAAGGTCATATAACTATGAGGGAAGAGTCTGGATTCAGTCTGAGGTTTGCCTGACTCTTTTATCAGGGCTATAGATATAAGATCATATCAGCAAGGCACAGGGCAATTCAACCCACATCAGTTAAGTGCTTTTTCTGTGGCATGCCCTATATTAGCTACTGCCAGGAATAATTAAATGGCAACTGAAGAATCCCTGACCTCAAGGATTATCCTCAACAAGGAGGTGGAGAATACAGGTGTGGAGGTAAAATGTTTCTCAACATTTTTACCAATGTACTACTGAGGGCAGAAAAAGTTATCTTGTAATTCAGAGGATCTGAACATGTGGCCCCAAATGACTGCAATGGGCGTGGCACGTCTTTGAAGTACTGCTGTAGGTTAATATATATTTATTTATATATTACATTTTACTCCATAACAGATCCATGTTATTTTAATGTTAAAATTAGTTACCATTGACTAGAATGGGTGCTCCCAGTAGATGCAGTACTTTCTCCATGTGATTTCATGTTGTCCTGGAGCATCACACTGCTGTGACTATCTACAGGGTGAGTCAGAAAATTGGAGACCCAGAAGAGAGGATGGGCTAGAGGATGGCCCTTTGGAGGTCTTGGCATAGAGGTGTGTATATTTTTCAAGTGAGAGGAACATGAATAATTGTGACCAAGAGTGTGAAGAGTAGTAGATTAAATTATTAGCTCCAGCACTTCACTCCCCTCTGCATCTATAACTTTTGCCATGAGACTTTGTAGTTCTTCCGACTAGAGTTAAAGGAGTCCCTCTGCCCCCTGTCATTGGCCTTGGACATGTGACTTTTATTAGCCAATGAGATATTTGCAAATATAACACAAACAGAGGCCTGAAATATATGCAGGTAACCCAGAATGCTGTCCATGCCTTGGCACCAACCCCAGCTGAGCCCAGCCTCAATCAGGTGACCTCACTGACCTACAGGAACATGAGTAAGAACACTATCAGTTCATATCTGCGAGACACAGAACAATTCAACCAACATCCATTGAATGCTTCTTTGTGTGTCCCCTCACTGCCCTGTGCTAGGTACTGTCAGGAATAATAATGTGGCAACTGAGAATTCCTTCCAGATTGTTGTTAACCATTGCATTTGGGCCAGCTTGTTTCACAGAAAACCTAACAGATCTCTCGAACTTCAAATACTATCCTTTCATTCCATAAATATGTGAGTACCCACCCCATACCAGGACCTGCTGGGGATGTGATCTTAAATAAAGCAGACATGCTACCTGATCTCACAGAGCTTACAGTCATGAACCTATCTTTCTTTGTGTTAAAAAGAAAAGTAATTCTTTCATACTGCAAGTCATTACCCTCCACCATCTACTGCTTTTAAAATTAAACTCAAGTCTTGAAAGTATTCACAGTCATAACATTTCAGGGAAAAAAGCTATGGTGTAGAAAATAGACAATGTGCTGAGTTTGGGGTTTTGTTTTTCATTTTTTCTGCAAAGCCAAGCAGTATAATTGGAAAATATAGTGTCTGAATGCAATAAATAGTCCGTGGCTTTCTGAACGTATGAAGATGAGTGTGTGTGTGTGTGTGTGTGTGTGTGTGTGTGTGCATGTATGCATATAGGAAATCTCAATAAATGGCATATCAACTATTCAGTTACCCAACTGCAAAACCCACACGTTATCTTTGACTCATCTTATCCGAGTTTTTCCAAATATCCTGTGAATAAGTAGACTTTTGCATCATAGTGTCATCCTAACCAAGCCATTACCATCTGCCCCTTGGATTATGAGGCAATAACATCTTAACAGGTCTCTGATTTCTCTCCGTCTTCTCTCCTTGTCTAGTCTACATCAAAAGATTTATCAAAAATATAAAACTGACCTTTAACTCTTATGCATGATGCCCTTTGATGTTTTCCTATTCCTGTAGAATGAAGTCCAAGCTTTTTAGGACACAAAACAAGACCTTCCATATCTCAGCACTGCCACCTCCCCTCCTATGACTCTGCCTCAGACGCGGGCATCAGTAAGTAGACACATCATTAGGGCAGGCATAAGGGTGATGCAAGCAAGGTGTCTAAGGACACAGACTTTAAGGAGGTACTGACTCTTGGGATCACACAAGCACACCTGAGAATGAGTGCCTCCCTGAATGTTGTGCCCTAAGGGTCTTGCTTGCTTCAAGCTGGTCTCCTCCTTGAACTTCATGCTGTTTTATAGCTTCCACTTCTTGACTCATATGGTTGCCTTTGCTGGAACACTATTTTCACCTTCCTTTTCCTGCCAATTCTCACTCACATATTTTAGATTGGGTTTAACTGAGCATCTCCTGGGAAGCATTTTCTGACTCCCCAGGTTGATGTAAGTTTACTTATACCTTCTATGCTCCCACTTCTATCTTTTTTCTTTCATTTTTTTTAATTGAAGTATAGTTGATTTACAATGTCATGCCAATCTCTGCTGTACAGCAAAGTGACTCAGTTATACACACATTCTTTTTTATATTCTTTTCCATTATGGTTTTCCACAGGATGTTGAATACAGTTCCCTGTGCTACACAGTGGGACCTTGCTGGTTATCCATTCTAAATGTAATAGTTTGCATCTACCCACCCCAAACTTCCAGTCCATCCCTTCCCCACCCCGCCTCCCCCTTGGCAACCAAAAGTTTGTTCTCTATGTCTATGAGTCTGTTTCTGTTTTGTAGAGAGGTTCATTTGTGCCATATTTTAGATTCCACATGTAAGTGTTATCACCATATGGCATTTGTCTTTCTCTTTCTGACTTACTTTAGTTAGTATGATAATCTCTAATTGCATCCATGTTGCTGCGATTGGGCTTACTTCAGTCTTACCACTTACCATATCGGGTGAAAACTGCTTATCACCCGTGCCCCAACCCATTGACTCTAAATTCTCTTAAGATGAAGTGTTTTTATACTCATCTTTGTGACATAAAGCTCTAGGCCAGTCATCCTTGAAACTCTCCCTCTTCTGAGTGATCTAATCTATCACTAAATCATGTGACCATTACCCCCAGACATCTTTCAAGGCCATCAACCTCTCTCCATATCCACTCAAACCACAAGGCCGTCATTATCTCTTACCTGTACTATTACATTAGCTTCTTATCAGGCCTTCCCATGTCCATTCACACATATCCCCAGCCCAGCACCTTCATTTGTTCTTTTCATTGTAGCCATGGTAAGCTTTGGAAATTGTAAGTAGGATTATGCCCCCAAACTTCAATGGCTTCTTATTGTTCTTAGGACACGAATTTATATCCTTATGTTGGTCTACAGCCCTCTTGCACAGTCTGACCCTGTATGACCTCTACAGCCAATCTCACTCAATTTGAGCCATTTTTTTTCATATTCCATGCAGTTGCCCCACCTAATGATCTGGATACAGGCAGGTCCTACTGATTAGAATGTTTCACCCCCTCCAGTATTTCACAGGATTAATAGTTCCTTCTCCTCATGTCAGTCCAAGAATCACTAGGTCAAGCCTCCTTGAAAACTCAATCTAGGTCAAGTTTCCTGCTACTCATTTTCCTAGTTCTATGTTCTTTTCCTTCAAAATACTCATCTCAGTTCAAAATCTCATGTTTCTGGGCAATTATTTTTGTTTAATGGCATCTAATTTTCTTTGTGTTCATAAAAAAAAATAAAAATTTATCATGTAAATTTTCAAGCATGTACAAAGTAGAATATAATGGAACCCCCAGTTCCTTCTCCCTGCCTTAACAATTAACAACATATGTATCTTTTATCTTTTGTATCTTTTATACTGCCCTACTTCCTCCCCAAATATTATTTTATCCTTAAATTTTATCCTTAAATACCTTAGCTTGTACCTCTAGAAAATAAGAACTCTTTCTTTAAAAAAAATCCACAAAACATTTTCACACTCTTAGATTGCCAAAAATTAATGGGTTTTTAAAAATTATCAAATATCCTGTTAGTGTTCAAATATGATGTGAGATTTATATTTAATTTTTGACACCCCATCATATTAAGATCAGGGACAATCTACCCAATACAACACATGCCACATAGTAGATACTCAAATATTGCTGAAAGTGACTGAATAAATTGATTGTTGCTTAATAAATATTTATGAATATCTATGAACTGGTCACAAGAGCTCAAGGATACCTGGGGAGCAAGTCCCAAAGAAGACCAGTTAAAGAAACTGCTACCCCTTTCTTCACTCCATGTGGGACAAGCCTCCTCTTCAGTTGGCATTCTGGCCCTTGGAGCAAGATGGCACTCTGGGACAGACTCAGAGGCAAGGAAAGGTGTCAAAGCTTTGCCCTTGCGATAACCTGCTATCACCTTTGAGTGAGACTAATGAATGACAGAGTGCTTCCTATCACAGGACAGCTTTACTTTTGCAAAAATTATAAACAGAAACCTCCATTAAATAGTCAGGAGACCAGAAGCAGGAGCTCTCCCACCTTACTATGATAGCCAAGCCCAAGAGGAAGAAAAAAAGACTTCTTTTCTGGCAACTACTCAACCAATGAAAAGCCATGGAATTTTTGTTTATTATAGCCTTCTCAACTTTCTTTTCCTCCCTATAAAAAATTGTCTTTTCCTTGCCCTGCAGGGACTTGTGTGTGGCTCGCCATGGTCACAGACCCAGAATTACAATTCTTTGTTGATCCTGAATAAACCCATTTTGCTGGAAAAATAACTGGAAGTCTGTTGTTTTAGGTCAGCACTCTCTTTCTTCCCATCAGTCTCTTTTTCCCATTCCCAAAGAGCACTGGACTCTAAAAGTAGTGTCCACTAGTCAGAGGTGGTTGAACCAGGCATTGTAGGGATTGGTGGTTGGTCAGGAAACTTTGTGTCTCTGTACAGACACTTCAACATGGTCTGAGTATGTTATTAAGAAGCTCAGGTTTATCTCATCTCACCACCGGGGAGGAGAACAGTTATAGTCAAATTTCGTCACAGGAGAAGAAAAAGCTGTAATGCTTATTACTTCTACTCTCTTTTACTTTTATTTTTTATATATATAGTTTATATATTTCCTCTTATAAAAATAGTACTTACCCCTAGATGTGATTTTTCATTCTTTCATAAGCAGTTTTCCACATTATAATAAACCTTTGGTATTATCTTTTACTCCACTATATTCTATTAAATGGCATTTCCAAACTTTTTATGGTGAAAATTTAGTTTGCTTCCATCTCTGAATTATTATAAATAATGCTTTGATAAACAACTTTGTACATAAATCTTTTTCTGTATCAAAGATAATTTTCTTAGGGTTGATTCCCAGAAGTAGAATGACTGGGTCAAAGAACATGAACAATTTTAAAGCTTATATAAGCCTATTACCAAATGGCTTAGAAAGCATTGTTCATTTTTATAAAATTAATGTGCCTTTAAATTAAATTTAATTTTGAAGTAACTTTTATTGTTTTTATATTGCATAAATAGCCCATATTTATTATAGAAAACTTAGACGATACAAATATGTAACAAGAAATAAATTAGAATCAGGAGCAATTCCAACACTCAGAGTTAACCACACAACATCCTATTGCATAGACTTCCAGATATTTCTTTATGTTTATAAGCAATGAGATTATATTGTGCATATATATATATCAAGTTCTATAAGGTCTGAAAGAAGAAACATCACAGATCACTACTTATAACAAGGATATGTTTCAGGGGTACATAGAGACACAGAGTAACTAGAGAAGCTGTTTCATCAGAAATACAGTCATTACAGATCCAAGTGCTTCCAGGACAAGGATTTGGCTGGGCCAAATGAAGAAGCAGATTAGGGCATTCTCTTAATACATCGATTCCTAATCCATTAAATGCTTTTAGCATTTTCACTTCCTGAAAGAGAGATTTGATTGGGTTTGTTTGCTATCCTCCATATGGGCCACTTCTACATCACTTTTGGAGAGGGTTCATTTCCTCTTTTATATCCAGCCTATTTATATTTACCTTGTGTTCTTGCATGGAGGCTTTCAATCTGTGGAGAGAGTCATATGACTGCTTTCACTCCTGCCAGGCAATTTATGAAGCAAAGAACTAATTCAGGCACTTTTCTCTGACATGATAGAGGGAGGATGTATATTTTTTAAATGTCACTCACATTAATGTCAGTATAACATTGTTTTGTAATTCGCTTTATTAATTTAACACTGAATCTTCAGCACTAACTTTAAGCATTCCATCATTATGAATGTGCCAGAAATTATTTAGGCCATTTCTTATAGCCCAACACCAGGTTTCTTCTAATTTGAAGCTATAATTTTTTAAATGAGAAAAGAGAGGCTTTGTAGATGAATTATTTTTGGTTTCTTTCTGTGCTAACATGTCTTTACCCATCTGTTTTATTTTAATTTTCCTAAGGCATTTTATTTTAGGTGTGCATCTTAAACAAATCTGCAATTTTTGTTTTTTAATAGAAGAGTTTTCCTATTTACATTAATTTTAATAACCAAATATGTATTATCTATTTTCTTTTTAAAATAAATTTATTTAAACAAAACAAAACCAGTTACCCATTTCTTCCACCCCTATTTTCTTTCCTACCTACCTGTTTTGTTGTGTTCTATGCATTCTGATTGTTTTTCTCCTTTTAATCTCATTTGTTATATCACTCAAGTCTTATTTGGAAATAATACATTGTCTGATTTGGAAAAATACATTCCGCTTTTCTGCTAGCTACCTTTGAGGCAAAAAAAAAAAAAAAAAGCTTCTCTAACAAATGAGAAATAACATCTTTGAATGCTTTTCACAGAGGCTCATACATTTAGGAAGAAATGAATTCCTTTATCTCCTGAACTTACCAACCATAATTTTATAGGAATAAATGACTTTTATAGGAATAAACAGATCATTAGGGATAAATAGACACATTTGATTCCTCCTTGCTCAAGAATTTCAAGAAAATGTAAAATTCCAAGAATTTTAATGTTTTCATTAAGTTTTATAACCATTTTTACAACCATTATTTATATATAAATTATGATAAACTGACTTTATCATCATCATTTTATATATCTTCCTTATTCTTTAGTGCATTATTTTGTTTAACTTAGTAATCAGCTATAATATGTTTTTATTTAATTTAATTAGGAAAGATATGTGGATGCTCTATTTTTTGAGTGCTTGCTTGTCTTAGAATAGGAGAATTTTTAAATTTAATCTTCTAATACCTGAACTGGTTTTCCGTCCTAGCCAATCTGCTATTCGCTGCCTTCATTTCATTTTAAAATTAAACTTGTATGGAAATCCAGTCTTCTCTAACTTTCTTCTTTCCCATTTTATTATTCAATATCCTAAGGAGTTGTATTGATAGTATACTTTTGGTAATTTCTAATTTGTGGTTTTTTGTTGCTTTTAAATTGGTTTCATATAGAAGCATCTAATCTCATTCCTCAGATTGGTCCTGAGGGTCAAAATAGGCCTTCAGAGTATTTTCAGATGTCTTGTGATTTTTTTTCTATATTCTTAACTTATAGTTGATAAAGTGTGTATTAGGGTGCCCTAATAATATTATATATGTAAGTGTGTGTAGGAGGGAGAGGGTCATCTTTATGTATCCAATCCTCAGAGCTTAGTTGGCTTCTTTCAGAGATTCTGTAAGACCCTATAAAAACCCTATTTATGCTCAGTTAAGGGGAAAAGAAACATTTACTTTTGTAGTATGTGTTGTTGTTTGTTATTGAATCTTTATGTTTGTTTACGTGTGCAGTTAACTCTGAATCAGAGTTCAAGTTACATGTAGGGATTAAATGGTGCTACAGTCAGAGGCAGACCTGTCAAAACATGTTGCAGGGGCTTCCCTTCCCTGGTGGCGTAGTGGTTGAGAGTCCGCCTGCCAATGCAGGGGACATGGGTTCATGCCCCGGTCCGGGAGGATCCCACATGCCGCGGAGCGGCTGGGCCCGTGAGCCATGGCCGCTGAGCCTGCGCGTACGGAGCCTGTGCTCTGCAATGGGAGAGGCCACAACAGTGAGAGGCCCGCGTACCGCAAAAAAAACAAAAAACAAACAAACAAACAAAAACATATTACCGTGTGGTTTTTTTAAAAAATAAATTTATTTGTTTTTTGGCTGCGTTGGGTCTTCACTGCTGTGCGCAGCCTTTCTCTAGTTGCGGCGAGTGTAGGCTACCCTTCGTTGCGGTGCGTGGGCTTCTCCTTGCGGTGCTTTCTCTTTGTTTCGGAGCACGGGTTCTAGGCGCGCGGGCTTCAGTGATTGTGGTACGTGGGCTCAGCAGCTGTGGCTCGCGGGCTCTAGAGCGCAGGCTCAGTAGCTGTGGCGTGCAGGCTTAGGTGCTCCGTGGCATGTGGGATCTTCCCAGACCAGGGCTCGAACCCGTGCCCACTGCACTGGCAGGCGGATTCTTAACCACTGCACCATCAGAGAAGCCCTACAGTGTTTTTTCAATCGTGGTTTTTGTTGCATTTTTTAGTCATCTGTGGTACACTTCTGAATATTTACTCTCACTCTATCTTTCATCTATGCTGTTCACATAATCTTTATATTTTTATAGATTCAAACTTGTTAATTGTTTAATGAAAAAAATACGGAATTTCTTGTCTTGCTTATTAGGGCGCTCTCCATCTCAGAAGTTTAACCAATATTTGCCTGTATTTCCCTTTGATGTTTTAAATTTACATGGCTATTCAATCCTCCTGCAAGTTAGTTTTGGATGTATTATGAGATAGAAATCCTTCACTAGTTTGTCTCAGATAGCTAGCCAACTGTTCCAATGCTGTATTGAATAATCCATCACTTTTCCATGGGCCTGTCATGCTACCTTTATCACGTACATCTTCACATGAACTTGCCTTTACTTCTGTACTTCAGATTTCAATTATAGCCATCAATGTCTAGATTTCAATGCCATATTTTGCTAATAATCTGCCATTATCAAAGTCTTTTGATTATAGCTGCTTTTAATCCAGGGTATTAAGTTATCTCTTAAAGTACAGCTAGTCCTTTACAAAAATTCATTTGTAATGCATAGAATTTATTATCATTATTTACTCTGCATTTTACAAGTCATTATTCCCCATGGATTTTTATTGTCGTTCCCTATCTTGCATTCTCAATCTGATTTAATTTTCATTGGCTAAAGTAATTCCTCGGGTCTTTACGAGACTTCTTTGGTGGTATACTTTCTGAAGTTCTGTACATCTGAAAATGTTCTCCTTTTTCCGCCACAGCTGAAGGATGTCTTTGCTGGTTATAGAAATCTTGGGATTTACAAGTGCGTGTACATTGTTCAACTATTATTTTAGCTTCGAGGTTTACAAAAGAGAAATCTGATACTTCTCTGATTGTCTTATGTAAGTAGCCTTTTGTTTTGTTTTGTTTTCTGTCTAAAAAGAGGGCCAAAGCACATCTGGCCAGCTGCTTCTTTCAGTCAATAAAGTTTTACTGGGACACAGCCATAGCTATTTATTTACATATTGTCAAGAGCTGCTTTCACTTGCTATAAGGCAGAGTTGAGTAATTGCAACAGGAACCATACGGCCCACAAAACCTAAAATATTTGCTACCTGGACTTTTACAGGAAAAGTTTGCCAACCCCTTCCCTAACCTAACTCACAAGAATAACTGTCCATTGAGAGCATTTCGGACCTGAGAGAAGAGCAGCGGAGAAGATATTTTGGAGCTTGGCATCTTCAGACAGTGCACCATGAATATGTCCTCCTACAAATATGGGAGACCAACCTTGCAAACCCTGCTCTGAAAGGATGAACATGTCAAACATATGATACCCAGATGGGTCTGCAGCAACTGTGATTCCAAACAGCTTACCGGTGCCAACTTCATTCTCTCTGAGTGAGGTAGGCGCTGGGAGGAGAGAGGAGGACGACCTTTTTGAATGGCTTTCTGCATTCTGTGGCAGATCCAGCTGTCATGTTATTGAAGTTGCTGATGCCCCGAGAGTAACACTTCCTTTAGGGCAGCACAATCTTGCTTGTGGAAGAGGTTTAATTTATAAGCCGTCTAATTTAATTTTCTCTGTTTGGACAGACTGTAATTTGGTGCTAGAAAGAAACCCTTCAGAGAGTTTTGTTGTCTTAGCAGACAATGACATGGCTTCAGGTTGCCCTACCTCAGAGCCCCAGTGCTCACACATTTGTGGCAGATATACATGCTTTATCTCTTTAGTTGCTATTTCAAATCAGCACTTGGGTGATAGCAATTTAGGCAGACAAGATAGCTCGTCTAATTCTACTTATGCCAAATTACGTTTGGTACAAGGGAGCAGAACAATTTAAATTATAGAATCCAAAAAAATACAACTTCTTTCAGAGCTCCTAATTGGAAAAGGTAACATATTCAGTAATCCCCTGGGACTCTGGAAGAGCTAGTTCATCTCAGCAGAAGGAGCAAATATTATCAAAGACCAGTGTGCTTAGCTCACTCCACACAGGGACAGATTCGCCAAAGGAATCGGGCTTTTAGAATACTGCATTTAATCTAAATTTCCTGTCTGTTCCATCACGAATTTAACTTGCCTAAACCACTGAGCAAGTAACACGAGTTTCAAGACCATTCTGTAGTTCACTGTTTTCATATGTGTCTATAAATAGTCCAAGAATCTTAGCAGGAGAAGAAATCAAGCCCATCTGTTTTGGAGACTCAGAAAAGCTCCCCTTTCCCATCACTCAGTGCTTTGCATAGAGCTCTGAAAAAGCAGTTTAATTTGAGTCAAGTCGGGCACTCTTCAAATTCTAATTTATTTTATTGAACAAACACTGGCACAGTGCTTACTTAGATATCAGGCACTGTTCTGAGCACCTGACAAATTGAAATATTTAATCTTCACAACAGCCCTATTAGGACAGGTACTGTTATTAAAATCCATTTTACAGATGAGGAAACTGAGAAACAGAGAGGTTAAGTAATTTGCCCAAGCTCGTGGAAATAGGAAAAGTCAGGATTGGAATTTGTATTCAGGAAGCCTGGATTCAGAGCCCAAACCCTTAACCACTGCTCCCTCGGCGCCACTTCCTTCAGCATCGCTCACCACCAAAGGGAAATCCTTGCGCATCATGGCTTCTGAGAAAGCAGCACCACCGTGAGCTCTCCTGCCACGGATTTCCTAGAGCGTTTATCAGTTCCTCCAACTCTCCACTGAGGAGTCTTGTCTTGTGCTGTTAAATAACAATTCAGATGATATGCTATAAATCTTACTCTTTAAATTTTCTTGGGCAGGGTACAAACCCAGTACTGTGCTCCATATATACAAACTGACTTCTTCATTGATCCTTTTTGTTTTGGGGGTTATTTGGCTCTGTGGATATTTTACTTACTAAGAATGGAAGTGTGTCTTTGAGATGTGTTTACCTGGGGAAGTTTGCTGGTATAACATTACAGACATCTCCTAGAAAGATGAAGAAATCTCAGTCCAAGTGTTTTGAGGGCTTTGAGACCTCTGATTTCAAGGGCCCTTGCCATTTTCAAATGGACATTTGTGGTTCTGATTATCTATTGATAAGCCAAATTCCACAGTGTATAATATTATTTCCCCCCTTGGCATGAACTAGAATCACATGTGTTCCGAAGTTGGTGTATGAGAGAAAATCACTGAGCTAGAGAGAGACTTGCTTATCAGCCAACTTCCCTCTAAATGCAGCTTTGTGCCTTCTTTTTTCAACATATGATCTTATCTAAATCCCCAAAAAACTTGTAACATAAGAACACGAATTGGGGACTTCCCTGGGGCACAGTGGTTAAGCTCCGTGCTCCCAGTGCAGGGGGCCAGGGTTCGATACCTGTTCAGGGAACTAGATCCCACATCATGCCTCCACTAAGAGTTCGCATGCCACAACTAAAGAGCTGGTGAGCCACAACTAAGGAGCCCACAAGCAGCAACTAAGGAGCATGCCTGCTGCAACTAAGACCCAGTGCAACCAAAATTTAAAAATAAATTAAAAACTAAATAAATAAATATTAAAAAATAAAATTTAAAAAATTTAAAAATAAAAAATAATTAAATATAAACAAGCAGTGTAAATTTAAAAAAAAAGAACACTAATTGTGTAGTGGTTATTTGCAAATACTACTTTGAGAATTGTGAGGGTCTCAGGATACAGTCCTGGAGAATATCAAGGTTCTATTATAGTTAGTAATTTATGGGTTGATTCTACCATAGGCCATGAATCTTCAAACACATTTATAGCAGTGGAACTGTCTCTAAAATGAAAAATTACACAGAACCCCAAAACTAAAAGACAGAGCTCTTCAACTTGGCCTCCACAGACTTTCTAGAACACAGTCTGAAAAGAACTGCCGTAGGTCAAGTACACATACTAGTGCTCTGTGTTGGTTAGGCAGGGGACAGTCAGTAGCTGAAAATGGGCAGACACTCCATTTTTTATGAGTTCATGAGTATGTAGCTTTAATTTTCATTGAATACTTTCACTTGCAAAGATGGCAGTTGGATACCCTGGTGGCACAGTGGTTAGGAATCTGCCTGCCAATGCAGGGGGACAGGAGTTCAAGCCCTGGTACGGGAGGATCCCACATGCTGCAGAACAACTAAGCCCGTGCGCCACAACTACTGAGCCTGCGCTCTAGAGCCCACAAGCCACAATTACTGAGCCTGCGTGCTACAACTGCTGAAGCCTGCGCACCTAGAGCCCATGCTCCGCAACAAGAGAGGCCACCACAGTGAGAAGCCCGTGCACCGCAACAAAGAGTAGCCCCTGCTTGCTGCAACTAGAGAAAGCCCGCGCACAGCAACGAAGACCCAATGCAGCCAAAAATAAGTAAATAAAATAAATAAAATTTTTAAAAAAGATGCCAAGAGCAGAATTTGTTGAATCTGCTTAGAATTCAGTTTGGATGGTCACTTAGATGATCATTTACTTTATTCCTACTCAAATTAAGAGTGTTTTTTATAGCCCAGACAAGAACTCATGATCTCTTATTTTATTGGAAGTAAATTTTGAAAAGAATTGATGGTAATCCAAGAGACCTCTCTTCAGGATGGTTCCATAAATTCATAATTTGAGATATTCGTCCATCCTCTCTGCTCCATCACTTCCCAAAGACTTATGAAAAGCAGAAAGGGGTTAGGGGTGCCAACAAGTAGAGCTGAAACCCCTGGCCTGATGGGCTCTGTTGCTGGAAACCAGCAGTAGTGGCTGAGAGTCCAATTTATGATGGGTGGTAAGGACTAAAATTACAAAGTGGATGATGAGAACACAGCATCTGAAGATTAGACCTGGGGGAGGCTTGCTAGCTTGTGAAGAGAGACCAAAAAAAAAAAAAAAACCACCAAGAAGCTGCCCTACTGAATTCCGGGGTCAGGGCTTTAAAAGAAGTTGTGTCCTGACATTCATGTGACCAGGAATCTAGCTGCTCACTGCACTGGATCTGTGACACCCTTGGCATCGCTGCAGGACAGGTCTCCCCAAATTGCATTTTAAGAACCAGTTCTTAACTGGAAGGAAAGGACTTCAGTGGAGGAAACTCAAAATTGCAAAACTGCTAAAGACAAAAAATAGAAAAATGAAAATAAAACAGAAACCAAAACGTCCTTCAAAATGAACTTGCAAAGCCAACTTCCAAACCTAAGAAGAAAACTGATGCTAAGAAAGGCAGACAGTAACAATAACATAGGTTTCCTATTCTGTTCCATGAGGTTCTCAGTCTCTCTGCCAGTTATATGCTTTACCATATATTTTACCTTATAAGACATGTTCTCAATCCTTTACTGTTCCTTTTCAAAATTGTTTTCTTTTCGACCCTTATCTCTCCCATCATACTTACAAGATAAGCTTGCCACATTTTATTAAAAATTTTTGGGATATTTACTGGGATTGAATGAAATTTAGAAAGAATTTATATCTTTTTTATATATATAGATGAATATATGGATATATATATCTGTGGACATGAGCTACATATAAGGCTATTTGGATCATTTTGGAAAAGTTTTGTAATTTTCTCCACAAAGGTTTTACACATCTTTTATTTTACATGTAAGCACCTTACAGTTTTTATTAGTATTGTGAAAGACACCTAAAAAATAACATTTTTCTTTCATTATTACTGTTGTGTACTTTACCTTAAAATGAATGGCCATTAGATTTACAGAGAATTCTTGTGACCTATAATAGAGGCCAGAAGACCAGGAACTAATATCTTCATAGTGCCGAGGGGTTAAAATGGCCAATTTAGAACTTCATATTCTGCTAAATTGTCGATCAAGAGAGAAAAAAAGAGAGAAAGGTATTTTCAACATACAAAGATTATGATAGTTTACCATCTACAGGTTCTCCCCCAAAATTTTAAAATGTTCCCACCAAAAGAGAAATATTATGAGATAAATATTGTAATCTCCATTTTACATGTGAGACCCATGAGCTCCCAGAGGAGTCAAATAACCTACGCAAAGTCACAAAGCAAATTATGGATATAAGTACTGGGCTCTCACCTCATTCCTGCTGAAGCCAAATTAGCTAGCAGCCCCAAGATTGGAAGCTCCTAGAGCCAGTAACTTATTTCTTTTTTGCTGCCAAGTAGGAATAAACTGGTTTCACTCTGCCTTTTGAGAGCCTGGAAAAAAGCAAACTCATGATTCCCTCTAGGACTAAAAGGTGATGGGTCTCTGAGGACAAGTTATTCACAATAGGCTGGTGCATAGTAGTTGCACAATAAAGATTTGTTAGGTTGCACTGAACTGAGCCAAATTCAGCTGAATTGAACTTAATTGTTGGTAATGAAGGGAGATGGTGCAGGAATTCTCCTTCCTGAACATCATGGAGGAAACAGGAACCATTCTCCAGGGCTGGTAGAACCCAGGTATCAACAGCTCCAGTGTAGCACTAGTGAGTTATGACTGCTGGGTAAAGCAGTCCTTTTTCTAATTTCATGGATAACAGTGGAACTTGGAAAAAATAAAAGTGGACTTGAGACCCTTTGTCACTTGAATATTTATTTTATTTTATTTTATTTATTTTTTTGTTCTTTTTTACCAATAAGCTCTTTTCATCTGGGAGCAAATGTGCCAAAGAATTTGTTATGGGCTTTTTCATTCTGTTCAAAACAAATTGAGGAAACATTTTCCTTCCAGAAAAAGACATCTTAGGTTTTGAATAAGCATCAGAAAATCCCTACTTTTATCAGAATCTTCCAGTATTTTCTGGCTTGCTCTTCATCCCCTATGTACATCTTTTCCTTAACATGTCATTTTTCCAGGTGACAACTGCCTTAAAGAGGCCAGTTTCCCACAGCAATATGTCAGAAATGATAAGCTTTTTTTGGTTACACACAGCTAAACGTGGACTTTAAAACACTGGTCTTTCCAGTCTATTACATGCTCACAAACCTTTCTTTTGCTGTCCCTCAGGGGGAAAAAAAAGTGTACAAATCAATTGGGCCAGGATTTTTTTTTCTTTGAATTAACTAGTGAAACCTTTCTCTTATCTATTCTTTTCTGCTCACACAAACTCTGTGTCTTAATTCCTCCTAATGGTACCAGATAACTGTATTCCATGGTCCTTCAAGTTGCAGTAGGCTCAAAGCTTTGGGCTCAAATCAGTCATAGCTCTACAAATGCGAACAAACTATGGAACTCCCACTAAAATAGCAAAGCAAATTGTCCCTACTTTTAATAATGCAGCTTTGCACATGGAGCCCATATGGCCTTTAAATTAAGAAATTAGTTACATTTCCTTGATAGCTCACATTCTTATTAGCACCGTTGGCGTCCTTACTTGGCCTCCTTCTAATTATTCGTAAAGTATTATCTTACATGAGATGTCTCGTTTCCCACTAATTTTTTTCAGTTAAAAAAATTATTATTATTAAATGGCATATTCCCAGTATTTATGTTAAAGGAAGAAAAAAGAAAAGAAAAGATCTTTGCTATGGGATGGAAACTGGTAATTATGCTCTGCTAAGCACATCACAGACGCCCAGCTGGCACAATTAAAGAAATAGCTGATCAGTTCCAGTTATTGATTCTGCTAACATGTTTGTTCACGGTTGCTTCTTGTCTAATTAGTTTTTTTCTGCTTTCTTAGTCTAAAAGCATACCTTTCCAGACGGGGCTATTTTCAGACATTAGTGAGCAAGGCTTCCTTTAGTTGCCTTCTAGATTTGGTTTTTTTTTTTTTTTTTTTGATGCAGTAGTTTGCCTATTCATTTAGCTAGGCGATGGCCTGAAAGCTAGACTTTCCTCTGAATTCCTTATTGAATTTCAAATCTGGATCTTACATGCTTCTCTTTTTAAATGGATGTCTCCGGAGCGTTGGTACAGCCCCAATTGAAGCTGTTGTCATCAGGGGATGACATGAGACTAGGGCTGTCTCCACAAACTGGGACAAACTGAAAATGCCTAAAAGTTGCTGGAAGTCCTATTTGGTGAGGCTTGATAGAAGCATTCATTCTCTCTTCTGCCAAAAAGGAAAAATTTTAACACACTGTAATTTCCATTTCCGAAACACAGATCGTGCAAGGAGTAAAGACGTTTTTGCTGTTAACAAAAGGCGGGAGGGGGCAAATGCAGCACCAGTTTCTAGAAACAAAAGCTTATGATCTCTGTCCTGGAAAACCGATGAATACCACCCTATTGGAGGAGAAAATGCATATGGTCTGGAGTCTTTGCCTTTGTCAAAGTTTGTGGAATAAAGCTTTAAAATACAGCAACAGATGCTAGTGTGAAATGGAGGCAGAGCGTCTGTGGCCCAGCAGATCAGTTGACTAATAAACCCTGCCCTGGCTCTATGGCTGTGCTCAATAGCAATGGCAGCTGTCACGAAGCTCAGGGACGCCGGGATGCTGTCAACATTTTAATCACTCCCGCGCAGGCAAAGAATAAATGTTGCTCTTTTTTAACACTGCTATTTTTTTTTCCCAATGCAAGGTTTAGAATCAAAGGCTTTTGTTTACCTAAGCATTAAAAATGAGGCAACCTTAGAGTATTTGGATAGGAATTTCTATTGTCTCGGTTAAAAAGGATGGGACCGATCCATTTTAATCTGGTGTGTTTACTGTTAACTGCTGATTTAGTTGGTCCTGTTGCTATAAACCTTTCAAACCATGGAGGATGAGCCAATTTTCCTTCTTTAACAAAAGAGCATCTTGCAGATTATAATATTCCATTAACTTTACAGTTTTACTTCAGCACCATATTGAGGCATTGAGACACTGATTCAAATGATAGAAAATTAATTTTCAGTTTTTTATTACATTTTCAGTGGAAAACTACTGATGATATAGCTGCTGTAGCATAAAAATGACACAAGAAATTATGAATTTTATTTCCTTCAGGGAAAAGAAAGTAGACAGTTAAAAGCTTTGCCACTGCTTGTATCCGTCCTAAAAGTTCACAGAAGACTAAAATTGGACCCCCCAAACCCCAAAACCATGAAAAACTTTAACCTTTTAAAACTTCTGCTGTTAAAATCATTACATTTGGATGTAAAACATGATACAGAACAGGAATAAAAATGAATCACATCAACTCAACAGCAAATAGTTGTAAGTACAAGCATCTTCAACAGAGGCAGATTTTAAAGATGGGAATATAATTTGGGAACTCTGGCTCTGGCACCAAATCTGGCCCACAGCCTATTTTTGTAAGTAAAGTTTTATTGGAACTCAGCCACACTCATTCACTTACACACCATCTATGGCTGCTTTTACACTACAACAGAGAATATATGGCCTGCAAAGCTAAAATATTTACCTTACTGTTTATGGAAAATATTTCCAACCCTTGGAAGAATGCATAAATTTTCTCCCTTGAAAAGCAAAAACTAGAAATAAGATGTTCTCTCTCCCTCTTTGTTTGTTTTTTTTTCCACTAAAATATGCACAAGACAATAATACTGACTTAAGATATCAGGTCATTTCCAGAAGGGAATCCCAATGGAAATCAAACCATAAGGGAAAATTGAAACTTTGGAGCATTCCTGAAGAAATGAATGAGCTGGTATATTTCATTTACTCAGATATTCAGAAAGCACTGTAACCAATAGGAGATCCTGTCTTCGCACATTTTATTCAGTTTATTAACAATTGGTAATGCTTTAGCTTCTGTACTGTTGCCAAAGTTCGCTCATCTCCCCTCCAACTCCTTCCATAGCTTTTGTCACTACCTGGGTTACCTCCTTTACACCCGTTTAACTCTATTACGTGGTCACATAGTCCATGTCCTACTATTGTGTGCCTTGGGATAAGTCTACCGGTGTCATCGAACAGTATGACTGTAAGTCTCTGACTCCCCCTTTTTCTGCCCTCATTTCCACCTCAAGCATTTAGTCATTTCGGACTCTGCTCCTTTTTGCCCTTCAAAGCAAAAGGAGAAGGAGAGGACTCAAACTCCTTTCACTAAGATATGGTACTGGATAGATGAAGACAACTCACCCTCCCTGCAAAAACCTTTGATTATAGTATAGGAGATATAATAATCAGGCTTCTAAGAGTGGAAACCCTGCCCCCTGGGGGATGCTGTTTTCCAGAGGGTGATCTGTAGAGGTTGGGGAAATTCACTAAAGATGAGTCTTACATCATATTTCTAATGCTTCTCAAAGCATATGATCAAGCTACTGCCCACATCTAGGACTTTTTGCCAGCTATATACTTTCTCTGCTATGCCTGCTCCCAGCCTGCCATGTCCCTTCATTATGTGGCACCAGGGACCAAATTCTCCAATACACTGTGAACCACGTCTGAAACATAGGCTTATCGAATATTTAAATGCATGAGCATACTTTGCTTCTCAAAATGCCCCAAAGCCTGCGCTCTTGACTCAGAGTAAAAGCCAAAGTCCTCACTAGAGTCCAAAAGCCCCAACATGGTCTGGCTCTCCTTTCCTTTCTGAATGTCAATCCTCAGCTCTCCCTTCTGCTCATTCTACTCTGGGCACAATGGCTTTCTCACTATTATCCTTGTTGCCACCTCAGGGCCTTTGCACTTCTTGTTTCTTCTGTTCCGTTATATCCATGGCTTATCACCCTCACTTCTTTCAAGTCTCTGCTCAAATGTTGTTCTTTCCCATATCCCTCCATCCTCTTAAGCCAACTTCATTTTTCCCATAGCACTTGTTACCTTCTAAGATAATATATAACATATCTATTTATTTCTCTCGCCATTAAAACATAAACTCCACAAAAGCAGCAGATTTGTTTTTCTTCATTGATGTTTCCCCAGGATGTAGGACAGTACCTGGTACACATCAGGCACTCCATAAGTCTTAAGTCTTTCCTGAATTAATTACTTCCAAAGCTTGTGAACAAGAAACAGACTCACCACCCCTCCCTCTTTCTTACCACTTTGACTGCATTGTAAATATGTACAAACGATGGCAAATTTATAAAAATGTGCTTCTTTCTGTTCCCTCACTTTGAGTCTTCTGTTCCATGGGCTTCACCTCACCTTCCCTCTGAAGTCTTCTCAGAGTAAAAAGAAACCCTTCTCCCATCTCCAACTCCATGTGTATTAAAACCCTTGTTACAATGGACTCCTTCAAGTCCACGCAGCATAGCTGCCCAGCTTCCTGAAAAAAACCACAGGAACTATACACCACGTGTACTCTTGGCCCATCCTACTAGGTCCCAGATGGCACAGATCTTCCAGACAGCAAATCTAATATATGTCGAGTCTGAGCAGGCCACAGAGTTCTGTGCCTACAGAGGAAAGAACCTCGACAGAGTGATCATCATTATGTAGCCATATGACAGTCCTCTCCCCTGACATATGGGCTGGGAATTGGGATGGCTGTCACCCCACTTAGTTCCTAAATTGCTGAAGGGCAAAGAGCATTTCTTCAGACCAGGTTAAACCTCATCACAGCTAGCTAGCACGGTGCTTTTCTTCCAGTAAGCATTCAGTACAGAGATACTAATAGGCAATAGGAGTGAGGAAACAAAAGAAAAATTAGGCGACGGCTTAGTTATTTGTTTAGAATGATATCTTCACCATATGTAGGTAATGGCTCCAGTGGAAATGTGGCTCTGTGTACACAGAGCTGCTTTGACACAGATGCACTAAGTATACAGAGAGATGCAAATGCAAAAAATATGCATGCACGGAGAGAACTCAAATACTTTTATATCTGAATGACTTCATGCTCTTTTCTTATAACATCTAGTATGCAAAAAATAGTCACAGAAAAACATATTCATCCATTTCTATAATTTTTATTGTTATATCAAATTAAAGTATGTGTTTTTCCGGAATTAAATGTAAGATGTAGAATTTCTAAAAGAGGCTTTGAGTCTCACAACTACTAAATAAATTTAAATTTAATTAAACTAATTCAGCCTTTACTTGTGATGTGGTTTATTTTTTTACAGTTGGAAAAAATGACCACATTACCATTGTTCCTGGTAAAAGAACAAAACACAAAAGTATAAATGATTAAAAAATTATGTAGGGGGCTTCCCTGGTGGTGCAGTGGTTAAGAATCTGCCTGCCAATGCAGGGGACACTGGTTTGATCCCTGGACTGGAAAGATCCCACATGCCGCGAAGCAACGAAGCCTGTGAGCCACAACTACTGAGCCTGTGCTCTAGCTCCTGAGAACCACAACTACTGAGTCTGCATGCCGCAACTACCGAAGCACGCCTAGAGCCCGTGCACCGCAACGAAGAGTAGCCCCCGCTTGCTGCAACTAGAGAAAGCCCGCATGCAGCAACGAAGATCCAACACAGCCAAAAAATAAAAATAAAGAAAATAAAATATAATGTTAAAAAAAGAAAAGAATATGTAGGTTTACTATGGTGAGCATGGGAAATGAAACTTACATTTAGCTTTGCCTGGGGTAACAACTCCAGCTGCATTGCTACAGAAACTCTCCGTTCTTTCCACTTCTATATCAGCCCCTCTTTCCTCCAGCTACTGTATATCTTACAATTCTCTTTCCTTCCAAGCCCTTATATCCCTTCCACTGTTCCAAACACCCTTCTTATCTATTTGTCAGTGATGGCAAGAGAGGTGAGGCAGAATGACGAAGGTAAAAGAGGGGCAGCGTCTGCCCTGTTTCCACGTCGTGGCTAAGAGCCACTCCCTCCACCGCAGCTCTCCCTGTCCACCATTGCCTGCTATTTCCCCTGCACCTGCCTCAGGGTCTCAGTGTGCCCCTCATATTACTTGCCTCATTTCAGAGTTCCTGCTCTGGTTTCTATACTCACAGCATGAGGAACTCTTATCCCAAGCCCTGGATCTTCTTTGTCTGGCCATAGGAAACCCCATCAGTACCTTCAAGCCTACCACCAACAGGCAGCTTGAGTGGTTTGAGAAGAAACCTCTGTTCTCACTTCTAGGCCTGCAGTTAAGGGTAGGTGTGCTCCTGATACTCACATCAGCTGTAGCAATGCACTTCTGCATAGGAACATGGCAATGTTTGGTGATTGGAATCTTCAGTAACACACAAACAAAGAGCCTCAGTAATTAAGCATGGGGGAAGAGGGGATAACCCTCACAAACATTCACACCCAAGTGCACAAGGGAAGAGAGAAACCTTGCAACTGTTGGACAAAAATCTCCCCCAGCTTTATTGAGATATAATTATGTGAAACATAATTGTGTACAGGTGATGATTTGATATATGTATCAATATCTATTGCAAAATTATTACCATGATAGGGTTAGTTAACATCTCCATCACCTCATGTAATTATTTTGTGTGTGTGTAGTAAGAATATTTACAGTTTACTCTCTTAGCAATTTTCAAGCATGTAATATAGTGTTGTTAACTATTATCACTATGCTATATCTTAGATTCCCAGAACTTACTCATCTTATAACTAGAAGTTTGAACACTTTGACCAACATCTTTCCTTTCTCCCCCATCCCCCAGGCCTGACAACCACCATTCTAGTCTCTGTTCTGAGTTTAACTTTTTTAGATCCCACACGTAAATGAAATCATATAGTGTTTGTCTTTCTCTGTTGTCACATATGGCAGAATTTCCTTCCTTTTTATAGCTGAATAAGATTCTTAATGTAAGTGTTTATCACTATAAACTTTCCTCTTAGAACTGTTTTTGCTGCAACACATAAGTTTTGGTATATTGTGTTTTCATTTTTGTGTGTTTTAAGATTTTTTTAATCTCCCTTTTTATTTCTTCTTTTAACCCATTTGTTGTTCAGAAGTGCATTATTTAGTTCTCAGATACTGTGAAATTTTCAGTTTTCTTCCTGCTATTGATTTCTACTTCCATACCACTGTGGTCATAAAAGATACTTGGTATGTTTTAAATCTTCTTAAATTTGCTAACACTTGTTTTGTGACCTAATATGTGATCTATCCTGGAGAATGTTCCATTTGCACTTGAGAAGAATATGTGTTCTGCTGCTCTTGGATGGAATGTTCTCCACATATCTGTTAGGTTCACTTGGTCTAAAGTACAGTTCAGATCTGCCTTTTCCTTATTGATTTTTCTGCCTGGATGATTTACCTGTTGGGGAACTGAGGTATTAAACTACCCTAATATTATTGTATTTTTATCTATTTTTCACTTCAGATCTGTTAGTATTTGCTTAATATATTTGGAGTGCTCCCATGTTCAGTGCATAACTACTTATGATTGTTATGTTCTCTTGATGAATGTACACCTTTATCATTATATAATGGTCCTCTTTATCTCTTGTTACAGCTTTGGAGTCAAATTCTATTTTTTTTCTATAAGCATAATTACTTTTGTTGACTTTTGGTTTCCACTTGCATGTAATATCTTCTTCCAGCTCTTCATTTTGAGCCGGTATGTATCCTTGAAGCTAAAGTGAGTCTCTTGTAGGCAGTGTATAGTCAGGTCTCTCATCTTTTTTCTTTTTTCCATTCAGCTATTCTGTGCCTTTTTACTGGAGAATTTAATCCATTTACATTTAGAGTAGTTATTGATAGGTGAGGGCTTACTAATGTCATCTTATTGTTTTCTGGCCCATGTTCCTTTCTTCCTGTATTTCTGTCTTTCTTTGTGACTTGATAATTTTCAGTAGGAGTATGCTTTGATTTCCTTCTTTTTATCTTTTGTGTATCTACTGTAGGTTTTTCCTTTGTGGTTACCATGGGGCTTAAAACATCTTATAGATATAGCTATCTATTTTATGCTGATAACAACTTTGATCATATAAAAAAAGAAAAAAAAAGAAAAACCTCTACCCTTTTAATTTCCTCTTTTATATATTTAATGAAATAGTTTACTTCTTCTTATACTATTATTTATTTAAAAAATTATTGTAGCTACAATTATTTTTAATACTTTTGTCCTTTAACCTTTATATTAGAGTTAAGTGGTTAACACATCACCATATTACAGTTTTAAAGTATTCTGAATTTGACTATATACTCACTTTTATCACTGTGTTTTATGTTTTCATGTTACTAATTAGTATCCTTTTATTTCAGCTTGAAGATTCTTTTCAGCATTTCTTATAAGTCAGGTCTAATGGTGATGAATTCCCTCAGCTTTTGTTTGTCTGGGGAAGTCTCTATCTCTCCCTCATTTCAGAAGGACAACTTTGTTGCATAGAGTAGTTTTGGTTGCAATTTGTTTTCTTTCAGCACTTGGAATATATTATTCTTACCTCTTGGCCGGTAAGATTTCTACTAAAAAATTCACTTATAGTGTTATGGGGGATAGTTTTATGGCGGTTCCCTTGTAAATTGCAAACTTCTTTTCTCTTGCTGCTTTTAAGATTCCCTCTTTATTTTGGGGTTTTTTTTTATTATAATGTTTCTTGGATTTTTACTTATTGTATTTTATTATATTTTTTATTTATTATAACATGTCTTGGAGAAGACATTTTTAAGTTGAGTTTGGGGACCTATGAGCTACATGAACTTGAATGTTCAAATCTCTTCCCAGATTTGGGAATTCCCAGCCATTATTTCTTTAAATAAGCTTTCTGCACCCTTCTCCCTCTCTTCTCCTTCTGGGACTCCATCAACCACAGATTGTGTTTTTTAGTGGTATCCCACAGATCAAGTAGGCTTTATTCATTCCTTTTCAATCTTTTTTCTTTGTTCTTCTCTGACTGGATAATTTTAAATGTACTGCCTTTCAATTCACATACTCTTTCTTCTGCTTGATCCATTCTGATATTGATTTTCTCTGTTTTTCTTTTTCTTTTTTTTTCCATTCATTGTATTCATCAGCTCCAGAATTTCAGTTTGGATCTTTATTACAATTTCTATCTCTTTGTTAAACTTTTTATTTTGTTTGTGTATTGTTTTCCTTATTTCATTGAATTGTCTTTCTGTGTTTTCTAGTAACTCACTGAGCTTCCTTAAAACAACTATTTTGAATTCCTTGTGACGTAAAACACAGACCTCCGTGCCTTTAGGGTAGGTTACTAGAAATTACTGTGCTCCCTTCATAGTATTGCCTTGATTTTTCATGTTTATTAAAGCCTTGCATTGTTGTCTTCACATTGAAAGTAGCGGTCACATCCTGCAGTCTTTACTGACTGACTTCAGGAGAGAGATACCTTCCATCAGCTCTGCTAGGTATTCTGAGGCTTTCTCAGACTTTCTATGGATACACCTGCTCCTCACTTCTTGCTCCCTCTTGTAGCAGAAATCTTGAGCTTGTTTGTATTCTCTAGGTCCTGCAGAGCCAGGCCATGTGCTGAAACCTCTCTTCTGCTTTCCCAAGCGTGGTCTCTTCCAGGCCTGCATATTTGGGTCAGCTTTCTATACATGCTTACCAGCCATCTGCAACAGCTTGCTCTTGCCACCATCTGGAATATGCACAAGAGGTCAACCACGGTGCAGAGGTATATGGGTAAAGTGTGATGAGTGCTGGAGATACCCGTGGATCAGCTGGGGAGATCTGTAAGCAAAGTATCCCCAGTGGCTCGTAAGCAGGCCTCCCCATTGAGTCTCTGATGTGGTTAGTGGGATCTACGTCCACTTGATATGTTCTGTTCTGAGCCATGGCTGTTGTTCTCCTACCACTCATGCCCCCAGGCATGCAACACAGTACTCTGGATGTGGCAAGAGGGAAATGGGCCTTTTTGGCAGTGTCTGACAAAGATGGGGAAGCCAGGCGCTTACTCACACAGTATCACTTCCCTGCCCTCAGGAGAAATCACGGGCCAAGAAAAGCTCTCTTGGCACTGAGCTGTGCCACCTTGCAGAAGGGGTGATGCAGGTTAAGTCAAACTGTTCCTCTCACCTGCCTGATGCATCCCATCTTGATTTTTTCCACAACAGCGTGCTAGGACTTCTCTGCTGGAAGAGACTTCCACAAAGGCTCTCTCATTCGTGGATGATTGTCTGAGACGGTGTTCTCCAGGGGGTCCCAGAGCGGAGAGGGGCTGGAGCAAGTTCATGAGGCACTTCTGTGTTCATAGCCAGTACCGAGGTCTGCGTGCCTATTACCTGACACATGGGTGGGTGGAGGCTCCTCCTGGGTCCCAGGCATATGGTGCTGGTGACAGACCAAAGCCAAAAGGGCCTGTAACTGAGCCCTCAGAGGCAGAGAGTTGTTTTCAGGTCTATAGCTGGGACCACAGTTGGCAGGTCAGCTGCCTGGTGTGGGCCTGTCTTCTCAAAACTGCTCTCCTCGTTCATGGACTACCCCAGGTCTCACTCTTACCTGGAGCTCTGAGCTCCCACAAAGGCACCTTTGTCTATGGACAGATGCCAAATTGTTTGGGTGGGGTGATACAAGCGAGGGATGTCTTATTTGGTCATCTTGCTGATGTCTCTCTCTGGAAACTGTTGAAATTGTTAAAATAACACAGTTGAAACTTGCTGGCCTGAAAAGTCTCACAAAACTTTCTTTTTCTTTGGTTAAGATTTATTTGTGTAGATAGCTACATCACCACAATCAAATAAAATCCTTTCCACACCTGTTTTGGGCTGAATTATGTCACTCTCCAAATTCATATGTTAAAACCCTAAGCTCTTATACCTCAAAATGTGACTGCATTTAGAGACAGAGTTTTAAAGAGGTAATTAAGTTAAATTAGGTCACCAAGGTGGGTCCTCATTTTGTATGACAGGTGTCCTTATAAGAAGAAATGATTAGGGCACAGATACATATAGAGAAAAGACCATGTGAAGACACAGGGAGAAGTCCATCTACAAGACAAGAAGAGAGGTCTCAGAAGAAAACAATCTGGCTGACACCTTAATCTTGGAATTCTAGCCTCCAGAATTGTGAGAAAATAAATTTCTGAGGTTTAAGCCACCTAGTCTGTGGTATTTGTTACAGCAGCCCTAAAAAACTAGTACAGGGACTTCCCTGGTGGCACAGCAGTTAAGAATCCACCTGCCAATGCAGGGGACACGGTTTGATCCCTGGTCCAGGAAGATCCCACATGCCGCGGAGCAACTAAGCCTGTGTGCCACAACTACTGAGCCCATGCTCTACAACAAGAGAAGCCACCACAACGAGAAGCCTGTGCACTGCAACGAAGAGTAGCCTCCACTCGCTGCCACTAGAGAAAGCTTGCGTGAAGCAACGAAGACTTAACGCAGCCAAAAAAAAAAAAAAAAAACCACCAAACACTGTCACTCACTGGTTTATAAATGATGTGACCTTAATTGGCAATCTAAATATATCTAAATTTGTTTCCATGTGAAATTTTTATGCAAACTCTTAATCTACTAGGGGAAAACTTTTGAAATGTTATCTCTGTTGGGGACTACTACCTGGGGGGAGGGGGCTGGTATCAAGTACTTTTCAGATCCCAGTCTTGTAATCTGAAAGAAACACACTGGAGGTGCCTACTTGGGAAATCTTTCTATCTCTAAATTCAGGGATTAGAGACCTGGCAATTGAGCGATGGCAAAGACTGCAGGCAATCAACAATATTCTTTCTCCCCTTATTCCACAGAATAGAGGCTTTAGAGAGGTCAAACCAGCATCAGATTAAGAGTATATTTTCCAGCCTTTATTCTAGTGGGAAGGTTTGGCCATAAAGCTAGAATCTGGATAATGAGGTGTGAGTTGAGGTGTGTAATCTTTGAGCCCTATCCATAAGGGAGAAGAAGCATGCCCCTCTTCCTTTTACCCCTGAGTCTAAGCGTGAAAATGGTGATGAATCTACCTTCAGGACAAAAGCAATACCTTCAAGATTTCAGATATTTCAATGGAGACTTGGTTCCCAACACAGCTGAGCTTCTCAACATCCTGGGCTATTTAGACTGTTACATGAGAAAGATATAATTTCTACCTTATTTAAGCCACTGCATTTTGGGATTTTTATAATGGTAGACTAGACTGTATTTTAACTAATACTCAAATGCCATAAAAGAAGAAAATAGATGAAGATCTGGAAAGAAGGGAAAAAGAGAAAAAGAGTGAACAGTTTCCCATGTATATAATTTATCAGTGCATTGATTTATGGCTTAAAATGAACACTTCTAAAAACCAATAAGGGAAAGACAGATGGCCAAATAAAAAAATGGGCAAGATACTTGAAAAGGTGCCTTATAAAAGAAGATATCCATACAGACCACATACATGTGAAAGGTTGCTTAGTCTCAGTGATCAAAAACAATACCACCTCACAACTTCTGAATGGCTAAAATTAAAACCTTTGACAACACCAAGTGCTGGTGAAGATGTAAAACAAGTGGAATTTTCCTATGTTGTTTGCTGGTGGTAAGGTAGATGGTACAATCATGTTTGAAAACACTAAGGTAGTATTTACTGCCAAGAGTTGATCAGATGCCTCTCCCATGTCCCACCAACTGTAGCACCTAAAGAAATGTGTGCATATACTTCTTAAAAGATACATACTAGAATATTCATACTAGCCCCAAACTGGAAACAACCAAGATACATAAATTGCAGAATGATCATACAGTGGAATACCATACAGAAATGGCACGTAACAAACTACTGCTACACAACGCAACATGGAAGAATAATCACAAATATAATGTTGAGTGACAGGAGCCAGAACCAAGAATAGAGAACCCCCCTGACTCATTGCTTCCAGCCTAAGTCAGTTTTGAGTTCTAGTAAATCCTAGCCAGTTCTTCTTTTTTACTTCCTGATCCCTTCACGATATCTATACACAAACATTACTTGAATGAGGACATTCAAGACTTAAACAAAGACAAATTCTTCTTCCTAATCTAGTTTGGCCAAATAAAATAGAAGGAAAGGCTAAGTGATACATTATCATAAGGGAAGAAAACTTTACAATTAGAAAATTTATAAGAGGCAAGTTTGTGAGTGTTAGATTACAAAGCAAAGAAGTTAAGTTTCCAGTGTCTGGGTGTAGGACTGGAAGCCGGGACTCATCAAGGAAGGGCTGAAATTAATTGATAAGAGATGATCTGAGCAGAGAAAAGTGTTAGTAATAAGAATAGAGGAGAAAGGCCTTATTAAGAAGTAATCTGAATACGTGCCAAACAGGAACCATGCTTAGAAAATAAGGTTTGGGGACCAGATGGCCCTAGGTTCTAATCAGGGAAATTTACTATCTGTGTAACTTTGGGCAAATTACTTAAGCTCTCTAAGCCTCGATCGCAAAACTGGGGAATGTTTGTTTCTAACTTGCAGCAATTTTAGGAGAATTAAATGAGGCAACAGAATTAAATGAGGCACCTGGCATATACATAATACTCAGTAAATTTAAGGTCTATTTCTATAGCTACTAATAAGTTTATTATTATTACCACATGCACAGCTTAGCAGAGATATTGCCATTAAACTATATGATTCTTCATCATCCTGTTTAAATGATATATAAAGTGCTTGTATGCTCAACACTGCTGAATCTCAGGAATAGACTTCATGTTTAGAAGAGGTATAAACTGAGGTATCGTTGCTCCTAAAACATTTTGAACAGGTTATATTCGACTCGTCCTTATCCACACACGTTAGAGGTCCCTTAGCTTATAGAAACATAAAACTGTAAAACACCAGTCAGCTTTTGTTTACCAGGTCACAAAGATATTTGAGGTCCTTTATATCTCTGTAACTAATTCTGTGCCACACAAATGAATTGAAAAGGAAAATAAAGACAATTATCCACATAATTCAAGGAGCAAACACTTGCTAGAAGGAAATTAAAAGGAAAATTCTATTGAACTATATTTTCTATGAGGAAGCTCACCATGGAGCTATTCAGCTTAGCAATTTCTTGTATTTGTGCCACTTTTCTATGCCTTCTAATTCTGATTTTACTTGCTTTTATAAAATGATATTTAGCGTTTGTGTAAATTAGCCTCTAAAATATGGAAATCCTATTTATAGACGTGGCTTTATAGAGAAATACCTGTGATAATGCTTACAGTCTAAGATCATTAGGAACAAAAAACCCTCTGGCTTGCTTGCTACAAATTGGAATTTCTAATCTTGCTTCCAAAGAAAGGTGTATGTTTTTTATTGCAGTCTAAATTTATAGACTTTTTTGGATTCTCACATTTCTATAGTCATTTGCATAGTACAAAAAACATATTACATAATGAGTCAGTCAAGCTAAATTATAGGCAGTTCTTTTCAATCAGGCCACTGCAGTTCTGTGTTGCTCAGTTCAGCTCCTGTCTCCCACTGCTCAAGTGTTGCCATGGTGACCAATTTTTGTCATGTACATTCCTAGGTCCCATGCGGCTCCCTTATTCATAACACTTCACCATCACTACAGTGACCGCTAGCTGTTATCTTATTACCTAATCTCCCCTTACATATCACCTTGAAGCTACCTGGGTGAATTCTTGAAACCTGAGTGTAAATGATATGTTACATAAACAAGAAAATAAACTCATATGAAATAAAATGATCATGGTAATAACAAATAAATAAGACTTCTTAAGCCATCCATAAGCAGGAATTCTATGAATTTATACTCTTACTATTCTCCAGCTATATCACCGTCCATATCATTGGAAGATCGATTTGATTCTTTTATGACAAGTGGAATAACAAGATTGCAAAACTGTAGAGCTGAATTTGATCAACCACGTTGCAATCCATCTGATCGTTGAGATTTCCACTGTTATGACAGCTGAAAAACACAAATTATCAGTATACTGGAAGAAGGCACTGAGGAGGTGCAGAGACAGTCTAATTTATCCATATACCTAAAAAGACAATGTCATATGGATAAAATAAATTCCACCTCTTTTTACTTTTTAGATATTGTAGGCTGAATCTCTTTCGAGTAAAAACACAACCTTAAAAAAATCACAAGAAACCAGATCAAAGACATAAATAGAACAAAATATGCACAAGCGATCTCATCCAAGATCAAAGATGTGAACGTAATTGCCATGAATAAGAAGTGCAGAGCTCACCAGAACAGAATGTCTTCAGCACACAGAGAATTCTACCAGAAGAAAAAGAAAAAGAAAAAAAAAAAAAAAAAAAGAAGAAGAAAAGGAGAAAAAAAAGTCTCTGGGAAATCAAGCGCTCCACAAAGCCAGTAAAATGTCTTTATTTTCCCCTTTGCAGGAAGCAAAATTTCTATGCCATACTGTTGAAATGACCAAATATGGAGCAATGCCCACCAACTCTGAAGAAGGGAAGCACATTAGAACGTTTCCACTTTATGGGCTAAGCGTCAAAATTTTATAGTATTTTTTCCTGCCCAAATCCACCCCCAAAACTTTAATCTTTAAAAATGTTTCACTGTAAAACAACCAGGTACAGAGAGGGTTTTCAAGATAGTGAAATATTGACATAGTACCATTTGAGAGAGCAGCTTTGCTTGTTAAAATCATGTAATTAATTTAATGCATAAGGGAAAAAGAAAAAAAAGTAGAGGGAGTCCCCTTTATTAAATATTTATCACTGGAGCCCTGGGTGGATGCCACTCAGAGAAGCAATCATTAGAGATGGGACATTGATTGAAGTGAATATTAAGTAGTACTCTACGCTAAATAACAACTGCTGATTTCTTGGGAAAAAAAAATTCTTGGGACTCTTAAACGATCTTTTAGAGAGTCCTATTGCATGCACGTAATTTTAAGTAATTCGGTCTTTTAAAAATGTCTCTGCCTCTGACCTTATAGAACTTTCATCTCATTCAAGCCAATGAACTCAACTCTTTTCTACCATTCTACAGTAACAGGGTGCAGGGGAGAGAGGGAGAGGGAGAGGGCGTGTGACACAGTACGAGACAGGGAACACGTGAGAGCAGATGGTTATCAGAAATGCAAGCTCATACCTTCAGAAAGAGGAGAAAAAGCAAATTAATAATCCATGATTTGGGACTTCCCTGGTGGCACAGTGGTTAAGGATCCGCCTGCCAATGCAGGAGCCACAGGTTCGATCCCTGGTCTGGGAAGATCTCACATGCCACGAGCAACTAAGCCTGTGCACCACAACTACTGAGCCTGTGCTCTAGAGCCCACGAGCCACAACTACTGAGCACATGTGCCACAACTACTGAAGCCCCTGCACCTAGAGCCCATGCTCTGCAACAAGAGAAGCCACCACAATGAGATGCCCATGCACTGCAACGAAGAATAACCCTGGCTCGCCGCAACTAGAGAAAGCCCGCGTGCAACAACGAAGACCCAACGCAACCAAATAAATAAATAAATAAATAAAATGGGAAAAAAAAAACCCATAATTCTATTTAGCCTACTAGGGGGAAGACAAATTTATGATTCAAGGTAAAGTTTGATCAAATAGGTTAGCACTGAAAGTGCTAACTTTATTCTCTGTAGCAAAATACATTTAGAAAGCAGTGTGCTTCCTAATGATATTTAGCTATAAATATGTACATTAACAGATATGCACATTTTTGCCCTTAGAATATAGATATAGTAATTGAAAATACTGTTTTGAAAAATAATACAAATTTGAGGCAATCTATTTCTATGAGGCTAATGTCCTCCACAAATGTACCAGAATTCATTCTGAGGCTATTTATTATATTGTAGGGTTATTATGGAGAGCAGTATTTTCCTGTCCTTCTAGATCCTGAATATTATCTGACTTTTATTGTGACCGAAGTTCTTTATGTGTTTAATAGGCTAGTTTCCTGGGCTTACTTCACCTGCAAGCAAAATGCAGCCTCCACCTACATAAAACAAAGTGTTATTCAAGGACATAGGATTTCTTGCCACAGAGATTTTCATTGAACTGTGAAGTAGAAGGAAACTACTGTAGAGTGGATTATGCAAGGGGCTATGTGTGGGAGGGGAATACAAGACATTTTGAATAAACCTAGAGAGACACTGAGGCTTATGTCTTCTTAGCACTAAGTATGGTAAAACAAACAAAATAAAAATGTGTCCAGAGAAGGGAAGTCACCTCCCAGTAGAAAATATCCCTTTACTATTTGTTGGAAGGACAAGAGTGGACTACTGAAGAGTGAGTCCGCTTCCTGCAACATCTGGAATTTCTAAGGGAAATGCTCTTTTCCCCAATCCGTCTGTTTATATCAGCATGCCGTGAGCAGTATGCTTTGGAAGGTACTAGTGAATCCATTTTCAGGGATTTTAGAAATGTCAGGATAAGAAAAAAAAAGGCCACTGTTCCATAGCCAAAAAGAACATTATTGTACTACCATTGATTACAAACCCCCTGGGGACATTTTCTTGAGAAGCGAGTAAAATAGTCTGGTAAAATGGAATAGCATTCCTCTGAGGGATGCTTACACAACAGTAGCAGTTCTCAACTGAGGAGAATCCACCATCCCTCACCAGGAGACATGTGGCAATGTTTGGAGATGTATATATATATATAGTGTGTGTGTGTGTGTGTGTGGTACGCGGGCCTCTCACTGCTGCGGCCTCTCCCGTTGCGGAGCACAGGCTCCAGATGCGCAGGCTCAGCAGCCATGGCTCACGGGCCCAGCTGCTCCGCGGCATGTGGGATCTTCCCGGACCGGGGCACGAACCCGTGTCCCCTGCATCGGCAGGCAGACTCTCAACCACTGCGCCACCAGGGAAGCCCCGCGATATTTTTGATTGCCACAACTGGGTGGGGAGTGCCACAGGCATCTAGTAAGTAGGGACCAGGGATGCTGCTCAACATCTTGCAATGCACAAGCCAGACTCCCCGCCCAAAAAGAAGTATTCAACCCAAAATATCAACAGTGCCAAAGTCGAGAGACCCTGGTCCCCTCACTTCCCCTCCACTTGTCCTTTGATTTCATGAGAGCGTTTTTACCAAGAGATAAAGCTTATATTTTCTTTAAGGATAATCGAATCACAATTTTTCTTAGGTGACAATCACATATTCATAACCCGTTTACTGTAATGATGCTTCAAATTCGTGTATTGAAAATTTAAAGTTTGATAAATATTCAGCTTGATTTTTGGATTCATTATTTAGTAACTGGGCTAAAGCCCAAACTTTTGTCAGGATGAAGTCATTCCCCACACCGTTGTTTCACTCTTGCATCCCTCTCGTGATTAGGAGTCTGATGCCCAGAAATGGCTTGGCAGCCCTGTGGACGCACACATCTACATTTTCCTCTGTGTGTGGATTTTCTGAGCGCCCAGCACACTACTGATAACATTTTCACCTTGGAACTTATTTGATTTTGACAAGTTATGGCCTTTACAAACAGAAGTGATTTTCAATCACCTTTATATCCCCATTTTCTCCTGTAACACTGTAGACAGACGTCTGGGGATATTTGCAGAGTGCTCAAGTAACTGTTTTGAATAAGAGAATTGCTATAGTCAGAATTTCAAAAGAAAAAAACCTCCTCTTTTCTAGTCTTTTTGACTCCTAGAGTCCTGCTAATTCAAGTCAGAATTCTAGATGTTTCAGAGTTGATAGAAAAGAAGACTTTGAGCTTGCCTAAGCAGTGTAGTGTGGCATCTCGTTAGAATGCAAAATCCTCTTTTAGATGTTTCGTAGTTAAATGAGAGCGATGCACTGGACACCATTTTGGTCTCAGAAACAAGCCTTGATCCACTCACTTTGACAAGACCCACAGTCATTAGGCCATTTCCTAACAAGCAATGTCCTCATTATAAGTCATTTATTCTGAAGAATTCTAATTAAAACAGACCAGGCAAGACTTTTACTTGAAAATTTCCTTTATCCATTGTCAAGCTACCCTTGAACTTTAGGCTAACTTTCTTTAGTAATATTCTATAATCCAAGGTGTTCACACAATCATTCAAAGATCTGTATTGTGTCCACTGCCCAATAATATATATGTAAAGTATAAAGTTTTGCTAGGCTTACTTCTGAACGTGGAAATATTATCTTAAAAAGTAAACAAATAATCTAGAAAACTTTTCATTTTTCCTTAACTCAGTGTTTTCCAAAATGTTCTGAGCATAAAACAAATTATCTGGTTACTTATTAAGAGTAAAGGCTCTTAGCCCAACTTAGACCTCTGTGGGAGGACCCTAGGAACCTGTATTTTTAAATAGCACCCAGAGAATCATATGATTTGGTAATTTGGGAAACAGTGCCTTAGGAGAATGCACATACATGGGAGGCCACAACAGACACCATATTAAATTATATATGAATAGATTGGGCAGCTATCTTTCAAAAGGTTGCTTGATACATGCAGAACACTTAGAAGAGTGGCACACAGTAAGCGCTGAAGTGTTAGATATTATGATTTTCCCGTCATACTTGGTGTTAAGGATTATCATTTAACTATGTCAGCCTTCAAAAACCATTAGTCTTCTCAGTCAATGGCCCAGAGCCCTGTATTTATCACATCCATGATTCTTTTCGTCTTTTTCCTCAGCTAAATTCCTGTCTCTTTTTTATTAACTTTCCTATTTTGATGGCTTTCTTATCTCTTTCTTTAACTGAGTGTTCCTCCTGATACTGACTTTTCCAAGAGTCGTTTAATTCTTTATCTGTTCACACAAGGAACCCTTCCTGGGAATTCTAACATTCCACTGATAATCATCAAGGTATGTACCTTGATCCTACCCTCTAAACCCAATTTACCTGTTCCCTGGAGTCTGAGACTGAGTATTTAAAATGAATCTGAGCTTTCCAGGCTCTTACCCTCTCTAACTAATGTCACTTCAATGCACAAATATTTGAACATTATTCTGGAATATTCCATTTGAGTTTTCTGGAACAGGTTATGTTGAACCTGGGAGCAACCCAGATGACATGTTGATTTTTTCCCTACTTCAGAAAAATCCTTATGCTCATTCACTGATTTATCCATAACTATAGCTGGTATTCTCTTTTGTACAATGCTTGGAACAATCATAAGAAAGGAACAGAAAAGGCTGTATATCAGTCTGCCCCTTTCCACATTATTCGTTACTCATTATTGCAGCCTTTCCTAAGTAAAAGATATTTGTTACATAAATCAGACATGTAAAATCTATGTCACTGAGCTAAAGGGAAAAAGAAAGAAGAAGCTATTACTTTGGCCTACTATCAATTCATGTATGTTTAACCTTTGCACCTAATACGAGTATTCCTAGGCTGAATTTTGCAATTGAGAGATCACTTCATATGGTGGTGTATACATACATTTATGTATGTATACAAATGGGTTTATTCACAGAGAGAGTATTTTTTTCTTTGTAAAGAAGAGTTTCATTCTGCAGTGAGTAGATAAAAACCATTGCCTTTATTTTATCCACTGATTCTCTCCTTTCAGATCTTAATGAAATAAATAAGTGGGAAGTCTGGAAATTCCCAAATGGCCACAGAAACTACCATTACTCTGTGATAAAAGAGGTTAAACTGCCCAAAGCCATAATTTTGAGTCTTAATTGAATGCTAGCAGTTCAACCGTGAGCAGGATGTCCAGAAGAATGGCAGGTCCTCTGTAGGCCTCCCACAATGGGGATGCGTGGGTAGACACCATCTGCAGCTCAGGGGTGGGGGAACAAAAAGACATTTGAGGAAGAGGGGATTTCTTACCGATATGATTTAATGGGAAAGAGCTGTAAGTCATCCATCATGACTCTGACACACATCACACCCAAGATCAGCCAAAGCCACTAGATGTCACGTACCGCCTGCAGCGTGTCAGGCCTTCTGGCATCAGCACTTTTGTGCATCCTGCCACCTCCCCTTTCTTGCTGTACTGCATGGGGAGGCCCAGGAATGCCTCTGCCCACCCCACACCAACGTTTGCTAATGCAGGCTTTATTATCGCACACCTCAACAACAACTCAGGACAATTCATCTGGTGACAGGGAGAGACAATCAGAGCTGAACAAGGATGCCAGCGCCACCAGATGTTGCTGGATCTCTCATAAACTGGATTAGCATGACCATGCTGTTCCAAGAAGGCCAGGACAACATGGGCCAGGCAAGGACACATGGGTGCTCAGAAGGACTCATGGGGACAGCTGCTCAGAGACACAGAGATTAGGCCCAGACTCGCTTCCACTGCTTTCAGTTTTCCTTACAGATCTTACTTTAAAGTAATTATCTCAACTATACAAAATATGGAATTGGGTTAAGACGAGCAAGAAAAACAAACAAGCTATGTCTCCAGTCACAGTATGATGACAACCTGTCCTCACACCCAAGTGTTTTTCGTTTAATTTCAAAGTATGAAATGGCATGAAGACACACACATTTGACATTATAATGTGTTATAATTAAATTTATATTATATTCTCTTGTTTTAACTTCTTAAACTATTTGTTTTTATCTCATCTTCCAACAAAATTACAAGCTCTCCAAGTGCAGAGGCCACGGGTAGTGGTGCCCCTTTGGTCCTCACAGGGCCTAATTCCATATTAAACACTTACTGGTTGCTTGATGACTAATCAGTTGGTTTGAAAAGGTTTTGCTTCTGTTTTTGTTTTCAGTATTTCCGAAGACTGTATAAGAAAACTGAAGACAACGTGCAGAGTGAAAATAAAACAAGGTTTGAAATTATTGACTTGGACCATATCAAAAAATAGAAAGCTAAGCAGTTTGATTTTGTCACTTGAATTGAGGATATTAGTAACCTGAAAGTCCTGTGCTTGTTCAGAATAATTTTACAGGTTCAAACCCTAAAAATTGTGCCCACACTTCATGTTCTAGGCTTGTATATACCATAGTATAAATAGCCCATTTGCAGGTGCATCCAGGTGTAGTTGTTACTAAATCATAGGAATACATAAAACTACGAATAAAGGACAGTTCTCTAAGACAATAACTTGTCTGAGTGCAAAATAATTGGGACTCTTGCTGACTGAATGCACTGTTGTATTTGGAAACAACCCTATGAAATTACCAACCATATCCTGAAGTCGGCACTTCAAGTTTATCTGGGAAAACCCCATAGTACAGTGTTTTCATCACTATTCCCACATCCTTTGAATATACCCATATTAATTACTTTCTTCCTAGGTTATTATTATTCTTGTTTCTTCTAACATTTTCCACACACACCCAGAGAGTTAACTTATATTGTGGTCAAGTTATTGTATCCATTCCTGAATATATTCTCTTGCTTGAGTTCCAGAAGTTGGTACAATGTTAATATTGTATTGCATCCTGAAACAACTTTTATTTGGAGGCATTGATGCAATAAAAATATTTCATATTTATCTTGGATACTAATGGGAGAGACTACCTGGTGGAAATGACAAGTTCTTACTCTGTTTGTGAGGAAATTCTGATTTGGTTCTCATTTATAAATTGTGGACCAAAATGTAGGTTGGGAAAAGTAACAAGGCAAAATGAGGCACATGGTTATTACTAAGTATTAAGAGTAAATTGATGTTATTCAAGATACAATAAAAATACCATCTATAACCCAGTTCTTAAAATCCAAGTCAAAAAAAAATACAAACCTAAGGACAAAAGAATTTATTCATTATATGTTTCCTATAAACAATGTTTTCTTGTTAGAATTAAACTATAATTTAAATAACCAGATGCAATGCAAGTAAGAGATTACGCTAAAATATTGATACATTAATTGACATTTTAAATATCTCTTCCTTTTTGATCAGGCACTTGGAGACTGACACTCTAACTTGGATAAGTGAGTGTTTAACTCAGCATAAAGATATGTATGAAAATGTAATTTATACATTGCGTATGTAAACACTGTGGGCACACCAGAGAACACAGTCCATATGTGGATATACGACCTCATCTGAGCGGCCTTCTCTGACATTTCACTCCTGTAGCTGCAATGTGCTTCCACCTTCAGCTGCCATCACCTTTTTTTTTTTTAACATCTTTATTGGAGTAAAATTGCTTTACAATGGTGGGTTAGTTTCTGCTGTATAACAAAGTGAATCAGCTATACATATACATATATCCCCATATCTCCTCCCTCTTACATCTCCCTCCCACCCCCCCCAATCCCACCCCTCTAGGTGGTCACAAAGCACCGAGCTGATCTCCCTGTGCCATGCGGCTACTTCCCACTAGCTATTTTACATTTGGTAGTGTGTATATGTCCATGTCACTGCCATCACCTTTATCACTCATTGCATGATGTGATTTGCTTACTTGCTTTATTGTCCCTCTCCCCGACTAGAAGTGGCCTCTAAGAGGACAGGGACTTTGTTACTTGCTCCCTACAGCAGTCTTAGCACTTCACATAGTGGCTGGCACTCAAAAAAATACGTGCGAATGTTAGAATATATATGAAATACACGTGTTCTTTTGGAAGTAGATAAAAGAAGAACACCGGGAAGACTTTTCACGTGTGTAATTATGATCCTCTAACGTCAGTTGTAATGTAAAATATTTCTTCATTCAAATGAAGTGCTTTACGCAGAGTATTTTAGTATGCATTGCACAAATAATCTTTTTCAGTAAATCATTTTCAATAAGTACTTTTCCACAGAGCGGCTGAAAAGGAGTAGGAAAGAAGGTTATAGATAAAACATAATAAAGCTTTATGATTAAAATTTCTAAAATCCTCAAGGTATTATTCCATGACTCATGAAATAAAGGCCCTTAAAATCAATTAAATGAAACCAAGTTCAGCATGTTGTAGTCAATACTTACATTCCTGAATTTTATATAATGTTCACGTTTGCCAAAAAGGATGCATTATTAATGCCTACATTAGATTTGCTGATGGTAAGCGACTACAGTGATGAATGGGGAGATTTTCTTGCACATACACTATTTTAAAAGTTTCAGTGAGTGTGTGTACTTTTAGAATAATTTAAACTGAATTAAAACAATCTGAAATTTTTGTATGTAGTAAGCACCTCTAATTCTAGTTAGCTCCAAATGCATAGATAGATGAAAATGTTGATAAAAATGGAAGGTAAATTTCCATAATGAGAGACTTCAGTTGTTAAAAAGTCTTTCTTCTAGGGGACTTGGGATTATACTTTGAACAAACTAAAAAAAATAGATGATTCCAAAAACTTAAAATCTACTTTTCTTACCAATTATGTAAGATACTCCCCTTCAGCACACTTACTTATGACACTATGTTTGTTTAACTTCAACATCCAAACAACTGACACAGTTAGCAAAAGACCAATTTTGTATAGCCCCACACCCACAGATAATGAGTCTTTAAAACCATGCACGATGCCATTCTAGAATTCTCTCTTTGAGAGAAAACCACAAAAGCATTTTTTATTTTCCAGCTCTTGCCTTTCTTTAAGCAAAAGTATTTAATTTTTTGCAAAAACTAATAATACATTTATATGAGTCAAACATCAAAAAGTATGAAAGGCATATGGTGAAAAGCCCCTTTCTCTTCCAAAGTAAATACTTTGGAGTTGATTTCCCAGTTTCACCAAGAAGTAAATTTGCAGCTTTGTTTTCTGTTCTACCTCTTGCTCTTGGGAGTTTCTAGGAAGAGTTTCTAGTTTCTTGGGAGTTTATAGAGGGATGTTCATCCCAGAAGTTCTGCCTTCTTGCTTGAAGGATCAAACTGGGGCCCGTGATCTTTCTGCAATTCCCTGGCCCCTCTGTTGTCTTTTGATAGCTCCTGGCTGCCTGCCTGAAAACTTTCTCTATTATTTCATATCCTAAAAAGAAAATTCTTTCATCCTTGCCATTTTCCAAGGTGCCCTAGTTCTCCTGTAGCCGTCAGTGCCAGAGTTCTTCAAAAAATAATCCAGACTCATTGCTATCATCTCTTCATCACCACCTACTCATTCCTTAACTTTATGAAATCTAATTTCTGCACAACCACCACCATCAACCCCCTCCGACACACACACACACACACACACACACACACACATACACACACACTCATACACGCACACATGGAGACCTATTCATCATCCTAACCAACAGCAACTTTCGCAGTGGCAGCTCAGCCACTCCTGGCACTATGGCCCAGCGCTTCCTCCACCCAGCTCCATCCATAGAGGTGCTCACATCACCCAACCTAGCTTCCTTTTCCTCACCTCAGGATCCTGCCTCTGTTCCCTTCATTGGTGTTTTTCCCTCTTTCAAGTTCTGCTTACTCCAGAGCTCATGGGGGTTTTGTTTGTTTGTTGTTGTTGCTCTAAATCATCACCAGAAGTATCATCCACTATTGCTTCTTTGGGAGATAATACAAAATCTTCGTACTGAGCTCTTATCTCTCTCTGGAATTTCAATTATGCGCTTCCCAGGTCTCCTGGATATTTTCACCGGATCGTCCCACTACTGCCTCAAAGCCTGCTAAACTCACACTCTATTTCCCTCAGCCAGTGGTTCTCAGTGGAGGGTGATTTTGCCACTGCCTGTCCCCCCACCTCCTGGGGACATTTGGCAATATCTGGAGACATTGTCACACCGGGAAGAGCTGCTACTGGCATCTAGTGGGTAGAAGCCAAGGGTAATGCTGAACATCCTGGTGTCCAAAAGACAGCCCCCATAACAAAGAATTATCTGGCTCAAACTATCAAAAAAGTCCAAGCTGAAAGTCTGCCCTAATCTAATTGCCACTGAAACATCCCTATTTCTGTCACCTACTCACTTTGACAGGAGGTCCTGCATTTAACCCTGAGCTGTTCCTCTTCTTTTCTGTTTTCCTCAGGTTTCCCACTCCATTCAATATCCAGAGTTTCACTTGGGTTTTTTCCTTGGAAATTTCTGTTCATTGATTATTTTCTTCATTCCTATTACTGCAGTATTTGCATGCAAGCACTTGGGTAAAAAAAAATAATAGTTTCACTGCTCTCAGTAGCTCAAGACTCTTTTCCCTCCTACCCTGACACTCTACTGCTAAATACTGCTAATACTGTTTCTCCCACATCAGAGATTTTCAACGGCAACTTTCTGGAGCCTCTTTGTCTTAACATTCCTTCACAGGTCAGCCCTTACCACCACCTTCCTTTCACGCTCTGTGTGAACTTTCCATTCTGCCAGACTGGCCTATCCTTTATTCCATCTTTTGCTCTAAATATGATAACTAAATAAACAATTACACTAGATTAGTAGCTCTATCAAATAGACAGCAAAATAGTTGATTATTTTGCTGTCAATAAAAATTAACCATTAACAAAAACCGGTTTATCTTTTTGAAGATTCTATCCTAGACATTTTGTAACATATCAGAGAATTCTGGAGCCAGGCTAACTGAATCAGTTCTTGTCTCTGCCACTTCTGAGCTTAGGCAAGTTACTTTATTTCCTCATCTGTAAAATGGGCTAACAAGAAAGCTTACCTTATAGAGTTGCTGTGTAACTCTATAAGCATGTAGTAAGCACTATAATATTCTCTATTATTCCAAAAGAAAGAGAAGAGTGCTCTATTATTCCTTTATAAACCCACATTTGCAGGCTATTACTGATGTATACTGCTAATAATGTTATTCTTATTGGTGTGGTGGTCAAAGTGATACACCCTTTAATACACATCTAATTGTTTAATAAGTTGCTGGATATTTTCTGAAAATAGCAAGCAGATTTTTCTTTATACATATATATTTTTTTTTTTTTTTTTTTTCCCCAAGAGACCTTAAAAGATTCTGGAAACCTAAAAGTTCCTACAAGATGCAAAGCCTCAGTATATTCACTGTTCCCACATCAGCCAAGCTCTCCTTGTCGCCAGGGTTATCAAGTTTCTGAAGTTCAGCATTCAACATGTTCACTGTTAATTAATACATGGCTCTGATCTACTTGGGGAAACTGTAAAAAGCAATTAAGAGCAAACCAGACCGGAGAATAAAGGACAGGCTTCCTTCTTTTTATCTCTTCCCAGAGTTTCAACGTTTTTCACTGTAGCTCCCCATGGGTGGGTTGAGAGGTGGAACAGTTCATAAGCAATTTATTTTGAAATTGGTGAGGGATTGGGGGAGGTGTTAGCATTTCTCCCTAAACCTGGCCTTCCTTGTGAAGTTGCTGCTGTCTCCCTGTTCTTTGCCTCTTTCCCCTGGGTGGTCTCTCTCTCCCCGAGTGATGGTAACAGCAGGGAAAACGGGAAATGTGGATCTGTAACTACGTGCCTTTATTGCCTGGTGTACAGGCTCCAGACACCATTTGATTTCATAACTCAGATCCTTTCCTTCTGCTATCTCCTCTGTTCAGTATCAAACTCTGCCCAAGTCCTCTCTCAACCACCACCACCACCCCCACCGTAAGTGGAGCTAGTAGAACAAGTGAGGATCTGCCTGTAATTACTGCTTAATTCATTTGCATGTGGATGTTCTCATTATAATGTCATTAGCGTGGGGAGGGAGTCTGGTTGCCAGAGCAACCAGGAGTGGGGCAGGTGCAGTTCAGCCTCAGATGGATTCTCGGCTGTTTGGTCAAACTCCACCTGTATTCCTGGCCCTTATCACTACCGTGGTTACCAGAAGAAAACATTCCGCAGCTTTACCCTCTTTATTTTGGCTGTGTCTTTGGAGTGTCTTGGTAACCTGTACAGTTCTTCCTGATTTTACTAAAATCTTCTTTTATTTTAACTAGCCATGCTTAGGGATTTAAGCTCCCACTCGCCACATGTGGGTTTTGAGCCCTTGAAACGAGATGAGTTGAAATTGAGATGGGCCGTAAGTAACTGTAATATACACAAAGGTCTTCAAAGACTTAATATGAAAAAAAGAGTGTAAATTATCTCAATAAATTTTTTAATTTGGATTGTATATTGAAATGGTGATATTTCAGATATATGGGGTCAAATAAAATATATTATTAGCTTTTTTATTTTATAAAATGGTTACTAAAACATTTAAAATTACATATGTGACTCACATATATGTTCCATATTATATTTGTATGGACAACACTGTCCTAGATGATAGATTTCTCTTCTAAACCTCCCCTCTGATCAATACTTCCTTCTTAATCCTTACAGATGTTTACAATAGCTGGAATCTATGCAGAATTTCCATACCTAATTCTTTCTGGATTGCCTAGCAATTTTCTTGTTTTAGCCATCATTTCATAAATACTCTTAGAGGTTAAAGAATTCGGTTTTCCCATCAATACAGGAATTCCCTCTTAAAGCAATGCTGATGGATGGCTAACCAGGCTCTGCTTGAGTCTCTCCCTGGGGCCCCTACTTTACAGAATATAAGATAGAGAAGAACTCAAATTACAACAATGCTTTTCCTTACATTGGCAAGAAATCTGCTTCCTTCATAAAAGCTACCCACTAATCTTAGTTCTGCCCTTGGAAAAAAAGTAGAGTAAGGGTGCTTCTCATCCACATGACAGCCCTCCATTTACTTGAAGACAGCTGTCATGGTCTGCTAAGCTAAGATTCTTTGTTAAACATTACCCACTCCCCTCAACAATTTCTCATAAGTCATGGCCTTGAGGCTCAACCATCCTTGTTGCCCTCCCCCAGACTTTTGTCATTTGTCAATGTCCCTGTAAAAATGAGAGATCCAGAAGAGGACATCCAACTCCAGATGTGGTGCACACTGTGTAGAAACAGTAAGACTATTCCATCTCTTCTACCCGACACAGCCTAAGACTGCATTTGTTTCATCACCTCCTCTGTCCCATTGTTGACACATGTTGAACTTCTCGTCTGCTCAACCTAATAGATATTTTTTCATATAAACTGTTATGAAGTCATAACTTCTTTATCCCAGACTTACAGAATTGATCTTTTAAAACTTGAAACCCAAGGCTTTATGTTTACCTCCATAGAATTTTACTTGTGCTCTTTATTACCAGGTAATTTTGTCTGCTTCTTTCTCAGTGAATTAGCTGGGCTTCTCACCCGTGTGCCAGTCAAAGACATGATAAACTTGCTTTCGATGTCACTGTACTCACTGATAAATGTACTGAACTAGACGGAGCCACTTTGTCCATTATTAAAGAGACTTTATCAACTGTTTTTCTAAAATCAGTATGCACTGTGGTGTTATCTGGACAAACTATTCTACCAGAAAACAATGGCAGTCAGTAACGATTTATTGTGCGCCTACAATGGCCAGAAATCTTCTAGACATTGAAGTATGGTTTGAATTCAGTGAAACAATTCTGATGCCTAGTGATCACCTCCTCCTTCTCTACACGTTCCCAAGCTGTATCTTTAACAACCTGTTAGGACTGTTAGGACATTTTGCCAGACTTCGTTATTGATCTTACTGGTTTACAATTTCTGTAGTTCAACATTTTAACTTTTCAAATAACAAGACACCATTTGCAGCTTGCCACTTTTTCCATATTGCATCCATCCTCACGGTGTCTTAAAGGTTATCAGCCACTATTCCACAATCATACCTGTAAGTTATTTTATTTTCCTGGGCAAGAGGTCAACTGTACTTGGAGATTTATAGTTATTTAAAGTTGCTCTCTCCTTTCTTCTTTCTTTCCCTCATCCTGGGGAAACTGTACCTGCCGTGGTTATCACATTAGCCTAGCATCTAATGTAGAGACTAATTTTTGACTGCTTAAATTTTTAATCTTTTTTTCCTCCTCTTTCCAGTTTGAAAGTTATCTCTTCATCTCATTGAAAAAGAAGGAAAATTAAGCCAAATAGGTCTTTTGCCTTCTTTCTTTTATTAATGTTAAAGCATTTTTCCCCAGGCATGATCAACAATTATGTTCTTAATTCATTTTCTGAAGGCAAAAGGTACACCTCGTTTTCTAAATAACTTTCATCAAGATAATGAGACTAGATTCCAGGAGACTCTCTTGGTTTCTATACCTGGATTTACTAGTAGATCATTTAGAAAATTTGTATACTTGTTTTTCTCCCATCTATACTTATAGTATGTTTCTGACTTATAAAGATGTAAAAATGTAGTCAATTAAAATGAAAAAAATATACAAATTGTCATCAGATTTTCTATAGAAACAATCCAGTGAATTTCTAATTTAGGACTGATTCTCTCTCTCTCTCTCTTTTTTTTTTTTTTTTTTTTTTGGTAGCCTCTGCAGAAACATGTAATATCTTGACACTATTAAATGGCCTGGTAAAATATTGTTAAACTCATTATTCATTTAATTCTAAGCCCAATGTTTACATTGTTACCTATATTTCATGTGTGTATATGCCACAGATGCTGGCAATAGTTGTATGGTTATAATGGTCTAGGTTGCAGGTTGAAATCTCTTGTATAGCCAGGCTAAAGTGTCCCAGAGAAAAAAGTTCTAAATAGGTGCTTTTGAAGAAGAGGATGATAAATTGTTACTATCTATGTTGCCAAAAAGTAAGTGATTATATATAATTGAATGAATCTTGAAAGGTACTGTAAGCTATGAGTTTAGTCTTCTGCATTTATAAATGTTACATCCACACTTAGATTGTATCTACTAGTGTAATGAGAAGGCAAACTGTGAAAGAGTAATTTGACTAATTCAGTCATAATTATCATATCAATCATTTGGATATTTCAGAAGAAAGTTTTAAGTGCCTGAATTATGGAAATAATTACTCCATTTCTCCATTGCCTTTACTCTGTGCATATGAAGAGATAACCTGATAGACCGTTTTTTTCTTTTTATAAAAAGACAGCTTTTAAAATTCGGAACCACCCAATATAATCTCTGAAAACCTTTCACAGTTTTGCATCTGGGTTCTTTTGATAAATATTATCTTCTCATTTTTATAACAATTTTTCCAAAACAAAGGGCATCTTTTTCTAAAGTTATTTGTCAGTATAATGCAAATTAAAAATTGCAGCTTAATATTGTAGATTATTTCCTTACAATATTGCAAAAACAGCCTTGAATTGAATTAGATCATACTGGCTGCTTACTTAATTCAGTTAAAATCAGTAAACATGAAAGAAACTAGATTCTGATGGTAATTTTATTCATGTCTCAGATTTACAATAACCTCAAATTATTTTGTTTGATTTGTTTTTCCACCAATAATTTAGTTTAATTTATCACTTTACAAAACCTGAATAGGCTATCAAAGTATTGAAATATACATTCTTTTAGGAAACCTGTCATTCTGAGATTGTCCTTATTTTTGCTCCCAATAAAAGATTTGTTACCACCCGCAGGAAAATTTTCTAACCAAAAGATAGCAATAGATTGACTAATTAAAAATGCATCCATCTGTTGGTCTGCTTGTTGCCTTGCTATTTGAAAAATGCAGATCTAAGTGGGTTGCTTTATTTATGAAGACCCTCTAACTGTGAGAGTTATGCATTCATAAGCTGGCATTCATCAACACAATAAAGGTTAACATTATAATAAAAGTTAAATATATAGAGCATTTCATATATTTCTTTAATAGGTTTGAATTTTTAAACATGTAATTTTAGAAAATAGAGCTTTTTTATATAAAATGCAAAATAGGTTTTAACTGTTCTTATAGAATTTTAACAGAAATTAGGATTTACATACAAAAACATCAAGTTGCATATGAACCATTTGATGTTTGCTTTGCTTATGAATAGCGGATAATTACTTTGAAGTGACTGAATATGAAGCTTTATTCTTCCTCAAGGAAGAAGTGTGAAAATTGGTAGAACTAGGATTATATTATTTTAGCATTGAAAGGAAGATGATCCTTTCAATCATCTAGATCAAGATGCTCTAGATTGAAAACGGAGGCTTAAAGAGATGTGATTACTTGTCCAATATCAAACAATCCAGAATCTAAGATTCTTGCTTTCTTAATATGGCGTTTCTTTCACTGTGTAACATGCTCTTGTAGTACCCTGAGTTAAATTGTTTGATTTTTATGCTCTGCTTTGTTAAGTTATACATAGTATCTACATTCCATTAGTTCAGATTTTGTCATCTGTGTTTGGGAGAAAGAAATTTTGACGGATATCTTTACTTCTGTGTAAATTTCAGGTATAGGAAAGAAATCAAGACTCACACTTTGTGATAGCCAAGCAAAGAAGCAGTTTGTGCGTGTGTGTGTGTGGTCGCCATGTAAGATATCTACATATAAAAACAGATTAATCTCTGCAAGAGATGGTACACAGGACGAAGACAATTCCCATGGACTAACAGTGCGTCTACCTCTGAATTTAAGACCAATAACAAATGGAAACAGTAAATTTTTGGTGAAAAAGTACTTGTGAGGCTCTTTAAAAACATCTTTCAGACAATTACATTAAGTAATAAAAATGTATGGTCCAATTTTCAAAAAATGATTTACTGCAGTTATCTAGCACCTCACCAAATTAAGGTACAATAATGTTAACAACAAACCATTATTTTGTGCCAGGCACTATGTCTATGGCTGAATATAGAGTATCTCACTGAATTCCTATAACAATCCTGAAGTGGGCACTATTATTAGTCCCATTCTACAGATGAAGAAACTGAGGCTCTCACTAGGGCATACATTTCCCTCCTAGAATGTGATAAATGTAAAGAGAGTTATTGTGTGTGAGAAGAAGAACAGAAAACATGAGAGCTGAGATGAGGTTGAATATCAGATGGACAGTTAGGGTCTTTTAACTAAATGATTCTCTCTCCTGCTTTAGCCATAGATGCACAATTTGAGTTTGGGTCTCGATAAAGTTACAAATCACATGTCACGGGCAGTCAAGCTTACTCTCAAATGGTCAAACCTTTCACCGTTAAATCTTTCTATGAGTCTATTATGTCACATCCATGGAGAAATAGATTTTTATACAATGCTTAATTCTGACAGTATTTTTTAAAGTTCAGACAATTCTAAATTTTCTTTGATTCCTGACAAAAAGTGAGAACAGGGAAAAAAATGAAAAAGCATTAGTTTCTCTGAACCTCATTTTAATCACGAATTTGAATCTTCTAAACCATCTAACTTTAAGCACACTTGCTAACAAGTAGCTAAGCCATTTGTGTTTGTTTTGCGTTTTATTTCTCTCTGTGTTGGGGGCAGGCAAATAATCAGCTAAAAAAAGAAGCTAATGCTGGTGGCTTTGGGGGACAGGCTTCAAGCTCCTGAAATCAAAAGTGGACTGCAGAGACAATGGGGAATGTAGTTAGATACTCTGTTTACGGAAATGGGCACATTTGTCCAATACGGTGTAACCCAAGGCCATCCATTTTGGTTTGGCAGCAAGCAAGTAATTGTATGAAAAATCTGCATTTATTCCTCAAATGGCTATAATTAATGGGCCCCATAAAGAAAGTCAATGCAAATCCTCACAGAAAAGAAGCAAACCTCCCAAACTTTGGGGAAAATTTTCACCATCAGCTAGTTCAATTTTATAGCATCGGTTAATTACAACCTGATTCATTGATGAATATACCTAAAGGAAAACACCTGTCCACACACAATATGACTACCTACTGAAATTCATTTTTTATGGTTATTTCCCAAATTAAATACCCTGAACATAAATGGAAAAATGTATGTTTTCCATGGTGAAGAAAGAATTAAGGAGAAATTCAATAATATGGACTTGAACGAGAAAATCAATAACTTATTTTGAAGTTACAAGAGGCAATTTTATACAGATGCCAATTTTTAAGGAGTTTATTTTTTTCTTTAATCAATCATCCTTCTCCCTTTCCCCTATATAAACTGCTTTTATTCTGAGTTAGAAGGCAAGATGGTATTACTCGAAAGCATATTCTTTATAGAGATAATTAACCTCAGTGGCTTGCCAAGAGTATTTCTAGGCTTGTGTGAGTTTGTTCTTATGTGTATGCGTATTTGTACAGATAATCTCCAAGCACACTTTGTATTAAAATACACCAAACCGACCCAAACTGAATTCTAAAGACCAATATTATTCTTGGCATTATCTTACCAAGAAGACAATTTATTGAAAGCCCATTTCTATCCACAACCAAGTGTAATTTATTGGGGGTTTCCAAGAGCTTTAAAATATTAATTCCGAGTACTACTTCATTTGTTCTCACCAATTTCATCAGTTTGAAAATTAATCAATTGGCAAAAATGTTGAACTCTAAGTGATATTAGATTTGAATTATGCATGTGAATTTCATCAGAACATGAAGAGCAAAACATATTACAGAATTATAAATAGGTAAATTATCTTTGAAGAAGGATCTGTGTAAACTGAGAATAATCAATAATATGGCTTTAATTCTAAAAGTTTAAGGCTTTTCTATCTTTGCAACTCTTAGTTTCATGTGTGTATATTTTTCCAGAATTCTTTACATTTAGATTTGTTCTATTTTTTTATACTAAGTACCGAAAGAAGCACTGTTTTTGAAGATTCGCTGTGTTTAGAAAAAAAGAATCACAAAATTATTTCCGTGGTAATTATTAGCTTTGCACTCAACAGGTTTAAGGCATTGGTGAATCAAACATTTGCTCAACATTCCCCATGGATTTGCCAACCATCTGTGTTAACATCCCAAGTAAGCTCCAGGGTTATAAAGTTATTTGCTCAGGTTTATTGGTTACACTCTTGCCCCTGAAAAACTACTGCTTGCCTTTTGCCTGGTAGACCAGAAACCCAAATGTTATAAGCAACAGTGCTCCCAGACCCACAGCAAAACAGATCATTTACACAAGACGATAAGCTATAATATTCAAATCTATACCTTTCATGCGTTTTACTTTTATATCTTCTTATCTCCAAGAAAACAAAAAATAGAAACATAGTAAAAGTAAAACTTGAGTACAGCTACTACAAAAAAGTAAGCTATAATGTATTACCATGTTATAATATATTAAATATTTTAGGTGGTATGTATCTTAATCGAAACAGAGGCAAATATATTTTATTTCCTGTGACAAGGCGAAAATTAATCCGTTTCTTTTTAGAGAATATCAGGGCTCCTAGTGATTTTAGAGTAAACTTGGAACATTTGGTTTAAAGATCCTGTAACTTTAGCAGATCAGGAAATATGATGTTCCGCTTTAGAGACTCATAATCAGAATGCAGATGGCACAAAATAAAAACAAAGGAATTAAAATGAGGCTTACGTCTTAATCCAGTCTCTCTTTCTAGAGATTGGAATTTTAATTTGTGCTAATGACCTATCTGACTTTTCAGAGAAGTAATCTACTGTACAAATAGAAACATCTCAATAGCGGGGCTTCCTATTGTAGAATGCAACCTCCTTCCGATATTAAGACGTTACATTATACAAGATGCAATCCGTGCAAAGTCTCAAGCATAACATTCCTCCAGCTACTTTCCAATTAGCAAAAACAAATGTTCCCAAGTAATTTTATGAAGAGATATCAGTACTTACAGGTCAGCTAAGGATCAATCAATCCGAGAAAGGGGAAGCTAGAACCTCTGATCACTCAAACTAGGAGAGAAACTAGGACAATTCTTGGGCACCAGTCCCCAAAAAGATTCAGCAAGGGAGCTTTATTCTTTGCATCAACAAGCCTTGGAATGCTTGCCTTCCCAGGGTGATTATTACATCACATTGCTGGGCTACAGATGTGGGAGTTTGGTATATGTATGTGTTTGCATTTTTGCCTGTGTTTGAGAAAGCAGTCTCTGAAGGACTGTAGATCAAACCCTCCCTCTGGTAGGCTCTCATCACCAGCTTTTGAAGAATTAGTTATGTGCCCCCCTCCTTTTCTACCTAAATGTGGTGCTGGGCCTCAGGATGCCTTGGCACACAAAGCTTCCATCCAAGGCTGTCACTTGACTGACAGCAAAGAGGTTGCCGGGAGATGGACAGCTGTGTGTAGGTGGACACGGAAAAAACAGAGAGCTGAGCAGATTCAATCAGAATACAGCAAGAGGAAGCTTCTAAACCACAGACCCTTCCAGCCTTAGCAGCCTTGAGGAGCTTTAAAGCTGCCTAGTTTTATTTTTAATCGAAGTCAGGTTTTAAAACAAGTACCCAAGTTTATAAATAGATGGATAGCGATAACACATAAATACATATTGTAAAGTGGCACGATAACTGTATTGTTAAAGAAAACTGTAAATGGCAAGACCCTGCGCATCCTGAATTTCCTCTTTGCCTTGGATTCTACCTGCGCGGTGATTTCTGCATTGTAACTTTAGTTCTTGGAGTCACTTAACCAGGGTGGCCTGCTAAGCGGTATGGGCACAACTGGGTATTTATCGAAGTGTTTTAAATGATAATGATCTGATTGAAAACTATAAACGTTTCAGATGAGAACATAAGGAGACACGTGGAGGATATGCGGCCCAGTTTTGTTTTTTTTTTAATTTTTATTGGAGTATAGTTGCTTTACAGTGTTATGTTAGTTTCTACTGTACAGCAGAATGAATCTGCTATACGTATACATATATCCCCTCTTTTTTGGATTGCTTTCCCATTTAGGTCACCACAGAGCACTGAGTAGAGTTCCCTGTGCTGTACAGTAAGTTCTCCTTAGTTATCTACTTTATACATAGTATCGATAGTGTATACATGTCAGTCCCAATCTCCCAATTCATTCCGCTCCCCGCCCCCAGCTTTACTGAGCTGCAGTAAACTGACCATTTAATGGAACAGACTTGATTAATTTCCTGCCGATGACCAATTACCTCTGAGAGGTGTCTATGTAATATAAATAGGCAGGTTAAAGCTTCTGCAATGGGACCTCACTCTTAAAGTTAATGCATGTTGGAATACCTCTCATAATCACCTGTGCATGTTTTGGTTCAAATTTGTTTTAATTCAGAGCTGCAAGAGATAGAGACTTAAAAGTCAGGCCATATATCGTAACCCACACGTTAATCCCGAATGTCAGAGTGGAGTATCAAGTCTCAGGAGATAAATCCTATATTTATCAGGTACAAATATTCTCTATAGAAGAAAGATTTATCCCAAACTGGGATGACTCAGTTTCCAATCCAACTAGAGATATTTAAGGATGTTCTTCTTAAAAGGCTGCGTTAATAGAGTCACAAATTTAAATAATAAATGGCATGGGACTACCATTCTCTGCATTTTAACGCCTAATTTTTAACTTCTTCTCTGACTGCCCCATCAAAAGAAAACCTGGGGTGCATACACATAGAATTGAATAAGAAAAAAGCCAAATGGTCCAACCGATATACTTTAAATGTCAGTTTGAGTCAAATGATCCGTTACTAACTGAATTTCTTTTCACCTCCCTACTTCAAATAACTCATTGTTGGCCTGAATTTCAGCCAGTTTATTTGTGCAGATATAGGCATGATCTATGAAAAAGTAATTCCACATATAACTAAGTAAAAGAGGGCTGCTTAATATATTTTAAAGTTGTATGATGTAGGTTTGTGCATAGACTCCTGAGTTAGCATTTATTTTATATGAATTTTTCATTGGTTTTAAACATTCTATGTCCAAATAATGCCAGTTCTAACTAAAGCATGTTTATGAACCTCACTTTATTTCTTTATATAGGGAATTTACTTACGTTCAATTGATTTTAATAAGGTTTTACTGATTTACGTTGGGACTCAAGTAGTATTGTAATTCAGAAAAAAAAAAGCCTATACTATGTTTCTTGGAGTTTTGGCTGAGTTTCCTCTTCAGTCCTTTTGAATAAACAGTCAAAAGGCATAATCTTTTGCAGGCAAAAAGCTTTCCTTATTTATTAATTGAAATAAGTTATTAGGTTAAAGAAATAAAATATAAACATAATTTCAAAAGCAATATTTCCTCTATAAATATGCTTATAACATTCCATTAATTAAATAAACATTTAAAGAATTTATATTTTACTGCTGACTGAAAGAAACGCACAAACTAAAAGTTGAGAATTACGTTTTATCCGGGGCATTACCGAGGACTATAGGCCGGGAAAGCAGCCTCTCAGAAAGCTCTGAGGAGCTGTTCCAAAGAGGTAAGAGAGGAGCCGGGATATACAGGAGCTTTTGCTAAAAAAACAAAAACAAAAACAAAAAACACATACACACACCAAAAAAACAAAACATGTAATCCAACATCAAAAGATTACTGCTAATCACAAAAACCAGACATCTCAAGTTAATCATTTGATTGCTTTTCTATATATGGAAAGATGCAAGATTCTGGGCATGTTGAAATTATTTCTTTGATATGCATCTTAACTATCTAGGGCCAGTATCCTGTTTTTCTGCATCCCGAATTCCCCTCAGGGTGCACCGTTGGGGACAGCTGCTGTGGCTGAGGACTTGGTGGTGAGCAGTATTCATTGTTTACTGAAATGGCAGGCAACAATTTTTTGTCCACAGTACATATCTGTCATTTAAGACATTTTTAAAATCTTCAGAGATCTTTTAAATTACAAAATAAATATTGGAGGTACAAGCACTCTGTAAATGCTTTAGACTATGATAGGGGAAAGGAAAGTTACGTTTCTAAACTTCCATTCTCATTATGCACTAAATCATAAATCATGTTCACAATCCTATTATTTTTCTTATAGTATTTCACTGCAATTACATATGGTTTTTCAGAAAGAAAAAATAAAAGAGAGAAGTGGCTGTTGCTGTGCTTCTAGAAATTGGTTCTCTAACCAGATAATTACTTCTCTTTTAACGGGGCTAAAAATAAAAAAGTTCCAGTTTATGTTATCCCCATATATATTATCATTAGTTTTTCATCATAAAACAACTGTAATTCCAGAGCTCTTTTAATAATCATAAATCAACATAGCTATTAAATACTAAAATATTTAATAGCCAAAATAGTGGCTGTAACTTGCAGCTTTACATTGGCATTTTGAGTAAGAATGAGTGAACACCATTTGCTAGGTGTTGTATCAAAGGGTTCCAAGTAAAAAACATTCTACATTTCTTCACGGGCATGGCTTTCGTGCCTGAAAAATCAAATAGTTTTGATGTTTGACTCATGTTCTCAGGACAGCCAAAAACAGATGCAAGTGATCTCCTCTGAATTCTCCTGAAGAAAGGTGCATTGTCTCTGCAAAACGTTTAGTTTTGGATATCTAGAGTTGCTGCAGGACTGAACTGGGTGGGTGTCTTCCTCTCGTTCCACCTCCTTCTCCACAGCTCCCAGGAGAACAAAAGTTTCCCGGTGGTTTCTGTTCGGTTCCCCCACCCCCATGCGGTGGGTGTCGTGCCTGCCCAGGGCTGAAAAGACAACGTTCACATCTTAATCACATGGTCTTTGGCACACAGTAGGCACTTGAGTAATGTTTGAGTTGAACAAAAATTCAGATATAGCACCAGACAGACTTTCAGAAAAGTTTTGACTCCTTGAGATCTCCACCCTTATTTTCTTGTCCTTTTCCTCAGGGATTCTGAAGGTCTTTTACTGTGTCTTAGTATCTCACCCGTCTGACTGGTCAAGACCTGACTTCCGGGGCTCTCTTTCCCACTGAGGTGTAAAGGGCTAACAAGTGGCCTGCTTCTTATTTGCATAAGAAATAGCAGCAAAGCCTTGACATCAAAAGATAAAATCTCCAACAAAGTTTCCTGGGAGATTTAAGAAGCCCATCAACTATAGTTTCAGATCATTATATTTCAGGTGGTAGCTAAGTTTAGGGGCATTTTTCTGACAAAAGTTGATATTTCATTAGAGCTTTGGTTATTCATTATCACCAGTATCTTGACTTGGTGGTGACATTTTTTATTCCTTACACCTTGTTTCATTTAATTATTTTTGAAACTATTATATTTGAAGACAGTTACAATCCCTAGATTCAAATCCCACTGAATCATGTAGGGATATAAGAGTTTAGTGTGAGCTGTAATAAATCAACAATGAAAGAAGGGAAGCACTTAGAATTTATTTTCCCTACCTACTCCAGGAGTTGGTGAAATAAAGCCTTCTCCTCTCATGGAGAGCATCAGGTGAATCACAGAGATTGGTTTCCTTATGGAAGGGAAGTTTCAAGCTGAACAAATGATTGCACATTTAAAAATATTAATAGTTATTAATGAGATATTATTTGAAAGTAATAATAGCTACTGATCGTGAACCAGACACCATACTACGTGCTCTACAAAATTTATTCCATTTTTAGAAGAATCACATAGCTATCTACAATTCACAGATAAGAAAACCATATCTCAGAGAGGTTAAGTAACTTACACAAAGACACCCAGCTAGTAAAAGAACTGTTAGAATGTTAAACTAGGGATGTCAGTCTTGAAAATCCTGGTTCTGGCAATGACAGGGAGTCATTGGAGCACTGTTGGAGACTCCATTTATTAATAAAGAGACCAAGGTCCAGGGAAGTCCAGCTACACTAGCTAGAAAATCTGGCAGACTGTCTAGTAAAAGGCAGAGTGGATTCCTGTTCTCATTCTAACCTTTTCTCTAGTCTTCCATGCCCTCACTTTATTGTTGTTTTCTTGTCCAAAGGTCCAAGGTTCTTGTTACTTTGGTAAAATTGGTCCTCCGTTTAGATGCAGAAACTCCTAAGATACTTGGTGTTATTTTGAAAAGTCTTTACAAATTAGAGATACTTTTGAAATTCAACCTTAATTCAAATAAGCATTTAAAATGTACTTTGTAGCTCAAGATTTTATGGTAGGCACTGTACAAAAAGAACAATTATGCCAAGAATTTCAAATTATTGAATTATTATTTTCATTAAGCTTATAAGCGTATATGTTTTGACATATCTCTTATTGGATTCAAAATACTCTCAATTTCTCACAGCAGTGGGGAGGCTAGTTTGATTAAAGAGTCAAGCTAATTTATACTAAAAGTAGGTGATTTTAGGTGCTTTTTGTGTGGTATTCTATTGTATGCTTTCGACTTCACTGAGTGACTGATTTGTTGCAAATACTCTCAAACGTCTGAAAATTCCAAGGCGTTTTCCAATAAAGTAGGGGGTTTGCATAGATGGTAGACCAGGACCACCATCATTTTTTTTCATTTTTGTCCTGTTTTTAAGGAGGAATCATGTCTGTTGGATTAGAACACTTTTCCTCTAGGTTATCACAGTGGACAGAGGAATTTTCAGCACCTCATTTCTTTTTTTTTTTCTACTATAACTTTTATTACGGAAAACATTGAACACACTTAAGCATGGAAAGAATAGTATAATGAATTCACGAGTCCTATTATTCGGCACTTAAAATATACCCCAAATTTCCCAATTCTCTTTCATCTATTTATTCCTTTACTCTTTTTCTTTCTTTTTCTTTTTTTATTGGAATGTTTCTACAGAAATCCAAGCTATCGTATACTTTCATCCTAAATATTTCAGTATTCAACAGCTCATTTCTGATCTTCAGCCCAGAAATGCTATAAAGGGGAAGTTATAGTTCAGTTTTCCCAAGTTAGCATTTCCTGCCTCTTGGGTCTCTAGATTATTGGGCTGCTTTGGGTCCTGAAAAGGGAAATGGGAAGAAAAAAGGGGACGGACATCACTGAATGTCCCCTAGCAAGTGAAGCCTTGCTTTCAGGCAGCTGTGGCTAGAAAGACTTTAATAATCAGTGTGCAGATACCGGGGTGGGGTGGGGGGCAGGGAATGGTTCATGTTTTAGAAATTTTACTGTTTCTAAGGAGGCAGCCCGTCGATTTCCCATTTCAACCACCCATACATGCAGCACTCAAATCTTGCAGAGAGGCAACAAGCAACTATTGTTTAAAAACGTTTTAAAAATAATTCGGATTGCTCTTTTTCTCCGCTGAGTCTGTGTACAGAATGACAGGGACCAATATTCATCTCCTTTTTCAATAAACCTCAGGGAGACACGTGAAGGAACCTAGAAATGCATTCCTTAGAAGGACTTCGTGCGGTTATTTTAAATAATTTATACGCACACGTACATATATATCCCCCGCGTGCATTTCTTTCCCCCTTTTTACTTGTGTAAAATCAGTAGCTACAATAACTGAAATCCACTTCCTCAGACTGTGACATTTCAGCAGGTCTTTCACGGAGAAGTCAGAAAGTCTGGAGCCGCACAAGCTGTCCCTCTAGGCCACCGACTCACACGGCTACTGCCCAGCGCCTCGCCAAGTGCGCTCAAGTAAAAGTTGCCCATATAATTAGCCCGGGTCTGAATTTGCACAAGTGGAGTAGACACGATGTGCTACGGAGGCCAATGACCTGAAACCGTGGCCGCGATCTGCTTTCTCCTCCACACCGCCCTACACCCCTCGTTCTTTCTCTAGGATTTCTATTTCAGGGATGGCAGCTACTCAGGCAACCCCTGGGACACTAAGAGTTTCTCCTTGAAACGCTTTCTGATTTCGTCTTCTGCAATCCAGCTGGCGAGAAGTGCGACAGGACTCCCGGGCCCTCTCCACGGCCACCCGCCACCACTGCGCAGGGGTGGCCTGGGTGCTCCGGAGAGGGGCGGGTGTATGACAAGATACCCCACGGACACACCTACTCTGCGGACTGCGTGCTGCGGTCTTTGTCCGCTCGCCCTTCCGCGCGGGCCTCGCACTCCCTTTTCTGACCGGCAGGTGGCGCGCTTGGTTCACGATGAGCTGCTGCCGGAGAGGGAAAGGCGCTTCCATCTCCCCGCGGTCGCCTTCCCGCTGGGACCAAGGCCCGGGAGGAAAACCTGGCCCTACCCCGTGGGGAGCCAGAAGAGGGGTGGCTTGGGAGGAGGAGAGAAGGAGGGAGGCCTCGTCAGGAATCGGGGCGTCTTCAAACGTCCGGAGAAATTCACCGAGTCACGTCGGGGGCCGGGCCCCGGGCCGCCTGCTGCGTTGCGGTCTCTGGGCAGCGCTCAGTTGGCTGCGCCCGCGTCCGGGGCATCAGGGGACAAACCAGGGCCCAGTGCTGCCTGGGCCCCCAGGAGGCCCACAGTGACACCCGCAGCACCTCGGCGGGGGCGGCTGCGCGGATTTCTGCGGGTCCTGTCGCTCACCACCGTCTACTGGGGCGGCGAGAGCTGTCCGGACCAGCGCAGGGGAGCAACGGGAGCGCAGGGCGGCAGCAACCGCTCCGGGCAGCCCCCGAGCTCGGGTTTGCGGCAGGTCCCGGCACTTCCACTTCAGCTCTTCGCCTCTACCCCCCGGGCCCCGAACTTGCTAGGCCCGGTTCCAGGGACTCCCCACGGGGAACACACAGTTGGCTCCCGGCAGCCAAGGCCATCTCGGGGCGCCTTGCCGGGGTGGGGAGTCCTGTCCCGGGGGCCGGGGAGGTGGAAGCGCCTTTCCCTCCAAGGCTGAGCGCGGAGATGGGGCCTGAGGGGGCTTCTCCGTTGCTAGAAAGTCTTTCGTTCAGTCTCTGGAGACAGGCCGAGGGCTGCACTCGACGTTGGGGACTGATTAGGTACCGCTCTCCAGGCAGCTGGGAGCCTGGGAAAAAAGCAGTAATCAAGCCACAGAACTCTCCCCAAAGAGCATTTCATATGTAGATGCACCACAAAGACACAAAATGGGGCCAGGAGCCAGGTAGCAGAGAGAGGCCGCGGCCGCGCGCAGGAGTGAACGTGTAGCCTGAGTCGGGGCGCGCGGGAGGCGAACACTTCGACCCTCAGAAAAAGAGCAACAGCAAAGAGGCAGGTCAACTTGATACTTTTTTTATTGCAATAAAAGAGCATTTTCCTCCATCTCAAACCGCCCGAGGCGTAAGATTGGGTTCCCACCCTTTCCTCGGACTTCCCCCAACCAATTCAGAGTCTTTCGAAGCTCCTTCCGCCGTCCAGGGGCTGGACCGCTGAGATGCGACCAGGGGACCCGCTGCTTCACTCCAGCAGGGGAGGGACGCGGCAGAACTCGCCCCCTTAATCCCGGGGAGACCAAGCGCCCAGCCGAGCCGAGTGGGCGGGGCATAGGGGCGGGCTCTGCTCATCGGGGGCGGAGCAAGGCAACCCCTTCTGCGCTACTATTGGCTGCAAGCCCCGGACTGGCGGGTGCACGTCACGGGCCGGGCCCACCCCCTTGGCAATGTCTTCAGCCTGCTGCACTCCTAACTTAAGCATTTATTCCACTGGGATAGAAGCGGCAGGAGCAGCGTTAGCACCGGCGAACCATGGCTGGGATTTTTTATTTCCTCCTCTTTTCGTTTCTGTTTGGGATTTGCGACGCTGTCACCGGTTCCAGGGTGTATCCCGCGAATGAAGGTAAGAACGGGGCGGCCTTTCTGCGGTCTGGGACAGAGAGGCGAAGATCGGCGGGTGAATGGTCCCCGGGAGCGCGAGGCCGGAGGGTGCAGGGGGATCCCGGCGCGAGCGGTCGCCTTGACTCCGGAGAAAGGGGTCTGGAGCGACGGGAACCGCGAAGGGAAGGCGGGGAGCGGCCGGGCAGCCTGCCTCGGGGCGGTGACCCGTGCGTGTGGCGAGGTTGCCCAAGTTTGTAGCGAAAGGACAAAGTTTATCGGCATCCACCGGCGAGGGCAGCCCGAGGTGCCCCGAGGGGATGCATGGGAGACAACGCCAAGAAAACAAATAAATAAATAAATTTTGTGGACCTACTCCTACCGCCACTTACCCACTCAGCCCAGGTCGAGGGGGAACGGAAACCTGGAGGTCCCTGAGGGGATGGTGGTGCTCTCGGGTTCTTGCGAAAGCTTTGCGAGCTCTGGTTTCTGCAAAGTTTCCCGAGCCCTGCGCTTCCCGGGACCTGGCTGCCGGGCCTCCGCCGCGCAGCGGTCGTGGCGCCGCTCGCCGGTCGCCGGTGACCTGATTTGATTGCTAGCACCCGGCGTCAGATACCTTTCTCCCAGCCGGGCCCCCGTGCCGTCGGGGTGCGATTGCTGGCCTAGGGGACACCAAGCTCCTCATGTCACCCCGCAGACCTTGGGAACACGCTGGCAAGCTGAACGTACTCGAGTTATAGCTTTTTGCCCCTACAACTGTACACCGGGTTAGTTTGAAGGGAACGTGCCGGACCAACTGGATCAGTGTAGGTGCTCAGTTTTATGTGCGTCTGTTTGGACATGCTGGAGGGCTGTGTGTGTGTGTGTGTGTGTGTGTGTCTGTGTCGGGGAAGTGGGGGTTCATCATTTAGTTTCTGATGATCTCAGAGAAAGGCGAGTTGCGTGTGCGTGTGGGTATGCGCGCGCGCGCGCGCATATGGGTGTCTGGGTGCGCGGGTGTCCGCGTCGACGCGGACAATTGTGTGCCTGTGCTCGAGTGCCCCGATTGTGTGCGCTTATGTTCCGGCGATGCTCACGCTCGAGCCTGCGCGCAACTGGCTCGCCGACTCCTTCACCTCCCCACCCTCCCCCATCCATCCATCCATCCATCCATCCATCCATCCGACTGTCCATCTCTCCAGGATCCGTGCATCCATTCCCGTACAATCTATCATTTTCCCTGTTCCGAAGGAGGGAGCCAAAAACCAACTTAGCCTTGGCTGGGCGGGCGGTGCCAAGAGCTCGCCGGACGCAACCTCCCAGAGATTCACACACCTGCCGGCAGACAAGGCTTGGGAGGAAAGAGGCGCTCTGTCACCCTTTCGATCTCCTCTCTCCTACCGACGTGGGCCATCTCGGTCCCTGCTGCCCCTCGGTCCCTGGGGTCGTTCCTCTGAGCGGTATCGTGGATCCCGCGTTCTCCTGACTACTTCGCACTCTTGTTAGGACGTCCCCCAAGACCTCTCTGCAGCAAACGCAGAGATTTTTTCCTTTTTTCCCCTTGTTTTTTCTTTGGGGAGCAAAACTTGGGAGCCCTAGACAAAAAAGGCGGTGATGGAGCTGTAGGCTGATGTAGAAAGGAGGGGGGTCAACCCCTCTCCGACCCCTCCTCCCCCTTAAAAATTAATTCATTTTGTTGCTTTTTATTCCCATCACGTTTTCTTTTCTCCCTTTTACCCTCCCTTTCTACTCCCTTCCTTTTTTTGTAAATTGGGTCTTATTGTTCCCTTTGTGTCCCTAATCCACCTTACATAAATCCAAATGGATGTAGCGGGCTTTTCTCTAGAGACCAAGGGGAGAGAAGGCGGGGGGCGCAACTCCGGGCGGGAGCGACCCAGGGAAGGCTCTACATTTTAAAATAATTAACAGAACCTAGGAATTCAGGTTTCTCGGGAAAATCAGGAGAAAGAGGCTCATTTTTAACTACTTTGACGTCGGGGTGAAATGAGAGGAGAGGTGGGCAGAATTCAGGGGCCGGGGGGCGATACTGAGAGTTGGGGTGCGCACGAGCAAGGGTGAAGGTTTCCCATTTCCCACCCCTCCCCCAGCCTGAAGAGCCAGCCTCCCTGATCAAATTAATAACCCAGTGGTTCCTTTGAGATGGGCCTTTCGACCCCCAGGCCTGCAGATCTCGGTGGGAAAGACAATGTGGAGAGTTTAGGAATTCATTGCGTCGTTTTCAATGTTCTCGGTGCCTAGGACTGTTCCAGCGTGGGCGGGGTGCGACCGTCGTATAGCCGCCCTCCCGGTCCCCCCAAGCTGGGACGCATACTCTTAGGTGTAGCACAAGCATACCAAATCTATTAGGCAGTCCTCCATAACTAAAATTTAAACCGGTGATTTCCTCTTGGGGGAAGGAGTCTCCGATTGTCTTCAAAAAGGCCAAATAGAATACTTAAGTGTATTTGCATTCTAATTCCACACGTCTGCCATTTCCCCCTTCTGAAACTTTGATATTTAAAAAAGCAGCGGATACCACATCCAGGGCCTATTTATTTGGTGGTGGAGGAAAAAAAGAAAAAAAAGGTAGGGGAGAGAGACTTTTCATGACCCTTTTGAGTACTCTCTGATAGAATTCACTTGTGGCTCTGTCACCATGATGATGAGTTATGCGGTCATCTGAAACTTGCAAAAACAAATAACTCTAGTAGATACCAGACAGAGATGAATGCAGATTTTGCTTGGGAGTGTAACTGCCCTACATAGATATATTTATTTTTTGAATTGTACTTGAGATTCTCAATTCATCCTTTTTAGAAAAAGAATCAACTGAGTCCTGGGATGGAATTTTAAATGCTAAGCAAGTTAAATAAATAAGAACCTGCAGATTTAAAGAGGGGAGAAGATCGAGTGAGTAATGATTATTTACATAAGTGAGACCGGGTTTAGGTTTTGATCAGAGTTGGATATGCACACCCTCGGCACATATGGAAACGCTCAGGCAAATGGTTTTTTGTAGTATTGGCTTTTTGCAATTGGAAATTAATCTATTTTTCTTTGGTTTTTTGCAGTTACTTTACTGGATTCCAGATCTGTTCAGGGAGAACTTGGGTGGATAGCAAGCCCTCTGGAAGGAGGGGTAAGTTCCGAATTGCTCTCTGATCCACAGGGTAAAAAGGAGTGATTAGCAACTTTCTGAGAGTCCTAATGGCGTGATTCTTGTTGATTGTGGCCGGGGGTCAGATTTCCGCCATGGCCTATGAAGTGAATTACGCTTTGTTGGAGAAATCCTATACTCCCTTTGGATAGCTCTGTCATGGAAGAACTGGAATCCAAAAGGGGTTTCCAAACTAGGAGATTGGTGGAGGCATTGCCTTAGATGCCTATTTAAGACTAAAACACCAACAAGAAATACGATCTGGGGACCAAATTCGTATTTATGCCTATTGCAGTGATAGCCATGAAGTCCTGACAGGGTTAATTTTAGAGCAATTGTTCTATTTCCAGAGGAGGAAAATGAATAAATAAAAATACCAGGGAGAGAACATTTCTAATTGTACCAGGAGCAGGTTTAGTTCTGTGTGTGAGCAGCGGGGGGCTCTGTAACTTGCTATGACAATCTTAAATCAGCTGCTTTTCGCTTGCACGCTGAGAGAAAGCCTTACAAACTTGTACCAAGGGCAACATCTATGCAGAAAAAAAAAAAAAGCCCCAAGTTTGGCATTGTTGTTACTAAATATGAAAGTTAAAGTATTTGGAATCTTGGATCTTTGGGGACTGGGGAGGCTGGATTATAGCGTATGAGAGGGCATCACTGTTCATTTCTTCTTGAATTTGCCATGAGAATAGAATTAGGTCAATAGCCACATTCTCCTACCCCATCCTCCCCCCTTAATAATAGGTCAGAATGAATCAGCTTTGGAAAGAAATCAGTACAATGTGTAACTCTGGCATCTGCCAAACTGAAACTCTCAAATCCTTTAAAAATTAAGCATATCATCCTACCTTTACTTGATAGTCTACGACTGAGCCATTTGATTAAAAGCGGTGGGGGTGAAAGATTAGGAGTCTTTATCAGGCAAAAATTGTAATGCCAGCACCCAGTACGGCGCTCCACACCTGGCCATTGAATAAACAATAAAGGATTGAAAAAAAATAAAGATTCACAGAAACTGTTATAGAAGATGGGCTTCAAAAATAAGACAAGGCAAGAATGGAAAATTTTAGGCTTTTTCCAAAGCAAGTCTTGTCATCCATTTGAAATAAAATGGAGATTGTCCTGCCTTCCTGTTTTTCTGCCTGAACTTGACTGAAGTTGGTTGGGTCTCTGCTGAAAAATTCTAGTCTGCCCTCAAAACCATTTTTTTTTAAAGGGAGGGAGAATGATTGGCAGGTCTCTGGCAGTGTAGACAGGCTGTATTCACCGCTGATTGCAGGCAATTGCCCTCATCCTTTGAATGCGAAGAAAGGTACAGCTTTATCTTGTGAGAGTCAGACTCTTGTTAATCCTATACCCTGGAAAGGTCATTGATTCAAGGAGGCTTTCCCATGCTACACCAGAGGTATTGCTCTGTAGGCCGAATGTATTAGAACTGCTGGCAAAACTGAGGATGGAAGGTATCAGTACTTGCATTAAAAAAATTAATGAGCCTTACTTTTCTTACTGGCTGTTCCCAAGTTTGAAGAGAGGATACGTCTAGTATGATTTTGGACCTGACTTGTTACACTAAATATACATGTGACCTATTGAAAAGCAAGGAGTAGCACATTTTCAAGTACAGTTCATGGTCTATCTAGTTTCTGGGAAGCTTTTATTGCAACTTAATATGCTGCAGACATCTCCCTCCCCCCACCCCAGCTCCCAGAGAACTGTTGAAAGAGCACCTGGTCACTTTTTCTAGACACAAAACTTCTTTTGGTTGTCTCCATGCCCCTTAAAAAAAAAAAAAAATACTGTGCATAGCTGACTGTACACAACCCAGAACCTTTTATGGGCAGAATGTGGACTTCTGAATATAGAATGTATTCCTTCCCTTTCCTTAAATACCATGTGTGTAATGTTTTAAATATTGTTAGGAAACATAAAAAATGAAATTTTATTTGTGTATAATAGAATTAGTCCTTCCAAACTACATAGTAGCCATTGAGAAATTATGTGCCAAATTATAAAGTTTAATTAATTTCTAGATTTTGTAATAAAGAAGACTTTTTGGGGCCTAGAATGAAGGGGTAAATTGGATATCTAACAAGTAGGGGGTGGATTGGCTTTAAAAAAGTCTTTCTGAGTATACAAGCATATTTGAATCTTTGGATTATTCTGAAATCTCTACTTATTGTTAGAACAGTTCACATCTTTCTTGGCTGGAAATTTGAGATTATAATTTTGACGAATAATGACATTTATTTGTTTGTTGTTGTTGTTATTTTTAAAAAGAAAAAGAAACCTTATGTGACAATACCACCAGGTCAAAAATGAATTGTAGTCACTGTTCTTTCATTTTGCCATCAGAACAGCTAAGCAGAACATGAAAATAATGGAAAGTGATGGTTTCTGATGGCAACATTGTAGCAAAAACCTAATTTCTTTTCAGTGTTCATTTAAAGGAGTATACTGAGTTTCTGACACTGATTGTAAAATGCAAAACTAAGGGGAGATTTGTCCTTGTTCTGCTGAATTGATCAATGTGTTTAGACAATTAAGTTCGGGCTGGAAAATTCGAATTAGACCTGAATTATGTGTATGAACTGTGGAGATATCCCTATGTGCTTTCATTTACATTGATAAATGTGTTTTTCCATATTTCCTTTGTTCTGAGATGAGAAGCATGCTGAGTAGGTTTTTTTGAAGGTGGGGATCTATTTTTGGATTTACATGAATTTCCCCCAAATAAGTAAATTACTGGTGATTTATTGCTTAGTGGATAAAAAGAAATTTTAATCACCACAGGGCACTTAACTCTCCCAGTTCTAAAACTTTCATAATGGTGGCAGATGAAAGGGATACAGAATTTTATGCATTATGACCCTTCACATAGTAACATTTCCATCCATTAATAGTAACATTTCCATCCATCCAATGCACAGATGGGAAACCTGTTAAAAGATATGTTATGATTCTGTGTACTTCATTGGCTTGAATGGAGCTTTAAGTATAGCTATTACAGAATACAAATTTTTTTTAAACTATCTTTTTTCTTCTAATTATATTCATGTGTTAGATACTTAAGCTGATTTATACCAGATCTATATAAAGGAATTACTGTAGATATTAATGAAGAATTGGAGGCTGTCTATCAGTCTGGTAGGAGCCCCAAATTATTATCTTGCTGCTTTTAGGATTATTTTAAAAGCCACAGCGAGAAGGAAACTACGCTAGTCACAGTGAATTTTGCTGAATTCAGATTAGCCCACTATGAGAGTCTCTATGTTAGGAAGTAGATTGAAAGAAAACCCTACTATCCTTCTTTAATTTTCTTGGGCTTTGACTCATAAATACCACTTACTGTTTTATTCTCAATATCTACAGTCTATTTAGAAGCAATGCACGTGTGCATTCGTGTTTACTTTGTTTTAAAAATAAGAACAGTATACAAACTTTTTGACTGAATACATGTTCTTGAAAAGTGTTCTACCATCATAAATGACAGTGTATTTGAGAAATCTAACCATAAAGTTTACTCTCTGTCTTCCCAGGATTACCAAAACCAAAATGGTGAGATTTTCTTTACCCCTTTAAAGAGTAGTGACATCGCCAAAAAAAAAAAAAAAATAGACTTTTTTTTTTTAGGTATTAGAGAGCAGAGTTCTGACAGGAGCACCACTGATTGACTGATAACTGTCTTCCTTTGGCAGACTCTGCACTTCCTGCTCTTAATTTGCAGGTCTCTGCTCAGTTGTTGAAACAATACACATACTAGTTTTTTCATTTATGAGTAAGTTTGAACTGTTGTCACTTGAACTTGTAGCAGTTGTAATAGGTGAATTTGAGGTTGTTAGACCACCACGAACGAGGAACTGCTGAGAACTCAAAAGCAATCAATCCAGCAAAGCCTCTGGATCTGAGGCAAGAGTGAAAATTAAAATACTTTCCCAATATAATATCACCTTGGTGAGGAATTAGCGCTGGGTAGCTTTCTTTCTTACTGCAACAAAAATCATCACTGTGCTATGAGGGTAAAATAGAACTGATAAGTCACGGTATGATGAAATGTTTGTAATCGATGCATTTCCTTTGGATCTGTGCAGTGGGAGGAAGTGAGTATTATGGATGAAAAAAATACGCCAATCCGAACCTACCAAGTGTGCAACGTGATGGAGCCCAGCCAGAATAATTGGCTGCGAACTGATTGGATCACCCGAGAAGGGGCTCAGAGGGTGTACATTGAGATCAAGTTCACCTTGAGGGACTGCAACAGTCTTCCGGGTGTCATGGGCACTTGCAAGGAGACGTTTAACCTGTACTACTATGAATCAGACAACGACAAGGAGCGTTTTATCCGAGAGAGCCAGTTTGCCAAAATTGACACCATCGCCGCCGACGAGAGCTTCACCCAAGTGGACATTGGCGACCGGATCATGAAGCTGAACACGGAAATCCGGGATGTAGGGCCATTGAGCAAAAAGGGGTTCTACCTGGCGTTTCAGGATGTAGGGGCCTGCATCGCCTTGGTTTCGGTCCGAGTGTTCTACAAGAAGTGTCCGCTCACCGTTCGCAATCTGGCTCAGTTTCCAGACACCATCACAGGGGCCGATACGTCTTCCCTGGTGGAAGTTCGAGGCTCCTGTGTCAACAACTCAGAAGAGAAGGATGTGCCAAAAATGTACTGCGGGGCAGATGGTGAATGGCTGGTACCCATTGGCAACTGCCTATGCCATGCCGGGCATGAAGAGCGGAATGGAGAATGCCAAGGTAAGGAGAGCCATCTTGTACTTTTCATTAGGGCTGAGTGCACATAATTAAATCAGAGATGAGACTAAATGGAGTAAAGCCAGTAATTAGCAGCCCCTGTGGGATGTGGTGGGACAGAGGGGTCTAATGAGTAAGTGCTACAGCTCCAGGTGGCAAAGCTAAGACGATTCTAATACTGACAAAATAAATGATGCTGCTGTAATCAGCAGAAGGCCAAACACATTTGCTAACAGGCACTTAGATCTGAACCGGCTTGATGTGCCCTCTGAAATGTAAATGAACAAGCTGAAGAAAGGCCCTGATTGATCCTTGCTTAAAGAGGGCCGACACATTTTCGAACCATGGTTCTCCTGTCCGTAAACATCTCTCCTCGTGTGGATGTGTACATGAATGATTTAAAGGTGGAATTAGGATTTGTTGTTCCAGTTTCCTCCTGCTGATTAAAATTGAGCTGTGCGAGGAAAGTCCAGTTTTTCCTGCCTTGTGGACCAGTGTAGACATGGCCCAGCAAAGTGGAGTGGCAAGGTTTCAAGTGCCTTATGTTCCACTGAGCACCCATTGATAGGGTTTCCAAGTGAAATGAATCTTGATGAAAGACCTCTTGATTTCCCTGAGGAGGTGATAAAGAGCTAGGAAGAGTCTTCTTATTCGATCTGTGGTCAGAGGCAATAGTAAATTGTAATCCATTTTGATTATTGAGTTTCTGAAGAAATCCAGATTTTTTTATCATGTTAATTACTATTTATCATATTACTAAGGTGACTTTTTTTTTTTTCCTCTCACCTAAAGTCCTGTGTCTGCAATTCCCTCTTCCCTTATTTCGCCTTTCTGGGGAGTTTGCAAACTTGTCTTCTTTATAGCAGCTTTGTGTTTGAGGAAGGACTGGGAGTAATCCATACTTATATGGATTGCTCATGTCATGTGTGGATTAAGGCTTACAAAAAAAGCAGTTATTCCAAGATTTAAATTTTTGCTTGGTATTTATTTTCAGTGGTTATTAATAGTCTGCTGCTGCCAGTCTTATTATGGTTACTACTAAAGCGTGTAACTCTTGGTCCCATCTCTGGAACAGATCAGATTAATCTTTTCTCAGGGTAATTGTTGAACTGTAGACTGCATTGCCACATGGTTCATCTGATTTGGCGATTAAAGAGCCCGAAATAACTGACTGCCAAACAATTTGTCTGGCATTTCAACCATCTTAATGACAGGGTGGGATTAACTATGGAGCAATCCACTTGACTGATTGGAAATCAACAGTTATAACCTAAAGAAAGTTGCATTTGGGGTAGTTTGGTGTCATAGAGTTTATGCATTTCTCCTTTCAGAGTTCATAAGTGTCATTCTTGATCTGCTATAGTTATTTCTAGGCATAGCTAACAATGACTGTCTTTTAACTGCATTGAAAAGTAAAACAGAATAAAGGCTGGCAACCTTTTCTGTTGACCTAGAGTCAAAAGGTAAACTTGTGAACTTGAAAATTTAAAGGTTGGAATTTCAAGGGTTTTTTTGTTTTGTTTTGTTTTTACAAAGGTTGATTTCTTGCCATTTTGTTAACTCTTGACTTGGCAACTACTAGCTAAGCTGTACCAAATGGAAACCCTGAAGTAGATTCTGGTATTAACATTAGAAAATACGTGAGTGCATTGTTACTGGCACTGAAATTACAATCATCATAGCAGGAAGAGTGAAATGAATAGGGCAGTGACATTGCATCACATTTTAGAGTAAATTATTCTGCCTTTTTGATTTTTGTAAGACAGGACTTGCACATCTTTACATTTCAAGATTCTTATATATATTTAAACACACACACACACATTGTCTTCCATTTCTTACTCAAATGTTCATGCTTCTGGCATTAGTACATTTCTCTGTATCTAACGTCATTGATTTCCAATTGTCACAGAGCCCAGTAACTCATACATTGCTGCACAGTGAGACTCCTTGACATTTTTACAACCCAAATGAGAAGGAAAAGAGAAAAAGATGGAGGGGGAAGTGAATGTAAAGGCAATTGAACATGGTAGTGGTTGGCTTTATGGAAATAACCTTGGGAATCCAGTTCATCATCATGTGGTCCATGGAAAGGGTGAGGCTTCATGTTTTAGGTCCAGTCCGTTTCTGAGCAAACTGTTCCTAACACAAGGCGAGATATTTAATGGAAGGGGAAGGTCGATTAAGCTATTTTTGAGAATCTTTGTTCTCTGCACTCTTGCTACCCAGGTATTTTCTTTGCTACTTGTAAAATGATTAAATCTTTCAAGAAGACACTTTTTGCACAAAACCTTGCACTTTGCTTGTATTTAAGACTACCAGGTAAGAATCTCTGATGAATTTAGGGAGGAAGAAAAAACTTGAATGACAACAATTCTAAAATTCCAAATTTGAGTGAGAATTTTTTAGGAATAACTCAAGACTGTAAACATCTTAAGAGTAATGAAAATGGTTTCCTCCATCCGTGCCATCATTACTGGAGTATCAGGATTATCTAGGAAGAGCAGAAAGAACATCAACACAAGGAAATGTGTCTCAGTTTGGTCACTCAGCTGCAAGACCTTAAGCATTGCTTCAGCCCTCTGAGCCTTGGTTTGTTCATCTATAAAATGGGTTGATAATAATTGTACTTAGCTTAGAGACTTGCTATGAGGACACAGTGATGTCAAATTAGTAAAAATCACCTTTTAGATCATAAAGCATTAATCTGATGTTAATGCTAACATTTCCTTTATCACTCAGCTGTTACCAAGGTCATAGCTGTTGAATTTTAAGGTTGTTGAGTTAAAATGGTAAAAGGGAAATCCATCTTAAAACCGCTCTTAGAAGTCAAGGACAAAGATAGGAAGCATTGCCTTTGCCCTAACAAAGAATAACATTCATTTGAAAATGATATTTGGAGAGTGTCATTTTTTTCCCCTCCCCTACAGGAAAGAGAACTTTCTTCTGAGTGAAAGAAAAGTGATTTGGAAGTGGGACAAGAAAGACCAGGGCGTAAAGGGAGCTTAAGAAAGGATATAAAGGAGAATGGGCAAGTCTTCAGAACTCTGGCTGCAGGTTCCTCCCCAATTGTCTTTTCAATGGGTCTGCTGTGGCAGGACAAATAGAAGAACAGGTGAAAGGTCACCTACTTCCTCATCCATCTTCCTTGGGGTCTGGGAGGTCAGAGTGAAGATTGATTAAGATCTTAAATGTTTGACAAAAGATCCTTGGGCAAAAATGGCCAGGGCGGGTGGGGGCCTGGGGTGTGCTGTTGTTTGCATCTAACCCTGGTCATCGGCTGGAGTCCTCAAGGGACCTTGGGGACAGGACTACACTTCCTCTTGGAGTTCTTACCTCCAAGCAGTACATGCAAATGCAGACGGAGGTGAGTGGCCGCGTCAAAAGTGTCAAGAGCGGCAGGGTGATGGCGGGCATTGCCCTTTGAAGCAGCTGCAAGTTCATTCTGCCCTTGAATACCATTTTCTGAAATGATCTGGCTCGGTCTCAGCAGGACAAAAAAGAGTGTGAGCCACTCATTTGTCTTCTCCAGGAGAATGTCTGCCTGGTGTTAGCAGTAGTTTGAACTTGCCTAGTGATTGGGTGCAGCGGATAAGTAACTGTGCCAGTTAGTAGGAAAAAGGAAACAAAATCCTCCTGAGACATGTCCCCCCCGCCCCCGGGAGGGAATGTTCCAGATGTTTTACAGGGCTGTTTTATTACCTCAGAAATATTAAGCAGGAGGAAGAGAGGAAAAGATTCTTTATTAACTTATTCTTTGCTTAAATAAAGAGCTGAACAATGAAAGGGAAGTCACAGATTTACTCTTTGTGAAAGATTAATAAGCAATATTTTCAGAGAGCATGGATAAAAATAATACTAATGAAAAGAAAACATTCTTATGGAGTCACTTAAGGCCAAATAATGCTAGGTAGGAATTAAACCTTGCTTAAATACATAATTTTGCTGTAAATTGTTTGGGGTCCTCTATATCTAGGACCTATATTATATATCATTACATATATGATACCTTCCTATCAGCGAAAGGTATCTTATTAAAAGCTCTTTTGAGAAAGAACGATACAGAAATGCTTTGATGGCTGTAAAATAGTTCCCATCTGTGCTCTGAAAAGAGGGAGAGGGCTGTGTTTAGACAAAAATTATTACTTTGTTTTCCTAATATATTATAGAAGGACCGTAGGAGAACACAGTACGGGAAAGGAAGCATTTAAAATATAGTTCAGAGAGATACTGTTATACCCTTTCCACTTCTGAAATTTTTCTTCTACCTTTGAATCATGTCTTTAAGAATCAATTGCTCAAGTCACATGGCTGCTTTTATCTCTGGCTTTGAAGCATGGCTGTGATCATTGAAAGACACGATTCTTTACATCTGAGAAGAGCAGGGTTTAATTATTGTCCTTTTCCCGTTATACTTTTTTATTTTCCCTTCTACGTGTGACCAGGCTTCTTTTGTGAGTGTGAATCAGGCAATGGTCTCTATTTGGGATTCACCAAAGCACCACGTAGGAATTACCTCAGGGATGTTTGAATCCGATATTTAAGATTTGATGATTTATTTTAATCTGACTGAACTTCCTTGTACATTTCAAAAATGAATTAAGACACAATTATTCTGTTAAGACTTGAGTCTTTAGGAGAAAGACAGATTAAATGGCTTTTCAGTTACTACAGCGCGAAACAGAGGTGGTCATGATACATGTTTGACTTTCACATCGTTGAATTTTAATACTTAGGTTTTTGGGGGGCAATTTTTTTTGCATTTAATTAATGAATTTAACATTACCAAAGAACTGTATGCTTCAGACTCTTACTCCAACTTATTTCTGAGTTCCCACTCCTTATGATTTGGTAGATAATGCAAATATATCTATATTCATGTATTTTAAAAAATTATGGAAATGGAATCATCTTCTTGTCATCTTGTTTTTAAGATGCTTGACTGTTTGTCATGGACATCACTCCATATTAGAGAATATAACTTTTTTCCATCCTTCATAATTGATAATTAATATTCTGTAGTATGAATAGATCATACTTTAATTTTTTTCCTTGTTGGTTGATAGTTAGTGTGTCTTAGTTTTTCCTGGTAATACTTTTAAGCAAACACTTTAATTTGTAAATCATACGTGTACATTTTTTAAAAATTTGGATTAGCCTTGCTTTGTTATTTTTCTGGCTTTATCTTGGACAAGTGAATTTAGTAAAACTTCTTGACTATGAGCATGGATGTGGAGGAGGTCAGTCTAGGATAACCAGACAAGTAACACCACTGACAATTAAGGAACACAGTGGAGTCTCATTAAATGTTCATTGAATGAATGAATAAATAAATGCATAAGGTATTGTGGCCTGTTTCATATTAAACATTTATTTGGTGGAGTAGTGTTTCATGGAGTCAACATGCTATATCAGAATCTTTGCATGTGACTCACGTATTATGAGGTCCTTTTTTGTAATTCCTACTTCAGTTGGGTCTTAACTATTTTCATCATGTTCATGAACCATCTCTATGATCTGAATGTTCAAAAATCTCTGCAGCCCACGAGTTAACATAGTTATTAGCACAAAAGGGCTAAGACCTGCCTTTGAAGTTGGAGACTTGAGTTTAGTTTCTAGGTGTGCTGCTTAACCAGGTGTGCAATCATGGTCACTAACTTAACCTCCCTAACCTCAAGTTTACATCTGCAGATTGCTGACAATGGTATGTTATTATGTATGATACACACATATCAGCACGCGTGTACAAAGGGTTTAGCACAGTGCCTAGAATGATTAAGCACTCATGAAGTGGAAATGTTATTGTTAATTTTTTTGTTGTTCGATAGAAATATGGTGACAGTATGGGCTATTAGGTCATTGTCTGTCCAACAATGGAAACCGGTTTAGGGTTTGAAGTAGATTTTTTTGGCGGGGGGAGAGGTGAGGGCAGTGGTGATATTATGCAAGGGTGTAGGGGATGGTATGAAATGGCTGTTCTTATCTGCATTGATCAAATCCTCTGTTATCCAGCCTACTGCAGTGATTCTCAAAGTGTGTTCCAGCTGGGTTCCCCAAGACCTTTTCATGTGGTCTGCAAGGTCAAAACTTTAATACTGATATGTCATTCGCCTTTTCCCTCCCCTTTTCTCATGAATGGAGTTTTCCAGAGGCTACCTGATACGGGATGGCTCATCTCATCAAATTGAATAGAGAATCCAGCTGTCCTCTGTTAAGCCAGGCATTTAACGATGTCACTCTTCTCACTAATTTTACTTTAGAAAATAAAGTAATTTTTTTCATTAAAACATATTGTGTTAACATGTAATGGGTTTATTATCGATACTTTTAAATAAGTTCCTCTCAGTTTCAATTTCTAATGGTAAATATTGGTAGCTTTAACCCACATAAACAAAAGCACGTTGGCATCCTCAGTTGTTTCTAAGAGTGTGTAAAAGGGTCATGAGACCAAAAAGTTTGAGAACCGCTGCACTGGTCCATCAGCTTTTTGTTTTTCTGGCAGGTACAGAGAGTGTACTTCTGTCTTTAACTTTAAAGTTAAAGTAAAATAAGAAAGCTCTGGAAACTTTCAGAATCTGGGAGATTTAGGTAGCTTAGAAGAATGACATTTATTCAACCCTTTAGATGTTTCTATAAAATTAGGCAACAATTTGTAGCCCTTAGCTTTTTAAAAACGGTTTATCTGTGTCCAATAACATGCCTCAGTGCTCTCTTAAGTTTTACTGTGCTTGTGAGAAGGAATGATTAAAGAAGGCCTCAGCTGGCCCCTGGACCCTGAGAGACTGTATCTTTTTCACTTAGGGCCTAAAACCTTTCTCACTGTGTCCCCTTCCAGCTGGTACCTCTGAGCTATTTTTGGGGGAGGAGAGCAGGTGAGGTCACTGGGTCCCATGATCTGGAGGGTAATTAATAGTCCCATGACTAAATGGACATTTTATGAATATTCAGAGTCTGTTTGGGCTTCTGGGGAAACAATCGGGTTGGTACCGCTGACAACTCCCTTTGGAGACACGGAGCGTTTTCTGCGTGAATGCGGGTCGTCAGCTGTCCGCCTAGGGTTGCTTTTGCCGGCAGCAGATTCCTCATTTGCATATTCTGTATGCGCCCTCATGCAAAACAGCACACCCATTTCCCCCTTTCACAAAGGCTAGAGGGCTTCCTTTGGAAACTCCAGCCAAAATCTCCTTCTGTTTATGCAGAACCCAATGATTTAGACACCATGCAAATTAATTCGGTTTTGATTTCAATGCTTCCAGAGATTGGGGGTGTAGCCGGAGAATGGGGTATTTGCACAGGGCCCTTTTTGTACACAACTCCGCACCCTCCCCGCTCCCCCACGACCCAGTGTGCCTGGTTGTCACTCCCCGGGCCCCTTGCCCCATGCAAAACAACCCACGGTCCCGCTGCTATTTTTTTTTTTTTTTTTTTTGCGGTACGCGGGCCTCTCACTGTTGTGGCCTCTCCCATTGCGGAGCACAGGCTCCGGACGCGCAGGCTCAGCGGCCATGGCTCACGGGCCCAGCCGCTCCGCGGCACGTGGGATCTTCCCGGACCGGGGCACGAACCCGTGTGCCCTGCATCGGCAGGCGGACTCTCAACCACTGCGCCACCAGGGAAGCCCCCGCTGCTCATTTTCCTGTGACCTTTGGAAAGGAACCTAGTCTTGGTGAATCCCTTGGCTTGTCTGTTTAGTGACAGTTTCAGCTGGAATCTTGCTGTTCTTTCTGAGGAGGGAGGAGATGGCACTATTCAGATTATGCTAGGAATGTTTAGAAGTGGCCCAACAAAGGGCTTAAAACATTGTCAAGTAAAAGATAAAATTCTTGGAGAAAGATTTGTTAAGGTCTCAGGAAATTCCCAAAATAGGCTTTAGGTCACTAGTGGGCTGGAACCTATTCACTCATTCAACAAATAGAAACTGAAAGCGTATAATGTACAAATCACCATTGGTATTTTCATTGTGTTAGTGTCCTTTACCTATGAATGAACACAACCATCTTCATACCTAGAATCATGATTAAAATCTCTTACTTTCACTTATGTCCCAGATAAATTTCTTTCAAAGGCGTAGTAACTATAATTCTGTTCCTTATTCTATATGTATATTCGCTTTGGGTTGAATATTGCCTTTTGAATTCCTGTCTTCCCATCCCACCCAGTGTCTCCAAATTTACTTAACCTTTGCTTTATTCCTTTAGAATGGTAATGCGAGCACACTTATACTTAACCCAACAAACGTCACTTTCCGCTTGAAAACAGCACTGTCTTCAGAAGGCCGTGATCATATGTATTCTATAAACTAGAAGAAGAGGACTGAGCATGAAATGTTTTTGAAGTTCAATTAGTTTTGAGTTCGCACTGATTCACAGGGCAGCATAGGCAGACTTTGCAGTGTAATTAGGCGGAAGGGCTGGGTCAGCTAAAACAACATCGAAATGTAGAAGAGCTTCGCTTTAGCTCCACGTGGCCTGACAGAATTTGATGATGCTGTTCAAAGTCGATTTGAGATGGATTATTAGGATTAAAGAACACCAGAAGGCTCTGTACTTGGTATAGTCTCTCGTGTCATTAGTGGATGAGAAAATTCAGCTGCTTCTCTGGCTCTTGTTTCGAAGAATGGATTTAAACAGACCCACACTTCTCAAAGGTGATCTTACTAACCTCTTCTTAATAAGTTACAGATCTCCAATGGCTCAGAATCCTGAAAGTACCATTTGAAGTAAGTTGATTGATAATTATCATTTCCCCTACGTGTACAGATACTTGCCACAGCAGTGCAAAGCTATGGTACGGTTTCTTAATTACCCAGATAATCCTGTTTGCTTGTATTTTTAAACTATGAAGTGCTGGGTAATTATTCAATTCTTAATAGAAGGCAAATGGCAATGTAAACAATAATTAGGATGTTAGACAGACTAATGCGCTTCCGAGCAAATTGGATTTTTTTCATACTGTTCAGCATGAAGTCCCATAAAGCTAACAATTTAGAAGCAAGGCAAAAAAGGTTCCATTTGGTTCATATTTTATGGCGTTATCCCTTCATGGCTTGTTTCTGTGAATAGCAGTTTGCCCCAATGAAGCTGGCTGCGCCCAAGCCAACTGTTTCCTCTGTAACAATCGCTTCCCTGCTGTTTGACATTTGGCGATGTTCTCCCAGGCCTCCAGATTGGTCCTTTGTCTGCTGCAGATCCGAGGGGTCAGAGGTTAACAGAATACTGATTTCCTCTCATAATACCATACCAGGTAAATATGGGCCAAACTCATGATTAGTTAAGACGCAGCTAAGTAAGGAGTGCTTTTCTCATGGGCTTTTGTCCTTAAGAACTTCCCTGATTTGAGATGCTGAGTTTCCCAGCTCTTTCCTTCCACAGCGGCATCTTCATTACCAGAGCTGCTGTCTCTTTTATATAGCTTTTTCCGTTAATAACCATTCACAACTAACAATATATCCCCAGAAATACATGACCTGAAAACTGAGCAAATCATCACGTTGGATGAATTAATTTTACCAGCTTAGCAATACTTTGCAATCTTTACACACTTAATTATGTCTTGTAGTCTTATCTGTACTGCGTGTTTCATGGATGAAATAATAAACTGATAACAAAGGCGGTAGACAAAGATCCTTTAATAGTGGTGCTCTTACCCGCCCTCCATTTTTTTTTTCAGTCCAGACTTCATGGTGTGTTGCCAATTAGAGGTATAATTAAACAAACAATTTTATTCCCATTTTCACCGTTTATGGAGATGTCCAAGCATTCATCAATATGCTATTAATATTTTACATTTAATTTAATGTAAATTTACATTTACATAATTAATATCAGTTTAATTATATCAGTGTTAATTTTTCTCCTAAGGATTAATGTAAGCTACTCAATAGGTTATATCTTAATTGTTCATGTTGGACACACAGGCTGTAGAAGTTTAAAGTATCTTTCAAACATTCTGTTACTATCAATTAATTAATGCAAAGGCCACCTTTGTGTATATCCCTATCCCATTTCTATTTGGCCAACCTCCTTCACATTGCACTGTGACCTTGATGCTTAGATTCATTTGTTTTCAGTTTTAAGTGTTTGAAAAAGACATCTCTACTTTGAAAAACAGTTTCCTTTTGAAGTGTCCAGCTTGGCACTGACTGAAGCAGCCCCCGGGCCAATTAGCATGTTAAAAGAATGGGTCAATACCTTTCTGCTTCCTCCACCCTCCTTGCTCTCTTCTGAGGGGGAAGAGTTTTGAAGAACCCTAGGAGGCTCTTGACAGATGTGCCAGGAGACTTCAAGAGGATTGTTGATTGCCCTGAGTAGGGAACATTGATGGTTTGATCTAGTGCCCAGACAGCTTCTCTTGGCCATTTGAAAATGGATGCAAGAGGCACTGACAGCTTCAGGAAAGCTCTAGCAGTTCATGTAATTATGGAGAGGATTAGAAGAAAAGTGTTGGGAGAAATAAGAGATCAATACAGGGGCACTAGTTGACTTGAACTCACCTTTAGCTGTTAAACACTACATTTTGTAACATTTAGCCTATGCACATGGAAGACTATTTTATAGGTTGGTTTTTTTAAGGGTTGTGTAAAGCCATGCATTAGAAAAAAACCATAAGCAGCCACTGATTTTTGAGAGCGGACTTGTAGGTAATTAACACTGTAACACTTCTAGTACTTAAGATGCAAAGGTGCTAATTAACTAATGGGAGAAATTGAGATTTCATTACTCTGGTCTCTAACGAGGAGCCAGCAAAGATGTGCAGCTGAAAGTAATATTTTAAACAGTCAGGTTTCTTTTAAAGCGTTTGCTTTAGGAACTGCCTGTTTATCCTAGAGTTTTCAATTAGCACTAATGCAGGGCTACAGTAAAACAATATAAAAGCACCCTAATTTTGCACCAAGGAACTCCTGTTGATGGAAAAATGAGAACGTTGTCTTTGCATGATTAAAAAGAAAAGCTTTTAAAAAGTTTGAAACTCACCACCTGAGGGGCCCAAATGGTCTTGCTTTAGGAAGTTATCCTTCACAGGACAAAAAAATGGCTACTGTACTGAGCTAAACAAAGCCCAGTACATACTTTTTTCTAAACTTCAGGAAGGATTCTGGGATCCTCATTTACAAAATGTTGTGGCTGTAACTATTTTAGTAATTTTTAAATGGGTACTTGATAAGGCAAGAATTTTGCACTATGATTTCAGCAATTGTACTGAACTATTATCGGATCTTTCCTTTTCTTCTAGAGAAACAAAGTCATTTACTGAAGAGAAGTAATGTCTGACCTTATAAAAATCACAACTATTATTGCAGCTTTAAAAAATAGATATACTAAAAAGAACCCCTACCCCCCTCAAAAGGATCGTTGACTTCTACTACAGATAATGATTGAAAAACAGAAACCTATTGAGTTTTCCCAGTATTTCCCATTATATTTTCTAGCTGGTTATCACTGATCTACAGGAAAGCTATTGATTTTTCTATGTTTATCTTGCATCCAATCTTTTTCTTGAACTGCCTTGTGAATACTAATAGGTTTTCAGTTAATTCTCTAGGTTTTCTAGAGAACTAGGAGTTTTAGGTGCAAGCAATCATATATTTTTCCTTTAAAAAAATTAAACCTCTTATTTATGATTTCTATCTTACAGAATTGGCCAGAATACTAGTGTAGATTGTAAGCATCTTTATGCCCAATTTTAGAGGGCATAATTTAAGTATGCTGTGAGATATATTGTCTTAGTATCATATTTCCAATTTTTAAACATTTCTAAGGAAGAAGGGCTTTTGAATTTTGCAGTGCCTTCAAGAATCTCTTTTAGCTATGTGACCTTTCTGACTTGCTGTGTTTATGGGATTGAGTATATTAGTAGATTTTTCTGAAAATAATCCGTAAACTCTCTTTGCATTTGTGGAAAAAGATCCTATTAGGTGGCAGTAAATTTTGATAAATAGTTCCTTAAATTCTATTTGTTAATCGAAAATGGTGATGAAGAGCCAGGATTTTGGAATAAGAACTTAATTTTAATCTCAGCTTTATTTACAATGTGACAATGGGCTCTAGGTACTCAACTTTAGCACTTTTGTTTTCTCCTCTGTAACAGGAGAATAATGATACCTACCCCATGGGTAGCCTTAGGATTAAATAAGGCAATGTATGTAAGCCTTACTAGGAAGTGACATCTATTCAGCGCTCAGTAAAATGTAGAAATTTGTATTATTTTTATTTTGAATTTTTAATAAATAACCAATTGATATTAACCTATATATTCCCTTTTTCTCTGTCTTTCTCTAACTGTATCTCTTTCTCTCTTTCTCCCCTCCTATTCTTAGCAGGTTTTAGGATTATAATTGAGTCATAAAGTTAATTACGATAGTTTTCCATTTTTTAATTAACATTGGGAAAGTTAGTGTGCAGGGGATCTAGCTTTACTCTGCAAGTTTGAAAGATTTCGCCATTAAAACTGGCTCTAGGCTGTGCACTGAGGATATGGGCACTTTTCTGTATATTTGCTAGACTTCAATAAAAAAATGCAACAACCCCAACAGGAAACTGGCTCTGGAACCTCATTCATTTGCTTTTCTAGTCACATAAATGACTCTTCCAGTCCATAGTTAGATGTGTTCTCTGACTCTGATCTGGGCTATTCCCAGCCTCTGTTGACTTCAGGGCTGAAAGCACAGATGCCACATTGCTCTCCTTTGTAATTACATCACTGAGATTTCTCATTACTTGTGTAGATCTTAAACATATAAGTTAAAGGCAATAGGATCGTTCGACCTGGAGTTAATGCATAGGTATGGTTGAGCTAGTCATAAATCAGGATCCTGGCTGTTAATGAGGATCTAGTTGAGATGATATTTAATATCTCATTAGGAAAAGCTACATTTCACTGCAGAGTGAATGTGGATGCAGCTCCTCTGAGCTGTGGTGCTTTGCTCTTTTTTTTTTTCTTTAATTGAGAGAGAGAGAACTTGAAGTGACAGATTCCCTGTTCTAGAAACATCTGGTGTTCCTTAGAGCCGCAACTTTGACATCATAATCTGTCAATATTTTATATTGGTTTTGAGGATTGGTAAGCTTCATTTTTTTTCATTTCAAATTATTCTGTGGGCCTCATGCAAGCTACACGAGGACCAGAGGACAGATATCACCTCAGTATAAGGAAAGACCCATCTAATATTTTGAACTAGACAAGAGTGGAATGTGATGCCTTTTGAGAGGATGAGTTCCCCTTTGAAGCTGGTGTTCACACTGGCTGGATGACCCCAGGGCATCTAACTGTATCCCTCCAGTAAGAGATTGGAGACCCTGTGTTCCTTAAAAGGTGCACCATTGTCATTTTGGGCAGGATGATTCTTCCCTGAGTGTAATATTTACCAGGCACTGCGGGTCCATCCTGTGCACGGTGGGTATGCACTTTGCAAGGCATTTGGTGTCCTGAGTAGTCCCTGGGCAGTAAATGCCTATGTCATCCTCTAGTCACTGTGACAGGCCAAAACCTCCCCTCACGTGTCCAACTGCCTCAGGTATGTTTACTAATCTCAATTGCAAGCTTCTAAACTAGACAAACTATAAGATAACTTACAACTGTTGAGATTCTAAGATAGTAGGGTATTTGGTCCCCTGTTACAAATGTTTCATATTTCCTATAGGATAGGTAATTCAGGTCTAGGATCTTTTTTTTCTTTTTTTTAAATATTTATATATTTGGCTACGCCGGGTCTTAGTTGTAGCACGTGGGATCTTCGTTGCGGCATGCAGGATCTAGTTCCCCAACAAAGGATCGAACCAGGGTCCCCTGCATTGGGAGCACGGCGTCTTAGCCACTTGACCACCAGGGAAGTCCCAGGTCTAGGACCTTGTAGCGTAGAAAAGATGGAGAAGCTCTTCAAACACTCCCGGCTATCAACCTCTCTATTTTTAATTTCCTTAAATCTAAGTGTACACCATAGCATCATCATCTGTTTCCCCAATAGGCACCAATTAAAGGAGATGGGGAATGTCTTCTGGAAGAAATTGCTCACATGTTATAAAAGCATCTGTAATGATGACCAACAACCAGGTTCCCTACTGACTTATTTAGTCCTAAAACAGCCTTGTAAGGCAGGTAGTGTTATTATCCCCATTTTATAGTTGGGAAGGCTGAGGCATGGAAAGGTGCCCAAGGTTATGCAGACTACTTAAAACAATTTGAAACCAGGTAGGCGGCTCCAGCCTCCAAGTTGCCAACTCTATACCATACTTTCCCTGGGTAAGAAGTGTTAGAAATCAAGAAATGTCTCCCCAAGGTAACTAACAATATGGAATCTGCCTTGTATTCTTACAAGGTAAGAGGAACGTTTTAAATGCCTGAGTTATAAACTTATGTAAACAGCACCCTGTGTTTACTCCAAGATTTGTAAAACACTCATCTGCCAATGGGTGGCCTTTATATTATTTCAAATGGCCTGGCAAAGAGCAAAATGTGACCTTGCAATTATTAGAGCTGAAGACCTTGTCATAGTGTGTTACTGCACAAATTATTCTTATTTTGACTCTGAATCACAGCACAGAGGGAGGTTATAAGCATAGATCCAAGTTTACATAAGACAGAACATCATCTCCTCTTAACTGGAGGACAGCTGAACCAAATGAGAAATTTTTTGATTTCTCAAATGCTGGACAATAAATCCAGAGCTATTTAGAAGGAAAATCAATCGAAAAAGGAGGATGAACTTTTCATAATCTAAATGTTGGGCTTGTGCTCTTATGCTGGTTCAGGTAGAGTATTTATTTGCAAATGTATGCAGAAAAAGAAAGAAATGGCAGCAGAATCATTTGTGATGCAATTCATTTCTGCAATAAAGCAAAAGGAGAAAAAATGTGAGCTAAACATTGCAAATGGTGGTATATGTGATTCCTTCAGCATCCACGCAGCCATTCTACATCCCCCCCCACCTTGGTGTTGCTACCTAGTGGCTTCAGTGGAAATGGCTCACCTTTCAGCACCTAAAACCAGCTACATCCTGAATTGTTCTATTATGGAAGTCTCAAAAATTCTTTTTGTGGGGGGCTAAGTCATTTAGAATCAGGTTTTCTGTTGCTTGCATCACAACCCTAATAAATAAAAGAGGTCATTACTTTAACTGAAAACTAGTCTTTTATAGACAAATGTTTCACATAGGAAGCATAATGTGTTTGCCCAAGTTGAGTAGTTACTTTTCCAAAAGATTCCTTTCTAGTCCTGTAAACAACAAAAACATATTGGATGGCTATTTTGTCCTCCCTCCTCAGCCTGATGGCAAGATAGACTAGTTTGGGTTCTGTTGCTAATAGGAGAGAGAACCCTCTTCCGTACAGTGGCTTTGTGAAGTGAGATATCTCTCTTCTTTGTGTTGAAGAATATTCAAGCCCTAACGACCTTAGAAATCCTTTATTTAGTTCACGCTTCTCATATTGCAGATGAGAAAACTGAGGTTCATATTAATAAAGTATGTAATAAATTAATAAAGAGGCACAAACTTCAGTTACAAAATAAATGAGTCACGGGGATGAAAGGCACAGCGTGGGGAATATAGTCAGTAATAATGTAATATCTTTGCATGGTGACAGATAGCATGTAGACTTATCGTGGCGATCATTTTGTAATGTATAGAAATATCGCTACGTTGTTCACCAGGGACTCACATAGTGTTCTAGGTCAATTATACTTCAAACAAACAAACTTACAGAAAAACAGATGAGATTTGTTGTTACCAGGGGTAGGAGGTGGGGAGAGAGGGATTTTATAGATACATACTACTCTATATAAAAAAGATAAACAACAAGGACCTACTGTATAGCACAGAGAACTATATTCAATAGTAATAACTTATAATGGAAAAGAATCTGAAAAATAATATATATACATATATATAACACTGAATCACTTTGCTGTACATTTGAAACTAACACAACCTTGTAAATCAACTAGACTTTAAAAAAATTAAGCATTCAACTAAAAAAAAAGTGAAAAAAAAAGTAAAAAAGAAAGAAAAAAATAATTAAAGATAAAAAGACTGGCTCCTGAAATACGGAATTTTAGAGTCTTGCCTTCTTGACTGTGTCAAAGGGAGGATAATCCCAGAAAAGATGTAGGCAGCCAGGGTGAAGTAGCATCTGCATACCTTTGAAGTTGGCCTTGGAGAACTAAGTCCTATATACTCAAGTCTACTCCCCAAATTAGGCTTTTGATATGAGATCAAACTTGGTCCTTGATTGCAATCGTTGGGGTTTCAGTAAACTGTTGGCCCCCCACCCCCATAAAAGCTTGAAATCCTCAGATACGCTCTGACTCTCTTTGTCCGCATCAATACATTCTGAGGTCTCCATGCCTTTTTGTGCACTATTTCCTTTGCAAAAGAGTTTGCAGTCTAAGGGAGCAGGCAGCCCAGTAAAAATATTTATGATGTGTGATAAGTGAAGTTTGAGGACCTGGAAGAGGGAGATGCTGAGTGCTGCCGGAGGTGTGGTGTAAAGGAAGGTTTTTGGAAATTTGGACATAGTATTGGTGCATTGGTCCACTGGTGGACTCAGTGGCCAGTGGGATCTAGGGGGTGTGTGAAAGGGAATGTTTTGAGTAACTTCAAGGTTGTAGGTTTGGTGCAACAATGCTTAGTGATTCTATTCTTAGATTAAGGAAATCCTAGGAGATGAGGTAATTTTTAAGGGAGGGTGGTTTGACCTGGCAGGATAGAGGATTAGTTTAGTTTATACTTGTTACATGTAGAATATAAGAAAGGATGAGGCTAGTGGTCCAGGAAGGGAAGGATGACCATAGTTTTATTTGCTTTTCATTTATGAATTTGACCTTATAGAAAAACAAGGATTTCCTTAGTCTAAGAATAGAATCACTATGCAATTCATTCCATCACAGGTGATGAAAAATGCCTTTCTCCTTGATCATTAAAACTTAGCCTTTGTGTCAAGGTTTCTGCCTTCATATCTTCGAGTTTGTTTTATTTATTTATTTATGCCGTTGTGGGTTTCTCGCGAAGACAGTGTGGTTTGGTGGCCTGGGGCTTGGGCCCAGGGTGGGGTGACTAGGGCTCTTCCAGGAGTGTGGATCTTGTGCAAATCATTTAATCCCTCTAGTTTCCTCTATTCCTCATCTGTGAAATGGGCGTACTGTTACTACTTTTAATTTTGCAGTATAATTCGTCTGATTTTTACACGTTACATTTTTTAATATATCTATTATGTCTTTGGTTTAAAAAGATACTTTAATATTTCATTTTTAAAATATTTCAGCTGATTAATACTTCATTTGACCAAAACATAGATTTCTCATGTTAATTGTACTCTGGTTTTATTGTGTTTATAGCAGCTAAGTATACCATGGGAAACCCTACTTATTGGAGTATGAAAATATGGTTTTAAGCCATGTTGAAGGGAACTGATGAATTACAAAGTTATTGGGGTGAGAAAAAAATCATGAGAAATTCCTGTTTTTTTGTAGGAAAATGTGGTAATACCATTGGCAAGTAAAAAGACTGGCACAGTCATCTATAATGTCGCCACATAACGAGAGTCATACTTATTGTTTTGGTTTCTATGCTTCCAGACTTTCTCTGATGCCCACATTGCCACACACACTCACTGAGTTATTGGTCGTATAGCATGATGATAAAAAGTCTTTCCAGATCGATACATATAACTTGATAACATCATTTTTAAAGCTGACAGAGATTTCTGTTGCCTGGATGTACCACCGTTTCTTCACCCACCCTCTGCTTTTGGGCTTTTAGGTTGCTTTTAGTGTGGTGCTTTTTAATAACATTGCCCTGAATATCCTTACAGGAACATCTTAAAATATAGACTTAATTATTTTTTAATAATTGTTGGTTTGAAAAATGTGCAGTTTTAGATAGAGGCTTTGATATTTATTGGAAAAGACTCAGTTTTGAGATACATGCTTACCTAAGCTTGAAACAATGAGAAATAACATACCTCTAGTGACTTCATATGACCATTTCCATGCAATACTCATAAATGAAGTGAGCTCCAAAGTGGAGGTAGTTTTACTCATTAGCACGTGCATGTTAGAAAACTTCCTTCAAGGTTTTTGCCAACAAACCCTTTCTTTTCATCCAAAAAAAAAGCAATTAGCTTTTAAGCTTTATTTTCAACAAATGTAGGATTCATTGGCTATGTGATAGCTGTTAGCAGGAACCCTTTAATATAAAGGATAGCCTTTAATATAAATGATAATATAGTTTAGTCACCTGATAAACATTATTGCCTCTAAACCTACTGTAAATTTTCCCTCCCACTATCGAAGGAACGTCACTGCTCTTAAAACTCAGAGAATCACTGCCTTTCATAAAGACATTGTTAAAGTGAGCTTCATGAGGCTGGTTGTTTTCTATAATCTCTTCGTTACTGTTGTCTTAAAGACAACACTATGTTGTCTTTAAAGAATGCCTTCAGGGCTTCACCAACTGGAAAGGAAAATGACTTCCTGGATTATGAGTGGGCTTTAAAATAACTACACACACAGAAACCAGCAATTCAAATTCCTGAAGGGTTAGCTGATTCTTCTTTTTTATGAGTTAAATGCATTGATTGCTGTGTAATCAATTGTTTCTGTGGCCTTAAAATTCATCTTGCTACACACCAGAGATTTAACACCTTTAAACTGGGTCATCCAAGTGCCTATACTAGCATTCCCTGCACTTATCTCCCAGTACCCACTTACTCACCATGGGATATTAATTATGCAGTTCAGTTTTGCACCTTCCCCTTTTTAAAATGAATTAAACATCTTGCAAGTTATTTCTCCAATTGCATGAATGGAATATAGAAAAACATTGCATCCTTTCTTTCCCACTTCCTAGACTCCTTTTGCCTCCATCTTTCTCAGTGAAGGAATCCTGTACATGTTGACTCTTAGCTGGAAGATCTTGTCATTTGAAAATAGAGTAGCATCTCTAAGGACAGTGAAACATTGCACGCATGTCCTCATACCGAAAATATTCATTCTTCTTTGGGCAACTCATCTCTTAGCAATGTGAAAAATAAAACCGTGTTATTTTTTAATTTATTTTTCCCTATTAAATGAATTATTGCATTTTATTCATGAAACTAATACTGTTCATTGTAGAGCATTTGGAAAACAAGAAAAGGAAACCGGAAATCACATTTGGGATCATCCTGGTACCCATCCTCTGGTTTCTTGCTGTCCCTGCCTAAGTGTAGAATGGTGTTTCTCTGCCTGGTGGCAATTGCCTTTTCCTTTTTCCTGCCAGTGCAGAACAAGGAAGTGCTTCATTAGTAACCTCAGAATCACCTACTTGCTGGGTGGGTGATTTGTTTTGCTGTTGTAGGTGGCATTCCTGTCCTGCTTGGAGTGAATATTGGCATCTATGTGCCTGTGATGTTGCAGCTTCCCACATACTTTATTGGCCCAGAAATTCCAGCTACTCCTTTCTCTTTTCAGCTTGTCATTCCAGATCCCCAATGGGACCAGCACCTTTGGCTGTAACCCCAAAATCCTCTGTGAATGAGCTTGCCGATCCCTTCCCCTAGGATGTTACAGCCTGTTTCTCAATTCCACAGAATCTTGTTCTGAATCATCAGGAACTTGAATGTGGGTCGCCTACCTGACTTCTAGGGTGGTACCTTCTTAGGACCCTCTCTCTAGCTGCTTCTGACTGGGAGTCCTGAGAGTTTGATGTTGTCCCAAATCAAGACTTAGTTCTCCATGCTATTGTGGACACTAATTTGGCCCTACGTCACTTTCTTTAGATCTAGTCTCCGCAGATTCATCTCCCTCTGCTGCCTGTATCGGTGAAGTTTTACATGTTTGAACAGCCAACACTTCAAAGACAAGCAGCTCTATGCCATGGAAAGTGTTTAAGCAGAAACTAGAGGGAGTCTTTAGTAAGAGAAGCTTCAGCAAGTCCCTCACTGGAAAGAAGGACTGGAATAACTGCTCTTATCCCTTATAATTTTGAGATTATTATAATTCAACAGTAAATGCCTCTACCTATCACAGGTTCAGTAAAAATTCTCTCATTTATTTTTCAGATCCTGTGCTGAGAGCACTGATTGGTATGGAAGGCTTGCTGTGGCCCATTGAATGTAAAATAACATTTTAAAAAGGTCATATCCATACAAAAGGAGGGAAAAAATAATAACATGTTAATCAGAAGTGGCTGTTTGGTAATTTAAATTGTATTGGCCAAATTATTTAAATTACATATCAACCCTGTTTATTTCTGTCAGATATGAAGACAACTAAGAAAGGTTTGATTCACTGGATACAATGTTTCACCAGCTGCATGTATATTTGTTTCGTTTTGCACATGGAAACTTGAGTGCTCACAAGAGCCCTGGCTGGATATTTTGCTTGACTAGAGAGAATATATTGAGTTTATTAATTAAGAAAAGTATCTTGTAAAAATGGACAAGTGCTAATAAATGAAGTAGTATTTAGGCAAAATTGACAATTGTCTTCCCTCTTTTCTCTGTTCCCCTCCTCCAAACCTATCTAGCCATGATGATATAGGTGGGATTATATAATTATAATGAGATATAGACTGAGATGATAAATCTTCCTAAACCTGAGTGTTGATCATGTGACACTCCTACTCTGAAATCACCCCTGGCTTTTACCTATGACCCTGCAGGGAAAGGAGGTCCAAGCTCTTTCTTTAATGTTGCTTCACTGCTCTAAGAATCCAGCTTCCAGGGCTTTTGCCCACACCGTTCCCCCTGCGCCACATGCTTTCCTGCCTGTCACTATTAGACACATTCTTCGAGGCCCTCTCGAGCAGCATTTTCTTTTCCCTTTGAACTCTCCTGAGTGTTTTGATTGCATCCCTTTTTTTTTTTTTTAATACAGCAGGTTCTTACCAGTTATCTATTTTATACATATTAGTGTATACATGTCAATCCCAATCTCCCAATTCATCCCACCACCACCACCACCCTCCCCGCCACTTTCCCCCCTTGGTGTCCATACATTTGTTCACTACATCTGTGTCTCTATTTCTGCCATGCAAGCTAGTTCATCTGTACCATTTTTCTAGATTCCACATATATGCGTTAATATACGATATTTGTTTTTCTCTTTCTGACTTACTTCACTCTGTATGACAGTCTCTAGGTCCATCCACGTCTCTACAAATGACCCAATTTCATTCCTTTTCATGGCTGAGTAATATTCCATTGTATATATGTGCCACATCTTTATCCATTTGTCTGTCGATGGGCATTCAGGTTGCTTCCATGTCCTGGCTATTGTAAACAGTGCTGCAATGAACATTGGGGTGCATGGTGTCTTTTTGAATTATGGTTTTCTCTGGGTATATGCCCAGTAGTGGGATTGCTGGATCTTATGGTAGTTCTAGTTTTAGTTTTTTAAGGAACCTCCATACTGTTCTCCATAGTGGCTGTATCAATTTACATTCCCACCAACAGTGGAAGAGAGTTCCCTTTCCTCCACACCCTCTCCAGCATTTGTTGTTTGTAGATTTTCTGAGGATGCCCATTCTAACTGGTGTGAGGTGATACCTCATTGTAGTTTTGATTTGCATTTCTCTAATAATTAGTGATGTTGAGCAGCTTTTCATGTGCTTCTTGGCCATCTGTATATCTTCTTTGGAGAAATGTCTATTTAGGTCTTCTGCCCATTTTTTGATTGGGTTGTTTGTTTTGTTAATATTGAGCTACATGAGCTGTTTATATATTTTGGAAATTAATCCTTCGTCCATTGATTCATTTGCAATTATTTTCTGCCATTCTGAGGGTTGTCTTTTCGTCATGTTTATAGTTTCCTTTGCTATGCAAAAGCTTTTAAGTTTCATTAGGTCCCATTTGTTTATTTTTGTTTTTATTTCCATTACTTTAGAATGCGGGTCAAAAAAGATCTTGCTGTGATTTATGTCAGTGTTCTTCCTATGTTTTCCTCTAAGAGTTTTATAGTGTGCAGTCTTACATTTAGGTCTTTATTGCTTGCATTCCTTAATGTCACTGATACTTTCTATTAACATATTCTTACTTTTTATGGGCACAGAGTATTAGTGAATAAACTCCCTACTACTTATTAGCTGTTTGACTTCTGGCAAGTCAATTTGTTTCTCTGTGCTTAGTTTACTTGTATATAAAATGCAGACAGGGGCTTCCCTGGTGGCGCAGTGGTTGAGAGTCCGCCTGCCGATGCAGGAGACGCTGGTTCGTGCCCCGGTCCGGGAAGATCCCGCATGCCGCGGAGCGGCTGGGCCTGTGAGCCGTGGCCGCTGAGCCTGCGCGTCCAGAGCCTGTGCTCCGCAACGGGAGAGGCCACAACAGTGAGAGGCCCGCGTACCGCCAAAAAAAAAAAAAAAAAAAATACAGACAGTAATAGTACCTCCTCCACAGGTGGTTGTTTGGATTAGACATGTAAATACTTGCAAAGCACCTGAACCATGCCTGGAACATAGTAACTACTCAATAAATACTACCTTCTACTACTACTACTACTACTACTGCTACGACTGTTACTGAGTCCAGGCTCACTCTGTTCGCCGCAAGACAGGCCAATAAATCAGAGACGACGTGTTGAGGCAGGGAAGACGACTTTATTTGGAAAGCCGGCAGACCCAGAAGATGGCAGACTAAAGTCTCAAAATAACCGTCTTATCAGGGTTTGGATGCCAGTTTCTTTTATAGCACAGAGAGGCGGAGAAGATGAGGAAGTGAAGTAAAAAGGCCATAAGTTTTGCAAATATCCCCTGGAATGGCCAGCCTCGGGGAGGGGGTGTGTTAATTTCTTTCTTGCAGCCATCCACAGATGGACAGGGTCCGGATGTTTCCCTGAACAAATGCACTTTGGTTTAACATTCAGGCGGAGGGGCAGGGTTCCCCAAGGCAGGCCATTATGTATAGACAGTATCCTATTAGTGAACAAAAGCGACAGGAAGCAAACTCTAAAGTAAAAGAAACAAATCCAACATGGAGTCAGATTTGGCTCTTCCCTGTTACACAACTACTACTGGGTTGTTATGGTCCTGTTTCAGGGCCCTGAGCTTGGTGAGCAGAGTTTCAGCTGCATTTCAGACCCCACTTTCCCCTTCAGTTTGATGCCCTTGTTCAGTGAACAGCCTATATAACTGTATACGACAGTTCAGTATCAGAATCTATGTTCTCCCAGGCCTAAGTATAGATTCCACTTATCTTTGCATCCTTTCTAGTGCCTAAAATATAGTACACAGAGTTCTATTCTGTTCTGGTCCTCCATATGGGATCACTGAAATGAATGAATAAACAAATGTAAAAAGAAAAATGTCACTGCAGTTTTGTTTATTTATAAGAGGCCCATTGATTTTTGAAGCATGCTCACAGAGCGTATCATGTATTTTCAGTAAGAAATCACTATTTTTCACCATCTTGTTACAATACTGGATATGTCATAAATTTAAAGAGTGAAATTGAGGGTAAATTTTCTGTGGGTTGATTTACTAGATCAAAGAGTGACTTCAACTTTCAGCACTTATTTTATTTGCCAGCATAAACTCAGAGGTTTAGTCAAGTGCCAAGAAAAGAAGTTAATTATCTGAATTATGCGGATCCTGGCAAATCATTCTTTCTTTTTTGGGGGGGAGAATAAGAGCTTTGAGTCTTTATCTCCCTTCAGCAAATCCAAATGATTATAAAAGTAAGAATAAAACTCTAGTAATTAATCTAATAGCTCTAGGCTGCTAATCATTTTGGAAAAGTGACATTACCCAGAATATACTGGTTTCCATTATTCCATGTCATTGATATATAATTCAGTTGATTTTCACACTTTTTACATTCCAAAATGAAATACAGCTTTTGCCATGTCACTAGGTTGGAATTCTTTGACAATACATTAACATGCCAAAAATAATATTACATATAAGAATAATGTAGAGATAAATTACAGGTAGAGCTGTATCCCTAAGGAGATTTTCATTTGTGTCTTAGAATAGAAGACTTATAACCCTACTCACACAACTATTTCATTCTAGTATGTTTCAGGCTCTTAGCTCAATTCAATAAATTACTCGTTTTGTACTTGCTGTATGCTAGACACTCAGTGTTGCTGAGCAGTGTACTTACACAAAAGTCTGTGTAACTCTCAAGTACATCCTGATTTTATCCAAAGAGCCGATAGAGACTTTTATGCAAATGAGTCCTTGAACTGGTCACCTTGACAGTTTTATAGGATTAGTATAATGCTGCCATGACTTTGAAACGTTTTTGGAACCGTCTTTTTAAAAATGTCTAATGTCTTCTTTTCAAATGTGCTTAGTACTGGACAATTCTGTGCTTTAAGGTAGATTTCATTTTTGGAAAGCACATAATTTATAGACAACGTTGTTGATAGATGAGAAGATCAGTCATGCTGTGTTATACATATTTTTTAATTCAAGAACAATGAGTGATTGCAATGTAACAAACTCTTTTCATGAGTAATCTTACTTTGAATGCAGCCTCAAAAGAAGTATTTGGAGCATATGGTTAAATTAGTAGGATAAGGGTGTGGTAGGTCTCCAGCATTCTTGGGTTTAGCTGTCAATCGCAATGTAACCAACTAAGAAGTCAAGTCTAGTTTGTTCCCTCTTGAATCCTCAGAATCCTGGAACTTGCTATTGAAATGAATGAGCGAGTGAATGGAAGCTTGCATGGATGAATGTTAACAGCAATTCACACATGCATTCATAGGCCCTTGGATATATAGCAATTTATCTAGTTTATTATTATTTAACTTTCTGGCATTCCTTTAAATAATTTGTGTTAAGGTCACTTACCTGGTGAGAATTTGGTTCTATGTTAACCTCTTTTCTTGCAGTATTTCTTTGTAGCACTACAACCTGGTGAAGTAGTGACTGTCATTATTCTCTTTTTCATAGATGAGGAAACCAAGGCTTAGAGAAGCACAGCAACTTGCCCAAAGCCAAAGCCACACAGCTAGTAAATGAGTCTGGACTCAACCTGAGAAGTCCGGCTACTGATTTGCAGTCTTAACCAGGATTCTATGCTTCCTTTCAGTGTATCTGTTTTTCTGATTGGATACATGTTCTCACATAATGCTTTCAATCCTCCTAAACAGGGGATATAGAAATCCTTTTAGAGATAAGGGATTTGACCAAATTATGTTTTATAATAGAGATTTTCTAATTTAGGAAACCAGCAACCTCTTCTAACCATTTTATTTTGGCTTTCATGGGTCTCATTAGTTTCTTGATTAACAATGAAGAGTAACTTTGTATTGTTCAGTATGTTAAAACCATGTGATTATCTGCTTATGTCCCCACCTAGATGTCCATAGCCAGTTCAAATGCAACATGTCCAAAACTGGGCTCTCCTCCCTGCCCCCCAATAAGCTTGTTTTCAGTATATGATTACATTTAGATGTTTAAGCCTGAAACCTGGGAGTGATTCTTCACACCTAATGGTGTGATCCACCTAACGGATTTGTCTTCTATTGATTTTATCATTAAATATTATCCTCCATCCTGCTGCCACTTAGTTCTTAGCAGCTGGGCACCCTGGCTGCTGTCTTGGTTATCTCCTGCTTACTGCTGTGATGTCCTCCTGGCTGCCCTTCTCCCCATACCACTTCTCTACGCCGAAGGACTCTTCATGTTTTTCCCTTTATGTTGAAATTTCCGATTACACTTTCATTGAGATACAATCTTCTGGAATCTTCATAGTGCTTTTTTCTTTTCCCCAGAAGAAAAAAAGAAAGAGGTTTTCTAATTTAGGAACTAATGGGGGTTTGGGGAAATATCTTTAAAGAATGTCAAAGGTCTACAACAGAGCAACCTTAGCCAAGGAATATGATGGGCAGCTTTCAACGAAAGGGTAAACCACCAGTACGTTTATTGAAAATAATTTCTCATCTAAAGCCCAAGCTCCCAAAAAGGCCTACAGTCTTCTTGAGAAAGGAGGACTTTAGGGTGGAAACACTGAGCTTCTAATCTCTGTTCTGAAAGTATCCAATTATCTGATCATGGAGAAGTTCCTTACCTTTCCCACATCAGTTTCCTCATCTAGAAAATAATTAGCTGGAATAAGTCTTTTACAGGACGCCTTTTAGCTCTTAAGTGTCAAAATGTGTGATAGGATATTAAGTGCTGGTTCTCTGGAGATGGGGGGGGGGGAAATCTATGTTGACTGGAGCTATCTGGAAAGGCTTCCAGGGAGAAGAGGAACTTGATAAAACTTAGATAGTACAGTGGTATAAGAGGAATAAATGCCCCTTGAGCTAAGAACAGGGAATTAGCTGTCACACCCTGGGGCTGAGGAGACTGGATTTTTGGAAGAATTTGAAGAGCAGAGGAGAGATTTGGTCTCTTCCACCTGGCTCATTCATCGTATAGTCCTTGATTGCATGCTCTCTTCTGGCCATTGAGAACCATTAATCTTGGAAGATTCTAGATATTTCATCCAACCAAAGAGAATGTTTTGTCATTATGAAGATTTGTAATGTTTACCGAAACCTTTTTCTACTATTAAGGCATGCAGAAGAAAGATAAGGAAAGCCTCCCAGGAAAGTTGACCTGAAGGTTATAGTTAAAGGATAATTTGCTTAATTTAAGCAAAAGGAGAAAATGACAAATCATTTGTTTGAAGAGCAAAAAAACAAAGTGCCTTTGATTTGGCATGATTGTTTTATTGCTTTGTAGATGGGTAGTTTAGGACAGTAAACAAATGATGATGATGTTTATTCAATTTGGAATTTGGAGCTGTTCTAAAAGGTTAACACATGGCTGTTCATTTTTTTTTTTTAGGTGTAGGAATGGCCTAAAATAAGTTGGTGCAATGTGATTGTTTTGAGGCTTTTCTCTCTGATGATGAACCCCAGTGGTTCTGAAAATGAGTTTTGTACATTAGAATCATTTGGGGTGCTTGCTACAAATACACATGTTTAAGGTCACCTCCCAAGAGTTTTGAGTTTTGAGTCTGTGATCTAAATTGTCAACAAACTCCCAGGTGGTTCTGGTTAAAATTGTGGATGGAGCCTACACCCCTCTAGGCCCATGAGGTCAAGTTCAGATAGACAGAAATTAGCCAATACCACATTGTTTTGGTTGCATGCTGTAAATAATATTCTTTCTGATTAATACAAAAATTAAATCATGTAGATGCTCGAGCAAAGGGCAGTTCTGTCTATTGGAGAATTGGGAGTTTTTTACCTCTTTTTTATGGAGACTGTTTCTTGGGGGAAAAAGTAGTTGGAAGGACAACGACACAGAAGTGAAAGGCTGTTCGGTTTGGATTTAGGCATCAAATTATCAACTAAATGTGGCAGCCCTACTAGAACAAAGAAGAGCCAATCAAAAAGTTATCAACTATTAAGACTTTTAAACAGGAACCAACAGATTGACCTTGGGTTCCAGGGAGAATCATAGCTTGCTGATTGTTTGTTCTCTTCCTTATAAAAAGGTAGGGAAATTCACTCAACCCCACCCCTGCAGCCAGACCAGTGAAGAAGGCCATTTCAGGCTATCAGGCAAGAGACCGTTTTTCTGGGAGGGAGATCCTTCCTACATGCCAGTGTTAGAGCATTTGCAGATAAAGAGTCTCGGAATTTTCTGGAGTCAGCCTAGCATGCTGGTTAAAAGGAAAACTTTGTAGAGCAGGGCTGGATGTGGATTAGCCAAGAAGATCAACAAATGGAAGTAGAATCAGGACCAGCACCAGAGCTGAGACCAGGGCAGAGACATTTTCTCAAACCACTGGTGGGTACCTGGGATGTCAATGATCTGTTTATTCATTAGAGGTCTGTTTTTGCACAAATTCATTCTTTAGTCAAGAATGAATTTCTCGGAAGAGGCACAGTCCCGGGTGCCATCATTATTCCATATGTTTGGAAACTCCATAAACTGGAACTCATTCAGGGCCCTATAATCTGTGTGTCTAGAAGCTACGTTGAATTTTGGAGTTACAGATGGGTGTCGACCAGGGTTTCAACATTTTTCTTTCAGGGACACACCTATGAGTCTATGCTTTGAGCACATCAGTTTTCTTCTTTCACAGTCATCAACCCCCTTAATCAAGTGCACATCTGTGTCCTTTATTGATACAACTGGGGGTGGCTGGGGCAGGTGACTACCTTTCCTCCATTTCCTCGTTCAAACACTTAGCAAAGGGCCACAAACCGAAAGAGAAACCAAGTCAAAAGAAGACCGGCCAGGCTTATGATTTGTTGTAACACGTTTTGAACAAAAAATGCCAGTGTTTTGAGAAGTAGAGCTGCCAGACGATAGGATAAATAATGAGTTTACTATAACGCATGTATATTGTTCAGTGAAACTCCTTTATAGTTTCCATGCCAAGGCCATTTGTGTGGCTCAAATAAAATGTAACAGGCATTTAACTGTAACAGCATAAAACATGACTGTAACATGACTGTTAAATGTAACAGTATAAAACATGACTGCTTTACTTTTACGCTGGTCTTCTTGAAGCTCATAAATTGGCTCAAAGTTTTGGTTCCTTGAGCAGGAACTGGAAATTAATAACCTGCCCTTAGAATGAGAAGGGATTTGGGTAAATCATGTCTACTTAGCAAGTTAAAGGTGGCCAACAATCAGAACTCATTGTGAAATCTCAACAGGTGGGATTTTTCCCATCTTTCAATAGGATACATTTAATTATCTCTGTAACACTGTTTGAAATTTACCTCTCAAACACCTTAATGAGGCTGGTTTGTCTCAGCAGGGTCCCACTTTGAAAGAGCATTGGCCACACCTTGAGAAAGGAAAAGGGTCAATGATGGCCGCTAGAGGTTCTTTCTTCTGACACATTTTCCTTTTTGGTTTTGTTTTGTTTTTGGCTGTACCATGCTGCTTGTGGGATCTTAGTTCCCTGATGCGGGATCGAACCCAGGCCCCCTCCAGTGGAAGCTCAGAGTCCTAACCACTGGACCACCAGGGAATTCCCCTGACACATTTTCATTGGGAAATTCTGCACATGGTCTCTCATTTATCCTTCCCTTCATTCAGCAGACATTTGTCTTCAGTCTCTGCTTCCCTGAGAGGACCATTAAGCCCTGGCCTTGGCACAGATACAAAATTCTGTTTGGGTTTGAATAGCTGCGATGTAAAAAGTAAAAATAAAACAGACATCTAGATAAAATGTTTTTGTCTAGACTGTATCTAGATACATAAAAATTGTTTAGACCAGATATAGGTGTGATACAGATAGATGGATATAACGTGACCCTATTTATACTACTTTTGTTCTTTAAAAACAAGAAAAGAAAAAGGCTTTTCACATACATCAATGAAGAAAAAGGATATCATTAAAAATCAGCCCTGAGTTGGAATGCAAATGTACTTATTTGTACAAGAAGTAGATTTTTATATTTTTCCTTTCTATCATGGTTCAGTGTTGAATTAGAATATCTTTATTATTTTTTTTAACTTCCATGTGTGATTACTTTGAAATTCCTGCCTGAGGACTTCCAAGAATTTTATAAAAATTATACAATGTGGCAGTTCTTTAAAAGAGGATTTTGAGTCCCAGCCATACTGGCTCTTTAAGCTTAAAAAGTACGCATGGCTTTTGCAAACAGAAACGAGTCTAATGCTTTGAAGAATGTAAGAAATGATTGGTGTTTCAGGCACTGAAATGGTTAATCTATCAATCTATACTAGAGTAATAAACCCCCCAGTATAAACCCTTTCTAACTAGATTTGGTCTTGCAAGCTTATCTCATAGAGAGTTGAACATTACTTTTCTAATTTTGCAGTTTTAATACTAAGCAGGTTTAGAAGCCCTCGTTGGACTTTTCTAGTAGTAATTTTTTCTTGACCTTGTTTTCTTGAGTCGTCTTAGAACATACTTATTTGCTGCAATTGAAGCAGTTGTATCTTAACTGATGCTTTTCTTAACTTGATTGTAGCCTGGTACATGGGCTGATTGTGTGACTCTAAATTAACATTTATAAGTTAGTTCCCAGGCCTTGGAGGTGTCATTCTGTCTTCAGCCACTTATAGCTAGTATTTGAAGGACTTCCAAGGTACTTGGGGGTGGCGGTAGGGGCTCAGAGAATCACATTTACCCACAGCACAATGGAGGAGTGGACAACAAAAAGAACTGCCTTCCTGCCCACTGCAACGCCCTGCTGTAATTCTTCCCTTCCTGGCTCCCACAGGGCTACGGATGTACCCAGCAGAGCTGGAGAACAGAATTTCCCCTGTCCCTCATTCTCAAATCATACGCATCAAGCCCTCAACCCACATGTTTAAGGATGCCGAGCCCAGCAGCTCTCCTGAGAAGGATGCCCAGGGGTCCACGTGTCCCAGTACCCCTGCAGGATTCCACTATGTGACAGGGTCACCACTCATCCCATGCCAGGCACAGGTATTCACCCATCCCTAAGTCTATCAGTCCATCCGTGGTTCCCCGCTGCTGTGTTGTTTTATGTTAGAATTTGCTTCCAACTGCGCTCAAAGCTTCCCTGTTGGTTAACGGCCATCTCCTCTCTGATGGATGATGCTGGACACAAAGGCAGTTGAAAGTAACAGTGTGATCAAATCCTTTCTCTTCCTGTTCCTCTGCATGAGTCAGTCTCCTGGCCTTAATGTTTATATAGATCCTTAATAACAAATAGCTGATGGCGACTTGCTGAGACATGTACAGTGAGGAAAGAAATTACGTATTAAAGATTTGGGTCTAGTCTCAATTTTTTTTTCAAAGAGGGAGAGAAAGAGAGCCTTGTGCTAATAACCAGTTTGTGCAGCAGTGTTCCTTTTTCAAACCTAATGAGGTCCGATTCTCACAATTGTTTTGATTTATTACCTGCTCCTGCTGGTCTGTCTGTTTTGGTTATTATTTTGACATTTAGCTAATATCGCACTTGAAATCCTTTCACTTTCTTTTTTAAAATTTATTTATTTTATTTTTGGTTGCATTGGGTCTTTGTTGCTGCACACGGGCTTTCTCTAGTTGTGGTAAGCGGGGCTACTCTTCGTTGCGATGCGCGGGCTTCTCATTGTGGTGGCTTCTCTTGTTGCGGAGCACGGGCTCTAGGCGTGCGGGTTTCAGTAGATGAGGCTCACGGGCTCTAGAGCTCAGGCTCAGTAGTTGTGGCGCATGGGCTTAGTTGCTCCGCGGCATGTGGGGTCTTCCCAGACCAGGGCTCAAACCCGTGCCCCCTGCATTGGCAGGCGGATTCTTAACCACTGCGCCACCAGGGAAGGCCCTCCTTTCACTTTCTGAATCCGTTTTCCACCCTTTTCATGAGTGGTTTTGTGGGAGGTCAGATTTCCTCATGTGAAAATAATACTCAGGTTAAAACACCTTTTCCGTTTCTAGTGCTCTGTCTTCACGTTGAGGAAACCGTACTTGCAGGTTTGCCAACTGAAGGAAAACGGTTGCTGGATTTGGGTCCAAAAGCTCCGTGTGTCATGCCTAGAAACCATCACAGTTGACGACCAAAGTTTCTGCCACCTTCAGTAATATGAATGCGGAATCACTGAAAGTTGAAGAGGTTATGCCCTTCGGCAGCAACTCAAATTTTGCTTTTAAGTCTGGGCTTCAAGACCAGGTGTGATGACCTCTGAGATGCTTCTGAGTCAGAGATTTGATGCCAGGGGTATCTCAAAGCGTTAGGTCAAAATAATTAGCTCTGCCTACAGGATAATCACCTCCCTCTCTCCTCAGATCCAAACAATCTTTAAACTTGTTTTAGAAGATAGGCGTTCTCTGTTGGTACAAGTCAGCGTGTTGTGTTTAGATGTGGGAAGGGCTGGTGGTCCTTAGGGAGGGGTGGCTGTTTCGCAGAAGTCACAGTCCCCGGTGGAGAGAGGAAGCCGTCCACTCAGTTACCTCCATGTGCTCTGTGGATGGTGGCCGCCACCTTCACCCCACCTTCTCCACAGCCCCCTCAGGATGCAGCAAAATAAATCCCTTTCCTTCCTTCCTCAATTGACCCGACATCTCAGTGTTTTCATTGCTTAACATTTTTTAAATCATTTTTCCCTGATGTCAAACAGTGTGTGATATATATTAATAATAGAAAATTTAGAAAGTATAAAGTATTGCGTGAAGAAAATTACCCACAATCCTATCATTCAGAGAGGCCCACTATTACTAGATTATGCATATTCTTGAGGTATTTTTTTTTCTTTTTCTTCTTTTGTTTTGGTGGAGGCAGGGGGTGCATATGGACAGACTGTTTTTAATGCTTTCTGCTTATAATTTATTTGAGACTGCACAAGCTAATTCGATTCTTGATCTGGTCCTATCAGAGGGGCGTATCTGACCAAGGCTAAGAGCATGCCTTTAGTTGTGCGAGCGTTTGAAAACTGTTTGAATTGTTGAGCTGTGGCCTATTTGGGGATGACACAGAAGAACATAGGACCAGAGAGCTGGGATAGAGGAGGAAGGGTGTGGAAGTGGCCATCAGAGGGACCGAAAATGGTGAAATGGGAGCAGCGCTGGATTTAGAATCGGAAGATCAGCTTCCTGCTCTGCTGGCTGGCAACCTCCCTGAAGCTGTATTTCCTAATCTGGGAAATGGGAGAACTCCAGCTTTTCTGGGTTGTACTGATGATTCAGTTCATTATACGAGGTACTGTTTGTGAAGATGAATTGTAAGCAAGCACTGCAAGAATCAGATAATATTATTATAATAAAAAAAAGGTGTTCGAACTTGGCCATGGTGATTCAAAGGGAATAAGAATAAAGTGACCAAAGGTGGCTGGGAGTTGTAGGTGGGTGTGCAGGTAAAAGGTTTAATTGTCTGATTTGATTTTATTGTTGTTGTGGTTAATGCATTTAATGGTTAATGTGGACTTTCTGTGAAGGTGGTTATCCAGCCTGGAATTAGGATGCTTTCCTTTGCTACTTCACTGTGGTCACTCTTCCTTCTCTCGTCTGTGTATTTTTAACTCAATAAGTACATTCTCCTGTAAAGCTAATATGTTTGCTCTCTCACCTAAGAGACCCTTATCAGACTTTTGCTGCGGGATTACAGGCCTCCATATCAGGAATCTTGCTGCATTTACACAAGGGTGAACCAGACAGGCAGAGCTCTGTGTTTTAAACAACAGATAAGGTTTGTGTTTCATGTGTGTGGAGAAGGAGGGGAGGGGAAAGAGGGAGAAATTGGGTTGGGGTGGGAGCTGGGAACGATGTCCAAACACCTGTAATCTGTGAAAGAATTTCTTTGTCTCTGCTCCTGAGCTTCTGGAATACTAAAAGAAGGAGTTTGCAGGGCACCTGCGAGAGCTCTGAAGTCAGATTGCCTCAGTCTATACCCTGTCCCATCCAGTACTTAGCTACGCAAGTCACTTCATCTTTATTTTATGTTTCAATTTCCTCTTAGGTAAAATGGAAATAACAATAGTATCTAACTCCTAGGGCTGTTGTGGGATAAGGATATGCCATTAATATCTTTAGGACCGACCCATGCCAACTTTGCCTTGACTCTGGAAGGATTTGACAAGTGGTCCTGAGGCAGTGTGGGCCTCCAGGTTCCATGAGTGCGGAGGAGACCCCGGTGGGCCTCCCTTCCTGTGCTGGGGCCACCATGCTGGGCTGTTCACTTCTAGGTGGGGATGAAGGTGGAGGGTCAGGGCTGCACTTTAAACTGTGACCCTCTTCATCCTGTGGGGCTGAGTCCTTGTCCTAAATCTGGACACTATCAAGTTCTGTCCAGGGTGTCTTTCGAAGAACACGTCTGTTCATTTCAGCTGCCTCTTCCCAGTGTCATAGTTTCTCCTTTCCTGTTCCCTCCCTCTTAACATTTTTCATTGAGAGACTAGGCTGGTGGGCCTGTGAGTATGGACGTTAATCAGAGATACTTTGCTATTGAAGAGTTGAACATGTTTGTTAATAAGAATCCTCTGAACCAAGAGAAGATGGGGACATGTTGAATTTACCCGATTTCCACACCATTTTTGTTTTCTTATGTTGTTCCAAGACAGATTAGTAGACTATGACTTTAATGCTTTTTCTCATTTTAAATGTGTGTGTGTAGTGTGTATGTGGGGTGTGTGTGGGTGTGTTTATGTGTATGTATGTGGTAGGTACGTGTGTGTGTGTGGTGGGTGTGAATTTTTCTTGACCCTGGATCCTATTGTCATTCCCTGAGCACACAAGGGAAAGACAAGCTTTTGAGGCATGCATAGTTCTGGAAGTATGCTTCTTGGTTCAAATACTGACTCTGAAATTTATTACCGACAAGCAGTCTAGCATTTGCCCAACTCTACATGCCTCAGTTTCCTTAATTTAAAATAGAGGTCATGTGTTTCCTTATTTATCAGGTCATCTTAAGTATTTAGTAAGATTACCCATGTAAAGTGCTGACCGTACTCATTCAATAAATATTAGTTATAATTATTTTTAGAATGTGGAAAACCTCAATTTGACTTTCACTTTGGCCATTTTTAACTAGCTGGGACCTTTGCCTGAACCTCCATTTTCTCATCTAGAAAATAAAATGGGGAAAACGGTATCTAATTCCGAGTCGTAAAGAGGATATGCACTTCAGCATTTTGGGGACACAGAACCTAAAAGTACTCGATAGGTTTCTTCTTCCTTCCCCACTCGTAGCCTCTTTCCTTGGCAATGTTTTTTCAGGGAATGTCAATTTCAGGAAGAAGCACTTCTGTAGAGAGGATATAGGTGCCACGTTTATGTTTCCTGCTGAGGACCTCAGGGCAGCGTGGTAAGCAGTGTATTTAGAGCACTGTGCCATGTACTTGGTGGGCAGTTTTCCATTATTTCTCACACAATGTTGTCCCAGTTTCACTGAGGAAATCACAGCTGGGGGTTAAGTCTCACATCTCACTGTCGAGCGTCAGCTCCATTATTCAGGTCTGTCTGACTTCCGGTTGTGTGCCTAACCCCTGAGCCGTCCTACCCGCACTGAGGAAACACGGTGGAGCCGGGAGCACGGGTGTCCCCACCGCCGGAACTAATGGAGCTAAATAGAGGACGCATCCCTTTCTCACCTCCTTATCTTGTTTCACTGAAAGGTAATTTAGGGAGCATATGATAACTTGTTTACCTCCACAGCCCTAATATCCAGGCCACGAGTCAGAGAATTAACCTTTTAACTTAATATATATGTCGTACATGGAGTCTAGCACCAATTTTCATCCACCTAAATGGTAAGTTTCACGCAGCATAATGGATGTCCTCTCCGTGTACACATTGTAGGGGACAAATGCAGCTGCTTTGCCCTGAGGCCATTGTGAATGCCACGTTTACTTGACAGATGGGTCTAGTTTACATCATCAATTTTTATCACATTCTTTTATGAAATAGAAATTTCTATCATGGGCATGTAATTTGCTGAGTGTTGAAAATAGTGAGCTCTTTCAGAAGGCTGTAAACTTACATATTTGTGTGAAATTTGCCCTATGTCTTCTCTCTCTTTCGCACTTATCCCAGAGGAATGAGACAACAGATAGTACAGTTAGGGGAATTTAAAGGGTTATAAAGTCATAATCATTACTTGAAAATTTTTATTTTAAATCTGAATTGGGGGAACAAATACCTTAACTATGAGCACGTTCCTAGTAATTCATTGGCAATAGCCGTTAAAATGTGATCAAATCACATCTAGGTTTGGGATGCTAAGAAGGATCAATTATGTGGCAACAGGTTTAGGTTGTGTTTACTAACCTGAATGGACACTTGAGATGTTGAAAGTATTGAGAAGTCCAAGTACAAATTTCTTACATGTTGTATCTTTCTGGCTTAAGTCATTAAGATATATTTAAATTTTATGTAGATGGTTAAGCATTTGGGAAATTCTGAAAGACCACTCTCTAGAACTATACTTCCTTATCTTTTTTAGTTTGCCCATTCATTTGACACGGGCTTCATTAGGAAATGACAATTGTACTTCCCAGGTAACGTTCATCCTTACTTAAAACTGGTTATAAGTCTATCTTCGGTGGGTCATGATGACTTAACAGCTATATTAAGATTTAACATGGACTGACCATTGCCCTGCATTCTCATTCTCATTGTAGAAAAACACCTGCAAAGATAGGCAAACACCTGAGGAATGATCATTTCATTTACCACTTGCCTTATTGGCTATCCGCACGTGACTATGCTTTCTCAAGTTTCATTTTCCTCTCTTCCATTCGGAAGCCTGGCATGAAAATGCGCTCAGACAGAATCTGGTGGGTTCAATACTTAAACTCTTGGGGAGTTCTGGTGCTAAGGAGGGAGGGTAGTACCTGGCAGGAGGCACACAGGAGTGGCTAGAGCCTTTGCTCTGGAGCCATTCTCTCTGCATCTGACCTCCCATCCACCACTTACTAAATATTTTATTGCCTCTGCAAGTCAAGCACTGTTTGGGTGCCTTGGTTTTCTCAACTGAAATATATCTTTTTGGAAGCATATTGATGATACGGAGGTTCTCAAATTCTAGGCGGTAGTGCACAGTTTTAAAATAATGTAACAATTAGAATTTTATTTTTATTATCACCTTCAATTATGGCAAGGGATATTGGCTTTTGAGTTAAGAAATTAAGAAAATGATTGAACTTTCAGAAGATACAACTCCTGAAAATGGAACATAAGTCTGGGAAGTGTGGGAGACCCTGCTAGAGCCATGTCCTGGAGTGGGTGTTTATTGGTGTGTTGATTGGGTTTAAATCCCTGTAATACTGAGCTTTGTTGTAACAGTAACCTACTGTCTTTATATAATTTCTAGACTGGTCATTGCATAGGTATATGGTTAGCTAACTTTTTGACTCATTGTGCTTTATAAACTGGACCAATCCTACAATTTAGCTGCTCCCACATCACTCCCCTGATACTGTTCTCAAAGAATACAGACGTCTTTGACATTGACAATCTGTCCCTTCCTAGGCCTCTTCCTCCTTAATAATCACCTTGACTGTTTGAAATTCTGATCTCCTTTAGCTTTTTTCATGCGCCCTCCTTGTTCTTCCACAGCGAATGTAGCATTTGATCTGTAGCAGTGGACACTGAAATTCTCAGGTGCCTTTCATGCACAGTGGGCATAACTGGCAATGCCTAGGTCAAGAGCAATTGGTTGCTCTCGGTTAAATGTGATCACGTATTTAAAGTGCGTGGCCTAGTGCCTGGTGGTGGCCAATAAATTCAAGTTCCCTTCTCGCTCTGTTCTGTTGTCTATCCTGCCTCTTTTCCAGTTGTCTTTGAAAGATGGTATTTACAAGATTCCTTCCTGAACTTTTTCTGAATCTACAGCTTCTCCACTCCTGTGATTCTTGTGTTCTTTGCAGATATTTTCCAAATCTCTGTCTCTAGTTGTGCTGACCTCCAGACCTGTATTTCCAGTTGCTTCCTGAACATCTCAATTTAAAGGTCTTGAATTCAGTGACCACCTCGCTGACCTCATGCCCTTCCTTCCAAAATCAACTCCTCTTCTTCTAGTCCCTCTTTTGGTTATGGTGTCTCTTCTCTCAGGTATTTGGTCTGGAAACCTTATAGCTAGTTTCAATTCCACTTTTTCTACGTCCTGCAACATCTAGTTAGAGCTATTGGTTTGGTCTTGGGTAGAGCGTGCTTTCTTTCCTCATTCAAGGGCAAGTTTGGAAGTAAAGTTAGCTGCTTGAAGTTAGGCCAAGCAATGGCTACTTGAATGATATCCACAGTTGTAGGTCACAGAGTCTGTGGGACTGAGAATAGGGAAGGAATGATTGCAAAATGTCCCTGGCTAGCACCGCATGGACCAGGCCAGACCTTGCTGTATATGGAATAACCTGTCTCTCATAATCTCTATTTTTCAAATACATGAAGGTGCCACTATAGTTAATAAAATGCCAATGTCTTTTAAAGAGTTATTGAGTGTGTAGTAACCTTTTGTCATTGTAGAATTTTTCAAATAATGCATATACTGGGAGTGCAGCTGTTGGGGGGTTTCATCAAATGTCATGATGTCATACGATGAAACATGGATTTCAAGGATTATTGACTTTCATTTGTTCAGAGTCACAAATGCATAGGGAAAAGAAACATCAGGGATTACATGAGCTTTCAAAAATTAGATTTGGGGGAAGAGAAATCATAATTGAAAATCTCAAAACACTTGACTAGTAAGTTTAGAACTCCCATCTGTTATAATCAAGATAGGGGTGTGTGTGTGTGTGTGTGTGTGTGTGTGTGTGTGTGTGTGTGTGTGTGTGTGTGTGTGTGTGTGTGTGTGTGTGTGTCTAGGATAAGTCCTGTCTTCTGGGTTTACCAATTACTTGCTGGATAACAGGGAAATAAATATATGTGTAAATAAGCATGAAGATAAAGGAGTGTAGTGTGCACAAAGTAAATGTGAGGTCTGATTCCCGAACGTAGTAATGCTTCACAGAAGAGGTGGTGGCTGATTTTATTTAGGCTTGGAAGTGCCCACCGAAGAAAAACACACAACCTAAATGTTGTGAGTTATGTTTTATTCGGGGACCTTACTGAGGACTATAGCCCAGGAGAGTGAGGAGCTTCTGAAGAGGTAAGGAGGAGCCAGGATATATAGGAGTTTTTGTTGGAAAACAAAAAACAACAACAAAAAATACAACCACATAGTTGAACGTCAAAAGGTTACTGCTAATCACAAAACAAATCTTAAGTTAACGACGTAGTGCTCTTCTATGTATGGGAATATGCAAAAGTCTGGGCTCATTGCAACTATTCCTTAAATATATATATATCTTAACTATTTAGGGTTAGTATCCTGTTTTTCTCCATGCTGAACTCCCCACAGAGCACACTGTCATCGGGGGCTGATGGCTTGATGGTAGGCAACATTCCTTGTTTACTAAAATTGCAGACAACACGTTTTTGTTCTGCAGAGGAGAGGTTAAGATTTTGTTATTCGGAAGTGACTGAGAACTTGTGAACAGTCCAAGTAAGAACAAATGCTACACGGTCTAGTTTGACTGAAATGTAGGATATCTGAGGAACAACTGGGGCTGGATATGAGGCTTTTGAGTGTCTCTACTCTTCTGTTCGAATTTGATGGAGTACACAGTGGGGCCCCTTGAAAGATTTTAAACACAGGCATGACAGAATCAGTGTGGACATTGTACTTTCTTTATTACACAAAATGGGTATTTAAAAATTACGCTTAAATCCAGATAAATGGCCAATGAAGAAAGTGGAAGCAGAAACTAGAGGAAGGGAGAGAGACAGAAAAACTGAGAAACTACAGGGGAAGTAGAAGGATCTTGGTCGAAGAGCTAGGTAGGACATGGCTGGAGCTCTAGGTTGTGCTGGAGGTAACCTGCTTTTGTTTACTTGGGCTGGGAGCTTAGAATGCTATCCTTGCCTTGTCTCTGAAAGTTTACTTTGGTTGTTCTACCACTATGCCCACGTCTTTTCATGTTTTTTTATCCTTAAACCCTGAGAGGCTCCTTTCCTTAGGGGCTAGTTAGCTGTAGTATTAACTTCGAGTGGCAATGCCAGCAGCATGAATACCATCCAGGACCAGTCTCCTAAGTGGGATGTCTTTATAGCTGGAGCAGAAGAAGTTCTGTTGGACGAGCCTGAAGAGCTGAAGAAAAGGAAATGTTTTCTTGATGTCCCTTCCTGCTCTCCACCTCTCTCTTTCCCTCGGATTCTTGCTCTGAATCACCATCTGTTTTCCACCTCACAGGGTGTTGGGGTTAATATCAGCTCTGCAGTCTGTGACTCAGGGTCCAAACATCCTTAATCGGAAACCGCATCATTTCAAGTACGTTGAGGAAACGGGTTTCCTTTGTGGCCATAGGACCCTAGTAATCTTAGTATTCTCATATTCTCAAACCATGGATCATGTTTTGTTATATTCTACCCTCTTTGATTTTTTTTTTTTAAAACTACATTTATAGGCACCCTAGCTGTGACACTGCACTGTTTTGTTTAAAACACGCACCTGCTTTGTTAGTAAAGGAAACTTTGCCAAGAGAATTGTATGTAGGTGGGTGTGACTAACTCAGCAAAGAGACTTATCTCTCATCCTATCTGCCCGAGGTCCCAAGGCTGCCTTTGATATGATTTATTTCTTCCCTCACCAGCCCCACCCACTCCAACCTGTACTGCTCTTTCCTCCCCCAATTTTTCTTATCTAAATAGTTTAGCTTTTCAAAACTAGTCAGCCCTCTGGATTTATTTTCTGTTGCGTGACCTGAACCATGGGCTTCCTACTCCTTTGAGTGCCAGGGACTCACAAGCCGAGAGCATTCACATTTTGCCTCTCCACTTCCCCCACCCTTTAAGTATTACCAGCAGACCTTCTTGCCTGCCTGCGTTGGGGTTGTACTCTTTCCCTCTAGGCAACTTTCAGCACAGCCTGTAACGTTGCGAGGCTGTTTGAAGGGAAATCTGAGTCCCAGTGGACAAGAAACATAGGAACAGGAAAGGGAACCCAAAATGATCTTTGTAAAGCTTGGTTCACAGAGCCAGGGGTGGTCTGGCCGTGTGTCCAGCCTTCTAGAGCTGGTCATCAAGGTTTAGATGCTACAGGCAATTCATCCGTCCATTTATCCAGCCTGCCAGTATGTCATGAACAGCTACCAAGATGCTATACGCAGTGCTGGAGATTTCATTGCAAACAGGATAGGCACGTTTACTACTGCTACTGATCAAGAGGTGCATTCTACAGGGGGAGACGGGCCGGGAACCTCTAAACACACAGTTCATTACTGAACGATACTTGTGCAGAAGGCGGGGTTGACGAGAGGGTCTGTAAGAGTGAGGCTTTCCTTGTGGCTGGTACCGGCATCCCAGGAGTCCCTTCTTTTCTTATAAGCTGAAGATGACTGTTTTGCACTGTAGGCTAAGGACTGAGCTATATCATCACAGGGTCTATCAGGAAAAGAGGGTATGAATGGTACCAAATCTGAAAATTCTACTCTCATTTTTTCAGTTTTCTGGAAACCAGCTAGCTATCTGCGGTCTCCCAATTAGGTCAACGTCAGCTCTGTGCGGAAACAGGAAAGTAAAGACCCCACTTGAAAACCAACAGGGCCTGCCCACACCAACAGCAACCTCATGTCAACTCAGAAGCTAATGGCTCTTCCTTTACTTCTGTTGCTGTTGACACATTCTTGTCAGTTGCACTCCTGGTTCTGGTTTGCCTCACGCTCCAGAATCCGGCGCTCGGGCAGGCTCCTTGTCAGTGGGTGCTGTCGTGCGGCTGCCATCAAGGTGTGGCTGCTGTACGTAAGTGGTGGGAAACCTGGGCCTGGTTACCAGCCTCGTAGAGACTGTTGTGTTGGTGGGAGGTGTTCTATCATCAGCGGTGGGAGTGATGGCCCAGTCTGCTCAGGTACATCTAGACATGACTCATTTCAGAGGACACAGCCAAGGGGAAAACCACAATTTACTGCTCATGTCACTTGTCTGGTATCTTAAGTCCACATCCAGGAATATTCTGTGACCTCACTGGAGAGCAAAGCGAGTCCTTTATGTCATTTACTTGGAACCCAAGCTCTGATCCCTGCTCCTCTATCCCCACTCTGGTCCAGGTCACCATTGTCTCTTCTTGGTCTCCCTCAACAGTCTCCTCACTAGTGACCCTGCTTCTACTGGTACTTCCCAACACCCATCTTCCACCAGCCCCCAGAGTGATCGTTTGAAAAATCTCTACCCTTGGAGATTGGAGCTTGGAGCTCGGTGTTGGCTTTCCTCCGCAAGCTTTCCCTAGAGACAGCTCTTCTTCTCTAATGGTTGCACACCTCATCAGGGGACTTTGCAACTTCCTTTTTCTCTTGGAATGCTTTTCTCACATAAATCTTCACATTTGCTGGCCCTTTCTTAATTCAGAGCCCAGCTCATGGGTCACCTATAAAAGGCCTTCCCTAAACACCTGCTGTAAGCCCTTTCCCCAGTCTCTTTCATGTTACCACTTTGCTCTCTTGTAATTATACCTGAGCCACTAGAGTGTGTGCTCTTCCAAAGCACAGACGCCCTCTCTGTCATCCCCTCCCTCTGCCAGGCATATGCAGCTGCTTAAGTGTACATGTGGAGTGAGTGAGCCTTGATGCCATAGAGAAAAGACATCTGTTTTCTTCGTTCTCTTTTCTGATTTTAGTAAGTGGCAAAAGGAGCATAGGAACACTCAGAAATCTCTGCTAAGACAGGTAAGAGAAAGTTCAATAAAGAGTTTAAAGTTATGAATTTATGGGGGAGTGGGTTGTTTTGATAAGCCCGTAACTCAGACCCATGGCTGGTGAGTGGTCGAGCTCAGGTCCTGAGTTCTGTGGATGAGCCCACACCGGGCCTGGAAGGGAAGGTCAAGGTACTGGAGTCATTTGTTGAATAGCATTTGAACCAAACCATAAATGACTTTAATGTTTATTAAAACGTGTTAGCTCTTTCAGAATCATTGAGTCTATCACATCCTGGGAGGAGTATAGACCAGAATTTTAGAAGTTTAAAAAGAAATTTTATAAATTATGTAGTCTGGTGTCCTGAGAGGAAACAGAGGCCCAGAGACCTTCAGTTGGTAAATATTGGGACTAGAACCCAGCTCCGGTCCCCACAGAGCCTGGCCTCTGGATTCACTTCCTGCACTTACACATATGCTAGGAATGAATTCTGACATACCAAGTGTAACCTTGACGTAGCCTTGAGGAAAAAAGCTTCATTTTGTTCATGGAGATGATCATCCACCTGCCAAATGTTTTTAATGCTTTTCTTTTTTTTCTCTTCTGGGAGGAGGATTTATGACTTTAGCCTTTTTTTTTTACTTCTTCAAATCCGAACCTCATTCAAAATGATCCCACCTCGGGGCTAGGAAAAAGTTTTCTATTCTAATACATAAAATACAGGTCTTCTCATGGCCTCAGCTTTCCAGACACAAAACTGATCTGCTTTTGACAGCTCTGTGGAAGGACTTTTAATGTTTCTCAACTGCTTTGTGATATACAGAAAGTAAGAGTAATTAGCAAAGAAATTAAACCATTTTCCAAAATCCAGGTTGGTTATGATCTTGTAACTAGAATCCTAAGGAACGTTTTCGATTTCCCATGCTGCTTGTAATCATTTTTGAAGGTTAGTTCAGAAACTTGTTCTGGGCCAGTAAAGATTTTTGTACATCTGAGATGAATTTAGGTTATGTTAGTGAAATTCATTTCTTCTGTGTTTGGCAATAAGCCTGATTTGTTCTCCTGCTGGCTTTAAATGGCTCTCACTGTCACCCCATCTATATTTTACAAACAAGAGTTGTCCCACTCTTCCTTCCTATGACCCAACACTGCGGAAACTTGTCAATATCATGGTCTTGTTTTTGTTTTTATTAATATCAATTTTCATCGTGATTGCTTGTGTTTGATATTTGGGATGAGATACAAATGAAGAGATAATGACTTGATATTTCCCCCTGGCATCCCTGTTTGTGATTTATAATTTATACCTGGGAAAGATTTACTGACCTAACTGATAATCCTTCCCAACAAAAGATAAACACCTGTATAAGTCATCAGTGTTAAGTCAGATGCACTTGAAAGGGACAAAGAATTCACCTGCAAGCACTTTTGGCATCTTGCCCTTTCCCATGAATTCAAACTGCTGACAGAGAAAGCTGAGGCTGCCAGAGCACGTTCAACAGGAGAGCTCCTGAGGGAGGGACCAGCCCCACCTGCCACACTGTAAGGACCATCGTAGAGGACTGCCCTTTGTGCTTTCATTAGCGGAGATCCGGTGAAAGCGAAGAAATTGTCCTAGTGCTGTGGAGCTCAGACGTATGAATGTGCAGCTCCCCAGCCTCCCTTTTGTCCAAGTGGTCCTGTAGAAATCTCACAGGTAAGCCCTGACCAGTTGCTAGTCCTTCCTTGTCAAGGTGGGTGCCCATGGGCTCTCAGTGTCACGCTGCCTATTCCTGCTAGCTTTAAACTGATTTCTTGGGACCATGATCTGTCAGCCTGATGGGCTGAAAATGCATTAGATAAAGGATCAAACCCACCCCACCCCTGAAGCTTGCATGAGTGTAACTGAGTCAGTGGGAGAGAGTGAGTTGGTACTAGCACTGTTTTATTTAAGAGTGAAGTCATTGGTGATCTCAAATGTTTGGTCTGCTGGTTCTTGCTCTGATCTCTCAGATTGTCTCTATACAGCACCAAACACAGACGGTACATGTGCCCCATGACTTTCACTTGGTCTAGACTAGGACTCTTCAAGGAGCTCCTTGGGAATTTTTTGTTGTTGTTCTCCTCAGACGTGAGCAGTGTTGGAATAGTCAAACACACGTAATATTAAATTACATGTAATTTAATGCTAATATTAAATGCTGGCCGATAGTTATATAAAATCACTAATCCACTAATGCAATACCAAAGACAAAACAAATGTTTAACCTGCTCATATCCATTTAACATAAATCCCCTTTTGATCATGAGTAAGTCAGAATTTTAAAACTCTCTCCAAAAATTCTCAGTACGATAATATTCAAAAAATAAACAGTGGGGCCTCCCTGGTGGCGCAGTGGTTGAGAGTCCGCCTGCCGATGCAGGGGACACGGGTTCGTGACCTGGTCCGGGAAGATCCCACATGCCGCGGAGCGGCTGGGCCCGTGAGCCATGGCCGCTGAGCCTGCGCGTCCAGAGCCTGTGCTCCGCAACGGGAGAGGCCACAACAGTGAGAGGCCCGCGTACCGCGGGAAAAAAAAAAAAAAAAAAAGTAAACAGTGAAGGGGCCCATGATCAAAACCTCAGCAAAGAATTGTAATGCATCCCTAATAACGTTAGCAGTGAGTCTTTTAAAGCTTCTTTTTCTTCTTCTGAGCTCCTTGGGCCCCATCAACATAACAAAAAAGAAGAGGGAGGCACTGAGCAGTTGTTACTGTAGTCATTTCAGCCACATAAATCGTGATTTGTGACAACTCAGGCTGTAAAGTCGTTTGGATGACAATGACCAGCGACACTGCCAGTTAATCAAATAGTTGTTTAACATGTGTTTCTCTTGGTCTGGCCCTGGCTTCAGAACATATTTCATTCATTCCCAGTCTTTACAATCTTTACTTTTAAATGGAGAAACAGCAAGTATAGGATGTACCTAGAGTTAATGAGAGAACCTCCACTTGGGCTGTGATCTCCCTAAAAAGAGGGGCCTTGTCGAAATCAGTCTGGTAAATACCCAGAGTGCCCACTTCCGTGATCTGTTCCTGGCTGGCAATCACTAACTCTTGTTTTATTTTTTCTGGGTAGAATCAGCTTCCTGGCCAAACTCTTTTTCCTTCAGGAACATTCTACTCAGGGGTCACCTGTTCTTACAGATGCCATCTTTCTACTCCGTTCCTTCTATATGCAGACAGTCTTGGGACTTCCCTAGTGGTCCAGTGGTTAAGACTCCTTGCTTCCACTGCAGGGGGCGCAGGTTCCATCCCTGGTCGGGGAACTAAGATCCTGCATGCTTGCGAGGCGCGGCCAAAAAAAAATAAGCAGATAGCCTTGGGTTAGGTGTGTCAGAAAGGTCCCCATAGAAGCCTGCAGGTACCCCTGCCAGAGAGCGTCCTTAAGATGGGAGTGGGCGCAGCAGTCTACTCTCTTCCTGAAGGCAACATTTCCCAGATTTCTTAGGGCTTAGTATGTGCTCAATGAATACTTTCTATCATGGTTACTATAAAAGCTTAACAAAAACTTTATAATAATGCTTAATAAATGTTTGCTAAAACATGAACAGCCAAATGAATGAAAAGGTGTGCATACCTGCTAGTGGATGATCTCTTTACATAATAATGCTGATCACATCAAGTATTAAATTCAGAGTATGAGGAGTGGGATCCTTTATTCAGTGCTCTGACCTCTTATTTGAAATCAGTGGATGTGTAATGAACCACGAGTCTTTATGTACCCCAAAGATCAGAGGCCGAAGAAGGCGATAGCACAACTCATTGGAAAGTTGGTCCCTCTCTGAAATGTCAGGGGTAATCAAGTTCGGTGTGAATGACTTCAGAGTCGCATGCCATCACTGTGATTAATGTACTATCAGTGGTGAGGTTGGAGCCTATATAGCTGCAGTTATTATGTTCCCATATATTTTCAGTAATTTTATATTCAAGTTCAAGGCAGGGATTAGGTGTTTTTAAGAACACGATTAGGAAATTCCCTGGCAGTCCATTGGTTAGGACTCGGAGCTTTCACTGCCAGGGTCCAGGTTCAGTCGCTGGTCGGGGCACTTAGATCCCACAAGCTGCCTGGCACAGCCAAGAAAAAAAACATTAATAAAAAAGAATTTTTTTTAAGCCGTGATTAAACACTTTGTATGTTTAGCTCATCTTAAAGTATTTGTTTTTCTTGACTTTTTTTTCTTTATATTGTAGACATTTGTGATTTTTAACTTATATTTGTTTCCTTTCCTAATATAAACTTTTACATATTAGAAAAGCAGATAAACTTAAATTTTGTCAAAGCCTTAAAAACATTATTATAAATCATTCAATTAAGTTCTGCTCAACCTATGCAAATTTATATCTTCAATACGATCAATAAATTGAAAAAAATCAATCATTAATCTCAAATTTTATCAAAGAAAGTCACAGTCATTGATATGTGAAATTTAGTATGAAATAAAAGGAAAAGATCCACAAAATTTGTAGAGCTCTGGGGATTAGATTGTTGCCTTGAAATAGTCTCATTGTTTTTCAAGGCAATATTGAAATCCATGATTTGTTTTTTTTTAATATAGCAAATTTTCAGTGTCCTAAATGGGAGCATAAGAACAAGGGTTAGAGGTAAGAATAAAGAATCTTTATTTAACAAACTACATATTAAACATATACATATATATATAGAGAGAGAGAGAGATTACAGTTTGTTGTGCTGCCTTCTATTTTAAAATTGTTACCCCCTATAAAATTGCAATAACTTACTTGTTTCTAGCAATGCTCTATTCTGATTTATTATAAATTCATGTTAACTCCCATCTTAGAGAAAATTGTAAAGATCAAACTAAGTTAAAGTTTCTAGCCTCACTGTGGTCAATTCTGGTAGCAACCTCTGGGCTTTAGATCAGAATAGATTCTGTCTCTTTCAAAAATACTGAAGCCCTTTATTTGTCCTGTCAAGTCACTTACATCTAAATTTGGAAACCTAATTGCCTTTGTTGGAGCCCTTAAAAATTCCCCCATGAGAGAGAATCCCAAACTGATGTAGCCAGAGATTGGAGCTAGCAACCTACATTCAGGTCAGTACCTTTACATATATACAGAGGAAGGCTTTTTTTTTTTCTTTTTTTGTGGTACGCGGGCCTCTCACTGTTGTGGCCTCTTCCGTTGTGGAGCACAGGGTCCGGACACGCAGGCTCAGCGGCCATGGCTCACGGGCCCAGCCGCTCTGCCACACGTGGGATCTTCCCGGACCGGGGCACGAACCCGTGTCCCCTGCATCGGCAGGCGGACTCTCAACCACTGCGCCACCAGGGAAGCCCCAGAGGGAGGCTTTTTTAAAGCAGTTTCTGGCAATGGAATTATGCCTTATTAATATGCTGAACCTACTAACTCATTTTCTTCTTTTCCATGTTTAGTTGAACTTTGTCTTTGGAATTTCTTCTGTTCACGTTGACTCCCTCCAAGTTTACCAAAGAGAAATAGCTCCTCAAATAATTAGACTGTGTGTTTTTGAGGCAAGCAGGGAAAATAATAAGTTATTTCTCCATTGCATTCTTTTTACTTGTGTTCAGTAATTTTTGTGGAGTTAATTTAAATTTAGCAGGCTTTATGTGAACTTGCTTCTAGAGGATTTACTGCATCTTATGTGAAAACCGTCTGCATCTGACATTTTAGAATTACCTACCTATTTATGGAATTATACTGCATTCTGTTGAAAGAGCAAGTCAATTTTCAGTGTAGATTTTTTCTGTCATTTTCTTCCCCTTTGTCTATTTTTTGTGAAAGCTACTTCCAAGGTAAGAGTGGAAACAATGGAAGGAGCTGGAGGGTAGAGAATAGGATGGAACAGTGGTTTGCTGAAGGAGATGGTCTGCATCATAAACTATTGATGGAAAAAAGAAACCTCAAAACCCAACCCAATAATTTACTTAATTTTAAAAATGTTCTTACATATTTTTAAAATAAAAATAAAACTTTACCTGAAACCTATCTTGTGTATGATCGCTAAATAAGTTGCCGATGCTATGAGACAGAATTCAATCCAGGGTTTTTCACATGTTAACAAAGGAAATAAAACAATGAACACGTTATCTCATAGTGTTTTTGAAATTATATCCAGTTCTGTTCAAAAACAAAACAAACACTTGAGTTTTATTTATTTATTATTTTTTTAAAATATATGGATTATGTGCACCTTTGCAGCCTGTTATATCCCACTGTAGTAATAATATGTTACCCTTTTAGTGAGTAGTTAATACAGACCGGGCACTGTGCTTCACTGCATAGGTATTGTCTCATCTAATAAGTACATCAGCCCCCAAGTCAGGCTACATCACTTTCTTACCATTGCTGCAAAAGAGTAAACTTTCCACCAACCATCTTACTGGAAAAGTAATTTGACTCAGTACTATAATATGTACATTCACTTTAAATTGGCTTTCAGGGAAGGGTTTTTAAAGGCAACATTTGGGGTGACTGCTGCAGGATATATGACTTTCTTCTGATTGGTTAGTGATGAGGTAACAGGGTGGTGTTCCAGGAATCTTAATCATCAACTTTTGATTCCAACCAGTCTGGGGTCTCATTGTAGTTACTATTTACCACCTGGGTGGGGGTCATAGTTCCTACAGAACTCAAAGATGTCTATCCGATTGTCATGTATAGCCCTTGAGGAGAAACTAGGGCTCTGTTTTATCTCTGAGCTATTGTTCAAGCTATCTTGCTTAACTGCTTTTCCTTTGTTTCTGCATTCCATCACTTCTCTGATTAGTAACTGCTTGGAACTCGGGGAGACACTGCAGGGTAACAGAGATCAAGGAACCTTAGATTCCAGGCTTGATCCTGGCATACTCTAGAAGGAATGGTGGGCAAGTCATTCATCTCGAAAATGAGTGCGTTGGACTAGATTTAATATTGGCAAAGTATGACCCCCAGGCCTGACATCTGTTTTTTATGGTCTGAGAGCTAAGAATGATTTTTATAGATGACATTTGCAAACAATTTGATAATAAGGCACACTTTTTTTGAACTCCAATTAAGTGGAATATTATCCCTCCAGATAGGAATTCCATTCTTCTCATTAATAAATAGCACTTAATTGTTACTATTATATTCTGAATTTCATCAATTAAAAATTTTTGTAGAAATTTCTTAGAATTTTATCTTGTTATGTAATTACCTTCTTAATATTCTTGGTCTTCCTCTTGGCCTGCAAAGCCTAAATTTTTTACTATCTAGCGCTTTACAGAAATGTTTGCTCGCCCCTGGATTAGATGATCTCTAAGCTTCCTTAAAAAACTCAATTTCCATTTTTTTTTTTTTTTCCAACACATATCAGGAAAACCAGTCGTGGAATGCAGATGACTGGCACAGTGTAGTTTTGCCAGTGTTTTGCTATTTATGAATGGAATAGTCGATGGTCCCAAAGCAGAGCCCAGTTTCCCTGTAACAATTGTCCATCTTTACCCTGTAGATTTCAAAAGCATGAGGAGATCTATAAGCCTGATATATAGGTTAAGCTACACTGCCTGGGTTAGAAAACCAACCCTGCCTTGGGCAGATCTTAACCTCTCTGCCTCAGTTTTCCCGTCTGTACTATGGGGGATTTGTTGATGTTCACAACTTCCCCAAAGATGGCTGGGGATTGCACATTTCTGCAAAAACCTGAAAGCAGAAACCTTCTTTAGAGACCTCATTTTATTTTATTTTTTAATTTTTTTATACATTTAATTTTTTTTAATTAAAAATTTTTTTTTGTTTGGCCTCACCATGCAGCATGCGGGATCTTAGTTCCCTGAGCAGGGATCAAACCTGTGTCCCCTGCATTGGGAGCACGGAGTCTTAACCACTGGACCACCAGGGAAGCCCCCAGAAATTCTCTTTGATGGATTGTTTTCCCCTTAGGAAAACCTCTTATGTTATTCATATAATATACGGTCTAGCAAGTGAACAGTTAATCAGAAACTAATTTGATAATGGCCATTACGTAACTTTGATATTTCTAAAATAAATTCCTAAGCGTACTGAAAATACTGTATATCCAGTACACCAAAGGCAGAGTTCCCCATAGTACCCGTCTGGAAGTGTGTGCCTAATATCCTACCCACATGATGAGGGTAGAGGGGCCCACAGGCCTCCCACAGCCAAATGTTCCCCCTGGACCAGTTTGCAAAAATGGCTCAGATTGCCCCAAGGGAGCCACTGTTGGAATTTCATCTTTAACCTTCTGGAGACTCCAAATTAAAATGCAAATTTGTTACCCAGGAAGGTAATTTTTAACACATTAATGTTTATTTGTTAGTACTTTAGCACAAATTAGGTTTTCTCAAATTAGCCAGCTGCCTGAGAGCAGTGCTTAAATAGAAGTGAATCAGACTCCCAGAGGTGGGTTCCGGGTAAATTTGAGTAAAGGTCCATCCCCCATCACTGTCAGTGCCCAGCATTTGCAAGAGTTCACACATGAACACACACACACACACACACACACACACATGTGCGCGCGCGCGACTTAAGATTCCAGACTTTAGCATAGCATTATTCAATAGAAATACAGTGCAAGTCACACAGATGATTTTAAGGTTTTTAGTAGCCACATTAAAAAATGTAAAGTTTCAAAGGTGAAATTAAATTTAATGGTATTTTAAACTCAGTATATCCAAAATGTTGCTTCAATATGTAATCAATATAAAAATTATTAATAAGTTAGTTCTCCTTTTTGAGTACGAAGTCTTTGAAATCTCCTGTGTATTTCACGTTTACAGTTTGTCTCAATTCGGACCAGTCCCATTTCAAGCACTCAGGGCCCGCTTGTGGCCAGTAGTTACTCTGGACAGTGTAGACCTGGAAAGTGGGTCACAGACATATGGTTGACCGAGGCAGCAACCTGGTGGGCTAGAGGGACAAAAGGAAGTTGGGACCACCCGTACTTCCCCATCACTCAATTATATCAGTGTCACATTTTGCTAGAAGTCAGTCTTAATGCTGACTCCACCACTTAGCTGTGTGACCTCGGGCAAGTTACTTAAAACCCTCAGTTTTTTCATTTGCATGTAAACACCGTAAATGCTCAATGAATATTTGATGTATCATCACAATTGATATTATTAGTAGCTATTTTTACAAACTAAATGAGTTTAAATGTGAACTATAAAGGCAGTCAGGTGCAATCAATCTTTCTGTATTTCTCTAAAAAGGAGAAAAATGACCAAACATCTATATATATAATATCTTTTAAGAGTAGGTTTCACTAGTTCCTGAAATTGGGCATTCCACCTCATGCAAATCATCTATACACTAAGAAATCCTGAAGATACTACCTTGCCTTAAGAACCATTTTGTTTTTGTTTTTAACCAAAAGTAGTTATATTTAAATATTCCACAAAGGAACTTCTACAGAAGACTGTCCTAAAATACAACCTCATTATAGTAGTGGGTCAGCCAATGAAACAAAAGTTTTTCTTTCTCTTCTTTGTCCTCATTTGTCTTCCTTTATTTAAAGTCAGCAGAAGGAACTAATTAAGGCAAAGCTAACGGAGAAGAATTCAGAGTTTTGCATGGCACATGTGAATTAATCTTCCCACAATGGCATATTTGAAAGATCAAGTAAGGCACTCCTTCTCTGTACCCCATCTAGTGAACCCCTCACCAGCAACGGGGCAGAAGGAAGGCATGTCTTGGGTGTGCAGTTGGGCTCTCTCCAAACTTGCTTACCAAGTCACTATCATTCAAAACTACAGTGTAATGGTTTTCACCCAAAAGAGAATGATGGAAAATCATAACACGTGTCAATGCTTGGTATACACGTTTCATGGGGGTTTTGTTTAGAATGAAAGATGTAGTGAAGATTTTAAGGCGCAAATAAATGGTGATTAAATATGGAATGTACTTACACATCCATGCACCAAACGCTGCAAGGCTGTGAACCACACAGAGCAAAGAAATGTACTTAGCCATCAGTTTAGAAGGTCATTTTGAATGTAGGCAGCAAAAATGGCTGTGTGCATGAAAAACCACTACTGTATTTTGTATCCTGAAATATTAATAACATGGTCTTAATGTAGTTGAAGACACAAGAATGTGTTAAGGGTAGCAAGGGTCGCTGAGAATAGCACAATGACAATTTTGTATTTTCTGCTTGCGCTTGTAAAAGCAAGAGGAAAAGAGAGTAAAAATAGTGTGTTTAAAGAACAGCAGCCTTCAATTTCCCAAATAGATATAAAACTCTGTATTCTCCAAATAAATTCACAAATACTTACTCTTGGTAACATTAATATACTAGCTTCAGGGAAACAGAAAAGAAGTATAAAACTGAAAATTCATTTTTCCCTTAAATAAACATGTATATATACAACTAATTTTTGAACTTTAGGAAATTCAAGATATCCTTCAATTTGATTTTTGTGAACTAGGAATTCAATTCTTTAACTGGAAGTAGTCTTATTGGAATAGAAGTGGAGGAAATAGCAATGCTTTTTTTTCCTTAAGTTTTTGAATGTGTTCTGTTTTCACATGGCAATGAATCAGTCATAGGCCAATTTTGTTGTCAATCTCCCTCTCCCACTGTGAGTTGTTACATTTTGATGCCTGATGAAACGAAGGTGCACAAGGATTAGGCAGGAACGTGGAAAGTTTTCCTCCAACATCCAGATGTGAAAAAATAAAAGCAATTTATCCCTTATTGGCCGTCCCAGCCCCGAGCGACCAGGTTTCCACAAGTTGCCTTTGTGGGCTGTGACTGACCGAGTGAGACACGAGACCCAGTGGGTTTGTGTCAAGTTCAAGGACTCATTGTGTTTGAAGTGGAAAGAACGAGTTTGACCCTCTGTGCTTCTTCCTGCCAAAGCCACAGTTTTTGATTTTAATCGAAACCCTAGGGCCATCTTAAGCGTGACCAAGAAGCACCTTGCATGTTGAACCTTATCTAATGATATGATGCGTATCATATTGAGACATAAATCTCAGTCATAGTCATTGGAGCAACTTGTTTTTCTAAGATGCTGCGGTCCAGTGACAGACGAAAGCAAATAAGGGAGAGCTTGATCTCCGAGCGCTTTTATTGTCGGTGCTCCACACGCCATAAAGTTTTGGCTCGTTAAAGGGAATTCCATAAGCAACTTTAGTTAATAATGGTGAAGTAACTGCGCGCTTCTCTGGTGCTTCTGCTGAACTCCGTTTCCGCCTGCCGTTACCAGAGCATGATTAAGAAAATACCAACAGGATGTGCTGGACGGGGGAACAGACTTCAACTTGAAGCCATACAGATGCTTGATGGATGAGTAACGAGACAGGGAATGTGGCCATTTCTCCTCGGAGAATCACATAGTTCTGTGGATCTCTTTTTATCTACTGGTTTGAGTAAAATCTGCTGGCGTGGTTGGTCTCTTGCGGTGGTCACGCTGATGGAAAAGGCCCTTCTCCCAGCTGATATTTTTGATAATTTAGAAATACCCGAAGTGTGTGATAAATGGAGAAAATTGAGAGGGAATCATACTGGAAAGATTGTGGGTAACTGTAACATTTTTATCGTACCTCTGGTCTCATAAAATAACTTTATTTTTAATGGCCTTGTCACTGTGGGTTTAATATGGATGGTGTCAGTCAATTTTTATTTGAGGTTGAGACAGATTTGGGAGGTGATCTTGAAGGGCATAGGGGAGAAAAAAAGGGAGAGAAAGACGCTATTAATTATTATTTATAGTGAGATTTCCCAGAATTATTGAGTCTTTCCACATTAGTCAAAGCGGTCCTCGGTGTCAGTGTGACGTTAGATGAGGTCATGGAAAGCGTGTCAGGTGCATAAGGAACTATATGGCCCTGGCCCATGTTCTCTCTCCACCAGCCACTTGGGCTGTGTGTGCAGAGGGAGGGCGGTGTTGGAAAAATGGAGGAAGAGGGAAACATGAGGGTTTTATGAATTTGAAAATGAACGCCAATATCTGCCAATCTTGAAAAAAAATCTGAACATATTATATTCCAGAATCTACCGTGGGTAGTTTTATATTATTTTCCCCTGAAATCATGATCCATGTCTTACCAACTCTTTTCTTTTATGCTTGGTTGCTTCTGTTGGTCTTTCACTTTGGTTCTCTCTGTAGCTGAGCGTAATTAGGAAATAATCACCTACCAATTTTTTGTTGGCGCTGGGATACACTTCCAGCTATTTGGTTCAAAACCATGCTGTCAGATTCCATAGCATGGGGCCAAGAGTACAGGCTTTGGGGGCCGAGCACTTGCAGTCAAAGCTGGTCCCTGACATTTACCAGATGCATGGTCTGGTGCCGACAGTTTACCGCTCAAAGCTGGTATTCCTCATTTCCAAGGTAAGACTAGTAACAGTGCCTGTGGAAAGGGGGCGCCGTAAGGATCAAACGGCATCATGCATATAAGCACGTAGGAATCGCTGGGTGAACTTCAGCTGTGCTTTTATTGACACAACCGGTTTTAAGAATTTTTTTTTCCACAGGGCTTTGCCACCTGACCGTAATGTTAATGGCTCTTAAAGAGTGACTGTTATCAACAAATGTTTTGGGTTGTTTTACCTGCATCTCAAACCAGATGCTCACTAGTGATTAGCAAAAATGTCTCCTTTCTTCTGAATCAAGGAGGTAACATTTCACTTTGCTATGTTATCAGGGGTTTATGTTGATTTTTTTTTTTCTGCTTTCCTTTAGCTTGCAAAATTGGATATTACAAGGCCCTGTCCACGGACGCCAGCTGTGCCAAGTGTCCACCACACAGCTATTCTGTCTGGGAAGGGGCCACGTCGTGCACCTGTGACCGAGGCTTTTTCAGAGCCGACAGCGATGCTGCCTCCATGCCCTGCACCCGTAAGTTGTACGCTCATCTCCCGTTTCTTAGATGCCAACAGCTTTCATTTCCACCTAGCAGGGCACTGCTAGGCCTTCTCCCAGGATAACCATGCAGGGCGCAAATGAAATGAAACATGCATCTTTTCTCAGTCAGAGCAGGGGCAATCCTTAGGGAAAGAAAGGCTCTTTCTCACTGAGTTTGTCGCCTTCAAGATGCACAGCTGCCAACAGACGACTTGGTGGAGCAGAGATTGAACATTCAGGGGTTGTCTGACACAGTGTAATTAGAGCTGAGAATGGAATTTATAAACGGCTTTACCGTTTCATCTAGGACTCCTGGGGAAGAGTGACAGCTGCAAGGGAAACAGGTATAGGATGGGATCACATGTGGGCAAGTGGTTTCAGTTCTGTGCACAGATGTCATAGCTTGCAATGTCATTACCTTCTTCCTTCTTTCCTCAGAGTTTTGTGTTCATAACATTTAGACCCGGATCCTAATAAATGCTTGTTTAATGATAGACACTGAACACATGCTGGGTTATGGAATGGATGGGGTTGGCACCTCGGTATGCAGGGGAATAGAGAACTCCTTTCTCACACTTTACGTGGACAGTGTTTCCGGGGGTTGACATTCCTTTCATGCATACTCTGGGATTCATAGACCCTGCAGTGGCTATGACCTTGACCAGAGCAGGGAGTGGTGGGCCCGGGTATTCCACCCCTGTGTTCTCATTGACTGAGACTGTGTTTGGAGGGACAGAGCTGAGTGGCCAGGCACAGGGGCTTTCCACAGGTTTTGGCTTTGTCTCGCAGCCCACCATTTAGTACCCAAACGACTGCTTAGCCTTTTAAGTTTCAGTCTCCTCATCTGTAGAATGGTCTAATAATAGTACCTCCCTCATGGTTGTTGCTACTCAGTCCACTCATGTTATTTACATACTATGTAAAATGTATAAAATCATGCTACTTGGCAGATGTTAGCTTTTACTGTCATCAGGACTTTCATTATTTTGTTCCTTAACTACCGTACATTCCATCTTGGCTGGCCTGTAAACATCACTGCAGATAGCAGGTTGTTTTTCTGGTTTGGAGTCAGTTGGGTCAGCTGGGGGGCCATTGTCTAGCCCAGTCAAAGACCACCTTTAAAAGGAGTGAGCGGAGAGGGCTTCCCTGGTGGTGCAGTGGTTGAGAGTCCGCCTGCTGATGCAGGGGACGCGGGTTCGTGCCCCGGTCTGGGAAGATCCCACATGCCGCGGAGCAGCTGGGCCCGTGAGCCATGGCCGCTGAGCCTGCGCGTCCGGAGCCTGTGCTCCGCAACGGGAGAGGCCACAACAGTGAGAGGCCTGCGTACTGCAAAAACAAAACAAAAACAAAAAGCAAAACAACAACCAAAAAAAGGAGTGAGCGGAGAAACGTCAGGGCCATCCCAAATTTGTACTGAAATTGCTGTACCCTCCGGAGTTCATTTCATAACCAGAGAGGGTAATAATTATTGTCATAATAACTACAACAACCATTTTATCATTATACCAAGTGATGCATTAGGCACTTTTGATTAACTTATCATAGGGCTCATATGATAACAATCTACGAGATGGACATTATCTTTATTTTAGAGATGAGGTAACTACCAGCTCAGAGATGTTAGGGGTCGTGACCAGGACTACAGCCCAGCTTGGTGATGGTGCTGCAAGACCAGAAGCCTCACACAGTTTCTATTTATTGGGGGGCACTCTTGCCCTCTTCCTTAGCTCATGCACAAATTTTCAGAGGGAAGGAGTATATTAGGGCCAGGCTTAGTTGTAAACATAACTGGACGAAGATTTCCTCATCTTCTTTTTCTGTTCCTTCCATAGACTAAGTACTTTCTCTGGATGCCACGTATATTTGATATGCTCAAGTCCAGCCCGTTTCTTTTCCAATCTAAATATTCTTCTCTTATGTTCCATTGTGTGCAATTAGTTTAATAATAAACTCTCCTCCTCTGTCCACACCCACTACCAACATTTCTCCAGTTGAGATTTTAGGGCATAATAGCAAGCTCAGAGGGAAATATAGTGGGACGACAGTGTGATAATTGCCCTCAATTTGCATCATGCAGTCCAACACCTACATTCCACACAGAGAAGTCTTCTCCAGGCTGGGGCTTGATTGTGAACCTCATAAAATTCACCTGTGATGGCAAGACAACCTGGCTTTTTCTCCCAGGTATTTTTAGTCTTATGATTCTGATCTGTTATCTAGCGTTCTAGGGGGCCACAGGCCAATCACTTAATTCTTGCAGCTTGCTGTGTGGGAACTTAGGGAGACCCCAAAGGTTGCCACATGCCTGAGTTACTGGTATGTTTACCATATGTGTAAAAGTGGTTTCTGAACCCTTGGAGTTGTATGTTTCTGTAGGAGTAAATTATTAGCTTTACCCTGACTACGCCAATGAGAGAAAGAAAATATTGATTTTAGCCTATGGTTAGACCTGAAAGTTTAACATGAAAGTAACTTTTGCATTTTTCAGGGATTGTTTTCAAGAGAGGTGGCTTTTTGTGCCATTGATAAGAGACCCATGAAAATACCAAAGCAATATGTGATCCTTAACACTCTCCTAACAAGATCATTGCATTTATTGTATCTCTCTGACTCTGAGTTAAGAGGAAACACAGTGCTGATGTTAATATCACACACTTGAGAGGCTATTTAATCTCTCCAAGCCTCAGTTTACTGATCTATAAAATGGGGTTCTCACTATCTACCTGTGAGGTGGTTTTAAGAATTAAACAAGAAGGGACTTCCTGGTGGTCCAGTGGTTAAGACTCGGTGCTCCCAGTGCAGGAGGTCTGGGTTCGATCCCTGATCAGGGAACTAGATCCTGCATGCTGCAACTAAAAAAGCCCACATGCCTCAACTAAAGATCCCACACGTGGCAATGAAGATCCTGCGTGCTGCAACTAAGACCCAGAGCAGCCAAATAAATAAATAAATATTTTTAAAAAAGAAGAAGAAGAATTAAACAAGAAGATATTTGCAAAGGTCTGGCACATGGTAGGGATATAACGAATGTTTGTTCTCTTCTGTTATCCCCGGCTGGTCACTTCCTTCCCCAAATGACCTCCACAGCAGACAGCCAGTGCATCTCACTGCCCCTCTAAAGGGATTGTCTCACTTGACTACGTGATTAAATTACCAGTGGCTGTACTGTACTCCAGAAGCTCTGGGGGTAGGACTGAGGCATCAGTATTTTCAAAAGTTGCCCCCATAATTCTACTGTACAGACAAGGTTGAGACCACTTCTCTACAGAGTTGAATTTTTAAGTTTTATTTTTTAATTTAGTAAATATTAACTACACAAGACTCTTTAAGACCTCTTTGAGATAGGGGTAATCTGGGAGGTGACCATATTTTGCTAACAGATAGACTAGTAAATTAAACAAAAGAATTAGAATCTATTCTAGCCTACGGCTCTCCTTTTAGATTTCTTCCATCCTGGTGAATACAGTGGACCTGCATTGTCCAAGACGGTAGCCACGAGGCACACGTGACTGTTTTAATGGCCACATTTCAGGGCTCAACAGCCACATGTGGCTAGCGGTGACCATACTGAACAGCACTGCTATAGAATATTTCTATGATCACAGAAAGTTCCATTGGACAGTGCGGTGGTAGATTTTTCAATAGAGAAGACAGTGGGAGTTTCTCAGAGAACCCCTTGATCAAATAACCCAGAAAATGAAGCCCTTCCCCCTCGCCCCGCCCCCAGCTTTATCGGCTTCTCCTGACAAGATGTGGGGATGGAAAGGAACATAAACATCAGGGATCCTTTCAAAGTGATTCCAGCCTCTAATCAGTTCTTCCCAGTTGGTTAAGCCAGGTGACAAACCCAATCCCCTTGTGCTGACAGCCATGATAATCAGGGACTTCTTTGTTCATTATGCTGTCTTTAACCCCAACATTCTTATGCAGCCCTGAGTTTAGTGATCGCTCACTGTGACGGCACACTAATGAAGAAATAAAACACACTCTCTGAGACTCATTCTTCTGGCCAAAGAGAGACTCTGCTCCACTGGCTTGTAAAATCAGGTTTTTGTTCACTTGGAGAACGATTAGACCCGGAATACAAGCAGCATTGGCTAATTTAGAAGGAAACACCTAAGAAGTTCTTCACACCGTCGACATTGCTGGAGAACTTCAGAGAATTTAATGGAGAATAAACTTTATCTCTAGGAGGACTTCGGATGGAGCTTCTGGTTAGGTTAGGTTAGCATAAATGGCTGTGAGTTAGATAGGCAGTTTTCAATGGAGGCATCATGTGAACGTTTTCAAGAAAATAATCTGTACCTGTTAGAATAGAGAGTAAGAACAATGCTTCTTAAACGTGAGTGTGCGTAGAATCACGCGAAAGACACCTAGGGATTGGTAGGAGATATCAGGCTTGACATTCTGCATTTTTAACAAGTCCCCAGATGCTGCTGGTCTGTGGACCACTTTTAGCCAGTAGGAATTTAGAGCCTCCCTGATGAATCGCATGTGATGGGAGACCCTCTCTTCTGTCCTTGTCACTTTCAAGCCATTTCTTCAGCTCATTGATGACTCTAGAGAGAGATTTCAAGTGTTCTGAACATTCTCCCTTAATGGAAATCGAGTACTTCATTTGTCTCCCAGATGAAGAAAATCCAACCTGGTTTGGAGTTGCATAATCAAACACAGGCACTGTGGAGTCTCTACAATGTTACTAGGTTACAGCCAAAGAGTGGAAATGTCAGTGTTCCCTTTAGGCACAGACATCAGTCAAGAAAGTCAACAGGGTTTTTGGAGACGTTGCCAGCAAGGCAGACACGCAGGCCTCCATACATACAAGGATGCCATCTAAGCTGATTAAGGGATTTTGCTTTCATGAACCATTTCTTAGAAGAAATTTCAATGTGATTTAAAAAAAATGGAGTATAGTTGATTTACAGTGTTTTAGGTGTGCAGCAAAGTGATTCAGTTATATATGTGTGTGTGTGTGTGTATTCCTTTTCAGATTCTTTTCCGTTAGAGGTTATTATGAGATATTGAATATAGTTTCCTGTGCTATACAGTAGGTCCCTGTTTATCTATTTTATGTATAGTAGTGTGTATCTGTTAATCCCAAATTCCCAATTTATCCCTCTCCCCTCCTTTGCCCTTTGGTAAACAGTTTGTTTTCTATGTCTGTGAGTCTATTTCTGTGTTGTAAATAAGTTCATTTGTATCATTTTTTTAAGATTCCACATATAAGTGATATTACATGATGTTTGTCTTTCTCTGACTTACTTCACTTAGTATGATAATCTCTAGGTCCATCCATGTTGCTACAAATAGCATTTCAGTCTTTTTTATGACTGAGTAATATTCCACTGAATATATGTACCATATCTTCTTTATCCATTCATCTATGGATGGACATTTATGTTGCTTCCATATCTTGGCTACTGTGAATAGTGCTGCTGTGAACGTGGGGAGCACATATCTTTATGACTTAGAGATTCGTCCTTTCTGGATATATGCCCAGGAGTGGGATTGCTGCATCATACAGGAACTCTATTTTTAGTTTTTTAAGGAGTCCCCATACTGTTCTCCATAGTGGCTTCACCAATTTACATTTCCCCCAACAGTGTAGGAGGGTTCTTTTTTCGCCACACCCGCTCCAGCATTTATTATTTGTAGACATTTTAGTGATGGCCATTCCGACCGGTCAGTGTGATTTTTATCAATGAAATCAATGTCCTTTAACTCTGATGATCACCAACGCTTCTCCTCCAGATCTCTTTCCCCTTCCTTTACCTCTCCTTGTAGTCGGGGAACGTAGTCTGGTGATCAGCAGTGCTGGGAGACCTTGAAGCCTTAGTCATTCAGTTGCTCGTTCAATGATTCTAGTCGGTGTTCTTTTCCCCCTTTGGAAGACAGAACCAGTATTACATTTAAGGTAACTTTCCAATCCTTCATTGTGTTTCAAAATGTACTGGAAAAAATGCCTTGTGAAAAAGCAAATTGGCTTTGTGTATCTGGAAAGAAAGAACTGATTTGTTATTTTGCCTCTTCTACTTCTGAGCACCATTACGGTGCTCTGTACTTTTCAATTGGAAATCTGTCCTTGTGCTGTTGGGTCCTCTTTGTTTAACTTGTTTGATGAAACTTATTAGAGCCTCATGATTGGGGGCACTCTGTAAATAAGAGATTATTATTTTAGATTGCCAACTTGAAGGGCCTTCACGAATCTGTCTGTAAGTAAACGGCCTTGAATAATTCAGTCAGCTATGCCAAACAAACAAAGAATGATTGATTGATACTTAGATGTGGCTAAAATATTCCAAAATTGCAGCTTTTAAGACAATTTGTACTGGAGGAGCTCAGTGCTAATGAGGGCAAATTTACCAAGATCTGTGACGAAAGGTCCTGATTTGAGGAGAGCTTTCTGCAGGTTTAGGTTATCAAGAAATTGAAACAGCCTAGCTCCAAACAGCAAAGCATCACTTACTTTGTCTTTACATTTGCCTTTTCTAATTGAATTTATCGCACCACTGTATTTCCTCTAGAAAATGTATTGTTTTAAAATTACCATTTCAGTTCTATTACTCAAAGCCCTCCCTTATAATGCTTTCTGACAGTTATCCACATAATGAACCATAATGAAATGATGAGCAATCTTCAGTGGAAACCCGATGTGGATCCCAGTGGTGCTGTGTGACTGCGTTGTTAACATTTGAATGCAAATTAAAATAACATCGTCCTTACTTGTTTCCAAGGTCAGGAGAAGAGAGAGACTTTTTTCTTTTTTTTTTTTCCCGCGGTACGCAGGCCTCTCACTGTTGTGGCCTCTCCCCGTTGCGTGAGAAAAGGCTCCGGACACGCAGGCTCAGCGGCCATTGCTCACGGGCCCAGCCGCTCCGCGGCATGTGGGATCCTCCCGGACCGGGGCACGAACCCGTGTCCCCTGCATCAGCAGGCGGACTCTCAACCACTGTGACACCAGGGAAGCCCTTTTTTCATTTTTTAAGTGCTTTAATTTTGGAAATCTCATATCCATTTTCCAACAAGCCCTTGAAGGTTCCACTGATGTTCATCTCTGCCCCAAAGACTTACATGCTTAACAGTCCAGCTAAGGGATTTTGGAAGGGATGTCTAACAGGAGACTTTGATGTTATAAACCACAGGATAAAAAGGTAGCTATCGGTTTCAAGTACACTACATTTCTTCCCCACCCAAAAGCATATTTCTTTTTGCCTTGGAACTGCAAGTAACTAATAATATAATGATGGAAGGGAGGACGTTCTGTGAAATTGATCAATGAGAGTGTAATTGGCTCTGGTGACAGACTAGTTAGTGGAAGAATGAGAATAAAGGCCAAAGATTCCTAAAGTTTTGTTCACGAAAGTGTTTCAGAAGATCCATTGGTTGATCCCTAACCACTTCACATTTTATTGTCTATGTTATCAATCCTTTTTTGAGAACATACTTTTATGAAAATTCTTGAATCTAAGGTTTGGTTATTTCATGTGATTTATAAAATTTGCAATATTAGAGTGTAGTTTCATACTGCATTCCATAGGACAAAAACTCAATTGAGACACCAACTCCCCCTTTTCCAGATCATGTGACGTAGTTTTTAAGGCAGAACATACGGTCCCACTGCCTGTTAAGCCAGCTGATAGGCCACCAAATGTGCCTGTCCTCTGGACCATGAAAACTGATCAAAACAACCAAAGCCATTTTCATGATTCAGATGCAGCCTTCCACCCATTCCATTTTTAAGCTGCATCTTTAGTTAGATCTCTAGTTCAAGGTCTGACATCAGTTAGTGAGTAAACCACATCCTTGTTTCTTCCTTTTAAGTTATCTTTCAGCCTTTTGACTGTGAATAGAAACAATTACCTCTAAAGAACCCAAGTGCATGATTCTTGTCTAAAGACAATTAAGGATATAAGGGGAAAAAAGCATCAAGTGTGCTTAATGGAAAGCACTAGACAGACCCCAGGCTGATCACTTGCCGTTTGGTAAAATTTTAAAAGTTCTAAGGTATTCAATAAAGATCAGATATCAGCTCACTGAGTTATTTTTCAAAAATGCTACTTTAACCTCAGCATTATCCTCCAACCTTATTCTAGCTTTATATAGATAAGCAGTCCAATGTGGACATTTTATCGGGATTAATAGTGCAATGTGGATTCAGCCGAAACATGCATATGTTTGAGGAACACGAATGTGTGCCCAAGTGAAAGACTTGACTCTTCTGCCAGCGTCATTTAGCCAGGGTATTACAATTTTTCCACCACCATGAATAATTAAGAATGGCTTGTTACCACCCGAGCCCCGTCATCTCTGGATAGCACTTTTGACACGACTCATGGAAGTCCTACAGTGGCTGTGCACAGCATGCTTCTGTGAAACAAGGTCAATTAGACACTTTCCTGAGATCCCCTGGGGTGAGAAGTGGATGCCCTCTCTGCTATCAGCATTTTGATTTTCCTGTCATAGCTGACTCTTGCTCTACATGCCGTCTACAGCTCGGCAGAAGATGGACTGAGGGGAGAGGCCTGTTGCATAGATAGAATTGCCCCCCACCCTCCCGTGACCTTCCACCCGGGAAAGCATCTTTAACAAAAACTCCTACTCTTGAGTGGAATGTAGGAACCAGGCAGAGAGAACAGAGCACCATCTGGGAGGTAATGCCAGCGAACTTCAGCCTGAAGGGCAGGGCAGCCAGGAGAAATGTGAGAACACTCCAGCTGGGTCCACAAAGAATCCGTAGATATGCTTCATTTTTCCTTTGAATTGTCCGTATCTCTGGGAAGGGGGTCGTTTTAGCCTTTGAATCAGGCTTTCTGATCCTATCTTCGCACATATCGGCTGTGTGAATTTGGGTGAGTTGCTTCACTTTTCATATCTTAGTTTTTGGTCATCAGATTGCTTGGGGTAACAAGTACTGTTCTGCTAGATTTTATTATGGGGCTTAAATGAGATAAAGGATGAAAAAGGACTTGGCAAGAGGTGAATTCACAGGCTAGCTAATTCTAAAGCAGAATACTTAGAAATTTCTTTAAAAAATTACTTTTCGTGGTCTTTCATATTGTAACTTCTTCATGGATAACTGAGAGTTAACTGTATAAAGCACTTCAGCCATAAACTAGTCATCTTAAAATAAAGAAACTCCAACTGCAATTAACCTAGTAAAGAAAAGACAGATGGTTCCTGGGTGTAGAATAGGAAAAATAGATATACCGAAAAAGTAGGTGGTAGCAAACTTTCAGGAAGGAGTTACCTCTACAGGAAACCAAGAATTTTTCGTGACAGTACTAAGTGATTGATGTGTTGGAATGGTTCTGTTTTTTAATCATGGGCGGTTCTGCTTTGACTCTATTCGTTGTTAAAAACATAAACTGCCGCTATAAAAGGTTACGCGCTGTGCATACATCTTGGAAGAGGTGTCCCAGCAGCAGTCTCCGTGTAAACTCACCCACAGCAGCAAAGTCTGAGAGAAGGCAATTAGTAGTGACACGTATATAACTGTCAGGGGGGATGCATGGGCTTTGTTTCAGAGTCAAAACTTACACACCCCAACTGTTTATTCTGCCTTATAACCTGTCTTTCAGCTGGAGAGAGATTAACAAAGGCTTATCTGAAGGGTTAGAGGGTTTTACAGCTAAGGCACTGAAGTATTATTGACAGTCCAAAAGTTGTACATGATTAATGAAGCCTTACGAAATGGAACTCAAGACCCGAGGTGCCTCTTCCTCGGAAGCTCTGTCTTGTCCTGGTTGCCTCGGCATTTTAGTAGCATGACAGTAGCGCTTCAAGAAATTGATCATTTAAGAATTATGTTTCTGCCCATGCTCTGGGGGAATGTTTCTTCCATATCCAGAATTAATTTCATGGCACAGGCATTGAATTTTAAAATGGTGATTAAAAATCAGCTAAGTATTAAAAGTGTGTGATAGCTTTGGAAGCTGCTTTATACTTGAGCCTGGCTACTTTGGTTTCCTAGCAGCTATCTCCTAGCCCTGGTTGCAGACTTTTTTTTTTTAAAGCTTTTAGCATGTAATTGCCGTTTTTTCCTCCCCCGTCACCTTTGCCTTTTGCGATGTGATATACCGAAGTGCTGTGGCTGTGATGCTTCTGAGGGGTGAGCTGGACTGGGCTTAAAGGATCATCCTTCCTTCACTTGTTCAGCAGATACTTAGGAAACATCTACTGCACCTTTGGCCTTTTTCTAAGGGCTGGAAGATGCTCATAAACCGGAAAAGAGAAAAGATTCCTGTTCTCATAGAGCTTCTGTTTTCATGGGAATAATAAACAAGATAATGTAAAATTCTCACAAGAAAGAAAAAACAAAGATCATGAGACAGGGTTAAAATAGAGGAAAGGGAAGATTTCACTTAGCCGAGAGTGGTCAGGTGAGATTTGAGCTGAGACACGCCCCCCAGGGGGCGGGGGAGGCGGGGAGGGGGCTGCTCTTGAAGAAGCCAGGGGACAATTCCAGGCACAACTATCAAGTCTGAAGAATTTGAGTTGCAGGTTTCAAGTTTTACTGACAATGTGAGTTTTAAACTTGACTTATTTTGACCCTTTGGTCCTGGAGTCTGCTAGCACTTCAGTTGTTTTAAGTAACAGAAATTTCAGGTTCATGCGGCACATTTCACTTTGTGTCCATGTAGATTTAAACCCTTTGGCAGAACCTACTTTTAAATGCGTTTCTCAAAGCGGGTTTCCATCATTTGCTGAAATTTCAGTTACTTGCTCTAAGAATAAAGAAGTGAATTTTACCTGACTTGTGACTTTGGCATGGGGTACATAAGGTGCAATTATCCTGACCTAGGCTTTCCATGGGGTGGTTTATAACAAACACCCAAGTTCACAATGGAGGTGTTTTTGACTTTGGATTGACCGTTGGCTGATCCTTTTTGAACCATTTTATTAAGCCTCCTACAGATCTCATGTGTATTTGTAAAACATCAGGTTGTCCTAAATGGGCTACTTTAAATCCTGGCATAAGCCATCAAGTATGTTTTCTAAATTACTCAGGAATTACACTTTCGTCTAATACATGGGAGGGAAGAATTATGATTTGTGGAATTACTGGAATTTTCTTTGATGCTTGGAATATTGCCCTTGTTAAATGTCACATTCATTTAATTTCTCTAGATAGTGTGTGGTTCATTTCTGAAAGCTTGTCTTTTCCCAGAGGAAAGCACATGATAGGTTAAGGAAGATCAAGATTTCTTTTATGATGTAACAGGATATGACGCGATAGTCCTTTGCTTCTGCTGTAACTTGGCTACAGTTTCTTGGGGACTTCATACTGTCAAACTCCTGTCAACTGAATGCAAGTTGACATCCCACTAGAAAATAATAATTACCCGTTGTAGCACCTTCCACCAGTACCTGCTGTGCGATACAGAAAGTCTTTCACACCCGTGAAGCAAATGGATGTTCATTAAATTTATCCACGGTGGCAAGAAATACAGAGGCCATTTCTGTCAGAGCAATGAGAAACCCAAAACATAGGCCATAATATTTTCTGTATTTTATTCCTTGCTTAATCAAAGAAAGTAGGTGTAACTCGGACTTCAGAAGCCAGAGTTGTTACCTGACCTGTATAAGTGTGTAAATCAGGGGTGTGATCTCCTTAGATTAGTTCAGAGTATGCTTGAAGTCCCTAGAATTATGTGCAAAATTACGAGTCATCATCTTTATGGGAAGAGAGTGCTTCGCTCCTATCAAAGTCCCTGTAGCAGAGCTTGGGAGACTATGGTCTGAGGGTCAAATTCAGCTGCCCTTGTTTTTGCAAATGAAATTTTCTTGGGACACAGTCATATGCATTTGTTTAGGTATTGTCTTTGATTGCTTTCAAGGTACCATGCAGAGTTGAACAGTTGCTAGAGAGACCATATAGCCCATAAAGGCTAAAATATTGACTATCTGACCCTTTACAGAGGTTTGTTGAATGTTGTTCTAAAGGGTTAGTAAGTTAAGGGTTATTGCCTTTGACTTCTGGTTCAAGTAGTTAAGCTATTACCCATGCCACTAAATTATGTTAAAAATGTGAAAGGCATTCTAAACATGAGAACTTTAAAATAGTTTAGCACGCTAGCCCCATTCTTTGATGCAGGAAGAGACAACCTTAGGCTTATATGTGAATATCAAGCAGGTTTTACAAATAAAACCAAAAATGTAAAGGAAGGATATTTATTATCCCCTTAAATATACTTCAGTATTTGATTGATTTGTATTTTAAAATGTCTTAATTTTGCTCATAAAAGTAAAATTAAAACCATACTTCTATAAAGGCTAATAAGGAAAAGGCCCATGAAACCGTTAAAATTAACTGTCTTCAGAGATAAAGTTTTCCAGAGCTTCATGCCTGAAGAAATCATTCCCTGAAGTCAAGATGGAGGAAGAAAAGTCATAATAACCAATCCCAAATTAACAAAACTTCAATTGATAGAGCCCACATTCTGAATTTCCAGCCATACTGGCTGGTTGTGGAGCTAGAAAAACAAGAGAGGAAAGAGTACTTGCCCTTCCGTCCTCCTGATGCTCACATGGTCCATATTTAACTTCCTTTAGTCTCTTCCTTCCCCCTTTGATTTCCTGCCCCTTCCTTCAACTATCCAGGAGAGTATCAAAATGAATCCGAATATTTCTTTTTCCTCCCTCCTCTAGAGCAGGTGACAAATACTGGACACAATAAATATTTGTTGAGTAATTAAATGATTCCATAGTCCCTCCTAACAGAAGAAACCACCTCTATATGATACATAGCCCTCCCTACTTGTTCCAAAGTATTTTTAAAATGTAGAAAAGAAGAACTTGAATTAAACTAGCTACTCTGAGATACTCGTTTACAGGGCTTAATGGTAATGAATCAGTATGTGAAAAGCTGGCTAGTACAGCCTTATCTCAGAGAAGCTTGTATTAATTAACAGGCTTAAAATAACATTGTAGGTAGATGGGCAGAAGATGCATTAGAGGACCTTGTTAGTTTTCCATCCAGTCATTCGTGACTCCTCAAAAGTTTATTGAGCTTGCTCTGAACTAGGAATCATAGGAGATACTGGGAAATGAGGAAGACATCAATTCTTCTCTTGAGGAGCACACAGATTGTGATAAAAACAGATATGTACTGGGTGTCTGATTAGCAAGACCCCTTTACATGTTCCAAACAGAGTAGGAAATAGAAATAATGCCCTGAAATATGGAATAATCTCATAAGCAGGATTACTGCCAGTCCTACATTGAGGCTAGTAGTGGGCAGTTTGGGAAGACATAAAACCTTATAATTCACAATGACCTGCAGCTACCTGATGTTGGTGTATGCTTGGTACATACTATGTCAATATGGAGACTAGAAAATTAACTGGTACGATTATCCCTATTAGTTATAAATCTCATATTTGAAATTGGAGACATTTAGAGGTAGGCATATTTCTGATGAGAAAGGCAAGCATTTGTCAGAAATTTAATTGTTCCTAAGTATCTAGATATGATGCTATTACCGAACCAAGCTTGGGCCTGCTCACCTGACCTGCGGCAAAACCAATCTACTGACACAAGGTTGTGGTGAAGGAAAGTACAGCATTTATTGCCAGGCCCCAAGTGAGGAGAATGGACAGCTAATGCTCAAAAGACTGGAACTCTCTGATGACTTTCAGGGAAGGGTTTCTAAAGACAGTGTGAGGGAGAGAGTCTCAAGGTATGTGATCAGCTCATGCTCAATTCTCTGATTGGTTGATGGTGAGGTAACAGGGTGATGTTTTGGGAATCTCAGTCATGGACCTTCTGGTTCCAACTGGCCTGGGGTCTAGTGCTTGTGTCAGCATGCAGTTAGCTTCTTTTACCTGATGGGGGTTTTAGTATCTACAGAACAAGTCAAGGTTATGGTTCAGGATATTAACTGTAGCCCTTGAGGAGGAATTAAAGGTCCTTGACTTTGTTTTATGGCTAAACTATTATTATTTTGTCTCGCTTGACTGTTTTCCTTTGTTTCTGCATATTCTCACTTCCCTGATTAAATTTGCTCTTTGGAACTCGGGGAAGGCCTAGGAGGCTAAAGCTTTTCCACACACAAGAGAGAGGGGCCATGGGGATCTGTCCCCAGGAAGGCCCTACAGAGTCCGGCTGGGTTTCAATACTTTAAAAAAAGAGTTAAGTTTTTTTCCTTCTGGATGCCTTGTGTTTATTGAGAAAACTCAGTGTTACTCATGTTGCCTGTATTATTCTCTTTAGTCCTCTCTACAGGTAATTATTTTAAGATGCTGCCGTTAAGTATGACCGTTGGGCCCAGATTGACTTGGCTGTATTAAAGGCCATGCTGTTTTTTTCATTTTCTTGAGAAGAGGATACTTTCTTTTCTGAGGAAGAGATGGCCCTTCCCTAGACATGGAAACACACCTGATGTGTTTACCATCTTTTAATTGGCAAAGTTTTTTTGAAAAGGAAAAACTCAATACAACCACCATTGTGATTTTAATTTATAAAGCAAGTGTGCTTTCCCAGGTTTATGCAGAGGCCAAAATAATCCTCTACTAGGTGCACACTCCTATTATTCCTTCCCCCTACCTCAATTCTCTGGCTATAGTCCAATGTGTAAGCTGCTGCTGTGCCCCCATGTAACCATCACTCCTTATGGCAACAAAACATAACACATACGCAGTACAAGTCACCAAACCATTCCTGGAGGCAGCATTGAACTTGAACTTGCTTAGTTCTCTGTCTTCCGTTGAGCATTTGCCCCAGGGTAGATTCTTTAAGAATCACTGACCCAAGGAAGAAGGCTATTCCGCACTGCGTCTTGTTTTAATGCCAGCCCTCCATTTTGAAACCCTACAGCATCTTTGTATTTTTTTTTCACGTAGCAGCGTTATATCTCTCAGTCCTGTGACCATTTAGTTTTCTGCTCCATTTCTTCTCTGTTTAGACACTGCCATGCCCCGTCCTACATACTAATTACTGACTTTTTGCTTCTGTGCTTGATTCATTGTGTCACATTTTCCCATGTGAAAGTGGACTAGGAACCTTGGCAAGGAGGTTAATGCATTTGAGAGTCACTCTTATTTAACCCTGAAAGTCACAGCAAAATAAGAACCAGTGGCTTGACTCATTTTATGAACCAAGCTGTGGTCAACTTCAGCGACAGACTAGCAATCAATTTCACTATGATGGAAAGAAACACGTACAGAATTTGAACAGGATTGAAGATACACCTTCCCTTTTCCTATCTTTACCTCTCAAACTTTGGCTGAAGCTACGGATTTTGTTGTTATTTTACCTTTAATGTGGAAATAACCCCAGAGTGTGGGAGTTAGTACTTTGGGATTTTAGTTGGACTTTGTCACTAATTAGGTTGCGTGAACTTTCAGTATTGTCAACTCTGCTTTCTGGCTCTCAATTTCCTCATCTATAAAATAAGACTATTTAGCCAAATGATCTTTAACATCTTATCTGGCTCTAGGAGTCTGTGATTTCAAATAGCTCTAATCATTTATTCAAAAAAACATTTACTTGATCCTGTTGTTTTCCATTACTCTACTAAGGACCATAGATATAAATTTGGAATCTAAACAAGAAGGAAATTTGTGCTTCCTTTCTGAGGACCTCTGTGGGGGCAATCTTACCTTTAACACAAATTTTACAGCACTGTCTTTCCTTTAAGGTTCTCAGGATGGGGACCAGGTCTTAACATTAAGAGAGAGAGGTTGTCGATAATTAGTCTCCCAGGGAGATTGGGAGGTCCTGCTTACCTTGTTAAAATAGAGGCTTCGGGCTTCCCTGGTGGCGCAGTGGTTGAGAGTCCACCTGCCGATGCAGGGGACACGGGTTCGTGCCCCGGTCCAGGAAGATCCCAGATGCCGCGGAGCGGCTGGGCCCGTGAGCCATGACCCCGGAGCCTGCGCGTCCGGAGCCTGTGCTCCGGGAGAGGCCACATCGCTGTTGTGGGAGAGGGCACAACAGTGAGAGGCCTGCGTACCGCAAAAATAAATAAATAAATAAAGGCTTCAATTAAGTTGTATAAAGAGAAAAGGAGAGTGAATTACCTTTATTCAATATTATTACCAAAATCCTTTAGCCATTCATCACTGTGAACTAAGTAATAAATACTGAACATGACTCCTTATTCATAAAAGTTACCTCTTCCAATTCTCTGGCAATGGCTAGTCTGGAACAGTATATTCCGTTATGGTTGACTAGGTAAAGCTTCTCCTGACCTCATGCGGGCTTCTGGTTAACCTCCTTTTTCTGGGGAACATGGACACATTTCCCTGAAAGCAGTCATTACAAATATATTAGAAGTAGAATAGAAACAATCAGCAAGAAGCCTCAGATTGTCACTGAAACTTGCTTTGGCTCTTTTCTTGGAACACCAAATTGGGAAAGAGGAAAGAAAAGAGAGAACCTTCCAATTGTTGCAGTGAGTCAATACTTTTTCCTAGAGTGCAGCAGGTATCTTTTAGACCTTTGGAATCAGCTCAGACTAGGAAAATTCCCCCTTTTCTGTTTCACCCTGATTCTTCTCCCTGAAGACAGTTTGTGTCACAACATCTTGGCATAGAGACTAATCTACAGCAAGAATCGAGATGGTTCATCGTGAGTCTGTGGTCTTATTTATTGTTACTATTTTTAAACCAACCATTTATGTTGTTTGCAATCAGTTCTGTTTCAAAACAGCCACTGCCACCAGACATATTTTGGAAACCTTTGATGTCAGTGGAAACGTGTATCATAAGAAGAGCCTGGTGCAGCCCTGGTCGGTTGAAGGACAGGACATGGGGTCTTAGGAGTCTTTGCACAATCCCTGCCCTGGAGTTGAGATTTCTCAACAACTGTACCTTCGACATCTCTGCAACCAGGTTAAACCAGTTCCTACTTAATTACCCATAAACAGCTTAACTTTCAACTGCCATGTCACACTGAAGAGGCACATCTATACAGTGCAGTTATTTTTATTCCATATTGGTGACGCACTGTACTTAGGAATCATCATTTATCTTCAGGAGTGGTATATAACTATTAATTTACCAGAGTCCCACAACAGCCCTGGGAATTAGAAACACATTCGTATACCCATCTTTCAGATGATTAGATTAAGACTAGATAAGTTATGAGAAAAAAAGCCTGGCCACTTCAGATGGAAAGTCAGGCTCGGAGCCCATTTGATATAGAGCTGTTTCAAGTCTCACAGTGGCAGTCAATGCTACATTTGTTTGTTCAGGAAGGAGAATGACACTCACACATACAGCCTTCAATCATATTGCTCTTTTTTTTTTTTTTTAATTTTTTTGGCTGCATGGCTTGTGGGATCTTAATTCCCCGACCAGGGACCAAACATGTGTCCGCTGCAGGGGAAGCATGGACTCCTAAACCCTGGACCACCAGGGAATTCCCTATCATGTTGCTCTTTTAAAAGATTTTTGCTGGCTTGATTTGCTTTTGGCTTTCTTTGCCAAACAGGACCGTCTTGCTTCTTGTAGCTGCAGAGAAGAATATAAGCTCCAAGAGATTCCAGAGGCTAGTTTCAGTTCTTGATGTGATAGTATGTTTTGTTTTGTTTCTTTCTTTTTCCAGGTCCACCATCTGCTCCTCTAAACTTGATTTCAAATGTCAACGAGACTTCAGTGAACTTGGAATGGAGCAGTCCTCAGAACACGGGTGGCCGCCAGGATATTTCCTACAACGTCGTGTGCAAGAAATGTGGACCAGGTGACTCCAGCAAGTGCCGACCCTGCGGAAGTGGGGTCCACTACACCCCGCAGCAGAACGGACTGAAGTCCACCAAGGTCTCCATCACTGACCTCCTGGCTCATACCAACTACACGTTTGAAATCTGGGCAGTGAATGGCGTATCCAAGTATAACCCTAGCCCAGACCAATCTGTGTCCGTCACCGTGACCACCAACCAAGCAGGTAGGGATTGGCTCCACTTTACCGTCTATCTAAACATTTCTGGAGAAAGAGCTTGTGTTGATATCCATGAAGGATGCTAAAGTTCTCCAGTTGAAGAAGAACCACAGGGACCTAATCGTAAACCTGTGAGCTGCAGTATAATACAAAAGATACTTAGAAGGATGTTTATTCATTCAGCAGATATTTTTTTGGATACCAACTGTGTAACATGCATTGTACTAGGTGGTGGAGATTAAATGAAGGCTAAGACAGTGTCTGGTTGAAAACAGATGACATTGGGTTGGGTCATTCCATGCTAGACTTCTCTTGTAAGGGATGCGTCTTGGCCGTTTTAATCACAAGGTCATGGTCACATATCAGCACATTTACATATTATTTAGGAATATAAAGTTGATTTTTACCAACACAGAGTGCTATATTGGCATTTGCTGTGTTTTCCAACAACAGCATTAGTGGATGTAGTTTTGATCTTGTTTTTTTTATTTTAAAAATTAAAAAATAACTGACACGGGTCTTTACTGGAATCACCAGGTGGTGAGCCTGTGAATGATGAATGGTTTAATGGGTAGCTTGCTCTGTGTGGTTGACAAAATGTTCCTTCAAACACATGCTACTTTTGTAGCCACTTTCATAGTTAAATTCACACTTGACAGGTGGAGGAGGAGAGTTAATTCGCCTTGTTTCCTGCATCACTTTCCTCTTCTAATTCAGATGACTGGAAGGCATTTTCTGTTCATGGAGAGTTTCTGCTGCGGTAATTGCAGAACTGTTATCCAATCTTGAATATCAGGTATTCCAAAGTGTGAATTAGAATCTAGATTTCTAGGCTCTGCCCCTGACCCACTTACTCCCATTCTTCCCCCAAAGAAGTTTCCACACTTTCTCATGGTAATTTTCCATTCTGGATCTCTACCACTGTTTCACATTGCCACCTCCGTGTTATTTATTTCTGGGGATTTAAAGGGGAGGAGGAGAAAAGGACTGTGGTTTATCCTTTTGTGAAGCTCTTAAGAACAATCCACTTCATCAGAAAAGGATCATAAATTGCCAACAGTCCTATCGCCTCTTAGTGCACTGCTCCCTTAGATGAGAGTTTCAGTAAGTGCACTCAATAGTTAAGTAAAATATGTCTGTACTGATTGATCCCATAGTGAGAAGTATTCCAGTATCCCAATCCGAAGTCATTCTTTTTCCACTTTTCCCTGAACTCTCTAGAATAAATAAAAAGTTAAGACTGAGGGAAGATTTTGCATTGGTGCTAGACTGACAGATCTTCCCAGAAGGTAGTTTAAGTCACACAGATGTGACCAGTCTTTAAAAATATGTGGTGTGAACAGATCCTCTTGTTATGTTTTTGCCTTTTATTTCTGCACTTCTAGGATGTGAACACTGTTGTGGTCATCGCTTTTATTTCTCTACAAAGGCTAGTATGATTTAGGAGGTTTTGGGGGTTTTTTAAAATTATTTTTTTAATCAATTTATTTAATTAATTAATTAATCTATTTTTGGCTGCTTTGGGTCTTCGTTGCTGCGCGTGGGCTTCTCACTGCGGTTGCTTCCCTTGTTGTGGAGCATGGACTCTAGGCTTCAGTAGTTGTGGCACACGGGCTCAGCAGTTGTGGCTCATGGCTGTAGAGCGCAGGCTCAGTAGTTGTGGCGCACGGGCTCAGTTGCTCCGCGGCATGTGGGATCTTCCCGGACCAGGGCTCGAACCTGTGTCCCCTGTATTGGCAGGCAGATTCCTAATCACTGCGCCACCAGGGAAGCTCAATTTAGGAGGTTTTGATAGCATCACAAGGACTCTGTGAATGCCAGCTTTTTATTAGTTGTCTTTTGGAAGAAGGCAGGAAATATTGCACATAGGTCCTGGGAAACCTAGGATGTTGAGTGTCTCTGAGTTACAGGGAGCCAAGAAGGTGCAGAGTGGTCTTTGCACCCCTAGAGAATCTGGTTTATGATTCAATCAATATTCTTATGTTCAGCTCCCCTGTATTCTTCCGGCTATCCTCCAGTACATCACTACTTTGTGTTCTTAATGGAATTAAAACTAGGAATGGACCTTTGAAGCCTCAGCTGTACAAGGTGAAGTCATTCTCTTTGGCAGAGGGTAGCCTCTGGGAGATGTGCTGAGGACAGGCTTGGCTCCCACAGATTTTGTGGGGAGACTTCTCTGACTCTGTATATTTAAAGATTGAAGCCCCAAGGGACTACGTCAACCCCTACCAAGCCAGAAGGCACAAAGAACACAAGGAAGACAGGCCAGAAATCCTCCAGAAGAAGAAACTGTGCAAAAACATTATGCCTGGGAAGGAAACAAAGTCAAAGTTTTATTTAAAAAGTAGGTGTAATTGTTCTAGATCTAGAGAAATGGTGGACAGGGAATTCCTCTGACACAATGAGGTTTTCTCTGACACGGCGAGCAGTCCTGCCAGGAGGTTTTCTGAATAGGACAAAATTCCAGCTCCTTATTTTAATTTTCGTAAAGGGTAATGCTGGGAAGCTGTTCAAAATTAAAAATAAATCTTTCAATAAGGAGACCTCCTATGTGGCCAGCCAGAAGGCCCCTGCTTAGCAGAGAGTCGTGTGTGTGCACAGTGCCGTCTCATTATCCCACAGCGATTTGGAGTTCACTAATTCAAAATCATCGGGATGGTTTATCTTTGACTAACAAACCTTTTCTTCATAGTAGTGCAGATTAATAATGGAGGCCAAAATTCTGGATGGATGTAGCAACCATAAACTCTATCAAAGTTCCCCTACACATATTTACGTACACACAATTATATTCTAATTGCTGCTGTTCTGATCATTTCATTAAATTAAATTCCTTAGGGACCTCTAGAGGCAATGATGTCTCACTCTATAAGGAATACATAGAATAAATGAATGTTAGCTTTAAGCACCTGGAGGCCACCAAGTTTCATGGCTCTGCATTTTTGCTCTGTTTTCACAGGGTCCTTTCTCTCACCGGTGGTAACGTATTTAAAAACAAACACAAAACCTAGAATTCCTGGTTTTATCATCACCACCTCTGAGACCGTCACAGCTGAACAGCACCGTGAAGGTGAAACTCACCTAAGCTCGTATCAGAGCCAGCACTTGAACTTGGGGAGAATCCTGCCCCCGAAAGGAGAAAGTTGCTTTCTTTTAAAAGTATGAGATACTTAATAGCATTCCTGTAGTCACCTTGGCATCTCCCCATTTGTGAGACCAGACTCTGAGTATCTGAGCCTGGAGATGGGGTCTAACTGGGCTTTGATCATGCAGTTGTGGGATGTGGTGTGAATGGGCCAGTGTTCTCACGTGGTTATTTAAACCATTCTAACCCCAATCTTACAGTTGGTGTCTTAAGGAGCTAATAACACCCTTCTCCTCCCCTCCTGAGTTCAAACCCAACTGACACAGAAGACAAGACAAAGCGAACTCAGAGTGCCAGCTTTACTGCCGAACAGCTGATGAAAGGATGTCAGCTTTGTATCTATAGCCAAAAGGGCTGGATACGGTGACACGGCCCCAGTGTCGCCCAGGGACAGTGTAACCCAGCTGGCTGACTGCAGGCTCCTTCCCAGGACAGAGCCTGCTCTACTCAGGTCACCCGAATGTCTACGACTTCTCCCAGATCCTCTTCCTAAGCCTCCACCCGCAGCCCAGGCCAAGAGCATGAAGTAGAGGCGAGGAGAAGGCAAGGATGGGGAGGCTTCAGCAGAAGTAGCCCCAGAGGAAAACATCGGACAAGGAAAAGGGATGTTCTCCCTACACTTACTTTCCTCCATTGCAGTCCAAACGGAACAAAATGAGAATCCCTTGAAAACTCTTTCTCCTTCCTCCATCTTCCATCTTTTGTTTTGGAAGAGATGGTGTTTGTTCCATCTTTTGTTTAGGAAGAGATGGTTTTGATGCTTATGAAAAATGAATAAGCAGACCGCTGGGTGATTTGTTTTCTAGATGACTTTCCTTCAGTTTGCTTTTACTTAAGTGGACCATCTCAAGGAAATGAATGCAGGATGTGTGTCTAGGAGAGAGAAATGCTGTATAAATGAAACAACGTTTTCCTGACCAAGCAACAAAACTGTGACTTTTTGCTAAAACTGCTGTGATGGCAGCCGGCAGTAGACCTTAATATCACCGAACCAGTTTTCACTCTGCACCCCCTAAACCTCCCCCAACACCTGTCTCCCAGCTCTGGGGCTGGACCGAACTCTAGGTTCTTTTGTTTGTTTTAAATCGTGATGAACCCATATGGCTGATATTCTCTACTTACCCCAAGGTACACCCAGGACAACTATAACATTTTGACTTTTACTTTGCATATGGTGCTGTTCTAGATGCTTTACAATGAAATACGTCTGATCATCTCTCTTTAGCACGGATGTCATGTCCTAGTGACAAAACATCTTTAACACGCTGGGTATGGACAAGTTCAGATATTCAGTGGGTTACATAATTATTTGAACCTAGCTAATCTCTAAGATCTTTTCCAATTTTAAAATTCTGTGATTCCAGGAATATACCCATGAGCAATGAAGTATGGGCTTGAAGGAGGGTTTCATTTCCATATGTTGTTCAGAAACTGGCTCTTAAGGCAATTCCGAGAGTGGGAAAACCTTCCAAAAATGCTTCAGCAGAATTACCAGAATGCATCTAAATCCTCCCTCTCCTCCATCCTTTCAAGCTGTTCTTCTAGGCTAGGTGTTCCACACCCCTCCCCAAACATTAGGCCACGTTGGGTGACATTTTTTGGTTGTCAAAACTAGGAGGATGGGGAGTGCTATTGCATCTACTGGGTCAAGTCTAGGGATGCTGCTAAACATCGTAGAACGCACAGGACGGCCCCACGACAAAGTATCTGGTCTGAAAAGTCCATAGTGCCAAGATGGAGAAACTCTGCTCTAGTGCCATGCTGGAAAACCAGATTTTATGACTTCATAGCAATGCCCACCTTCTCAGAGTTCCATCCCCCAACCTGTCATTGTTTGGTTCCATCGCTCCATGCTGGGAACACAGGGCTTACAGCACTATTCTCAGAGGATAGACAGTTATAAAAGGCCCTCTGGGGCCTCTTGTGAAGAATCCTAGTTGCTTTGTCATCAGATGAATTGGTGCTGCTTGTCAGACTGGCCTTGTTCCCTAGGATGGACCATTAAGAAAACTGCAAGAAAAAAAGAAAAGGAAAGAAAACTGCAAGAAAATACCACATTGACGATAAAGTGGCAGGAACCTCATTGTAATGCCACTGCACAGCACAGATATTCAATACCCGTCTGTTGATTAACACATTTATTTACAGTAAAAACAGTCAGTGAATGTTCTTTGTCAAGTAGTGATAAAGTTAATAAAACCAAAATAATGAGAAGAGAAAAGAAAATAACTAAGTACAAGAGGCATTCTGTCTTTTATTACTCAACTGGTAAGTTCCCATTCTCTTTCTTGGCTGTCTTTTAATTAGACATATTATGTTATTTGAGTGGGATAATGGGGAACGGTGGGAATTCTCATCCCCACTGGGTATAATTGCTACTTGTCTTCTAGATGGTAAGAGGACAGCTTCAAGGAGATGTTGGAAGAAAGGGAAACATCTTAGAGCAATTGTGTTAAGCAGTGCGCTCCAGGCATGGTAGAGTGGGGCAGGTTCGGTGGAGTCTGAAGCGTAGACAACTTTTGTGTGATTTCAGGAAAAGACCTACAAATCTACACATATCAGATGAAGAATCAAGCTTTGGAAAGGGCCCAGGCAAGCTTCCTTAGCTTCAATATATAAGATCCTGCCTCTTAGTTTTATGAGACCATTGTGTAATTATGCCTAACAGTGCAAAGAAACAGGAAGAAAGTAGAGATTGCAAGAAGTCCAGGTTGGCTTAATAGGAAAGGTGATGTAGTGCAAGGGTCAGGCCGGAGTGGTTCTGGCCCGTAGCTGGTGGGGAGGGACAGCGCTGGATGGACCTCAGGTGTGGTTTGAGATCCAATTAACACGCAGAAAGCACAAGCAGAATGGTAACAGGTTGCTAAACCCAAATGAGATGTGAAGGATCTGGATTTCCTATAAGCTTAAACAGGAAGGAGCAGATCGAGGAACTATCTGTTGATATTTTTTGAGGGACAAATATCTGGCTTCTGTTAGTGCTTTAGAGCAGGGGTTGGCAAACCAGAGCCCAGATCCTGATCCCCCGCTTTGAAACCCCCAAGAATGTTTTTTTCTATTTCTAAAGGGCTGAAAATAATCAAAAAATAATATTTTGTGAGATTTGGAAATTAAATGTCAGTGTCTGTAAAGAAGTTTTATTGAAACAAAGGCCCACTTATCTGTGTGTATGTGTTGCCTAAGACTGCTTTCCCAGAACCACAGCAGAGTGGAGTTCCTTTGGCAGAGTTGCCTGCACAGCAGACATATTCACCATCTAGATCTCTCCAGAAAAAGTTTGCCATTCCCTGCTCTGGAGTACTAAATCAAAAGAGGGTGACACTGCAGCAGGCAACTCTGCATCTGTAAAGCAAAAGCAGGCATAGACAATATGTAAACGGGCGTGGCTGTGTCCCAATAAAACGTTACTTACAAAATCGGGCCCTGGGCCAGAGCCAGTCCTTGAGCTGGGAGGTAACTGGCTTTAGGGTCCATGTTCTTAACCATTACCCACATCACATCAGCCTATTTAATCCTCACAAGTTTATAGTGAAGATCAAATGTGAAATCACATGCCCAGCTTCTAGCAGGTATCCAATTAACATTGCCTTAAAAAAAGTTTAAACTCAGTATTTGGAAATCTTACTTCAAATTGTTACCCCTCTAGTTGGAAGGTACCAAAGAGAAGAGGTTGAAATGCTGGTGTCATTTGTCAGAAACTACTCCGGCAAAGGATGGCATGGATTGACATTTAGGTTCATCTCACATTGGAAACAATTTTGGTATTTAGCAAGACAGCTTCTTTCTAGAGGTTTTGACTCTATGAACAAGATTTCACAAAAATAATTAGGATTTCAAACAGGCCTTGACTTTCTTGTACCACAGATCTTTTCCCAATGACATCAGGTTTTTTTTTTTTTAACGTCTTTATTGGAGTATAATTGCTTTACAATGACGTGTTAGTTTCTGCTGTATAACACTCAGGTTTAAATATAGAATGTGGCACATGCTGGAGGGACTGTTCTGAGGGGGCAGTGTTCCGGTTCTCTTGAAAACATGCATGCTTAGCACTGCTGTATGGTTCCTAGATACTGGCAGCATTTTTTAAAATAATCATCTGTGCTGCTTTTTAAGGTTGCTTCCTCACTGAGATGATGTCTCGTTTGCCTTTGATCTCAAAAAAGTGATGCTTTTTTTTTCTTACTCCTAAGAAATGTAAAGGAAAAACACATGATGAAACTAGTGAAGTCTTTAAGTCAGAAATCTTTCTAAAGACACATTTTAAAATTCTTCAAACAAATTGTAAGCAATTCCATTGAGAAATTTTGCTGAAAAGTTGTTTGTACATCCTCAACGGTTGGTATGCAATCGTTAGGACCTCTAAGGTGGAAGCTGGTTGGAGAGTCCTTTCTGTGCCGGGGTCATTATAGGCCTAAACAAGCACACAGTGGGCTTCAGAGAAGCCAGGCTGTGGTTTTCTCATTAACAGCTCTGATCCAGCCATGGGCTCCTGGTTTAATTTCGTAATGCCTAGGAAATATACATTTTAAAAATATGCAGTACAATTTTTTTTTTTAAAGAGAACCGTCTCTTGATTCTAACTTTATACATAAAATAATTTCATGCCTGTGGAATCTTGTTGCCACCCCGATAATTATGACGCATGCTCACTAATTATGATCACGATGAAGAATAAAATAAACCGGTAGATAGACAACGGTACAGCTTCTTGTGCGTGGCACCAGGGTCCAAGAATTTGTATTCAGAGTGGGTGCCACAAGTCCTGGTGGGGAAAAAAAATAAAAAGCCTTCCAAAAGAACCTACTAAGTTATCCAGCTTCAAGGTTGACTGAACAGCACGGACAAATAGTATGTCTGTAGAGCCTAGTGGTAATTACTGCATATACGTAGAAAGTGGGTTGCATTTTTAAAGAGGTGAATATTTCACTCTAAGAAAATGAAAGTTTTATTTACACACGCAGAACTGAGAGCGCTATTCTTCCTGATTCTTTTTCCTTCACTCCTACATAAGTATACACACATGTTCATTTGTGAGAAGGGAAATCAGTTCACCAGCATTCACCCTAAACGCTTGACAGTCTTAATGCTGATTTGCTTTTCATTCCTTAGTGTTATGCTTGTTCCTTCGGACACCACGGCCAACTTTTACACCCTACGGAGAAGCCATCGAGAGATCTGAAAAATAAGTACTCTACTGAGATGAGAAATGAATAGCGCAGGGCTAGCAAAGGTTCTGGATGAGCTTCTAAATTGTCTAGTTGTCACTCCAGCTGGCTGAATGAATGGCTGTCTCCTCAGAGGAGCCAGAAGAGACTCTATAGGGTCCAGTTTGCAACTAAACATCAACAAAAAGATCCAGACAAGCTTCTATCAAAGCTTCACTCACCCCATACTGATGTCTTTAAAGAGTTTTTTCCTTTAAACACGGGGAAAACCAAGAGCCGTGCTGCAGGACTAATCCTGCATTGAGAGATCTTAAATCTGCAGAGACTATTAAAACACCTGTCCCTGCTGTACAGAGCCTTCTCTGAAACTCTGTCCGTGTGCTGTTTTCATGCTGGTGTACAGCAAGAGAGCATTTTCTGTGTATCCTTCAGGTAGACTCGTGAGGATTTCTTTTAGGTTTTACACTTTAAATCTGTCAAGATAAAAAAAAAAAATCTGTCAAGATAGGCATACCTTACGTAGCTATTTCTATGAGTATTAAAAATATATTTTTAATGGATCGTCCCCCTCTGTCTACCTTTCACCCCCAAGACACACACAGGCGGGCGCACACACACAGGCGGGTGCACACACACGCGCGCACGCACACACAAATGTTTTCCTCCTTGGCTTGGGCCAGAAGAATGGAAAAGTTTCCATTGGTTGCCCCAAAACTGCAGTAACAGAAACAGAGAGATGGTGCCACACATCACTTGCCTCGTGAATACCGTGGCTTTCATTGGGAAAGGTCACTAATGATTTTGGTCGCACATGTGAAGATTGGTACCCCAGAGTGCTGGAATCTAGCTGAACAGTCAGTCGAATGGCTGCCAGTATAGACCCATAGCTGAAGAAACAGCTCTGACATGAAACTCCTTCTTTCCCTGTTCTGATAGATTGGTCAGCCCACCCGCGAGGAGCTCTGCTGTGGCTCTCCTGTGCTTTATGACAAAGCACCAGAGCTACTCTCTAAAACATAATCTATCTAAAATAGCTTACGGGGAAAATGGTAGGGATTTGCCACCCTTCTTGGAAGGGAAGGGGAGAGGAAGAACAAGAGGAAGGGTGGGCCACTCCTTTTCGCCTGGCATCTTCTACAGGATAATCTATGTATATGAATGTCTCAGGCAGTTTGGTCAAAAAGCCTCTTTGATGAAAGCTGGGGGGTAGCGAATTTACAAGTTTCTTATCTGGGAACCTTTTGTCGGTGGTGTGTGCATACAAACACAACCTCAGTGTGTAGCTTCAGCTGCGCAGCGGGTGCTAAATAGGGACCCGCCTCCAGCAAGTTTGCTGTGTGTAACAGGCTTGGATAAGACCCATCCATTGGAACAAGCACTGAAAGGGGCAAGCTCACAGTGGCTCCCTGGAGAGTTGGTGTTGTCTAGGTAAGGTACTGCAAGCTGTGAGTCTGCCTCCTGAATCCCACCCCCCCTTTTCTAAAAAAACACACACACACATAATAAGTGTGTATTTTGAGCATAATAGCGTGAAGGTGGATGAGAGCACAGCTTCCTCCATGTCCCTTTATCAAAGCCAGGGCAAACATATAAACAGGCCAGGGATTTTGAATACGCAACTAGCTGAAAGCTTAATCAAGTGTTCCTTCCCCTCTCCAAGATAATCAAGGACTTTTTTTTATATATATATGAAAGTTTCAGGTTATCCTAAGCGTTGCTGGCGGAGCCCTTACTTGCATTGAAACCCACTGAATTCGATCCCGATTCTACAGGGCTTCAGGAGAGCAAGGTTTTAGGAAACTTTCTAGGAGGATGCTTTTGGAGGCTTGGGAGTTCTTGTTGCTAACGTCAGCGGTCCCCAACCTTTTTTGGCACCAGGAACCGGTTTCGTGGAAGACAATTTTTCCACAGGGGATTGCGGGGGAGGGATGATTCAGGAGGTAATGTGAGCGATGATGGGAAGCAGCAGATGAAGCTTCGCTTGCTAGCCCGCCGCCCACCTCCTGTTGTGTGGCCCGGTTCCTAACAGGCCGCGGACCTGTAGCGGGGACCAGACCCTGGGGTTGGGGACCCCCTGGCTAACATCATCTCATTTTCCCCATTTAAAATAGGGGTAGGATTGCCATTACAGTATGTAATCAGGACACTTCTTGCTTTGTTTTCCATTGAAAGCAAGAAGTACAAATACAGCAGAATCTTGCCGTACGAACATTGAGTGTCTTTATAACCAGAACAGTGGTCATAGTTTTTAAAAAGCATAAGTTATCTTTACAGCCCTCCTTGTATACATCAATGCTGATTAGTCAACTCATTAAGGTGTGGCTCTAAGAGGCTGGTAATATATTTAAGGAATCTTGATATAATGTAAAAGTGTACTGTTTGGGGAGATAGATAGATGGGAAGCATCTCACTGTTAACTCTTCAAGGGTATAACCTTAACTGTATGAGTTCTTTGGACGATGGCTTTCACTCTTTCTCTTTTCTTCCTTCCTTCCTATTTTAGAACACACACGAAATAACATTCATAAAACTGCTCATAGTATAATGGAGCCCTGCTCCAACATCTTTCTTAGAGACCGCGCTGTGGGACTATGTCTGGGTGAAATGTTGTTCTAATGAGGTCCTTCCGATACTTACAGATTGATTCCTGGTTGGAGCTAGCAATACTGAATTTTACCCTTCAGCAAGTTGTGTTAGAAAGGCCCCAGTGAGATGCTGTGAACCTCCTAGTTTTAAAAATAATCAGGTCCTAAAACAGTTATAACTTTCCTAATGCTTTCCTTGTTATTCTTTATGACTACAAAAGTCATCTTGGATTCTCAAGCACAGACCCAGTTGGAGACACCTATTGGCCTTAATAACATTTTAAAACTTCACATCTCGGTTGTTCTCAGCCTCAGTCTTATAATGCCTTTAGGAGTTTAAACTCTGGCACGTACGGTTTAGTTTCTAGCTGATACTCCCAAATTAAAAAAAAATATGAATTCTTTGGTTGGCAGTTCCCAAGCTTAAAATTCCTTCTCATAAATGATGCTCTTTTTTTTTTAACCTCTATCATAGCTTTCAAAAGAATTGCCAAAAAGATAGTTTCAGATAGGAGGGCTGCAAGAATACCATTTCATTGCTACATTTTTTGAGAGCGTAGCATGTGGTGACTGTTTATATATGAAGCATTTTTAAAACATGCTGGTTGTAATTTAACCCCAAGGTCTCTGTATTTCTACCCTCCCCTTACCGGTCACTTCTTTGTGCTTGTCTATATAGCCAGCAAGAAACTGAACGAGAAAGGTTTGGCTACACATAAAACGAAGGCTTCCTTAGGTAGTATTAAACCCCAGTTCCTCAGCATGCTATGGTTGGTGGATATTGTCCCCTGAGTATGATTCTCTGTGTTCAGAACTTTCCCAGACTTCCATATAGTGAAACCAAACTGAGAATAAAATGGAGAGCCTCAGTACTTCACCTGATTGGTCTACTTCCTGTTTCTCTCTCTGTCTCTCTTTCTACTTGTGACCTTCTACTTCACCATCCATGGCCATCACTTCTCAGTATTTAGCCATTGTTCTTTCAGCCAAGCAGCATTTGGACTTGGAAAAGTTCCGAGTAGCATACAACACATAGATTTGCAACCAGAATTGTATTGGCATGTTTCCTCTGCCTACCTCATCCTGTCAGGGATCATCTGTAGCCTATAATTTCATGCTCCACTTTATTCTTTGTCACATATTTTTCATCTCTGTTTTTTTTCTCTTTTCTGCCTATGTGTTTCAAAATGCAATAACAGAAAGAAAGATGAGTTACTAAAAAGTAATTTCAAAGATAAAAATAACAATGGGTGGTGAAAAATGCTTACCATTTATGGAGCTTATATACTCAATTTAGGGTCGCCATGACTTTATTTTTGAGCAGCTCATGAGGTCTTTTAAAATAACCATTTGGAAGAATAGGTATCCTGTTCCAACTGTATATGTGATGGGGAATTGGATGGCTCAGGAAATGACTAATGGGACTCTGGACCTTTCTGTCTTTAAGTCATCTTCTTGTATCTGAACTGCATCATAAGTGGTCCAAGGCCTGACCATCTGGCAGCCACTGAATGGCTATGGTAATGGAATTGGTCTCAGTCCAGGTCTTAGTCGACAGGTGTTCACATCATAAGTGACACTAATTGACTTCCTATCTTTCAACTTGGAAGACAGTGGACTGTCGCTGAGACAGTGATGGGGAAGGAGTTATTCATGACATATTCAGGCTCCACTGAAAGCCAAGAAATTCAGTACCTTGAGCTGGCACCAACCTGGCACCTTGCAAATATTGTACTTGTCTCTTACGGGTTCCATTAACCTCAGAAATAAAAAATAAGAATCTAATTGCAATAGATTTGCCATAACTCAGAATGGCGAATGCTGTCTTTCTGAGGTTACATGAGCCTCATGTGTTGAGGCTTTTTCTCTTTATTTTGTATTAGAGTAAGTAGGTGCCTCCTATGAAAATTTTATATAAGGATGAAAAAAAGAAATTGGATTCTTGGCCTGTATGATGGTATCAGTCAGGCTATCTGCTTTTATTTTGTGATTTTTTTCTTTGTTTGTTTTGGGGTTGATTACCAGGTCACTTCTTCACAGCAGATGATGTGGATGCTACCCTTTGATGGAGAATTTAATAAGGCTATCTTAAATGCCCTTGTGAAATGGAAACCAATGTGAAGAAGTAACTTTGAGGCTTTCATTAGCATAAATTTCAAAGCATAGAATTCAAGGGGCTTCATCTAACACATACCCTTTTCTGTGGTTCCAGGTATCTGAATCATAATTTATTCACTGTCACTGGGGCCATGACCTGAGGGTGACTTGGCCTGACTTGGAGGAGATTATTAGTGTTATTTGTATTAGCGTTATTAATATTTTGTTCCTTGAATTTTCCTAGGTTTATCTAAGGGCTTTTTTTGTAAACTACGCAGACAGTTTGGATATCCCTGTAGCAAGCGGCAAAGCCATACTCCTGAATTAGTTATCACACTTAAAAGTCAAGATGACAGCAGCCTCAGTGGATCTATTTATTTAAGCAGACAGCCTCTTTTAGCAGAATGATCAATGCCTTACCTCTTTCTGAAAGGCTTTTCAGGCACAGGAAATCGTCAAGCATCTGATAGAGAGTAATGAACAAGGCTTTTTATTGGTCAGTTTCTGGAGTAGGCTTTTAAGCATTTCTGCCTGTAAATGTAGAAACCTGAGTGTGAAAGTAAAAGGCAAGAGCAAAGATTTACTGGGTGCATCTATCATCCTGGCTTTTAGAGTCTTTGTGATTAATACATCTTTAATTGGGGACTGATCTAGATGCCTTGGATGTCAGAAAGCTAAATGTTACAGCATTGTCTCATTGGTTCCTAACACAGCAGGACGATTAGCAGCTGTCTGAGTAACAAAAGAACCTGAAGCCCACAGCACAGCTTTTATTTTCCAGATTTGGAATGCCTGAAGCTCTCCAGTGGAGCTGACAGCTAAGGGAACAGAAGCCTTCGTTCACAGCAGCTAATCCTTTTCCGCTCTCTGTGCTGTACTTCTGCTCAATAGGAGAAAACTTTTCCTTGACACCATCCTTCATATTGCAGATTAATTTCAGAGGGCATTGTCGGTCATGGAGGGGACTATATTGCCTAGGGCTCTTCATTCTAAGCAAGACACATAAAACAATTTCAGCTGAGAGTTTATACAAGATACTTTCCAACACACTGAGGCGCAATGAGAAGATTCATCTTCCTAGAGGCGTTCAGAGGAAACATATTTATTTAATTTTTTTCTGTTGTTGCTAGATTTACCCTGTTCTCTTATCTTAAAAAGGCTGTCTTGCTCAGACAAATTCTTACAAATCGCCTTCCAGTGGAAAGACTTGTTTTCCTGTTTGCCTCAAACTGGCATTCTTACTTAACAGGAAATACACACTGCATCCTGCCATGTTTCTGTTGGCAAGTGTTGGACTACCCTTGTCAGAACCTGCCAACAGATTTCTTAGTAAGCAAATAGAAAGTAAAACAAGCAGCTCTCAGACGAAACAGAAGACACAATTGTATTGCATCAGAGACACTCGGGTTCCCCCTAAGTCATTCCCAGTTAATTCTGGGGGGTGTGGCCTTGGTTTCACTTTGAGACATCACTCTCTTGTAATTCTACACTAATGGAGTGGCTATCCATGTAGGAATGCTAATTCAAGAGAGTTATTTTGAAAAGAAAAACAGGCATTTAAAGAATGCATTTTCTTTACTGTGGAAAGCAGCAATTGCTGTATGGCTCAGGTATTAAATATAGCGATTAAATAGTTATAAAAAAGCCATAATTTGCAAAAATGGGCATCTTTCATGGCACTTTCAGAATTTTTACCCCAGAGGGTTAACTAAAAATTGCGAATGGGTCTTTCTATTATTAATTTTAGTATTCCATCTTTTATACTCTTAGCTAACACTTTTATTTGTTCTTTAACCTTTTTATTGAAAAATATATACACATACAGAAAAATAGACAAGACAAATGTATCGTCCATGAATTATTGCAAAACAAACATCTCTGTGACCAGCAACCAGGTCGAAGAATAGAAGAACATTGCCAACCTTCCAGAAGCCTGCCTGCCTTTTGCCCCCCACTTCTTCCTGAACTCCAAATACTATTATTTTATTTTGTAATTAAATTTTCAGTTTCAGGTGATTCTCTTATTAGCTCTGTAGGTAGTTCTGAGATGATTCATCACCAAAGCTTTGCACTTTGTCTGTTAACGGGGATCATGTCTAATTTATCTCTGGATTTCTGGCAACCAACGATGTACATAGATGGCCCTGAACCTAACATACAGCAGACCTAACATTTGCTCTGTTACTGATGCAGCTGATGCTGTGGAAGAAGAGGCCATTTAGCCTTCAAATCTCTAATTTCTTATCAGTGAAAGAAGGGGAGAGACTAGAGGCTTTTACAGATCAGTGGTTGAAAATGTGGGCTCTAGGACCTGACCTTTGAATTCATCACTTACAAGCTATAACTTGGGGCGAATTGTTCAAACTTTCTTTACCTTGTTTTTCTAATCTGTAAAATGGAAATAATAATAGTACGTTGCCTCAGAGGATATTTGTGAGGATTATATGAATTAATCCACGCAAGAGGTTGAAAACAATGCTTGGCTCTTACTAGTTACTCCATAACGCTAGTTGAGTGTGTGTGTTTACAGACATGTGATATGGAGAGAGGGTCACATACATACTTTTGAGTCAGGCAGACTTGGGTTTAAAAATCTCATTTTATAGCTTTGGTCAAATCATTTCATTTCCTTGTGCTGCAGGAGTTTCCAAATAGAAAATCAAAGGTGCTAATGATAACTGTGGACTTGAGAGTTGCGAGGGTTAAATGATGTTAAGTGTGTGGAAGTGCCTTGCAGAGGAGGCCAAAAGCATATTTTTGCTCATTTGCCCATTCTTCCCTGTTTAGCTCTGATTCACGTGGCCCAAGTCTTTACCTGCATGAGCTGTCAGCTATTCAATGAAGACTAAACTCTTTTCTAAAAAGAAAACTAAACCAAGCCATTTTGAGAACACTGCTGTCTTTTCCCATTTCCCATTAAAGCAAGCTCAGCTGAATCCTTCTGCCCAACATTTCGTGATTCTGCAGAATTCAGTCACTGATAGAAGATCTGGGGCTGTGCTTGTGTCTCGTGTCCCTGCAAAGCTGCACAGTCTGTTCCTGGCATTGTTGACCCCCAGGGCAGCACTCGGCCAGTGTCTCACAAACAAGTGGCTCTCCGCTCGCTGTGGGTGCCCAGGAGCTGGAGTTTCCAAGAGGGAGACCATTCAGGCAGCTTTCAAGTGCAGCTCAATCTTCTGCAGGCCACGGTACTCCTACACTTTATTTTAGTTAGTTATTGTATGAAGATGTTATTGCAGCTCTTCCTCGACTTATAACGGGGTTACTCCCCAATAAACTCACTGTAAGTTGAAAATACATTGAATACACCTAACCTATCAAACATCATAGCTTAGCCTCGCCCACCTCAGATGTGCTCAGAACACTTAGGTCGGGCAGAGATCATCTAACACAAAGCCTATTTTATAATAAAGTGTTGAATTTATTGAATACTGAAAGTGAAAATCAGAACGATTTTCTGAGGACGTCTGCTAGCCCGGGAAAAGATCAAAATTCGAAATTCGAAGTACAGTTTCGACTGAATTCGCATTGTTTTCACGCTATCATAAAGTCGAAAAATAGCAAGTCGAACAACAGTCATCGTAAGTCTCGGACCATCTGTAGATGAAGATGCTCCTTTTTTCCCTGAATGGCTCCACTTTACCTGAATGGGCCGCTGTCACCCCAAATGTCAGTTAGCAGGTTAACACGATAGAAAATTGTTTCCTGCTCAAGTCACATCCAGTTGGTGGCGAAGAGGGGGAGGGTCTATGGGGAGCTTCCAAGATGGACCCTGAGCACCAGCATGGAGCTGGCAGACTGTGGGTTAGAGAGGATGGAGAGCCCAAGGGAGCTATTTATGTGATAGATCTAGAAGGGGAGTCACTACTTCAACCCACACCCAGAACTCAGGGATGTGAACCATCCTACATGTGAAGAGATCTAGGAAATGTGGACCTTGTCTAAGCAGCTCCACCCCAGAAACACTTATGGGAGGGGAACTCCCATTTTTGGGCAGTTAGCCACAGAGGCCTATCCCAAGACCTTCAACTTCTGTATGCAAACACTTAATGTAAAGGCTAAGAATTGCATCGCATTCCTTTATTTAAAATGTGGGTGATAGCTCTCTGTAAAGAATTTGCCTGAGATAATCTGCCATCCATTTCTCTGCAGAAATAAGAGTCTGAGTTAAACGCTTTGTAAAGTCTTGCTGTTGGATCACTTAGTTAAAGCACCATTAATGTCCCCAGAACAGATTCTGTCCCTCACTGGAAGCACAGGTCTGTTGTATCTTTTGGTAAATGTTACTGTACCCTGCTTTATGTTATAGTATTTGTTTAAAATAGATGCTGTATGTACTGACCTTGGAAATCATTTTATGGGAAAAAAAGTGCATCCCTCATACATTTTAAGTATAAGCTTAATATTAATATTTCCATATTTCAATATAAATGAACTTGATTTAATTCAGTCTCCTGAAGACTTTAGTTGAGAATCTGGCTCCACGTCTCTTGTTGAATAGGAAAAAAATTCCATATCAATTTTAGAATAATCAGGTTTTTCCATACCTTTTGTCTGTTTGTTTTAGAAACAATTTCACTTCTTGACTATGAGAAAATGTGCTTAGGTACTTATTAATGGTACAGTAGCTAAAAGCTGTGGGGTGCAGAGCTGAGTTCTTACATCAGTGATGTATTCAGGGAGGGTGGATAGGGATTGAGTCTTTTAATGATTTTTATCTAAGGATTAGCAGAGGGCTAATCCAGCTGATTGATCGAATGTAGCGCAAACAAGATCGTGCGTCTAGGAAAGCACTCTGTGCACTGTTGAGTGCTATGAACTACTGCAATATCATCGTAAAAAATAAAAGTTGCTCAGTGGTGTTTGGTGCCTTACGTAATACAAAGCTCAGAGGAAGAATCCTGTCCTCCCTTTGGTGGGATGTGGAAGACAGCCATTCATATTAGCACCCGAGTTCTTAGCATCTCTGCGATGGCAAAACCCTTAATCACAAGGATATCATTAGTGCTCTGAAGCATTTAATTTTGATGCTTGACAGCATTTTAAAATGCACCAACCTTTGATAAAGAGCAAATCAGAGCTGTGGCGTTGAAATGAGAAAGAAAGGGGGAACAAAAACCACCTTAAGCTCCAAATAATTCAATCTCAGTATGCTATTTGCATTAAGCAGAGCTATGTATAAACTGTAGGTTTATTTTTCCTATCAGGGAAAGACCCCTTAAGTAAACATCGCCTCTTTAAATTCAGATCTTGGGGAGGGAAACAAAACTCTGCTGAGGTTAAAGACGTCTTCCCTCCAAACGATGGGCTTGAGAACCACAGGCGTCCTTGGCTTTAGGTTTCTTAAGGTCCATAAAGGGCCATTTTCACACTTCCCTGTCCACAGGCTGGAGACCTTTTGTTGCATCTGTTTATTTCCTGCCTTATTCCTTTCTCCCCGCTAATTTGAGCCAGTAATGAAATGCAGTGGGTAGGTCCCCCAAACTCTTTATAATTCAACGCTTGTGATGCAGGACCCAAGAAGACAGTTTTACAGCCCACAAGTGAAGGACTATAGTGACTCCTTCCTCCCTTTCTTTTCTCCATGTCTCTTTTTCTCTTCATCCTATTGGGGTGTCACAAGGACCAAACTGCTGCAGTAAAATGACGTGTAGGTGTTTGATGGCAAGTCATTGAGGAAGTGAATAAAAGAAAATTGCAGCATTCACATCGGTGGGGAGCGGTTAGAACTGCTGAGCTTTGAACCAAAGAAGGTGAAATTTACCATTTTCCGAAAAGGAGCCACCTCTGTTTGACATCAAAGCATCTCCTGTAATTGTTCATTGTGAGACTCACGACTGTTGGAAAGTCATGATGGAGCCCCGAATCTAGGCTATTTGTTTATCCAAAACACACATAGAGATAAAACCCACCTGGGCCTTCGGGATGCGCCGTGGTCTGCTCTCAAACCAAAAGTAATCACAGGTACGTGGCCAATGCGGATTCTACGGAGAAAGCATTCTCAGTTTCTTGAGGGTATGTATTATTTTGAATACAGAATTATTTGATGGGGAGAGAATTTCTCTTTGCTTCCTAGTGGAAAGCTCAGATCATTCAGCCTCAAGCTTCGGTAAAAGTTTCCTTTTATCCTCTTGAGTTTTTGCTCCATCTTTAAAAAGTGATATTTTCCTACCATTTTACTTGTTTCCAGTGGGTGCGTGGAAAGACAGTCTGTTTCACACACTTAATCTTGCTGTCCCTACCCTGACTGCAGAGGGCACTGTACTTGGTTACCCTGACACTTCAACAATGATGTTCTTTCCGTGGGATTTCAAGGATATATGTGGTATTAAGGGCTGCCCCTGGTGGTGACGGTGCTTATGCTAGTGAGTCTTTAGAGATAACTCTGCTATTGTCAAACTGGGGGGCTGCTTGGGGCTCTTTCTGGATTTAGGATTCTAACTGGAAGGGAATCTCAACACCACTCACCTTTGTGTTAGGGCATCCGGAAAACTATTTGCATATGCCCTCCAGATACAGAGGAGAAATACCGAACATATTGTCAACGCCCTCATCCAGGGAAAGAGAAGTTTCTCAAAATGCTATATGTAACAGGTGCAGTGAAAACTAGTTTTAATGTTAACTTACTTTTTTTTTTTTTTTTTTTTTTGCGGTACGCGGGCCTCTCACTGTTGTGGCCTCTCCCGTTGCGGAGCACAGGCTCCGGACGCGCAGGCTCAGCGGCCATGGCTCACGGGCCCAGCCGCTCCGGGGCATGTGGGATCTTCCTGGACCAGGGCACGAACCCGTGTCCCCTGCATCGGCAGGCAGACTCTCAACCACTGCGCCACCAGGGAAGCCCTTAGCTTACTTTTGAATGACATTTTACAGCCTGTGTGTTCGACAGAAGTTCAGAAGCGCCAAAAAAGCCTTAGGAAACAGAGACTCCATTTAAAATTAGAATTGTCATTTGCTTCACTCCTGACTGTCAATATCTCAGTTAACCTAAATAGCAACACCAAACCCACAAAAGGCCATCTGAAACAGGTGCAGATATAAAGTTGTTTTAGGGATGACTTACTTCTGATACTTTATATTTAGAAAACATCTTGCCGGCTACAAAGAGTTTTTTTAGATCTGTTTAAACGTTTAGTTCACCTTTATTCATTCGACAAATTTATTGAGCACCCACTATATGCCAGACAAGATCTTGAATAGCGGGCATATAGAGATAAGTCTTGTGCTTATAGGTTGTACATTCTAATAGCCTACATGCTTGTATCTGAAAGGAGGGTGTTTTACAGATGGGAGAATGGAGGCAAGGAAACTTGTCCAAGATGGCAACCAGTAAATTTCAAACCTGGATTTTTATCCAAAATCCTTTTTAAATTCATTGAGTTTTTCCCATCAAATTAGTAAAATGAAGACTACTCCGCATGGCTAAGGATGCTTTTTCATCTTTACTTCATTTCATGTGTCCTAGATGAGCCCTCTGCCCCCACAGAACCAAGGGGCTAGTGATTTCCTGAACTTTCCAGTCACATGTGCAGCAGTGCAGCTCTGATCAGCCATCCTCTCCCCTTTCTGCTTCTTGTTTGCCCCAACAAATCAGTCTGGACCACACTTCCCCAACCTTAGTCCAAATCCTCCATGGTTCTTTGTGTAATCCACAATGCACTCCTCCACATTCTGGCTTCTTATCCCAGTTACTGTCTGTTTAGTCAAGTACTGTTTAAGTTTTAAAACATAAATGCCTGTTTAGCTCTACTTTAAGTTATCCTCAAGCAAAGGCTTAAAGGACATTTGTAGAATGATTGAATGATGATTGATGTGTCAGCATGATTTGTAAGTGAAAAGAAGAGGAAATGGAGGCCACGTTTTAGATTCAAAACTACTGAAATCCCCTTGAGAGTAATAGGAAAAGGTGGTCTCAGACATCTGCATCTCAGGACAGTGAAAATTCTGCTCTAAAAATTTGAAAATTAAGGGCTGATTTGAATTAAATCACAAATCTTTCTTTAGAAAGTACCCTTTAGGAGTTCTTGCCTTTGTGATTTTTGCATCCATCCGTCATGATTCTCTAACCACACTGCTGTCCGCTAGCACGACCAGCTCTTCTGGTTGTGTGTTATGTCAAAATTCTAGCCATTAAAGGAAGGCTGCTTATGTCCAGGGGCACAAAATTTCCTTAAAGCAAACATCTCTTTTATGAAGGAAGTCTGTGGGTAGGGAGGAATGCCTTTCAGTCTAAGATGTGTCCTTTTCCTATAATGAGCGTACCTACATCAACCCTCAGCTTCCTCCCAGCTTCTCTCACTCTTCTGCAAGTGTATTACGTGTCTGAAGACACGGCATAATGAGGAAGTCTCTTACTTCTCCCCATTGCCATGATAAAACTAGGATAAGAAGCTTAGCAGGAACTGTTTCTTGAGTTCTAGAAAATGGATTCTCTGGGTTGACACTAAAGAGTGTCTTCTCTGTCAGACTATTAAAAAATTCTCTGTCTTCTTTTTTTTTTTTCAGTTAAGAGACTAAAGGGATAAGATGGCACTTAATTGGATACCAAAGATTGTATTTAATTTAGCTTCGTTTGCCCGTTTCCCTCTTTGCCGTGTTCCATTGGTGCTCATTAAGTTTGTGGTTAGTGGATGCGTCAGTACGGAGGAAGAGCCAGTCTCCATAAGGTTTGGGAACGTAAACTGGGAGGCAAGCAGGACCTTTCTTCTGCTTGGTCTTTTTATGTGGACCAAAATTCCCGGTATGATGAGAAGCCTTCTTTTGAACTAAGGCACTGATTTGTCAAAGCTCCTATTAAACCATGTATCTGGGACGAGTGTTCAGTCTGTTTTTTTATTAGTCTTTTATCTCCTCTTCTAATTCTGTTGGCAAAGGGCAGAGCCCTGAGGTACTGGGACTCAGGATCCAAAACACTTCTAAACCGAGTAGGGTTTGGCCGTGTTTACCAAAGTGTGGGAACATACCAATGGTGGCATCAGAGATGATTTTAGGGGAGACCCAGATGGGACATTATGTAATACTGAGTTGCTCTGTGTGAAAGTTAGTTCCTTTTCCATTCTCTCTCAGTTCTGATTTCTCTAAGGTCAGAATCTCAAATTGGTGTCAGGATTATCCTTAATGCTTCTCTAACACTGGCTAATCTCTTTTTCTTGGCAAAGCATAGAGAGGCAAGAGCATTTATGCAATTTTTTTACATTGTATTCATTATACTATTATTACGTATTCTTTAATGTATATATTATTTTTATTTGTATGGTTACCTGCCATTGATTGCACGTGATAACTCTAGAGGGAAGTTTTCTTTTGAGAAATAAAGTATGTCATCTTAAGAAAATTGTTATTTAAATCATAATCCAAGAGGGACGTGGTAGCAATTACTTGGGTGGCATGAGAAGACTGATGCTTGGGAACCACTGGGGGAGGGAAATGATTGAGAAATGCCATTGCCAAATGCCTCCTCTAGCCAGACGAGCCGCAGGCTGGCACACAAGGCACGATGGTGGCTTCTAGATGTAGAGCTGTAGGCTGTATTGGAAGCAGGGTAGGAAAGGCGAGGAAAGAACCCTTATGCGGCTTGTAACATGGAGGGCATCTTCTCTCCAAAGTGGCAGTGTGGCAAAGCCCAGTTTTTCCCACACTGGTGCTTTTCTTGCCAAAGAAGTTAAGAAGCTCTTCTCCAGGGGGAGGAATAACTGCCCTATTGACTATAACGCGCATCCCCGTTTTAGGTCCGATTCTCAATCTCACTTGGTCATGGGTTGCTTTTGTCACTATGGCCTGATAAAAATGCTCTTCTGAAAAAGAGCTGTTTGGAAAGAATTCAGACTTTACAGCCACACAGCATCATACTTTGTATAAATTACAATGATTTATTCTCCTTTCCTCTTTCATCTCATTTTCCTCCGTTTTTATAACAGCTGAGTAAGCATGCACTCTCGGTTTATTTTTTCACGTTCGTGCCTATGCATTTTCCAAGTAGGGCTGCATTAGGAATATCCGATTAGTTAACACGATGATATTGTTAACTGCCTGTCTGAGATTTTGTGAGCCCTCGGTGGAGCTCATATGCCCTTTGAATGACCACAGAAGCACCGCCGCTCCAACTCCCGAAGTGGGAATCAGGTTCATTTCCCACATGCAATAATTTAGGGATAACCCAACCAGAGAGAAACCGTCTTAGTTCATCAGTGCGCTCACTCCAAGGGCAGCCGGGCAATTCTTTCCCGAGACATCTGTCTGATCAGGATCTGATCCAGAACATTTCTGAGCGTAAGTTCATTTTATAACTTTATGATTTTCCTCCCTCCTGCTTTCTTTCTAACAGCCTCACTTTTCTATTTCATTTCCCAATCCTGAACGTGAGAGTTGGGAGAGCCCCTTTTTATGGAGTGGATGCTAAAGTGCTCTGTTAGGCCGTATATTTATTAACTGGAGTGAAATGGCTTTTCACAGCCAGGCAACCTTCCTAGCCTCCTTGCTACCTCTATATTTAAGAAAGTCACTCCTTGCATTGTGCTGGACAATGGCTCTGTGTCAACCAGTAAGGAAAGAGAGAGAAGGCTTCCCTGGTGGCGCAGTGGTTGAGAATCTGCCTGCCGATGCAGGGGACACGGGTTCGAGCCCTGGTCTGGGAAGATCCCACATGCCGCGGAGCAACTAGGCCCGTGAACCACAACTGCTGAGCCTGTGCGTCTGGAGCCTGTGCTCCGCAACAAGAGAGGCCACGACAGTGAGAGGCCCGCGCACCGCGATGAAGAGCGGCCCCCGCTTGCCACAACTAGAGAAAGCCCTCGCACAGAAACGAAGACCCAACACAGCCAAAAATAAAAATAAATTAATTAAAAAGAAGGCTCAACATTAAAAAAAAAGAGAGAGAGAGAGAGAGAGAATGTGGGGGGCTGCAGGGGAGCCTTGACACAGCTAATGAGTGCATTTCCGGTTCTCATTATCCACAGGTGTTCCGTGGCTTTCATGTGTCTGCTGCGCGTCTCTCTGTTCACTCAGTTTGCTATTACTAACATGTGGGTTGCCTTTGATGGAGGATGTATTTATTTTCTGTATCGAAATTTTACTTGTGTTTATGCCTGAGATCCAATCTGGAATAGCTTTGGGGGCGGGGGTGGGAGGAGAAGGAGAAATAGGGAAGAGAGTGTGTGTGTGTGTGTGCATGTGTGTGCGCGTGCGCGTGTGTGTTACCATCTCAAGGCACCCCTAACAGAGATGCCAGGCTGTCAGATGGTTCCCTCCAAGAGGTGCTCTCTGCTGGATTAGCTTTAGCAGGAAGATTCCCTTGTGTGACATGTAACTTTGGTGTATCTAGTTGCATCTCTTGCCACCAGCATACCTGTCAGATGTGATCAGAGGGTTTGCAGCTAGTCCCATTCCATTTTCAGATAATTTATTTTACTTTTTCTCTTTTTCTTCCTCTGAGTTAGGATTTGGCAGTTGTATGTGCCGGGAAAGTGCAGGAGGATAGCCCAGCACTACTCTGTTGTTCCTCAGTGGCCGCTTTTGGACGTTTGTTTTCATATATATTCACAATTTGAGAATGAATACAAATATACATTCCATTAAGGAAAACCTCTGATCTCTGGTTCTATAGCAGCTTGGTTAGATAAGATCACAGATTTCGTGGACGCTCCCTCTTCTTCCTGGAGACGGCACATTTGTGCCATTGTTGGTCACCGCAGAGCTTGATAGCGGCTGGCTGGAGATGCGACCACCACAGTGGAGAAGCAAGGGTTAGGTGGCCTGGGTTGATAAAAGTTTCTGCTCCCCAACCCTGATAATACAGCTGGTGGAGGACGGCTTTTGTGTCTTTCTCAGTGGAAAGAAGAAGGTTTGCTACTCAGCAGGCAAAAGCAATATTTCATCTCTTGTAAAAGAGTTGCAAAATGCCATATATGTCCAGAGAGACTATCATGGCTTTATTTGTGTTCTTCATTATTTGCCTGGTTGTGTTCAAACTGGAAACTCTTACTGTAATTAAGCAATGCTTTTATTTATATTGGAAAGTATGTACATTGTTTGCCTTCTGGCATTCCCTGCAGTACCCTTGGAAGAGTTGCAGAGTCTCTTGTCTAAAATTAAAGACCAATAACACGACACTCAATTCTTTGGAGGTGGTATGAGATGCAGTTTCTCTGAGCTTAAGAGGAGATTTTCCAAAGGTTTTCATGGCTTGCAAAAAAATAAACAAGCAGATAGCATTCTCTATACCTACGGCCTTTCTGAGGAGTGGCTGCAGGTGCTGTAGAGGTGATACTGTAAGGCCTGTGGACTTACCAGACCACTTCAGAGATTGTCTTTTTAAGACAAACCATATACAAGAAAATATTGGAAAGAACCGTAAAATGGTATATGCTTTTGTACTAGGGAAGAGGAAAACAGGGATTTGTCAGAAGACAAGACAATCCTTCACAGTTTTCTAAAATAAGATGGTATTATTGACTGATGCCACCAATTTTTCCCCCTAAAGTAAGATATCTTTTCTTTTCCCCACTAGCACCCTCATCCATTGCTTTGGTCCAGGCTAAAGAAGTTACAAGATACAGTGTTGCTCTGGCTTGGCTGGAACCAGACCGGCCCAATGGGGTGATCTTGGAGTATGAAGTCAAGTATTATGAGAAGGTATTACTTGAATAAGCAAGGTTCTTCTCCTTTCTTCCCCCCAACCCCTCCTTCCTTCCCTCCTTCCTTCTCTCTATAGTTTTGGTCAGTTATAAGTCCTGGAATTCTAGGAAATCTCAAAACCAAATGCATTTTCTTCCCAATCAAATCCAATTATGAATTTTATGTATTAAGTTGCTAATCTTAAAAAAGAGAAAAAACACATTATGTTCTAATATAACTGTATTTTTTCTTTCTAGTCCTGCAAATCAAGATAGCTAAGCTAAGAATGTCTTATCTATAAACCTTCTATCAGGAAGAGTGAATCATAAAAGTTGAACTAATGATCTGTTTAAGTAGATCACTGCTATTCAGAATCAAGGTGTGGATTTTGATGACTTTTAATAGAAAATCAAGGAAAGAAAATTACATTCTTCAGCCTCTTAAAGTTATAGAAAGACGTCATGTTTTACAAATAACTTGTCTCTTAAAGGACAGCATTCTGAAGAGAGTTATTTGCATTCAAGGTTGTCTAGAAAATGAACAATTGTCTCTTTCTTTTTAAAGGTAATCACTTATTGGCTTCCTTATTAAAAGCAGAAAGGGGACAGGATTTTTTTTTTTTTTTTTTGAAACCAGATTATAACATTTTTGACATTTTCTAGAATGGAAAATAGAAAAAGAAAAGGGACCTTCTTGCAGTAGTTATTTCTGTGAAATTGCTGGGTGTGGAGTGAGAAAAGCCATCAACCATCATCTAATGTCCTTTTCAAAAAAAAGATTACGGGTAAAGATCTGGATATGGTCAGTGTCAATAGCGATCATACCTGAACTCCACATTTCTTTCAACATCTAAGTAACAATAGTACTTCTAACATTGAACTGAATATAGTGTTTAGAGTTTATCAATCTCCATTTACTTTCAACCTCTGAATGGACTGGCTTGGCTGCCTTAATACTGTATCGGAGTAAGTGGGAGATTTATTTTGCCACCTTCCCTAATTTTATTCTCTCGTAATGTAGGATCAGAATGAACGAAGCTATCGGATCGTTAGGACGGCTGCCAGGAACACGGATATCAAAGGCCTGAACCCTCTGACTTCCTATGTTTTCCACGTCCGAGCCAGGACAGCAGCTGGCTACGGAGATTTCAGCGAGCCCCTGGAGGTCACAACCAACACAGGTAACGAGTTCTGAGATTCTTTGTACAATCCAGGGCAAATCCCATTATGGTGAACGAAGAAGCTATACAGATTTTTGGTTAGGCAAACATTTTGTTGCAAAGGCTATTTCTTGAAACTAGATAACCAGTGTCCGTAACTTAGCACACCTCTTGCTATTTAGAGAAGAACATTTTTCATAACGGTATCTGATCTGTCTTTTCATATGATTGAAAAATGTCTATCTTTCTCCTGTGTTGAGCCTTCCGTAAACCATGAAAACTGGGATGGCCAAACTGACTAATGGACAGTTGCATAACTATCTTACGTTAAGCTAAGGAGTTTTCTCCCTGGGAAGATTAGAGAAGGTACCAATTTTTTTTTTTTTCTCTCCTATGTATTTCTAGGAATCTGTTCAAATCAAGTCAGATCAGTTTTTTTAAAAGCCCCTCTAGACAACTACATCAATCTTTCAACATTGTGAGTTGGACCAACTGGATGATTGAATCAAAATGTTAATAGAGGGCATACCTATGAATAAGCAATTTACATAAGACATCTCCCCTCCATAATTAACAAACCAAAATTGAGCCTACTGGATAAGGAGCTGGTGGGGCAGAATTTCCTACATTAATTCTAGAAAGTAATTTTATTCACAAATTATTAAATAGAATATGAATGAAAAAAGAAAGAAAGTACTCTAGAATAAAATCTGAAGGGGTTTGACATCCTTTGTGATTATCCTGGAAGGCTTCAAGGAGGAAGTGGCTTTTGAGCTGGGCAATAATAGACAGGTTTTTTATAGATGGGGTGTGAGGATGCAGTGAAGAGGTCATTCAAAACTGCTTGTCCTTTTGGCAATTTCCAGGTGTCTTTCTCACTAAGGAATTCATCAGATCCTTAAGTAAGAGTTTGGGCTGAGACTAGAAAGGAAGAGAAGAAAAAGCAATGAGTGGAAATGTTTACCATAGGATTTAATAAGAGTCTTCTGGTTGGAGTTCTTCATACAATTATAAAAAAGAATGTCTTTGTCTCATTAAGGCTGTCTTAGAAGATGCTGTTGTGTGAATACTTAACGTAGAGCAAAATAGGCTGTGAGCATTTCAAATGGCTTCAGAGAGTTGAAACTTGTGACAGTCAGAAGTTCTAGCGCTTAGGACCTTGCCCAAGGTGATCCTTAACTGTCTTTGCCAGTGCCTTCCCGGATCATTGGAGACGGGGCCAACTCCACCGTCCTGCTGGTCTCCGTCTCCGGCAGCGCGGTGCTCGTGGTTATTCTCATCGCCGCTTTTGTCATCAGCAGGAGGTAAGCACTTAAGCCACTCACTGCCCCTGACCCCCTTCCCAGTTTTTATGAGGGAGCTTTTTGTCTCCTCCACACAAAGCTGAGGCTTTTGATTAGCATCATAAACATGGCATTTGCAGCACAAACTCCCTCCTCTTTGCTTTGATCTCCCCACCCCGCTGCTAGAGCTTCCGCCTGGACCCTGGTGGCAGCCCTCACCACTGAGAGTCCTGGAAAGACCCAACTGATTGCAGGAAACTAAGCTGAAAAGCAGGCCATCGGGAACTTTCTAGATATTCTAGGCTGTAAGGTGTTACATTTATACCTCTCTTAAGCCTGAACTGACTGCCAAAGGCCAAAAAAAAAAAGCCATATAAAACAGACCTCACATTTGAGCTCTATTTGTCAACTGTGTTACTTCACCTCTTCGAGTCATTGTTTCCTTTTTGTAAAATAGGGATAATAAAATATCTGCCTCTAAGAGTTATTGACAGGAGAGTTTTGATAGGCAAAGTAGATCATCTGTCACACAGAGAGTACTTCAACATGATATTCGTTCATAACAGTAACCAAAGCAAGGAAGTGGGCATTCCATCTTCCCTTAGGAAAAGCCATCGACATTTCCAGAGAGTATCCTTTGAGCACTTCGTGGGCATGGCATTGTTCTTGGAAATGGATCTAAAACAGCAATTACTTATTCTATGAGAGTTTACACTCTAACTTGATACTTGGAAAACAGTCTAGAAAAGAGAGGCATAGAAAGAGCTTGACAGCATATTCTTGTGTGTGTGTGTGTGTGTGTGTTACAATAAAACTTTATTTACAAAAACAGGTGGTGAGCTGGATTTGGCTGAGGGCCATACTTTGCCAACCCCTGAGCTTGAAAGCATATTCTTTTGATCCAGTTTTTCTTATTATCATTGCCTCCATCAATTATTAACACTGCCTGGAGCTTCCAGAAGAATGGGGGGGAGGGGGTTTGAGGGGGCAGCTGCTCATCGTCAACGTGTGTCCACATCTAGGTCCCCTTTGTCTCACGTGTGAGAATCTCCCCTTCTCCAACCTTCACGCCCCCACCCCCACCCCCCATGCCATCAACTGTTTTACAAGATGGGGCTTTTAAGAAAAAAGCAGAACCCGGGCATGTCAAAATGATCCTCTTAAATATAAATCTTTTCATGTCATAGAAGAGGAAACTGATACTCAGAAAGCTATAGTCCTTGTCTGGAGTCACTATATTGCTTTAGTGGTAGATCTGTTACTGGACCCCCAGTAGCCGTGCTTGGATCTCAGGCCACTGTCTGTTGCACTGTCTTCTCCTGGCTCATCAGTTGATGAGCTTATTGATGTCACAGCATAGCCTCTGGCTATTTCCACTGACCTGGGCAAACCACCATGATTTTCTCTCACTTTGTGGTACATTATAATTAAGGTGATGACCATATATCTTAGTTTGCCTGGATGGTTTCAGTTGTCACCCGTATTTATTAATATCATGTCTCTGCTCTCACTCTGCAGAATGTCCTGGTATATAGAGATCAATCATGATCCCTCTCGCACAGTACAGCACAACTCCTTATTGTGTGTGGGCACCTCCATTTGTCATCGTGTGTGTTCTTTTTGGTGCAAAGTCTGTTTGATTAGAGCAGTGAATTTCGTCTTGAAGGAGTTAAACCCACCACAAACACTCACCCCTGTTGCTGTAATACACACACACAAACATACATCTAGACATGCCCACTGTACCCTATATAATAGTACAGCTCAGGCTTCGGAAACTTCAACTTGGCCTGAACAGAACCTGAATTCCCAGAGTTCTTTCCTTTCCTGGCGTTTGATTTTGGAAGTCAATCAGGATGGACCTCTTTCTTATTCATCGTCATTTGACTTTGTGCCTGTACACATGCCAGGCTCATAAACACATGGAAACTATAGGCATTCATCTATATCCATCTGATAGCCAAGAGGAGGGAGTGGGATGAGGATTGTATAGAAATTACATGGGCTTTTGCTTTCGTTATTACGTATTTCTGCATTTGAAATTTTTACAGTGTATTATAAACAACTTGTGTCATCAGAAAATAAAGTTGTTGAAAAGTCTAAAACTAAGGAAAAAATTACTAATAACTGCCACTGCAAGAAATCTTTGACTGAAATCCAGTACCCCAGAATGTTCAGAACCATTTGAGAGAACGCTTGTTCACAGAAAGTGGGTCTCGTCTCGAATCTCAACCAGGATATTGGTTGGAAGAATTCTCTAGTTGTAGTCTGGCTTTCCTTTAGAGTTACTGTTTTTGTTTATTTTTTGTATTTTAAGTTATCCTAAATACAGCAGTCAGACAGGAGTAATTAGAAATAAGTCACCTCGTTTTAAGTTTTTTTTCAGATTTTTTTTTGACAAAAGAAAAAAGAAAAGCAGATGAAAATGTAATACAGGAAGACAAGTTTATTAAAAGCTGTAGCTATAGAAAATAGCATCGCAAGCTTGATGACTTAATTTCCTTTCTGCTTTTTTTTATTGATCACTTTATTATATAAGGCAGGATTGATCGGATTTCCAATTATGAGTCCCCACCTTAGAGAACTGTGCCTGTCAAGTTACCCAGCCATGATCTTGTCCCTTCTCCCCCATTAAAAAAAAAAAATGTTACTTCCCAAGGCTGATAAACACTGCTTGGTGATTGGTCCTCAATGGATCACTTCTTAGAAAATGAAATGTCAACCCCTTGGCCTCCTATTGATTCTTCTTTAGTGTCGGACATAAAGCTGTCACGGAAAGGCTGCCTGGAGCCAGGTAGCTGACAGGCTTTGCAGCGGCCGATGCACACTCAGCTGATTCTTCTCCGCAAGCAGGTTGTGTGCTCTGTCATAACGGACCGCAGATGTTTAAATGGGACAAGAACAGGTGAGAAGAGAAGAGACAGGTAGTGCAGACAAAAGTCTGGTCCATGCTTTTAGTGAGAGTACAAATGAAAGATGGTAAATGGTACCCCTAAAATCATCTCACCACCCTGCAGCCAGCCATCTGGAAGAGCGACAGATGAAACATCCTAGCCTGGAAAATGATGCGGCTGCTTCTTGCCTCTTAGAGCCATGGGTAGTCGATGGCAGAATGGATGCGAGGGACGGACCCCTTATAGGGTGATTCCCTACACTGCTGATGACATGGGAGATTGTTTTAAGAGGTAGATGGGCAGAGATCCACACAGTGAGAAGAGTTTCAGTCCTTCCTATTACTTCAAAGGACAATCTGTTTGCTAATTTGTCATTTAAGAACGAGGAAATGCCCTCAGGCTCACAGCTAGTATCTTGCTGGATTTTTTTTTTTTTTACAGCAATTGTTTATTTTATTATATTTACTTTATATGGAGAAATATGAGCTTTAGGCAAGTCAGAGTCATCTTTAATTTTTCCAATGAGAAGATCCACTTTTTTCTTTTGACCAGCTTGGAAGTGTAAACATTTGTGGATCTCAGTGACAGAATGAAATACCTAAATTTATACATTTTATTTATATATTTAAAATAATCTACAGAATACATTGACTTAGATTTATTGTATGTTTTTACCATCCACATTATGTTGAGGAAATTAACTTACATTTTTTATAGGCATCTTTGATCAGTGTCTTCCCGTGTCACTTATCACATACGTTATAATTTAAGGATTCTGTCAGCTTTTCAGAGAATGTAATTGTGCCTGCCATCTGGGTGGTTTAAGGTACAGCATTTCTTGTATTTATGGAATGCTGTCTCTAGAAGTCTTCCTAAACTGCACATGCACATTCTGTTGGCACCATTGCCTTCTACTCCTGTAGGTACACATTTGTGATCTCCACGGTGTGACCACTTTATTGCTTTTGAAAGTGATTTTTGACTGTTAACAATGACATCCTAAAATGCAATGATAAGGTCATAACCTCAGGACTAACGAACTTAGTGATCAACTGTGTTAAATTTCTCTGACAACTACCTCCCCCTTTTATATGAATGATTTTTTCAGTTTACCTCCAAGCATCCTAAATAGTATTCATTCAGGTTGCTTTGGGCCAGTGTGTCTTCCCCAAATAGTATTTTATTGTTCAGTATGTATGAGAAACACTTTTAAGAAAGAATTAGAATGCAAGATGAGTTCCTCTTTTCTAAAGGACAATTGGTGACCAGAGACAAGTACTGCCTGATAGCCAGCCATAGGTGGCGTTTCTACTGACCTTCTGATGATCTCCGGTGCTGCCGGGTTTCCATTTATGTTAGGGTTATAAAGTACCCCTTTTACCTGAATTAAAGAAGGGAATTAATTGATTTTAAGAAAAAAATGAAATGGCTATGGCAAAATTTGTGAAGGAGGTACACATAAGGCTCAGGGTAGGAAACTACGGGCATCTTGTATATTAGGAACTTGAGGCCTAGAGAGGAGGTTAAACCGTTAGCTGCACAGGGTCATACAGCTAGTTAGTTGCCTGATCAGGACAGAAGTCCATCTCTCCTGACTTCCAGTACTGGCCTAGATAGATTATTTTAATGTCTTCTGGACTGAAAACATTGACCTACATCAAAAGTTAGCATTGACAACTGTAGCAAACCAGAGCTTCAGGAGTCTCCTTCACGATGTACCATTTGTGATGTGTGATTTGATGTGTAATCTAACACATGCTGTAAGGTCAGACCTTGCACGTTAGTTTTATCTTCTTTGCAAGGTTACGATTTTCCACTTTGGAGCTGAAACTGTTCCCATAATGCTAAAACAGTCACCATTCAGACTCTATCTTCCCCAGTGTACTAATTGTAATATTATGGTCACATAAGAATGAATACACTTAAATGTTAGCCTAAATTGGCTCTGATGAAGTCGTGTAAATTCCTACAATTCGTTGGCTGATGGTACTGCGGGAACATTTCTAAACAACCTGTGTGCCCTCGTGTGGTTCAGTTCCACCCATGTCAAAATGTTGCTCATGAAGAACATGTAGCCATCATTGGGTGCAAGAACAATGACAGCTTAAGGAAGGGGAGAAAGAAGAATAGCTTCGATGCATCTGTATAGGTGATGCCATTAAACGCTGGAAAGTGTCCTCCCGGAGCTATGCTAGTTATTACATTGCTTTATCTTCTTTAATCTGCACTTTAGCTGAATAAATTACTTACCTTTTGCTAATTCGTTTTGGAGCAGTGAACCCCATCAATCAAACCCATCGACTTGATCGGGGAAGTCAGTATTTTACTAAAAGTGGGGTGCGTGCTGGGCCCTGTCACACTTCGCTCCACTATTTTGTTGGTTTTATCGGGTAGTCAAGGTGCCAGGAACAACACATTGGTTGGGAGGGCAGGGCTGGGGTCTCATGCTGTCCCTGGACAATGTCTGTTAATACCCTGATTCCGCCTCCCTTTGACAGAGGCGAGCTTAGTCACAGGCTTTCAAAGTTTCACCTGCAGAGGAGTCTCTTTACCTCCTGCAGTTAAGAGGTTCCATGTTTCCTTCGGGAGCATTCACTCACAAACCACTCCCCTCCTTCCCCCCTTTTTGTAATCAGCTTGCCCACGTCTCAATAATTAGAAAATCTTCCACAAAGGTTTCCTTCTGTCCTTCAGGTGATCTGCCTTGGATGTCAATTTAGCACTCTTTTAGGCGATGTGGTTTCCTCTAGTCTGGCTGACCCAACGATAAGCTTCCATAGGCTTTCTTTCTCTGGACAATAACGAACACATTGTCCCACCCTGAGCCTAAGGAGAAAGGGTCATCAGGTGACAAAGGTAGAGCAGGACTCAGGCTTTTTAGTTTTAAGGGTATTATTAAGTAGCTAATAGGCTACAATTAGCTTTTGAACAGTAATCCCTGTGTTTCTTTGTCAGCATTCCCTGTACTCTACTCGGGTCTTCTCCTCCAAGTAACACTCCAAGTAAAGTTTCTTGATAGGGAGGGTGGGAGGGAGGGAGACGCAAGAGGGAAGAGATATGGGAACATAAGTATATGTATAACTGATTCACTTTGTTATAAAGCAGAAACTAACACACCATTGTAAAGCAATTATACTCCAATAAAGATGTTAAAAAAAAAAAATACACCTTCTACCAGAAAAGCTGTCCTTCAGAGTTGAAGGAGAGAGAAAGAGTTTTCCAGACAAGCAAAAGCTAATGGAGTTCATCACCACTAGACTGGCCTTACAAGAAATGTTAAAAGGACTTATTTAAGCTGAAACAAGAGGGTGTTAATTAGTTGCAGGAAAACATATGAAAGTATAAATCTCACAGGTAAAGGTAAATATGCAGTAAAAATCAGAATAATTTAAAGTTGTAAGGTTAATTACTTACAAAGCTTGTATGAAGATTAAAAGACATGAGTAGTAAAAACAGCTATAACTACAATACTTTGCTGAGATACACAAGATAAAAAGATGTAAATTGTGACATCAAAAACATAAAACAGGGCTTCCCTGGTGGCGCAGTGGTTGAGAGTCCGCCTGCCGATGCAGGGGACACGGGTTCGTGCCCCGGACCGGGAAGATCCCACATGCTGCGGAGCAGCTGGGCCTGTGAGCCATGGCCGCTGAGCCTGCGCGTCCGGAGCCTGTGCTCCGCAACGGGAGAGGCCACAACAGTGAGAGACCCGTGTACCACAAAAAAAAAAAAACCAAAGAAACATAAAACATTGGCGGGGAGGGAATAAAAATAGAGAGTTTTATATTAAAAAAAATACACCTCCTAATTTACTTCCTCCTTCTATGTTCGGAAGCCTGAGGAGGGGGTGGGCAGGTCAGCCTTGTAATGTCCCTGCTATTTTACCTCTCCTCTGGCTTTGCACAGATTTCATGAATATGTTGATGGAAAATGGCACTCCTGGGCTGCTTGAGGCTGCCCCTTTCTTTTGGTATCTACAAGGGTCTTTTGTTTGTTTGTTTTTGCGGTACGCGGGCCTCTCACTGTTGTGGCCTCTCCCCTTGCGGAGCACAGGCTCCGGACGCGCAGGCTCATCGGCCATGGCTCACGGGCCCAGCCGCTCCGCGGCATGTGGGATCTTCACGGACCGGGGCACGAACCCGTGTCCCCTGCATCGGCAGGTGTACTCTCAACCACTGCGCCACCAGGGAAGCCCTCTACAAGGGTTTTTGATGAACTCTCTGAAGTTTAAAGTTGGGACAAAAGCTTCCCTGCTCGATGCATTTTTTCTTCTTTGAAGGAAAGAAATTCAAATCAGTATTAGAGATCTAAAGTGGTTTAAAATATATACTTGTAATTTTAGATAATGCTTCTAGGAGCTCTGATAAGATACAATCTCCCGGGCTGGCAGGACCCTATCACACCCTTGGGACCTAGGCACGCATTTCCCTGACATAAAATGCTATTTTCATAGTCCCTGACCTAACACTCTTATATTTCCTTTAAAAGGAGAGGGGAGGGGGAGTTTTGGAGGGGACTACATCTTTCATACAAATGTTTGGTTTCAGGATGTTTAAACCTGTTTAGCTTCTTTGATGAAGCAATGGATTTTGAGAGCAAGTGGAATCCAATTTAAGTAGATTTACTGATATAAAATGTACTATGACTTATAATTAACTCTCACCAGCTATCATCATATAACTTCATCCATGCTGGGAGAGGCATGTGAGGTAGTGAGCTAGATGGGGCAGACACACTCCTCCTGTATTTGCTAGGAGGGTCGTGGGTAAATGACTTGCCCTCCTGCCTCCATGTTCTCATCTGTACAATGGGACTGAACATGTGTCTGTCTGCCTGATTGCTTTCATAGGGTTGTTGAGAAGATGCCATGAAATGTTATATGGGAAGGCTCTTTTAAAAGTTAAATACAAAGTAAAAATGCAAGCTATTATTTGGGACTGAATGACTCGCACTTTGAAGTGAACTCTAGTGACTGAGGTCTCTGTTTACTGAGCTGGTTCCTGCTTTGCAAACAGTTAGGGGAAGAGATAATATATGTGATGAGAGCACTTTGAAAAGTTAAATGCAGTGTAAAAATGCCAAGTATTATTATTTGCAAGGGAATTATACACACAGAGGAACATCTGTAGGCTCTGAGGGTCTGACTGCAGAGCTGGTTCCTGCGTTGCTGACAATTAGGAGAGGAATGTGGGTGAAGGGCTGGGACACGTGACTGTGACTGGGCTGCTCTCTGGTGGCACTGCGTGGCCCTCTCTCTTTTCCATGACCATCCTGCCCTTCTTGACTTGTTCAAAGTGCAGGGGTTCAGGTTATCAGATTCAGACAGGACCACACTGCTGCGACCCCCTGTGGCCACCAGGGACTCTTGTCACCACAGAGCCTGTTTCCTCACATATAAGAGTCTTGACGGACCTCATCTTTAAAGCTCTAAGAAAATTACAAGATGATTATAAAGTGCAATATAAACTTGACATTTTTGACAGAAACATACATGTACATATTTTATTCACTAATACGGTCTCATCTTCCAACTTTACAGAGTTCTAATATGGACTGAGTTGATTTTCCAATTTAACATACATACACATAGACACATATATATGTGTCTATGTATAATGTATCAAGATGACTGATTCAAGAATTATATATATTCAAGCTTGCTTTTTCCCAAGACTTTTTATAACCAAGCCTGATCTCACTCCTATGGGACACTGAGAGCAGAAGGCCAACTGTAGGACCATACACTGTTTTTTGGAGAAAAGAATTAGGCGACAAATGGAAACTTATTTTTTGTTTTGTTTTGTTTTTATTTGATTGCATGGGGTCTTAATTGCGGGATCTTCGTTGTGGCACGTGGGGGGTCAGTAGTTGCAGCACGCGGGCTCTAGAGCACACAGGTTTAGTTGCCCCACAGCATGTGGGATCTTAGTTCCCTGACCAGGGATCGAACCCAAGTCCCCTGCATTGGAAGGCAGATTCTTAACCACTGGGCCGCCAGGGAAGTCCCGGATCCTTATTTTTACTGCTGCAAGTTTTCTACAAACTCTGTTTACCTTTTAAATTGTCGTTAATCATTTAGGAATTTGTATGCAGCAGCTGAAGCCAATAACCACAAAACTATTGTTTTAAGAATATCATATAATAGGATAATGAGTTTTTTTGTGGTGAAAGCAACAGGGCTTACTATTACTTATCACATACTGACTACGATTGCCTTTGATGTATGCAGAATTCACCTAGGGAAACTTATTTTAATTCAGAATATGTATGTGGGGAAATTAGCCAGTAAACTTCTAATCTATTTTCAATATAATAAATTTCTCCTGGGGATTTAAAATTATAATTGTATTATAAAATATTTGCTGTATCACCTCAGTTTAATACTGTGGTTACGAGCAGAGACTCTGGACTCTGCGGTGACAAGTTACTTACCCTGTTATTTCACCTCCCATAAACCTCAGTTTTCTCATCTGTGAAATGTGCATTACATATCTGCCTGACTTATATTATGGTAGTAAAGAACTTGTGGTTTACAGATTTTGAAAATATTGTTTTTTATCTTTTAATAGACGGAGTAAATACAGTAAAGCGAAACAAGAAGCAGACGAAGAGAAACATTTGAACCAAGGTACAGAAAACTGGATTGAAAATAATTTTATTTTTAGAGCATGTCTCGTGTTTTCAGTTTAGAAATGTCTAAATAATATTCACATGGCTATTAATATTATATTCCTTTCATGAAATTATCCAAATAATGTACTTCAGGGTTTCAAACTGAAATAGGTGATTGGTATTTTTTTTTAAGTGAAATTAAAGATGGAGGTTGGATAATTTCCTTAGATGCTTCTTTTTCCTTATCTTATCCTCCAACCTGAAAAAGTGTTGTTCTAGCTGGCTCATTTTTGTAGCTGGGTGGCAAGATTTAGAAGGTCACAATTTTTCTCTTATTATAAGGTAAACATTTTGGAGACAGTAGAATAAGAAATAGAACACACCACAGAATATGTGCTGTGGAATTCAGGACTATCAATATTTCTTTAGTGGATTTTCGTTATTTTGATATTCCAAGTGGAGTCAAAGACTGAATTCAAAGAATCGGCTCTGAATGACTTGAGCAAGATAGAAAACTCTGGAATGGACAGTGGTTGGTGTCTCTCCAGGAGTTCTGTCCATGAGAACTTTCTGAGGTGATGGCAGTGGTCTTTATCTGCACCATCTAATGCATTAGCCAAGGGGCCACAAGCACCACTGAATACTTGAAAAGTAGTGAGAATGAGGAAGTGAATTTAAAATTTTATTTAATTTTAACTGATTTATATCTAAATAACACCGAGCGGTTAATAGCTACCTTATTAGTACAGGGAGGTAGAAGGGCTGGAAGAATAATCCTGAGAAAGGTTTTCTTGGCTAGAGCATGTGAAGTGATGAAGGGTCATGGAGTGTCTGATAATTTTCCATTTGTTCATCTTGTTTCCTTTCTAAAACCACACTTTCTCATTTGCATGTGGTATATATTTTTAAAAACAAAAATGATGCATTTTTTTGAGATGAGGACAAAACTGACAGTCTTGGAAAATCAAAGGGTTTGAGCCAACCGGTATCCTACACCTCTCAGCGCCCCAAAGCCCCAAGAGCTCGAGCAGGGAGAGGCGGGGTGTAAATGCCAGTGGAAAGTTCCCAGTAATCTCTATTTTTTTTTTTTTTTTTTTTGCGTTACACGGGCCTCTCACTGTTGTGGCCTCTCCCGTTGCGGAGCACAGGCTCCGGACGCGCAGGCTCAGCGGCCATGGCTCACGGGCCCAGCTGCTCCGCGGCATGTGGGATCTTCCCAGACCGGGGCACAAACCCGTGTCCCCTGCATCAGCAGGCAGACTCTCAACCACTGCGCCACCAGGGAAGCCCCCCAGTAATCTCTAATGCATCTTGTCCTGGACATCTCTGGCTGCCCCAGAGCTCACATTCCAAATTCAGTTTACCAGTGACTATGGGGTGTGGCCGAATTACCCTTCTTAGTATTTAAACCATTGATTCGCCGAAGCTTCCAGGTGAAATTCAATGTCTTTTCTTACAGCACTTTCTTTCCAAAACAGAATAAAAGTGGAACTCCAATACAGAGTTTGTATTTTCAAATCAAATAGCAGATACTATCCCTCTCGTCCACTTAAGCTAGGTTTAATCTTAGTTTGTTAATTGTTGTCAATTGTTGGTCCAGATATGAGGCAAAAGATGATATCTTGTATCACAGGTCATTTGAGAAAGTTTCTATCATCTTCCCTAAGGGAAGAAAGCTGGAGATGGTGGGTAGGATGTGAGCAACTGATTGGGACAACAATATTTATTTAATTTTAAATTGTGTTTAGTTTTTTTTCATTGTTGAATTTTATTTTATTTATTTTTTTATACAGCAGGTTCTTATTAGTTATCCATTTTATACATATTAGTGTATACATGTCAATCCCAATCTCCCAATTCATCCCACCACCACCACCCCCACTCCCCTCACCACTTTCCCCCCTTGGTGTCCATACGTTTGTTCTCTACAACCATGTCTCAATTTCTGCCCTGCAAACCAGTTCATCTGTACCATTTTTCTAGGTTCCACCTATATGTGTTAATATGCGATATTTGTTTTTCTCTTTCTGACTTACTTCACTCTGTATGACAGTCTCTAGATTCATCCACGTCTCTGCAAATGACCCATTTTCATTCCTTTTTATGGCTGAGTAATATTCCATTGTATATATGTACCACATCTTCTTTACCCATTCATCTGTCGATGGGCATTTAGGTTGCTTCCATCACCTGGTTATTGTAAATAGTGCTGCAATGAACACTGGGGTGCATGTGTCTTTTTGAATTATGGTTTTCTCAGGGTATATGCCCAGTGGTGGGATTGCTGGGTCCTATGGTAATTCTATTTTTAGTTTTTTAAGGAACCTCCATACTGTTCTCCACAGTGGCTTTAGCAATTTACTTTCCCACCAACAGTGCAAGAGGGTTCCCTTTTCTCCACACCCTCTCCAGCATTTGGGACAGCAATATTTAGATAACACATTCCAAATTTCCTTATAGAGACTCTCTTTTCTTCCACGGGATAGGTTGTTTTTAAAATTTCATCCCTGAAGTGTGAAGACATTCCAGGAGCTCAGTAGAGCTACAGCCTCTTAAGTAGCAAACAATTCTTGTTTACCCACTAACGAAACCCGGAGCAAGAATTTAAACATTTTCTTATGTCTACGCTAAGTATTTTTCTCATGCTAAGAAAATTTTTTCTGTGCTGACTATTTTTAGACCCAGAGAACTTCAGTGTATTAGTGGTTCCTGAGAAGTGTTCCACTAACCTTTTGCATGTTTATTACTCAGGTGTTAGAACTTACGTGGATCCCTTTACCTACGAAGATCCCAACCAAGCAGTTCGAGAATTTGCCAAAGAAATTGACGCATCCTGCATTAAGATTGAAAAAGTCATAGGAGTTGGTAAGTGTCTGTGTCTATAAGCCTGTTTTCTTTGTGGATATTAAATATATGTATGTGGATTATATAAATGCATTAGAATGTATTGTATGTGCCTGTATATGTAAATATCTGTGTACCTGAAATTTCCTTGATCTACATAAAACACCAGCACAGTGCCTACTGTATAATAAGCACTCAACAAATGTTAGCTATTGGCTGTTATTCCTTCTCCTTGAACGTGTTTCTGGTTCAGAGTCAGTTCTTTTTCTCTCCCAAAGGTGAATTTGGTGAAGTATGCAGTGGGCGTCTCAAAGTGCCTGGCAAAAGAGAAATCTACGTGGCTATCAAGACATTGAAAGCTGGTTATACAGACAAACAGAGGAGGGACTTCCTGAGTGAGGCCAGCATCATGGGACAGTTTGACCACCCAAATATCATTCACTTGGAAGGCGTTGTCACCAAATGTATGTGCGTTGCTCCCTTTACAAAGCCAAGTTAGAAGTTACTGGCAAATTAAACACACATTTTCTTTCCAGGGAAATGACAGATGGAGCAGACCCACTGATTGCTAATAGGAGGAAATCAGTGCAGGACAAGTCATTAATCTTGTAGTCATTTCTAAATGGGGGTATGGTGTAGGCTGATACCCTATTTCCAAGGCAGCTTGTGTGAGATTTTAGCGAAATTAATATTGCAGATTTTTGGTATGCCTTGCCATCCTTCAAATCTTTGCTAGACCAAACTGATTGTCACAGGATAGGCGCAAGCAGATGGTAAGCAAAATAAATTTTAAGTACTTTTCATATAAAACACAACAAAACCTCACCATACCTTATGTTCGAAGCTTGGGTTCCAGATGCAGGGAGTGCACCTTGGTCATCTGTTATATTGGGGGATTTGCTTGTCTGCTCTGCCTGATTTATGGAGCTGCAGTTGCAGTTCAGCACCTATTTCCAGGAACACCTGGTTGCATCTTCCTTTTTTAGTCCATTAGCATTCGCTCAGCCCGTGAAGCACGCTTCAGTTAAAATCCGACACAGCTCAAAAGATGCATTTTGCAAAGCAGGCCCTGAATACACCTGTAAGACTGGCCAAGACCAACTTGTACAGCACCACATGGACAGGGCAGCTGAAATGGTTACTATTGAAGGTGGCTCTGTTCCAGAAGCCTTAGTACCTATTATAGTTACTACAAGTCAAGGATCTTGTAAGCCTGGGGCTGTGTCTCCAGGACAGCCAAAGAGCCATTTAATTTGATACCAGGTGCCTGGGAAAAGCGGCCTCCATCAACCGGTGCAGCGTGGCTGCCGCAGTGGGTGAAATGGAGGTGTAAACGTTGGATGTTAGGTCTGGGGCAAAGGGGGCAGTAAGACACAAGGGTACACAATCTTTAGGCAGGGAAAATTTGGAAATTACTAAAAAGTGAGAGCAGATATATACTAATTTAGAGGTCCTCAAACTTGAACATACATCAGAATTCTGGAAAACTCATTAAAACACTTTCCTGGGCCTCATCTTCAGAGGTTTGATTTAGTGAGTGGGAGCCCATGAGTTCCCATTTCTGAAGAGCTCAAGGTCAATCAAGCTATAGTCCCTGGAACCACACTTTGAGCACCTTTGGCCTAGTGACCAAAGATTTACACATCATCTACTGCTAGTAAATTATGAGGCCTTGACTAGTTGCTCAAGTTCTCAGTTTCCTCATCTGTAAAATAGAGATAAAAATGGAATGGAATATTTAGCATGTTTGCCATAATGCTTATTTAGCAAATTAAAAAAAAACACAACTAAGTGTTAACTGGCATTATTATGTCTTAAAAAGTACATCTTTCCCCATCTTTGGAATCCTTCAAAAAAGGAACCTTGATGCTAAGGGTATATAAGTTTTCACCAAAGGTGAAGTCTATAGTTAGCATAGAATAGCTCTATTTGCTTTTTAAGATGAGTTTTACAGACAGAATATTTTTCCTGTGGCCTGTGGAGCTGCCCAGAGCCCTTCACTACTTTAATTAAAAGATAACATTCCCTTTAAATACTTCTGCAGGTCCGTTTTCTCAAAAGGAGGCTCTGTTCAACTTGGGGTGTTTTTCCTGGGGCAGACAGTGATTTTTGTAGCACCTCTGCAGAAGAGGGAAGAAACGGGATCTTTGTGACCTCTAAAACCCATGGCTATTACAGCTGTAACTGTTACAAACGACTGGATGCATTTGCATAATGCACTTGTCACTGAATTAAAATGGTTTAAAATTTCCACCAGAGGAGCCATCCCCTTCCCCCCACCTTTCCGCTCCCCATTGCCTCCCTGCCTGTTCCGGGAAAGGGTCTGTCTCTACCCTGGAGCCCAACTTGGACCCATTTCATAAGCCCCTCTGTGCTTACGGAGACATTCATCTTTATTTCTCTTGTAGAGCTCATAAATATTCTGACAAATGGATACTTTTCATAAACAAAAAAATGGAGAATAATTGTGAAGATAGTGCCAACTGTCAGACTAGGGAGGGGTGAGGGTGAAAGAGTGGGAGAGTGTGAATTCATGACTGGACTTCCTTGAGTAACTTTGTAAATGGACAGGGAGACTATAAATTCTTGCCAGTATCCCGCGGATCTTCTCCTTGCTTCCCCACATTTCCAGAGGGATCTGGTGAAATGGAAGTAGGTGTTAATGCACCATCGGGGGAGTCACCCCTTCTCATGAGTTGACAAAGTATCATTTGATTGAGGCAGGTTAATTAAAACTCATTTAGATGCATTTGTTCTGTGTGGTCACAGATGCAGAGGGTAAATGAGTCTGAGGACTAAAGGCTTCCTAATAATATTGATGGAGGATGGAAAGGTGTACGGGGACCACTCCCTCCAGCCAAGGGGAAAGAGATTAGAAGTGGTTTTGACTCATCCTTTGGTCTACACCGAGATTCCTGCTTTTTCTGCCTGCTTTCATTCATCACTTGAAAATTAAATGTTCGTGGTGGTGTTTTCTAATCCAACATTTTTGCCTCAGAAAGATTTCTTAGGCATGGTACCAAATGTTCAATCGAAGAACAAATTGATAAATGGGACTTCATTGAAATTAAAAAGTCTGCTCTTCTAAAATTTTGCCTCTGAAATGAAGACACTTCTTTCCCCACACCAGTACAGAGTCTCATCTGATAGGGGCTCTGGGCGGGAAATGTACTCGTTTAAAATAATTCTGGGGGCTTTCCGGCAGTGGCACAGCCCAGCCCATTTTCCCTGACTGGATGTCTACGTCCAAACAGTCCACAAGGACAGCAATGAATGTTTTTGATTTTTCAAACTAACATTTTATTTTCCTCACAGGAACTCTTCTGTTCTCTTGGCTTTACCCCTTGCCTTAGTAAAATATCGAAGATTTACACCCCACTGCCACAAATACCCTTTAGAAAGAAGGAATTTCAGACCTTGAGTGCATTGCCAGGGATTAAGAAACTAAAGAATGATCCTTATTTCCTAAGGTCCTCAGAAAGAAAACCAAAGTGAAATGAAAGTGTTTCCCACTTCTCTCAAAGCTTAAAATCATTCTGATTTCTTTGCTTAGAGAAGGGAGAAGGGCACACAAAGGTTCTAGTCCTGAATTAAAATCGCTGCCTAGGATGAAATCACTTATTGACCCTTTTCTGTGATTTTGTTGTTGCTGCTGCTGAGGTTGGCAGCTTAAGGAAGCAAACAGACTGAGTTTATTTATAGGTAGGAAAAGGGAAAAGAAAGGATATAGCCCCTGGCCTGAGTGAGGCAGGGGGAAAAGCTAAGATGGTACATGCTTGAACTTTAAGATGAGTCTGGGTAATGAAGTATCCAACGTAGCTCCCAGAAGCTTGGGTTCCTCTAAATAGGTAAGAAAAAAAAAAGTTTCTCTGTTCATGATTCCTTTAGCATTGTACAAGTGGCTCTTCTGGGGACAGAATTAATTAATTATCTTAAAGACTTTTTTCTCCTTTAAACGGGCCATTTATCTCCCTCTCCATTTGCTTGAGAGAGCAAATACCCATCCACGTGCTCCCTGGATACCAGAGGCCACTTTATTAAAGACCTTGTCAACAAGCCACCCAAAGGGTTAACCTTCCAGATGGAATTTAAACCTACTCGTCCTTTTAATATTTCATTCCTAGCTCCCCACAGCTGAGGCATAAGCTTGGCTTGTTTTAATTAAATTAGATCGCACAAGACAGGTGTCCTGGCAGGAAAATTGCGCACAGCCCATTTTTATCTCATTAACTGCAGTGCTCATCAAGGGTTTTGTGTTTTTCTTTCTGGAAACTCTAGGTAAACCAGTAATGATCATAACAGAGTACATGGAGAATGGCTCCTTGGATGCATTCCTCAGGGTATGTGACTGCTTTATATTAAACCCAAGAATGTTGGTATTTAGAAAACTCTAACAGACTTCGAGTATTTGTTCTGTTTGGTTGTATTCATGGACTTTTTTCTAATGAGGCAAAGGAAGAAGAGGAGAAATAGAGAATGATGTGATTTTTAAAGGCTCTTCAATAATCCACGTACAAGGAGGGTAGTATTTGATTTATTCTTGTATCGTGGGGCTGTTTGAGCCATAGATTCATTACAGTTGGATAATTTCAATCTATTACAGGAAGCAAACCCAGCTCCTAGGATATACTCTACTCATGAATTAGTGACTTCGGTCAAAAAGGCCCGGAAATCACATTGAGTTTCACTGCACACCGGATACAGATATCAAAAAAGATCCAAGTAATGAATGCCTGGTGAAAATTAATTTGGCCTAATGCTAATGAGATTGTACCTTATTTCTTTCCTCTGCAGAAGAATGATGGCAGATTTACGGTCATTCAGCTGGTGGGCATGCTTCGTGGCATTGGGTCCGGGATGAAGTATTTATCTGATATGAGCTACGTGCATCGAGATCTGGCTGCACGGAACATTCTGGTCAATAGCAACTTGGTCTGCAAAGTGTCTGATTTTGGCATGTCCCGAGTGCTAGAGGATGATCCAGAAGCAGCTTATACCACCAGGGTAAGAAAGGTTTGTGACCTCTGGGCTTTGACTCTGATGAAACTGTTCCTCTCACTTTGATGTTTTAAACCCTTTGTGATTTTTACAAGTTTCCTCATCCTTCAGAGCCCCTTCCTAGCCATGCATCCATTTTTAAACCATGTTTCCAAGAGGGATTTTGAAACAGCCGCTAGATGTGTGACCACTTTACAAAGCCACAGGTTAGAGCGTCACTTATTATTGTATTTTTTCACACTTAATCTACCTTCCTTCCTTCCTTTCTTCTTGTTTGTTTTAGATTTTCTACTTGGTTCCTTTTTATTATTTTAAAAAAATCTTATTTTAAACAGGACAGAACACTATTTCTAGTCGGCTGCCTACCGAACCTGAGAATGTATATACAGGGTTTATAAAACATTTACACTACGCAAGGTTTCCTGGTATCTAATGGCCTGCGTTTTACTACTGGTAGATAAGCCAGGATTAAGGCACAGTTAAGAGTTATCAGTATACAGTTAATGGCTATGCTATCTTAGCCGGACAATCTGAATATAAGATACTAATGGAATAAACACAGAATCATAAAAGTTATTGGCCATTAGGGCTGACACTGTTAAAATCAACATGAAGCAGACCAGCCATTTTCTTCTTTGAATGCTCACCATTTTGCATCTACAATGGTAAGCATTGGGGTTTTTTGGTATAGTTCGTTGGGGGTGTGTATGTGTGTATGTGTGTGCATGTTTTCTGGTAGTGTTCAGTTTCTTGGCTGTAGTTTGATTCTTACACATAGCCTCTTCTGAATTCACAGTCCATTCATTCAGGAAAGAATACATCCTTGTCCATGCTAAAGACTTTTTATTTTTCCCCAGTAGTTGGAGAAAGGAAAGTAAAAGGAAGCTTCTAGAATGATACATTTGTATAGCCAAAATATTTAAGGAAGGCAGAAGGCAGCACAAGTGTCTTGCTGTATGGAACAAGCATAAATGTAATACAGTGTATTTTCAGAGTAAACTGCAGTGAACCAATGCAATTTGCAGTACAATTTACTGCCCTGTTTAGTAGCTCTAATAAAGCAAACTTTTAAATGATGTCCTCTTGAACACCTTAAGGGTCTGAACTGAAGTTGAATTAATTTCCCCAGATTGAACCCTAAGAAATTTGAAACTCCATTTAAAAATACCTTGCACATAAGCATAATCAAACAAGAGACATTTGAGACCTTTAAACTTTTCTTGGGTAATATTCAATTGCTTTACCATTTTTGCAGGATTTTTTTAGAAAAGTAAATAATAATCAAAATCTGGCCCTCCTGCCATTAAAGTTAATAATGGCTCTAGCATCTGGTATTATTTGACTTCCTCTAAGAGCCTGTTTAGCGTATTATCTTCTAGCTACGTTGGTCATGTTTCTCGTGCTCTATAGGAGTTGGATGACAGTGGGATGGATAGAAATGTTCATATTTAACTTTTTGAGGTCATGATTTCCAAAGCAGTATTAAGTATTGCCTTTGTGCTGCTGGGTGAGAGAATCTGACAAGAAGTCAAAATTACTGTCAGCTGCACATCCATTGATATATACCACGGATAACATGTGTATTTTGTAAAACCTAAAATGTCCTTTCTTCTACAGTATTGCCTTAAGTAGAGCTCATGTAATAGGTAGACTTTTTAAAAAAATAATTAAATATATTAGTTGCTTACTTCCCTGTGACTAAAGAAAACATATGAGAACTGTCTCAACCTGGAAGATTTTAGTTAGAATAAACAAATATCCTGTTATTGTTTGGACAGCTATCTCAGGAATGCTGTTGCCCTGCTTAGCAAACAGTAACAACATTCAGAAACTAGAATGGCACATCAGTGTACTTGGGGGATAACCTAGAGCTTGGATGTTCACAGGGTGGCAAGATTCCTATCCGGTGGACTGCACCAGAAGCAATTGCCTATCGTAAATTCACATCAGCAAGTGATGTATGGAGTTACGGGATCGTCATGTGGGAAGTGATGTCGTATGGAGAGAGACCCTATTGGGACATGTCCAATCAAGATGTGAGTCTTTATGTTCTGAAATATATGTCTTTGCATTAATGTATGATGGAGTGAGTGTTGAGCTTGAAATGATACATTAAACTTAAAATTCTTAATACAGATGTGTCTAGTAATCTAGCTAAAACTTAGAGTCCTGGATTTCCAGTACCAAAATTACAAAGCCTTAATGGTATAATATGGGAGATAGATAGATAGATAGATCGGTGCATAGCTTGATCGAGTAGTGATATGGAACAGTACTTTTACTTGGTTAACTTTCAAACCCATACTGAAATAAAATTAAACCTTGAATTTTAAGAAAATGCAAGGATATCTGAAAAACACAGATTTCACATGAGATGAAACTGACATGAAAGGTTTATTGGAAGAAAATTAGTGAATATTTTAAAGCTGGCAAAATTGTAATTAGAGCTTGCCCCTTGAGGACTCTAAAATAAAGCTTCACTAAATGACCCTTTGTAAATTATACACATCCCTTTAAATGTACCATCTGGACTACTTTGTAAGGGAGTATCCACAATGCCTCCAATTTTAGAAAAGCGTTCAATAATGACACTAATAAGATTCCAGAGTAATAGAATTTAATTACAAACATCTCCAGTGAGAAAGGAAAAAAACAAACCTAGACCGGGGTGGGGGGGATCTTCCTAGAACACTTATTAGCTAATTCTGGGAAGGTGTTAGTTAGTTCTAGAAGGGTTGGAAATCAGAACAACATGAAATGGCCATTTCTTGAACTTCCCTAATTTTTTTATATGAGAGGTAAAATATTATCATAGAGTGTGTTTACGAATGTGTGGTATTCAATTTATCAATAAAAGTTGTATTTTTAAAAAAGGTTTTTTTAAAAAATTTTCTCGGATGTGGAATGTTACCTGATCATCTGCCTTATCCTGAAACAGCAGGATGTTGCAAAACCTTGACAATTAAGTGAAAAACCAGGTGCATTCGAGAAATAGGATGTTGCCTTATCAGTAGGAGAATGTTTAGAGCAATACAGAAGCTGATGCATTCTGTGTCCAGTGGGGCAAAAAGAATTCTCTAACCAGAATAAGAGGAACAGTAGTGTTGACACGGTAGTATCTATAAATTATAAAGGAAGGTTCATAGCAAATAGCAAGAAAGACAGCAGCTAGCATAACTGATAGATAATTACAGGCTGGAGACAGACTATGGGAGTGAACAGTGTGTAATCTATTGTTTGATGTGATTATGCAGACACCATCAGGTACCTTTCTTGTATAGTAACATTTGGTTTTGAGTTAGAGACATTCAGAGGAACAAAGACCAACAACCTAGAAGAAGGAGTAGTGCCTGTATTTACTTATTTGATTATTGGATATTTAAGCTTTTCTTTATTTCAGTTGAGAGTGGTCCCAAATGCTCATAAGAGCAGAATATCTAAAGATGTTGTCAGTTTTCCCACTCTAAATATTTTCAGACCTATAGCTTTGACAGCTTCTATATTATATTAAAATAATTTTTTGGTTTAAACTTTCAGTTGTCTGCCTTTATCCGTGAAAAAGCATCTGAAGCCAATTCTCTCCCACAAATAATATTGATCTATCATTCACGTGTATTTGTCTCTGCATTGGAGTCTGTATAGAACAGGAATCTACAGGAAATGTAACCGGAGAATTACTTTCATGGGTAGAATTCATTTGGCATATGGTGAATGGAGTCAAAGTAACTGTTAAGAAGATGTCAAATTTATCAAGTTTTTTGTTTGTTTTAATCCTCGGCCTTCCCCCCCCAAAACATTCAGCAGTAAACTGAGAAAATATGCTTTGTTCACCCACAAGCCATCTTCCAAGCTGGCAGTGGATTGGGAGCTAGTGAAAGAACACTAAGAAGTCTGAGGGTTTGTCACAAATTGTGTTAACCTGGCATCAGCCCAATGTTGCTTGCATTCTCATCCATTCGATGTAAAATGTTTTCATCAAGTCCAGAGTCAACACCGTGCACCTGGAAAGAGAAAAGAACGTCAGAGGATCAAACTGACCTAATGTCATTGCCAGAAATAAATAGAATCACGTTCAGTTAGATAGCATATAGAAGTCTACTTTCGAAGGAGAAGTAAATTAATACTAATACACTAGGAGGTTGGCAAAAAATACATGGGAGAAAAGGGTTCAGAGGGCTTAATAAATCACAAGATGATTGTTAAACTGAAACAGTATCCTGGTTAAAAGAACCACAGTTATACTGGTACATATAAACTGGACCCAACTGAATTGATTATTTTCTCTTGAAGGCCAGTCATTGAGCAGTAATAGACCCGCCTCAGGGGGACTCTGTCATGATCTCTGAGATGGCTGCAGCCAGTGGTGGTCTCACTAGGAGCTGTCATTTTAGTAGGGGGAGAAAAAGGACTGATTTAAAACATTCAGAACTTGTAAAAATCCCCAAAGAAAATCACCTCCAGAATCTCATAGGATACCCGTAAACCCAGCTTATGAGTAGCCAAGAAATTAAGAAGTAATTCCCCTTTTGAAATTTGGCGTGAGTCATATCATATTGTGTTATTGGAATTCACACCCTGAAGAAGGGGGATTTAGAGAAAAGCCAATAAGAAATGCTGTAATACCTGTGAAGATAGATTAGAAAAATTAGAATTAGAAGAAAGCCCGTGGAATGATTTATGGCTTATTAGGCAGGAGGCCCGCTCTGGGGGGGAGGCCATTATCACCTATCATTATCACTTCTTTCCTTAGATGTGCAAGGGTCCTCTTTAAAATATAAATGCCCCAAGGAAGGTTTTTATTAATTATTTTAAAATTTTCAAATCTAGTTTTGAGCGCCTTTAACAGGGTCAGTTGACAGCCAACTGAGACCAAGAATGAGATACAGAATTGGTAAACTGGTGTATTTTGGTCTTGCAAAACTAAAAATGGCGGCGCATCTGGAGGGGTTGAGGAATGTGCTATTTCTGAGAGAGGTAGTGTCTTCTGGATTGGAAGGTCTGGAAGTTGGGCTCTGGTATTGACCCACCAGCTGTCTGAGTAAGAGTACAGAGGCTTAAAGTGATGCAAAGGGACTTCTGTTTTGTAGGCAACTATTAATGCTTCCTAAGGAATGCCTTTAACACTAAGCTAGAGTCTCTTTTGCTAAGAGTGTTTAGCTGATAGAAGAATGAGAGGGTCATCGCCCTGTGGTCTCTGGAGGCCAGGCCAACACCATGTGGTTGATCTGATTAGGTTCTAACCACTTTGGAACATTGATGCTTCTTCACTTTGGAGTTTCAGATGGGCATTTTCTACCATTTGAGAAGCCCTCATAGCAACAGCTGGCTTCCCTGCCCTGTGGCCAGCAATACTCAGGTCCAGCTCTGGCTTCTGTGAAAGAATTGGAGCCGTTCCCATGCTCAAGCTTGCTGGCAGCTTCATGGACAGGAAACTTGCTGAGCAGGAGGGTGAACCTCTAACAACAGCTTGCTTGGCAGCGTAACATACCATTCTGGGTTTTTGGTTTTGTTTTGTTTTTTCGATAGGTGATTAAGGCCATCGAGGAAGGCTATCGGCTGCCCCCTCCAATGGACTGCCCCATTGCACTCCACCAGCTGATGCTAGACTGTTGGCAGAAGGAGAGAAGCGACAGGCCTAAATTTGGGCAGATTGTCAACATGTTGGACAAACTCATCCGCAATCCCAACAGCTTGAAGAGGACGGGGACCGAGAGCTCCAGGTCAGCCGTGCTTACTTAATACTGATGTATGAAAGAATACATCAGAGATGGCAGGCAAGTGGTGACTCACTTCAATTCCCGCCTTCTAGTCAGAGGCCACTTCACAGCTGTCTGCAGCCTGGGTGGCTTCTTCCTCCTTGAGTATTTATGGTAGTTCTTTTCACCATTTTGAAGACCCTAGTACTTGTCAGGCCTCAAACAGGAGTCAGAAAAACAAATTTAAAACAACAACAACAACAAAGGAATAGCTCAAGTGCTTATTTTGTGAGGCTGGACCTGAAAACTTAGGAAGATGGATGAAATGTACTTTTGGAAGATGGTCAGGTTACTAGATGCTATATTTTGAAAGGGGAAGGAACATGGAGTTAGGAAAAAATAAGAATTCGAAGACATCTTTAAGTCGACTTAATAAAGTGTGAATTGTAGCAAGAGATTCCTGGGTTTCAGTTCTTAAAGTTGCTCTTTGCTGAGTCTTTCAAGAGGGGAAGGAAACAGGACCAAGATAAAAACTGATCAAGTTACAAAGCATGCAGATGAATATTTGAGAAGAGTTTTAAAAACTAAAATGATTGAATCACCTGTAAAATAGGTAGTTACTTCATTGAAAAGAGCAAAAAGAAGCATTTCAGTCCAGAAAGAAGATAAAGATACCGCAGGTCTTATAATTAATTCAGTAGGAACTTTTCTACCTGGAAATTGGGCTTTACTGGTATAAGATCCAGGATACCTAGATACCAGTCCCATTGACCATTGTTAGGAGTTAAATGGTTTAAGAAGACAGGCATAATAAGATGAGGTGATTCAGGCCCGCAGGAGGAGAGGCAGCTACTCATCTCCAGATCTGTGCTTCTCAAAGTCTTCTCTTTCATCAAGACCCTGAGTTAAAGGTAGGAAGACATTTTCCCCATAGTATCCAAGCCCTTCCAGTCTTGGCCAGCACTAGGATGCTCTCCTCCAGTCTTTTTCTTGAAAACTTAGCCTACAGATTGGAGGAGAAGGAATACGCTTACCATTAACATATGTGAGGAAAAGAATTGCGAGTGAACAGCAGAGATACCCTGTGTTCTCTCAGGCTTTCAGATCGTGTACCACTAGCTACCATAAAAAGAGTTAATGACCATGCTCTCCTGAAATAACGCTGGGCTGAATTCACATCTTCCTTCTGCCACTGGTAGCTATGTGACCTAAAATAAAATCCCCCATCATCTCTGGTCTATTTTTGGTTCTTCTCTCCTCCCAGAGGGTGAAAATAGATGGCACTAAGGCCTCTTTTCCAGGTGTAGCTAGTTTCTTTTATTCCAAAAGCTAGTTTCTTTTATTCCAAAACTCCTCCAGCTTTTTATCTCCAGCTACAGATGCCACGTTTTTTTGTCTGAAGGTTCTTTGGTACTTGGGGCTTCTCCTGCTGGTATAAACTCTTCAGTTGCTAACATTGTAGAATGTGTGATTTGCACCAAAGTGCAGAACAAATTGGGCACACTTTTCTCACTTCTAGATTTTTCTCATTGACGGTACTTAAGAGCTTTGATGCTTCTTACTGCTTGCTGATAATGGAAGGTAGTAAAACATGGTATGTGATTCAGCACAAAATTAGGCAAATGTCACACTGTTCCACAAAGAGCACAAAGACTTCCAGAACAAGCTTGGGAATGACCCTTAGAGTTCATTCATTACTGAGTAAGGGTATTTTCATTCTAAGGTCATTTTGACCTTGTCAGGTACCTAGAGCCTCCGTGTGGCCCTTTTAATGCTTTGGCTTAAAGTTAGAAGTAAATGCAAACTTTTGGTTTTTGTTCATTCATATTCCTGGTAAACATTCAACACTAATATCTAAAATTCTATGTGGCAGTGTTTGTTATTGGCTCAAAATTGGGAAAAGAATGAAATCTTGATGATTCTTACCATAAAAATCTGCAGCATTTTACTCAGAAAATCGGATTTAATTGAAATAATGGAGAAAAAAACAAAGGTCACAAAGACAAGCTGTTATTTGAACACAAAACTGATTGATAAAGCAAGTCTTTATTAACATATCGATATAAAAAAAGAAGTAATGTGAATCAAGGTAATTTAGGTAACAATTAAAATGAAAAATGGATTGGATTAATTCTACTATGTAGAAAGTTAAGCCACTAGAGGGACTTAGTTTTGTTTTTACAAGAAAAGGATTTTTTTGGTTGAAAATTCAGTAGTGATGATATAATTCCGATTTAAATGTTCGTATTCAAGCAGCGTAGTCTCAGGGTGAAAATCAGGTCAAAATGTTAAGATCAAACACATTCTATAATTTCTAGGGAAAGGGAGTTCAAGAAAATAGAACTTAACAAGTAGCAAGGTTGCTATACAGGTAATTATAATAAAGGTGGTATAAAATACCCTGTTAATGTCTACCTTATGATTATTATGTAGTTTGAGATGAAGATGACTATAATTCTCTTAATAAATACTTCCCAGAAATACATTATTTATTGTGTATCAATATCGTGAGGGATGACAGAATACTTGCCTTGAACTCTAGTCCCTCTTGACAGTGATCTAATGTAAAACACCTGGCCTGAGAAATGCATCAACTAATAAATAAGTTAATAAGAAGTGCTTGGAATTTGTTGAAATGATTCTTTTAGGAGCCCCAGCAAGGGAAAACGAGAAGCACATTCCACAATCCAAACAGT